>NC_090268.1:202215830-203638301 GCF_040414725.1 Anabrus simplex
ACGAACCTGCTACGCAGGCGTAGCAGGGGGAGAGGTGATACTGCCACGTGGCGCGTTCCAGGTGGCGGATAGGGGGGTCCTAACCGGCTTGCCGGCGGACTTGAGGGAAATAAAATGCCTCTCGCGGACCAAACACACACCCCCTGTGGGTGGGGGAGGCAGACGAATAATACACCCACTGTATCCCTTGCCTGTCGTGAGAGCCGACTAAAAGGGGCGACCAAGGGATGGTTGTATTCGAACCATGCAACTACATGTGATTAGTACCACCATGCGGAGAACACCAAGGGTCGCTTTTACTTGTGCGTAGTACCACTATATTAGGTACGAAATAGGTTTGTGATTAGTAGCACACAGGAGCACCGCGCGGTCGGCTTTTGCAGTACCTGTGATTAGTACCACCATATGAGCGGGACCATGGGATGATAGCTACCATGGACCTGCCTTACCTGTGATTAGTACCCACTATATGAGGAACACCACGGGATAGGGAGAGGTCCCTGTGGTTAGTACTCTTATGTGATGAACATCATAGGTTTGCGTTGCCTGTGAATGGCGCCGCAGAGTGGGAAAAACATAGGTCTGTATTAATGTCGAATTTCATAAGCTTTGAGTAGTACAATAATGTGTGGAATACCGCAAGTCTCTGCTACCATTGATTAGTACCGCAACAGGACAGATACCATGGTTCTACATTACTAGCGATAAGTATCATTCTGAGGGGCCTTTGACATGTATTTTGGACTCATTTAGACACCAAGCATCCTCGATTTGCATTGGAAGTGGTCCCTTGGACAGTAATACTATTAACTATGATTGTTTTTTGAGTCGGATCCACTGATTGTTTTAAATTCATGTTCATTCATTCGTTCATTCATTCTTCATGACATTTTTTATTTTGGTCAGTGGATAATTTTGAACTTTTATTTTGTCTTGCGAAGCTGAACAGTATCCACCACAGCGGGGTTAGGTTGGCGACGGGAGCTTTTCGTACTAGCCCCATCGCTAGCCTGCTTGCTGAGTCTGGTGTGCCGCCTTTACACCTGAGGCGCCAGCAACTACTACTTACGTATGCTGCAAATTTGCGACAGATGCCACTTCATCCGATCTATCCCTGTGTATTCGACAATGGCAACCGTTTGTTGTACGTTGCTCATCCTCGTGCGACGCGGCCGGTTGGGATACGCTTGGATAGCAGTTATGAATTGTTTGACGTACCTTCGATTCCTTGCCTTGTCAGACAACCAAGTGGGGTACCTCCGTGGGTTGTACGACGACCTGAAATCATCCTGGATTTGCACACTGGCCCGAAAGGAGACACGGACCCTTCGATTTATCGGAGGATCTACCTGTCCGTGCTTGGCTGCTATCCAGTTTCAGTTGTCGTTTACACGGATGGTTCAAGGACAGATACGAAGGTGGGCTGTGCGTTCGTTGTCGACAATGATCGGTTTCTTTTTGCTCTCCCGGACACCTGTAGTGTGTACACGGCAGAGCTCTATGCTATCTGTGAGGCTCTGCGGTACGCACTAGACAATGAGCGCCGACACTTTCTCGTGTGTACTGACTCCTTGAGTTCGCTTCAGTCTATCGATACCTGTTTCCCTCGACACCCTCGGGTGCAGCGGATCCAGGACTTGCTGGCCGGGTGTTCGGATGCCGGCACCAGAATTACGTTTGTGTGGCTCCCCAGCCACATGGGCATAGAGGGAAACGAGTTAGTAGATCAGGCTGCCAAGGAGGCAGTTACACTGCCCCCGTTGCCTTTCAAGGTTCCAGCAAGTGATATTCGCTCTCAGCTGAGACATCTGGTTATGTCTCATTGGGAGATGGAGTGGCAGGCCATTCCAATTCCCAATAAGCTGAGAGCGATAAAAGGAACAACGAAGGTATGGAGGACTTCCCTTCGGGCTTCGCGGAGGGAAGCCGTGGTATTATGTCGCCTTCGGATCGGCCACGGTATCTTGACGCACTCCCATCTACTGAAAGGAGAACCCCCTCCGGTGTGTACCTGCGGCGGCCATCTTACCGCCGTACACATCCTTACGGAGTGTGTGGACCTGGTCGATCTGCGCCGTAGTCTTAATCTTCCGGGTACCATCTCCCTTATCTTGCGAGATGACGAGCAGTCAGCAGTCCTCGTCATCCGCTGTATGAGGGATAGTGGTCTGTTTCATTGTGTGTGATGATGTCCTTTTTCCTAGTGTTTTTTGTGTCAATAGCGCTTTTATTCCATTGACTTCATTGTAGTTTGTGTTGCGTATTTTAATGTGTTATTTAACGTCTAATGTAAATGAAGTATATATACATGCACCACCAGGCAATGCCTTATTCCTTTTCTCCCTGTATTTTCTCTTATTTTATTAGAAAATAAGGCATTGCGAATTAGATCCACTGCTGTTTTAATCTCATACTCATTTTTTCATCACCATATTTTTTTAAACTCTTGTCAGTGGATACATTTAAAAAAATTTAAATGTCATATATCATGTCGTCCATCACGTTCCATTAGGGGCCGATGACCTTCGGTGTTAGGCCCCTTAAGACAACCATCATCATCACCTGAGGGTGCTTCGGGTGTATTACCCCACGCGGTTTGTCTCGTGGTACTAAGTCATAAGTGTACCAAGTTTGGTTGAAATCGATCTCGTGGTTTAGAAGGAGAAATGATACAAACCCACATACAATGATATATATACCCAGATATATAGATTTTCATTTTTGTGATATGGACCCGGTGATTATTTGAAATTCGTATTCATTCATTCATTCATTCATTCTGGTCAGTGGATGAATTTTGGACTGTTAAATTGTCCTTCTATTTTGTCAATTTCGTACCATTAGGAGCCGATGACCCAGTAGTTAGGCTCCTTTAAACAACAAGCATCATCATCGAACTAATGATTAGTACCGCTACACGAGAAATATAATGTTTCTTACTTTTCTAGGGTAAGTACCACTATTAGGGTCGTTAACCTGTATTTTGGACCCCTTTAGACAACAAGAATCATTGATTCAGGATTGTGCTTTGGGAACAGCCGCTTGGTCAGTGTATACTATTGTTTTAAGATAGTTCTTGTTGCTTGTTGTTTAAAGGATCTAGCATCTAAGGTCATAGGTCCAGCTAAAGGTATTTCCTGCGGGTCGAACCGACTCATGACTTTAAGTATATCATCATTGTTCATAGTCTCATTTTTGGAATTCTAGTCAGTGGATTAAATTTGGAATTATTTTTAACTGTCAGTATTGCGAGTTGAATCCGCCCTGAGTTTTATTTAGGAAACTTTGTGAAACTGAATAGCCTCCACCACGGCGGGGTTACTTTGACGACGGGAGCTTTCCGTACAAGCCCTATTGCTAGCCTGCTCGCTGAATCTGGTGTGCCGCCTTTACACCTGAGGCGGCAACAGCTCCTTCTGTCGTATGCTCCAAATTAGCGACAGATGCCACTTAAAACCAAGGTATCCTTGCATATTCCACAATGAAAACCGTCGGCTGTACGGTGCTTATTCTCGAGCAACGCGGCCGGCTGGAATACGCTTGGATAGCAGTCACAGATTTTTTCACGTACCTTCAGTTCCCTGTCTTGTCAGACAACCAAGTGGGGTACCTCCGTGGCTATTACGACGACCTGAAATAATCCTGGATCCGCACACTGGGTCGAAGGAAAGCACTTACCCTTCGATTTATCGGAGGCTCTTCCTGTCCGTTATTGGCCGGTATCCAGATTCAGTCGTCGTTTACACGGATGGTTCGAGGACAGAAACGAAGGTGGGTTGTGCGTTCGTTGTTGACGATGATAGGTTTATATTTGCTCTCTCGGAAACCTGTAGTGTGTACACCGCAGAGCTCTATGGTATCTGTCATGCTCTGCGGTACGAACTGTCCGATGAGCGGCGTTACTTGGTTCTGTGTACTGACTCCCTGATCTCGCTACAGTCTATTGATACCTGTTTCCCTCGGCACCGTCTGGTGCAGCGGATCCAGGACCTGCTGGCCGGGTGTATGGATGCCGGCACCAGAGCTCGTTTACGTGACTCCCAAGCCACATGGGTGTAGACGGAAACGAGTTAGCAGATCAGGGTGCCGGGGAGGCAGTAACACGGCCCCCGTTGCCGTACACGGTTACAGAAAGTGATTTTCGCTCTCAGCTTAGACATCTGGTTATGTCCCATTGGGAGATGGAGTTGCAGGGCATCGCACTGCCGATAAACTGAGAGCGATAAAAGGTACAATGAAGGTATGGAGGACTTCCCTTCGGACTTCTCGGAGGGAAGCTGTGGTATTATGTCGTCTTCGGATCAGCTACGGTACAGTAACGCACTCCTATTTACTGAATAGTTAACCCCTCCGGTGTGTAATTGCGGCGATCATCTTACCGCGGTACACATCCTTACGGAGAGCGTAGACCTGGTCGATCTGCTAAAACTCGCGAATCCACGAACCTGCTACGCAGGCGTAGCAGGGGGAGAGGTGATACTCCCACGTGGCGCATCCCAGGTGGCGGATAGGGGGGTCCTAACCGGCTTGCCGGCGAACTTGAGGGAAATAAAATACCTCTCGCGGACCAAACACACACCCCCTGTGGGTGGGGGAGGCTGACGAATAATACACCCACGGTATCCCCTACCTGTCGTGAGAGCCGACTAAAAGGGGTGACCAAGGGTTGATTGTATTAGAACCATGAAATTACTTGTGATTTGTACCACCACGCGGAGAACACCAAGGGTTGCTTTTACCTGTGCGTAGCCACGAACCTGCTACGCAGGCGTAGCAGGGGGAGAGGTGATACTCTCACGTGGCGCGTCCCAGGTGGCGGATAGGGGGGTCCTAACCGGCTTGCCGGCGGACTTGAGGGAAATAAAATACCTCTCGCGGACCAAACACACACCCCCTGTGGGTGGGGGAGGCTGACGAATAATACACCCACGGTATCCCCTGCCTGTCGTGCGAGGCGACTAAAAGGGGCGACCAAGGGATGAATGAATTAGAACCATGAAACTACTCTTGATTCGTACCATCATGCGGGGAACACCATGGGTTGCATGTACTTGCGAGTAGTATCACTAACATGGTACGAAATATGTTTGTGATTCGTTGCAGTAAAAAGCCTGGCCTGGTGGATTCCAGTACCCGTGCGTTGTACCCATGTGGATAACACCGCGGGTCTGGGCGTAGCCTGTGAGTTGTACCACTATATGAGCGACACCGTGGGTCTGCGTTGCCTGTGATTAGTACTCACTATGTGCGGAACACCACGGGGCCCTTGGGACCGGCACCCGTGACTAGTACCCTAGGTGAGGAAACTCATCGGTTTGCGTTGGCTGTAAGTGGCGCCATTGTGTGCGAAACACCATAGGTCTGCGTTACTTGTACGTATTGCAATACTTGTGAGTAGTACCATCTTTTGTGGAACATCGTGAGTCTTCGCTACTTCTGATTACTACCCCAACATGACACATACCATGGTTCTATTTTACTCGCGACATGTACCATTCTGTGGGGCCTTAGACGTGGATTTTGCACCCCCTTTAGCCACCAAGCATCATTGTGCTTTGTAAGTGGTTCCTTGGTCGGAATTAATGTTATTTTGTATTTGCATTGAGTCCGCTCCACTGGTTTTTGTTTGTTTATTTTGTGTTTTGTTGGGTTCCTGTCCATCCATTCATTCATTCTTCATGACATTTTATTTTTATTTTGGTCAGTGGATGCCTTTGAATTTTTTGTTCTTTCATTTCGTCCCATTAGGGGCCGATGACCTTCGATGTTAGGCCCCTTAAAACAACAAGCATCATCATCATCATCATCGTACTTGTGCGTAGTACCACTACATTAGGTACGAAATTGGTTTGTGATCAGTAGCACACAGGAGCACCGCGCGGTCGGCTTTTGCAGTACCTGTGATTAGTACCACCATATGAGCAGGACCATGGGATTATAGCTACCATGGTTCTGCCTTGCCTATGATTAGTACCCACTATATGAGGAACACCACGGGATAGGGAGAGGTCCCTGTGGTTAGTACTCTTATGTGATGAACACCATAGGGTTGCGTTGCCTGTCAATGGCGCCGCAAAGTGAGAAAAACATAGTCTGTATTATGTCGAATTTCATAAGCTCTGAGTAGTACAATAATGTGTGGAATGCCGCAAGTCTCTGCTACTTTTGATTAGTACCGCAACAGAACAAATACCATGGTTCTATTTTGATAGCGATCAGTACCGTTATGAGGGGCGGATAACTGCGATTTAGGACCCCCTTTTGACTGCACGCATAATCGATGCCGTGTTATGCTATAGCAGTAGTCCCTTGGTCAGTAATACGATATTGCCACGTCTGTTTATGTGAATGTGAGACATTGCAAGTCGCAACCACTGATTGTTTTAAATTCATGTCCATCCATTCATTCTTCGTTCTCACGTTTTTGAATTCTGGTCAGTGGAGAATTTTAGATTTTTAATATGTCATTCCATTTCGTCTCATTTCGTACCATTAGGGGCCGATGACCTAGATGTTAGGCCCCTTTAAACAACAATCATCATCATCATCATCAAAACTCGCGAATACCATCTCCCTCATCCTGCGAGATGACGAGCAGTCAGCAGACCTCGTCATCCGTTTTATGAGGGATAGTGGTCTTTTTTTATCGTGTGTAATAATGTCCTTTGTCTTAATGCGCTTTTATCCCATTGACACTATTTTAGTTCGTGTTTGCGTATTTTAATGTGTTATTTTAACTTCGAACATGAATTATATAGCTATATATCTGTATTTTCAGGCAATGCCTTATTCCATTCTCGCCGGTATTTTCTATAATTTTGTTAGAAAAAAACACATTGCGAATTAGATCCACTGATTATTTTAATCTCATAATCATGTTTCGTCAGCATTTATTTTAAACCCTAGTCAGTGGATACATTTTAACATTGTAATTATCTAATCATATCGTCTATCTCGTACCTTTTTGGGGCCGATGACCTTAGGTGTTATGCCCCTTTACAATAAGCATCATCATCATCATTAGTTGAATCCGCTGATTATTTTTAATTCATATTCATTCTTCATCATCCGTTTTCAATTCTGGTCAGTGGATGAGTTTTAAGCTTTTACATTGTCATTACATTCAGTCTACCACGAATCTAATACGCTGGCGTAGCAGGGGTGGGGGAGAGTTGTTACTCCCACTTGGTGCGTCCCAGGTGGCGGTTAGAGGTGCACTAACCGGTTTGCTGGCAGACTTGAGCGAAATAAAATAGCTCTCGCGGACTAAACACACATCCTCTGTGGGTGGGAGACGCAGACGAAGAATACACTCACGGTATCCCCTGCCTGTCGTAAAATCGACTAAAAGGGGCTACCAAGGAACCATAGTTGTGTTCTATTTCCTTTTGCCCTGCTTAGTCGTAAATTATGCTTAACTTTTGGACACTAGTGTAGAAGGAACAGAGTTATCTGATAAGGCTGCCATGGAGGCTGTTACATTGCCCCCGTTGCCTTACAAGGTTCCAGCGGGTGATATTCGCTCTCAGCGGAGACATTTGGTTATGCCCCATTGGGACATTGAGTTGCAGGGCACCGCACTACCGATAAACTGAGAGCGATAAAAAGGAACTACGGTGGTATGGAGGGGAGCAGTTGTATTATGTAGTCTTCGGATCGATCACGATATAGCAACGCACTCCTGTTTACTGAAAGGGTAACCCTCTCCGGTACACATGCTTACGGAGTGCATGGACATGGCCGATCTGCGCCGTTGCCTAAAACTCCCGAGTATCATTTCCCTCATCCTACGAAATGACGAGCGGTCAGCAGACCGCGTCATCCGTTTTGTGAGGGATGGTGGTTTGTTTTATTGTATATAAACGTACTGATTCCGATTAGTTTCCATATTATTGTTTAGTACGTTGTATGAAATTGACTCCGTTTTTTTTGTGTTTGTATATTTTAATGTGTTTTTAAAACTATGAGTTTGCTTTAAATATAATTGCATTTTTAGGCAATGTTTTATTCTACCATAATATCTTGTGCCATTTTACAGAAAATAGAGTATTGCGAAGTAGATCCACTGATTATTTTCAACTCACAATCATTATTCATCATTTATTTTAAATTCTAGTCAGTGGATATATTTTAAAATTATTTATCATCATGTCCACCACCTCAGACCATTGGGGGCCGATGAATTAGATGTTAGACCCCTTTAAACAGCAAGCATCATCATCATCATCATCATCTTTCCCATTACTTATATTATGAGTAAATGTTATGTATTATTCTTTTTTCTGTTGGTTTGTGTTTCAGGGGATAGCGTCGGACTTGTTCCCAGGTATAACACTACCAGAGCCAGACTACACAATTCTCAACCGTGAAGCTTACAAAGCATGTGAGGACAGCAACATTCAGTGCACTGACTTTTTCTTGGAAAAGATTCAGCAAATCTTCGAAATGATGATTGTCCGACATGGATTTATGATTGTGGGATTACCTTTTGGAGGCAAGACGACAGCGTACCGCATGCTTGCTCTCGCGTTAGAGAGGATTGAAGAATCGGTTAGTCTTTAACTTATGTTACTATCTTGTATTTCTTCATATAACACCTAAAATGGTAACTCATTATTGCTGCTCTTCAATCCAGTTTCAAATTATGTTCATCGTATTCCCTACCCCCCCCCCCCCCCGATTGATTTAGCCACATAACTAGTGTCGCGTAGCTGTGAGGTTCATAAGATAAATCATGATCCATATGGACAAGTATTCACAATCATAAGAATGAAAGGAAGTCCACGTATTCAGTAGAAATTAATATCGGATGTAAGTTATACAGTATGTATATTACATACATCACGGGACTGGTTTGGACCCTGTAAGGGTCTTCCTCAGCCAATGTAACTGAACTACAGTGCTAGGAATATAACCTGTATGATAATATGTACACATTAAAACTATGGACTCTATTATAAATTTACAGATCAAAATGTGATTTACTCAGTCTCAACTACTTGTCTTTTTTAAAGTCCACTGTGTTAAGTTTACGCCAAGTGTTTCATAACTATTTTCTTAAATAAACAAATCTGAGATTAATCGCTCCTATGTAAAAAAAAACACACAAATACACTTACAATTGTTTAAAAATTGGGTCTATGAATATGTGTCTATGTGTTTGCGCCCAGAGGTTAAATGCGATATTGACAGGATTATCTGATGAAAGTCTATTGGAGTTGGCAACAATCTTTATCTTAGAAGGCTTATGTCAAGTATGACCTATAGCTAGGCCTTCAACAAATGTTCACTTAATGAATGTGCTTAAGATGGCGACAAATGTGTTCGGCTGAAGGGATCTTGTCGAACAGGAGATCTTAGATCCAAAGTATTTCTATGATGAACTAGTGATTTGTAAATATGGATCTTATTGGGCATGATATGTCTGAAAGAGAAGGAAACAAAAATTATCTTAACCCTTTCGTTCACGATTTATTTCTAGCTGGTGGAAAAATCTGAAAATTTCAGAAGTGTTGGGGATTGATGCAGGGAGACTCTCTTCAAAATTTCAAAATTTTATTCCTCATAGATCAGGAAATACAGCAAGTCCACAATAGAGGTCAAAAGTACTTAACGTCTGCAGTTCAGCATTTCCAGTAACCATGGTAATAATGTAAGAAACCACATTGATATTGAAATGGACGTGAAATATTAATGAAATTTACATTGTTTCAAGAATATATAAGTCCTATGTTTTATGGAATGCAATGAAACAGTTCTTGTCCTTGCTCAAGCGTAGGAATACACCGCATTTCTTACATCGCCATCGCGATTTACCTGTGCAATTCTCCAGTTTACACCGGCCAGCCTGAGTTCCATCGCTGTGGGTTGGCATGTGATCAATTCTATCATAGCGTACTTCTGGGATTGGCCTTGCTTCAACATTACTGCTTTTATATGAGGTAGGTTCATCAAATGTAGGGCTGCTTGTAGAAGGACGTCCTGTCTTGCTTGCTACACTCTTTCCTTTCCTTACTAATGCCTCTGCAATCCTGCTTCGGAAATGGAGATCAAGCGTTTTCCTCTTTGGTATCCCCAATTTACCCGCATCCTTTTGATATTCTAACCAGCTGTTTGCGATAGCAAAATCAATGGCGTGAAATATCATCTTCAGTGTCAATTTTTGAGTCTTCATGGCGATCCGGTACAGACTTATTGGAAAATCTAACTTATCAACACCACCCATTGAAGCATTATATAACTGAATGACTTGTGGCCTTTGTATCTTAATATACTTCTTTAACTTCCTGTCCCACCGTCGAACAAAGTCCGAATCTCCAACACAGACAAAATTAGATGTCATTGTTACAGGCCTATTATCTTGCCACTTTATGATGACTACATTCCTGTCACGACTGCTCACTTGGTCTCAAAATCCTCTCTCCTTTTGTTTCATTTCTTTGTCTGGCAAAAGAGGAGGATTTGCCATCCTGTTTACTCGGACAGTTCTGGCAGCAGATATGCCTTTCACTTTGAGAGCCTCCAACAAATTGTACGTCGAGAAATAGCTGTAAAAAAATAATTGATGGCCATTACTCTCTGAAAGTCTATTACATAAATGCAGTACTACAGATGCTGCTAATCCAAATTCCTTTTGAAGGGAATGTTTGATTTCTATGGTAGATCCTTGGTAAATTAATAGATCATGGGCAGTTCCACGTTGTCCACATAATAAAAACATTTTTACACCCCATGGATTGGGTTTGTCTTTCACACACTGCTTAACAGATACATGGCCTTTGAAAGGGATGATTTGTTCATCTAGACACATATTACGTTCCATGTTTAGCTGTTGGTACCTTCTCAACAACGCATCATAAATAGGTCGCACTTTCCATAATTTATCTTTACAACCATCTGGCTTCTCTAAATTATTGACACAGTGCAATAAGTTCCTTAGTTTGAAAACCTATTAACTGGCATATTGTTAAATATGGGTATGCCTACCGTATTTCCCAGTACATTCTCAATCTTGGATAACCCAAAGAGCCAGCTATTATATGGAGTCCAAAAAGTGTCGTTATTTCATCAAAATTTGTACGTTGGAATTGTGATTCACCCTTCTGTACGGCATAAATATTCGTGTTTTCCACCATGATATCAAACAGAGAGATAGGAATGTTTTTAACGAAATATGTAATGGGAAACGTAAGATCATATAACTCGTCACTGTTCTGAATACTTTCATCCCACTGAGAAATAGTTTTGAAATAATACATTGCGGCGCCACTGAATGTTGTTTTTTGGCGTGAGGTTCATCCAGGAATAATCATCATTCGACAATAATTCATTCACTGCATCCTCTCCAGTACTTTCTTCCAAACTTCATCATCATCATCATCATCATCATCATCATCATCATCATCATCATCATCATCATCATCTCCTATTGCCGAAAGAAAAAAGATAATATTATGTAAACATAGGTCTATGTACAATTGTTTAGTAAGTATTTTTTAAATTGTTAAAAAAGTTGTTAGAAATTGAGTGAGTTATTGATCTACCTTTATTCTTTTCAAATTCATCGTCGTCCTTTTCATACCTCTCCAAGCCCTCAAGGTCAGACAGATCCCCATTCCCCATCAGATCAGGAATGTCACTGGGATGGAGAGCTAAATATAAAATATCAGTAATTAGTTTATTTTCAATAAGTACGGTCCCTATTTACCAATCTAGATACAACAATAGTATTTTCTCCTCTGAGACGTATCATAACATTATTATGCTCTTATTGCAAGTATTAAAGTTCCAAGACCACGAACCTGCTACGAAGGCGTAGCAGGGGGAGAGGTGATACTCCCACGTGGCGCGTCCCAGGTGGCGGATAGGGGTGTCCTAACCGGCTTGCCGGCGGACTTGAGGGAAATAAAATACCTCTCGCGGACCAAACACACACCCCCTGTGGGTGGGGGAGGCTGACGAATAATACACCCACGGTATCCCCTGCCTGTCGTGCGAGGCGACTAAAAGGGGCGACCAAGGGATGAATGAATTAGAACCATGAAAAGACTCTTGATTCGTACCATCATGCGGGGAACACCATGGGTTGCATGTACTTGCAGTAGTATCACCAACATGGTACGAAGTATGTTTGTGATTCGTTGCAGTAAAAAGCCTGGCCTGGTGGATTCCAGTACCCGTGCGTTGTACCCATGTGGGCAACACCGCGGGTCTGGGCGTAGCCTGTGAGTTGTACCACTATATGAGCGACACCGTGGGTCTGCGTTGCCTGTGATTAGTACTCACTAAGTGCGGAACACCACGGGGCCCTTGGGACCGGCACCCGTGACTAGTACACTAGGTGAGGAAACTCATCGGTTTGCGTTGGCTGTGGGTGGCGCCATTGTGTGCGAAACACCATAGGTCTTCGTTACCTGTACGAAGTACAATACTTGTGAGTAGTACCATCTTTTGTGGAACACCGTGAGTCCTCGCTACTTCTGATTAATACCCCAACGTGACATATACCATGGTTCTATTTTACTCGCGACATGTACCATTCTGTGGGGCCTTAGACGTGGATTTTGCACCCCCTTTAGACACCAAGCATCATTGTGCTTTATGAGTGGTTCCTTGGTCGGTAATAATGTTATTTTCGTTCTCTGTTGAATCCGATCCACTGGTTTTTGTTTTTGTTTGTTTGTTTTGTGTTTTGTTGGGTTCCTGTCCATCCATTCATTCTTCATGACATTTTTTATTTTTATTTTGGTCAGTGGATGCCTTTGTAATTTTTGTTCTTTCATTTCGTACCATTAGGGGCCGATGACCTTCGATGTTAGGCCCCTTAAAACAACAAGCATCATCATCATCATCTAAAGTTCCAAGAGACTTGAATTTCTGAAACAATGCTAGGTTATATTTTGATTAATAATGACAACCATAGAGACACGATGTCCACAATTGAGGACATGGCAATTTCTTCAGCAAAAGTATGACTAGGACCTAAATATATGTATAAAAATTGAGCTTAATAAGAAGTTTAAGAATTAAACTTAATGTAAATATGAATCTATTTAATGTTTTAAATGTGTTGAAAGCAATTATAAAATACGACTCACCACTCCCTCGTTGTCTTGATACTGCCATTTTCGGTTAGCATTGTGTTGAGCCCCACCGTTCAACTAACCACTTCACTATGATAATCATTTGACTGTCTGCTGAGTTTTGCAAAGGAACAAAAACTCCCTCTTAGTGGATATATATATACATTTGTCTGTGTGTGTACATTGATAGATCAAGTCTAAGGGAGAGCAAAAAAGACAATATTAGACCTCATAAGAACGATATACTCTATATTGAACATGAATAATTTTATTATCCTTTATAAGTGGAAGACAGTTGAGAACTGAATAAATGATATCTCAGGTAATAACGATTATTTTTACTTTCTGTGCAGGGTGAGATGGATGAACACAGAGTCGAGATAATTGTGATCAACCCTAAATCCATTACTATTGGACAGCTTTACGGCCAGTTTGATCCTGTTTCCCACGAGTGGTCAGACGGAATACTTGCTGTCAGTTATCGCCAGTTTGCAATTTCCACTAATCTTAATCGGTATGTACGTAAATGTAACATTTCATACTGTGATATTAAATGTAATATTTTTCTATGAACTAACTTAACACCAGCCACAGCTACCTGTATATCTAGATATTCAGATCCAGTGCTGTTTCCGCAAACAATTTGTCATCACGGTGCATACCATCGCAGTCGAGCCTCGATCGGTGTTCTTCCGAATGTCTTCCGAACATCTAACTGGGGATATGATTCAACCTGCTGAGACCCAATGGCCATTGGATCATCTTCATTTCCATGTTTATTCATGTTTCCTCATGGCCAGCGCTCCATCCCTTACATAGCCACCTGGCAAACGGTCCTTATTTTGATCTTGAATTTTAGGTAGAGTGGTATTCTTCGACCAAAGATTCTCATAAGTCTCCCGCAACTATCTCCTGTGCATGGGGGACGCAGACGAAGAATATACCCAACGTATCCCCTGCCTGTCATACGAGGTGATTAAAAGAGGCGACCGAGGGATGATCGATTTTGAACCATGAGATCAGTACTACCACGCGTGGAACACCATGAGTCGACTTTACTTGCGATTAGTACCACTACTGTATGTGAGGAACACTGTGTGTCTGTGATTACAATCATCGTGGGTGAGTCACTATGGGTTCACAGGACCTATGATTAGTACCACTATGTGAGGAACACAATGCCTATGATGAGTACTTCTAAGTGAGGAACATCATGGTCTGCATTACCTGTGATTAATACCATTATGTGAGAAATACCACGGGTCTGGGCGTTGCCTGTGTTTAGTACCACTATGTGAGCGTCGGCCGGCCCCGTGTTGTAGGGGTAGCGTGCCTGCCTCTCGCCCGCAGGCGCCGGATTCCATTCCTGGCCAAGTCTGGGATTTTTCTCTCGACCTGAGGGCTGGTTCGAGGTCCACTCAGCCTACGTGATTAGAATTGAGGAGCTATCTGACGGTGAGATAGTGGGCCCGGTCAGGAAAGCCATGAATAACGACCGAGAGGATGCGTCGTGCTGTCCACACGGCACCTCGTAATCTGCAGGCCTTCGGGCTGAGCAGCGGTCGCTGAGCAGGCCAAAGCCCTTTCACGGGCGTAAGTGCCTTGAGGGTGGGCGGGATATGAGCGTCACCGTGGGTCTATTTTGCCTATTATTACTACGACTATGTGAGGAACATATCTGTTCTGGGCTTCTCCTGTGATTAATACCACTATGTGAGGAATACCATGGTTCTACTACGCTGGCGTAGCAAGGGGAGAGGTGATACTCCCAGGTGGCGGATGGAAAGGTCCTAACCGGCTTGCCGGCGGACTGGGGGAAATGATATACCTCTCGCGGACCAAACACACTACCCCCTGCGGGTGGGGGACGCACATGCAGAATACACTCGCGGTATCCCTTGCCTGTCTTAAGAGGCGACTAAAAGGGGCGACCAAGGGATGATTTTATTAGAACCATGAAACTACTTCTGATTCGTACCAACACGCGGGGAACACCATGGGTTGCCTGTACTTGCGAGTTGTACCACTATGTTCGGTACGAAATGGGTTTGTGTTTAGTAGTAGTCATCCACGAACCTACTACGATGGCGTAGCAGGGGGAGAGGTGATACTCCCACGTGGCGCGTCCCAGGTGAGGGATAGGGGGGTCCTAACCTGCTTGCCGGCGGACTTGAGGGAAATAAAATACCTCTCGCGGACCAAACACACTACCCCCTGCGGGTGGGGGACGCACATGCAGAATACACCCGCGGTATCCCCTGCCTGTCGTAAGAGGCGACAAAAAGGGGCTACCTTGGCGCGGACATGGATTGCGGTTTGGTATAATGTGATGGACCTCCTGTGGATGGGAGAGGCAGAATACATCCATAGGTAATCCCTGCCTGTCGTAGAAGGCGACTTAAAGGGTCATGTGGCCATGGTCCCCTCTTTATTTTTTATTATTTTTCCGAGGGTCAGATGTAGACCATACAAAATTTTGATGTGCGTGCTGCTCGGCGATGGAGCTCCTATGTGTGCGACTACGCTCGAAAGTCCGTGCCAGCAACCACCCAGGACGCGGCGGGTGGGAGTGTCATGTACCCGGGCAGTAGTATCCGCCTGACAACGCAGGTCCCCGCACAGCCGAATGCCAGAAGGACATATTATTATTAATTATTTTTATTTATTTTTCTTATTTTTAGTGCTCTGTACACGCTATGGGGTACATGCTATTGCGGGTGACTGGAGGAAGGGAGTCTTCGTGCTCATTGCCTCAGTCATCCCGTATTAGGCATCGTCCAACATCGGACCCCGGGCAGTACCTGCTACGACAAGGTGGGTATTGCCTTGGCTGCTTGGTTCGGCTACAGAGACCCCTGATCGGAGTGGGTTGCATTCGGGGAGGAAGCTATCGGGCATGGCTTCCAAACGAAGTCGGTTCTCTCAAGCTGGTCCCCCACCTAAGTCTTTAACTTTTGCTTCCCTGAGAAGTTCAACTCCCTGGGAACATGCGCAGCGTGAAGGAATGGGATCCAGCTTCCCTAGGTTTCTGGTCGCTACCAGAACCGATGGGCACGATTTTAAGCTGGTGAAGTCGATCCTGTTTAGAAGGCACATCGAATGCGTCTATGGCGAACTGGAGGAACTTAAGAAAATGCGCAACGGAAGTTTGCTTCTAAAGACTCGTACAGCACTGCAAGCTGATCAGTTGCTTAAGTGCGAGCACTTTGGCGAAATCCCCGTCAAAGTGGAGGAGCATAAGTCCTTTAACCTGGTTCGCGGAGTCATCTTTCACCGCGACCTTATTTTGAACACTGACGACGAGTTGATGGAAGACATGAAGAACCGTGGCGTGACACACGTCCGGCGCATTACGCGCAAGGTCTACGGTGAAGACGTTGCCACTGGTGCCTTCATTGTCCCTTTCAAGTTGTCAGTGTTAATAGAGAAAGTCAAGGTAACAACTTATCGTTGCGATGTGAGGCCGTACATCCCGCCTCCTATGCGATGCTATCAACGCCAGCGATTCGGACATATGGTATCTCGCTGTTCGAATCAGGCTGTATGTGGTACATGTGGACGAGTAGCTCACGGCGCGGAGGAGTGCACAACTCCATACAAGTGCACTAACTGCTCCGGTTTTCATTCTCCTCGGGATCGGAATTGTCCGACATACCTGAGTGAGAAGAAGATCCAGGAGATCAAGACCCTGGATGGTCTTTCCTACCAGGAAGCGCGCCGTAAGTTTAATTATACGAATACACCTGCCCGTACACTTGACTATTGCTTGATAGCTCAGAGTCTTCCAGGTTCGTCATTTACAACCTTGACACCTGTCCAGACCGCTGCGCCCAAGACGACTGTTGCTGCTCCCAGCAACGTCGCAAATAGTCAAAACTCGAGGGGGGGATCACCCCACCTTCGACCAACCAGAAGTCTGTGCAGGCTGGTAGTTCCCAGCCTGCACAGCAAGGGGGGAAGACTAAGCCTCCCCCCCCCCTAGGAGGTCGACGAAAGTCGTGCCCCAGCCGGTGGAGGCGGCATCGTCGACCAGGGCTTGGAAAACGTCTCCCAGCAGGTCTAAACTCTAAAAAAAGAAGGGGAAGAAGAGCGCCCGTGCAGAGCGCTCTCGGACTTCCCTGCGAAGGAGAAGTCATGCCCCCCATCTGGGGGGTATGAGTCTGCGCCAGGAGGCACTCCTGCTCCCAAACCTGCGCGCTCTCCTCATAGGGGACCCCCTCGCGCCCGAAAAGCGTCGAAGTTCTGGGCGGCACCCCTGCCATCTTTTGATGCCGGGATGGATGTCGCGCTGTCCTCTACATCTACGGATGTAGAATTAGATAGTGTTTAGGCTTACGAGCATTTTTTCGCTCATAACCTAACACTCCTTTTATAGTCCACACTATGGCACTGTTACAGTGGAATTGTAACGGTTATGACAGGCATCTTGCTGAGTTACGTCAGCTCACTAGTGAGTACGCAGCGAGTATAGTCTGTATTCAGGAGTCCAACTTCAGACCTGGTCATCATACGGTCTTGAGAAATTTCAGACTATACTCGACAGAACGGTACTATGCTCACCGGGCGTCCGGTGGTGTTGGCATTTTTGTACGTTCTGATAGCTACAGCGAAGAGGTTCCATTAAGAACTCCCCTCGAGGCTGTAGCTGTTCGCGTCTCGCTGCCTGTCATAACAACAGTGTGTAATGTTTATTTTCCAAAAGGTCAAGCTCTTAACATATCTGATGTCACTGATCTTACACCACGAACCTGCTACGCAGGCGTAGCAGGGGGAGAGGTGATACTCCCACGTGGCGCGTCCCAGGTGGCGGATAGGGGGGTCCTAACCGGCTTGCCGGCGGACTTGAGGGAAATAAAATACCTCTCGCGGACCAAACACACACCCCCTGTGGGTGGGGGAGGCAGACGAATAATACACCCACGGTATCCCCTGCCTGTCGCGAGAGCCGACTAAAAGGGGCGACCAAGGGATGGTTGTATTCGAACCATGCAACTACATGTGATTAGTACCACCACGCGGAGAACACCAAGGGTCGCTTTTACTTGTGCGTAGTACCATATATTAGGTACGAAATAGGTTTGTGATTAGTAGCACACAGGAGCACCGCGCGGTCGGCTTTTGTAGTACCTGTGATCAGTACCACCATATGAGCGGGACCATGGGATGATAGCTACCATGGACCTGCCTTACCTGTGATTAGTACCCACTATATGAGGAACACCACGCGATAGGGAGAGGTCCCTTTGGTTAGTACTCGTATGTGATGAACATCATAGGTTTGCGTTGCCTGTGAATGGCGCCGCAGAGTGAGAAAAACATAGGTCTGTATTAATGTCGAATTTCATAAGCTTTGAGTAGTACAATAATGTGTGGAATACCGCAAGTCTCTGCTACCATTGATTAGTACCGCAACAGGACAGATACCATGGTTCTACATTACTAGCGATAAGTATCATTCTGAGGGGCTTTTGACTTATATTTTGGACCCATTTAGACACCAAGCATCCTCGATTTGCTTTGGAAGTGGTCCCTTGGTCAGTAATACTATTAACTAAGATAGTTTTTTGAGTCGGATCCACTGATTGTTTTAAATTCATGTTCATTCATTCATTCATTCATTCATTCATTCATTCTTCATGACATTTTTTATTTTGGTCAGTGGATACTTTTAAACTTTTACTTTGTCGTTTCCTTTCGTACCATTAGGGGCCGATGACCTCGATGTTAGGCTCCTTTAAACAACAAGCATCATCATCATCATCACTGATCTTAAAGATCAGCTTCCACCTCCCTTCCTCTTGTTGGGCGATTTTAACGCCCATCACCCCATCTGGGGCTCTGAGACGCCTTGCCACAGGGGGCGAGATGTATTTAGAACACGGGGGAACCAACTCACTTTAGTATGCGTTACGGCACATATTCTCGCATAGACGTAAGTCTATGCAGCCGAACGTTGGTTCCAGTGTTTCGGTGGCATACACACGATGATCTCTCTGACAGTGACCATTTTTCCATCATTCTTACTTTGATAAACCAAAAATCCGTCGAGGCTCCCCCTCGATGGATTTTGAAACATGCTGATGGGCCAAACTACTCATCGTTAGCCGCCTTTAACGATGATATCAGGCAGACCGTTGGCGAGGAAATAACTTACATCGCCCGAGTTATTCTTGCTGCTGCTGAGGAGTCCATTCCGTTCTACTCGGGGACTCCTCGCCGAGAGCTCGTTCCTTGGTGGAACGAAGAAATAGCAGCAGCTATCAAAGACTGCCGACGCGCTCACAAACGTTAGCGTAGACAGCCTACTGCGGCCAACTTGGTAACATTCAAGAAACTCCGCGCTAAGGCGCGAGTTCATATTCGTCAAAGTAAGAAGGTTTCATGGGAGAGATATGTGTCGTCTATCACGTCACATACTCCATCATCTCAAGTGTGGACTAAGCTTCGACGTATTTCGGGTATCCAAGGATCGTCTTCTGTACCGGGAATTTCCATTGCAGGCAATATTGTCACTGAATCCCTCCTGATTGCTGACAATCTAGCCAGTCATTTCGCGGATGTATCTGGCTCCGGGAATTACCATCCTGATTTCCTCGCTGGGAAGCGAGAGGCAGAACGTCATCATCTTAGTTTTGCCTCTCAAGCTTCAGAGGACTACAGCGTGCCCTTTACGGAGTGGGAACTCCGCAGCGCCCTAGCGCTTTGCAAGGACACGTCTCCTGGACCGGACAACATTCACAACCAGATGTTGAAACACCTTAGTGATGTTAGTCTACTCTATCTCCTTCGTGTGTTCAACCGTATGTGGATGGAGGGTGATTTTCCGTCTCAGTGGCGAGAGGGCATAGTCATTCCTGTCCTCAAGCCTGACAAAGATCCTAAGCATGCAGGAAGTTACAGGCCGATTTGTCTTACAAACTGCCTGTGTAAGCTATTTGAGAGGATAATAAATCGCCGACTCGTATGGTGTCTGGAGAAACGAGGACTCTTTTCCGAATACCACTGTGGTTTTCGAGCCGCTCGATCCACCACTGACCACTTGGTACGCCTGGAGAGCTCTATTCAGGATGCGTTTCTCCGTAAACAGCACTTGGTAGCTGTTTTCTTTGACTTAGAGAAGGCCTACGACACCACATGGCGATATGGTATCCTTTCAGTCCTGCATCAATGGCGATTCCGAGATAACTTGCCGGTATTTATTGCGAATTTTTTGTCCCTCCGTCTATTCCGTGTCGGGGTAGGGAGGAGATATTCGCAATATCACGTTCAGAAAAATGGAGTCCCACAGGGATCGGTCCTTAGTGTCACTCTGTTCTCGATTGCCATAAATGGTATTGTCGCTGCTGCTGGTCCAGCAGTAATACCGTCGCTATATGTGGACGATTTTGCTCTGCATTATAGGTCGTGCAGTATGGCAGTCGCAGAGCGACAATTACAGCAAGCTATTAGGAGGGTGGAGAAGTGGACCTTAGAACATGGCTTTCGGTTTTCTGCCGCAAAGACCTCCGTTGTCCACTTTTGTCGTCAACGTACTCTTCACCCACATCCTGAGCTTTATTTAGGAAATGTCGTTCTTCCAGTTGTTGACACTTACCGATTTCTTGGGCTCCTTTTTGACAGTAAATTATCGTGGGAGCCACACGTGCGGGAGCTAAAAGTGCAATGCACCAAGAGGCTTAACCTTTTGAAGTTTCTTGGCAGCACTAATTGGGGAGCTGACCGCGTGGTGCTCCTGCGATTCTATCGGGCACACATTTTATCCCGGTTAGACTACGGCAGTGCAGCATATGGCTCCGCAAGACCAAGCGTTCTTGCGAAGCTGAACAGTATCCACCACAGCGGGGTTAAGTTGGCGACGGGAGCTATTCGTACAAGCCCCATCGCTAGCCTGCTGGCTGAGTCTGGTGTGCCGCCTTTACACCTGAGGCGCCAGCAACTCCTACTTACGTATGCTGCAAATTTGCGACAGATGCCACTTCATCCGAGCTATCCCTGCGTGTTCAACAATGGCAACCGTTTGTTGTACGCTGCTTATCCTCGTGCGACGCGGCCGGTTGGGATACGCTTGGATAGCAGTTATGAATTGTTTGACGTACCTTCGATTCCTTGCCTTGTCAGACAACCAAGTGGGGTACCTCCGTGGGTTGTACGACGACCTGAAATCATCCTGGATTTACACACTGGCCCGAAAGGCGACACGGACCCTTCGATTTATCGGAGGCTCTACCTGTCCGTTGTTAGCCGCTATCCAGGTTCAGTCGTTGTTTACACTGATGGTTCAAGGACAGATACGAAGGTGGGCTGTGCGTTCGTTGTCGGAAATGATCGGTTTCTTTTTGCTCTCCCGGAAACCTGTAGTGTGTACACAGCAGAGCTTTATGGTATCTGTGGTGCTCTGTGGTACGCACTGTACAATGAACGCCGACACTTTCTCGTGTGTATTGACTCCTTGCGCTCGCTCCAGTCTATTGATACCTGTTTCCCTCGGCACCCTCTGGTGCAGCGGATGTAGGACCTGCTGGCCGGGTGTTCGGATGCCGGCACCAGAATTACGTTTGTGTGGTTCCCCAGCCACATGGGCATAGAGGGAAACGAGTTAGCAGATCAGGCTGCCAAGGAGGCAGTTACACTGCCCCCGTTGCCTTTCAAGGTTCCAGCAAGTGATTTTCGCTCTCAGCTGAGACATCTGGTTATGTCTCATTGGGAGATGGAGTGTCAGCCATTCCACTTCCCAATAAGCTGAGAGCGATAAAAGGATCAACGAAGGTATGGAGGACTTCCCTACGGGCTGCGCGGAGAGAAGGCGTGGTATTATGTCGCCTTCGGATCGGCCACGGTATCTTGACGCACTCCCATCTACTGAAAGGAGAACCCCCTCCGGTGTGTACCTGCGGCGACCATCTTACCGTGATACACATCCTTACGGAGTGTGTGGACCTGGTCGATCTGCGCCGTGGTGTTAACCTTCCGAGTACCATCTCCCTTATCTTGCGAGATGACGAGCAGTCAGCAGACCTCGTCGTCCGCTTTTTGAGGGATAGCGGTCTGTTTTATCGTGTGTGATGATGTCCTTTGTCGTAGTGTTGTTTATGTCAGTTGCGCTTTTATCTCATGGACTTCATTTTAGTTTGTGTTTCGCATTTTAATGTGTTATTTTAACGTCTAACGTAAATTATGTGTTAATATCTGTATTACTGGGCAATGCCTTATTCCTTCGTTTTCCTGTATTTTCTCTTATTTTAATAGATCCACGGAATGTTTTAATCTCACCCTCATTTTTCTTCATCACCATTTTTTTAACTCTAGTCAGTGGATACTTTTTAAAATTTTAACTTCATGTCTCATGTCATTCATTTCGTTCCATTAGGGGCCGATGACCTTTGATGTTAGGCCCCTTAAAACAACAAGCATCATCATCATCATCATCAGTAGTAGTCATGAGCGTGGCCTGGGGGTTTCCAGTGCCCGTGCGTCGTACCCATGTGAGCACCACCGCGGGTCTGGGCGTATCCTTTGAGTTGTACCACTATATGGGCGACACCGTGGGTCTGCGTTGCCTTTGATTAGTATCCACTCGGTGAGGAACACCACGGGGCCCGTGGGACCGGCATCCGTGCCTAGTACACGTAGGTGAGGAAACTCATTGGTTTGCATTGGCTATGAGTGGAGCCATTGTGTGAGAAACACCATAGGTCTGCGTTACCTGTACGAAGTACAATACTTGTGAGTAGTCCCGTCTTGTGTGGAACACCGCGAGTTTCGCTACTTTTGATTAGTACCCCAACATGCCAATACCATGGTTCTACTTTACTCGCAACATGTACCATTCTGTGGGGCCTTAGACATGGATTTTGCACCCCTTTCGTCATCAAGCATCATCGTGCTTTATGAGTGGTCCCTTGGTCAGTAATCAGTTATGTATGATCTTTGTTTGAGTCTCATCCACTGTATTTTGGTTCTTTGTTTCCTTTTTTAATTGTTTTTTTTTGTTGGGCTCATGTCCATCCATTCATTCTTCATGACGACATTATTACTTTTTGGTCAGTATATGAATTTGACATTTTTGTTCTTTCATTTCGTACCATTAGGGGCCGATGACCTCGATGTTAGGCCCCTTTAAACAACAAGCATCATCATCATCGTACCCCTAATGAGCAACACCATGGGATAAGCGACACCGTGGCTCTGCCTTGCGTATGCTTAGTACCCATTATGTGAGGAACACCACGGGATACTACGGGTCCCTGTGGATAGTCCACTTAAGTGAGGAATGCCATAGGTTTGCGTTGCCTGTAAGTAGCGCCGCAGTGTGCGGAACACCATAGGTCTGTGCTACAGGTGCGAATTTCATTACATGCGAGTAGTACCATAATGTGTGGAATTCCGCGAGTCTACTCTACTTTTGATTAGTACTGCAACATGACAAATAGTGTGGTTCTATTTTTCTATCGATGAGTACCATTATGAGGGGCCGTTGACCTGGATTTTGGATCCGTTTCGACTACAAGCATCATCGATTCAGTATTGTGCTTTAGAAGCAGTCCCTTGGTTAGTAATACCATTATTTAACGCTAATTTCTGTGAATGTGAAGCGCTCAGGGTCGGATCCACTGATTGTTTTAACTTCATATCCACCCATTCATTCTTCGTCCTCACGTTTTCGAATCTGGTCAGTGGAGGATTATGGATTTTTTAATTGTCATAACATTTCGTCTTGTTTTGTAGCATTAAGGGCCGATTACCTAGATGTTAGGCCCCTTTAAACAACAAGCATCATCATCATCGTCGTCATCATCACCGTCATCACGAATACCATGGTTCTACTTTACCAGTGATCAGTACCATTATGAGGGGCCGGCGACGTGGATTTTTGAGTTCTTTTGACAGCAAGCATAATCGATATAGGATTTTGCCTTGGAAGCAGTTCCTTGTTCCGTTTAAACCATTGATTTACGTTATTTTGTGGGAAGGTGGGACATTGCTGATCGGATCCTCTGTTTATTTTTAATTCGTAATAATTTTTGATCGCCGTCTTTAAAATTCTAGTCAGTGAATGGATTTTGGAATTTTGATAATCATATCATTGCGCTTCATTTCGTACCATTAGGGGCAGATGACTAAGATGTTAGTCTTTTAAACAACAATAATGTTCATTGTCATCGCTCCCGCAAATTGGCACCACTTTTCCCAGGCTGTGGTCGCACTGTATGCAACCAACCAAGTTGGATGCTCGGTTTGGGTCACTTAACTGTGAAATTTGCATTCGGGAGATAGTGGGTGTGAATCCCACCGTCGGCAACTCTGGACATGGGTTTCTGTGGTTTCTTATTTTCGTACTAGTCATATGCTAGTGCTGTACTTCAATTAAAACCATAGTCGCTTATATCCCATTCCTAGCCCTGTACTATCCCATCTTCGCCATAAAACCTATCTATGTCAATGCAACATAAAACATATAGCAAGGAAAAAACCCAATCTGTAGAGATGAGCGAGACCAAATATTTAAACTCGTTTCTTTTGTTGAGTTCCTCGCTATTAACACTATGTGTTCCAGTGCTCCGATCACTGGTTGGAAGGTACCCTGATTTCCATACGTCAGGTCACAGTTCATACTCGTCCAAATGTCTTATCCAGCTGTTGGAGACCTTGGCGAAATTCACAGGTGACCATTATTTCCTCAGAAAAAGTCAGTGCCCTAGAATGCAGCATCCAGTGCTGATTCTAAGACAAAGAATAAAATGCCGTATTTAATATTACAGTAAATTGATTACATGTATTCATTGCATGTACATATTCCAAAGTATTATTCTTTCCATATAAATATTGATAACAGTATTCTTTTAATTTTTTCACAGAAAATGGTTGATTTTTGATGGTCCTGTAGATGCTGTCTGGATTGAGAATATGAATACTGTTTTGGATGACAACAAGAAGCTGTGCCTTATGTCGGGAGAGATTATTCAGCTGGCTCCAACCACGAACCTCATGTTTGAGCCAATGGATCTCGAAGTGGCTTCTCCTGCCACAGTATGTTACACTTGAAGTATATCTAACATTTGTATTTTGAAAAATACTTATGTTTATTACATTAGTAAAATAGAACCAAAGTCTGCAGGTAAAACAACTCTCCAGCTCTTGGAGACCTTGGGGAGATTGATGGCATTTTTAAGAATCAAGTTTGTTGATAAGAAAACAATCTGATTGTCATCTTGGTGATACCTTCCTGTATGAAATTTACGTGCCCTTGTGGAGTGCGTGAACCTGACCTATCTCAGCTGTAGTCTAAAGCTACCTAGCACCATATCCCTCATTCTGCGAGATGATGAACAGTCGGCAGACGTTGTTGTCCGTTTTACGAGACATAGTGGTCTGTTTTATCGTTTTTAATTGTTTGCATTTTGTACCAGATATTTTAAACAATTTTTGCTTTTACAGTAAATTAATATTTACAGTAGGTTTTAGCAATTAATTTTTAATCTTTTGACTGTGCTCATTAATTTGTTTGGTTTATGCTTAAGTGTATTTTTTTCTTTTGTAGATTTAGAATATAGTATACAACTAGGATTTATTCACCCTACACTTCTCAGATTCCTGTCAGACAATATATACTTAACACATTTTTAGTTCGTTAAAATTTTGAGTGTTCATGTTTTGTTCTTGTTGCTGTTGCAGTTGCTTCTCAGTAGTAGAGAAACCATTTAAAAAAATACTAATGTAACTGTAATAGACAAAATACTTACGACAGAAAGAAGGAGAATTTGAAGATGTATAAATAAACAATATCAAGTTAATGGACAATGGAGAACAAATAAAACTGTTTATTAGGAAATTGAATCGGTATTGAGCATGATTAAAAAAACCGTATATCATTCTTTGAACATCTTATTTATTATTATTATTATTATTATTATTATTATTATTATTATTATTATTATTATTATTATTATTATTATTATTATTACGAGGCTACCTGTGGATCAGCAGAGGTGAAATAAGGTGCCGGGATGAATGGGTCTAACTACAAAGTCAAAGTTAATTTAAACTTTTAACAAAGGTTATATTTTCTTGAAACAACAAAATTTAAACAACTTAGTGAAATAACAATGACGTAGCAATTTAGAAACGGCACTTAGAAAGATCCAAGACTTCAGAATTTTAATACACCTGGGCTATAAGCCCCTAGTTTTACAATTTTGAGCTCTTAGCTCAACTTCATAAAAGATTACAATTTTACACAAAGGGCAGAAAACCCCTAATACATGGAGTGCTTGCTTCCAGTTTTCAATATCAAGCCTCCCAGAGGCATTCTTACAATACTCGAAAAGAGCTGACGTGCTGTCAGTCCTCCCAGCCTACTCAAGGCAACACAGTGTGAAAGTCAAATAATCACTGGCCTTACAAGGCACGATTTACAAATAGCAATCTTATTACACAGAGGTATCTAGTACCCAACCTACGGGGCCCTAGTGAAGAAGAACAGGTTCAATAAATGGCCCGAGTACAACAGGAATGAGTCGGAGATTAAGCTCCACAAAACATTTACAGACCTATGGGGCACTTGGCCAATGAAACAGGGCCTAATCCCAATCTACTTAGGTAGCGCGCATGTAGATAACTTTAATACCTAGCAGAAACAAATGCGGTACCTCAAACAAAGATGAAGGGGAGCTCGAGAGGGTAAATCACTCTCTATCCCCGATTACTGTTAAAGATATATAAAATTTTACATGAGCCGAAATGAGATTTACATTTTAAAAGGTTTGTTACATAGCTAAGGTTTCGAACCTATCCCTCGGGTTAAACTGCAGAGCTAGCAAGAAATAAAGATGTTGAACGGCCATTGCCTTCCTGAAGAACTGCTGCGTGAAAAAAGAGGCGCATCCCGCCCCCTGCGTGACACACACACTTAGTTAGATGTTGATCACCACGAACCTGCTACGCAGGCGTAGCAGGGGGAGAGGTGATACTCCCACGTGGCGCGTCCCAGGTGGCGGATAGGGAGGGGGGGTCCTAACCGGCTTGCCGGCGGACTTGAGGGAAATAAAATACCTCTCGCGGACCAAACACACACCCCCTGTGGGTGGGGGAGGCAGACGAATAATACACCCACGGTATCCCCTGCCTGTCGTGAGAGGCGACTAAAAGGGGCGACCAAGGAATGATTGGATTAGAACCATGAAACTACTTGTGATTAGTACCACCACGCGGGGAACACCATGGGTCGTTATTACTTGCGCGTAGTACCACTATGTTAGGTACCAAATAGGTTTGTGATTAGTAGCAATCAGGAGCACCGTGCGGTCAGGCTTTTACGGTAGCTGTGATTAGTAGCACTATATGAGCGACACCAGGGTTCTGGCTTGCCTATGATTAGTACCCACTATATAAGTAACACCACGGGATAGAACGAGTCCCTGTGGTTAGTACACGTATGTAATGAAAACCATAGGTTTGCGTTGCCTGTAAATGGCGCCGCTATGTGTGAAACACCATAGGTCTGTATTACGTGTGCGAATTTCATTACCTGTGAGTAGTACCATAATGTGTGGAATACCGCGAGTCTACGATACTGTTGATTAGTACCGCACCATGTCAAATACCATGGTTCTACTTTCCAAGCGATAGGTACGATTATGAGAGTGCGATGACCTATATTTTGGACCCCTTTAGGTTGCAAGCATCATCGATTTAGTATTGAGCTATAGAAGCAGCCCCTTGGTCAGTATTACTATTGTTTTCCGTCAGTTTCTTAGACTGGGGCATTGCGGGTCGTCTCCACTGATTGTTTTAACTTCATATCCATCCGTTCATTTTTCGTCCTCACGTTTTGAATTCTGGTCAGTGGAGGATTTTGTAGTTTTATTTTGTCATTGCATTTCGTCTTATTTCGTACCATCAGGGGCCGATGGCCTCGATGTTAGGCCCCTTAAAACAACTAGCATCATCATCAGATGTTGATCAAATGGTCAAGAGACGAGAAAATCCGCAGTTTATAAACCCTCGGGGAAGGTTCGAGACCTGTCATGAATAATCAAGACACACCCGTTCAATTTTATTGGCTACCTTAAAGTTACACCCCAAATCGAAGAAGAATCCTGTGATAGGCTGAAAATTAATTACAGAAGTTCTTGATTGGCTAAATTCGAAACTGGCAGAAAGAAAAGATAAATATTGCCAACCTAAAGATGAATGAACGAAATTTAGTAAAGATAAAACTTATGAATACAAAGTTTCTTCAAAAAGGTTCCTTCACTTCGCACCAGGGTGCATGATCAATGTTTGTTAGTAGTGACATCTATGCGAGAATGTTAAAACTTCTTGATGAATGGAAAACAAAAACAAGTAGAAATTCACCTAGGTAACAATAACAAATTTTAGTGGTGCCATCTTCAGATAAAATTTATAAGTTAGTCCAGTTTCAAGTTCACGGTTTCTCCTGTAGAGTTCTTTAAGGCGCAAGATTTAAATGTGAGGCGTAGATGTTATTATTATTATTATTATTATTATTATTATTATTATTATTATTATTATTATTACTGAATTTCCCATACAGATAAGAACGCTATTTTACATGGTATATTAGGATTATAGATGAAAATATCAGCGTATACATTATTTACACACACAGAGTATTATCATGAAAGCTTGCTGAAGATGTGATGAATGAAAATGTGAAAATGAGAATAACAACATTGTCTTTTAAGAGTACAGAGGTTTAGCCAGTTCATTATTGCGCGAGTGTAAATATAATTTTAGAGTAAATCTTGCTTTTCCAAAAACAGGACAGTCAAATAGATGATGCACAGTATGAGATGATCCACAAAAGCAAGAGTAACCATCTGCAGTCCTAATCTTAAATCGCTCGAAGTATGACTTAAATTTGCCGTGGCCAGATAGGAACTGAGTAAGCACAAAGTTCGATGCTAGATTTCATGAATAAATAATTATTTCGTCACGGATCCTTTCGAAGTAGGAGTCCAGACATCATTCCACTGAGAAGTAGTACTGAGATCTATTCTAGAAAATAGATCTCAGAGAGTTAGAGTAGGTGAAGCTTTGTCTGACCCTGTAATAGTTGAGAGGGGAGTTCCTCAGGGCAGTGTTATCGGACCTTTATGTTTTCTTATATATATATAAATGATATGAGTAAAGGAGTGGAATCGGAGGTAAGGCTTTTTGCGGATGATGTTATTCTCTATAGAGTGATAAATAAGTTACAAGATTGTGAGCAACTGCAACATGACCTCGAAAATATTGTGAGATGGACAGCAGGCAATGGTATGTTGATAAACGGGGCTAAAAGTCAGGTTGTGAGTTTTACAAATAGGAAAAGTCCTCTCAGTTTTAATTACTGCGTTGATGGGGTGAAAGTTCCTTTTGGGGATCATTGTAAGTATCTAGGTGTTAATATAAGGAAAGATCTTCACTGGGGTAATCACATAAATCGGATTGTAAATAAAGGGTACCGATCTCTGCACATGGTTATGAGGGTGCTTAGGGGTTGTAGTAAGGATGTAAAGGAGAGTGCATATAAGTCTCTGGTAAGACCCCAACTAGAGTATGGTTCCAGTGTATGGGACCCTCACCAGGATTACCTGATTCAAGAACTGGAAAAAATCCAAAGAAAAGCAGCTCGATTTGTTCTGGGTGATTTCCGACAAAAGATTAGCGTTACAAAAATGTTGCAATGTTTGGGTTGGGAAGAATTGAGAGAAAGAAGAAGAGCTGCTCGACTAAGTGGTATGTTCCGAGCTGTCAGCGGAGAGATGGCGTGGAATGACATTAGTAGACGAATAGGTTTGAATGGCGTCTATAAAAGTAGGAAAGATCACAGTATGAAGATAAAGTTGGAATTCAAGAGGACAAACTGGGGCAAATATTAATATATAGAAAGGGGAGTTAGGGATTGGAATAACTTACCAAGGGAGATGTTCAATAAATTTCCAATTTCTTTGAAATCATTTCGGAAAAGGCTAGGAAAGCAACAGATAGGGAATCTACCACCTGGGCGACTGCCCTAAATGCAGATCAGTATTGATTGATTGATTGATTGATTGATATATTCTTTAAAATCTTCCTCTTCAAGAAACATATTGGAGCTTTTTTTTTTTTTTTTTTTTTTTTTTTTTGCGAAACTTCCAATGTAGATTTTGCAGCTTGTTTTGCTTCGAAATCTGCCTTTTCATTTCCGGTAGACCCTGTGTGACCCCCTGTGGATGGGGGCAACGACTTCGCTTGTACCGACTATAGCAGAAAATGTTAGGGAATTTGCGGGAAATTTTTGGTAGATTTGTTTCAGAAATTTTAATTATAATGGAATTTAAACTATCCACAGCCTGGTCCAGTTCATTGGTTGTTTTACAAGCCTGTATCTCGTTTAGAGTATTCCGAAGATTTTTTTTTTTAGCAGAAAGTCGAAAATGAGACCATTTAACATTTCTTGTCTGGTTAATTCTCGTTAGGTAGTTGGAGGCACTTATTGTGGGTATTTCTGCGGAGGATTTCAGTGCAATCATTATTAAAGCATTGTCTGAAAGCGTAGGTGAACCGCTCACTTTCCAATCACATATGGATGGAAGAAATGCAGAGTTACATACACTAATATCCACAAATCTCTGAGAATTACTCATGAAATATGTCGCTTTATCCCCGTAATTAAGCATAAATGGACTGTTGCACTACAAAAGTCATAAAAGTGTTTCCCTCGAGCATCTGCAACCGGGCTATCCCAGGATCCATGCTTAGCATTTATATCGCCAATAATGAGTAGCGATTTCCCACCCAGATCGTAAAGTATTTTCTGAATAGCATTTAAATCCATAGTGATGTCAAGCTTAGAGTCCAGGTAAACATGCAGATATAAAGTTCACGTTCCCACGAACCCACGGTATCCCCTGCCTGTCGTGAAAGCCGACTAAAAGGGGCGACCAAGGGATGATTGTATTAGAACCATGAAACCACTTGTGATTAGTACCACCATATGGAGAACACCAAGGGTTGCTTTTACTTGTGCGTAGTACCACTACATTAGGTACGAAATTGGTTTGTGATTAGTAGCACACAGGAGCACCGTGCGGTCGGCTTTTGCAGTACCTGTGATTAGTACCACCATATGAGCAGGACCATGGGATGATAGCTACCATGGTTCTGCCTTGCCTATGATTAGTACCCACTATATGAGGAACACCACGGGATAGGGAGAGGTCCCTGCGGTTAGTACTCTTATGTGATGAACACCATAGGTTTGCTTTGCCTGTAAATGGCGCCGCAAAGTGAGAAAAACATAGGTCTGTATTATATGTCGAATTTCATAAGCTCTGAGTAGTACAATAATGTGTGGAATGCGGCAAGTCTCTGCTACTTTTGATTAGTACCGCAACAGAACAAATACCATGGTTCTATTTTGATAGCGATCAGTACCGTTATGAGGGGCCGATAACTTCGATTTAGGACCCCCTTTTGACTGCACGCATAATCGATTCAGTGTTATGCTATAGCAGTAGTCCCTTGGTCAGTAATACTGTATTGTCACGTCTGTTTATGTGAATGTGAGACATTGCGGGTCGCAACCACTGATTGTTTTAAATTCATGTCCATCCATTCATTCTTCGTTCTCACGTTTTTGAATTCTGGTCAGTGGAGAATTTTAGACTTTTAATATGTCATTCCATTTCGTCTCATTTCGTACCATTAGGGGCCGATGACCTAGATGTTAGGCCCCTTTAAACAACAACAATCATCATCATCATCATCATCATCAAGTTCACGTTCGACAACTGTTCTGTTGGCATTGCTGTACTGAGTTAATAACATAACATTTTTCGATTTTGTGACAATAGCCGCTCGAACTCGTTCTGAAGGCATATTATTTCTTGAGATATGAATATGAGAGCCTTGACCGAAACCTATATCGTTTTTTTTTCCTTAAATTAGTTCTTGTAAACATAAAATTGTTCTCTCACCATGCTCGAAATTCAAGAGTAGCTTCTGCATAGGCAAGTAAGATTTATGCAAATTTTGTTGATATATTAGTAAATTACCGTCGAGTGGGGTTACTTGGGACAGTTTTAAAATTCAAATTGTTATAGCACGCTAAACTATAATCATACAATCTCGTATTAATTACAGGGAACAGGTCTGTGACGGCGGTCAACATCTGTGCAATAAACCCTGCGAAAATATTATTTAAAATGCTTTAATTTAATAAAAAACCAAGTGTCCCAAGTTTCCCTCCAGGAGGGGATAATTGGGACAGTAATACAAATTGCACAGAAACATAATGTTAACCATTATGAATCAAACTTGGGACAGCCATGAAGGGGATTTTCCTTGATTTTAGTTATATAGTCATCAACGAAATATAATTTAAGTTCACCATAATAGATTTTATTTTCAAATTGCTACAATTTTCATGTTTTAGTTACACTGCTATTTTGTAGTTTATTATACTAAAATAAATTTATTCATTGTTTGTGATGATTACATTCCTATTTTAAACATAAACTTTCCCAAATGAAATAAAAAGTGTCAGATTATCCATTTTAGTCATGGTATCAAACCTAAACTTGAAATTCTTAAAGCACGGTTCCTTAACACCAGTTTGGTCAAGAAAGGCTTTCATCAGGCAGCGAATGTCAAAAACTGTGAAAGGGAAACCCCACTTACTAGCTACAATAAGTCCATCAGTCAGTATTTATCATTTTCTGATTGCAATACACGGGGGTGACCATAACTCATGTAAGTTTTGATTGCCACCTTCCTGGGTAGAGTAGATTTCAGTATATTAAACAACTCTGATGCCTCTCTGAATGACATACCTCCAAATTTGACACACCTCCAAATTTGACACATTTTATGGCGTTTCCAAAGTCTCATAGGTAAAATCATTGTATTTCCTGCTCCCATTCTCTAGTTTGTGTTTTCTAGTCATTATGATAAATATGTGGAAAATAATTCAAGGTGTCCCAAGTTCCTCCACATCATACTTTTGTTTATGAAATCTCACTGATATACCATAAACAGTATCAGATATCAGCTCAGTACATTGTTGTTACATTTTATAAATTTTAGGTTATGTGAGACACTAATAAACTGATTTTAGTGATAGTTTAGCTCTCCTCGGTATACGAAGTTTTAGGAGGTTACTAAGGCAAACAGAAATAATAATGAAACTAAATCACAACTATTATGTACATATCTCAACTTATGAAGCTTGAATAAGGTTAGACAGTGTGCCTGAAGCATTCACTTCAGCTGAGAATAACAAAAACACTATTAGCATTATATGCAGGGTGGATAATTTAACCAACATAAATATACCCAAAATTGCTCCAAGTTTCCCTCCTGTCCCAAATATCGCCACTCGACGGTAGCCATCATTTATTTTCGTTTTTATAATGTTGAGTATTTTCCCGTAAATTAGACAATCTAGTGATGTGGCAGGATGATGAGTGCTCAGGCTTCCTTGCTGATTTCTTGTGGCATATCTGGTTCTGAACCTTGCAGTTTATACACTCAATCTTTGTTTTTGGGCAAACATTGACATTGTGGGCATCTGAGCATAGGAGACAGGCTTGTTCCTTCCCACAATCAGAGGAGAAATGACCGTAGCCTTAGCAATTAAAACAGTGAATGACTGAAAAGTATTCTTTGAAGTTACATCTAGAGTGTCCAATGTAAAGCTTTTCAAGAGTTCTGTAGGCCCGGAAGATAGCAGGGCTGACTTTTACTACTGCATACTGTATATCCCCATATCTCGACTTCCGCATGAAACACACCTTCATGTCTTCTCGGCCGCCAGACGTCACTAGTTGGACAGCTGGATTTTCTTCCGTGATCGACTGTATTAACTCGTTCTCGGGGAAGTTAACCTCAATTCCAAGTATGATAATCGTAGGCTGCTTCTTACGTGGAAAATGAAGCTTTCAGGTGGGAGCAGTTTGAACGGAATTTACAATAGTTTTACACTCATCTTCATTTCGTAATTCTAAAACGACTCCTTTGTTACGAATTTTCTTCACTCTGTTTACTCCTACCCTAACCGTGCTGGGTTTTTGTCTTGGCTTGTATTAACTTCAAAGTCTGTTCCGAGGCATTCACTGCATTTTCATCTTTAGGGGATACAACTACTACATGCTTATTACTTATTAGAATACCTGACACCAGAATTAGCAGAATAACTGAAAAATTATGGAATAGCAAGACCAAGATCTCGTGGATGATGGAAATGAAGGATGATATTAAAGAACTACAAATAACAATAGAAGATCTTAAAAACAAAACAGACAAAATTAAGATACCGTACTTTAAGACACACACATACCAAGCCGAGACAATAATTTACGATACCCTCATTTGTTGGACATGTATATTTGTGTGTGGGGACTTTTATCTCCAATTATCGGCCATTGTTGAACTGCCGTTAAATTATGCGCCAGGACTGTGGGTATTTAAAATGCATTTAAAATCCATTATTACGTCAATAATTTTGATTTTCCTTATTGGCCCAATAAGCTAATCCTTGACTTGAGCATGCGTTGTGTCTCTCTTGAACGGAGCGCTCTGCAGTTGTTTTTCTGTCTCGTCAACTAGAGAGCAAGGAGTCTTGTTCTGAGCGAGCTGTGAGATGGACGCCATTAGCCTTGTTCCTTAAAAGACTTTGAAAAGTAAGGAAATGGAGCTGAATACTCCCGGTTAGGTGGGAGATACTGTAGGCAAGATGCCTACATACGTTTTTAATCTTATGTTCCTATATTGATAGTGATTTGATTCTTTAATTTCTACTATGTGAGTGTTGGCTGTGGCCTGTGTACCAAGCAGGCAGATTACCTCTGAAAACTTTTTGCTCTTCCGGCAACCCGTAGTGTGTACACAGCAGAGCTCTATGCTATCTGTGAGGCTCTGCGGTACGCACTGTACAATAAGCGCCGCCACTTCCTTCTGTGTACTGACTCCTTGAGTTCGCTTCAGTCTATTGATACCTGTTTCCCTCGACACCCTCTAGTGCAGCGGATCCAGGACCTGCTGGCCGGGTGTTCGGATGCCGGCACCAGAATCACGTTTCTGTGGCTCCCAAGCCACATGGGCATAGAGGGAAACGAGTTAGTAGATCGGGCTGCCAAGGAGGCAGTTACACTGCCCCCGTTGCCTTTCAAGGTTCCAGCAAGTGATATTCGCTCCCACCTGCGACATCTTGTTATGTCCCATTGGGAGATGGAGTGGCAGGCCATTCCACTTCCCAATAAGCTGAGAGCGATAAAAGGAACAAGGAAGGTATGGAGGACTTCCCTTCGGGCTTCGCGGAGGGAAGCCGTGGTATTATGTCGTCTTCGGATCGGCCACGGTATCTTGACTCACTCGCATCTTTTGAAAGGAGAACCCCCTCCGGTGTGTACCTGCGGCGACCGTCTTACCGTGGTGCACATCCTTACGGAGTGTGTGGACCTGGTCGATCTGCGCCGTAGTCTTAACCTTCCGAGTACAATCTCCCTTATCTTGCGTGATGACGAGCAGTCAGCAGACCTCGTCGTCCGCTTTATGAGGGATAGTGGACTGTTTTATCTTGTGTGATGCTGTCCTTTGTCCTAGTGTGTTTTGTGTCACTTTCGCTTTTATCCCATTGACTTCATTTTAGTTTGTGTTGCGTATTTTAATGTGTTATTTTAACGTCTCTCGTAAATTATGTACTACCAGGCAATGCCTTATTCTTTTGTTTTCCTGTATATTCTCTTATTTTATTAGAAAATTAGGCATTGCGTATTAGATCCACTGATTGTTTTAATCTCACCCTCATTTTTTCTCCATCATCATTTTTTTAAACTTTAGTCAGTGGATATGTTTTAAAATTTTAACATCATATCTCATGTCGTTTATCTCGTTCCATTAGGGGCCGATGACCTTCGATGTTAGGCCCCTTTAAACAACAAGCATCATCATCATCATCACCTCTGAAAACATGTTTGTGGTGTAAGTTTGTGATAAAGGATTACACTAATTTGGATACAAAACCACCAGCATGTAAGTAATATTTATTCAAAAATTATTTTGGAGCAGCGTCAACTTCAGTGGATTACTTGGAGGAGATATGGTTTACAACCGTCGTCTTGGAATTTTCAAAAACATTATCTTGTCCGTTTACGAACCAGTGTGTCACTGTTATTTAATTTTAGGCCTACCTCGAGTTATCGCCAATGTAGTGTGAATTGAATCTGAACTCTATACCCGGTATTTGGAAATTTAGTAGCCGACTGAAAGATTTAAATCACTATTGATAAAATTCTCATGTAAAAGTGATATGTAAATTTAATTACGAGGCGAATTGGAAACTCGCGGTGAGCATATGTGCATTATGTCATTCCTTCCTTGCTGTTATTGTGTTTGTTCTATGTTTTTGATTTTCTGCTCCGTATACGGTGTGCGTATTGTTTCGGTTGTTCGTATTGATATTATTATTATTATTATTATTATTGCACCGTGTGTTTCTCTCACTGCCTGTTTTCTCTGATTTTGAAAGGCGTACTCTGATTGTATCTGATTTCGTGTGATTTTCCAAATTGTGTCGTGTGGCTATGTAATCCCTTTTTTGCCGATGTCTTCCGCGTTCGGTCTTATCTCATGTGCTCATTGTTGTGGTTCCAAGGCCACCTCGTAGTTAATTTAATAACGACCATCTTGGTCTTATGTAAAATTATTCCTTATAGGAAATGCCACTTTCTATGAATCTCATGATACATGGAATTATAATTTTTTATTATTATTATTATTAGTCATGTCAGTACTTCTTGGTTGTAGAAATCTGAAATTTATTTGCTCGGTTCATGTACTTCGAGGTGATTAACGCTCACATTCCTTCTTCTTACGTAGTTTTGTTACGTCACTAGCCTAAATATTTATTATCTGGTAAACGCTAAAATTCTGGCAGGCTTTGCCTATTTTTAAATGAAATTTTAATAGCTTGGGTCGTGAGTTGCTAGCTGACCTTGAGCGTGTGTGGTGTTCTATCTACATTGTGGAACATAATATTTTTTTCCTCCCCTTGTAATACTGTATGAATTTGGGGAATATTTTTCTGGTTCCAAGTTATTAACTTTTGGTTCGTTTCTTTTATTTATTTTGTAATTTTGGTTCTGCTTGCCACATATTTCGGGTTCGTGTGTATGGTGTGTATTGCCTAGTGATTGACAAAAGGAAGATTGAATCCTTGTTGCAACAAGTTGATTATCTATGGCCAGTAATTAATTTACAAAGGTATACCTTAAAGTTTAAAGTTCAAAGTCTAATATTAAAATTAAAAATAATATTTTTACAAAAGGTATTTATTAATAAGATTGTAATCCTCTTCTGTATTATAATTCTGCTACTGGTCTGAGTTAGTACAATTTGGTTTTAATGAATTCAGTTCATTTATTTAACTGTTAAGTGTTTTGAAAGAAAGTTATTTACCCTTTATTTATTTTTTAAGAAAGAAGGTATTTATTTTACTATAAATGCTATTAATTGTTTTTTCTCTTTAAGTAAACATCTTATTTACAATTTTATTTCGTCTGTCATTTAGTAGTTAACAATGTTGACCTGCCAACCTGTGAAATGTTGACGTAAGATCCTGCCCTTTTCATTCCCTATTTTGCCCTCCACGCTTCATATTTGGTGCTACTGCCCTTATGGTAAGTATTGTGTTTGGTTTTCGTTGCTGTTTGGTGCTTTTCTTGATAAGGTTGCACAAGCTACAGACCAAAATCAATAAAGGGTCTAACGAGAGGTTGTTATCGGTTGAAGAAAGGGAGGGAGCATCTCTCAGAATGAAGAAGTATTGGGCTGATAGGAAATCAGAAAATCCTTTGTATAATTTACTAGAGTGGTCCAGTGCAGTCCATAAAATGTAAAATAAATACAATGAATTATTGCCAATCATTTATGACATTTTAAATAATAAAGCGAACATCTTTTAAAATTGAATTGTAAATACTGTAATTATTAACAGTAAAGTGTCAAGTAATATTAAAGTTGCTGTGCTGTCTGTTCTTACATTTATCCATCTTTCTAGTTTACTTATATTTTCCATATAAAGAAACCTCCTGTAGGGGTGTGACGCAGACGAAGAATACACCCATGGTATCCCCTATCTGCCGTATGAGGCGACCAAAAGGGGCGACCAAGGGATTATGAAATTAGAACCATGAGACTACTTGCGATTAGTACCATTAGGCGAGGAACATCATGGGTCGACGGTACTTGTGATTAGTACCACAATGTGAGAAACACCATGGATCTACGTTACCTAGAAGCAGTACCATTATGTGAGGAACACCATGGCTCTGTGTTGCATATGGGTGGTACCATAATATGTGATACGCCGTGGGTTTGCATTGCCTGTGATTAGTACCACCATGTGAGTGGCACCAAGAGTATCCGTGGCCTGTGATGTTCCAGTATGTGAGGAGCACCACGATGATAACGGCGACCGTGATTAGTCACACTAAGTGGGGAACACCATGGGCCTGCGTTGCTTGCGAGTGGTGCCCTTATGTTAGGAACACTATGGGTCTGTGTTGCCTGCGAGTGGTGCCATTATGTGTGACATACGATGCGTCTGCATTACCTGTGATTTGTGCAACCATGCGAGGAACACCATGAGCCTACGTTACCTGTTAGTACTACTATGGGAAGAACAACATGGTTCTGCTTTATCAGTGATTAATAGTATTAATTGTGGCAGGTGACCTTTATTTTGGACTCCCCTTTTATAACAAGCACCATATCAGAAAAGAAGGCATTGTGAATTGGATGCACTGATTGTTTTGGGTTCATGGTCATTTTTCATCATCCTTTGTTTTCTATTTTCCACGAACCTACTACGATGGCGTAGCAGGGGGAGAGGTGATACTCCCACGTGGCACGTCCCAGGTGGCGGATAGGGGGGTCCTAACCGGCTTGCCGGCGGACTTGAGGGAAATAAAATACCTCTCGCGGACCAAACACACTACCCCCTGCGGGTGGGGGACACACATGCAGAATACACCCGCGGTATCCCCTGCCTGTCGTAAGAGGCGACAAAAAGGGGCGACCTTGGCGTGGACATGGATTGCGGTTGGTATAATGTGATGGACCTCCTGTGGATGGGAGAGGCTGAATACATCCATAGGTAATCCCTGCCTGTCGTAGAAGGCGACTTAAAGGGTCATGTGGCCATGGTCCCCTCTTTATTTTTTTATTATTTTTCCGAGGGTCAGATGTAGACCATTCAAAATTTGATGTGCGTGCTGCCCGGCGATGGAGCTCCTATGTGTGCGACTACGCTCGAAAGCCCGTGCCAGCAACCACCCAGGACGCGGCGGGTGGGAGTATCATGTACCCGGGCAGTGGTATCCGCCTGACAACGCAGGTCCCCGCACAGCCGAATGCCAGAAGGACATATTATTATTAATTATTTTTATTTATTTTTCCTATTGTTAGTGCTCTGTACACGCTATGGGGTACATGCTATTGCGGGTGACTGGAGGAAGGGAGTCCTAGTGCTCATTGCCTCAGTCATCCCGTATTAGGCATCGTTCAACATCGGACCCCGGGCAATACCTGCTACGACCAGGTGGGTATTGCCTTGGCTGCTTGGTTCGGCTACAGAGACCCCTGATCGGAGTGGGTGGCATTCGGGGAGGATGCTATCGGGCATGGCTTCCAAACGAAGTCGGCTCTCCCAAGGTGGTCGCCCACCTAAGTCTTTAACTTTTGCTTCCCTGAGAGGTTCAACTCCCTGGGAACATGCGCAGCGTGAAGGAATGGGATCCAGCTTCCCTAGGTTTCTGGTCGCTACCAGAACCGATGGGCACGATTTTAAGCTGGTGAAGTCGATCCTGTTTAGTAGACACATCGAAGGCGTCTATGGCGAACTGGAGGAACTAAAGAAAATGCGCAACGGTAGTTTGCTTCTAAAAACTCGTACAGCACTGCAAGCTGATCAGTTGCTTAAGTGCGAGCACTTTGGCGACATCCCCGTCAAAGTTGAGGAGCATAAGTCCTTGAACCTGGTTCGCGGAGTCATCTTTCACCGCGACCTTATTTTGAACACTGACGACGAGTTGATGGAAGACATGAAGAACCGCGGCGTGACACACGTCCGGCGCATTACGCGCAAAGTCAACGGTGAAGACGTTGCCACTGGTGCCTTCATTGTCTCTTTCAAGTTGTCAGTGTTACCAGAGAAAGTCAAGGTAACAACTTATCGTTGCGATGTGAGGCCGTACATCCCGCCTCCTATGCGATGCTATCAATGCCAGCGATTCGGACATATGGTCTCTCGCTGTTCGAATCAGGCTGTATGTGGTACATGTGGACGAGTAGCTCACGGCGCGGAGGAGTGCACAACTCCATACAAGTGCACTAACTGCTCCGGTTTTCATTCTCCTCGGGATCGGAACTGTCCGACATACCTGAGTGAGAAGAAGATCCAGGAGATCAAGACCCTGGATGGTCTTTCCTACCAGGAAGCGCGCCGTAAGTTTAATTCTACGAATACACCTGCCCGTACACTCGACTATAGCTTGATAGCTCAGAGTCTTCCAGGTTCGTCATTTACGACCAAGACACCTGTCCAGACCGCTGCGCCCAAGGCGACCGTTGCTGCTCCCAGCAACGTCGCAAATAGTCAAAGCTCGAAGGGGGGGACCACCCCACCTTCGACCAACCAGAAGTCTGTGCCGGCTGGGAACTGCCAGCCGGCACAGCAAGGGGGGAAGACTAAGTCTCCCCCCCCTAGGAGGTCGACGAAAGTCGTGCCCCAGCCGGCGGAGGCGGCTTCGTTGACCGGGGCTGGGAAACCATCTCCCAGCCCGTCTAAACTTGAAAAGAAAAAGGGGAAGAAGAGCGCCCGTCCTGAGCGCTCTCGGACTTCCCCTGCGAAGGAGAAGTCATGCCCTCCACCTGGGGGATATGAATCTGCGCCGGGAGGCACTCCTGCTCCCAAACCTGCGCGCTCTCCTCGTAGGGGACCCCCTCGCGCCCGAAAAGCGTCGAAGTTCTGGGCGGCACCCCTGCCATCTTTTGATGACGGGATGGATGTCGCGCTGTCCTCTACATCTACGGATGTAGAACTAGATAGTGTTTAGGCTTACGAGCATTTTTCGCTCATAACCTAACACTCCTTTTATAGTCCACACTATGGCACTGTTACAGTGGAATTGTAACGGTTATGACAGGCATCTTGCTGAGTTACGTCAGCTTATTAGTGAGTACGCAGCGAGTATAGTCTGTATTCAGGAGACCAATTTCCGACCTGGTCATCACACGGTCTTGAGGAATTTCAAACTATACTCGACAGAACGATACTATGCTCACCGGGCTTCCGGAGGCGTTGGCATTTTTGTACGTTCTGATAGCTACAGCGAAGAGGTTCCATTAAGAACCCCTCTTGAGGCTGTAGCTGTTCGCGTCTCGCTGCCTGTCATAGCAACAGTGTGTAATGTTTATCTTCCACCAGGCCAGCATCTGAACATCAACGATGTCGCTGATCTTATGGATCAGCTTCCACCACCCTTCCTCTTATTGGGCGATTTTAACGCCCATCACCCTATATGGGGCTCTGAGACGCCTTGCCCCCGAGGAAGAGAGCTGGAAACACTTCTATCAGATCTGGATTTATGTGTTTTGAACACAGGGGAACCAACTCACTTTAGTGTACGTTACGGCACATATTCTCGCATAGACGTTAGTCTATGCAGCCGAACGTTAGTTCCACTGTTTCGGTGGAATGCACACGATGATCTCTGTGACAGTGACCATTTTCCCATCGTTCTTACTTTGTTGAATCATAAACCCGTCGAGGCTCCCCCTCGATGGATTCTTAAACATGCTGATTGGCCAAAGTACACATCACTAGCTGTCTTTAACGATGATGTCAGGCGGACCGTCGGCGAGGAAATAACTTACATCACCCAAGTTATTCTTGCTGCTGCTGAGGAGTCCATTCCGTTTTTCTCGGGGACCCCCCGCCGAAAACTCGTTCCTTGGTGGAATGATGAAATAGCAGCAGCCATCAAAGAACGCCGTCGCGCTCATAAGCGTTACCGTAGACAGCCTACTGTGGCCAACTTGGTAGCATTTAAGAAACTCCGCGCTAAGGCGCGAGTTCTTATTCGACAAAGTAAGAAGGCTTCATGGGAGAGATATGTGTCGTCCATGACGTCACATACTCCATCATCTCAAGTGTGGACGAAACTTCGACGATTTTCGGGTATTCAAGGATCATCTGCTGTACCGGGAATTTCCATTGCAGGCAGTGTCGCCACTGATCCCCTCGCGATTGCTAACCATCTTGCTAGTCATTTCGCGGATGTCTCCGGCTCCGGGAATTACAATCCTGATTTCCTCGCTGTGAAGCGAGAGGCAGAACGTCATCACCTTAGTTTTGCCTCTCAAGCTTCAGAGGACTACAACGTGCCCTTTACGGAGTGGGAACTCCGCAGCGCCCTAGCGCTTTGCAAGGACACGTCTCCTGGACCGGACAACATCCACAACCAGATGTTGAAGCACCTTAGTGATGATAGTCTACTCTATCTCCTTCGTGTGTTCAACCGTATCTGGATGGAGGGTGATTTTCCGTCTCAGTGGCGAGAGGGCATAGTCATTCCTGTCCTCAAGCCTGACAAAGATCCTAAGTATGCAGGAAGTTACAGGCCGATTTGTCTTACCAACTGCCTGTGTAAGCTATTTGAGAGGATGGTAAATCGCAGACTCGTGTGGTGTCTGGAGAAACAAGGACTCTTGTCCGAGTACCAATGTGGATTTCGAGCCGCTCGATCCACCACAGACCACTTGGTACGCCTGGAGAGCTCTATCCAGGATGCGTTTCTCCGCAAACAGCACTTGGTAGCTGTCTTCTTTGACTTGGAGAAGGCCTACGACACCACCTGGCGATATGGCATCCTTTCAGTCCTGCATCAATGGAGATTCCGAGGTAACTTGCCGGTATTTATTGCGAATTTTTTGTCCCTCCGTCTATTCCGTGTCCGAGTAGGGAGGACATATTCGCAATACCACGTTCAAGAAAATGGAGTCCCACAGGGATCGGTTCTTAGTGTCACTCTGTTCGCGATTGCCATAAACGGTATTGTCGCTGCTGCTGGTCCAGCCGTAATACCGTCCCTATATGTGGATGATTTTGCTCTGCACTATAGCTCGTGCAGTATGGCAGTCGCAGAGCGACAGTTACAGCAAGCTATTAGGAGGGTGGAGAAGTGGACCTTAGAACATGGCTTTCGGTTTTCTGCCGTAAAGACCTCCGTTGTCCACTTTTGTCGTCAACGTACACTTCACCCTCATCCTGAGCTTTATCTAGGTAATGTCGTTCTTCCAGTTGTTGACACCTACCGATTTCTTGGGCTCCTTTTTGACAGTAAATTATCGTGGGAGCCACACGTGCGGGAGCTAAAAGTGCAATGCACCAAGAGGCTTAACCTCTTGAAGTTTCTTAGCAGCACTAATTGGGGAGCTGACCGCGTGGTGCTCCTGCGATTCTATCGGGCACACATTTTATCTCGGTTAGACTACGGCAGTGCAGCATATGGCTCCGCAAGGCCAAGCGTTCTTGCGAAGCTGAACAGTATCCACCACAGCGGGGTTAGGTTGGCGACGGGAGCTTTTCGTACTAGCCCCATCGCTAGCCTGCTCGCTGAGTCTGGTGTGCCGCCTTTACACCTGAGGCGCCAGCAAATGCTTTTTTCGTATGCTGCAAATTTGCGACAGATGCCACTTCATCCGAGCTATCCCTGCGTATTCAGCAATGGCAACCGTTTGTTGTACGTTGTTCATCCTCGTGCGACGCGGCCGGTTGGGATACGCTTGGATAGCAGTTATGAATTGTTTGACGTACCTTCGATTCCTTGCCTTGTCAGACAACCAAGTGGGGTACCTCCGTGGGTTGTACGACGACCTGAAATCATCCTGGATTTGCACACTGGCCCGAAAGGAGACACGGACCCTTCGATTTATCGGAGGATCTATCTGTCCGTTCTTGGCCGCTATCCAGGTTCAGTCGTCGTTTACACGGATGGTTCAAGGACAGATACGAAGGTGGGCTGTGCGTTCGTTGTCGACAATGATCGGTTTCTTTTTGCTCTTCCGGACACCTGTAGTGTGTACACGGCAGAGCTCTATGCTATCTGTGTGGCTCTGCGGTACGCACTCGACAATGAGCGCCGACACTTTCTCGTATGTACTGACTCCTTGAGTTCGCTTCAGGCTATTGATACCTGTTTCCCTCGACACCCTCTGGTGCAGCGGATCCAGGACCTGCTGGCCGGGTGTTCGGATGCCGACACCAGAATTACGTTTGTGTGGCTCCCCAGCCACATGGGCATAGAGGGAAACGAGTTAGCAGATCAGGCTGCCAAGGAGGCAGTTACACTGCCCCCGTTGCCTTTCAAGGTTCCAGCAAGTGATATTCGCTCTCAGCTGAGACATCTGGTTATGTCTCATTGGGAGATGGAGTGGCAGGCCATCCCACTTCCCAATAAGCTGAGAGCGATAAAAGGAACAACGAAGGTATGGAGGACTTCCCTTCGGGCTTCGCGGAGGGAAGCCGTGGTATTATGTCGCCTTCGGATCGGCCACGGTATCTTGACGCACTCCCATCTACTGAAAGGAGAACCCCCTCCGGTGTGTACCTGCGGCGACCATCTTACCGTGGTACACATCCTTACGGAGTGCGTGGACCTGGTCGATCTGCGCCGTAGTCTTAACCTTCCGAGTACTATCTCCCTTATCTTGCGCGATGACGAGCAGTCAGCAGACCTCGTCATCCGCTTTATGAGGGATAGCGGTCTGTTTTATCGTGTGTAATGATGTCCTTTGTGCTTGTATCTTTGTGTCAATTACGCTCTTATCCTATTGACTTCATTTTAGTTTGTGTTGCGTATTTTAATGTGTTCTTTTAACGTCTAATGTAAAGTATGTATATATATCTGTACTAGCAGGCAATGCCTTATTCCATTATCTCCTGTACTTTTTCTTCTTTTGTTCCAAAATAAGGCATTGCGAATTAGATCCACTGATTGTTTTAATTTCATACTCATTTTTCATCGCATTTTTTTAAAACTCTAATCAGTGGCTACGTTTTAAATTTTAACTATCATATGTCATTTCGTCCATCTCGTTCCATTAGGGGCCGATGACCTTCGATGTTAGGCCCCTTTAAACAACAAGCATCATCATCATCATCATCATGTTTTCTATTTTAGTCAGTGAATATATTTTGAAGATTTAATTATCGCTTTATTTCTTTGCACCTCGTACCATTAGGGTCCGATGACCTAGTTGTTAGGTCTCTTTAAACAACAATCATCCTCATCATCATCATCATCATCATCATTCATGTAAAGAATTAAGAATTCTTAAGAATGTCCGCAAAACGATTCTAGGTCAGCCTTGCTAATGGATCCAGGGAGCAGAAAAGGTTCATCTGCGGATGAGAAGAAGTGGATAAGGAAGAACTAGTATTGATGAGAGGAGAGCAATATGGATGCGATGGGTATCGCAGATGTCACAGAGTGTCACTTCATCTCAGGCTTATGATGTATCGGACCTGTCGCAATGTTCGGAATTGAATGTCGATCAGCCGGTAATCGCTGAATGCCAGCTGCATACTATGGGAATGGGAAGGCTGTGCTGGGTGGAGGCGAACGGCAGAATATACCACCACATAGGCATTTGAGAAGTGATGTGTGGTCAAGTTTACCATGAAGCGTATGCACAGTTGCCAACCCCATCCTCCATTTTAATCTCAATTTCCAATATCGCAGTGTCCGACTGAAGCAGTGCTAGTAAGATACAACTAATGTAGACTTAATGATCATCGATCTGACGCCAAACGGCGCTCAAGACGACTCAAAAAATTATTCAGTGACCCACAAAACGAACCCTAAACAAGGGGGGTAATGCCAAGAAGAACAAATCACCTGAGAGGGTGACAATGCATGAAGATGATAAGTAGTTGTCCTTGTTCTTAAATATTTACGTGTGTGTTCTTGTCTTCCTCATCTGTTGCTGTTACCTGCAGGCCCTGTCATGTGGTCGTGTGTTTATCCTTAATATTGATGTTACTGATTTTTTGCTCGACTAACTACTTCTATGGTTTTCGAGATGCCAAGTTGCTGGATTTTTTTTTCTGTAGGAGTTCCTTTATATCTCAGTGAATCTACCGACACGAAGTTGATGTATTTGAGCACCTTGAAATGCCAGTTGTCCCAGCATGTGTGTGTATGTGTGGTCTTGTTACCCGTTCCATCTTCCTATCTTTATTCGTTCACTTGTATGTTCCGTTTCTATTCGGGTAAAACGCATAGTAATTACAATTATTGGCCAGTACTTGATTTAAAGTTCAATTACAAGGCAGTGGTAACATTTAAAGTCTGATTTTTGTCACTAGTTGGCAGACCTATCCTTTATTCTCCCTGTTCATGGAACATTTTCCCTCCATTAGCTGTGAGAGTTCAAAATGGCGGCACTCAATTGGCACAGTGTTTAATATTGTGATATTTCTTGTGAATTTCTTTAGCTTCAAGACGCATTTCAAATATCGCTAATAAGGTTTTGATATTGTCCTACACACCAGGGAAGGTTACTGAGGTAAGTTAATAACCAATGAGTTAATGTGATAATTTATAAGAATCATTTTAGTGTGTGCCATACACGTGGGTAACTGAATAAATTGCATTATATAGCTATTGGCCACCCCCGCCAATAGCTGTGTTTTGGGAGTCGATGAAGATCGTGGTTTATATGTGGCAGACAAGCTTCTTAAATGATCAGAATATCAATATTCCTTGGATTATGTAATAAAAGCAGCCTATACAGTTAGTGGCCACCCGGCCAACAACTGTTTTTTGGGTGGCACTTTGTAGGTAATTTTTAAAATGCCTAAACTTCCAAAATAGGATTCTGCTGGTATGGAAGCAGCAATAGAAGAAATACACAATAATCCTAATAAATCTCTTCGAGAGCCGTGGCGAAAAATTATGGCCTACCACGAACCAGTCTAAAATTTAATTGAATAACCCTGCGCACAAAGATTATTTCGGTCCATCACCAGTTTTCACGAAGGAAGAGGCGGATACTTTAGTCTGGTAAGCTTAAGATGATTCAAAATGTGTAACATGAAGTAGAGAGGTACACAATTTGTCTTATTGCTATGGTTCTTAACAATGAAAGGGAAATTTAATCTTTCTAGGTGGATTCTCGAAATGACTAGAAAAGGTTTCCCGTGAAAGAGAGAAGACATCATTTCCAGCGTACAGAATTTTTTGACACTAAATCCACGGTCGAACCCTTTTAGGAACAACCGCCATGGTGAAGGCTGGCTGAAGGTAATAAGATATTCGTCGAACTGTTTATTGGGGTATCCATGTAATTGTAAGTTATTTTGAAAATATTGAGTTCTCTTTATTGTTTATAGGCTTTCCTGCGTCGTCATCCTCAGACAACAGACAGAACAAGTGAGTCAGTAACAGCGGCAAGTTCACGTGTTTCGCAAAGTGATGTTAGGAAGTGTTTTTGCGAAGTAAAGGAGCATATTAAAGAGAAAAACCTTGAAGAAGCTATGAAAGACCCATCTAGAGTCTTCAACGGAGACGAGACACAGGTTTCCAAATATGTCCCTCAACAGGTCGAGTGCTAGTGAAGAAGGGGGCAAAAAACGTCTGTTCGGTACGGGAGGAACCTTCTTAGGAGAACATAACTGTTATGTTCACCTTTTCGGCCAGTGGGAAAAATGTTGTCCAATTATTGTCTATCCCTATAAAAGAATTTCTGAAAAGATTTCAGAACCTGTTCCCAAGGAATAGGGAATCGCCCGAAGCGACAGTGTACATAGCAAATGTATTTCACCCCTTTCATGTGTCTGATAGTATAACATTGCCAGTAGTATTCTTTATTGACGGACATAAATCACACCTAACTTATCAATTAAGTGTCTTGTGCCGTGATTTACAGATTGAGATAATAGCACTGTCTCCAAATGCTACCCGCATCTTACAACCTGCTGTGTTTCGTCCCCTCAAAGTATGCTGGCGGAAGGCAGTGCATGATTCGTATTCTAAGCATCCAGGTGAGGTTCTAAACAAATCGTCATTTGCTCTTCTGCTGAAGAAGGTAGTTGAGTCTGATGCCAAACCTGAAACCCTGGCAAAAGATTTTGAAGTTTGTTGGATTTGTCCTTTATATCCTGATGCAGTGGATTACACCAAATGTCTTGGGAAATCTAACGTGACAGCGGTCTCGAAGGAGCAGGGACAGATTTCCTGCAATGATGAAAATTTTTCAAATGTAGTTATGAATTATGAGACATTTTTTAGCATTGTAGGAGCTGAAAAAATTGAAACATTTAAGAATAGCAATGGCACGATTCTGCAAGAAAGCAGCGAAGATTTTATCTCTTTGTTTCAAATATGGAAATATATCAAGAAAGGAAAGAAATTCAGGCGAATGTGAGGCGCTGAATCACGCAACGCAGCAAGTGGCATGATTCAGTGTAACAGCCACTCATCCAATCTGAAGGATATTGTTTGCCAATCCACTAGCAGAACACCAGAGAGAAAAGGGACAGTAAATATCAGTAGCAATTTGACCCTAAATAATGCCTCATAGCATATGCAAATAAGTGCAGAAACTAGCAATGTCTCAAGCAAGAGAATGTACACAAGAGGGGAGTATAAGTGTTCAACCAGCACGACTACCTCAGTAATCAAAAGAGCCCGTTTAGACCATATGGAGGAATTTCTTGTTTGGCCTGAAACTCCTAGGCGTAAAGGAAAGATGATCACAGATAGCCAGCCATTTGCTGTGACATCAAAAAAATATCAAGACATGTTTGAGAAAAAAGGAAAAGGAATGCAAGGCAAGCTACAGATGCACAATTGAAAGGAAATTATTTGGGAAAGGTGGAAATGAACTATCGTGTTGCATCTGCCATGGCAATATTAAAAATGGGAGGGAAATACGTTGTGAGATTTGCCGCAGTTCGTTTCGCGAAAAATGTGTACCCAACAACCACAAAAATCATATTCCCCTGGCTGGGGACGAGGATAGGTTCCTTTGCCATTTCTGCTACAATGTGAAATCAGCCAGTGAAATTGAATATTTCAGTGACAATAGTGTGTATGCATGATAATGATGAAGTAGGTGAACTATATTACCTAGTAAAACGTAGAATTTAACACTTTGTTCCAGGGAAAGTATGATACACTGTAATATAGGAATTTATGGATTGTTCAGTAAACCCATGATACGTCATTAGTAGAAATATGGAGTGGCCAATTACTGTACCAAATGTGGACAATTACTGTCAGAAGTGGCCAATAACTATACATTCTTACAAACTTACAAATAATTTAATGTGTAAATTTGTAATATTACTTTATCAAAAGTGTCTTAGTCCTTATTGTATTAGAAATAAATAACAATGCCAAAAATGTGTTTCAAAAAATTATTTGCTGCCATTCATGAATTTTATTGAATAACAAATTATCCTTAAGTGGCCAATAACTGTATGGTTTACCTACATATAACCTAGAAATATTTTGAAGTACTGTCTGATAGTAATGACTTCTTGTATGATGTGGCCAGGTGTCAAGGTGCGGCATGATCTATATGGAGCCTGTGAGTCTTGGATGGGAGGTGTTGCTTATATCCTGGCTCAACACCTTGCCAGAATCACTGCATAGTGTGAACAGGTCCATGATTCAGGCCATGTTCAAGCGCTTCTGTCCACCATTATTGTTCTATTTGAGAAGGGGTGGAGCTAAGGTGAGTCTCCATTTGGTTGCTCAGTAACTAGATATATTTTGTGTAATTTTGTGTTAATGAATTTCTTCTGCTCTTGTAGGAGCTATCCGTTACATCAGATGCTAACCTGGTGAGGGCTCTTATGAATTTGTTTGATTGCTTCATGGATGATTTTGCTGATGAAAAATATATGGAAGGTGTAAGTGATCTTGACATCAGGGCTCAACTAGAGGTGAGTCTGTCTTTTATAGTAGTTGAGTCTTCTACTTTTTTCTTAACCCTTAGCACTTGAATAAATTTGTCTGGTAACCCGTGCGGGTGGGGAAAGCAAATAAATATACACCCACGGTATCCCCTGCCAGTCGTACGAGGTGACTGGGTGACCAAGGGATGATTATTTTTTTTTGCTAGGGGCTTTACGTCGCGCCGACACAGATAGGTCTAATGGCGACGATGGGATAGGAAAGGCCTAGGAGTTGGAAGGAAGGGGCCGTGGCCTTACTTAAGGTACAGCCCCAGCATTTGCCTGGTGTGAAAATGGGAAACCACGGAAAACCATTTTCAGGGCTGCCGATAGTGGGATTCGAACCTACTATCTCCCGGATGCAAGCTCACAGCCGCGCGCCTCTACGCGCACGGCCAACTCGCCCGGTAAGGGGTGATTAAATTGGATACATGAGGCTACTTGTGATTAGTTCCATCATGCGAGTAGCACCATGCGTTGACGTTACTCGCGACTACTATCAACTTGCGAGGAAAACCATGGGTCTCCACGAACCTACTACGCTGGCGTAAAAGGGGGAGAGGTGATACTCACACGTGGCGCGTCCCAGGTGGTGGATAGGGGGTTCCTAACCGGCTTGCCGGCGGACTTGAGGGAAATAAAATACCTCTCGCGGACCAAACACACTACCCCGTGCGGGTGGGGGACGCACATGTAGAATACACCCACGGTATCCCCTGCCTGTCATAAGAGGCGGCTACAAGGGGCGACCAAGGGATGATTAAATTAGAACCATGAAACTACTCTTGATTCGTACCATCATGCGGGGATCACCATGGGTTGCATGTACTTGCGAGTAGTATCACTAAATTGGTACGAAATAGGTTTGTGATTAGTTGCAGTAAAAAGCCTGGCCTGGTGGATTCCAGTACCCGTGCGTTGTACCCATGTGGGCAACACCGCGGGTCTGGGCATAGCCTGTGATTTGTGCCGCTATATGAGCGGCACCGTGGGTCTGCGTTGCCTGTGATTGGTACCCACTATGTGAGGAACACCACGGGAATACCGGCGCCCGTGGCTTGTACACCTAGGTGAGGAACTTAACCGGTTTGCGTTGGCTATGAGTGGCGCCATTGTGTGAGAAACACCATAGGTTTTCGTTCCCTGTACGAATTGCAATACTTGTGAGTAGTACCATCTTGTGTGGACCACCGTGAGTCTTCGCTACTTTTGATCAGTACCCCAAAATGACAAATACCATGGTTCTACTTTACTCGCAACATGTACCATTCTGTGGGGCTTAGACTTGAATTTAGCACCCCTTCAGACATCAAGCATCATTGTGCTTTATAAATGGTCCCTTGGTCAGTAATACTCTAATTAACTACCTTCTTTTTGAGTCTGATCCACTGATTTTGTTTGTTTGTTTGTTTGTTTGTTTTTGTTTTTTGTAGGGTTCATGTCCATCCATTCATTCTTCATGACATTTTTTATTTTATTTTGGTCAGTGGATGAATTTGAATTTTTTGTTATTTCATTTCGTACCATTAGGGGCCGATGACCTCGATGTTAGGCCCCTTGAAACAACAAGCATCATCATCATCATCATCATCATCATCATCATCATCAAACCATGGGTCTACGTTATATAGGAGCAGTATCATTTTGCGAGGAACATTACGGGTCTGGGCGTTGCGTGTGGTGTCATTCAGTGGAATTCCACTGGTCGGTTCCACTGTGTTCAGAATAGGTCTTCGTTACGTATGAGTAGTATCACTTTATGAGAAACACCAGAGGTCTACGTCGCCTGTCATTAGTTGTACTACTAAGTTAGAAACACCACGGGTTAGGCTGGCGATTAGTACCACTGTGTGGGGAAAACCATTGGTCTGCGTTACCTGAGAGTAGTACCATTTTGTGAGGAACACAATGGGTTTGTGTTGCATGTGTGCGTTACCGTAATGTGTGATACATCGTGGGTCTACATTGCCTCTGATTAGTACGACTATGTGAGCGACTCCATGAGTATACGTGATCTGTGATTATTTCCACCAAGTTAGGAACACCACAAAAATACCGGCGCCCGTGATTAGCCCCACTATATGAGGAGCACCATGGATCTGCGTTGCTTGTGAGTGTTGCCCTTATGTGCGAAACACCGTGCGTTTGTGTTACTTGCGAGTGGTGCCATTGTCTGTAACATACCATGGGTTTACATTGCATGTGATTAGTACCACTATATGAGAAACACCATGTTTCTGCATTACCAGTGATTAGTACTGCCCCCGTTTTGCCGGGCAGCTCAGCCGGTAAGCAAAAGTCCCAGAGGCGGAACGTTCGCTTACAGGCAACGCTAAATTATAGGGGTCAGGGCAATCTAAGGACTGACGACAAATGAAAACAGTAAAAGAAATGGGTTTTAACATTTATTAAATAAAATATCAGCACTTTCCAGGTTCTATAAATATTTTCAAAATCTTGAAATAAAAATATTTATCTCTTCCCTGCTGGAATTCACCCGCAGTTCTCCATTACATTTCATTCTGTAAAGATACAGAACTAAGTCTTAATAAATCGTCTTAGGAAATTAAATAAATTATTATTTGAGAAAATCCTGTCTCAAAATATCAAAAATCTGAATTATTTTCCTTTTTTGAATTATTATTTAAATTAACAATACTCTTCGATTCATTTTACCGTGAGTCAAATTTTTATCTCACACGAAAAATCAAATAAATCATTTCTATTAATTAAATATTATTCTAATTAATTATATAAGCTTCAAATTATATCATAAAATTATTCTGAAATCCAATATCCAACTCATTAAATTCTTATTTTTATGTCAATTGACCTAGTGTTGTGCACAACTCACAATAGAGACTCAAAATTCTCGCATTGTAGCGTTAAACATTTTACATTTTGTGAGCTTATTTCATTGACGCGATCCTTGCTTAAGTATTTTCCCTCGAAGCAAAGATCCTAATCTATCTTATTCCGTCATAAAATTACTTAAAGATTCATAATTGAGCCAAATATGCTCGCCACAAAACAACAAAAAAATCGAAACTTTATGCGCTCAGCGTACACATGTCATGACGAAATATAACCATGGAAATCACAATTATAAACAAAATCAGTCATTCATCCATCTCACATTCAAGCTTTGGTCCACGGTAATATTATTAAATAAATTTATCGAATCCTATCTCTTGATTTTTAATTTTAAATTTTATTTCAAATATGAGAGCTTCTCCCGATGACAATATCAGACAAGGACTACCATTACGATCGTCTGACGTGTGATTGTGACAGGATTATCACTTTTCCAATGAAATAGATTCCACAACGATGCTCCAGGATAATTTTACAGTAGAAATCATCATTAAAATTCCATAGAACTGCCTACAGTCACAGATAAATAAACATTCGCGCATACGGTCTATGAGTCAAGACTTCGTTATTTTTAATCTCTTATTATCTCAAATTATTGATCAACATGTGCTGCATAAGAAGAAATTATGTTCAAAGACACACTCTCTTCCTTAACCGACTCATGTAATGGACACACAAATAAAATCCTATCTTAAGATCCATTTACAAGTCTCAAAAATACCAATAACAGTAAATGCAAAATTTTGTGGACATTCAAGCCACGACCAATATTCCAGGCCAACATCTACTTCAATATAGCACACATTAATCACTTATAAGCACAGTAACAATTACACTCATGACCTTTAAACATTCTATTAGACCGTAATAATGCCAATTATTATTATTATTATTATTATTATTATTATTATTATTATTATTATTATTATTATTATACGCGCGCGGTCGCGTCATCGCAGGCTATGGTTTAATGAAATCATAGATGACTCTATTCTATCTCGAATCTATGGTAAACCACAAAACATCAAGGAAAAATCCTAAATTCACAGAACACGTCGATATTCTGTCCCAAATTATTCAAAAATTTTCCATCATTAATTTATAAATTAATAATTATTATCGCGTGGGTCAAATATTTTTAACACTTTCCTAGACTTATCATGGGACAGTGAGAACATGTCACGAAGCACCCACTCAAATAGAACAAAGTATAGGTCCCAAATACACTCTCACACACATCAAATCTACCAACACCAGTGAAAGAAGAGTGAAATTCCTAACTACAAAGACTATTAGACCACGAACCTACTACGGTGGCGTAGCAGGGGGAGAGGTGATACTCCCACGTGGCGCGTCCCAGGTGGCGGATAGGGGGGTCCTAACCGGCTTGCCGGCGGACTTGAGGGAAATAAAATACCTCTCGCGGACCAAACACACTACCCCCTGCGGGTGGGGGACACACATCAGAATACACCCGCGGTATCCCCTGCCTGTCGTAAGAGGCGACAAAAAGGGGCGACCTTGGCGCGGACATGGATTGCGGTTGGTATAATGTGATGGACCTCCTGTTGATGGGAGAGGCTGAATACATCCATAGGTAATCCCTGCCTGTCGTAGAAGGCGACTTAAAGGGTCATGTGGCCATGGTCCCCTCTTTATTTTTTATTATTTTTCCGAGGGTCGGATGTAGACCATTCCAAATTTGATGTGCGTGCTGCCCGGCGATGGAGCTCCTATGTGTGCGACTACGCTCGAAAGCCCGTGCCAGCAACCACCCAGGACGCGGCGGGTGGGAGTATCATGTACCCGGGCAGTGGTATCCGCCTGACAACGCAGGTCCCCGCACAGCCGAATGCCAGAAGGACATATTATTATTAATTATTTTTATTTATTTTTTCTATTGTTAGTGCTCTGTACACGCTATGGGGTACATGCTATTGCGGGTGACCGGAGGAAGGGAGTCCTAGTGCTCATTGCCTCAGTCATCCCGTATTAGGCATCGTTCAACATCGGACCCCGGGCAATACCTGCTACGACCAGGTGGGTATTGCCTTGGCTGCTTGGTTCGGCTACAGAGACCCCTGATCGGAGTGGGTGGCATTCGGGGAGGATGCTATCGGGCATGGCTTCCAAACGAAGTCGGCTCTCACAAGGTGGTCGCCCACCTAAGTCTTTAACTTTTGCTTCCCTGAGAGGTTCAACTCCCTGGGAACATGCGCAGCGTGAAGGAATGGGATCCAGCTTCCCTAGGTTTCTGGTCGCTACCAGAACCGATGGGCAGGATTTTAAGCTGGTGAAGTCGATCCTGTTTAGTAGACACATCGAAGGCGTCTATGGCGAACTGGAGGAACTTAAGAAAATGCGCAACGGTAGTTTGCTTCTAAAGACTCGTACAGCACTGCAAGCTGATCAGTTGCTTAAGTGCGAGCACTTTGGCGAAATCCCCGTCAAAGTGGAGGAGCATAAGTCCTTGAACCTGGTTCGCGGAGTCATCTTTCACCGCGACCTTATTTTGAACACTGACGACGAGTTGATGGAAGACATGAAGAACCGTGGCGTGACACACGTCCGGCGCATTACGCGCAAGGTCAACGGTGAAGACGTTGCCACTGGTGCCTTCATTGTCTCTTTCAAGTTGTCAGTGTTACCAGAGAAAGTCAAGGTAACAACTTATCGTTGCGATGTGAGGCCGTACATCCCGCCTCCTATGCGATGCTATCAATGCCAGCGATTCGGACATATGGTATCTCGCTGTTCGAATCAGGCTGTATGTGGTACATGTGGACGAGTAGCTCACGGCGCGGAGGAGTGCACAACTCCATACAAGTGCACTAACTGCTCCGGTTTTCATTCTCCTCGGGATCGGAATTGTCCGACATACCTGAGTGAGAAGAAGATCCAGGAGATCAAGACCCTGGATGGTCTTTCCTACCAGGAAGCGCGCCGTAAGTTTCATTCTATGAATACACCTGCCCGTACACTCGACTATAGCTTGATAGCTCAGAGTCTTCCAGGTTCGTCATTTACGACCAAGACACCTGTCCAGACCGCTGCGCCCAAGGCGACTGTTGCTGCTCCCAGCAACGTCGCAAATAGTCAAAGCTCGAAGGGGGGGACCACCCAACCTTCGACCAACCAGAAGTCTGTGCCGGCTGGGAACTGCCAGCCGGCACAGCAAGGGGGGAAGACTAAGTCTCCCCCCCCCCTAGGAGGTCGACGAAAGTCGTGCCCCAGCCGGCGGAGGCGGCTTCGTTGACCAGGGCTGGGAAACCATCTCCCAGCCCGTCTAAACTTGAAAAGAAAAAGGGGAAGAAGAGCGCCCGTCCTGAGCGCTCTCGGACTTCCCCTGCGAAGGAGAAGGCATGCCCTCCATCTGGGGGATATGAGTCTGCGCCGGGAGGCACTCCTGCTCCCAAACCTGCGCGCTCTCCTCGTAGGGGACCCCCTCGCGCCCGAAAAGCGTCGAAGTTCTGGGCGGCACCCCTGCCATCTTTTGATGACGGGATGGATGTCGCGCTGTCCTCTACATCTACGGATGTAGAACTAGATAGTGTTTAGGCTTACGAGCATTTTGTTGCTCATAACCTAACACTCCTTTTATAGTCCACACTATGGCACTGTTACAGTGGAATTGTAACGGTTATGACAGGCATCCTGCTGAGTTACGTCAGCTTATTAGTGAGTACGCAGCGAGTATAGTCTGTATTCAGGAGACCAATTTCCGACCTGGTCATCACACGGTTTTGAGGAATTTCAAACTATACTCGACAGAACGATACTATGCGCACCGGGCTTCCGGAGGCGTTGGCATTTTTGTACGTTCTGATAGCTACAGCGAAGAGGTTCCTTTAAGAACCCCTCTTGAGGCTGTAGCTGTTCGCGTCTCGCTGCCTATCATAGCCACAGTGTGTAATGTTTATCTTCCACCAGGCCAGCATCTGAACATCACTGATGTCGCTGATCTTATAGATCAGCTTCAAGATCAGCTTCCACCACCCTTCCTCTTATTGGGGGATTTTAACGCCCATCACCCCATATGGGGCTCTGAGACGCCTTGCCCCCGAGGAAGAGAGCTGGAAACACTCCTATCAGATCTGGGTTTATGTATTTTGAACAGAGGGGAACAAACTCACTTTAGTGTACGTTACGGCACATATTCTCGCATAGACGTTAGTCTATGCAGCCGAAAGTTGGTTCCACTGTTTCGGTGGAATGCACACGATGATCTCCGTGACAGTGACCATTTTCCCATCGTTCTTACTTTGTTGAATCATAAACCCGTCGAGGCTCCCCCTCGATGGATTCTTCAACATGCTGATTGGCCAAAGTACACATCACTAGCTGTCTTTAGCGAAGATGTCAGGCGGACCGTCGGCGAGGAAATAACTTACATCACCCAAGTTATTCTTGCTGCTGCTGAGGAGTCCATTCCGTTTTTCTCGGGGACTCCTCGCCGAAAACTCGTTCCTTGGTGGAACGATGAAATAGCAGCAGCCATCAAAGAACGCCGTCGCGCTCATAAGCGTTACCGTAGACAGCCTACTGTGGCCAACTTGGTAACATTTAAGAAATTCCGCGCTAAGGCGCGAGTTCTTATTCGACAAAGTAAGAAGGCTTCATGGGAGAGATATGTGTCGTCCATGACGTCACATACTCCATCATCTCAAGTGTGGACGAAACTTCGACGAATTTCGGGTATTCAAGGATCATCTGCTGTACCGGGAATTTCCATTGCAGGCAGTGTCGCCACTGATCCCCTCGCCCATCTCGCTAGTCATTTCGCGGATGTCTCTGGCTCCGGGAATTACAATCCTGATTTCCTCCCTCTGAAGCGGGAGGCAGAACGTCATCACCTGAGTTTTGCCACCCAAGCTTCAGAGGACTACAACGTGCCCTTTACGGAGTGGGAACTCCGCAGCGCCTTAGCGCTTTGCAAGGACACGTCTCCTGGACCGGACAACATCCATAACCAGATGTTGAAACACCTTAGTGATGATAGTTTACTATATCTCCTTCGTGTGTTCAACCGAATCTGGACAGAGGGTGATTTTCCGTTTCAGTGGCGAGAGGGCATAGTCATCCCTGTCCTCAAGCCTGACAAAGATCCTAAGTATGCAGGAAGTTACAGACCGATTTGTCTTACAAATTGCCTGTGTAAGCTATTTGAGAGGATGGTAAATCGCAGACTCGTGTGGTGTCTGGAGAAACAAGGACTCTTGTCCGAGTACCAATGTGGATTTCGAGCCGCTCGATCCACCACAGACCACTTGGTACGCCTGGAGAGCTCTATCCAGGATGCGTTTCTCCGCAAACAGCACTTGGTAGCTGTCTTCTTTGACTTGGAGAAGGCCTACGACACCACCTGGCGATATGGCATCCTTTCAGTCCTGCATCAATGGAGATTCCGAGGTAACTTGCCGGTATTTATTGCGAATTTTTTGTCCCTTCGTCTATTCCGTGTCCGAGTAGGTAGGACATATTCGCAATACCACGTTCAAGAAAATGGAGTCCCACAGGGATCGGTTCTTAGTGTCACTCTGTTCGCGATTGCCATAAACGGTATTGTCGCTGCTGCTGGTCCAGCCGTAATACCGTCCCTATATGTGGATGATTTTGCTCTGCACTATAGCTCGTGCACTATGGCAGTCGCAGAGCGACAGTTACAGCAAGCTATTAGGAGGGTGGAGAAGTGGACCTTAGAACATGGCTTTCGGTTTTCTGCCGCAAAGACCTCCGTTGTCCACTTTTGTCGTCAACGTACACTTCACCCTCATCCTGAGCTTTATCTAGGTAATGTCGTTCTTCCAGTTGTTGACACCTACCGATTTCTTGGGCTCCTTTTTGACAGTAAATTATCGTGGGAGCCACACGTGCGGGAGCTAAAAGTGCAATGCACCAAGAGGCTTAACCTCTTGAAGTTTCTTAGCAGCACTAATTGGGGAGCTGACCGCGTGGTGCTCCTGCGATTCTATCGGGCACACATTTTATCTCGGTTAGACTACGGCAGTGCAGCATATGGCTCCGCAAGGCCAAGCGTTCTTGCGAAGCTGAACAGTATCCACCACAGCGGGGTTAGGTTGGCGACGGGAGCTTTTCGTACTAGCCCCATCGCTAGCCTGCTCGCTGAGTCTGGTGTGCCGCCTTTACACCTGAGGCGCCAGCAACTACTACTTATGTATGCTGCAAATTTGCGACAGATGCCACTTCATCCGAGCTATCCCTGCGTATTCAACAACGGCAACCGTTTGTTGTACGTTGCTCATCCTCGTGCGACGCGGCCGGTTGGGATACGCTTGGATAGCAGTTATGAATTGTTTGACATACCTTCGATTCCTTGCCTTGTCAGACAACCAAGTGGGGTACCTCCGTGGGTTGTACGACGACCTGAAATCATCCTGGATTTGCACACTGGCCCGAAAGGAGACACGGACCCTTCGATTTATCGGAGGATGTACCTATCCGTTCTTGGCCGCTATCCAGGTTCGGTCGTCGTTTACACGGATGGTTCAAGGACAGATACGAAGGTGGGCTGTGCGTTCGTTGTCGACAATGATCGGTTTCTTTTTGCTCTCCCGGACACCTGTAGTGTGTACACGGCAGAGCTCTATGCTATCTGTGAGGCTCTGCGGTACGCACTAGACAATGTACGCCGACACTTTCTCGTGTGTACTGACTCCTTGAGTTCGCTTCAGTCTATTGATACCTGTTTCCCTCGGCACCCTCTGGTGCAGCGGATCCAGGACCTGCTGGCCGGGTGTTCGGATGCCGGCACCAGAATTACGTTCGTGTGGCTCCCCAGCCACTTGGGCATAGAGGGAAACGAGTTAGTAGATCGGGCTGCCAAGGAGGCAGTTACACTGCCCCCGTTGCCTTTCAAGGTTCCAGCAAGTGATATTCGCTCTCAGCTGAGACATCTGGTTATGTCTCATTGGGAGATGGAGTGGCAGGCCATCCCACTTCCCAATAAGCTGCGAGCGATAAAAGGAACAACGAAGGTATGGAGGACTTCCCTTCGGGCTTCGCGGAGGGAAGCCGTGGTATTATGTCGCCTTCGGATCGGCCACGGTATCTTGACGCACTCCCATCTACTGAAAGGAGAACCCCCTCCGGTGTGTACCTGCGGCGGCCATCTTACCGTGGTACCCATCCTTACGGAGTGCGTGGACCTGGTCGATCTGCGCCGTAGTATTAACCTTCCGAGTACTATCTCCCTTATCTTGCGCGATGACGAGCAGTCAGCAGACCTCGTCATCCGCTTTATGAGGGATAGCGGTCTGTTTTATCGTGTGTGATGATGTCCCTTGTCCTAGTGTTGTTTATGTCAGTTGCGCTTTTATCTCATTGACTCCATTTTAGTTTGTGTTGCGCATTTTAATGTGTTATTTTAACGTCTAACGTACATTATGTCTTAATATCCTTTTTTACTGGGCGATGCCTTATTCCTTCGATTTCCTGTACTTTCTCTTATTTTAATAGAACATAAGGCATTGCGTATTAGATCCACTGACTGTTTTAATCTCACCCTCATTTTTCTTCATTACCATTCTTTTTTAACTCTAGTCAGTGGATACTTTTTAAAATTTTAACTTCATGTCTCATGTCCTTCATTTCGTTCCATTAGGGGCCGATGACCTTCGATGTTAGGCCCCTTAAAACAACAAGCATCATCATCATCAAGACTATTAGAAATGATTTCAAATATTCAAGCAAGGACTACGTCTACATAATTATTACAACAGAAAATAGGGAAAAATATAATTTAAAATCTTAGCTGTAGTAGACTTGGCTTCTGGACTCGGTTGATGATCAGTGAATATTTAAGCAAACTCCATCTCCGATGTTATTCTCTCCCGGGCTGAATTATGCCTCACATTTTAATGATACATGGCTGCAGCAGGCGAGGACTTAGGACAAATACAAACTCCGTCGTAATGCTGAAGTTCCATTCTTTCGAGATATTTCAGGATTGCTGGGGATCTTGCGTCTTCTGGTGAAAGCTGAAACTAAAAGATCTGTCTTAGAAATAGTTCATAACACACACTCGATTCTTCAAGATGGCACGGTTTTACCTACTTTAAAAATTTTCTTCAGATTTATAAAGGTAAGTAAATCTGAACTGCGGCGTTTCCGATATTTCTGTGATATAAAATTTCCTCAGAAGCAGAAAATTTATCGTCTTTCCTCAAATGAATGCTGGTAATGTTCCACGTCGGATACGCCGTTTCCAATAACACATGTGCTCGAACAATTATTCCCGTAGACAACTGAGCAACTAAGCAACTGAGCGAATTAGCAGAACAGAATGAAAATGAGCAGTGAGCAAATGAGAATGAACCGAATGAGAATGAGAAAGATTTCCCCAAGTACATGGGTATTTATTTCTTCAAGACGTAGGTGTGTTTGTTAATTAAATTTTATTGGCTGAGATTTTGCGATCGGGCTAACCTTGCGGTCCAATTGGTTAAATATCATGACGTCAAAATCTCAAAGTATTGATCGCTTTTAATCTGGTCGAGTTCCTGTCCACGTGCCACCCCTCTGATGTCTTCAACAAGGCACAAAAAAAACCAGACTCGCACACACGGCACGGGAAAAGCCTGTTTCCCTGCTGGCTAGCAGACAGTGCAGAGTTGAAATCACCTTCCTGGACGACAATTTTATGCATTGTTCCACTCCAGTAATAAAATATTCTTTCCATACAAACCAACAACCAATTTCCAAGGGTGCAGTACCATTATGAGGGACCGGTGACCCGCATTTTGGACCCCTTTAGATAATACATGTCATCCCAGTAATAAGGACATTGTGAAATGGATCCATGAGTGTTTTTATTTCACGATCATTTTCTCATCACCATTCGTTTTAGATTCTAGTCAGTGGATACATTTTGAAGTTTTAATTTGTTTTTCGATGGACCTCGTACGTAAATTTGGAAATGAAGAATTCGCTATTTACGTTTACCCTCTGCAAACATCTCGATGGAGGCCTAGTTTCATTGCAAGGTTTTGAAGAAGGGGGTTTCTCTTCACCTTTCTTTATTCGATCTATTATTGCACTTAGACAGTCCTTTGTAATATTCCGAGTGTGTGCCTAGAAAAAGATGGCTCTCCGTTCAGTAGCCCCTGATCTTGACTAAAAGCAAAATATATAATCCACAAACAAACGTCCAAGCGTTGCTGGGAGCTTGAATGATGCCGTTAACGCGCGCTGATATTGTAATAACCGTACTTCGGAACAAATGCGACATATGAGGGCAAAGATTTAAAATAATGATAATGTGTTCAAGATTACTTCAGTTTTGTTATGTTGGTGTACTAGAGAAAATCCACAAGATCAAGGATTACCAGATGGTTACAGCATCATTAGTAAACCCCCTTTGTGTGTGTGGGGGGGGGGCGTAGGATACACCCACGGTATCCCCCTGCCTGTCGCAAGAGGCGAATAAAAGTGGCGACTAAAGTATGATTACGTTAGAACCATGAGATTACTTCTAGGAGAAACACCATGGAACTACGCTACCTGTGATTGGCACCACTATGTGAGGAAAACGAAGGGTTTGGCTGCCGCCCGTGATCAGTACCACTATGTAATTAATACCATGGGTCTGCGTTGCCTGAGATTAATACTGTTATGTGAGGAACACGACGGGTTTGTGTTGCCTTTGGGCGTTACCATATGGCATACACCGTGGGACTGCATTGCCTATGATCAGTACCACTGTGTGAGCGACACCATGAGTATACGTGCTCCATGATTAGTCCCAATATGTGGGGAACACCCTGAGTCCCCGTTGCTTGTGACTGGTGCCCTTATGTGTGAAACACCATGTGATTGTGTTACCTGTGAGCGGTGCCATTGTGTGTGACATAACATGGATCTACATTACCTGTGATTAGAACTGCCATGCGAGAAACACCGAGAATTTCGTCCACGCACCTGCTACGCAGGCGAAGCAGGGGGAGAGGTGATACTCCCACGTGGCGCGTCCCAGGTGGCGGATAGGGGGGGTCCTTACCGGCTTGCCGGCGGACTAGAGGAAAATAAAATACCTCTCGCGGACCAAACACACACCCTCTGTGGGTGGGGGAAGCAGATGAATAATACACCCACGGTCTGCCTGCCTGTCGTGATAGACGACTAAAAGGGGCGACCAAGGGATGATTGGATTAGAACCATGAAACTACTTTTGATTAGTACCATCAAGCGCGGAACACCATCGGTCGCTTTTACTTTCGAGTAGTACCACTCTGTTAGGTACTCCATATTTTTGTGATTCGTAGCACTCGAGTGGGGTTCAGTGTGGGTTTCCAGTACCCGTGAGTCGTGCGCGTGTGTGCAACACCGCAGGTCTGGGCGTTGCCTGTGAGTTGTACCTGTGTGAGCGTCATCACGCGTCTGGGCGTAGCCTGTGAGTTGTACCACTATACGAGCGACACCCTCGGTCTGCGTTGCCTGTGATTAGTACCCAGTATGTGAGGAACACCACGGGAATGCCAGCACCCGTGATTAGTACACCTAGGTGAGGAACCTCATCGTTTTGCGTTGGCTATGAGTGGCGCCATTTTGTGATAAACACCATAGGTCTGCGTTACCTTTACGATGTACAATACTTGTGAGTAGTACCTTAATGTTTGCAACACCGTGAGTTAACGCTACCTTTGATTAGTACCGCAACTTGAGAAATACCATAGTTCTACTTTACTAGCGATAAGTACCATTCAGAGGGGCCTTTGACCTGGATTTTGGACCCCTTTAGACATTAAGCATCCTCGATTCAGGACTGTGCTTTATAAGTGGTCCCTTGGTCAGTAATACTATTATTTATGGTATTTTTTGAGTCGGATACACTGGTTTTTGTGTTTTTGTTTTGTTTGGTTTTTTGGGGGTTCATGTCCATCCATTCGTTCTTCATGACATTTTGGTCAGTGGATTTTTTTTGAACTTTTTGTTTGTCATTTCAATTTGTACCATTCGGGGCCGATGACCTCGATGTTAGGCCCCTTTAAACAACAAGCATCATCATCATCAACAACAACAATAATTATAATGCATTGGAAGAAAATCGGCTTCTTTAAAGTACAGTCAAAGAGACTCAAAATAGGCAATTATACTCGAAATAGGCACAAACCCCTGAAATAGGCATTTAGAGGCACAATAAGACCAACGACATCTAGCTAAAAAACTTAAAACATTTATATCTCAAAAGCCTACGTACCAGGCGAGTTGGCCGTGCGGTTAAGGGCGCGCAGCTGTAAGCTTGCATTTAGGAGATATTGAGTTCGAATCCCACTGTCGGCAGCCCTAAAGATGGTTTTCCGCGGTTTCCCATTTTCACACCAGGCAAATGCTGGGACTGTGCCTTAATTGAAGCCACGGCCGCTTCCTTCCAACTCCTAGGCCTTTCCTATCGCATCGTCGCCATAAGACCTGTCTGTGTCGGTGCGACGTAAAGCCGCTAGCAACAAAAAGCCTACGTTTCTGAACAGAGGAATAAAATAGGCAAATTCCCATCTCACCCCTTGCGGGTGGGGGACGCACATGTAGAATACACCAGCGGTATCCTCTGCCTGTCGTAAGAGGCGACTAAAAGGGGCGACCAAGGGATTGCTAGTATTAGAACCATGAACTACTATTGATTCGTACCATCACGCGGGGAAAACCATGGGTCGCCTTTACTTACGAGTAGTACCACTATATCTGGTACACAATAGGTTTTGTGATTAGTAGCAGCAGAGAGTGGTTCCCCTGTGGGTTTCCAGTACCCGTGATTAGTACCATTTTGAGAAACACCACGGGTCTGGGCGTTGCCTGTGAGTTGTACCACTATATGAGCGATACCGTGGGTCTGCGTTGCCTGTGATTATTACCCACTATGTGAGGAACACCACGGGGCCCGGCGGAGCGGCACCCGTGACTAGTACACCTAGGTGAGGAAACTCATCAGTTTGCGTTGGCTATGAGTGTCGCCATTGTGTGAGAAACAACATAGGCCTGCGTTACCTGTACGAAGTACAATACTTGTGAGTGGTGCCATCTTGTGTGGAACACCATGAGTCTTCGCTACTTTTGATTAGTACCCCAACATGACAAATACCATGGTTCTACTTTACTAGCGATAAGTACCGTTTTGAGGGGCCTTAGACCTAGATTTTGAACCTCTTTAAACATCCGGGATACTCGATTCAAGATGTCGCTTTATAAGTGTTCCCTTGGTCAGTAATACTATTTATATAAGATCTTTTTTTTAGTTGGATCCACTGTTTTTTGTTTTGTTTTTTTGTTTTTCGGTTTCATGTCCATCCATTCACTCTTCATGACATGTTCTTTATTTTGGTCAGTGGATGATTTTGACCTTTTTGTTGTAATTTCCTTTCGTACCATTAGGGGCCGATGACCTCGATGTTTGGCCCCTTTAAACAACAAGCATCATCATCAAATTTCCATCTCTAGTGATGAATATCACTATGCGTGCAACACCATGAGTACAATAGGTGATTAGTACCACTATATGTGGAACAACACAAATCTAGCCGGCGCCCGTGATTAGTACCTCTAGGTGAGGAACACGATGGATCTACGTTGCTTGTGAGTAGTACCCTTACGTGGGAAACCTCGTGGGTCTGTGTTGCTTGTGAGTAGTACTCTTATGTGAGGAACACTATGTATCTATGTTGCCTGTGAGTAGTGCCGTTATGTGTGACATACCCTGAGTGTACATTATCTGTGATTTTTATCACCATGCGGGGAACACTGTGATTTTTCTTTACATGTGAGTAGTTCTACTGTACGATAAACATCATGGTTCTGCTTTACCAGTGATTAGTACTATTATGAGGGTCCGGTGACTGAATTCTGGACACCTTTGAGCTACAAGCATCATCCTAGAAAATAAGGCAGTGTGAATCGGATCCTCCGATTGTTTTGGATTCATGGTCATTTTTTTCATCAATATTCGTTTTAGATTCTAGTCAGTTGATATTTCTTGAAGCTTTAATGATAGAGTCATTGCGTTGTACCTCGTATTTTTAGAGGCCGATGTCCTAGATATTAGGCCACTTTAAACAACAAACATCATCATCATCATCGCCACCTATATTCGTTAAAGCAGCTGTAAAATTGGAATGCTTGTTTCTTATTGTAGTACCATATATAAATTAGAATGTGTGTTTTTATTTTATATTAGCTGATTTACCCGTGCTTCCCTGCGGGATTCTCAGAAAGACTGTCTTTGTGGTTTTCCTAACTGAAGTTAACTTAGGCCATTGCAAAAACGATAGTAAGGATGTAGCAATTAAAAGCCATGTTATCATATAAAATACTCGATCAAATGAAAACCGCACATTTTCTCACTTTTAACTAACAGCAATACGGTGCCGATCTAACAGTCCACCACGAACCTGCTACGCAGGCGTAGCAGGGGGAGAGGTGATACTCCCACGTGGCGCGTCCCAGGTGGCGGATAGGGGGGTCCTAACCGGCTTGCCGGCGGACTTGAGGGAAATAAAATACCTCTCGCGGACCAAACACACACCCCCTGTGGGTGGGGGAGGCTGGCGAATAATACACCCACGGTATCCCCTGCCTGTCGTGCGAGGCGACTAAAAGGGGCGACCAAGGGATGAATGAATTAGAACCATGCAACTACTCTTGATTCGTACCATCATGCGGGGAACACCATGGGTTGCATGTACTTGCGAGTAGTATCACTAACATGGTACGAAATATGTTTGTGATTCGTTGCAGTAAAAAGCCTGGCCTGGTGGATTCCAGTACCCGTGCGTTGTACCCATGTGGGCAACACCGCGGGTCTGGGCGTAGCCTGTGAGTTGTACCACTATATGGGCGACACCGTGGGTCTGCGTTGCCTGTGATTAGTACTCACTATGTGCGGAACACCACGGGGCCCTTGGGACCGGCACCCGTGACTAGTACCCTAGGTGAGGAAACTCATCGGTTTGCGTTGGCTGTAAGTGGCGCCATTATGTGCGAAACACCATAGATCTGCGTTACCTGTACGAAGTACAGTACTTGTGAGTAGTACCATCTTTTGTGGAACACCGTGAGTCTTCGCTACTTCTGATTAATACCCCAACATGACACATACCATGGTTCTATTTTACTCGCGACATGTACCATTCTGTGGGGCCTTAGACGTGGATTTTACACCCCCTTTAGACACCAAGCATCATTGTGCTTTATAAGTGGTTCCTTGGTCGGTAATAATGTTATTTTCGTTCTCTATTGACTCCGATCCACTGGTTTTCGTTTTTGTTTGTTTTGTGTTTTGTAGGGTTCCTGTCCATCCATTCATTCTTCATGCCATTTTTTATTTTTATTTTGGTCAGTGGATGCCTTTGTAATTTTTGTTCTTTCATTTCGTACCCTTAGGGGCCGATGACCTTCGATGTTAGGCCCCTTAAAACAACAAGCATCATCATCATCATCTAACAGTCCAAAGTTCCAGTGCTGGAATGACCGGGCCGCAGACAGCCGTGAACACTCCCCTTCCATTATTCCGTTAAATATGCACACTGCTCATTCCAATCAGTGCCTCAGAGTAGGGATTGAATAGCTCGAATGCTATGATGAACCAGTTTGTCACGTACCAGTAGTATCAGAAAATTTATGAACTAGAGAAATGGCATGCTAAAGAAGAAAGTTATCTATATCCCCAGCTACTTCCCGCCAATATTGAGGCAGGCCGTCATACTCGTTACAACCGGGTGAGTTGGCCGTGCGGTTAGGGGCGCGCAGCTGTGACATTATCCGGGAGGTAGTGGGTATGAACCCCACTGTCGACAGCCCTGAAGATGGTTTTCGGTGGTCTCCATTTTCACACTAAGCAAATGCTGGGGCTGCACCGTATTTAAGGCCAGGTACGCTTCCTTCCCACTCCTGCCCCTTTCTTATCCCATCGTCGCCATAAGCCCTATGTGTGTCGGTGTGATGTAAAGCAAATTCAAAGGAAAAGTTCTCGATATACAGCAACAATCCCATCTTATCGGAGATGAGTGGCAACAGAAGACACAAAGCACATCACAACAATGATCAATGTTGTGAGCTTTCTGTATACTGTATTTCCTTATTCCCCGACTTTACATACAGATTTTCATTAAATTCTGTTTACCCATTTTCTCGTGACTCGGCGCTGATATGGACTTAACAACAAAAATCCAAATTCGTTAATATCTCTGTCATCATAGCCGGTACGGTAAGAATGTATAAGCTTACTGGGAATTCCTCGTTCATGGGGAACAATTGCAAGCCCCAATCCCTAGCACGAAGGAGGTTCAACGGGTTGCCCGGTCCTTTCGGACTAGGAGACACGCTGATTCCTTCAGTGTAGCGCGCGTGCGGCCCAGAACATCTAAGGGCATCACAGACCTGTTATTGCTCAATCTCGTGCGGCTAGAAGCCGCCTGTCCCTCTAAGAAGATGTGTTGTCGCCGGTAGCACGAACGGATACAAAAATATTTGAGAATTCAATTTTAAGCCTTCCCCTAAACTACCTCTTCTCTCAGAGTGAATAAGATTATTTATTGCCTAGATTGTAGCAACTTATTCCTGGACTTTACATACCGTTTTTCATTAAATTCTCTTCAGCTGTTTTCTCGTGATGCGTTTACATACATACCTACCTACATACATACTGTAACAGTAAATGTGGTACTTCGGTAGAGATGAAACGCAGGGCGTGTACCATTCGTTGAAGTGCATACAGAGGGAGAGGGGTTTGTTTAAATAAATCTTTAAAAACATTTCCAGCGTTTATTAAGAAATTGAAAGTAATGTCACCTCTGTACAGCGGATACAGTAGAAAATGTTCCTCGTCCTATGGCTGGCGATGTCCTTGGATTCCGGCAGCTCCGTTTTCCATATCAGCGAACCACCATTCGTCCCCCGATGGAAGTTCTAGAAAATCCATTCGATGTCTTGAAGATCCATGCGACGTTAATGAATGGCGTTGAGGTAGTCCTTGTGAATGGTGAACATGAATGAACATCGTTAAGCCCTGGGGCGAGTTAATGTAAAGGCTGCTTCTGCACAGATGAGAGGAACGTTTATAAATGGTTTTAACAAAGTTCAAACACAAAATGTTTCTTTATCACACGGTGAAATGTCACTCAATTTTGTCCCGTGTTAAGTGAAAGAATGCCACTAGACTCGAATAAGCGTGTAAGTTAATACTCATAAAATAAAAGTCCACTCGAAACTTATCGTCGAGTTTAACAGAGTCACTTAAAGTTTGTGGCACTTGGTACAACGTAAGGTAATGCCGCATGACTTAGTTCTTTGAAGCACTGTTCAACATAATTAATTGAAAATAAAGATGTTCCACTCGTGAATTAGAACTCATTCACGTATTGAAAATAACATGAAATCAAAAGACGAAATTAATCGAGTATTGACAGTCCTTGGTTCGACTGTTCGTAAACTGAATGTTCGCAGAATTGAAATGTGCTGTTTATTAGAATTGAAATGCACTGTTCACACATGCACAGTTCACAGTTCATGACCTAAAATATTGACACAGTTCATGGAATGGTAAATTAAATTTGGATTCAAACACAGTCTTATAACTCGAAGTATTTAGTACTCGGTAAGGAGCAATCAGTTCTAAGTCCTGTCCATAACATAAAACTTCAATTTCGAGCACTCGAAAACGTTTGCGAGTCTTAGACACTCGTATAGAGTAACAGTCAATAGATAATGTCCAGACGATACACAATTCATCTCACGTCCTATCGGAGTAAAAAGTTGTCACAGTATAAAGAAATCTGCATAAGTCCATATTCAACACGATTAGGTTAAAGTCCACGGACTTGAAACTTAATAGCGGCTTCACGCTCGATCACGGTGCCCGCGAACCGACTGTGCGAACACTACAGTCTAGCGTGCACATAGATACTCCGGCCACACACTGGCATCACACTCTGGCAACATGCTGTAACACACTGCAGCACACTCTAACATGCTGGAACACACACTGGTCTGCTGAGCGAAGCAGTACGTATTTATATCTGATCCGGGCCTCCACCCCTTGTTCCATAACTTTATCGTCCCAAGTCAGATTCACGTGAAATTCGGCAGGAACATAGCTAAGGGATCAAGTTATATGGTGATGTTGTTCAATTGTTCAATTATTATCGTGGGAAAACTTATTACCCGTCGAAACTCGAAGAACATTCTACATCAGTCTAGGCTCTGTAGTGTGGCGAGGCATGCTGTGACGTCACCCGCTCACTACGTCACACGCGCACAGCTGTTGCTCGCCGTCCAGTCAGTCCTTCGTAAGCGGCCCGGAGCGTAACACGTAAGTTTTAAAATTTCTATGACGGGGACTTAGTTTGTACCGCCGTTACCGGTACAGTACATACATACATACATACATACATACATACAGACGGACAGGCAGACATTACAGAAAATTAAAAGGTGTATATCCTTGTTACTATGGACACTGCGGATACAGAAATACCATCCTTTTTAAATTCTGATCAGTGTACAGACAAAACTCATATTTTATATACAGAGATATTTCATATAATTCTTTATAATAGGACGTCTGATGGCTGTAAATTTCCATGGGCAATACATGATATTGAAATTGGAAATATGCTGGTTTCATTTACCAGCACAGCAGAGCAAAATAAGGCAATTTTGTGTTTCAGTTGCTTGTAATATTATTCCTTTGGGACCAATTCAGTGTTCAAACGCGATGTGGATGTTGGATGTGAAGGAGGTCGTGGTGAGTATTTCTGCACTGTCATAATTGCACAACAGAACAAGAAACAAATAACTCTCTTTCCCATTTCCAGCTTGCCACAGTTACAGTGAACATTTCCTAATCGTGTAGTGTATCGTACTGTATTCATGTTCAATATTGCGATAAATCTTAAGTACAAATTTCATAATAAGTAAAACTTCATTGTAGTTATTTTGTAGGATGGAAATATTTTTTTTAAATTTTCAGTCCTCAAGCTTCCTGTAATGGCCTTGTTGTCCTGTTTGTCTTGTTCCTGAAAATTAAAAATAACTTTGTACATTCATTATACTTTCTTCTCTTCCAGGGTGTGTTCTTCTTCTCATGCATCTGGTCCCTGGGAGCTACTATTGATGCTCCCAGCCGAGAAAGATTTGATATATTGTTTCGAGGTCTTTTAGAGAAAGAGTTCCCGCCCAAATTGATGGAAGAATTTTCTCTGCCGGAAGAAATTGGACCACCTTTGAAACCTTATATCTTCACAATTCCACCTCAAGGGCTGGTTTACGATTACAGGTTTATTAAAGAGGTAGGTTACTGCTTTGTTAGTTATTAATTATTTTTGAGCGTCCCTTAAAAATACTTCCTCTACACCTACCCCCCCCCATGCAATTTAATTATATTTTGCATTACTTTTTGTCTTAATTATTGAGATACACATTTGGTAGTAAAATGTGTATGTGCAGTTCTTGAAGATCCTGCCGTTTACACAGGCATTGAATGTCGCTATTTGCTCATTCTGTACACTGTGACCCCTTAAGCGCTTACACGATTTAAGCTAAATTCACTAAAACATGGAAAAGGCCAGAAAGGAAGAACAGCAGCAGCAGAAGAAGAAGAAGAAGAAGAAGAAGAAGAAGGTATAAATATTTCAAGAGTAAATTCTGAGATAAGAAAACAGTGTATGTATGTATGTATGTATGTATGTATGTATGTATGTATGTATGTATGTATGTATGTATGTATGTATTGTGCCCTTTGGATGGCATGTGTGGCGGCGATCCTGTTTTTGAAATTTGCCTTGGCTGCTGAAAAGAAAAATACTCACCGCACACGCAGAAACTTACATCAGGGCTGGACCGTATCCTAAACTCTAGGCCAAACTCAAACAAAACGTCTTCACCTAACTTTACTCAGAAGTAACTCAACATGAAATTAAATAATAATTAACAATCAAAGAAAATGCTCAAAATAATAATTCAACGGTAAAGGGAATCGACAGAATTAATTCCTAAGACCAACATGATCATACAAACTGAGATAATTATCGTGATAAACCAATTAATACGAAACAGTTAGGTATCACAGCATTGCAGACTGTTAAACGTATGGAACCAATTCGCCCTTGAACACACACTCCTATCTCTGAAACATAGTTTCTTTTCTTGTTCCACGAACCTACTACGCTGGCGTAGGAGGGGGAGAGGTGATACTCCCACGTGGCGCGTCCCAGCTGGCGGATAGGGGGATCCTAACGGGCTTGCCGGCGGACTTGAGGGAAATAAAATACCTCTCGCGGACCAAACACACTACCCCCTGCGGATAGGGGACGCACATGTAGAATACACCCGCGATATCCCCTGCCTGTCGTATGAGGCGACAAAAAGGGGCGACCTAGGCGCGGACATGGATTGCGGTTTGGCCTATGTGTTGGACCTCCTGTGGATGGGAGAGGTTGAATACATTCATAGGTAACCCCTGCCTGTCGTAGAAGGCGACTTAAAGGGTCATGTGGCCATGGTCTCCTCTTTATTTTATTATTGTTTTTTTGAGGGTTGGATGTAGACCATTCTAAATTAGTGATGTGCGTGCTGCTCGGCGATGGAGCTCCTATGTGTGCGACTACGCTCGAAAGTCCGTGCCAGCAACCACCCAGGACGCGGCGGGTGGGAGTGTCATGTACCCGGGCAGTAGTATCCGCCTGACAACGCAGGTCCCCGCACAGCCGAATGCCAGAAGGACATATTCTTATTAATTATTTTTATTTATTTTGTCATATTTTTAGTGCTCTGTACACGCTATGGGGTACATGCTATTGGGGGTGACTGGAGGAAGGGAGTCCTAGTGCTCATTGCCTCAGTCATCCCGTATTAGGCAGCGTCCAACATCGGACCCCGGGCAGTACCTGCTACGACCAGGTGTGTATTGACTTGGCCGCTTGGTTGGGCTACAGAGACCCCTGATCGGAGTGGATGGCATTCGGGGAGGAAGCTTTCGGGCATGGCTTCCAAACGAAGTCTGCTTTCTCAAGGTGGTCCCCCACCTAAATCTTTAACGTTTGCTTCCCTGAGAGGTTCAACTCCCTGGGAACATGCGCAGCGTGAAGGAGTGGGATCCAGCTACCCTAGGTTTCTGGTCGCTACCAAAACCGATGGGCATCATTTTAAGCTGGTGAAGTCGATCCTTTTTAGTCGACACATCGAAGGTGCCTACGGCGAACTTAAGGATCTCAAGAAAATGCGCAATGGTAGTTTGCTCATGAAGACTCGTACAGCACTGCAAGCTGATCAGTTGCTTAAGTGCGAGCACCTTGGCGAAATCCCAGTCAAAGTGGAGGAGCATAAGTCCTTGAACCTGTCTCACGGAGTCATTTTTCACCGCGACCTTATTTTGAATACTGACGACGAGTTGATGGAAGACATGAAGAACTGTGACGTGACACACGTCCGGCGCATTACGCGCAAGGACAACGGTGAAGACGTTGCCACTGGTGCCTTCATTGTCTCCTTCAAGTTGTCAGTGTTACCAGAGAAAGTCAAGGTAACAACTTATCGTTGCGATGTGAGGCCGTACATCCTGCTTCCTATGCGATGCTATCAATGTCAGCGATTCGGACATATGGTATCTCGCTGTTCGAATCAGGCTGTATGTGGTACATGTGGACGAGTATCTCACGGCGCGGAGGAGTGCACAATTCCATACAAGTGCACTAACTGCTCCGGTTTTCATTCTCCTCGGGATGAATTGTCCGACATATCTGAGTGAGAATAAGATCCAGGAGATCAAGACCCTGGATGGTCTTTCCTACCAGGAAGCGCGCCGTAAGTTTAATTCCACGAATACACCTGCCTGATCACTCGACTAGAGCATGATAGCTCAGAGTCTTACAGGGTCGTCATTTTCGACATCGTCACCTGTGCTGATCGCTGCGCCCAAGGCGACTGTTGCTCCTCAGAGCAACGTCCCAAAGAGTAAAAACTCGATCATCATGCGGTCTTGAGAAATTTCAGACTCTACTCGACAGAACGGTACTATGCTCACTGGGCTTCCGGTGGTATTGGCATTTTTGTACGTACTGTTACCTACAGCGAAGAGGTTCCATTAAGAACCCCACACGAGGCTGTAGCTGTTCGCGTTCCGCTGCCTGTCATAGCAACAGTGTGTAATGTTTATCTTCTACCAGGTCAGCATCTGAACATAAATAATTTCGCTGATCTTATAGATCAGCTTCCACCACCCTTCCTCTTATTGGGTGATTTTAACGCCCATCACCCCCATATGGGGCTCTGAGACGCCTTTTCACCCGGGGAAGAGAGCTGGAAACACTATTAACTGATCTGGATTTATGTATTTTGAATACAGGGTGACCAACTCGCTTTAGTGTACGTTACGGCACATATTCTCGCATAGACGTAAGTCTATGCAGCCGAACGTTGGTTCCACTTTTTCGGTGGAATTCACACGATGATCTCTGTGACAGTGACCATTTTCCCATCATTCTTACTTTGTTGAAACATAAACCCGTCGAGGCTCCCTCGCGATGGATTCTTAAACATGCTGATTGGCCAAAGTACACATCACTAGCTGTCTTTAACGATGATATCAGGCGGACGTCGGCGAAGAAATAGCTTACGTCACCCAAGTTATTCTTGCTGCTGCTGAGGAGTCCATTCCGTTTTTCTCGGGGACTCCTCGCCGAAAACTCGTTCCTTGGTGGAACGATGAAATAGCAGCATCCATCAAAGAACGCCGTCGCTCTCATAAGCGTTACCGTAGACAGCCTACTGTGGCCAACTTGGTAACATTTAAGAAACTCCGCGCTAAGGCGCGAGTTCTTATTCGACAAAGTAAGAAGGCTCCATGGGAGAGGTATGTGTCGTCTATGACGTAACATACTCCATCATCCCAAGTGTGGACTAAGCTTCGACGGATTTCGGGTATCCAGGAATCATCTGCTGTACCGGGAATTTCCATTGAAGGCAATATCGCCACTGACCCTCTCGCGATTGCTGACCATCTAGCTAGTCATTTCGCGGATGTATCTGGCTCCGGGAATTACCATCCTCATTTCCTCGCTCTGAAGCGGGAGGCAGAACTTCATCACTTTAGTTTTGCCACCCAAGCTTCAGAGGACTACAACGTGCTGTTTACGAAGTGGGAACTCCGCAGCGCCCTAGCGCTTTGCATGGACAGGTCTCCTGGACCGGACAACATCCATAACCAGATGTTGAAACACCCTAGTGATGATAGTGTACTATATCTCCTTCGTGTGTTCAACCGAATCTGGATACAGGTTGATTTTCCGTCTCAGTGGCGAGAGGGCATAGTCATTGCTGTCCTCAAGCCCGACAAGGATCCTAAGTATGCAGGAAGTTACAGACCGATTTGTCTTACAAATTGCCTGTGTAAGCTATTTGAGAGGATGGTAAATCGCCGACTTGTGTGGTGTCTGGAGAAACAAGGACTCCTGTCCGAGTACCAATGTGGTTTTCGAGCTGCTCGTCGACTACTGGCTCTTGGTACGCCTGGAGAGCTCTATCCAGGATGCGTTTCTCCGAAAACAGCACTTGGCAGCTGTTTCCTTTGACTTAGAGAAGGCTTACGACACCACATGGAGCTATGGTATCTTTTAGGTCCAGCATCAGTGGAGATTCCGAGGTAACTTGCCGGCATTTATTGCGAATTTTTGTCCCTCCGTCTATTCCGTGTCCGAGTAGGGAGGTCATATTCGCAATAACACATTCAAGAAAATGGAGTCCCACAGGGATCGGTCCTTAGTGTCACTCTGTTCGCGATTGCCATAAACGGTATTGTCGCTGCTGCTGGTCCAGCAGTAATACCGTCCCTATATGTGGACGACTTCGCTCTGCACTATAGCTCGTGCAGTATGGCAGTCCCAGACGACAGTTACAGGAGGGTTGAGCAGTGGACCTTAAAACATGGCCTTCCTTTTTCTGCCGCAAAGACCTCTGTTGTCCACTTTTGTCGTCAACGTACTCTTCACCCTCATACCGGGCTCTATTTAGGAAATGTCTTTCTGCCAGTTGTTGACACTTACCGATTTCTTGGGCTCCTTTTCGATAGTAAATTATCGTGGAGCCACATGTGCGGCAGTTGAAAGTGCAATGTGCTAAGAAGCTTAATATCATGAAGTTTCTTAGCAGCACTTCTTGGGGGGCTGACCGCACAGTGCTCCTACGATTCTATAGGGCACATATTTTATCTCGCCTAGACTACGGCAGTGCAGCATATGGCTCAGCAAATCCAAGCGTTCTTGCGAAACTAAACAGCATCAACCACAGCGGGGTTCGGTTGGCGACGGGAGCCTTTCGTACAAGCCCCATAGCTAGCCTGCTCGCTGAGTCTGGTGTGCCGCCTTTACACCTGAGGCGCCAGCAAATGCTTCTTACCTATGCTGCTAATTTGCGACAGATGCCACTTCATCCAAGCTATCCTTGCGTTTTCAACAATAGCAACCGTTTGCTGTACGCCGCTCGTCCCCGAGCAACGTGGCCGTTTGGAATAAGTTTAGGTAGCAGTTACAGGTTGTTTGACGTACCTTCGGTTCCTTGCCTTGTCAGACAACAAAGTGGGGTATCTCCGTGGGTAGTACGGCGACCTGAAATAATCATGGACCTACACACTGGCCCGAAGGAAAACACGGACCCTTCGATTTATCGGAGGCTCTTCCTGTCCGTTGTTGGCCGCTATCCAGGTTCAGTCGTCGTCTACACGGATGGTTCAAGTACAGATAAGAAGGTGGGCTGTGCGTTCGTTGTCGACAATGATAGGTTTCTTTTCGCTCTCCCGAAAACCTGTAGTGTGTACACAGCAGAGCTGTATGTTATCTGTAGAGCTCTGCGGTACGCACTGTACAATGAACGCCGACACTTTCTTTTGTGTACTGACTCCTTGAGTTCACTCCAGTCTATTGATACCTGTTTCCCTTGGCACCCTCTGGTGCAGCGGATTCAGGACCTGCTGGCCGGGTGTACGGATGCCGGCACCTGAATCATATTTCTGTGGCTCCCAAGCCACATGGGCATAGAGGGAAACGAATTAGCAGATCAGGCTGCCAAGGAGGCAGTTACACTACCCCCGTTGCCTTTCAAGTTTCCAGCAAGTGATATTCGCTCTCAGCTGTGACATCTGGTTATGTGTCCTTGGGAGATGGAGTGGCAGGCCATTCCACTTCCCAATAAGCTGAGAGCGATAAAAGGAACAACGAAGGTATGGAGGACTTCCCTTCGGGTTTCGCGGAGGGAAGCCGTGGTATTATGTCGTCTTCGGATCGGCCACGGTATCGTAACTCATTCGCATCTTTTGAAAGGAGAACCCCGTCCGGTGTGTACCTGCGGCGACCATCTTACCGTGGTGCACATCCTTACGGAGTGTGTGGACCTGGTCGATTTTCGCCGTAGTCTTAATTTTCCGGGTACCTTCTCCCTTATCTTGCGAGATGACGAGCAGTCAGCAGACCTTGTCATCCGCTTTATGATTGATAGTGGTCTGTTTTATCGTGTCTAGTGATGTCCTTTGTCCTCGTGTATTTGTTTCAGTTGCGCTTTTATCCCATTGACTTCATTTTAGTTTGTCTTGCGTATTTTAATGTGTTATTTTAACGTCTAATGTAAATTATATATCTGCACTACCAGGTGTGTTCCTTTCCTCCCTGTATTTTCTCTTAATTTATTAGAAAATAAGGCATTGCGAATTAGATCCACTGCTGTTTTAATCTCATACTCATTTTCTCATCACCATATTTTTTAACTCTTGTCAGTGGATACAGTCGAAAATTTTAAATATCATGTATCATGTCGTCCATCACGTTCCATTAGGGGCCGATGATCTTCGATGTTAGGCCCTTTAAAATAACAAGCATAATCATCCTCATCATTATCATCTTTTCTTGTTATAATAAACTCACACTGTTATCAAATGGCTAGTAGTTGCTTTTCATGGGTGTTTTTAAATTTAATAGAATGAAAAGTTTAAAAAAATATCATCCATAGGAAAATATAAATCATTCACTGTGATAGTCTTTGGACACCTTAACATATCAAATACATTTTGTTCTGCCATTGATCAATTGAACTCGCCGTTCTACACATGTCGAAATTATAACGCTGGTCACTTTTAGCAGTCCTACTAATATACAACATATTACGTTATGTACAGTGGCGGTACGTTTCGGCACTCTTAATCAACACTTCGCGGCATTTATTTTTACTTTGAGTTAACTTCTTAAAATCGGCTAAATGACATGACGTGATTCCTTTAGTTACATTCATGGTTGCGATAACTTATTCGTTCGTTTCCGGTGTCTTTTACTAAGATAAAGAGAAATGTTGCAATTTATTGACGATGACTACCGGGCTGTACTTTCCGGATATTACTAAAATTTGCGAGATCAAAACGCCCTTGAAATTTATATACAAATCTACACAACACTGTCAATATCGAGTTCATCAAATATCTAGCATAAGAAAAGCACATAATCCCGAACTACATTATCTACATTGAATTATACAACATAACTAGCAAATCTACCCTGCTTCGCTAGGGTATTCTACATTTTATACGGATATCGAAGTAAATTACTGTACATGCAGCGAATAAGATTTTTTAAATTGCATGTCTATTAGCGTTATCCGAGAAACAGCATGAGGAGGTCCCCCATACGTTGTTTACAGTGTAAAGTGTGAATTGCGGACTTGTGATGATAATGGCAGGCTCACTTTATTTTTTTTTTTATTTATTTATTTATTGCCCACCCTAGTATCCACCATCGGCTTACAGGCAATAAATACTACAAAATACACCGAAACAAAAAAAGACTTTAGACAAACAAACACAGGCAAAAAATACAACAAAATACACAGAAACAAAAAAAACTAATACCAGCCAGCTTACTGCCATTCACACCGAGTTGGTGATTTTCCATTAAAATAGCAGGGCACTAAGCCTAATGCCAGTCACATTTAGATGGATACTGCAACCATATCACCCACGCCATTGCCCCATAAAACTATACAACCGCCATACAGTACCATACGCCAAGGCGTTCGATAGTATAGGACCTTTTCAGTCTAGAGTCAAATGCCACCTCATCTAAAAAGCAAAGAAAAGTAAACTTCGAACTAATAGGTGAACAAAAGCTATTTCGACCGTGCATGTATCAACTGCACTTCCTCCGTTTCACAGCATCAAACCTCCGGCCTCCCAAGGCCACGGTGCGTTCGCGATAAAAATTACATCGAAGATATGGAGGACCTGCCTTCCGGCTTCTCTGAGGGAAGCAGTGGTATTATGTCGTCTCCGAATCGGCCACGGTATCGTGACGCACTCCTATCTATTGAAAGGAGAACATCCTCCGGTCCGTACTTGCGGCGATCATCTTGCCGTGGTACACATCCTTATGGAGTGCGTGGACTTGGTCGGTCTGCGCTGTATCCTAAAACTTCCGAGTACCATCTCTCTCATCCTGCGCGATGACGAGCAGTCAGCAGACCTCGTCGTCCATTTTATGATGGATAGTGGCCTCTTTTATCGTGTGTCATAATGTCCTTTGCCAGTGTATATTTTTGTCAACTGCGCTTTTATCCCATTGACTGTATTGTAGTTAGTGTTTGCGTATTTTAATGTGTTATTTTAACTCAGAACTAGAATTCTCTCTCTCTCTCTCTCTCTATATATATATATATATATATATTTTTTTTTTTTCAGGCAATGATTTATTCCATTTTCAGCTGAATTTTCCTCTAATTTTATTAGATAATAAGGCACTGTGAGTTAGATCCACTGATTGTTTTAATCTCCTAATCATTTTTCATCAGCATGCATTTTAAACTCTAGTCAGTGGATACATTTTAATATTTTAATTATCATCTGATGTCGTCCATCCCGTACCCCACGAACCTGCTACGCAGGCGTAGCAGGGGGACAGGTAATACTCCCACGTGGCGCTTCCCAGGTGGCGGATAGGGGGGTCCTAACCGGCTTGCCGGAGGACTTGAGGGAAATAAAATACCTCTCGCGGACCAAACACACACCCCCTGTGGGTGGGGGAGGCTGACGAATAATACACCCACGGTATCCCCTGCCTGTCGTGAGAGGCGACTAAAAGGGGCGACCAAGGGATGATTGAATTAGAACCATGAAACTACTTTTGATTAGTACCATCACGCGCGGAACACCATCGGTCGCTTTTACTTGCGAGTAGTACCACTCTGTAAGGTACTCCATATTTTTGTGATTCGTAGCACTCGAGTGGGGTTCAGTGTGGGTTTCCAGTACCCGTGAGGCGTGCCCATGTGTGCATCATCACAGGTCTGGGCGTTGCCTGTGAGTTGTACCCGTGTGAGCGACACCACGCGTCTGGGCGTAGCCTGTGATTTGTACCACTATACGAGCGACACCGTAGGTCTGCGTTGCCAGTGATTAGTACCCACTATGTGAGGAACACCACGGGAATGCCGGATCCCGTGATTAGTACACCTAGGTGAGAAAACTCATCGGTTTGCGTTGGCTATGAGTGGCGCCATTGTGTGAGAAGCACCATAGGTCTGCGTTACCTTTACGACGTACAATACTTGTGAGTAGTACCTTCATGTTTGGAACACCGTGAGTTTACGCTACCTTTGATTAGTACCGCAGCTTGAGAAATATCATGGTTCTCCTTTACTACCGATAAGTGCCATTAGCATCAATGTGCTTTATAAGTGGTCCCTTGGTCACTAATACTATTATTTACAATACTTTTTGAGTATGATCCACTGTTTTTTTTGTTTTTGTTGTGTTCATGTCCATCCATTCATTCTTCATGACATATTTTTAATTTTTTTATTTTGGTCGGTGGATGCTTTTCATTTTTTGTTGTTATCTCATTTCGTACCATTAGGGGCCGATGACCTCGATGTTAGGCCCGTTTAAACAATGCCTTACGAGATCCACCTGTGATGAGGTTAAAATCCAGGAATCCACTCTGGACTGATCTACACTCCTATGAAAAATTCAGTGTAACAGCAGAATGGAGACAGCGATGGGAACAATGTCCACCCACTAACGCCTTTCTGATTAAAGACCCAACGAAGAAAGTGCCAGGTTTCGATCTTCCTCGACATGAGTGGTCAAAACTCAACCGTTTCAGAACAGGCCACGGCAGGTGCCGATATGTGATGAAAAAGTGGGGATATTGTGAAAGTGCTGCGTGTGAGTGTGGTGCTGAGAAGCAGACATTGCTTCATGTTGTTGAGAGCTGTCCACTGTCAGCATTTAAGGACAGTTTACGGACTCTGCATGAATTGACACCAAGTGCAGTGGACTGGTTGTCGAAGCTGGACATTCTAGTTTAATTACCTCTATATTTTAATGTGTATATTAATTGTATATTTTTACAGATTATGCTTGTAAATGCCATACGATAATAATAATAATAATAATAATAATAATAATTGTTACCGTGTTTTGGTGGTAGTTATGCATGAAAGAAGGTGCTGGGTGGTGAAGGGGTCTCAAGCTACTAAAGTGCAATTAATTTTAAAATTTAACAAGGTTATATTTTCTTAACAAATAGAACAGGTACTTAGTAGCCGAAACACGATTGACAAATACATTTACATAGGTACCCCATTTGGGGCTTCAAAAGGTCAGAAACATAATTCTTGAGCCATGAGCCCAACCTTACAATGAACACCATACAACAAAGGGGCCGAAAACCCCCAAACATGCCAGAAACACCGGCTTCCAATTACATCCAAAAGCCTCCTTGAGGCAGAAACACAATTTTCAAAAAAGGGCAACTTCCCCTTAAAATACAAGCCTATCATAGGCCACTCCGAACTCCACCTTTAAGCCGTCCTCAAAGGACATATACACAGGGGCAAAATACCCAATCTACTGAGGTCTGTTAAATGACAAGAAAGTTAATACATGACCTCTAAAATCACGATTTGAGAGGAGGCGAACTTGCACTCCTAATACACTTTGTCTTTAAGACCTATTTTGGCTCTAAGGCCACTGATGCAAGGGCTAATCCCATACTACAGAGGTGACTTAAGAAACTACTAACTTACATTACTGAAGAATAGGTTGCGAAAAATAAGTTCACCTCAAACAATGTGAGTGGGAGCTCGAGAGGGTTAACACTCTCTATCCCAGTATGTCGCTTTACAAGAGAATAGAAGAAAAGAGAAGTTACATTTTAGGAAAAGGTTACATAGGGGAACGCTTAGAACCTGCCCCGAAAGTTAAACTGCTGAGCTGGCAAAGAAAAAAATTTATTAATCGGCCATTACCTTATTGTTGACCGCTGCCGAGGAAAGAGGCGCTTCCCGCCTCCTGCTATGTACTTAATACACTGAAAGATGGAACAGAAGTGGCCCGGAGACCCTAAAATCAGCAGTTTAAATACTCTCGCAGAAAGTTCTAGGCGTTAGGGGAAAGAAAACACCCTCCCACAAAGATTTTATTGGGTAGGACCCCGCAACAGATTCAAGTTGGGGAAAGATACACCAGATTGGTCAGAAATTAATTGAAAAAATTCGTGATTGGATACATTCAAAACAAGGGGAAGAAAGGGGTAAATATTGCCAACTTAAACAATGACAGAAAGAAATTTAACAAAGAACAAACTCCTGAAATTAAATTTTCTCCACCAAAATAGTTCTTTGACTCCGCACTAGGGTGCACTATTGTTGATCTTCAGTAGTGTCCTCTAGAAGAGAAAGTTCACACTTCTTAATACAAGCAAGACAAAAGTACGTCGAAAATGACACAGTTCACAAACTCAAAAATTTCCAGGTAGTGACATCTTCTGAGAAATTTGGAAATTAAGACCGTAGATAAAGTTCAGACTTCCTCCAGAAGAGGAGTTTCAACTGGCGCAACTTTTAAATAAACGGTGTGGAGGTGTACCGCCCGGTACAATAATAATAATAATAATAATATTAATAATAATAATAATAATCATCATCATCATCATCAGACATCAAGCATCATTGTGCTTTATAAGTGGTCCCTTGGTCAGTTATACTATTATTTACGATCTTTTTTTTTGGAGTGTTATCCACTGTTTTTTTGTTTGTATGTTTTTTGTTTTTTGTTGGGTTCATGTCCATCCATTCATTCTTCATGTCATTTTTTATTTTATTTTGGTCTGTGGATGAATTTGAATTTAAATTTTTGTTATTTTATTTCGTACCATTAGGGGCCGATGACCTCGATGGTAGGCTCCTTTAAACAACAATCATCATCATCATCATCTTCATTAACACCACCATCATAAATTATCTTAAATTTAATGGTATATAACTTTACTTATGTAGTATTTATCGATAGGACCACTGATAATATAAATGTTTGAAAATTACATTTTTGGTCTTCCCCTATACTACCATTTCACTCAGCGTAGATTGTTTTGGTTCATTCTCAGACTCTACATACCGATTTTCATTAAGTTCTCTCTGCCATTTTCTTGTGATGCGCGTACATAGAGACAGGCAGAAATTACGGAAGATTACAAAGTGCATTTCCTTGTTACTGTGGACACGTCCGATACAGAAATATATTTCTTTTTAAATTTTGAGCAACGTACAGACTAAACTCTTATATATATATATATATATATATATATATATATATATATATAAATTGGTAATAGAGTCGGGGAATAAAAAGCTACTCTTAGCTATGAACAATTGTAAAGGCCTACAATATCGGAAGCTCATGAAATTGATCAAGAAGAACATTACGTTGACCATTGTTTGTTGTGATGTTCTTCGTCTCTTATGCTGCAGCTCATCTCCGGTCGATGGGATTTGTGCTGCGTACCGAGTATAAAAGCCATCGGAGTATTGGTGGGAAATAGCAGGGAAGTGAGATGAGTTTCTTCTCTAGCATACCATTCCTCTGGTTCATACATTTTCTGATACTGTTGTTACGTAACACACTGGTTCATCGTAGTATTCCAGTTATTCGATCCCTTCTCTGACGCGCTGTTTGGGTTGATCAGTGTGCACAGTTAACGGAATAATGCCAGAGGCTCACTTACGACCTTGTGTAGAATGACACTTTCAGCCTATTTCAAATTATATCACCACAATTCACTAAATAACTCAAACTTCAACCCAGAAATGAGCTGTTTCTTAAGCTTCTTCCTCTTCACTTTTATTAAATTCTACATTTATTTTATTCCAATTAGCAGCTAAGAGGGGGTTTTTCCTCCAATTGAGAGATTTCCCCCCGTGAGTGTCGTGAATTAAGATTTTCCAACCCATCGGGTACTTCTAGGAAACAGATGAGTAAAAGAGCACGGTTTTTGCCCTGATATTCTCCACTCTTCGCCCCTCCCTCCCCCCTCCCCCCTCCCCCATCCTTCCCACGGATATAAAAGATTGTTCACGGCTCAAGGCTGCCTGCGGGCTGGTCATTCCAGCTCTGGAACTTACGACTGTTAGATCGACAGCGTACTATTGCTCGTTAAATTGAGAAAATGTGCGAATTTCACTTGATCGAGTATTTCATATGATAGCATCGCTTTTAATCGCGACATTCCGGCGGGCATAATTGTAATGACCTATTTTTTATTTCAGTTGGGAAAACCACTAAGGCAGTCTTTCTGAGGATGTAAAAAGGCAGGTGGATGGTGAGAGTCTGCCATTATAATGAAAACTCTCCAACTTGATTGTGACTGACGGTAGGCAAGAGGGCCTAATTTTAGAATGGAAATTTCCTAACCCAATCTTCACATAAAAAAACGTTTGGAGAGTTCCCCGTTGCGTTTCTAGGGAAACATTTTACAGTCTTACATCGTGTACACACTACATAACCTAGAATTCTGTATACAATGTAAAATTCCGTAGTGAAGCATGGGTACATCAGCTAGTAATATTTTGAACTAACAATCATTTTTCATTATTTGTTTTAAATTCTGGTCAGTGGATACATTTTATAATGTTAATTCCCATAGCATGTCGTTCGTCTCGTACCATTAGGGGCCGATTATCTACTTGTTAGGGCCCTTTAAGCAATACGCATAGTCATCATCATCAAGATTATGTAAGCGGGGTAGGGGTTGCAATGTATCAGAGCAGGAATGGCGAGAATTAGGTGGTTAGAAGTATATTTTCAGGTAAGCTGCCTCTCTAAACTATCACCCATTTCTCTTAAAATAGAAAATGCTGCTGTCATGATAATTCATTTCTACTTCTAGGGTAAAGGGAAGTGGAAGCCGTGGGCAGATGAAATGCAGTCGGTTCCTCCAATACCACGTGATCTCCCTGTGAATCAAATCATTGTGGTGACTATCGAAACAATTCGTAATATGGCCATCCTGAAATTACTAATTTCACATGGTAAGCCAGTGATGTTCATTGGGCCAACTGGAACAGGGAAGTCATGCTACTTAACTGTAAGTAATCGTTTAGTTCCCTTCTTTGCATTGACGATAGTTAAGTGATACTGGCTGTATATTGATGCGAATGGTACTCTTTTAGGACCTGCTGCTACACAGAATGGATCCTAATGTATACAAACCACTTTTCATCAACTTCTCCGCTCAGACATCAGCTAATCAAACACAAGATATTATAATGAGCAAGTTGGATAAGAGACGGAAAGGTGAGTGTATAAAGTTTGAAATTTATGGTAACATCACACTCAAATCTCTTTTTTTTTTTTCAGTAAATACTACTACTATTGCTACTATTACTACTAATAATAATATCCCCTTATTCATATGCAACCATTTTGGGGCTAATATAAATCCCTTCCATATCTCTCTCCACAACTCTTGATCTGTCTCCCTCTTTCAGCATATTGACCACGAACCTGCCACGCAGGCGTAGCAGGGGGAGAGGTGATACTCCCACGTGGCGCGTCCCAGGTGGCGGATAGGGAGGTCCTAACCGGCTTGCCGGCGGACTTGAGGGAAATAAAATACCTCTCGCGGACCTAACACACACCCCCTGTGGGTGGGGGAGGCAGACGAATAATACACCCACGGTATCCCCTGCCTGTCGTGAGAGCCGACTAAAAGGGGCGACCAAGGGATGATTGTATTCGGACCATGCAACTAGATGTGATTAGTACCACCACGCGGGGAACACCAAGGGTCGCTTTTACTTGTGCGTAGTACCACCATATTAGGTACGAAATGGGTTTGTGATTAGTAGCACACAGGAGCACCGCGCGGTCGGCTTTTGCAGTACCTGTGATTAGTACCACCATATGAGCGGGACCATGGGATGATAGCTACCATGGACCTGCCTTACCTGTGATTAGTACCCACTATCTGAGGAACACCACGGGATAGGGAGAGGTCCCTGTGGTTAGTACTCTTATGTGATGAACATCATAGGTTTGCGTTGCCTGTGAATGGCTCCGCAACGTGAGGAAATCATAGGTCTGTATTAATGTCGAATTTCATAACCTCTGAGTAGTACAATAATGTGTGGAATATCGCAAGTCTCTGCTACTTTTGATTAGTACCGCAACAGAACAGATACCATGGTTCTACATTACTAGCGATAAGTATCATTCTGAGGGGCCTTTGAGTTGTATTTTGGACCCATATAGACACCAAGCATCCTCGATTTGCTTTGGAGGTGGTCCCTTGGTCAGTAATACTATTAACTATGATAGTTTTTTTTGAGTCGGATCCACTGATTGTTTTAAATTCATGTTCATTCATTCATTCATTCATTCTTCATGACATTTTTATTTTGGTCAGTGGATAATTTTGAACTTTTACTTTGTCGTTTCATTTCGTACCATTAGGGGCCGATGACCTCGATGTTAGGCCCCTTTAAACAACAAGCATCATCATCATCATCATCATCAGCATATTGATCTTATTTTTCTGAACTGTTCATGAACAAGCTCATATATCATAACCTGAACCTTCCTAGCACTCTCTTAACTTTCATTTGTGATTCATAGTTTGTTTTGGCATTAAATCTCACACGCTTCTATTATATATTCCCACCATTTTGTCTGTTTTTCTCTGTGCTTTTCACCTTTATTTCTTAGTGTATGTCTTCGTATCTTGTTTACTTTATTTGACCCGCAGCACCCTCTGGTGCAGGGAATGCAGGACTTGCTGGCCAGGTTTTAGGGGGTTAACACCAGAATTACTTTTCTATGGTTCACAAGTCGCATGGGTGAAGAGGGAATCGAATGAGCTGATAAGGCTGCCAAGGAGGCGCTCACATTGCTTTCGTTCCCTTACAAGGTTCCAGCCAGTGATATTTGTTCTCAGCCGAGACATGTCACATTGGGAAATGGAGTGGCAGGCCAGCCCTCTTTGAAATAAGCTTAGAATGATTAAAGGAACTATGAAGGTATGGAAGATTTCCCTTCGGGTTTCTCAGGGAGAAGCAGTGCCATGACGTCTTCGAATCGGCTATGGTATAGCAACACATGGTGCAGACCCGCAACCCCCCCCCCCCGCCCGCTCCGGTATGTATTAACGGGTGCCATTTTTTTTGTACACGCCCTTACGGTGTGCGCGGACCTGGCCGCTGTGCCGTAATCTAAAACTTCTCGTTCTACGAAATGAGCAGTCAGTAGATCTCCTTATCCGTTTTATGAGGGATAGTGACCTGTTTTATCGTGTATGAAAATGAAGTTTCTGTTTGTTTTTAATTTTTACTTTATTATTTACTGCATATTTATTCTATAGACTATGATTTAGTCGGTGTCTGTATAGTTTAATGTGTTTTAAAATTTTAATTTGAATGAAATATGTAATTTCACTTCAAAGTTCACGAACCTACTACGCTGGCGTAGCAGGGGGAGAGGTGATGCTCCCACGTGGCGCGTACCAGGTGGCGGATAGGGGGGTCCTAACCGGCTTGCCAGCGGACTTGAGGGAAATAAAATACCTCTCGCGGACCAAATACACTACCCCTGCGGGTGGGGGACGCACATGTAGAATACACCCGCGTTATCCCCTGCCTGTCGTGAGAGGCGACTAAAAGGGGCGACCAAGGGATAATTGAATTAGAACCATGAAACTACTTTTGATTCGTACCATCACGCGGGGAACACAATAGGTTGCCTGTATTTGCGAGTAGTGCGAAATAGGTTTGTGGTTAGTAGTAGTATAGAGCCTGGCCTGGGGGTTTTTCCAGTACCCGTGCGTCGTACCCATGTGAGCAACACCGCGGGTCTGGGCGTTGCCTGTGAGTTGTACCACTATATGAGTGACACCGTGGGTTTGCATTGCCTGTGATTGACACCCACTATGTGAGGAACACCACGGCGCCCCTGTCGGACCGGCACCCGTGACTAGTACACCTAGGTGAGGAAGCTCATCGGTTTGTGTTGGCTGTAAGTGGCGCCAGTGTGTGCGAAACACCATAGGTCTGCGTTACCTGTACGAGGTACAATACTTGTGAGTAGTACCATCTTGTGTGGAACACCGTGAGTCTTCGCTACTTTTGATTAGTACCCCAACATGACAAATACCATGGTTCTATTTTACTCGCGACATGTACCATTCTGTGGGGCCTTAGACATGGATTTTGCACCCCTTTAGGCATCAAGCATCATTGTGCTTTATGAGTGGTCCCTTGGTCAGTAATACCTTTATTTACGGTTTTTTTAGTCTGATCCATTGTTTTGTTTGTTTGTTTGTTTCTTTGTTTGTTTGTTTGTTTGTTTGTTTGTTTGTTTTTTGGTTATTGTTGGGTTCATGTCCATCCATTCATTCTTCATGACATTAATTTTATTTTGGTCAGTGGATTAATTTGAACTTTTTGTTATTTCATTTCGTACCATTAGGGGCCGATGACCTCGATGTTAGGCCCTTTTAAACAAGCATCATCATCACTTCAAAGTCGATGCCAATTCCATTTTATTACATTTAAATCTCTTTATAAATCATTTAATAAATAATGCATTGCAAATTGGATCCACTGTATATCCAACTCTTGTCCGTTTCTCTACGGGTATGAAGTGAATTGAATCTCTCGTAACGAATATTTATGATCGGATGCACCTCTCGATGTTAACCTCATCATACGAGTTAACGGCATGAAATGAATGAAGGAAGGAAAAGGTGAAACCCGGTGCCAGCACATAACCTACTCCTGTCGAATAGCACCAAGGGGTCTGCTCAAGGCTTTACATCCCCATTCGACGGACGAATCACCGTCAACAGCGTCATATGCTCTCGCTCCATATGAGCATTACGGAGAGGTTTGGGATTTAATCCAGGCTTTTGGCACGCGATATAGTGATTAGAAATTATATATCGCACCTTTTCTACCCTGCCTGCCACCATGTTGATAGCGGACATCATTTCGCCCAACTGGACTCGAACCCAGTAAACACGGTGTCAGACCATAGAGACGTCACGTATTAATGATCTTGGACACCAGGCTTGGAATGTCCGTACATGCATAAATTAATGAGTTATTAAACTTTATTTTATTTGTCTTTGGATGTTTACAAATGGATATCTGAGAACGAAAGGGTTATGACTTTAAAGACACAATTTTTGTGATTTTACTATCAGTGTATAGCTTATTTCTACCTCTGAAACCTCGGAAAGTGTTACAACAAAATATCAAATGTATTCAGTTTTATGACATTAGATCCTTTGCTTAATTCGAGAAAGTAATTTTGAATTTTAACTCATTTCCAGATTATAGTAAATTATGTAAGAACTATGTATTTGAGAGGCAATTATGTAGACTGCTCAAATCTTTAAAACTCCCGAAAAATCATGGATTTGCTTTGTAACCCTTTCGTTCTCTCTACATGTGTAGTGAAATGACTGCTATTTGTTTTACATCCGAAATACAGCATCTCCTCATTTCACCTTACAACATCAGGAACGAAAACCTGTCTGGAATGAGAGTAGTCATTCACCTTTCTCATGAATCTGAGAAACATAAACTGACTACTGAGGGCTGAGAATGAAACTTTTTGGTATGAGATCTGTCTTTGTCCTGTTGTATTTGTATGTTTCCCTTGTCTCTCTTTTTTCTTCTACTCCCTGTGGATGCGGGACGCAGATGAAGAATGCACTCATGGTACCCCTGCTTGTTGTAAGCGGCGACTAAAAGGGGAGACCAAGGGATGATGGAATTAGAACCATGAAACTACTTGTGATTAGTACCATCACGCGAAGAATACCATGGGTCCCCTTTACTTGCGAGTAGTACCACTATGTAAGGTACACAATAGGTTTGTGATTAGTAGCAGCAGAGAATGTCCTCTGTGGCCACGAACCTACTACGATGGCGTAGCAGGGGGAGAGGTGATACTCCCACGTGGCGCGTCCCAGGTGGCGGATAGGGGGGTCCTAACCGGCTTGCCGGCGGACTTGAGGGAAATAAAATACCTCTCGCGGACCAAACACACTACCCCCTGCGGGTGGGGGACACACATGCAGAATACACCCGCGGTATCCCCTGCCTGTCGTAAGAGGCGGCAAAAAGGGGCGACCTTGGCGCGGACATGGATTGCGGTTGGTATAATGTGATGGACCTCCTGTGGATGGGAGAGGCTGAATACATCCATAGGTAATCCCTGCCTGTCGTAGAAGGCGACTTAAAGGGTCATGTGGCCATGGTCCCCTCTTTACTTTTTATTATTTTTCTGAGGGTCAGATGTAGACCATTCAAAATTTGATGTGCGTGCTGCCCGGCGATGGAGCTCCTATGTGTGCGACTACGCTCGAAAGCCCGTGCCAGCAACCACCCAGGACGCGGCGGGTGGGAGTATCATGTACCCGGGCAGTGGTATCCGCCTGACAACGCAGGTCCCCGCACAGCCGAATGCCAGAAGGACATATTATTATTAATTATTTTTATTTATTTTTTCTCTATATTTAGTGCTCTGTACACGCTATGGGGTACATGCTATTGCGGGTGACCGGAGGAAGGGAGTCCTAGTGCTCATTGCCTCAGTCATCCCGTATTAGGCATCGTTCAACATCGGACCCCGGGCAATACCTGCTACGACCAGGTGGGTATTGCCTTGGCTGCTTGGTTCGGCTACAGAGACCCCTGATCGGAGTGGGTGGCATTCGGGGAGGATGCTATCGGGCATGGCTTCCAAACGAAGTCGGCTCTCACAAGGTGGTCGCCCACCTAAGTCTTTAACTTTTGCTTCCCTGAGAGGTTCAACTCCCTGGGAACATGCGCAGCGTGAAGGAATGGGATCCAGCTTCCCTAGGTTTCTGGTCGCTACCAGAACCGATGGGCAGGATTTTAAGCTGGTGAAGTCGATCCTGTTTAGTAGACACATCGAAGGCGTCTATGGCGAACTGGAGGAACTTAAGAAAATGCGCAACGGTAGTTTGCTTCTAAAGACTCGTACAGCACTGCAAGCTGATCAGTTGCTTAAGTGCGAGCACTTTGGCGAAATCCCCGTCAAAGTGGAGGAGCATAAGTCCTTGAACCTGGTTCGCGGAGTCATCTTTCACCGCGACCTTATTTTGAACACTGACGACGAGTTGATGGAAGACATGAAGAACCGTGGCGTGACACACGTCCGGCGCATTACGCGCAAGGTCAACGGTGAAGACGTTGCCACTGGTGCCTTCATTGTCTCTTTCAAGTTGTCAGTGTTACCAGAGAAAGTCAAGGTAACAACTTATCGTTGCGATGTGAGGCCGTACATCCCGCCTCCTATGCGATGCTATCAATGCCAGCGATTCGGACATATGGTATCTCGCTGTTCGAATCAGGCTGTATGTGGTACATGTGGACGAGTAGCTCACGGCGTGGAGGAGTGCACAACTCCATACAAGTGCACTAACTGCTCCGGTTTTCATTCTCCTCGGGATCGGAATTGTCCGACATACCTGAGTGAGAAGAAGATCCAGGAGATCAAGACCCTGGATGGTCTTTCCTACCAGGAAGCGCGCCGTAAGTTTCATTCTATGAATACACCTGCCCGTACACTCGACTATAGCTTGATAGCTCAGAGTCTTCCAGGTTCGTCATTTACGACCAAGACACCTGTCCAGACCGCTGCGCCCAAGGCGACTGTTGCTGCTCCCAGCAACGTCGCAAATAGTCAAAGCTCGAAGGGGGGGACCACCGCACCTTCGACCAACCAGAAGTCTGTGCCGGCTGGGAACTGCCAGCCGGCACAGCAAGGGGGGAAGACTAAGTCTCCCCTCCCTAGGAGGTCGACGAAAGTCGTGCCCCAGCCGGCGGAGGCGGCTTCGTTGACCAGGGCTGGGAAACCATCTCCCAGCCCGTCTAAACTCGAAAAGAAAAAGGGGAAGAAGAGCGCCCGTCCTGAGCGCTCTCGGACTTCCCCTGCGAAGGAGAAGTCATGCCCTCCATCTGGGGGATATGAGTCTGCGCCGGGAGGCACTCCTGCTCCCAAACCTGCGCGCTCTCCTCGTAGGGGACCCCCTCGCGCCCGAAAAGCGTCGAAGTTCTGGGCGGCACCCCTGCCATCTTTTGATGACGGGATGGATGTCGCGCTGTCCTCTACATCTACGGATGTAGAACTAGATAGTGTTTAGGCTTACGAGCATTTTGTTGCTCATAACCTAACACTCCTTTTATAGTCCACACTATGGCACTGTTACAGTGGAATTGTAACGGTTATGACAGGCATCTTGCTGAGTTACGGCAGCTTATTAGTGAGTACGCAGCGAGTATAGTCTGTATTCAGGAGACCAATTTCCGACCTGGTCATCACACGGTCTTGAGGAATTTCAAAGTATACTCGACAGAACGATACTATGCTCACCGGGCTTCCGGAGGCGTTGGCATTTTTGTACGTTCTGATAGCTACAGCGAAGAGGTTCCTTTAAGAACCCCTCTTGAGGCTGTAGCTGTTCGCGTCTCGCTGCCTATCATAGCCACAGTGTGTAATCTTTATCTTCCACCAGGCCAGCATCTGAACATCACTGATGTCGCTGATCTTATAGATCAGCTTCCACCACCCTTCCTCTTATTGGGCGATTTTAACGCCCATCACCCCATATGGGGCTCTGAGGCGCCTTGCCCCCGAGGAAGAGAGCTGGAAACACTCCTATCAGATCTGGATTTATGTATTTTGAACACAGGGGAACCAACTCACTTTAGTGTACGTTACGGCACATACTCTCGCATAGACGTAAGTCTATGCAGCCGTACGTTGGTTCCACTGTTTCGGTGGAATGCACACGATGATCTCTGTGACAGTGACCATTTTCCCATCATTCTTACTTTGTTGAAACATAAACCCGTCGAGGCTCCCCCTCGATGGATTCTTAAACATGCTGATTGGCCAAAGTACACATCACTAGCTGTCTTTACCGATGATGTCAGGCGGACCGTCGGCGAAGAAATAACTTACGTCACCCAAGTTATTCTTGCTGCTGCTGAGGAGTCCATTCCGTTTTTCTCGGGGGCTCCTCGCCGAAAACTCGTTCCTTGGTGGAGCGATGAAATAGCAGCAGCCATCAAAGAACGCCGTCGCGCTCATAAACGTTACCGTCGACAGCCTACTGTGGCCAACTTGGTAACATTTAAGAAACTCCGCGCTAAGGCGCGAGTTCTTATTCGACAAAGTAAGAAGGCTTCATGGGAGAGATATGTGTCGTCCATGACGTCACATACTCCATCATCTCAAGTGTGGACGAAACTTCGACGAATTTCGGGTATTCAAGGATCATCTGCTGTACCGGGAATTTCCATTGCAGGCAGTGTCGCCACTGATCCCCTCGCGATTGCTAACCATCTCGCTAGTCATTTCGCGGATGTCTCTGACTCCGGGAATTACAATCCTGACTTCCTCCCTCTGAAGCGGGAGGCAGAACGTCATCACCTTAGTTTTGCCACCCATGATTCAGAGGACTACAACGTGCCCTTTACGGAGTGAGAACTCCGCAGCGCCTTAGCGCTTTGCAAGGACACGTCTCCTGGACCGGACAACATCCATAACCAGATGTTGAAACACCTTAGTGATGATAGTTTACTATATCTCCTTCGTGTGTTCAACCGAATCTGGACAGAGGGTGATTTTCCGTCTCAGTGGCGAGAGGGCATAGTCATCCCTGTCCTCAAGCCTGACAAAGATCCTAAGTATGCAGGAAGTTACAGACCGATTTGTCTTACAAATTGCCTGTGTAAGCTATTTGAGAGGATGGTAAATCGCAGACTCGTGTGGTGTCTGGAGAAACAAGGACTTTTGTCCGAGTACCAATGTGGATTTCGAGCCGCTCGATCCACCACAGACCACTTGGTACGCCTGGAGAGCTCTATCCAGGATGCGTTTCTCCGCAAACAGCACTTGGTAGCTGTCTTCTTTGACTTGGAGAAGGCCTACGACACCACCTGGCGATATGGCATCCTTTCAGTCCTGCATCAATGGAGATTCCGAGGTAACTTGCCGGTATTTATTGCGAATTTTTTGTCCCTTCGTCTATTCCGTGTCCGAGTAGGGAGGACATATTCGCAATACCACGTTCAAGAAAATGGAGTCCCACAGGGATCGGTTCTTAGTGTCACTCTGTTCGCGATTGCCATAAACGGTATTGTCGCTGCTGCTGGTCCAGCCGTAATACCGTCCCTATATGTGGATGATTTTGCTCTGCACTATAGCTCGTGCAGTATGGCAGTCGCAGAGCGACAGTTACAGCAAGCTCTTAGGAGGGTGGAGAAGTGGACCTTAGAACATGGCTTTCGGTTTTCTGCCGCAAAGACCTCCGTTGTCCACTTTTGTCGTCAACGTACTCTTCACCCTCATCCTGAGCTTTATCTAGGAAATGTCGTTCTTCCAGTTGTTGACACCTACCGATTTCTTGGGCTCCTTTTTGACAGTAAATTATCGTGGGAGCCACACGTGCGGGAGCTAAAAGTGCAATGCACCAAGAGGCTTAACCTCTTGAAGTTTCTTAGCAGCACTAATTGGGGGGCTGACCGCGTGGTGCTCCTGCGATTCTATCGGGCACACATTTTATCCCGGTTAGACTACGGCAGTGCAGCATATGGCTCCGCAAGACCAAGCGTTCTTGCGAAGCTGAACAGTATCCACCACAGCGGGGTTAGGTTGGCGACGGGAGCTTTTCGTACTAGCCCCATCGCTAGCCTGCTCGCTGAGTCTGGTGTGCCGCCTCTACACCTGAGGCGCCAGCAACTACTACTTACATATGCTGCAAATTTGCGACAGATGCCACTTCATCCGAGCTATCCCTGCGTGTTCAGCAATGGCAACCGCTTGTTGTACGTTGCTCATCCACGTGCGACGCGGCCGGTTGGGATACGCTTGGATAGCAGTTATGAATTGTTTGACGTATCTTCGATTCCTTGCCTTGTCAGACAACCAAGTGGGGTACCTCCGTGGGTTGTGCGACGACCTGAAATCATCCTGGATTTGCACACTGGCTCGAAAGGAGACACGGACCCTTCGATTTATCGGAGGATCTACCTGTCCGTTCTTGGCCGCTATCCAGGTTCAGTCGTCGTTTACACGGATGGTTCACGGACAGATACGAAGGTGGGCTGTGCGTTCATTGTCGACAATGATCGGTTTCTTTTTGCTCTCCCGGCTACCTGTAGTGTGTACACGGCAGAGCTCTATGCTATCTGTGAGGTTCTGCGGTACGCACTAGACAATGAGCGCCGACACTTTCTTGTGTGTACTGACTCCTTGAGTTCGCTTCAGTCTATTGATACCTGTTTCCCTCGACACCCTCTGGTGCAGCGGATCCAGGACCTGCTGGCCGGGTGTTCGGATGCCGGCACCAGAATTACGTTTGTGTGGCTCCCCAGCCACATGGGCATAGAGGGAAACGAGTTAGCAGATCAGGCTGCCAAGGAGGCAGTTACACTGCCCCCGTTGCCTTTCAAGGTTCCAGCAAGTGATATTCGCTCTCAGCTGAGACATCTGGTTATGTCTCATTGGGAGATGGAGTGGCAGGCCATCCCACTTCCCAATAAGCTGAGAGCGATAAAAGGAACAACGAAGGTATGGAGGACTTCCCTGCGGGCTTCGCGGAGGGAAGCCGTGGTATTATGTCGCCTTCGGATCGGCCACGGTATCTTGACGCACTCCCATCTACTGAAAGGAAAACCCCCTCCGGTGTGTACCTGCGGCGACCATCTTACCGTGGTACACATCCTTACGGAGTGCGTGGACCTGGTCGATCTGCGCCGTAGTATTAACCTTCCGAGTACTATCTCCCTTATCTTGCGCGATGACGAGCAGTCAGCAGACCTCGTCATCCGCTTTATGAGGGATAGCGGTCTGTTTTATCGTGTGTGATGTTGTCCTTTGTCCTAGTGTTGTTTATGTCAGTTGCGCTTTTATTTCATTGACTTCATTTTATTTTGTGTTGCGCATTTTAATGTGTTATTTGAACGTCTAACGTAAATTATGTGTTAATATCTGTATTACTGGGCAATGCCTTATTCCTTCAATTTCCTGTACTTTCTCTTATTTTAATAGAACATAAGGCATTGCGTATTAGATCCACTGACTGTTTTAATCTCACCCTCATTTTTCTTCATCACCATTCTTTTTAACTCTAGTCAGTGGATACTTTTTAAAATTTTAACTTCATGTCTCATGTCATTCATTTCGTTCCATTAGGGGCCGATGACCTTCGATGTTAGGCCCCTTAAAACAACAAGCATCATCATCATCATGTCCTCTGTGGGTTTACGGTACCTGTGATTAGTACCGCTATTTGCGGAATACTACGGGCTCAGGTTGCCTGTGATTAGTTCCATTATGTGAGAAACACCACGGGTCTCGGCGTTGCCTGTGATAAGTACCACTATATGTGCGACGCCGTGGATCTGCGTTGCCTGTGCGACGTACATTAGCTGTTGTGAGTGGTGTTACGGAGGTAACGTGGTGAACAGAGGTGAAAGAAGGTGCGGACATGAATGGGTCGATAGAAGGTAGTCAGAATATTTAAAACTTTAAAATTAAGGTTATATTTCCTTCTCCTTCTTTTGTTCCTTTTCAAAGTTAGACTTTACAGTTTCAGGTACCAGAATTTTGCTTACAATTAAGGTGACAACGTTTAGAAAATCAGAACAATCAAGTAATGAAAAATTAGTAAACTTGAGCTTGCAGGTCCCTAATTACCAATGTTACTTGAACACCACTGCTCCCGTTAACAGTGAAAGAGTCGGGTCTCCCAAGTTCTTTTATATCAAAATCAGAGCATCTTTGCTCTGCAAGTTCATCTAGGAGATTACTGCCAGAACCTTATGACATTACAGCCTTCCAAGGGACTATTCAACTAGAAAGAGCGTCTTTGCTCTATGAAACTTAGGAATCTATTTCCAGAAATTTCTAAAGCTATCAAAGGCACAACCTACATTTTACAATCCAAGCCGTATGTACTGCCTTATGTGCTCAACAGTCTGCATCTTTACATAAAAGAAATGACACAGGGGTATCGAGTACCCATCCTACCAGGCGTTTGAGAAAAACAACAGGTTACGTTACTGGGCCAATAATCAAAATGAGAGAAGGCGGACATTTGCGCTCCTTGAAAATCGAAATGAAAGTTTAAAACCCTATTTGGGCTTATGGCCCGAAGTTACAGAGGCTAAGCCTATACCACTGAGGTGACTAGATTGAGAGAATATTTAAATTACAAGGATTACCAACTACAAAAAGTTACAAAATCATAGTCACCTCAAAATCAACTTGATGAGGAACCCGAGAGGGTATCACACTCTCCATTACCTGATTTCGGCTAAGTTCTTTTGACTTGTTTGAAATTTACACTTGTACTTGGAATTTGCATTTCAGAAAATTAAAGTTACATAGTTAAATATCGGAAACCTTCCCCTCGAGCTACCTTTAAAATACTATCACTTAGTAAAACCACGACTGCCATTTCCTTCAGCTGATGGACTACTCGACGATGGGTGAGGCACCTCCGCCTCCTTTCTTAACACACACTCTGTCGACTGGAACGATCAATAAGACGACCTGGTCGAAAATGTGCCAGCTTTTATAGCCAAGAGGAAGGTTCTAGAGAGTTTTGGGCTAAGGCCCGACACACCCACAATTCTTATTGGGTAATTAAATAAATACTAGACATAATTTGATTGGCTGAAAGATTAATATACAGAATTTTCTGTTGGTCAACATCTTAAGTTGGCGGGAAGAGATCAAGGTGTTTTCAACTTTCACATACCAAAAACAAAGAATAATCAACTCAGCGTAGTAAACCTTAAAATAAAATAATTACTTAACAATTGTAATAATTCCTCTTCACACCAGAGGACATAACATCAGCTTTTTAGTAGAGATATCTGTAGAAAAAAGTCCAAATTACTTGTATTAGTTGTTGCAAACTTCATAATATCAGATGGCATTCCCCAAGGCGCTTCATTTGAATGAACGGGGAGGGTGTACCTCCGGGTACAAGAGGTACCATAACGTGCGAAACACCGTGAATCTACGTTACTTGTGATTAGTATCGCTACTTGGGAAATACCGTGGTTCCACTTTACTAGTGATAAGTACAATTACCATATGTTACGCAAACACGTTATGTGAACCGCTTCGTCTGATTGTGATGGTTCACCCGCTGTGGGTGGAAGACGCACATGTAGAATACACCCGCAGTATCCCCTGTCTGTCGTAAGAGGCGACTAAAAGGGGCGACCAAGGGATGATTGAATTAGGACCATGAAACTACTTTTGATTCGTACCATCATGCGGGGAACACCAGAGGTTGCCTGTACTTGCGAGTAGTACCACTACATTAGGTACGAAATAGGTTTCATGATTAGTAGCAGCAAGAGGGGGTTCTCCTGTGGGTTTCCAGTAGCCGTGCGTCATACCCATGTGAGCAACACCGCGGGTCTGGGTGTTGCCTGTGAGTTGTACCACTATATGAGCGACACCGTGGGTCTGCGTTGCCTGTGATTAGTACCCACTATGTGAGGAACACCAAGGATTTGTGCGAGTCCCTGTAGTTAGTACACCTAGGTGAGGAACCTCATCGGTTTGCGTTGGCTATGAGTGGCGCCATTGTGTGAGAAACACCATAGGTTTGCGTTACCTATACGAAGTACAATACTTGTGAGTAGTACCATCTTGTGTGGAACACCGTGAGTCTTCGCTACTTTTGATTAGTACCCCAATATGACAAATACCATGGTTCTACTTTACTCGCGACATGTACCATCTGAGGGGCCTTAGACCTGGTTTGTGGACCCCTTTAGACATCAAGCACCCTCGATTCAGGACTGTGCTTTGTAAGTGGTCCCTTGGTCAGTAATAGTGTTATTTATGACCTTTTTTGAGTCGGATCCACTGGTTTTTGTTTGGTTGTTTCTTGTTTGTTTTTTGTTTCTTTTTGGGTTCATGTCCATTCATTCATTTTTCATGATTTTTTTTATTTTTGTCTGGATTTTTGTACTTTTTGTTGTCATTTCATTTCGTACCATTAGGGGCCGATGACCTCGATGTTAGGCCCGTTTAAACAAGAAGCATCATCATCATCATTGTGATGGTTCGGTCAGCTTCCGCTTCGAAAGCTAGCGTTGTGCCACGTCCTGGGGGGCATCTGAAGGCGAATGAACGTACCATTTCCACTTCTATTACATGCCAAATTCAAAGTGTCATTGTTTAGGAAGCCTTTCTCTTGGACAGCGCAGATTTCTTCTGAGGACGCAGAGCACAGTTCTCTGCGAAACGCTAAGAATTTCACCTTATTTTTTTTGACACGGCATAAGCCCAAAAGCCTAAACAATTTTTGTTTCTTTTCTGAATTCACTTTCAAATTCCTATATTGAATAAATCATGCGGTATTTATTTTATTTCATTTTTTGTTTCCGTTTAATTTGTTCAGCGAGGATGATAACCTAGCTTTACTTGCTCTTAAAACAAAAATCACCTCCACCAACACATTCCCCTGAAAACCTTCCTGACCATTCCAACCTCTGCCATTCTTGCCATACTGATGAATATTTTCCGCAACACCCACTGGAGCAGCAGATTCATAACCTTCCAGCCATGCTGTGTGATGTTTGTCCCCGACTCACCTTTGCGTACCTTCCAAGCGACGTGGGGATTGCGGACAATGACCTTGTGGATCAAGCTGCAAAAGAACCATACTTTTACCTTCTAGACCTATGAACGTACCTGCTAGGGATATTTGTACTCAGCTACACTGAGCCGTCTTGGCATCCTAGCAACCGGGGTGGCTAGTTATCCGAACTGGCAACAACCTGAGAACAATTAAGAAGACAACAGCTGTGTGGGGTTGTTCTGCCTGGGCATCATAGAGAGACGGTGAAGGTTTTTGTAGGCTTTGGAGAGATCACGACGATTCATTCACTCTTATCTGGGCTGTTCATGTGGTGCCGAATTCACCATGGCTCACATCCTCACACAGAACACCGATCTCTCTGGTCTAAGGCCAAAAACCTGCCGTGTGGCGATGAGGGAACAAACCACCAGTATAGAGCCGCACACCTCGCCACGCATCTCGCCGCGCACCTCGCCGTTCACAAGGAATCAAATGGGTTTGATATATTAGGATGAAGCTGCCTGTAAGTAGCGTTGTGATTGGTTGTCACTACGTCACTTTCTCTTCTCCTCTATACGATGGCGCACTGCTGTCATATAGATGGTCATGTTGTGCCGTAACTGTACCCGTGGATAAGAGGTAATTAGGTGAAACTTCCCGCGAGAATGCTGTATTGAATTGGCGTCACAATTCGCACTATAAGAGACCTATTCTAGATAAATTTTGAGATGTGATTGTAGCCAATTTTACTGTCGCAGGTAACAATGATAAATAGAACTTTGTATTGGCCTGCACTTATTTCGTTCTGTTTACTCGTGCATGAAATTAAGGAGAAATGAAACGTGAAACAGAGTGAAAATCTACGGGGTCGGATACGAGGTGAGACGAATCTCTCGTCCGCGAACCTACTACACTGACATAGCACGGAGCGAGGTGATACTCCCAGGTGGCGAAATGGGGGGTTCTAACTGGCTTTCCTGCGGACTTGAGCGACATAAAATAGCTCTCGCGGGCCAAACACACAATCCCCGGTGTGTGGGAGACGCAGACGAAGAATACACCCAGGATATCTTCTGCCTGCCGTAAGAGGCGACTAAAAGGGGCGACCAAGGGATGATTGAATTATAACCATGAGACTACTTGTAATCAGTACCATCACGCGAGGAACACCATGGGTCGCCTTTACATAGTAGTACCACTACAATAGGTTTGTGATTAGTAGCAACAGAGGGTGAATCAGTATCGGTTTTACAGTACCCGTGATTAGTACCACTATATGCGGAACATCACGGGCCTACGTTACCTGTGATTAGTTCCTTGTGAGAAACGCCACGGGTCTGGGTGTTGCCTGTGATTAGTCCCACTATAAGAGCGACACCGTGGATCCCCGTTGCCTGTGATTAGTACCCACTATCTGAAGAACGCTACGGGAGAGTACGAGACCCTGTGATTAGTACGCCTGTTTGAAGAACATCCTAGGTTTGCGTTGCCTGTTAGTGGCGCTGCAATCTGTGGAATACCGTGAGTCTACGCGACTTTTGATTAGTAGCGCAACATGACAAATAACATGGCACTTTAATAGCAATAAGTATCATTATGAGGGGCCGATGACGTGGATTTTGAACCCCTTTTGACAACAAGCTTCATCGATTAAGGATTATGCTATAGAAGCAGTATCTTGGTCAGTATTATATTTATCTTTCTTACCAGGAAGTGCACCGTACGTTCAGAGCTATGAATGCACCCGCCAAGACCTTAGACTACACGAAGATAGCACAGTCTCTCCCAGGATCATCGTTTATATCCTCTAAACCTTTTACGATGGCTGCAGCCAAGGCGGCTATTGCTCTTGCGAGCAAAACCGCAAAGAATAAAAGCTCGAGGGGGGGACCACTCCACAAAGGCGTCTGTGCCGGCTGGGACTTCTAAGCCAGCGCATCAGGGCGGAAGTCTACATCTCCCCATCCCCCCACCCTCAGGGGTCGGCGAAAGCTGTTCCCACGTCAGTAGAGGCGGCGTCGTCGACCAGGGCCGGGAAAATATCTCCCAGCCCGTCTAAAAAAGAAACGAAGGCGGAGAAGCGCAGCGCCTTTACCAGGCGCTCCCACACTCCTCGTGCGAATGGGAAATCATGCCCTCCATATGGAATCAGCGCCAACAGGTACGCGTACTCCTAAACCTGCGCGCTCCACTCGTAGAAAAAACCCGCCCCCAAAATACGTCGAAGTTCTGGGCGTGCTTCCCACCGTCCGTTGATGATTGGATGGAGGTCGACCTGTCATCTACATCTACGGATGTGGATATTGATAGTGTTTAGGTTTAAGAGCATCTTGTCGCTCATAACCAAGACTCTCTTTTAGTCCAAACTATGGTACTGCTACAGTGGAATTGTAATGCTTATGACAGGCATCTTGCTTAGCTGCGCTTGCTAATTAGTGAGTATTCGAAGAGTATAGTTTGCATACAGGAAAATAATCTCAGACACATGATAAGCACACGGTCTTGAGAAACTTCAGACTATACTCGACAGAACGACATTATGCTCACCGGTATTCCGGTGGCGTTGGCATTTTTGTCCGTTCTGATACCTATAGCGAAGAGGTTCCACTAAGAACCTCACAGGAGGCTCTACCAGTTCGCATTCCGCTGCCTGTCATAGCAACAGTGTATAAGGATTATTTTCCACCAGGACAGCCTCTCAGTATACATTATGTAACTGACCTTATAGATCAGCTTTCACCTCCATTCCTAGTAATGAGCGATTTTAACGCCTATCACCCTATATGGAGCTCTGAAACCCCTTGCCTTAGGGGAAGGGAGCTGGAAACATTAGTAAGAGAGCTGGATTTAAGTATTTTGAATACAGGTAAACCAACTCATTTCTGTGTAGGTTACGGCACATACACTCGCATAGACTGATGCTGGTTCCGCTGTTTCGGTGGAATGCACTGACAGTGACCATTTTCCCCATTATTGTTACTTTGTTGAAACAGAAACCCGTCTAGGCTCCTCCTCGATGGATTCATAAACATGCTGGTTGGCCAAAGTTAACATTACTTGCTCTCTTTAGTGACATGACCCGGCGGAGCGTAGCCGGCGATATCAATTACATAACACAAGTTATTCTTGCTGTTGCTGAGGAGTCCATTCCCTCCTTCTCGAGGAGTCCTCGCAGAAATCTCATTCCTTGGTGGAAAGAAGAAATTGCAGCGTCTATCACAGAACGCCGTCGCGCTCACAAACGCTATCGTAGGCAGCCTGCTGTGGCCAAGTTGGTAACATTTCAGAAACTCCGTTCTAAGCCGCAAGTTCTTATTCGCCACGAACGTACTACGCTGGCGTAGCAGGGGGAGAGGTGATACTCCCACGTGGCGCGTGCCAGGTGGCGGATGGGGGGTCCTAAAAGGCTTGACGGCGGAGTTCATGGAAATAAAATACCACTCACGGACCAAACACACAACCCCTGTGGGTGGGGGAAGCAGATGAAGAATGCACCCACGGTATCCTCTGCCTGTCGTAAGAGGCGACTAAAAGGGGCGACCAAGGGATGATTGGATTAGAACCATGAAACTACTTGTGATTAGTACCACCACGCGGGGAACACCATGGGTCGCTATTACTTGCGCGTAGTACCACTATGGTAGTACCAAATAGGTTTGTGATTAGTAGCACACAGGAGCACCGCGCGGTCAGGCTTTTACGGTACCTGTGATTAGTAGCACTATATGAGCGAGACCAGGCTTCTGGCTTGCATATGATTAGTACCCACTATATAAGGAACACCACGGGATAGTACGAGTCCCTGTGGTTACTACACTTATGTGATGAAAACCATATGTTTGCATTGCCTGTAAATGGCGCCGCTATGTGTGAAACGCCATAGGTCTGTATTACATGTGCGTATTTCATTACCTGTGAGTAGTACCATAATGTGTGGAATACCGCGAGTTTACGATACTTTTGATTAGTACCGCACCATGTCAAATACCATGGTTCTACTTTCCAAACGATAAGTACCATTATGAGAGGCCCCTTTAGCTTGCAAGCATCATCGAATCAGTATTGAGGTATAGAAGCAGCCCCTTGGTCAGTATTACTATTGTTTTCCGTCAGTTTCTCAGACTGAGGGATTGCGGGTCGTCTCCACTGATTGTTTTAACTTCATATCCATCCGTTCATTTTTCGTCCTCACGCTTTGAATTCTGGTCAGTGGATGATTTTGGATTTTTATTTTGTCGTTGCATTTCGTCTCATTTCGTACCATTAGGGGCCGATGACCTAGATGTTAGGCCCCTTAAAACAAGAAGCATCATCATCATCACAGAGTAAGATAGCTTGGTGGGGGCGATATGTGTCATCTATGACGTTATATAAACCGTCATCTCAAGTGTTGATTAAACTTCGACGTATTTCGGGTATGCAAGGATCATCTTTAATACCGAGAATTTCATTGCAGGCACTATTGTCATTGATTCACCCGCTGTTGTTAATCATCTATCCAGTCATTTCGCGGATGTGTCTGGCTACGGGAATCACCATCGTCATTTCCTCGCTCTGAACCCGGAGGCAGAACGTCAACACCCTAGTTTTGCCACTCAAGGTTTAGAGGACTATAACGTGCCCTTTACGGAGTGGGAACTCCGCAGCGCCTATGCGCTTTGGAAGGACACGTCTCCTGGACCCGACATTGTCCATAATCAGATGTTGAAACACCTCAGTGAGAATAGTCAACTATATCTCCTTCGTGTGTTCAACCGAATGTGGGTAGAGGGTGATTTTCCGTCTCAGTGGCTAGAGGGCATAGTCATTCCTGTCCTCGAGCATGACAAAAATTCCAAGTATGCACGAAGTTACAGACCTATTTGTTTTAAAAAGTGCTTGTGTAAGCTATTTGGGAGGATGGTAAATCGCCGACTTGTGTGGTGTCTGGAGAAACAAGGACTTTTGTCCGAGTACCAATATGGTTTTTGAGCCACTCGCTCGACCAGTGACCACTTGGTACGGCTGGAGAGTTCCATCCAGGATGCATTTCTTCGCAAACAGTTTTCGTTGGCTGTTTTCTTTGACTTAGAAAAGGCCTATGACACCGCATGGCGATATCGTGTCCTTTCAGCCTTGCATCAGTGGAGATTCCGAGGCAACTTGCCGGTATTTATTGCGAATATTTTGTCCCTCCGTCTATTCCATGTCCGAGTTGGGAGGGCATATTCGCATTACCGCGTTAAAGAAAGTGGAGTCCCACAGGGATCGGTTCTTAGTGTGACTCGGTTCGCGATTGCCATGAATGGTATTGTCGCTGCTACTTGTTCAGCAGTAATACCGTCGCTATATATTGACGATTTCGCATAATATGACAGTCATAGAGTGACAATTACAGCAAGCTATTAGTAGAGTGGAACAGTCGACTTTAGAACATGGCTTTCGGTTTTCAACCGCAAATACCTCTGTTTTGCACTCGCATCGTGAGCTTTGTTAAGGAAATGTCGCTCTTCTTGTAGTTGACCCTCACCGATTTCTTGGGCTCCTTTTCGATAGCAAATTATCGTGGGAACCACATGTGCGGCAGATAAAAGTGCGTTGCGCTAAGAATTTGAATATTTTGAAGTTTTTTAGCAGTACTAATTATGGGGCTGACTGCACGGTGCTCCTATTATTTTATAGGGCTCATATTTTATCCAGGTTAGACTAAGGCAGTGCAGCACATGGATCAGCAATGCAGTGAGTCCTGTAGAAACTAAATTGCATCCACCACAGCGCAATGGGAGCTTTTCGTACATGCCCTATTGCTAGCCTGCTCACTGAATCTGGTGTGCCGCCTTTATGCGTCAGGCGCCGTGCTGCAACTTTGCAACAGATGCCACTTCACCCTAGACATCCCTGCGTATCTAAAGTTAAAAACTTCATGGTTGTTCCGTATTGAAATGAGAATCACACAAGTAATTTTAATTAAGGAAATCCACCTTTTCAATACATGCAAAACTGTTGCACATAAGTTATATTACAACATTTTATTATCATGAACGTACCGGTTTCGATATGTCTTCAATGTCATCATCAGCTTTTCGTAAAACCAAGCAAGAGAATTAATTCATATATAGCAACAATATACACACACTAGGTAAAATTTGTATAACGACACACATTTACTGTAAAGTAGTTTATATAAAATTTATGAGGATTGCTACGCGTTGGCGGCGTAATAGACTTATGTTGTCTTGGTACATAATATGAGGCACTTTCTGTAAAGTAGGACTTTGGTGTGATAAAGCTTAATGAACGTGTTAAAATCTTGATAAGCGTCTTATTCATAATTAAATGGGCACTGACGAATAATCTGAGCGCTGTTGTTGGCTTAGTTTTCTTATCTTAAAATTGTAGTATGCACGTCGAAGGTGGTTTTCAGTGTACATGTAGGTCCTAGGATGATATGTAGGACCGAGATTCCTCAGTTCAAGCGGAACGTGAAACCTTGCCGCAGCGTGCCAACAAGCTTACTCTATGGAGAGCAGTTCCAACGACAAGTGCTGCTATCTTCTCAGCAACTGTAGCATTAGGTGACGTCTCACGTTTCATATCTTTAAGAAGCAGATTTTCATCAGCTGCACGTCTTAGTTCAGGTTTGTTATGACGGTAAGCAATGTCATGCTCTCTGCAGACAGCATCTAACATATCAATACCAGGATCACCGCGTGCCAAGTGGACGACAAATCGAGTAGGGCCGCAGTACTGGTAACTAGGAAGATGAAGCTCAAAAGGAAGATGATCCATCACCTTATTGATGAGTTCATGCCCAGTATGCTTCCTCACCTTTTTCCCAGCAAGTTTCTTCATCTTTTTCTGCGACAGTTTGCTTACTCTTTTCGCAGCCATAACAAGTGTTCAGAGGAAGTCAACTCGTTAGTTTTAGGTCCGTGATACAAGTTCATGAGTTGCCATGTACGGCACTGTCTCACTGGAGGTCTTTTAGCTAAACTATCTTGTTCATGATGTAAACTACACTTTTCAAGCTCCGACAAAACAGGATCTTGAATCCACTAACAAGGCCCTTTATCCGAGATCTTCTTTACAGCATTCGCAACTACATTGACCAAAAATGCCTTTGGTAATGCATTCAGCTCTTCTTCATTAAAATCATTTAGTTTCTTTTTGCAAACATAAAACGTTACGATTGTCTTCTCAACTGTGTTACACTTACAAGGGAACATCGGCAATGGGTAAGTCGCCGATCGCAATGAAACTTGGAAAACACATTGAGGTACACATAAAAATGATGTCGGCATCAATTTTGGGTGCCAACCTTATTAGGGCGTGAACTACCGGGCCTAAAAGTTGCGACATTACAAATTCCGCTCGATCAGCGATGAATACCTGCTGGCCAATGCTAAGCTGGCACACTGCGTACCTGGAGACACGCCTCTGCACCTCCTCTCCTCCACGCTTCAATTGCTTCGCCACCGCACGTTTCCCTTCTTCCCACGCTTGCCGGCTGCTTAGTTGTTCAACGGGACCGATTCTATACTTTGCTTCTTTTCGTACTGTAGTTATTGAAGTCCTTTAAATTACGTTCCGTTTCACACATAATGATAATAAATAACCTACACTAATATACCTATATTTTATTCAAATGTTATATTTTCATTTGCTAATTCCGGTGAGTTGTCACATTCGTGGGTACAACTCCGAGTTAAGTACCACCGGACGTGGTCAAACGTGGGATGGGGTACCACGTCCTACCTACGCTTAAATTTTTTTTTTCTAAAACGCCTTAAAGCTGTCGATAGTGTCCTCTAGACCCCCTGCGGGTGGGGGACGCACAAGTAGAATACACCCGCGGTATCCCCTGCCTGTCGTAAGAGGCGACAAAAAGGGGCGACCTTAGCGCGGACATGGATTGCCGTTTAGTATAATGTGATGGACCTCCTGTGGATGGGAGAGGTTGAATACATCCATAGGTACTCCCTGCCTGTCGTAGAAGGCGACTTAAAGGGTCATGTGGCCATGGTCCCCTCTTTATTTTTTATTATTTTTCCGAGGTTCAGATGTAGACCATTCGAAATTTTGATGTGCGTCCTGCTCGGCGATGGAGCTCCTATGTGTGCGACTACGCTCGAAAGCCCGTGCCAGCAACCACCCAGGACGCGGCGGGTGGGAGTGTCATGTACCCGGGCAGTGGTATCCGCCTGACAACGCAGGTCCCCGCACAGCCGAATGCCAGAAGGACATATTCTTATTAATTATTTTTATTTATTTTTTCTCCACGAACCTGCTACGTAGGCGTAGCAGGGGGAGAGGTGATACTCCCACGTGGCGCGTCCCAGGTGGCGGATACGGGGGTCCTAACCGGCTTGCCGGCGGACTTGAGGGAAATAAAATACCTCTCGCGGACCAAACACACTACCCCCTGCGGGTGGGGGACGCACATGTACAATACACCCGCGGTACCCCCTGCCTGTCGTATAAGTCGACTAAAAGGGGCGACCTAGGCGCGGACATGGATTGCGGTTTGGTATAATGTGTTGGACCTCCTGTGGATGGGAGGGGTCGAGTACATTCACAGGTAATCCCTGCCTGTCGTAGAAGGCGACTTAAAGGGTCATGTGGCCATGGTCCCCTCTTTATTTTTTTATTATTTTTCGAGGGTCAGATGTAGACCATTCCAAATTTTGATGTGCGTGCTGCCCGGAGATGGGCCTCTTACGGGGGGCGATTACGCCCAAAAGCCCCCAACTGTCCACCCAGGACCATTGCGTGGTGGGAGCGCCATGTACCTTGGCAGTGGTATCCGCCTGACAACACAGGTCCCCGCACAGCCGAATGCCAGAAGGACATATTATTATTAATTATTTTTAATTTTTTCTCTATATTTAGTGCTCTGTACACGCTATGGGGTACATGCTATTGCGGGTGACTGGAGGAAGGGAGCCCTAGTGCTCATTGCCTCAGTCATCCCGTATTAGGCATCGTCCAACATCGGACCCCGGGCAGTACCTGCTACGACCAGGTGGGTATTGCCTTGGCTGCTTGGTTCGGCTACAGAGACCCCTGATCGGAGTGGGTGGCATTCGGGGAGGATGCTATCGGGAATGGCTTCCAAACGAAGTCGTCCTTCTCAAGGTGGTCCTCCACCTAAGTCTTTAACTTTTGCTTCCCTGAGAGGTTCAACTCCCTGGGAACATGCGCAGCGTGAAGGAATGGGATCCAGCTTCCCTAGGTTTCTGGTCGCTACCAGAACCGATGGGAACGATTTTAAGCTGGTGAAGTCGATCCTTTTTAGTCGGCACATCGAAGGCGTCTATGGCGAACTGGAGGAACTTAAGAAAATGCGCAACGGTAGTTTGCTTATGAAGACTCGTACCGCACTGCAAGCTGATCAGTTGCTTAAGTGCGAGCACTTTGGCGAAATCCCCGTCAAAGTGGAGGAGCATAAGTCCTTGAACCTGGTTCGCGGAGTCATCTTTCACCGCGACCTTATTTTGAACACTGACGACGAGTTGATGGAAGACATGAAGAACCGTGGCGTGACACACGTCCGGCGCATTACGCGCAAGGTCAACGGTGAAGACGTTGCCACTGGTGCCTTCATTGTCTCTTTCAAGTTGTCAGTGTTACCAGAGAAAGTCAAGGTAACAACTTATCGTTGCGATGTGAGGCCGTACATCCCGCCTCCTATGCGATGCTATCAATGCCAGCGATTCGGACATATGGTATCTCGCTGTTCGAATCAGGCTGTATGTGGTACATGTGGACGAATAGCTCACGGCGCGGAGGAGTGCACAACTCCATACAAGTGCACTAACTGCTCCGGCCACGAACCTGCTACGCAGGCGTAGCAGGGGGAGAGGTGATACTCCCACGTGGCGCGTCCCAGGTGGCGGATAGGGGTGTCCTAACCGGCTTGCCGGCGGACTTGAGGGAAATAAAATACCTCTCGCGGACCAAACACACCCCCCCTGTGGGTGGGGGAGGCTGACGAATAATACACCCACGGTATCCCCTGCCTGTCGTGAGAGGCGACTAAAAGGGGCGACCAAGGGTTGATTGTATTAGAACCATGAAACTACTTGTAATTAGTACCACCACGCGGAGAACACCAAGGGTTGCTTTTACTTGTGCGTAGTACCACTACATTAGGTACGAAATTGGTTTGTGATCAGTAGCACAAAGGAGCACCGCGCGGTCGGCTTCTGCAGTACCTGTGATTAGTACCACCATATGAGCAGGACCATGGGATGATAGCTACCATGGTTCTGCCTTGCCTGTGATTAGTACCCACTATATGAGGAACACCACGGGATAGGGAGAGGTCCCTGTGCTTAGTACTCTTCTGTGATGAACACCATAGGTTTGCGTTGCCTGTAAATGGTGCCGCAAAGTGAGAAAAGCATAGGTCTGTATTATGTCGAATTTCATAAGCTCTGAGTAGTACAATAATGTGTGGAATGCCGCAAGTCTCTGCTACTTTTGATTAGTACCGCAACAGAACAAATACCATGGTTCTATTTTGATAGCGATCAGTACCGTTATGAGGGGCGGATAACTGCGATTTAGGACCCCCTTTTGACTGCACGCATAATCGATTCCGTGTTATGCTATAGCAGTAGTCCCTTGGTCAGTAATACGATATTGTCACGTCAGTTTATGTGAATGTGAGACATTGCGGGTCGCAACCACTGATTGTTTTAAATTCATGTCCATCCATTCATTCTTCGTTCTCACGTTTTTGAATTCTGATCAGTGGAGAATTTTAGATTTTTAATATGTCATTCCATTTCGTCTCATTTCGTACCATTAGGGGCCGATGACCTAGATGTTAGGCCCCTTTAAACAACAATCATCATCATCATCATCATAACTGCTCCGGTTTTCATTTTCCTCGGGATCGGAACTGTCCGATATACCTGAGTGAGAAGAAGATCCAGGAGATCAAGACCCTTGATGGTCTTTCCTACCAGGAAGCGCGCCGTATGTTTAATTCCACGAATACACCTGCCCGTACACTCGACTACAGCATGATAGCTCAGAGGCTTCCAGGTTCATCATTTTCAACATCGTCACCTGTGCTGATCGCTGCGCCCAAGGCCCAGCGACGTCGCAAAGAGTAAAAGCTCGAAGGGGGGTACCACCCCACCTTCGACCAACCAGAAGTCTGTGCAGGCTGGCAGTCCCCAGCCGGCACAGCATGGGGGGAAGACTAAGTCTCCCCCCCTAGGAGGTCGACGACCGATGACCTTCGATGTTAGGCCCCTTAAAACAACAAGCATCATCATCATCAATGTCCTCTAGAGTGGACATACATATGGAATTAATTAAATCACCCACCACTATATAAATCTCCCACCTTTAAACAATGTTAAATACCTTTTTATATAAAGAAATTACGTGCCCGGGTAGAGGATCGCAATGAATGTAACGAGATTCGATACCTCGGGATATCAAAACCTGGTTATAGGCCCAGATCTTCTTTTTATGACCCCTTCCCCCACCCATTTTGTGTACGCTACCAGTTGTGTCATAACGAAACGACATCGCGGACGACAACTACAACAATTATAAACTCTCAGTTTGAAACTACTGGTATTTTCCGTATTGCGTACTCTGCTATAAGGAATAGTCCTATAGGTAGAATGTTTTTATTTGTGCTTGTACTGAACGATTTATTTATGTTTTGCAGTGACAGGCACAACACATTTCAATTGCAGCAATGGTTGTCGAATATAAATAAATTTAATGCATAGGCAACTTAGATATGAGTATGACATGGAATGCAGTAAATTTTGACGTAATAAGAAAAGCCTTGAAAAATAAAAAAAGATGTGCATTTATATATGCAGTAGATATACAGTAATCACAGGCAGACCTGTAGTCTTACTGTATCGGTACTTTTGCGTTATAACTGACGAAGGTCTATGTACTCAACAAGTATTGAAGTATCACACTACAGTCTTCTGGGTATAATGGCAGTTACATAAACAAAAAGTTAAATGGCTATTGTACGAACTGGTACAACAAAAGCAATTACAAGGCAACACAATAAATGACTCCGTATACATTACATCGGGCAAACTCCCCGTCAATAACTGATAGTAAACAAAAACAATCTTTGGTCTATTCGAAACATTAAAAAATAATGAAAAGTAAACCGAAACAAAACACAATTATCAACAGGCACCATACTTTTTGTTTTGCTAATTGCTTTACGTCGCACCGACTCAGATAGGTCTTATGGCGACGATGGGATAGGAAAGACCTAGGAGTTGGAAGGAAGCGGCCGTGGCCTTAATTAAAGTACAACCCCAGCATTTGCCTGGTGTGAAAATGGGGAAACCACGGACAACCATCTTCAGGGTTGCCGACAGTGGGATTCGAACCCACTATCCCCCGGATGCAAGCTCACAGCCGCTCGCCTCTAACGCAAGGCCAACTCGCCCGGTGCAAACGTTTTCATAAACATTTCAGAAAACGTAAACTGGCTAATACAACTTGGAAATTACAAAGGAGAGAGATGAGGAAGAGTACGCAAAGTGTAGCACCGGTTCTTTTCGACAGCTAAGCGGCCGGCAAGCGCGGGGAGAAGGGAAACGTGCGGTGGCGAACCAATTGGAGCGGGGAGGGGAGGAGGTTCAGAGGCGTGTCTCCAGGTACGCAGTGTGCCAGCTTAGCATTGGCCAGCAGGTATTCATGGCTGATCGCGCGCAATTTGAAATGTCGCAACTTTTAGGCCCCGTAGTTGACGCCCTAATGAATGCTGGCACCCAAAATTGATGCCGACATCATTTTTACGTGTACCTGAATGTGTTTTTCAAGTTTCATCGCAATTGGCGACTTACCCATTGCCGATGTTTCCTTGTTAGTATCGGATAGAAATGAAACGATGTCTTACTCTACAAATGTTTCTTTCACACTGTCGTCATTTTGTCACTGCAGTTTACATATGTTGTTCACCTCCCAGCATGCACTGCGTCACAACCAATCAAGGAGCATGGACACATTGCGTGAAGACTGTATAATTGTTTCTCCACTATGCTCCTTGTGAAGAGTTTTAAATGATAGGTATCCTAATATTAATGCACGTACCGGGAGGTACACCTCAACACCGCTCATTTAAAATAACCGCCCTAATAAACTCCTCTATTGAGCAAAAGGTGAAACTGATACTACAAGAACTTGGAACGTTAATCAGAAGATGTCACCACTGAAATATTAAGTAATTGTTTTGTTGTGAAGTTTCCTAAACTGACTGAATTTCTCCTTGTTTTGTTTTGCTATACATCAAGAAGTTTGGACATTTTTCCACAGATGACACTACCAAAAAACTATGATCTTGCACCCTGGTGCAAGGTGAAAGAACTTAAAGAAGTTTCATATTCCTAGGTTTTCCATAACTGATCTATGTTCATTTATTTTTGGGTTGGCAATAATTCCTTTTCTTTCCGCCATTTTTGAATCTAGCCAATCACGAATTTTTGTAATTAATTTTCAACCAGTCCCGTATTTCTTGTTCACTTCGTGTTAACCAATAAAAATTAAGTGGGTGTGTCCTGATTAGTCTTGAATGCTCCCGAACCTTCTCCGAGGGTTTATAAACTGCGGCTTTTCACGTTTCCTGGTCAGTTGATCACCGTCTTGATAAGTGTGTGTAAGGCAGGAGGCGGGGCTGCCCCTTTCTTCGGTCAGCAGGACATCTATAAGGTAATGGCCACATAAAATCATTCTTTCTTGTTACCTCCTCAGTTTTATTCGAGGGAAGGTCCGACTCTTTAATTATGAGCGGGTTCTACCCTCTTTCTTCCTACTATCATATATCATGAAATTCTTTTCATCTTATCTTCCCTGATGACGTTGACGTCAGGCAGTGCATCCGGTTATAAAAATCTCTCTTGACAGATTCATCTCACCACAAACCCGACACCGTAGAGAAACGGGCCAAGCAATGGACACTCGTTGGGTTATAACGTCATTCACCCTTAGCTAGCTGTCCGCATTTCGAATCACCCACGATGTGACGTCACAGCTCTGTCAGGAGAAGGCCTGCGCGTTCGGTTATGTGAAGATAAACATGCATTTTTAAATCGCCCGTGCTTATTACGCCACTCCTCCAAGGGGATATGGCAAAGAGTCTGTGTGAGGTTAGGTTACCGTTCGTGGCAAAGATTATCACCCACGCTGCGGCGTCACAGGTCTGTCAGGAGAAGGGCTGCGCGTTGGGCTATGTAAATATATCCATTTTTAAATCTCCCGCGCTTATTACGTCACAGCTCCGTCACTTATCCAAGGGAAGATGACAAACGGCCTGTGTGAGCTTAGGTTAACGTTCGTGGCCAAGGTCAGATTAGCACACGTGTTAACCACACCTGCAAGTCGCCTCAGTAGTCCGGCCCCTCCAAGGGGAACCCGTAAATTGTCTGAGGTTAGGTTAGCGTTCCTCATAAGGAGGTTAGGTTAACACGTCATCATGGCGTCATAACCTCAACTAGCACTCACCGAAGCGATTGGACTCCTCCAAGGGGAGCCGATAAAGAGACTGTGTGTGGAATTAGTTTGGCGTTCGTGCGCAAGGTTAGGTTAACACGTCAAAAAAAGACGACTTCGCCTCATCTGCAGGTCACCTAACCGATTTGTGGCTCCTCCAAGAGCGCCCGATCGATTCGGCTCCTCTAAAAGTTCCATTACCTTTCCGACTCGTCTCCTCCGATTGGGTCCGTCCGATTCGGTAGCTCCAAAGTGACCCGTGAGGTTATCATTGTCCTCGTACGTAAGGGTATGACGTCATAACCTCACCTAGGGTTCAAAAGCACTCCACTTCATTCGCTGACCAATAGGCCCTTCCAGTGTAGTTTGTGAGGTTAGGTGTGTTCTCGCACGTAAGGTTATGACGTTATTCCGCGTGTTAACGTCACCGAGAGTTCATTGAACCCGGGTACGAACCTACATAGGTACACTACTTGGGGTCAAGAACCCAATAGATACACTAATAGGGGTCAATGACCTCGCGGGAGAATTGCTGACTCAGCACCCATTGCTTTGCCCATCTACTCACTAAGAAGTTGAATATTTTGAAGTTTCTTAGCGGCACTACTTGGGGGCCTGATCCACGGCGTTCTTACGATTTTATAGGGCACATAATTTGTCCAGACTACGGCAATATAGCATATGGATCAGCAAGGCAAAGCGTCGTTGCTAAACTTAATAGCATCCACCCCAGCAGGGTTATGTTGTCAACGGGAATATTTCGTAACCCCTTTTGCTAGTCTGCTCGCTGAATCTGATGTGCTGCCTTTACACCTGAGGCGGTAGAAGACGCTTTTGTTCTATGCTGCACATTTGTGACAGATGCCACTACACCTAAGCTATCGTTGAGTATTCCACAATGGAAACCGTCGGATGTACGCCGCTTATTCAAAAGCAACGCGGCCGTTTGGAATACGCTTGGATAGCAGTTACAGATTATTTGATGTACCTTCGGTTCTCTGTCTTGCCAGGCAACCAAGTGGGGTGCCTCCGTGGATAATATGACAACCTGAAATGATCCTGGATCTGCGTATTGGCCCAAACGAAAACATGGAGCCCTCGATTTATCGGGGCCTCTTCCTGTCCGTTGTTGGCCGGTATCCAGATTCAGTCAACGTTTACAGGGATGGTTGAAGGCTGAAACGTATGTGGGCTGTCGACCATAACAGGTATAATTTTCCTTTACCAAAAGTCTGTAGTGTGTACACGGCAGGGCTCTATGCTATGTGTGAAGCTCTGCGGTACCCGCTGTCCGATGAGCGCCGGCACATTCCGCTGTGCACCGACTCCTTTAGCCGTCTACAATCTATTGATACCTGTTCCCCTCGGCACCCTCTGGTGCAGCGAATCCAGGACAAGCTGACCGGCTGTTCGGTTGCCTGCGCCAGGATCACGTTAATGTGGCTCCCAAGTCACATGGGTGTAGTGGGAAATGAGATAGCTAATAAGGCTGCCAAGGGGGCTGTTACATTCCCACCGTTGCCTTACAATGTTCCACCAAGTGATATTCGCTCTCAGCCGAGACATTTGGTTTTGTCCCACTGGGAGATGAAGTGGTAGGCCACTACTTCTAAAGAGGCTGAGAGCGATAAAAGGCACAACTAAGGCGTAGAGGACTTTTATCGCGTATAAACGTAGTGTTTAAAATTTGTCTTTCTATTATTGTTTACTACGTTTTATTAAACAGACGCTGTTTTAGTTTGTGTTTGTATATATGAATGCGTTTTTAAAAATATTAATGTGCAGGATATATTATTGCATTTTAAGGCAATGTTTTAATCTGCCATAATCTATCATCTGTTTTTTTTAACCGAAAATAAGACATTCCGAATTAGAGCCACTGATTAATATAAACTTTCAGTCATTGTTCATCATTCTCTGTTGTAAATTCTAGTCAGTGGATACGTTTTAAACTTTTAATTATCATATCATATGTCGTCCATCTGGTTCCATTAGGGGCTGATTACCTTAGATGTTAGCCCCTTCAAACCACAAGCCCACGAACCTGCTACGCAGGCGTAGCAGGGGGAGAGGTGATACTCCCACGTGGCGCGTCCCAGGTGGCGGATAGGGGGGTCCTAACCGGCTTGCCGGCGGACTTGAGGGAAATAAAATACCTCTCCCGGACCAAACACCCCCCCTGTGGGTGGGGGAGGCACACGAAGAATTCACCCTCGGTATCCCCTGCCTGTCGTAAGAGGCGACTGAAAGGGGCGACCAAGGGATGAATGAATTAGAACCATGCAACTACTCTTGATTCGTACCATCATGCGGGGAACACCATGGGTTGCATGTACTTGCGAGTAGTGTCACTAACTTGGTACGAAATAGATTTGTGATTCGTTGCAGTAAAAAGCCTGGCCGGGTGGATTCCAGTACCCGTGCCTTGTACCCATGTGGGCAACACCTCGGGTCTGGGCGTTGCCTGTGAGTTGTACCACTATATGAGCGACACCGTGGGTCTGCGTTGCCTGTGATTAGTACTCACCATGTGAGGAACACCACGGGGCCCTTGGGACCGGCACCCGTGACTAGTACACCTAGGTGAGGAAACTCATTGGTGTGCGTTGGCTGTAGGTGGCGCCATTGTGTGCAAAACACCATAGGTCTGCGTTACCTGTGCGAAGTAAAATACTTGTGAATAGTACCATCTTTTGTGGAACACCGTGAGTCTTCGCCACTTCTGATTAATACCCCAACATGAAACATACCATGGTTCTATTTTACTCGCGACATGTACCATTCTGTGGGGCCTTAGACTTGGATTTTGCACCAACTTTAGACACCAAGCATCATTGTGCTTTATAAGTGGTTCCTTGGTCGGTAATAATGTTATTTTCGATCTCTATTGAGTCCGATCCACTGGTTTTTGTTTTGTTTGTTTTGTTTTGTGTTTTGTTGGGTTCCTGTCCATCCATTCATTCTTCATGACATATTTTATTTTCATTTTGGTCAGTGGATGCCTTTGACATTTTTTGTTCCTCCATTTCGTACCATTAGGGGCCGATGACCTTCGATGTTAGGCCCCTTAAAACAACAAGCATCATCATCATCAGTCTTGAGCTTGGCCTGGGGGTTTCCAGTCCCCGTGCGTCGTACCCTTGTGAGCAACACCGCGGGTCTGGGCGTAGCCTGTGAGTTGTACCACTATTTGAGCGACACCGTGGGTCTGCGTTGCCTTTGATTAGTATCCACTATGTGAGGAACACCACAGGGCCCGTGGGACCGGCATCCGTGCCTAGTACACCTAGGTGAGGAAACTCATTGGTTTGCGTTGGCTATGAGTGGCGCCATTGTGTACGAAACACCATAGGTCTGCGTTACCTGTACGAAGTACAATACTTGTGAGTAGTACCATCTTGTGTGGAACACCGTGAGTCTTCGCTACTTCTGATTAGTACCGCAACATGACAAGTACCATGGTTCTACTTTATTCGCGACATGTACCATTATGTGGGGCCTTAGACATGGATTTTGCACCCCTTTAGACATCAAGCACCATTGTGCTTTATGAGTGGTCCCATGGTCAGTAATCAGTTATGTATGATCTTTGTTTGAGTCTGGTCCACTGTAGTTTGTTTGTTTGTTTCCTTTTTTTTTCTTTTTTTTGTGGGGTTCATGACCATCCATCCATTCTTCCTGTCATTAATTTTTTTTTTTGGTCAGTGGATGCAATTGACATTTTTGTTCTTTCATTTCGTACCATTAGGGGCCGATGACCTCGATGTTAGGCCCCTTTAAAGAACAAACATCATCATCATCTTCAAACAACAAGCATCATCATCGTCTTCATCATGAGATACAATAACCATCAACTCTTCAGCTTTGAATTGCGAACTTCAGGTTTTATCTCAATGCCATAAACCCATTTACAAAAGCAACGTGAGACATGACTTTCAAGGTACAGTATATTTTTTCCGTGCAAAGTAATCTATAACTGTAATACAAACTTTAACAACTGGCATGGCCAAAATAATAAAAAAAGTAGTAAAGTATGTATTTATGCGCCCTATAGAATAAGGAGAAATATGCTCAGACACATCTAATTAGTGTTAAAATCCAACAAACGTAAAACGGTAAATGGGGGTGAATGATATTTCCTCACAATCCGATCACTATTCATCAGTGCCATTTTTGTCATTCCTAGGTGTGTATGGCCCTCCTCTGGGAAAGATCTGCGTTATTTTTGTGGATGATGTAAATATGCCGATTAAAGAAGTCTATGGCGCCCAACCTCCCATAGAGCTTCTACGCCAGTGGTTGGACCATTGGACGTGGTACGACAGGAAGGATGTGACGCCTATCAAACTCATAGATATACAGGTAAGTATGGTTTCTATTCATTTGTAACTTAATTTGCTTAAATTGTTCTTAGTAATAAAGGATATTTGTAATTTTCTTTTACAGCTAGTGTGTGCGATGGGTTCGATTGGTCAAGGCGGGAATGTCCTAACACCCCGGTTTTCACGTCATTTCAATGTTCTTTGCATTGATGAGTTTAATGAGGATACTATGACGACTATTTTCAGCAAGATTATGTTGTGGCATCTTGATACTAGGTATGTAATATATTTTAAGTGGGTGAAATTTGTAAGGGTCACTACCCAAAGTGTACACTCTATTTTTGATTAAATTATTGTCACTGAAAATACTTTCAAAGTGATGAACAACGATACTCATTTTGTCAAATAAACTATATATCCTTAAATAAGAAATCATGTAGATAAAATCCGCCTTTGACTGCTTTGCACCAGGGTCGCCTAAGTGCGGCCAGTATCCAGTATTGGGGAGATAGTGGGTTCGAATCCCACTGTTGGCAGACCCGAAGATTGTTTTCCGCGTTTCCCATTCTCACGCTGTGGTTGTACCTTAAGGCCACGGCCGCCTTCTACACCTAGTCCATTCCTGTCCCATCGTCACCATAGGACCTATGTGTGCCGGTGCGACGTAAAGCAACTTGTAAAAACACTTTGCACCAGGGCTGAATAACCTTTTCGTGTAGTGGGGAGTACTTGACTCTAGGCTATGAAGGTGCGGCTGCCGTTCTACTATAATAATAATAATAATAATAATAATAATAATAATAATAATAATAATAATAATAATAATAAAGGAGACATTCACAGACACTTCATCTCAACTTAAATTCATGGGTGAAATCTCAGAACCATTCGAGATAAAAACGGGTGAGACAAGAGGACTCCCTTTCACCACTGCTGTTCAATTGTATCCTGGAAAATGTCACCAGAGGTTTGAGATCAAGAATGACCAAAAGAGAACAACAGAACGGCTTGAAGGTGTGATCATATTCGACTGCGTAGCTTTCGTGGATGATGCTGTACTAACTGATAATCTACACTCATCCGCAAAACAAGTAGAGAAATAAAAATATGGCCGTCAAAACTGGTTTAAGAATACCTTTGGGAAAAAAACTGCCTATATGTAGGCTACTCAGAGAAAATTGATCTCGCAGACCGAATCGAAACCAAAATTTGGGAAATCCACCGTGTTCAGAAATTCCAGTACCTGCGAAAAATTCTTACCCTGAATGGAAATGAGAAAGGAGGTACCCCCGGTGGATGCGGGACGCAGATGAAAAATACACGCACGGTACCCCCTGCATGTCGTAAGAGGCGACTAAAAGGGGCCCAGGGGCCCTCAACTTGGGAGCGTGGGTTAGCGACCACGGAGCCCTTAGCTGATGCCTGATATTGCTTCTATTTACTTGTGACAGGCTCCTAAGTTTCATCTATCCTGTCCGACCTCCCTTCGCCAACTCTTGTTCTTTTCCGAGTCCGACGGTATCAGAGCATTCGAGGCCTAGGGAGTCTTTCATTTTCACACCCTTCGTGGCCCTTGTCTTTCTTTGTCTGGTACTTCATTTTTCGAAGTGTCGGATCTCTTCTTTTCCTTTTCTCTCTCTGTCTCTAGGGACACTATGACCTTGATGTCGGTATGGGGGTAGAGGTGAAAATCGAGAAGCACTAAACCCTCAACTCCTGCAAGGGAGTTATGTTCCGCTGGGATTTGGTTAAGTCTTCCGATGATACCGATTCAAAATTTTTGATGTGTGTGCTGCTCGGAGGTGGGCCTTTCACGCGTGCGATTATGCCCGAAAGCCCGCACTTGTGACCACCCAGAGATCGGCGGGTGGGAGCGTCATGTACACTTGCAGTAGTATCCGCCTGACAACACAGGTCACTGCACAGCCGAATGTGAGAAGGACATATTATTATTCTTTTTTTTTTTACTTTTTCTCTGCATTTATTGCTTTGTACACGCTATGGGTACATGCTATTGCAGGTGACTGGAGGAAGGGAGTCCTAGTGCTCATTGCCTCAGTCATCCCGTATTGGGCATCGTCCAACATCGGACCAGGTGGATATTGGCCTGGCTGCTTGGTTCGGCTACAGAGACCTGTGACAGTATTAACAGTATAGAACCTCCCCAACAACCTTTTTGATTTGGGATAACTATCGAAATTCGTGTCAACCGGCTTTAAGCCAAAGAACTCTTAATTATTTCACGTAAAGCGGCGTTCGTTCTCGCATTGTGTATGTGCAATGCCTCGGCTTAGTTGCGCACGCGCTGGGAGCTCCCTGATGAGACTGGACTGCCTAGCGTGCCCAAGCGTTAGTTCGAACTGAGAAGCCATGATGTGTAGATGTGGAAACGTTTTCTGCGCTGTGACGTGGGATCTTACACTAGAGCCTGGGTGAATTTCACCTTCAATGGGGATTCTTACCCGGTCGTGTTTGTGGTTGACCTTCTACCATATGCTCCAACTACTTTATTTTTCATAAAAAGCTTCTTCTGAATTCTTCGTGGAGAGACTGAGTTGAGTCGCCTCGTGGTAACACTATCAACAATGACCAAGTTTGAACTTTAGAAATATTGGTGTCTGGAAAAGGTATGTGCCTATGAAATTATTTCCTGATACCCAATGAAGATAAGCGTTTTGACCAAGTTTGAACTTTAGAAATATTGGTGTCTGGAAAAGGTATGTACCTATGAAATTATTTCCTGATACCCAATGAAGATAAGTGTTCGCCTATGCCAAAAGTACTTTAATCAGGTCGAGCACAATAATAATAATAATAATAATAATAATAATATCATCGAATTCGGACTTGACGTCGTGAGTGTTCATGTATTTCCATGCGTTTCTGAATGATGCGTTCTACTAACCAATTATTCCTCGGAGCGTGGAAAATGCACGGTGAACTGGTTGGAAAAATTTAATTTTAAATTTAATAATTTCGTTTTTGACCTGTATTGTAATATTTTCTTGTGAACCAAGGTGGCTTTTCCAAGGTATTGAGCTTATCACCTTTTTTCTTTCTGGGGTTTCCTGTCTGTAATTCAGTGTGCTTTTCTGCTCTGATTTGTATGTTTTCGTACCGCTATGTGTTTTTCGGGATATATTTTTTCCTTGCTGGGGGTTCTATTCCTTCTCGCTCGGGAAGGAGGCTTTGCGTTGTTTTGTGTTACCTTAGCAACATGTTGTTGATTTGATTGTTGTTGGGAATTGGATTGAGTGAACCGATACACGTGCATTTTGCGTTGTTCTCAGTTGATGTTATTGGTTTTGGTGGAATTTGTTGGTGATATTTGTTTTTTTGCGTTAATCCATTTTCGCCACCTATTTATGTTTGTTTGGGGCGCGTGTTTAAATTTCTCTGATAAATTATTACTTATATATTGAAAGGCCCCTTGGTGGTAATGGTGCTAATTACTCGAGGTGACGAAAGCGAAGTGATCTCCTGAGCATCTAGCTGAACCGTAGTCTTGTTTTCTTGAATTAACATTTAGTTTAGTTTATTTTATACTGCCACGAACCTGCTACGCAGGCGTAGCAGGGGGAGAGGTGATACTCCCACGTGGCGCGTCCCAGGTGGCGGATAGGGGGGTCCTAACCGGCTTGCCGGCGGACTTGAGGGAAATAAAATACCTCTCGCGGCCCAAACACACACCCCCTGTGGGTGGGGGAGGCTGACGAATAATACACCCACGGTATCCCCTGCCTGTCGTGAGAGGCGACCAAGGGATGATTGAATTAGAACCATGAACTTACTTTTGATTCGTACCATCACGCGGGGAACACCATGGGTTGCCTGTACTTGCGAGTTGTACCACTATGTTCGGTACGAAATGGGTTTGTGTTTAGTAGTAGTCATGAGCGTGGCCTGGGGGTTTCCAGTACCCGTGCGTCGTAACCGTGTGAGCACCACCGCGGGTCTGGGCGTAGCCTGTGAGTTGTACCACTATATGAGCGACACCGTGGGTCTGCGTTGCCTTTGATTAGTATCCACCCTGTGAGGAACACCACGGGGCCCGTGGGACCGGCATCCGTGCCTAGTACACCTAGGTGAGGAAACTCATTGGTTTGCGTTGGCTATGAGTGGCGCCATTGTGTGAGAAACACCATAGGTCTGCGTTACCTGTACGAAGTACAATACTTGTGAGTAGTACCGTCTTGTGTGGAACACCGTGAGTTTCGCTACTTTTGATTAGTACCCCAACATGCCAATACCATGGTTCTACTTTACTCGCGACATGTACCATTCTGTGGGGCCTTAGACATGGATTTTGCACCCCTTTCGACATCAAGCATCATCGTGCTTTATGAGTGGTCCCTTGGTCAGTAATCAATTATGTATGATCTTTGTTTGAGTCTCATCCACTGTATTTTGGTTGTTTCCTTTTTTTTTTTTGTTGTATTCATTCTTCATGGCGACATTATTATTTTTTTTGGTCAGTGGATGAATTTGACATTTTTGTTCTTTCATTTCGTACCATTAGGGGCCGATGACCTCGATGTTAGGCCCCTTTAAACAATAAGCATCATCATCATCATATTTTATACTGGTGATCGATCACATTTTATGTTAGTTATTAATAACTTTTGGTAGAAAGGTATGGAGGTCAACATGTTATCTGATTTGTTTTTTTTTTGCAAATCATTTTACTATTCTCAATTAATTTAAAGTCAACATATTATCTAATTTATTTTGTTGAAAATCATTTTACTATTCTCAATTAATTTAAAGTCAACATATTATCTGATTTATTTTGTTGCAAATAATTTACCATTCTCAATTAATTTAAAGTCAACGTGTTATCGGATTTATTTTGGATGCAAATCAGTTCTCTATTTTCCCAATTAATTTAATGTTTTCCTGTTACCGGGTTTATTTTCTGGCAAACCATTTTTCTTTTCCCTATTAATTCAAAGTTTTCATAGGATTTCACTTCCGTTAGGATTTTTTTCTCTTGAAGTTGTCATATCTAATTCCTTATAAATTAACGTTATCTTGTGTCACCAAGGTGTTATTTTTCATTTCACGGTTTTCAGTGGAGCACTGCCACCGTCCCCTTCTGGTATTTGGGACCACGGCCTTAAGCCGCTTCCCTTCTCTGTTTCCGGTAAGTGTTTTTTCTCCTTGTGGTGATTTTACGCTGTGTTATGTTTGTTTTTACCCGACCGTGTTTGGGTCTCTTTCTTGTATTCGCATTAACTCCCTTTGGGGGCGAATACACTACCAACCTTCTCACATGGGGGCATTACACCTAGGTGTGTAAGGTTTTTCTGCCTATCGTCCAAAGTGCTGGTTTGGTGGCCTGGAGAACGGTGTCGGTCAGAGACCTTGATCGGACTGAGTGGCATTCGGGAAACTCCGCAGCGCCTTGGCGCCTTGCAAGGACACGTCCCCTGGGCCAGACAATGTCCACAACCAGATATTGAAACACCTTAGCAAGGATAGTCTATTATATCTCCGAGTGTTCAACCGAATCTGAATAGAGGGTGAGTTTCCATCTCGGTGTCAAGAGGGCATAGTCATTCCTGTCCTCAACCATGACAAAAAAATTAGTATGCAGGAAGCTATAGACCTATTTGTCACACTAACTGCTTGTGTAAGCTATTTGAGAGGATGGTAAATAGCCAACTTGTGTTGCGCCTGGAGAAACAAGGACTTTTGTCCAAGTACCAATGTACCCCCTGCGGGTGGGGGACGCACATGTAGAATACACCCGCGGTATCCCCTGCCTGTCGTAAGAGGCGACTACAAGGGGCGACCAAGGGCTGACTGAATTAGAACAATGAAACTAATTTTGAATTGTACCATCACGGGGGGAACGCCATAGGTTGCCTGTACTTGCGAGTAGTACCACTAAATTCGGTACGAAATAGGTTTGTGATTAGTAGCAGTAAAAGCCTGGCCTGGTGGATTCCAGTACCCGTGCGTCGTACCCATGTGTGCAACACCGCGGGTCTGAGCGTAGCCTGTGAGTTGTACCACTATATAAGCAGCACCGTGGGTCTGCGTTGCCTGTGATTAGTACCCACTATGTGAGGAACACCACGGGAATACCGGCGCCCGTGTTTAGTACACCTAGGTGGGGAACCTTCTCGGTTTGCGTTGGCTATGAGTTGCGCCATTGTGTGAGACACACCATAGGTCTGCGTTACTTGTACGTATTGCAATACTTGTGAGTAGTACCATCTTTTGTGGAACACCGTGAGTCTTCGCTACTTCTGATTAATACCCCAACAGGACACATACCATGGTTCTATTTTACTCGCGACATGTACCATTCTGTGGGGCCTTAGACGTGGATTTTGCACCCCCTTTAGACACCAAGCATCATTGTGCTTTATAAGTGGTTCCTTGGTCGGTAATAATGTTATTTTTGATCTGTATTGAGTCCGATCCACTGGTTTTTGTTTGTTTGTTTTGTGTTTTGTTGAGTTTCTGTCCATCCATTCATTCTTCATGCCATATTTTCTTTTTCTTTTGGTCAGTGGATGCCTTTGCAATTTTTGTTCTTTCATTTCGTACCATTAGGGGCCGATGACCTTCGATGTTAGGCCCCTTTAAACAACAAACATCATCATCATCATCAAGTACCAATGTGGTTTTCCAGCCGCTCGCTCGACCACTGACCACCTGGTACGCCCGAAGAGTTCTATCTATGATGTTTTTCTCCACAAACAGCATTTGGTGGCTGTTTTCTTTGACTTAGAAAAAGGCCTATGTCCCCACATGGCGATATGGTATCATTTTAGTCCTGCATCAATGGAGATTTCGAGGTAACTTGCTGGTATTAATTGCGATTTTTTTGTCCCTCCGTCTATTTCATGTCAGAGTTAGGAGGGCATACTCGCAATACCACGTTCAAGAAAATGGTGTCCCACAGGGAACGGTTCTTATGTCACTCTGTTTGCGATTGCCCTAAATGGTACTGTCGCTGCTGCTGGTTTAACAGTAACGCCGTCGCTATATGTGGACGATTTTGCTCTGCACTATAGCTCGCGTAATATGTCAGTCGCACAGCGGCAATTACAGCAAGCTATTAGGAGAGTGGAACAGTGGACCTTAAAACATGGCCTTCAGTTTTCCACCGCAAAGACCTCTGTTGTCCACTTTTTTCCGGCAACGCACTCTTTACTCACATCCTGAGCTTTATTTAGCAAATGCCGCTCCTCCCGTAGTTGACACTTATCGATTTCTTGCGCTCCTTTTCGATAGCAAATTAGCGTGGGAACTACACGTGCGGCAGCTAAAAGTGCAATGCACCAAGAAGCTGAATCTCTTGAAGTTTCTTAGCAGCACCAATTGGGGGGCTGACCGCACGGTACTCCTACGATGCTATAGGGTACATATTTTATCCAGGTTAAACTATGGCAGTGAAGCATATGGCTCAGCAAGACAAAGCGTCCTTGTGAAACTGAATAGCATCCACCACAGCGGGGTTAGATTGGCGACGGGCGCTTTGCGAACAAGCCCCATTACAGCCTGCTCGCTGATTTTGGTGGGCCGCCTTTACACCTGATGCGCCTACAAATCCTTCTGTCGTGTGCTGCAATTTGCGACAGATGCCACTTCACCCAAGCTATCCTTGCGTATTCAAGAATGGCAACCTTTTGCTGTACACTGCTTGTCCTCGAGCAACGTGTCCGGTTGGAATACACTTGGATAGCAGTCAGATTGTTCGGTGTACCTTCTGTTCCCTGTCTTGTCAGACAAGCAAGTGGGGTATCTCTGTTGATAATACGACGCGTTGAAATAATCCTGTATCTGCACACTGACCCGAAGGTAAGCACGGACCATTTGAGTTGTCGGAGGCTCTTCCTGTCCGTTGTTGACCGCTATCCAGGTACAGTCGTCGTTTACACGGATGGTTCGAGAACAGACGCGGAAGTGGGCTGTGCGTTCGTTGTCGGCACTGATAAGTTTTATTGCTCTCTCGGAAAGCTGTAGTGTGTACACAGCGGAGCTCTATGCTATCCGTGAAGCTCTGCGGTACGCACTGTCCTTGCCCGATGAGGGCAGACATTTTCTTCTGTGTACTGACTCCTTGAGCTGACTACAGTCTATTGATAACTGTTTCCTTTCGGCATTCTCTGGTGCAGCAGATTCGGGACCTGATGGCCAGGAGTTCGGCACCAGCATCGCGTTTATCTGGCTCCCAAGCCCCATGGGTGTCGAGGGAAACGATTTACCAGATGGGACTGCCAAGGAGGCAGTTTCACTGCCCCCGTTGCCTTACAAGGTTCCAGCAAGTGATATTCGCTCTCAGCTGAGGCATTTGGTTATGTCCCATTGGGAGATGGAGTGGCAGTCCACTCCACTTCCCAATAAGCTGAGAGCGATGAAAGGTATAACGAAGGTATGGAGGACATCCCTTCGTGATCGCCACAAGTACACATCCTTATGGAGTGCGTGTACCTGGTAGATCTGTGCCATAGGCTGACATTCCCGAGTAGCATCTCGCTCATCTTGCGAGATGACGAGCAGTCAGCAGACCTCGTCTTCCGCTTTATAATAATAATAAATTTTATTGCGCACAATGTGCAAAATTTACATATTACATCAATTAAATTACAATTCGCTTAAGGAGCACTTTGTTCAGAGCAAAATTGCTTCAGAGAGACTGTTCTCTTCATGCACTTCATTACGTGATATGTATCACACTGTTCTTTGCACAGTACACATACACACTCCTGGCTGGCCCGGTGGTAGGACTTCTTGGCACAGATACGGTGATGAAAGCCGTGTATTGCAAAGCGTGTCACCAAATGTCTCAACTCATATTCCTCTTTCATCCAATCCTTACGCTTGGATAGCAGTTATGAATTGTTTGACGTACCTTCGATTCCTTGCCTTGTCAGACAACCAAGTGGGGTACCTCCGTGGGTTGTGCGACGACCTGAAATCATCCTGGATTTGCACACTGGCCCGAAAGGAGACACGGACCCTTCGATTTATCGGAGGATCTACCTGTCCGTTCTTGGCCGCTATCCAGGTTCAGTCGTCGTTTACACGGATGGTTCACGGACAGATACGAAGGTGGGCTGTGCGTTCGTTGTCGACAATGATCGGTTTCTTTTTGCTCTCCCGGATACCTGTAGTGTGTACACGGCAGAGCTCTATGCTATCTGTGAGGCTCTGCGGTACGCACTAGACAATGAGCGCCGACACTTTCTTGTGTGTTCTGACTCCTTGAGTTCGCTTCAGTCTATTGATACCTGTTTCCCTCGACACCCTCTGGTGCAGCAGATCCAGGACCTGCTGGCCGGGTGTTCGGATGCCGGCACCAGAATTACGTTTGTGTGGCTCCCCAGCCACATGGGCATAGAGGGAAACGAGTTAGCAGATCAGGCTGCCAAGGAGGCAGTTACACTGCCCCCGTTGCCTTTCAAGGTTCCAGCAAGTGATATTCGCTCTCAGCTGAGACATCTGGTTATGTCTCATTGGGAGATGGAGTGGCAGGCCATCCCACTTCCCAATAAGCTGAGAGCGATAAAAGGAACAACGAAGGTATGGAGGACTTCCCTTCGGGCTTCGCGGAGGGAAGCCGTGGTATTATGTCGCCTTCGGATCGGCCACGGTATCTTGACGCACTCCCATCTACTGAACGGAGAACCCCCTCCGGTGTGTACCTGCGGCGACCATCTTACCGTGGTACACATCCTTACGGAGTGCGTGGACCTGGTCGATCTGCGCCGTAGTATTAACCTTCCGAGTACTATCTCCCTTATCTTGCGCGATGACGAGCAGTCAGCAGACCTCGTCATCCGCTTTATGAGGGATAGCGGTCTGTTTTATCGTGTGTGATGTCGTCCTTTGTCCTAGTGTTGTTTATGTCAGTTGCGCTTTTATTTCATTGACTTCATTTTATTTTGTGTTGCGCATTTTAATGTGTTATTTGAACGTCTAACGTAAATTATGTGTTAATATCTGTATTACTGGGTAATGCCTTATTCCTTCAATTTCCTGTACTTTCTCTTATTTTAATAGAACATAAGGCATTGCGTATTAGATCCACTGACTGTTTTAATCTCACCCTCATTTTTCTTCATCACCATTCTTTTTTAACTCTAGTCAGTGGATACTTTTTAAAATTTTAACTTCATGTCTCATGTCATTCATTTCGTTCCATTAGGGGCCGATGACCTTCGATGTTAGGCCCCTTAAAACAACAAGCATCATCATCATCATCTTTCATCCAATCCTTATTTATCAGTGCGTCTGTACTGTAAAAGCTTTCCTCGATCGAGTCCCTTTTCTCCCGTAGTTCTCGTAACAGCTCCTCGTATGCCGGAGTTGGCTGTAGAGGCATTTGTAATCTTAAATCCTCTATCAAGAAGGTTTCCCGTGCTAAGACATATACGTACCGGGATCGGGTGAATTTAGATACCCCTAGGACCTTCTTAAGGTATCTCGGTTTCATGCTTTCCAGATCTCGTAGCTTGTTACATGATAGGTACTCCCATATTACTTCTAATCCGTATGTGAGCGTTGGTAGCACCTTGACTTGGAAAAGTTTCATGGCCGTCTCCAGCGACATTCTTTGCAGATGTTTGATTTCACTTATGCTTCTAAGTGCAGCAGCTAATCTCTTCTTTATGTGTACTGAGAAGGTCGTCCCGGAGACTTGTAGTGTGATCCCTAGATACGTGAACTGGTTTATCGGTGTTAATGTGTGTCCCCCACATACAATGTAGTCCCCTTTCGATAAGCGTCCTCCTCTCCTGAATACCATTAATTCTGTCTTCTTTAAATTCATCCTTAGCTCGTTGTCATCCGCCCATTGCGTGACAAGCTCCATTCCGTTTTGCAAATCTTTTATGTTATCAGCGGCTAATGCCATATCATCCGCATATATGTATATGCTTACATTTTGTGCTCCCTCTTTGATTTTTGTAGGGAGATCCTGGGTCAGCGCATTGAACAATAAAGGGCTCAAGGGGTCCCCTTGTAGCACTCCGATGGTCTGATCTATCCAGTCTGATTGGGATACCCCGTCACTGATTTGCACTTGGTTTGCCGCTAGTATATTAGCTATTAAATTCGTCATATCCGATCGTCCGACGAGGCTTTCCAGTTTCTCGATTAATTTCTTTCTATTGACAGTGTCAAATGCTTTGGTGTAATCAATGAAGATTACATACTTCTTCCCGTGGGCTTGTGTTCTTTCTTGTATGTCCTTTAGCAGGCAGCTCGCCGCTATCAGGGTGGATCTCGCTTTCCGGAATCCAAATTGTTCATCAGGTAACAGTGGTTCCATCAGGTTACTTATTTTCTTTGCTAATAGTTTGGTGAGTATTTTAAATGCCACCGACTCCAGGGCTATCCCTCTGTAAGATTCTGGTTTGCTTGTGTCCCCTTGTCCTTTATATAGCATCTTTATGACTGCCTTCCGCCATGCATTAGGTATGTTACCAGATTCCACGCATTTGTTCATTAGCATTGTCCACACTGGTTCTAGGTACGGTAATGTAGCTTTTAGATGCTCTGCGCAAAGTCCGTCTATTCCCGTTGCCTTGTTTACCTTGCTTGTTGAGATGGCCTTTCTCACTTCCTCACTTGTGAAGATTGTAGTTCTTTCTATCACTTTCCTCTCCTCTAACTTAGGTCTGGTTTCCTTAAGGGCTAACACACCTCTCATATGATTCTCCCAGGTCTCCATGGGTATGTCTGCTGGAAATCGCGGCTGCCGTGGTCTGAGTGCCTTATAAGGGTTCTTCTCAGCATCCTTTACAAGCTTTTCGTCTTCCTTTGCCCTAAATTCCCGTTTTTTCAGCTTTAGTAGCGCCTTGAATTTCCTCCTCGCTGTCTGGTAGCATTCCAGGTCTCTTTTGTCTTTCGTTCTCCTAGCTATGTGCAATTTTTCTAGTGTAATTCGCCTTTCAATGTAACACTCCCTGTCGAACCATTTTTTCGCTTTCCTGGTGTCCTCCCTTGGTGCATTTCCTTCTTCGACGAATTCCGTTATTCCTGCTATGGCCTCATCCAGATTTCCCTCGCTGATATCTTGTAGTATGCGTGGTATCTTACTAGTGTTCTCCTGGAGCATATGTGGGTCCAACCTTCTTTGTATCCTTTGTATCCGCTTTATAAGGGATAGTGGTCTTTTTTCTTATCGCGTGGAATAATGTTCTTTTTCTTAGTTTATTCGTGTTAACTGCGCTTTGGAACCGTTGATTATATTGAAATCATTCATTCTTGATCAGCAAGTTTTTAATTCTGGTCAGGAGATGAATTTTGGAATTTTAAGTTGTCTTTATATTTCATCTCATTTCATAACCATGGGGGCCGATGACCTAGATGGTAGGCCCCCTTTAAAGAACCAGATCGTCGTCATCCTCGACGTTTGTCAGTCTGGGGAAGACAGAAACTGCATGGCACGTGTCGTTCAAACAATCCAGCTTTCTTGGAATGGACAGACTTGACCCACGCAGCACATGCAAACTTAGCTGTCGAGAAAGAAAGTGCCTGGTCCGTAGTTCTTACAGTTGCTGGATGTGTTCTCCTGGCTTGATCCCCGTGAACGTGCGTAGTAATATTCCTGTCTCTTTCATTCTGACAGAATTACAATGTTTTCTAAAAGTAAGAGACCGACAAGCTGAACCACATGGTATTTGACAACAGGGTTGAAGTCCAACTGCCACCTTCCAAGTGAGGTATAATTTGTGATAAACATGCACGTGAGAAAGGCCTCTACGTGGCGTATCTTGGAAATAAAATTTTTAGCAGGTCGGCTAACTTTCTCGATACTGAACCTCCTCAAGTTTCGTTAATACTCTTGAAATGAAGGCTTTTGCGACCATTGGTTTAAAGACATCACAGTTTGGAAGACATGGAAGCTCACTCTGCTGTAATAAACTTTTTTCTCTTTTCAACAGGGGATTCAGTAAGGATTTTGACCCGTGTATTGTTGAAATTGTAGGAGGAACTTTGGCAGTTTTTAAACAGGCAAGAGCTAATTTGCTGCCAACTCCTGCCAAGTCCCACTATCTCTTCAACTTACGAGACTTCTCCAGGGTTATTCAGGTAAGTTCCTTATATTGAGTGGTCCTCAGTATTTTAAGTGTAATATAGTATATAAAATTCAAACCCAGCATACGTAGTTCGATTTTGATTATTATTATTATTATTATTATTATTATTATTATTATTATTATTATTATTATTATTATTATTATAGATAAGGACATGGCTTATCTCCATTACTGTTCCGTTTTCTGCTAGAGAAAGAAACACACGCAATGGTACTCAGTAAGCGAGTTAAAGATAACATTCACATAAAATGTTTGGCTTCTGCAGATGATCTGGTAATTCTATCCAACAATAGTCAAGGAGCAAATCAGTCCCTGGAAAACCTTCGTGCAATTGCATCTACAACTGGACTACAAATCTCATATGAGAAATCTCGGTACTTAGACAAACGCTGGTAACTCAGTTTGGTAAAATCTCTCACGTAAACAATTTCGATCCGGATTAAATCGGAAGCAAACAGGGAGAGAATTTCTAAACTACAAACACGAACCTAATACGCTGGCGCAGCAGGGGGAGAGGTGTTAGTTCCACGTGCCGCGTCCCAGGTGGCGGATAGGGGGGTCCTCACCGGCTTGCCGGCGGACTTCAGGGAAATAAAATACTTCTCGCGAAGCAAACACACTACCCCCTGCGGGTGTGGGACGCACATGTAGAATACACCCGTGGTATCCACTGCCTGTCGTAAGAGGCGACTAAAAGGGGCGACCAAGGGATGATTGTCTTAGAACCATGAAACTACTTTTGATTAGTACCATCACGCGGGGAACACCATGGGTCGCCTTTACTTGCGAGTAGTACCACTATATTAGGTACACCAGAGGTTTGTGATTAGTAGTAGCAGAGTGGCTCACTGTGGGTTTCCAGTACCCGTGATTAGTATCATTGTGGGAAACATCACGGATCTGGGCGTTGCCTGTGATTAGTACCACTCTATGAGGAACACCACGGGAATACCGGTGACAGTCTTTAGTACACGAGGTGAGGAACACCTTCGGTTTGCGTTGCCTATGAGTGGCGTCGTTTTGTGAGAAACCACGAACCTGCTACGCAGGCGTAGCAGGGGGAGAGGTGATACTCCCACGTGGCGCGTCCCAGGTGGCGGATAGGGGGGTCCTAACCGGCTTGCCGGCGGACTTGAGGGAAATAAAATACCTCTCGCGGACCAAACACACACCCCCTGTGGGTGGGGGAGGCTGACGAATAATACATCCACGGTATCCCCTGCCTGTCGTGCGAGGCGACTAAAAGGGGCGACCAAGGGATGAATGAATTAGAACCATGCAACTACTTTTGATTCGTACCAGCATGCGGGGAACACCATGGGTTGCATGTACTTGCGAGTAGTATCACTAATATGGTACGAAATATGTTTGTGATTCGTTGCAGTAAAAAGCCTGGCCTGGTGGATTCCAGTACCCGTGCGTTGTACCCATGTGGGCAACACCGCGGGTCTGGGCGTAGCCTGTGAGTTGTACCACTATATGAGCGACACCGTGGGTCTGCGTTGCCTGTGATTAGTACTCACTATGTGCGGAACACCACGGGGCCCTTGGGACCGGCACCCGTGACTAGTACCCTAGGTGCGGAAACTCATCGGTTTGCGTTGGCTGTAAGTGACGCCATTGTGTGTGAAACACCATAGGTCTGCGTTACCTGTACGAAGTACAATACTTGTGAGTAGTACCATCTTTTGTGGAACACCGTGAGTCTTCGCTACTTCTGATTAATACCCCAACATGACACTTACCATGGTTCTATTTTACTCGCGACATGTACCATTCTGTGGGGTCTTAGACGTGGATTTTGCACCCCCTTTAGACACCAAGCATCATTGTGCTTTATGAGTGGTTCCTTGGTCGGTAATAATGTTATTTTCGTTCTCTGTTGAATCCGATCCACTGGTTTTTGTTTTTGTTTGTTTGTTTTGTGTTTTGTTGGGTTCCTGTCCATCCATTCATTCTTCATGACATTTTTTATTTTTATTTTGGTCAGTGGATGCCTTTGTAATTTTTGTTCTTTCATTTCGTACCATTAGGGGCCGATGACCTTCGCTGTTAGGCCCCTTAAAACAACAAGCATCATCATCATCATTTTGTGAGAAACACCTTAGGTATGCGTTACCTGTGCGACGTACAATACTTCTGAGTAGTACCATCACATGTGGAACACCGTGAGTCTTCGCTACTTTTGATTAGTACCCCAACATGACAAATACCATGGTTCTACTTTATTAGCGATAAGTACCATTCTGAGGTGCCTTTGACTTGGATTATGGACCCCTTAGACATCAAGCATTCTCGATTCAGGATTGTGGTTTATAAGTGGTCCCTTGGTTAGTAATACTATTATTTATGATCTGTTTTTGAGTCGGATCCACTGGTTTCTTTTGGGTGCATGTTCATCCATTTATTCTTCATGACATTTTTTATTTTGGTCAGTGGATGATTTTTGAATTGTTTGTCATTTCATTTCGTCTAACCGGCTAGCCGGGGGACTTAAGAGAAATAAAATACCTCTCGCGGACCAAACACACAACCCCATGTGGGTGGGGGAGGCAGACGAAGAGTACACCCACGGTATCCTCTGCCTGACCTAAGAAGCGAATAAACGAGGCGACCAAGGGATGATTGGATTAGAACCATGAAACTACGTATGATTAGTACCACCACGCGGGAAACACCATGGGTCGCTATTACTTGCGCGTAGTACCACTATTTTAGGTACCAAATTGGTTTGTGATTAGTAGCACGCAGGAGCACCGCGCGGTCAGGCTTTTACGGTACCTGTGATTAGTAGCACTATATGAGGGACACCAGGGTTTTGGCTTGCCTATGATTAGTACCCACTATATAAGGAACACCACGGGATAGTGCGAGTCCTGGTGGTTAGTACACTTGCGTAATGAACATCATAGGATTGCGTTTCCTGTAAATGGCGCCGCTATGTGCGGAACACCATAGGTCTGTATTACATGTGCGAATTTCATAACCTGTGAGTAGTACCATAATGTGTGGAATACCGCGAGTCTACGATACTTTTGATTAGTACCGCACCATGACAAATACCATGGTTCTACTTTCCAGGCGATAAGTACCATTATGAGAGGCCGATAACCTATACTTTGGACCCCTTTAGCTTGCAAGCATCACCGATTCAGTATTGAGCTATAGAAGCAGTCCCTTGGTCAGCATTATTGTTGTTTTCCGTCTGTTTCTGAGACTGAGGCATTGCGGATCGGCTCCACTGGTTGTTTTAAATTCATATCCATCCGTTCATTTTTCGTCCTCACGCTTTGAATTCTGGTCAGTGGAGGATTTTGGATTTTATTTTTTCATTGCATTTCGTCTCATTTCGTACCATCAGGGGCCGATGACCTAGATGTTAGGCGCCTTAAAACAACAATCATCATCATCATCATCATCATCATCTGTGGTCCGTATCACCGTGTGTATTCCTCTGAGACGGGGTTTGGGCGCACGCTGCGCGAACTAGTGTCCCTGCGACGAAAGGTGTCGTACGCTGCGCTGGAATTTGTTGGTTCTCCTGTATTCAGAATGGGCCAGCGTTACCTACGAGTAGAACTACTATATGAAGAACACCATGGGTGTACATTGTCTGTGATTAGTTCCACTATTTGAGAAACATCACGGGAATATCGGCGCCTGTGTTTATGTCACTATGTGAGGAGCACCAGAGTTCTGCGTTGATTGGGAGTGGTCCCTTGATGTGAGGAACACCATGAGTGTACGTTTCCTGTGATTAGCACCACTATAGCACGAACACCAGGGTTCTGGTTTACCAGTGATTAATACTATTATGAGGGACCGGTGACCTGCATTTTAGACGCCTTTGAACAACAAGCATCATCTCATAAAATATGTAATTGTGTATTGGATGTGTTACGGGGATAATGTGGTTTACAGGGGTAAAAGAAGGTGCGGGCATGAATGGGTGGGTATACGAAAATCGAAAGCTTGATTTGAAACTCTAAAATTGTCAGTTTTATTTCTTCCCTTCAACTTTCCTTTATTTCTTTTCAGATCTTAAATATTTACACCATGAGTCTTCGCTACTTTTGATTAGTACCCCAACATGACAAATACCATGGTTCTACTTTTCTCGCGACATGTACCATTCTGTGGGGCCTTAGACATGGATTTTGTTACCCCGTTTAGACATCAAGCATCATTGTGCTTTATGAGTGGTCTCTTGGACGGTAATACTATTATTTACAATCTTTTTTTTGAATCTGATCCACTGTTTTTTTGTTTTTTGTGGAGTTCATGTCCATCCATCCATTCATTCTTCATGACATTTTTTATTTTATTTTGGTCAGTGGATTAATTTGAAATTTTTTGTTATTTCATTTCTTACCATTAGGGGCCGATGACCTCGATGTTAGGCCCCTTTGAGCAACAAGCATCATCAAGCATCATCATCCGACCTCCCTTGGTCCACTCTTGTTCTTTTCCGGCCGCGACGGTATTAAGAGCATTCGAGGCCTAGGGAGTCTTTCATTTTCACGCCCTTCGTGGCCCTTGCCTTTCTTCGTCCGTTACTTGATTTTTCGAAATGACGGATCCCTTCTTTCTTTCTCCTTTTCTCTCTCTTTACCCCCTGTGGGTGGGGGACGCAGACGAAAAATACACCCACGGTATCCCCTGCCTGTCGTGAGAGGCGACTAAAAGGGGCGACCAAGGGATGATTGAATTAGAACCATGAAACTACTTTTGATTAATACCATCACGCGGGAAACTCCATGGGTTGCCTGTACTTGCGGGTGGTACCACTATATTAGGTACGAAATAGGTTTGTGATTAGTAGCAGTAGGCCTATAGAGCCTGGCCTGGTGGTTTTCCAGTACCCGTGCGTCGTACCCATGTGAGCAACACCGCGGGTCTGGGCGTTGCCTGTGAGTTGTACCACTATATGAGCGACACCGTGGGTCTGCGTTGCCTGGATGGAGTGGCAGGCCATTCGACTTCCCAGTAAGCTGAGAGCGATCAAAGGAACAACGAAGGTATGGAGGACTTCCCTTCGGGATTCGCGGAGGGAAGCCGTGGTATTATGTCGTCTTCGGATCGGCCACGGTATCTTGACTCACTCGCATCCTTTTAAAGGAGAACTCCCTCCGGTGTGTACCTGCGGCAACCATCTTACCGTGGTACACATCCTTACGGAGTGTGTGGACCTGGTCGCTCTGCGCCGTAGTCTTAACCTTCCTTGTACAATCTCCCTTATCTTCCGAGATGACGAGCAGTCAGTAGACCTCTTCATCCTCTTTATGAGGGATAGTGGTCTGTTTTATCGTGTGTGATAATGCCCTTTGTCCTAGTGTTTTTTGTGTCAATTGCGCTTTTATCCCATTGACTGCATTTTAGTTTGTGTTGCATATTTTGATGTGTTATTTTAATGTCTAACGTAAATTATGTGTATATATCTGTAATACCAGTCAATGCCTTATTCCTTAGTTTTCCTGTATTTTTGATTATTTTATTAGAAAATAAGGCATTGTGTACTAGATCCACTGATTATTTTAATCTCACCCTCATTTTTCTTCATCACCATTTTTTTAAACTCTAGTCAGTGGATACTTTTTAAAATTTTAACTTCATATCTCATGTCGTTCATCTCGTTCCATTAGGGGCCGATGACCTTCGATGTTAGGCCCCTTCAAACAACAAGCATCATCATCATCATCATCATCATCACTGCGTTGCCTGTGATTAGTACCCACTATGTGAGGAACACCACGGGAATACCGGCACCCGTGATTAGTACATCTAGGTGAGGAACCTCATCGGTTTGCGTTGGCAATGAGTGGCGCCATTGTGAGAGAAACACCGTAGGCCTGCTGTACCTGTACGACGTACAATACTTGTGAGTTGTGCCATCATGTGTGGACCACCGTGATTCTTCGCTACTTTTGATTAGTACCCCAACGTGACAGATACCATGGTTCTACTTTGTTAGCTATAAATACCATTCTGAGGGGCCTTAGACCTTGATTTTTCACCCCTTTAGACATCAAGCATCCTCGATTCAGGATTGTGCTTTATAAGTGGTCCCTTGGTTAGTAATATTTTTATTTATGATTTTTTGAGTCGTATCCACTGGGTTGTTTTTTGGGTTTATGGCCATCCATTTATTCTTCATGACATTTTCTTATTTTGGTCACTGGATGATTTTGAACTTTTAATTTGACATTTCATTTCGTACCATTAGGGGCCGATGATCTCGATGTAATTGGTTTCAGTAGTAGGTCGGTTTTGAATTAATTCCTTGGCTTGGTCTTGCAGTGCTCCTAACAAATAGTGAAACTTTTCGTTGTTCCCAAACTTGCATTATTATGAACTGTGGCCTTAAAAGTATCTGAAAACGATAACCGGTCTTCGTAGTTCTCACTGAATATGAGCATCTTGACTGCAGGTAACCTTAAATTGGTGCTATAAATAATGGTTCTGTAAGCTGAACTGCGACTACTTGCACTGTGAGCTTGTGTTGGGAATAATACTTCTTGCATCCTAGCCTTCAAACTATATATGATCGTTTCCGTATTCTACCTATCCTTAGTCTGGTCAGTGGCCACATCTTCCACCTCTAGCTGAGACTGAATGGCATCATATTTACTATCTAAATCACTTAATGTTTCATAGCGCACTCCGATTTCATGCAAGTTGTGTACACTATGGGATGAATCAACGAATGTGCTTATCCTTGTTATTCGAAACTTAATACTGGTTCTTTGTTTTACAAATCTTTGTAGTTGCTGCTTATCCATCTCGGAATGGAAAGGATAACAAATAATACAAAGGTAAATCTGACCTGTATAATTCTCATTTTCCCTGCATCCTTCGCCTTTTAGTCATGTTGATAAGATGAACCCTGGACTACACACACTGCGTTGTCGTGTTGAGTAGTCGAATTGATGCTTTCGGACACTAACGTGCTCGTGAGCCATGCCAGTTTTGGACCACTTACAGTAGTTTGATGTGATTTATGTAACAAAAAACTCGCAGCCTTGTGCTAAGCTTTTACTGCGTCTTCCGCGGCACGTGGTGTGATGTAAGTACTGGTATGGACACGATGAGTGAAGTGAGAGTAACTGTCGTAGATTTACTTTGCATTGTCACGAATTACACACGATTATTAAAGATCCGGGTCCGGTGATGACCAAAATGTTGTGTGGTCTGGTACAAGTTACTGAGTGGACTGTATAACGCTTTCCATAAAGTTGAGCAGAAATAATCACTCGGATCTCAATAATGCATAAAATATCATGCATATTAGTTTATAAACATTGATTACATACACTGAAACACTTCATAATTGAACTACATGATAAAACTCAGACTCCACATACCTGTCGAGCTTGATGCTCGTGAGACATCTTAACATCTCGCGTGTATCACACCATGTTGTCTTACAAGTCCCTCTCTACCGGTAGTCACCCCCAGACCCCGGGAACACATTACTGGCGGCGAGTGTTGCCTGGAAGGTGCTGTTCTCTAATGAGCAAGTATTGTGATACGCAATAACAGAACGTTTACATTAAAAGATTGAGTTTTACATTAAGAAAGAATTCTGAAACCTTCCCTTCCATTTAGCTTTCTGCAGCTATTACTTGATTAAAAGATGTCTGAGCTGTCTTAAGCTGGTGGGCCTTCCGGAGATGGGCAAGGCTAGCCCCTTGCCTCCTTTAAGAACACACTCTAAACCTCTTCACTGGAGCTATCGAAAGACAACATAGACCAAAAGTTCCCAGATTTTATAGCGGAGAGGAAGGTTCCAGAAACCCTTTGAGAGTCAGGTTTCTTAGTCCACTGCGCGCCCCAAAATTTAGGTTATTGCACATGTTTGCAAAACAACCCTCAAGAGGCATTATATTTGAATGAAATGGATGAATTTAACATAGTATGTTAACAAGACATCAAACAACTAGTTTGAGCACAAAAATTGTGAAACATCACTTTTAGTAATGTTTTTTGGTATGATAATCCTCAAAACAAGGTACAGGGAACAATTTTTTACTTTCTTACTTAATCTGCTTACCCTCCAGTGTTGTTTTTTCCCTCGGGCTCAACGAGGGACCCCACCCCTACCACCTCAAGGGCAGTGTCTTGGAGCGTGAGACATTGGGTCGGGAGATACAACTGGGGAGAATGACCAGTACGTCGCCCAGAGGCCTCACCTGCTATGCTGAACAGGGGCCTTGGTGGGGGTTGGGAAGATTGGAAAGGATTGGCAAGGAAGAGGGAAGGAAGCGGTCGTGGCTTTAAGTTAGGTACCATCTTGGCATTTGCCTGGAGGAGAAGTGAGAAACCACGGAAAACCACTTCCAGGATGGCTGAGGTGGGAATCGAACCCACCTCTACTCAATTGACCTCCCGAGGCTGAGTGGACCCCGTTCCAGCCCTGGTACCACTTTTCAAATTTTCGTGGCAGAGCCGGGAATCTAACCCGGGCCTCTAGGGATGGCGGCTAATCACACTAACCACTACACCACAGACACGGACAACAATTTTTTGAAAATGTCAATTTCTGAAGAATTTTACGTCAGTGAAACATTCTGAATTCCTGACTTACTGCTATCGAAGCTAAAGCGGTTGGCGTGAATTGGTTTGTTATAGTCTCGTCTTCCCAAACTCTGTGATTACTAGGCGCTTTATTTACGTTCGTTCGCTTCGGACGTGGCGGCTGTAAGACCTCATCCTCACTTTCATTTAAGTCTTCGCCACTTGAATTATTTCCAGATGTACCTCATTCACCGTCTCCACGAACCTGCTACGCAGGCATAGCAGGGGGAGAGGTGATACTCCCACGTGGCGCGTCCCAGGTGGCGGATAGGGGGGGGGGTCCTAACCGGCTTGCCGGCGGACTTGAGGGAAATAAAATACCTCTCGCGGACCAAACACACCCCCCCTGTGGGTGGGGGAGGCTGACGAATAATACACCCACGGTATCCCCTGCCTGTCGCGAGAGGCGACTAAAAGGGGCGACCAAGGGTTGATTGTATTAGAACCATGAAACTACTTGTGATTAGTACCACCACGCGGAGAACACCAAGGGTCGCTTTTACTTGTGCGTAGTACCACTACATTGGGTACGAAATTGGTTTGTGATTAGTAGCAAACAGGAGCACCGTGCGGTCGGCTTTTGCAGTACCTGTGATTAGTACCACCATATGAGCAGGACCATGGGATGATAGCTACCATGGTTCTGCCTTGCCTATGATTAGTACCCACTATATGAGGAACACCACGGAATAGGGAGAGGTCCCTGTGGTTAGTACTCTTATGTGATGAACACCATAGGTTTGCGTTGCCTGTAAATGGCGCCGCAAAGTGAAAAAAACATAGGTCTGTATTCTATGTCGGATTTTATAAGCTCTGAGTAGTACAATAGTGTGTGGAATACCGCAAGTCTCTGCTACTTTTCATTAGTACCGCAACATAAGAAATACCATGGTTCTACTTTGCTGGCGATCAGTACCGTTATGAGGGGCCGATAACTTCGATTTAGGACGCCCTGTTGACTGCACACATAATCGATTGTGTTATGCTATAGCAGTAGTCCCTTGGTCAGTAATACTATTTTGTCACGTCAGTTTATGTGAATGTGAGACCTTGCGGGTCGCATCCACTGATTGTTTTAAAGTCATGTCCATCCATTCATTTTTCGTTCTCACGCTTTTGAATTTTGGTCAGTGGAGAATTTTAGACTTTTAATATGTCATTCCATTTCGTCTCATTTCGTACCATTAGGGGCCGATGACCTAGATGTTAGGCCCCTTTAAACAACAATCATCATCATCACCTTCACCGTCTTCATCACTGTCTTCAAATACTGAACAATCACTTTCAGTATTCATAAGAATTTCACGAACTGTATCGTCGCTTGTAAGCAAGTCAGCTCGATTTCGCGCAGCCATGTTCAACTGTTTGCAATTGACTCGCTAAAGCTGAAGACATCCGCTTAAAAACATTTCATTTCCAGCACTCCCCTTGGTGATCACAATAACCTAACGACTTTAAAATATAGCCAACAGATGTAGGGAGCTATCCGTTTTTCAATCGTTGTCCTAAGACATACAGTTACGAAGATATATCACTTCAAATTCCGACACGCATTGTATTGCGCCGTAACCACAGCGGCACTTACCGCTACACGCAATATATTGCGCCGTGACCTTCAAGGGGTTTTAATTGAGCTGTCTCTAAAATATAACCCTTGCCTATGTTGCGCGTATTTGTATACGTTGCATACAAGCCATTGACTTTGCTTACTTAAAGTTTGTGTGGCCTTTCTTTTCCTCGCGGAACCACTACTACTCAGTCGAGTATCACTTGCGGGCACAGAACCGGTACTACTCGGTCAATCGCCGATACTGGTGTCTGGTTGAAGATGGTTTGCGTGCACTGGCAGATTTAATTCATGATCTTCTGGTGCGTTAATTTCCAGGCTTGATTCCCACGGCCTCAATATTATTGCGTGAAGCTAAGTAAAATGCAATACACTTCACAAATAGTAATTAATGAAGCAAATATTACATGACTTTCTAACAGCGAACAGAGCACGTGCGAATTGTCTGAGCTGAAAGAAGTTACTGATTTCTGTTGGAATAAATGGTGCAGTGGCAACAGAGCTGTGAGGATTTCTGTTAGGAAATGAGAACTTCCATTTTAAAGTCCTCTACCGTCATAAATCACCACTGCTGGGTAAGCAAGGGGCCAGGAGATCAAACGTATGCCCGTTTTCGTTGCCGTCGTCTGAGAATACTTTGCCCGTCACAACTTAACTAGCCTAAGGCCCATAAGAAAGAAGAAATCAAAGGGGAAGGATCGAAAGTATGGTTCAACCTTCAGGCAGATTATCATCAGTAATTCATAAGGCTTATTTACAAAAACTCAGCAACCAAACGTTACAAAGAGCAAACGTAGCTCAGAAGACAAACTTATAAATAAAATTTTCGTAAAGTTCCGAAAAGAAAATATCCAACTGGTATGTACTACAACTAATTACAAATGACAAATTATGAAGTTAATTTTGTTGAATTGTGTTCTCTTCTACAAAGTTTATGTTCTGTCGAACCTATTTAAAATTTTCTTACATAAAGCATAGGTAGTGGAATGTAATAGATTAAAGGGTATAGTGGCCCAACTGGGAACAAAATAATAAAGCCATACTGGCAATCAGAACAAAGGAGAACAAGCCCAGACACACAGCACATACGGAGGTCACAAGCACTTACCCCAATCACTTCCACAGGCACCAAGATTTCATTCAACATACACTCAAAACTTAACCGCTCCGATGCTCGCAGCTCAGCAGCCTTGGGTTTGAAAGAAACCTTAGAGAGACTAGGGAATTGTCTGACAAATAATGCAAAAATGAGAGTTAATCACTGGACGCAGCCAGCAACTAAGACCACGTTTGAGAAGGGAAGGGGAAGGATATGATAGGGAGCAATCAATACGGACACAGAAAACTAACAAACCAATAACAGTGCAGAAAATATTCTCAAATAGTCCACGAACCTGCTACGCTGGCGTAGCAGGGGGAGAGGTGATACTCCCACGTGGCGCGTCCCAGGTGGCGGATAGGGGGGTCCTAACCGGCTTGCCGGCGGACTTGAGGGAAATAAAATACCTCTCGCGGACCAAACACACTACCCCCTGCGGGTGGGGGACGCACATGTAGAATACACCCGCAGTATCCCCTGCATGTCGTAAGAGGCAACTAAAAGGGGCGACAAAGAGCTGACTGAATTAGAACCATGAAACTAATTTTGAATCGTACCATCACGCGGGGAACACCATAGGTTGCCTGTACTTGCGAGTGGTACCACTAAATTCGGTACGAAATAGGTTTGTGATTAGTAGCAGTAAAAGCCTGGCCTGGTGGATTCCAGTACCCGTGCGTCGTACCCATGTGTGCAACACCGCGGGTCTGGGCGTAGCCTGTGAGTTGTACCACTATATGAGCAGCACCGTGGGTCTGCGTTGCCTGTGATTAGTACCCACTATGTGAGGAACACCACGGGAATACCGGCGTCCGTAGTTAGTACACCTAGGTGGGGAACCTTCTCGGTTTGCGTTGACTCTGAGTTGGGCCATTGTGTGAGACACACCATAGGTCTGCGTTACTTGTACGTATTGCAATACTTGTGAGTAGTACCATCTTTTGTGGAACACCGTGAGTCTTCGCTACTTCTGATTAATACCCCAACATGACACATACCATGGTTCTATTTTACTCGCGACATGTACCATTCTGTGGGGCCTTAGATGTGGATTTTGCACCCCCTTTAGACACCAAGCATCATTGTGCTTTATAAGTGGTTCCTTGGTCGGTAATAATGTTATTTTCGATCTGTATTGAGTCCGATCCACTGGTTTTTGTTTGTTTGTTTTGTGTTTTGCTGAGTTCCTATCCATCCATTCATTCTTCATGCCATATTTTATTTTTATTTTGGTCAGTGGATGCCTTTGCAATTTTTGTTCTTTCATTTCGTACCATTAGGGGCCGATGACCTTCGATGTTAGGCCCCTTAAAACAACAAGCATCATCATCATCATCATCATCATCATCATTCTCAAATAGTTACGCAGGTGCACATCAAGTGTCTGTTGAGCGTGTTTTGAGTTAAGATAGTTTTTAGGAGGTTATGTCTTGCTGTGAGATTTATTTTGATAATAACAGTCATGGTAGGAACATCCATGATAAAATTCAAAATATATTACTTCTTCAACTTGTAAATATTCATATTTTGTTTATTCAATTTGTAGTTCTCTCATTAAGTGTAAGCCCACTGTCTAGACTGACGTAGAACTCTTCCCCTCATGGTAATGTGATTTCTTTGTCTGTTTTCAGGGTGTGTTGTTGTCGGTTCCTGAAGCCACAGAAGACCTTCTGTCCATAAAGAGACTTTGGATTCACGAAGTGCTGCGTGTGTATTATGATCGTCTGGTTGATGATCAAGACAGAGCATGGTTATTTGAAGAATTACATGTTATTTGTCTGGAACATCTTCATGAAGATCTTGACCAGATGTTTGCTCGCCTTGCTGGGGACAGTCCTAGGGTAAAATCACCAGTATATATTTTTTTTAAATTTGTAGTTGGGAAATTTGACTGTGGTATCAGAAATGACCGGGCAGAAAAGATCCTTCAAGTAGCATCCCCACGAACCTACTACGCTGGCGTAGCAGGGGGAGAGGTGATACTCCCACGTGGCGCGTCCCAGGTGGCGGATAGGGGGGTCCTAACCGGCTTGCCGGCGGACTTGAGGGAAATAAAATACCTCTCGCGGACCAAACACACACCCCCTGTGGGTGGGGGAGGCTGACGAATAATACACCCACGGTATCCCCTGCCTGTCGTGCGAGGCGACTAAAAGGGGCGACCAAGGGATGAATGAATCAGAACCATGCAACTACTTTTGATTCGTACCATCATGCGGGGAACACCATGGGTTGCATGTACTTGCGAGTAGTATCACTAATATGGTACGAAATATGTTTGTGATTCGTTGCAGTAAAAAGCCTGGCCTGGTGGATTCCAGTACCCGTGCGTTGTACCCATGTGGGCAACACCGCGGGTCTGGGCGTAGCCTGTGAGTTGTACCACTATATGAGCGACACCGTGGGTCTGCGTTGCCTGTGATTAGTACTCACTATGTGCGGAACACCACGGGGCCCTTGGGACCGGCACCCGTGACTAGTACCCTAGGTGAGGAAACTCATCGGTTTGCGTTGGCTGTAAGTGACGCCATTGTGTGCGAAACACCATAGGTCTGCGTTACCTGTACGAAGTACAATATTTGTGAGTAGTACCATCTTTTGTGGAACACCGTGAGTCTTCGCTACTTCTGATTAATACCCCAACATGACACATACCATGGTTCTATTTTACTCGCGACATGTACCATTCTGTGGGGCCTTAGACGTGGATTTTGCACCCCCTTTAGACACCAAGCATCATTGTGCTTTATAAGTGGTACCTTGGTCGGTAATACTGTTATTTTCGTTCTCTATTGAATCCGATCCACTGGTTTTTGTTTTTGTTTGTTTTGTGTTTGTTGGGTTCCTGTCCATCCATTCATTCTTCATGACATTTTTTATTTTTATTTTGGTCAGTGGATGCCTTTGTAATTTTTGTTCTTTCATTTCGTACCATTAGGGGCCGATGACCTTCGCTGTTAGGCCCCTTAAAACAACAAGCATCATCATCATCATCAAGTAGCATCCACATACAGTTTGTCTCTGGTCAGAACAAGGATGAGCACCTCGTAAACGTATAAAGTAGAAGTTACGAATGGAGAGGAGAAATGACCGAGCGAGTTGGCCGTGCGATTAGGGACGCACAGCTATGAGCTTGCATTCGAGAGATAGTGTTTGAACCTCACTGTCGCAGCTTTGAAGATAATTTTCCGTGTTTACAATTTTCACACCAGGCAAATGCTGGTGCTGTACCTTAATTGAGTCCACGGCCGTTTCCTTCGCACTCTCAGCCCTTACCTGTCCTATTGTCGCATAAGACCTATCTGTGTCGGTGCCCACTATGTGAGGAACACTATGTGACGTAAAACCAATTGTTAAAATAAGAAAGAAGAAATGTGAGACAATTTATAAATTTCATTGTCAAGAATCCAAGAATCCAGAGGAGGAAGGGAATAAGTAGAAGAAGAAGGTATCAGTAGTCCCACAGTTACCCCCTATGGGTGGGGCACTCAGACGAAGAACACACACACGGCATCCCCTGACTGTCGTGAGAGGCGACTAAAAGGGGCGACCTAGGCGCGGATATGGATTGCGGTTTGGTATCATATGTCGGACCCCCTGTGCAAGGGAGGAGCTGAATTCATAGGTAATCCCTGCCTGTCGTAGAAGATGACTAAAAGGGTCATGTGGCCATCGGTCTCGTAATTATTTATTTTTTTATTTTTTGCGGGTTAGTTGTAGACCGATCCAAAATTCCTGATGTGCGTGCTGCTCGGAGATAGGCCTCTTACGCATGCGATTACTCCTGCAAGCCCGCTCGTGACCACTCGGGAAGCTTGCTTGTGGGAGCGTCATGTACCCGTGCAGTAGTATCCGCATGACAACACAGGTCCCCGCACAACCGAATGCGAGAAGGACATAGTATTAATTTTAATTTTTTCTCTATATTTAATACTCTGTACACGCTTTGGGTGATTGGAGGAAGGGAGTCCTAGTGCTCATTGCCTCAGTCATTCCGTATTAAGCATCGTCCAACATCGGTCCCCGGACAATACCGGCTATGACCAGGTGGGTATTGCCTTGGCTGCTCGGTTCGGATACAGAGGCCCCTGAGTGGGTAGCTTTCGGGGAGGATGATTTCGGGCATGGCTACGAAAGGTCGAGAATCTGCCCAAGGTGGTCCCCTACCGAAATATTTAACTTTTGATTCCTTGAGGTGTTCAGCCCCCTAGGAACATGCGCTGCATCAGGGAATGAGATCCACGAACCTGCTACGCAGGCGTAGCAGGGGGAGAGGTGATACTCCCACGTGGCGCGTCCCAGGTGGCGGATAGGGGGGTCCTAACCGGCTTGCCGGCGGACTTGAGGGAAATAAAATACCTCTCGCGGACCAAACACACACCCCCTGTGGGTGGGGGAGGCTGACGAATAATACACCCACGGTATCCCCTGCCTGTCGTGCGAGGCGACTAAAAGGGGCGACCAAGGGATGAATGAATTAGAACCATGAAACGACTCTTGATTCGTACCATCATGCGGGGAACACCATGGGTTGCATGTACTTGGGAGTAGTATCACCAACATGGTACGAAGTATGTTTGTGATTCGTTGCAGTAAAAAACCTGGCCTGGTGGATTTCAGTACCCGTGCGTTGTACCCATGTGGGCAACACCGCGGGTCTGGGCGTAGCCTGTGAGTTGTACCACTATATGAGCGACATCGTGGGTCTGCGTTGCCTGTGATTAGTACTCACTATGTGCGGAACACCACGGGGCCCTTGGGACCGGCACCCGTGACTAGTACCCTAGGTGAGGAAACTCATCGGTTTGCGTTGGCTGTGGGTGGCGCCATTGTGTGCGAAACACCATAGGTCTGCGTTACCTGTACGAAGTACAATACTTGTGAGTAGTACCATCTTTTGTGGAACACCGTGAGTCCTCGCTACTTCTGATTAATACCCCAACGTGACACATACCATGGTTCTATTTTACTCGTGACATGTACCATTCTGTGGGGCCTTAGACATGGATTTTGCACCCCCTTTAGACACCAAGCATCTTTGTGCTTTATAAGTGGTTCCTTGGTCGGTAATAATGTTCTTTTCGTTCTCTATTGAATCCGATCCACTGGTTTTTGTTTTTGTTTGTTTGTTTTGTGTTTTCTTGGGTTCCTGCCCATCCATTCATTCTTCATGACATTTTTTTTATTTTTATTTTGGTCAGTGGATGCCTTTGTAATTTTTGTTCTTTCATTTCGTACCATTAGGGGCCGATGACCTTCGATGTTAGGCCCCTTAAAACAACAAGCATCATCATCATCATCATCATCAGGGAATGAGATCCAGCTTTCCTACGTTTCTGGTTGTTACCATAACCGATGTGCACGATTTTAAGCTGGTAAAATCAATCCTTTTTGGTAGACACATTGAAGGCGTCTACGGCGAACTTGAGGATCTTGTGAAAATGCGTAACGGTAGTTTGCTTTTGAAGACTCGCACAGCACTGCAAGCCGATCAGTTATTTAAGTGCGACCACTTTGGCGAAATCCCTGTCATAGCGGAGGAGCGCTAATCCTTATATCTGGTTCGCGGAATCATCGTCCATCGCGACCTTCTTTTGAACACTGCCGATGGGTTGATGGAAGACATGAAGAATCGTGGCGTGACATTTATCCAGCGCGTTACCCACAAAGTCAACAGTAAAGACATTGCCACTGGTGCCTTCATTGTACCTTTCAAGTTGTCAGTGTTACCAGAAAAAGTCGAGGTAACAATTTACCGTTACGATGTGAGGCCGTACATCCCGCCTCCTATGCGATGCTATCAGTGCCAGAGATTCGGACATATGGTATCTCGTTGTTCAAATCAGTCTGTGTATGGTATATTTGGAAGAGCAGCCCATGGCACGGAGGAGTGGACAACTCCGTACAGGTGCACTAACTGCTGTGGTCTTCATTCTCCTCGAGATTGGAACTGTCCGACATACGTGAGTGAGAAGAAGATCCAGGAGATCAAGACCCTGGATGGTCTTTCCTACCAGGAGCGCGCCGTATGGTTAATTCCACGAATATACCTGCCAATACACTAGTCTACAGTATGAAACCTCAGAGTCTCCTAGGTTCGTCATTCACGACATCTTTACCCGTGAAGATCGCTGCGCCCAAGGTGATTGTTGCTCTCGCGAACAGAGTCGCAAAGAGTAAAAGCTCGAAGGGGGGGACCTCTCCACCTTCGACCACAGATAAATCTGTGCCGGCTGGGATTCCTAAGCTGCCACAGCAGTGGGGGGAAAGTAAAGTCTTCCCCCTCCACGAGGTCACCGAAAGCCGTGCCCAAGCCTGCCGGGGTGGCATCGTCGACTAGAGCAGGGAAAATATCTCCCATCCCGTCTAAACAAGAACAGAAGGTGGAGAAGCGCAGCGCCCTTACCAGGCGCTCTGGCACTTATCCTGCGAAAGACAAATCATGCCCTCCATCTGGACGGTCTGAACCAGCGCCGGCAGGTACACCTGCTCCAAAACCTGCGCGCTCCCTTCGTAGGAGGACATCCCGCCCACGGAAAGTGTCGGAAGTTCTGGTCGTCAATCCAACCGTCTGTCGATGACGGGATGGACGTCGAGCTGTCATTTACTTCTACGGATATAGATGTTAATATTGTTCAAGTTTAAGAGCATCTTGTCGCTCATATCCTATCACTATCTTTTAGTCCACACTATGGCACTGGCTAACGGCACGTGTTCCAGGATACACAAAAAAAATGTTAGGAGGCTGGCTTGTCACTACAAGCTCCCTCGTCTAACCTCTCAGCTGGTGGGGCATGACAAATCAGACAGGCTGCTGTTGTCAAGCGAGGACACTCTCGTCTCTTTTAAAATAATATATCACATCAAATCGCAACATAAAATAACTTCCGCATTACAGTGTGGTAATTTCTAATACATCTCTCAATTCAAGCACCCGCATGTGTCCAAACGCGATCTAACGTCAATATCTCACACCGTGAGTCCTGACTTCGAATCATCCTAAACTTCGTCTTCTGGCCCAAATGTCAGGGCACATATTCCCTATCTACCCACACAATCTCACACACAGCTGGTTCGATAGTAATCAAGCAAACACAGACATGTGAATATCAAAATACCGGCTTCTGATTTTATTATTGTTCCGGGGTATCTGTGGAACGCAGAGGTGAAAGAAGGTGCCGGCTTGAATGGGTCTAACTACAATGTCAAGAATTGAATTAAAACGTTAACAAGGGTTATATTTCTTTCATTATATAAAAACAAACTTAACAAATTTCCACAAGGGAAAAATAACAATCGGGTACAATGCCAATCTTGAAACCAGATTAGGAAAAATCCAAGATTCAGAACCTTAACACTTTGGGCTTTAAGCCCCTAGTTGTACAATTTTACAAATGGAAAAATAATGATTTAGTTAAGGGCAGAAACCCCCTAATTCAAAGAGCACTTGCTCCTAAAATTACAATATTTAGCCTTCCAGAGGCACTCTTTACAATTACAAAAGTAGAAAAAGAGCAAACAGGCTCTCCGTTTCTTTCAGCCTCCTCGAGGCAACCTCAAAATCTTACACTCTCTGGCCTTCCATGGCCCAACTTACAATTTGAAACAGGGGTATCTGATACCCAACCTACGGGGCCTTCATGAAAAAGGATCAGGTTATATAACTGGCCCAGACACAAAATTGGAGGCGAACTGCGCCCCAAGATAATGAAAACTTAGAAACCTACAGGGCTCTAGGCCGATGAAACAGGGGCTATTCCCGAACTACTGAGGTGACTAGTATAGAATTTACTTTAACACATCACAGAATGAAAAACAGTTATAAAACGTAGTCACCTCAAACCAACATCAAGGGGAGCACTCTCTATCCCCGATTTACAGTTAAAGACTTTCGAAGACTTTACCATAGCCAAAAGAAAAGTTGCATTTTAGAAAAGTAGGTTACATAGTTAATGATTCGGATCTTTCCCTCAGATTAAACTGCGGAGCTAGCAAGAAGGAATAAAGTTATGTGGCCATTACCTTGTAGATGTGTGACGTACCCACTTGGCCCACAGATGAATGACAAAATTATAACGTGGCGGGTCACTTTAATATTAAAATAAATAAATGATAATATCATTGTTTCTCCATAAACAGTATCCCAAGGGCGCCAGTCTTCAAGCGTATGGCTTGAAAACAAAAGTAGATAATTAATAATAATAATAATAATAATAATAATAATAATTATAATAATAATAATAATTAAAAATACGTAATGAGACTCAAAAAACTCCCAGGGGTGGGGTGAACGGAACACAAATCATTAAGTACACTAACTTGGAATTTAAGGATCGTTAATAATCATTTCATAAAATACAAATAAAACAGCTATTTATTAGGATGAAAAACGTGACGTAACGGCGTATTAACGAAATCTGAACTTATGGAAGCAAAAGAAAAAGTGAATGAAATTAACTTTAAGAAAATGAACTGTTGCGCGAAGACTTGCAGTAACTTATGCCATAAGCTCACCAAATGTAGACTCTGTTGTCTTGAAGCTGAAGATGGGTGGATCTCTCGTACAGGCTGCCTCATCTGTTGTTGGATTCCAGTCCTACATCCACATTTCCTGTCTTTAACACTTCCTATTGTACTCCTTACATAAAGTCGTAATGAGTCCTAATTTTAAGTGCAAAACCACCATGGGTTATGTTCATGGAGAGAATACATTCGTATTCTTCTATATTACGGAACAGTAGCGTAGCTAAATTCATAATAAAAGCTCTCCTCCCCTATACCAGTCAGAACCGGTCTCCCGTTGACTACCTCTCGTCATTGAGATAACAAGTCCCAATGAGAGTAACTTTCGAGTAGAATATACTCAGATGCGAAGTGAACTAAGTTAAAATCTTCTCCGATGTGTAGACATAGAATCGTAGTAAGAGTATCTTCCAAGCGTGAGAATCAGAATCAGAATGTCCGAAACTCCGAAAGTCCGAAACTCCTCTCCAGCCCTTGTCGGTGGTATTTATCGGTTCAAAAGTCTCCTTCCATCATCCATATCACATGGTCCAGTAAGATTAGAGGTCTCATCCCTTCTCCGATGTATAGCTGTGCATCCATCACGTTGCTTCATTACGTTCATTCACATAGGCTGAACTTTCCCGCTGAAATAAAGCGTCCCGAAGCTGAGTTTGAAAAGTGGGTGTTAATAATATATCAACTGTCTCATCATGAGGTGGAGAGGGTAAGGTCTCTTGTAACCTCGATGACGTACTTTTCCTGGAACTGGGCTGAAATTAGCCTGCTGACTCTGGTCACCTCACAACGGCTATTGGAAAATTTACTGCAAGTTATAAATATGCGTGATGTTGAAATACTTTACCCAATAATTTGTTCGTTCAGAATACGTTATAGCCGCGATACAAAGAAATGAAATGATGATTGAAATGGATGATAAAAACCCTGTATATATATATATACATATTAATTTAAAAATGACCTTTCAGTGATTAAATATATACATATTATCAATTAAATATATAGTTCAATAATTAAAAATATACAATGATGTCCCATACATCACAGATGTTCTTGCTGCTGACCAAAGAGGCCGCCCGCCTCCTGCTTAACACACATACACTCAGAAAGATGACGAACAATTCGCTAAGTCACGTGAAAAGCCGCAGTTCATAAACACTCAGGGAAGGTTCGAGACCATTCAAGACTAAACTAGCCACACCCTCTTAATTTTATTGGTTAAATTCAGAGGTAACACTCAAAATCAAACAAGAAGCCTATGATATGTAAAAAATTAATTACAGAAATTAGTGATTGGGTAGATTCAAAACTGGCGGAAAGAAAAAGGAAATATTGCGAACACAAAATTAAGGGAACATCAATCAGTTACAAAACCCTAGAAATACAAAACGTCTTTAAATTATAACTTCTTTCACTTTGCACCAGGGCGCATGATCATAGTTTTTTAGTAGTGTCGTTTGTGGAGAAATGTCCAGACTTCTTGATGTATAGCAAACAAAACTAGGAGAAATTCAGTCAGTTTAGGAAACTTCACAACAACAAAATTTTAGTGGTGACATCTTCTGATTAAAGTTCCAAGTTGGCGTAGTTTCAATTTCACTGTTTTACCAATAGAGGAGTTCATTTAGGCGCTGATTTTGAATGCGCGGCGTTGAGGTGTGCCTCCCGGTACAATTATTATTATTATTATTATTATTATTATTATTATTATTATTATTATTATTATTATTATTATTGTACCGGGAGGTACACCCCTACGCCGCACTTTTAAATCTTGCGCCTTAAAGAACTACTCTGCAGGAGAAGCTATGAACTTGGAACTTGATTTACTTAAACTTTTCCTCAGAAAATGTCACTACCGTAAGTTTTTTTTGTTTTTTGTTTTTTGTTGAAGTTTCCTGAACTGTGTGTATTTCAACTTGTTTTGTTTTCCGTTCTTCAAGAAGTGTGGACATTCTCTCATAGATGTCTCTGCTAAAAAAATTGATCATGTACCCTGGTGCGAAGTTAAGGAACTTTTTGAAGAAATTTTGTATTCATAAGTTTGTCCTTTACTAAATAATGTTCATTCATTTTTGGATGGGCAATATTGACTTTTTCTTTCCGCCAGTTTTGAATTCAGCCAATCCCTAAATTCTGTAATTAATTTTCAGCCTATCACAGGTTTCTTCTTCGATTTTGTGTGTAACTTCTTCATCTACCAATAAAGGTGAGAGCGCGTGGCTTGATTATTCATGAAAGGTCTCGAACTTTCCCCGAAGGTTTATAAACTGCGAATTTTCACGTCTCTTGGCCATTTGATCAACAACTATCTAAGTGTGTGGATGAGAAGCAGGAGGCGGGTGGTGCCTCTTTCATCAGGCAGCTGGTCTTCAGCAAGATAATGGCCATTTAACATCCTTATTTCTTGCTAGCTCAGCAGTTTAACCAGCGGGAAAGGTCCGAAACCTTACAATGTAACCTACTTTTCCAAACATGTAATTTTAAGACATTTTTGGTGTTGCCTTGACTAGGCTGGAAAAGCTGAGAGTGTGTCTGCTCTTTTCTTGTATTGTAAATGTGCCTCTAGTCGGCTTGACATTGTAAATCACGGAGCTAGTGCTCCATGCATTGAGGGGTGTTCTGCCCTTTTGAAAATTTTTGCTCCTCTGTAAAGTTTGATCTGGAAGCTCAAAGATAGTAAAATTATGGGCTTGTAGCCCAAGTGTGTTAAGGATTTGAAGTCTTGGATTTTTTAAAAGTCATGTTTTTAATTTGCTATGTAATTGTTATCTCACTAAGTGAGAACTTGTTAAGTTGTTGCTTTTCGAAAATATAACCTATTTCAGTTTAAATTCTTTCTTGCCAAGTAGTTAGACCAATTCAACCCGGCACTTTCTTTCACCTCTGCTGATCCACCAAACCACGGTAACAATTATTATCAAGGATACTCTGAAATGGGCCTACTCTTTACTTGATATCCCTACGTGACTTCATAATTATTAATCCATCGCTTAATATTTACGTCATAACAAACACACACGTTAATCACAACGACAAGCACAATGCTAATTTTACATGATTCAAAACGTAATGAGGCCTACAGTTATCAACACACGTTAAATGAACACAAATAAAATGAAAATAGTCCCTATATAAATATCTCATTGGAGGTCAAGGTTCTGTTCTCTGGACGGTTTCTCACAGTTGCATTTCGTCTTGCACACAACTTAATCTACACTATTGCTACTCGGCATGCATGATAATTACGCCGGTTAAATACCAGCTCCCCCTACGTCATCTGTTCCAAATACTAACAAAATTACTCATTATAAAACCAATTATAGAAAAGCGTGAAACCTAAAATCAAATAGAAAGAACACATTTCCCCACAAATGAATTTTCCCATATGTACAAGTTACGCCACTCAGATTTGTTCCACGAACCTGCTACGCCTGCGTAGCAGGGGGAGAGGTGATACTCCCACGTGGCGCGTCCCAGGTGGCGGATAGGGGGTCCTAACCGGCTTGCCGGCGGACTTGAGGGAAATAAAATACCTCTCGCGGACCAAACACACTACCCCCTGCGGGTGGGGGACACACATGTAGAATACACCCGCGGTATCCCCTGCCTGTCGTAAGAGGCGACAAAAAGGGGCGACCTTGGCGCGGACATGGATTGCGGTTTGGTATAATGTGATGGACCTCCTGTGGATGGGAGAGGCTGAATACATCCATAGGTAATCCCTGCCTGTCGTAGAAGGCGACTTAAAAGGTCATGTGGCCATGGTCAACTCTTTATTTTTTATTATTTTTCCGAGGGTCAGATGTAGACCATTCGAAATTTTGAAGTGCGTGCTGCTCGGCGATGGAGCTCCTATGTGTGCGACTACGCTCGAGAGCCCGTGCCAGCAACCACCCAGGACGCGGCGGGTGGGAGTGTCATGTACCCGGGCAGTAGTATCCGCCTGACAACGCAGGTCCCCGCAGAGCCTAATGCCAGAAGGACATATTCTTATTAATTATTTTTAATTTATTTTTTCTATATTTAGTGCTCTGTACACGCTATGGGGTACATGCTATTGCGGGTGACTGGAGGAAGGAAGTCTTAGTGCTCATTGCCTCAGTCATCCCGTATTAGGCATCGTCCAACATCGGACCCCGGGCAGTACCTGCTATGACCAGGTGGGTATTGCCTTGGCTGCTTGGTTCGGCTACAAAGACCACTGATCGGAGTGGGTGGCATTCGGGGAGGAAGCTATCGGCATGGCTTCCAAACGAAGTCGGCTCTCTCAAGGTGGTCGCCCACCTAAGTCTTTAACTTTTGCTTCCCTGAGAGGTTCAACTCCCTGGGAACATGCGCAGCGTGAAGGAATGGTATCCAGCTTCCCTAGGTTTCTGGTCGCTACCAGAACCGATGGGAACGATTTTAAACTGGTGAAGTCGATCCTGTTTAGTAGACACATCGAAGGCGTCTATGGCGAACTGGAGGAACTTAAGAAAATGCGCAACGGTAGTTTGCTTCTAAGGACTCGTACATCACTGCAAGCTGATCAGTTGCTTAAGTGCGAGCACTTTGGCGAAATCCCCGTCAAAGTGGAGGAGCATAAGTCCTTGAACCTGGTTCGCGGAGTCATCTTTCACCGCGACCTTATTTTGAACACTGACGACGAGTTGATGGAAGACATGAAGAACCGTGGCGTGACACACGTCCGGCGCATTACGCGCGAGGTCAACGGTGAAGACGTTGCCACTGGTGCCTTCATTGTCTCTTTCAAGTTGTCAGTGTTACCAGAGAAAGTCAAGGTAACAACTTATCGTTGCGATGTGAGGCCGTACATCCCGCCTCCTATGCGATGCTATCAATGCCAGCGATTCGGACATATGGTATCTCGCTGTTCGAATCAGGCTGTATGTGGTACATGTGGACGAGTAGCTCACGGCGCGGAGGAGTGCACAACTCCATACAAGTGCACTAACTGCTTCGGTTTTCATTCTCCTCGGGATCGGAATTGTCCGACATACCTGAGTGAGAAGAAGATCCAGGAGATCAAGACCCTGGATGGTCTTTCCTACCAGGAAGCGCACCGTAAGTTTAATTCTACGAATACACCTGCCCGTACACTCGACTATAGCTTGATAGCTCAGAGTCTTCCAGGTTCGTCATTCACAACCTTGACACCTGTCCAGACCGCTGCGCCCAAGGCGACTGTTGCTGCTCCCAGCAACGTCGCAAATAGTCAAAGCTCGAAGGGGGGGACCACCCCACCTTCCACCAAGCAGAAGTCTGTGCCGGCTGGCAGTTCCCAGCCGGCACAGCAAGGGGGGAAGGCTCGGAGGCGGCATCGTCGACCAGGGCTGGGAAACCATCTCCCAGCCCGTCTAAACTAGAAAAGAAGAAGGGGAAGAAGAGCGCCCGTCCTGAGCGCTCTCGGACTTCCCTGCGAAGGAGAAGTCATGCCCCCCATCTGGGGGATATGAGTCTGCGCCAGGAGGCACTCCTGCTCCCAAACCTGCTCGCGCCCGAAAAGCGTCGAAGTTCTGGGCGGCACCCCTGCCATCTTTTGATGACGGGATGAATGTCGCGCTGTCCTCTACACCTACGGATGTAGAACTAGATAGTGTTTAGGCTCACGAGCATTTTGTCGCTCATAACCTACCACTCTCTTTATAGTCCACACTATGGCACTGTTACAGTGGAATTGTAACGGTTATGACAGGCATCTTGCTGAGTTACGTCAGCTTATTAGTGAGTACGCAGCGAGTATAGTCTGTATTCAGGATACCAATTTCAGACCTGGTCATCATGCGGTCTTGAGGAGTTTCAAACTATACTCGACAGAACGATACTATGCTCACAGGGCTTCCGGAGGCGTTGTACGTTCTGATAGCTACAGCGAAGAGGTTCCATTAAGAACCCCTCTTGAGGCTGTAGCTGTTCGCGTCTCGCTTCCTGTCATAGCAACAGTGTGTAATGTTTATCTTTCACCAGGCCAGCATCTGAACATCAATGATGTCTCTGATCTTATAGATCAGCTTCCACCACCCTTCCTCTTAATGGGCGATTTTAACGCCATCACCCCATATGGGGCTCTGAGACACCTTGCCCCCGAGGAAGAGAGCTGGAAACACTTCTAACAGATCTGGATTTATGTATTTTGAACACAGGGGAACCAACTCACTTTAGTGTACGTTACGGCACATACTCTCGCATAGACGTTAGTCTATGCAGCCGAACGTTGGTTCCACTGTTTCGGTGGAATGCACGCGATGATCTCTGTGACAGTGACCATTTTCCCATCATTCTTACTTTGTTGAAACATAAACCCGTCGAGGCTCCCCCTCGATGGATTCTTAAACATGCTGATTGGCCAAAGTACACATCACCAGCTGTCTTTAACGATGATGTCAGGCGGACCGTCGGCGAGGAAATAACTTACGTCACCCAAGTTATTCTTCCGTTTTTCTCGGGGACTCCTCGTCGAAAACTCGTTCCTTGGTGGAACGATGAAATAGCAGCAGCCATCAAAGAACGCCGTCGCGCTCATAAACGTTACCGTCGACAGCCTACTGTGACCAACTTGGTAACATTTAAGAAACTCCGCGCTAAGGCGCGAGTTCTTATTCGACAAAGTAAGAAGGCTTCATGGGAGAGATATGTGTCGTCCATGACGTCACATACTCCATCATCTCAAGTGTGGACGAAACTTCGACGAATTTCGCGTATTCAAGGATCATCTGCTGTACCGAGAATTTCCATTGCAGGCAGTGTCGCCACTGATCCCCTCGCGATTGCTAACCATCTCGCTAGTCATTTCGCGGATGTCTCTGGCTCCGGGAATTTCTATCCTGATTTACTCCCTCTGAAGCGGGAGGCAGAACGTCATCACCTTAGTTTTGCCACCCAAGCTTCAGAGGACTACAACGTGCCCTTTACGGAGTGGGAACTCCGCAGCGCCTTAGCGCTTTGCAAGGACACGTCTCCTGGACCGGACAACATCCATAACCAGATGTTGAAACACCTTAGTGATGATAGTTTACTATATCTCCTTCGTATGTTCAACCGAATCTGGACAGAGGGTGATTTTCCGTCTCAGTGGCGAGAGGGCATAGTCATCCCTGTCCTCAAGCCTGACAAAGATCCTAAGTATGCAGGAAGTTACAGACCGATTTGTCTTACAAATACCTTGTGTAAGCTATTTGTGAGGATGGTAAATCGCAGACTCTTGTGGTGTCTGGAGAAACAAGGACTCTTGTCCGAGTACAAATGTGGATTTCGAGCCGCTCGATCCACCACAGACCACCTGGTACGCCTGGAGAGCTGTAACCAGGATGCTTTTCTCCGCAAACAGCACTTGGTAGCTGTCTCCTTTGACTTTCAGAAGGCCTACGACACCACCTGGCGATATGGCATCCTTTCAGTCCTGCATCAATGGAGATTCCGAGGTAACTTGCCGGTATTTATTTCGAATTTTTTGTCCCTCCGTCTATTCCGTGTCCGAGTAGGTAGGACATATTCGCAATACCACGTTCAAGAAAATGGAGTCCACAGGGATCGGTTCTTATTGTCACTCTGTTCGCGATTGTCATAAACGGTATTGTCACTGCTGCTGGTCCAGCCGTAATACCGTCCCTATATGTGGATGATTTTGCTCTGCACTATAGCTCGTGCAGTATTGCAGTCGCAGAGCGACAGTTACAGCAAGCTATTAGGAGGGTAGAGCAGTGGACCTTAGAGCGTGGCTTTCGTTTTTCCACCACAAAGACCTGTTGTCCACTTTTGTCGCCAACGTTCTCTTCACACTCCTCCTGAACTTTATTTAGGAAATGTAGCTATACCTGTAGTTGACACTTACCGATTCCTTGGCCTCCTTTTCGATAATAAATTATCGTGGGAGCCACATGTGCGGCAGTTGAAAGTGCAATGTGCTAAGAAGCTTAATATCCTGAAGTTTCTTAGCAGCACTTCTTGTGGGGCTGACCGCGCGGTGCACCTACGATTCTATAGGGCCTAGACTACGGCAGTGCAGCATATGGCTCAGCAAGACCAAGCGTTCTTGCGGAGCTAAACAGCATTCACCACAGCGGGGTTCGGTTGGCGACGGGAGCCTTTCGTACGAGCCCCATAGCTAGCCTGCTCGCTGAGTCTGGTGTGCCGCCTTTACACCTGAGGCGACAGCAACTGCTTCTTACCTATGCTGCTAATTTGCGACAGATGCCACTACATCCAAGCTATTCTAGCGTTTTCAACAATGGCAACCGTTTGCTGTACGCCGCTCGTCCCCGAGCAACGCGGCCGGTTGGAATACGTTTAGATAGCAGTTACAGATTGTTTGACGTACCTTCGGTTTCTTGCCTTGTCAGACAACCAAGTGGGGTACCTCCGTGGGTAGTACGGCGACCTGAAATAAATCTGGACCTACACACTGGCCCGAAGGAGAACACGGACCCTTCGATTTATCGGAGGCTCTTCTTGTCCGTCGTTGGCCGCTATCCAGGCTCAGTCGTCGTCTACACGGATGGTTCAAGGACGGACACGAGGGTGGGCTGTGCGTTCGTTGTCGACAATGATAGGTTTCTTTTTGCTCTCCCGGAAACTTGTAGTGTGTACACAGCAGAGCTCTATGCTCTCTGTAGAGCTTTGCGGTACACACTGTACAATGAACGCCGTCACTTTCTTGTGTGTACTGACTCCTTGAGTTCACTCCAGTCTATTGATACCTGTTTCCCTCGGCACCCTCTGGTGCAGCGGATCCAGGACCTGCTGGCCGGGTGTTCGGATGCCGGCACCAGAATTACTTTTCTGTGGCTCCCAAGCCACATGGGCATCGAGGGAAACGAGTTAGCAGATCGGGCTGCCAAGGAGGCAGTTACACTGCCCCCGTTGCCTTTCAAGGTTCCAGCAAGTGATTTTCGGTGTCAGCTGAGACATCTGGTCATGTCTCATTGGGAGATGGAGTGGCAGGCCATTCCACTTCCCAATAAGCTGAGAGCGATAAAAGGAACAACGAAGGTATGGTGGACTTCCCTTCGGGCTTCGCGAAGGGAAGCCGTGGTATTATGTCGTCTTCGGATCGGCCACGGTATCATAACTCACTCGCATCTTTTGAAAGGATAACCCCCTCCGGTGTGTAACTGAGGCGACCATCTTACCGTGGTACACATCCTTACGGAGTGTATGGACCTGGTCGATCTTCGCCGTAGTCTTAACCTTCCGTGTACCATCTCCCTTATCTTGCGAGATGACGATCAGTCAGCAGACCTCGTCATCCGCTTTATGAGGGATAGTGGTCTGTTTTACCGTGTCTAGTGATGTTCTTTGTCTTCGTGTATTTGTTTCCATTGCGCTTTTAACCTAATGACTTCATTTTAGTTTGTGTTGCGTATTTTAATGTGTTATTTTGACGTCGAATGTAAATGAAGTATCTATATATGCACCACCAGGCAATGCCTTGTTCCTTTTCTCTCTGTATTTTCTCTTATTTTATTAGAAATAAGGCATTGCGAATTAGATCCACTGCTGTTTTAATCTCATACTCATTTTTTCATCACCATATTTTTAACTCTGGTTAGTGGATACGTTTTAAAATTTTAAATATCATGTATCATGTCGTCCATCACGTTCCGTTAGGGGCCGATGACCTTCGATGTTAGGCCCCTTAAAACAACAGGCATCATCAGCATCATCATCAGATTTGTTATAAAAGAGAAATCCTGGGCCTTGTTTCGGCACATACACATTTAAATAAACTAAATTCACTTTCATTTAATAGCTACAGTTTTATATCCGTACCTCTTCGTCATGCATAAAAGAATGGCACTACTCAGCCTTTATTATCCCTGGATTACAACTTGGTCAGCTCGGGTGGTCCATCCAATGTTTAGTGCTGGCTCATGTTCATGTTGATTACTGATGATTCCATCTGATGACTGTACGGCTAATATCCATCGTCCTTGGGACTGGAAATTTTCAGTCATCTAGACAAAGATACACCCACTATTAATCTCTTCCCGATCGTCTGCGTCACCGCGTACAAACCAAACCGATCTTTGATTGCGAAATTCCCGAATAAAACACAATACAGGGCATTACGACACGACCGTATTCACTACTCAACCCTGTATCTTAGACCGTAGCAGTCCTTGTATTATTACACGTCCCCTTTGTTATCTCGGGTGATCGTTGTAAATAATAATATGAAGAAGAAGAAAAAGAAGAAGAAAGTAAAGTTGAATTTTATGTTCTCGAAGTTAAAGTTTAATCACGCACTTATTTGTCTCTCGCGTATTAATTCACCTCGCATTTCACTCGAATTAAGCTGTTTTATCAATTTTCTCTTTTTAACAGCACACAGCACAAAGACACACGGAGCACGATTTGATCATAGGTCCGTTCCTCACGAGAAGAAAAACCGAAGTGTCTAGGATGACGTTTCTGTATCCTTATAATAACTATGAGACTTACCCCTCTCAAACTTCGTACACAGTCTGTTCTCAGCGTATCAGAGGTTTAATAGTGCAACAGTCAGGTGACCAGTAAACTTATGATATAAATAAGACATACCCGTGCGAAATCCGATCGTGTAGTTCCTAGTAATCAATAAATATCTTTCTCCAACTTCCCCCTCGCTCATATGATACCCCTTGTCAAATGAGTGTCGAGGTAAACCACATGTCCCCAGCAACTTTCGTAATCAAGTATTCCTTCGTGTAGCAGAGACTTGTTACTAAAAAGGACATCACACAATCTAAAAAAATTACAAAACAACGACCAGCTCTTTTGAATCATACTGCGGTGCCGTATTATTAATTTTGATAATTGTTTCATTGTAGAGGTCCAAGTTGACCATGCTGATTTAAAGATGGCTCCCGTATTTCGATGCGAAAAACGTGTACCTCTCCCACTCGGCAGCAACCTGTCTGGTTGACTTCTCCATATATCCAGCTTCGGGATTTCCCTGGCTCGACCACACACGTGGCGTCCCAAACTATGAGTTCCCGCGAACTCGTTGCCAGACAAAGGAAAGCGCCTCCCCATAATTACCAGTCATTGGTTCATGACCATCTCGGGTACAATATGGATCGACAAGTCAAAGCATCGTACCAAACTGAATAGCAAAAGCACAGCGTGGTTAGGTTGGCAACGGGAGGTTTTCGTAAAAGCTCCTTTGTCAGCCTGCTCGTTGAATCCGGTGTGCCGCCTTTACACCCGAGGCTCCAGCAAATTCATCTATCCTTCAACCCCTGCGGGTGGGGGACGCACATGTAGAATACACCCGCGGTGTCCCCTGCCTGTCGTAAGAGGCGACTAAAAGAGGCCCAAGGGGCTCTCAACTTGTTAGTGTGAGTTGGCGACCACGGGGCCCTTAGCTGAGTACTGGCAATGCTTCCACTTACTTGTGCCAGGCTCATTTTCGTCTATCCTGTCCGACCTCCCTTGGTCAACTTTTATTCTTTTCCGACCTGACGGTATTAGAGCATTCGAGGCATAGGGAGTCTTTCATTTTCACGCCCTTCGTGGCCCTTGCTTTTCTTCGTCCGTTACTTCATTTTTTTTCGAAGTGACGGATCCCTCCTTTCCACGAACCTGCTACGCAGGCGTAGCAGGGGGAGAGGTGATACTCCCACGTGGCGCGTCCCAGGTGGCGGATAGGGGGGTCCTAACCGGCTTGCCGGCGGACTTGAGGGAAATAAAATACCTCTCGCGGACCAAACACACACCCCCTGTGGGTGGGGGAGGCTGACGAATAATACACCCACGGTATCCCCTGCCTGTCGTGAGAGGCGACTAAAAGGGGCGACCAAGGGATGTTTAAATTGGAACCATGAAACTGCTTTTGATTCGTGCCATCACGCGGGGAACACCAAGGGTTGCTTTTACTTGTGCGTAGTACCACTACATTAAGTACGAAATTGGTTTGTGATTAGTAGCACACAGGAGCACCGCGCGGTCGGCTTTTGCAGTACCTGTGAATAGTATCACCATATGAGCAGGACCATGGGATGATAGCTACCATGGTTCTGCCTTGCCTATGATTAGTACCCACTATATGAGGAACACCACGGGATAGGGAGAGGTCCCTGTGGTTAGTACTCTTCTGTGATGAACACCATAGGTTTGCGTTGCCTGTAAATGGCGTCGCAAAGTGTGAAAACATAGGTCTGTATTAAATGTCGAATTTCATAAGCTCTGAGTAGTACAATAATGTGTGGAATGCCGCAAGTCTCTGCTACTTTTGATTAGTACCGTAACAGGACAGCTACCATGGTTCTATTTTGATAGCGATCAGTACCGTTATGAGGGGCCGATAACTTCGATTTAGGACCCCCTTTTGACTGCACGCATAATCGATTCAGTGTTATGCTATAGCAGTAGTCCCTTGGTCAGTAATACGATATTGTCACGTCCGTTTATGTGCCTGTGCGACATTGCGGGTCGCAACCACTGATTGTTTTAAATTCATGTCCATCCATTCATTCTTCGTTGTCACATTTTTGAATTCTGGTCAGTGGAGAATTTTAGACTCTTAATATGTCATTTCATTTCGTCTCATTTCGTACCATTAGGGGCCGATGACCTAGATGTTAGGCCCCTTTAAACAACAATCATCATCATCATCATCGATCCCTCCTTTTTCTTCTTTTTCTCTCTGTCTGCCCTCTGTGGGTGGGCGATGCAAACGAAAAATACACCCACGGTATCCCCTGCCTGTCGTTAGAGGCGACTAAAAGGGGTGACCAAGGGATGATTGAATTAGAACCATAAAACTACTTTTGATTCGTACCATCATGCGGGGAACACAATGGGTTGCCTGTACTTGCGAGTAGTACCACTAAATTAGGTACGAAATAGGTGTGTGATTAGTAGCAGTAAAGAGGCTGGTCTGGGGGTTTCCAGTACCTGGTCGTCGTACCCATGTGAGCAACACCGCGGGTCTGGGCGTGGGCTGTGGGTTGTACCGCTATATGAGCGGCACCGTGGGCCTGCGTTGCCTGTGATTAGTACCCACTATGTGAGGAATACCACGGAAATACCGGCACCCGTGACTAGTACACCTAGGTGAGGAACCTAATCGGTTTGCGTTGGCTAACAGTGGCGCTATTGTGTGAGAAACACCATAGGTGTGCGTTCCTTGTACGAAGTGTAGTACTTGTGAGTAGTACCATCTTGTGTGGAACACCGTGAGTCGTCGCTACTTTTGATTAGTACCCCAACATGACAAATACTATGGTTCTACTTTACTCGCGACGTGGATTTTGCACCCCGTTAGACATCAAGCGTCATTGTGCTTTATAAGTGCTCCCTTGGTCAGTAATACTATTATTTACGATCTTGTTTTGAGTCTGATCCACTGTTTTTTTTTTTTTTGTTGGGTTCATGTCCATCCATTCATTCTTCATGACATTTTTTTTTGTTTTTGTCGGCGGATGAATTTGAACATTTTGTTATTTCATTTCATACCATTAGGGGCGGATGACCTCATGTTAGACCCCTTTATACAACAAGCATCATCATCATCATCATCATCGTAATGGTTACAACACCACGAACCTGCTACGTGTTACTCACACGTGGCGCGTCCCAGGTGGCGGATAGGGGGTCCTAACGGGCTTGCCGGCGGACTTGAGGGAAATAAAATACCTCTCGCGGACCAAACACACAACCCCCTGGGGGTGGGGGACGCAGACGAAGAATACACCAACGGTATCCCCTGCCTGTTGTGAGAGGCGACTAAAAGGGGCGAACAAGGGATGATTATCTTGCAACCATGAAACTACTTGTGATTAGTACCACCACGCGGAGAACGTCATGGGTCGCTTTTACTTGCGCTTAGTACCACTATATTATGTACCAAAATAGGTTGGTGATTAATAGCAAACAGGAGCACTGTGCGGTCGGCTTTTGCAGTACCTGTGATTAGTACCACCATATGTGCGAGACCATGGGATGATAGCCACCATGGTTCTGCCTTGCCTGTGATTAGTACCCACTATATGAAGAACACCACGGGATGGGGAAGGTCCCTGTGGTTACTACTCTTATGTGCTGAACACCATAGGGTTGCGTTGCTTGTAAATGACGCCGCAATATGAGAAAAACCATAGGTCTCTAGTATATGTCGAATTTCATAACCTGTGAGTGGTACAATAATGTGTGGAATAGCGTGAGTCTGTGCTACTTTTGATTATTGCCGCAGCATGACAAATACCATGGTTCTACACTCCTAGCGATAAGTACCTTTATGAGGGGCCGATAACTTAGATTTTGGACCCCATTTTAGACTGCAAGCATTATCGATTCATTGTTATGCTATAGCGGCAGTCCCTTGGTCAGTAATCATATTGTTTTACGTCGGTTTATGTGAATGTAAGGCATTGCGGGTCGCATCCACTGATTTTTTAAAATTCATCTCCATCCATTCATTCTTCGTCCTCATGTTTTGAATTCTGGTCAGTGGAGAATTTTGGACTTTTAATTTGTCATTCCATTTCGTACCATTAGGTGCCGATGACCTCGATGTTAGGCCCCTTTAAACAGCAAGCATCGTCATCATCATCATTATCAATGGTTACAATTGTTGAATACAGTCTTTCGATTTGGTGGTCATTTATCATTGGGAGAGTATAGTGTCTTATTCGTTAATTCAATCATCTCATCTCCTTACAGATTGGTGAGAATGAACTGAGACGACTCATCTACTGCGACTTTGCAAATCCAAAAGCAGATACAAGACATTACCTTGAAGTTTTGGATCTAGTTCAGTTGCGAACCATTTGTGAAGGCTATTTGGCTGAGTTCAACAATATGACAAAGAAACCCATGAATCTTGTACTCTTCAGGTATGTTATATTCTCTTTGATATTTTATATTAGTGATGTGTGTTTACATAGGAGTTTGTCAGCCTTTGCTATTCCTTCTGTATTTTGGCTCTTTTCTTCCTTCTTCATATCTATACTATTATTCCAAAGCATGAAATATATATATTTTTATAGTTTGTTTGTGTGTTATCCATGTAGAAGCTCTATATAAGTCTCTTGATGAACAGGAGTCTGTACTTCCGGTTCTCCGAGTATTCCTTCACATGAAAATCTAGTACAACCATCAAGTGAAGTAGACTTCAAGTAAAGCTAAAACTAAGCCTTGTGCACCTGAATTCTAGTAATAACCACATTTCACCACAGGAAACAGAGATAGTTTCTATTTTTTGCATGAATGCTTTTCTGAAGGAAGGCTTTGTACAATAATTCCTAGTTTCCTTTCTCTGAGTGTAAGGAGGATAGCAGGGATCAACTCAATTTTATTGGGACCATCAAACGAGTAATCATTGAAAGAGGGGCTCAAACATCCTTCGTCTCGAGTTATTGCAACAGGTCTAACAAGCATTTTTGAACTACTTCCCTTCGCAACAGCTCAGTGTACTAGTTAGTAACTGAAGCTTCCTTCCTGTAGAACGGACATTTAGTGAAAATATTATCACACTTCTCATTGTAGTCTAAGGTTTTCCAGCTTCTTCCTGGTGTTAGCGAACCTCTTCACAGCCATGTATGCTAAAAGTGATTTTTTAAAGAGTAAATGGCCTTCGTACCCAGTCTTCATGCTTGCTTTCCTTTCCATCACTGCTCTATTGCCAGTCTATGAACACAGCTACAGACGAACACGATTTTATCATAGCAAATAATCATCATCTATTCCCCTTGTGGCACACGGCTCTTATCTAGCCGTGGTACACATCCTTACGGAGTGCGTGGATCTGGCCGATCTGCGCCTTAGTCTACTGTAAAAGTCCCGAGTGCCATTCCTCTCATCCTACGAGATGACGAGCATTCAACAGACCTCGTCATCCGTTTTATGAGGGATAGTGGCTTTTATATCGTGTGTAATAATGTATTTTGTATTAGTGTATTTTTGTTAAGTATGCTTTTATCCCATTGACTCTATTTTAGTTCGTGTTTGCGTATTTTAATGTGTTATTTTAACTCCTAACTTGAATTATAGATATATATCTGTACTTCAAGGCGATGCCTTATTCCATTGTAATCCATATTTTCTATAATTTTATTAGAAAATAGGGCATTGCGAAATAGATCCACTGATTATTTTGATCTCATAACCCTTTTTCATGATCATTAATTTTAATATTCTAGTCAGTGGATGTATTTTAAAATTTTAATTATCATGTCTTTTCGTTACATCTCGTACCATTAGGGGCCGATAACCTAGCTGTTAGGCCCCTTTAAACAAAACATCATCATCATCTCTCCCTGGTAGGGTTATTTGTCCTTCATTGTCTTTCCTATCATACATATTTAAAAAATAATTTCAATAACCTGATTTGATTTTTCTCTGTTTTTCTCATTGTCTAGGTCTTCGGTGCATGTGTCAGTACTGGGCAGTAGTACATTGCCTCTTTACACTTTATTAGTACTTCCTTCCTTCCTTCACTCCAGTTTTTCTCACTCTTGAATCCTTTGCTTCCCAAGTACTTGAAGCTCTCCACAATTTCAAGGTTTTGTCCCTTTATTGTTCTCATCCGTTTCCTTTTCTTCTCTAGTCTGCACCATTGTCTTACTTTTTCATTCCATAATTTTCAATAATCTCGCTGAGCATGTTTAGTTCCCTTGTACTTCCTCTCTGTTTTGCTCCCCCACACCACAATATCATCTGCCAACAGCATTACCTTCGGTTCCGTGTTCCCTTATGTTACCTTCGTCTCCTTTACAGTTTCATGCATAATCATTATGAATAACGGTGGTGAAACCACACTCCCCTGTCGTAGTTCAGTTTCATTCTAATACCACTCTGACCTCCCGAAATGTGTCTGAACACACCTGCAACGATTTTTGTACATTGCTTGCACATGTTCTATCACTTTCTGCTGCATTACTTTCCATACCTTTGCTCTGGGTTCACTAACCTTTTCTAATCAAGGAATCACCTGTATTCTATATTCTGTATTCCCAATATTTTTCAATTAACTCCCTTACAGAAAATGGAGTCGGTCTATTGGTGATCTTCCATTTCGGAAGCCATATCACTCTTGTAGTCTAGATTCTTGTAATTGTCCATCTATTCTTATATCATAGTAAAAAGAAATACTTCCCATTGCTTTCGAAACCATATTCACTTCGTAATACCGAGTGAGTTGGCTATGCGGGTAGGGGCACGCTGCTATGAGCTTGAATTCGGGAGATAGTGGGTTTGAACCTCATTATCGGCAGCCCTGAAGATTGTTTTCCGTGTTTTCCCATATTTACACCAGGCAAATGCTGAGGCTGTACTTTAATTAACGCCAAGGCCACATACTTCCCACTTCTAGCCCTTTTCTATCCCATCGAGCCATAAGATCTACTTGTGTCGGTGCGACGCAAAACCAATTTTTAAAATAATACTTTGTAAATTCACTCCTGTTTTAGTCGGTGTAGTTATGTTTAAATGGGTCTGGTTGAGAATGACTTGAAGGAAATATCACTTTTAGGTAATAGGCTACTCAGTGGAAAACTGTTGAATATCCTGAAAAATATTATAAGAAGTTTGGCTATACTTTCAACAGATCATCATCATTTAGTTCAGGAATCTTTTATCTCTTGTATTAAATGAATATCAAATTCAATAAATGAGGTGCCTAGAATCAAAACCCGCCAAGTCCACGAAACAAACTTTGTGGAAAAATGAGGAAAACTGTTTACATGTGAAAAAACATCCTTGGAATATGAACTTTTCGCTTATTAATTGCTTTGTCATCAAACGATGTATTCCAACAAATTACAGGATTGTCCCTTTATGGAAAGTAACAACATTCTTAAGATTAACTAACATGTAACTGTTTTTCAAAGTGAAATGTACATATGGACGCTGTTGAAAGTAAGAAAAAAGGTTCTAAGAATAAAAACAAGGTAAGAAGGAAAGCATTTTAAGCCCACAAAATGAAATGAAAACCTGACCTGAATTATGATTATGCATATTATTAATGTACAGCAACACTATCAGTTTTGAATAGGTTACACTTTTTAAGTTCATTACCAATTTTACGCTATTAGGTCACAGTCGTCATCCTCAATTCACACAATTTCTTCTTGGTCGTCTTCCCATTGAATGCTGTTTCTTGAATTGATAATACCGACATAAAGCGTTGGTAGCTCTTGCCAGTCTGATCCAAAGTGCTTCTCTAAAAGTTTGGTCATATCTTTTATCTTCAGTCCATTCAAGGGCACTCCAAGACTTATATCAGGATCCCATGAAACTAATACGCTGGCGTGTCCCAGGTGGCGGAGAGGGGGGTCCTAACCGGCTTACCGGCGGACTTGAGGGAAATAAAATACCTCTCGCGGACCAAACACACAATCCCCTGTGGGTGGGGGACGCAGACGAAGAATTTATCCACGGTATCCCCTGCCTGTCGTAAGAGACGACTAAAAGGGGCGACCGAGGGATGACCAAATTAGAACAATGAAACTACTTGTGATTAGTGCCACCACGCGGGGAACACCATGGGTCGCTTTTACTTGCGCGTATTACCATTATGTTGGGTACCAAATAGGTTTGTGATTATTAGCAAAAGAGAGCGCTATGGCTTTTACAGTACCTGTGATTCGTAGCGCTAGATGAGCGACACCATGGGATGAGGGCACCCATGGTTCTGGCTTGCCTATGATTAATACCCACCATATGAGGAACACCACGAGATAGTAAGAGTCCCTGTGGTTAGTACACTTATGTGATGAACGCCATATAGGTTTGCGTTGCCTGTAAATGGCTCCGCAATGTGCGGAACAGCGTAGGTCTGTAATACATGCGCGAGTTTCATTACCTGTGAGTAGTACCATAATGTGTGGAATACCGCGAGTCTACGCTACTCTTGATTAGTACTCGTACCTCAACATGACAAATACCATGGTTCTACTTTCCTAGCGATAAGTACCATTGTGAGGGGCCGCTGACTTGGATTTTGGACCCCTTTCGACTACAAGTATCATCGATTCAGTATTGTGCTATAGAAGGAGTCCCTTTGTCAGTGTGCGCCGGCTTCTGTGCATGTCAGGCACTGTGGGTCGGTTCCACTGATCGTTTTAAATTCATCGCTATCCATCCATTCATTCTCGTCCTCACGTTTTGAATTGTGATCAGAGGAATGTTTTGGGCTTTTAATTTGCCACTTCATTTCGTCTCATTTCGTACCATTAGTGGCCGATGTCCTATATGTTAGGCCCCTTTAAACAAGCATCATCATCATCATCATAATACCAGGATCAATAATTGAAATTCTTCTGCACTTCCTTGTTACTTACTACATTTGAACAGCGGTGTCAGTTTTGTAGTCAACCTCGCCTTGCACTGTTACTTGGTCTTTCAATGCAGATCGTCTTAGATACTGAACTTGAAATGCCAATTTCTAGGAGTTCATAAGACTTTGCCTGTTTCTTTCTTCCAATCTTGAAGAAGTACATCTTCACTTCCAAGGTCAAATACTGTTCCATGTTTGCCAATGATAGTCTTGTATTCTTGAGGATCTACAATCATTTCCTTATTTGTTCAGTTGATCCAAATACATGGTCGGGAGAGTGGAATGAATGCCCATAGACTGGAAATATACGAGGACGGTTTGAAAAGTTCTCGGAATCACCGCTAGATGTCATTGCTAGAGCAACGAGGTTCCCGCGCAATAATCACACATCCTTTGTGAGTGAACACGTGGCGCGTTAGTGCTCTAGCTGCAGGAGTGTGGTAGTAACGACTCTTTGTTGTTGTTCCCGCGTAGTGATTTGTGACAATGGGAAAAACTGAGCAGTGATTAAATACTTAGTAAAGAAAGGTATGAAAGCAAAGGAAATTCATGCCGACTTTCAGAACTCACTGGGGGACCCTGCTCCTTCATTTTCAACTGTTGCCAAGTGGACCAGCGAGTTTAAATTTGGTCGGGAGAGCTTGGATGATGATCCGCGTCGTGGACGGCCAAAAAGTGTTACGACCCCAGAATTTATCGCAAAAGTGCATAAAATGATCATGGAGGATCGTCGACTGGAAGTGCGGGAGATTGACGAAGCTGTAGGGATGACTTCTGAACGGGTATATTCTATTTTAACCGAAGAATTGGGTATGAAAAAATTATCCGGAAGATGGGTGCAGCGGCTCTTGACATTGGACAAAAAACGCACCAGATTGGGAATGTCCGAACAAAGTCTGGTCCGTTCTATTTCGTTAACATGTACAAGAGCTTCATTGAGTAGCCATGTGGAGAGCATTCCAATCATCGCTGTATTTTTATTTTGTGCTGCACACCTAGCAGCAAAATGTCGCACAACTGTATACCACTAAGTTCACAAGTTTTGAGCGTGTTATGTAGGCAACTTGCTATGGCATTGGGAATTGTACCATATTCGCTCTCATTCCACATGTACATTGCCTGAGTAGATGTTGAGGTACATTTAACAGCAGTGATGTTGTGCAAACTCATTTGGCGACTGAAATACGTCCTCTGATCTGAAAATTTTGGGAGTATGAGATCTTTGTGACAGTCAAAAGATATCGTCAGATGTTCTTGTTTGTCTTCTTTGAGGAAGCCATAAAACGCATCAGCTTTCATGCTATGTACTCGTTTCTTTGTTTCCATTGCTACACGTTTTTCTTCATTTGTTTCCTTTTTCATACTTCCTTCAAGTTGAATACAGTAGGAACAGGCATCTGTTTTAGGGGTCCTAAGTCCAATATTGTAATTCCTTACTAGTATACTTTTCAAGAAATATTGTTTTACTTGTAAATCACCTGGCACAGACTAATTGTATATAACCCACATCTTCTTAACACTAAGTTTTTGGGGGTGGTGGATATATTTTCGGCTAGTGGATTTACATCGAGCATAATGGGATTCACTTGCCTTGAACGATTGTATATACTCATGGATAGATTTCCTACGGTCACTATTTTGTAAGCTTTTCCTATTACCACCTCCTGTTTCTTAGCTGGTTCTCCACCACTCATGCAATGTCTTTTCAGTACGCTATTGAGCCTGTCCTTCTTAATACCCAAAATGCTCAGGAAACCCTCAAGGCATATGAAAACCTTCACAGCATACCTGTTACGAAAAAAAAAAATTGAAGATTTACATTCTTCGTCGACCTGGTGTGATCTCTAACTCGACGTCGTTGGACTGGCTTAGCTACAGAATGTGCAATAATAAAATTGTCTTGTTGCTGTTTATCTGATGAAGCACAAAAAATCGAGTGGAACTTCTTTATGTTGAGCAAACTTAGTCTTGCATTTCCAGGATGATGACAAACTGGTATACCAGGAGAACCACAGGAGGAATATCTAAACAAATCAATATGTATTATTTTAGAATTTATGGGATTATGTTATGGTATAATTATCACAAAAAATGCAGTACTGTATTGTACAAAATATTATCTTCTCTCATGAAAATATAACCTTAACCACACATAGGTTACCTTTCCTTTCGTTTCATTTCTCTTTTCCATTTCTCTGTATTTGCTCTTTTCACACCATCTTTGCTTGGAGAACACTTTTGTAAATCACTGCTCAATGTATACATTATTCCACATAATATTATGCAAGTAGAAATTAAACGTATGAATGTTTAACTAACACTTAACCACACGTTACAAAACACAATACAGCTGATGGCAGTGTGAAGGAATGCTGGTAATGCAATTCTGTGTGCTGATTGGCTGAAAGCGACCTGGTGGGTTTTGAAACTTAGAGTGGCGGATGTTCAATTGGATCTAGCGAATTTTGAAATTAACCCTAAGTTTTGTCCCCCATTTTCATAGGGAAAGAGCTACTTTTGAAGGAAAATCATGGCACCATTGAATTGCCTGCGTGCAAGTTCATATAAAAGCAACTTCATCTCCTTTTTCATTTTCGATGGACTTGGGGAGTTTTGATTCTAGGTGCATCAAATGTATGTAATGCATGTGTGAAATAAGTTGAACAAACTGAACAGTTTTAATTGTAGCACTTGTGAAAGAAACAGATTTATGTTGTTAATGTTCTAAGATTTGGTTATGAGATTGTTACTTCAATACAAAATACTGAAAACATGTATTGTATAATTTTTAGGTTCGCCATCGAACATTTATCGAGAGTTTGTCGAATCTTGAAGCAGCCAAGAAGTCATGGTTTATTAGTTGGAGTTGGTGGTTCTGGAAGGCAATCTCTAACTCGTCTTGCAGCTCATATTTCAGAATATGACCTCTTTCAAGTGAGTGTTATTTTTCAAGTTCCTAGTGCATAATTATAATAAAAATATAGTGCTCACCAGAACATGAACAACAACAGCAAAAAATACTGATATTCAAGATAATGTGGAATGCAATTTTAATTTTCGTTCAAGAACCAATATTACATTTCTGATACAGAAGCAATTCAGTCAGCAAGGTGAAAGGATGCGATAGTGCTGAGCGAGTGACAAGCGTAGGAAGTGCGGCAAGTGACTGAACGGAACATGGGAGTATTGCACACGCCCCCTAACCGTATGTGTCTCCGGCGATATATTTACAGGGTCGTAAAATGTGTTACATCTATTAGGCATACTGAATATGTATATGTGGCTTATATGGCAGGAGAATACGGATGTCATCTAACTAAAGTCCGGCTCCATGGTTCAATGGTTAGCGTGCTGGCCTTTGGTCACGGGGATCCCGGGTTCGATTCCCGGCAGGGTCGGGAATTTTAACCATCATTGGTTAATTTTGCTAGCTCGAGGGCTGGGTGTATGTGTCGTTTTCATAATCATTTCATCCTCATCTTGACGCGCAGGTCGCCCACAGTTGTCAAATGAAAAGACCTGCACCTGGCGAGCCGAAAATGTCCTCGGACACTCCCGGCACTAAAAGCCATACGCCATTTCATTTTTCATCTAAAATCGAATGAGAACATGATTTAAAATTTGTAAAGTTAAAGGGTTTGTTAGACTCCTGATGATGATGGAAAATGACGCAAATATACATGGTGAATACATAATCGAATTGCACAAAAATTAAACCCTGGATACGTAGAGCATTGTTCAAGCTTTGGGAATAAAACTGAGTATAACCATTCAAGAAGAATCTATTTCATGACCTCGCGTGTACGCAGTATTAAATATAATCACTGAAGCTACTCTCAATTTTACTGGGAAAACAAAACGATGATACTCAAATATAAAAATCCGAGTGACACCTAATCTAACAATAAAAAATTTCCCACTGGAATAATCTAAAGTAATATAACGTAAACAAAACACACACTTCAGATGCCCTGGGTCCAAGTCGAACCGCACCCATATACACACGAACCCGATCGCGCCATTGGTTGAAATCAATGTCGACCCTGAATTATATCATAATACAATAAACTTATGAACACTTAAGACATAAAGAAATTATATACACAACACAGGTGAACGCTAACCACCAGTCCCAACATTTTTTGATCTGCCGGTTCAAATCAGAGCCGAACCAAGGATCTTCGACGTTTGCAGAGGGGCTGAAATCCCTACTAATAATTTTTGTAGATGCACGAAAACAATTAAGAAGAAAGGAATCGGGTTATTGATTTCTGTCAATTATAAAGTCGGCTGATGAAATTAATCATATGCATTCCACTCTGGAGCAATACTACATACCTTCTACATGTCGCACGGTGTGGGGTTATAGACAGAAAAACTAAAAGAAAGCACAACCTTGGAGACGAGCTTTCTTTACTCCCTCTCTTGTACGGAGGTGTGGGAAGGAACATAACTTTCAATTTCGTCGCTTAAAATATCACGTTCAAAAAAATTAATGCGCTTCACATAATAACACACTCATTTCAGCGAGGTGATTCGTAGTTCATTTCTTATGTCTTAATTCAATAAGCGTTCACATGTGTCCACCCACAATTAGACTTTCAAAATTCGTACCGTGAGTCCTCATTTCAGTTCCATTCTGACGCATTTTTCAGCAGATTATTCCTTTCTTCAACACAATCTTCTCAGCAGACACAGAAATCCAAATAACAAAACACTGGCTTACACTACCGCTCATTAATTTCAATTCATCCAATAGGTGACATCTAGTTCTCTGTAGATAATGTCTAATACCGTGGATACGGTTGATGAAGCAAAGGAATAGTACAACAGTTGTACACATGTCATGATTTTTGTTTGTGGTCAACGAGATATAATAGTATCCAAAAAACAATGGTAACCCACATTATGTACCTATCGGATATGTTTGTTTACCTATTTGCCGACGGACCCCGCATTCGGTGCACCTGTGTTGTTCCCTGTAGTGAAGTGATACCTGCAGCGAACGTCAAGCAATGCTACGATACGTAACATATTGTTCCTGCATACCAGTTCCTTCATGGCAGTTGAAGTATGCACATCGTTAGTATGGCTCCACGAGTGGAGATATCCGCAGAAAAATCTGTTGTAATTGTAGCACTTAGCCAAGCAGGTTTATCTATTCGCCAAATTACGAAACAATACACCCTTCACTGCCAGAAGTCAACAGGTAGCAATAAGGACATACCACGAACAGGACGACCTCATAAAACAACTAAAAACACGAACCTCCTACGGTGGCGTAGCAGGGGGGAGAGGTGATACTCCCACGTGGCGCGTCCCAGGTGGCGGATAGGGGGGTCCTAACCGGCTTGCCGGCGGACTTGAGGGAAATAAAATACCTCTCGCGGACCAAACACACTACCCCTTGCGGGTGGGGGACGCACATGTAGAATACACCCGCGGTATCCCCTGCCTGTCGTAAGAGGCGACTAAAAGGGGCGACCAAGGGATGCTGATATTAGAACCATGAAACTACTATCGATTAGTACCATCACGCGAGAACACCATGGGTCACCTTTACTTACGAGTAGTACCACTATATTTGGTACACAATAGGTTTGTGATTAGTAGCAGCAGAGAGTGGTTCCCCTGTGGGTTTCCAGTACCCGTGATTAGTACCATTGTGAGAAACACCACGGGTCTGGGCGTTGCCTGTGAGTTGTACCACTATGTGAGCGACACCGTGGGTCTGCGTTGCCTGTGATTAGTACCCACTATGTGAGGAACACCACGGGGCCTGTGGGACCGGCACCCGTGACTAGTACACCTAGGTGAGGAAACTCATCGGTTTGCGTTGGCTATGAGTGGCGCCATTGTGTGAGAAACACCATAGGTCTGCGTTACCTGTTCGAAGTACAATACTTGTGAGTAGTACCATCTTGTGTGGAACACTGTGAGTCTTCGCTACTTTTGATTAGTACCCCAACATGACAAATAGCATGTTTCTACTTTACTCGCGACATGTACCATTCTGTGGGGTCTTAGGCGTGGATTTTGCACCCCTTTAGACATCAAGCATCCTCGATTCAGGATTCAGCTTTATGAGAGGTCCCTTGGTCAGTAATAAGCTATGTATGATCCTTTTTTTGAGTTGAATCCACTAATTTTTTGTTTGCTCGTTTTTTGTTTGTTTTTTTTTGCTTCATGTCCATCCATTCCTTCTTCATGACGATTTTTTTCTTTTGGCCAGTGGATGATTTTGAATTTTTGTTGTCATTTCATTTCGTACCATTAGGGGCCGATGATCTCGATGTTAGGCCCCTTTAAACAACAAGCATCATCATCATCATCATCATCAAACAACGAAAAGTGATGATAAAATGGTCTGCGATGAAGTGAACAGACGTATCAGGGAAGTTAATATATCCAGCAAGGAACATCTCTGGAATATTGTTAAGGATGTGCGGAATCATATAGATTCACGATACCTACAAGAACTGATTGACCGCATGCCTCGTGTTTGTGAGACATTCATTAAATCCAAATGGGTATACTTTGATGAAAGTAAAATATAATGCTTGTGATTGTATTATATACTGTATGTGTAAGTTAATACAATAATTAAAATAATAATTATATTTTGTGAGAAATCACGTTTGATTTGTGTTGTAAATCTGAAATACCAGGGTGTATTGAAATTAATGAGCGGATGTGCCTAAGTGGCTTACATGGCCACTAATTCCTTACTCTACACTTGCTTCATGACGATAGAAATACACACGTTAATTGCAAACAAGCAGAATGGTAACTTCACACAACTCAGAGTGTAGTTATGGTCCTACTGTTATCGAGAACACACGTTATAGTCATAGTCGGTCACAATTCAATTAAAAATAAATGGGACCTAACTATATATTTCATGGGAGGTCGCCGGCTCACTGCAACATTCCTTCATTCACACAGGATAATCTACACTAACATTTCTTGGCATGCATGATAGCTCACATGGATGAGTACCAGCCCTCTTACAAAACCGATTCCAAGAACTAATGATACCATTATATCCAAATAAAACTACACAGAAAAATAACCCCAGCCGGATACTAGCAGTATTAAAAAAATAAAATGAAAAAGGAAAACCTTCTCACAAACAAATTGTTTCTGACTACTCTTGCTATAAACTGTCCATGGATATACGACTTGATGAATGCTCTTCTTTGAGCGTACGGTAGGGGTCTTTCCTTATTGTGATTGGGGGTGGTTTGCAACGAGGCGCCTGCTGTGACACTGGATTTTATGGTTGAACAGTTGTGTCTTGCTCTAATCCTGAGTATCTATTGGAGGTTGGTATAGGTTGAGAATGTAGTACTGGTGTTTTTGGTGTTTCAACTGGGCACACGCTTTGCGCTGCGTTGCGAAAACTTCGGCATCTATGCCTGTATGGGTTCTTTTAACAACTTGGCCGCTGTTGATCTCTGATGAGGGTGTGATTTCTTTGATTGCCCTTTCATGAAATTGACTAGCGCTTGCTGTTTTTCTTCCTGAAGAACTTCTGAGGGGTCCTTTTGGTAATTTCTATCCAGGTATGGTTCGTGAGGTATGTCTTCGGTTGCGCTAGTGATCCTAGGTGGATTGGTTTGAGGATTATGCTTCTTCTCAGTGGTACTTGGGTTTGCTACGTTTCTATTCTCCTTCTTCTCTTCAAGATTGTCCGCGTTGTGAGTGGGGACGTAGGTTCCGTCGATTGACATTCGAAGGTATTCTTTGTATTCTAATTTGCTGGTTAGGTGGAACGTGGTGCTGGGGTAGCGTTGCTTGGGGGGATGGGTCCAGCCCCGCGGTGTAGGGGCAACGCGTCCGCCTGTCAACCGGTGGCCCCGGGTTCGATTCCCGTCCGGGTCAGGGGTTTTAATTGTAATTGATTTATATCCCTGTCCTGTGGACTGGGTGTTTCTGTCGCCCTTAACGTTCCCTGCCTCACATTCAACACTGTATACTTCCGCAATTCCACTTACAAGCAGGTTCCTTCCAAATGGTGAAAGTAGTGGAAAAAGATCTTCATAGGTCGACGCCACGAACAAATATCATTCACAAAAAAAGTGTTGCTTGGGCCTTCATGGTCGAAGTTACTCGATCCACCTCTTCCAAGTTGGACCCATGAGCAGTGTTGTTCCTGCGAGTGCCTTTATGGCTCATTTCGTTAATGGTACTCTGTTGTGTACACCAGGCGTGTGTGGCTTGAGTGTTGTGTCTACGCTCCAAGTCGTTTCGGTAAACCAAGGGCCCTGCGACCGGTCTCAAAGGCTGAGGGGTGTTGCTTGTGAAAGAAGTCGTCGTGTGTATTCCACTGTGTTCAGTATGGTCTGCGTTACCTATGTGTAGCACGACTTTCTGTACAATACCATTGGTCTACGTTGCCTGCGGTTAGTACTACAGTGTGAGAAACACCACAGGTTTGGCTCACCCCCGTGATTAGTACCACTGTTTGAGGAAAACCATTCTTACGCGTTGCCTGACAGTAGTACCATTGTGTGAGTAACACCATGGGCATGTGTTGCCTGTGGGCGTTACCATAATGTGCGATACACCGTGGGTCTGCATTGCCTGTGCTTAGCACCACTATGTGAGCGATGGCATGGAAATATGTGGCTTGTGATTAGTTTCACCAAGTGAGGAACAGCATGGGAATACCGGCACCCGTGATTAGTACACCTAGGTAAGGAGCACCATGGGTCTGCTTTGTTGCGAGTGATGCCCTTATGTGAGAAACGCCACGAATTTTTGCTACCAGCGAGTGGTGCCATTGTGTGTGACAAGCCATGGGTTTACATTTCCTGCGATTAGTATCACAGTGCGAGAAATACCATGACTGTACGTTACCTGTGATTAGTACCACTGTAGGAGAAACACCATGGTTCTGTTTAACTAATGATTAGTATCATTGTGAGGGGCCGGTGACCTGGAATTTGGATCCCATTAAATAATAAGCATCATCCCAGTAATTAGGTCATTGTGAATTGCATCCACGGATTGTTTTTGTTTCACGATGATTTTCTCATCACCATTCGTTTTAGATTGTAGTCAGTGGATACATTTCGTTTATTTGCATTTCGTTACGCCTCGTGCCATTAGTGGCCGATGAGTTAACTGTTAGGCCTCTTTAAATAACAAACATCATCGTCATCATCATCATCATCATCGAAAGTATCCCAGAACACATTTGGAAGCCTCATACTGTTGCTGGATACAGGATTATTTACTTCTCCCGCTCTAGCAGATTGTACACTGTTTGGTTAGTCAAAATTCTTACCATCTCGTGAGATTAAGAGGAACTTGAAAATGGTAGGGTTTTGAACCTGGGTTCGAGAATGGTTGACATTGCTAATATACCAACACTCTCAACATTAGCAAATGTATTTTCTATCTCTGCAATAAGGACCTTCAGTACTTTATTTACGAATGGAACATTGTCCTGACTGTGGTAACGTCACACTACCAGTTGCTTCTGTGTATGCAATCGCATGACTTTAGAAAGTGACACAGATTTCTCTGCGGACATTTGTTTTGATATCTCGTCGATTAGTTCCAAAATCCGAATTAATCCACCCTGTCATTAATGAGAGAGATGTTACCGCTGTATTCAGCGTAGCTAGTGCTGCTGTCATACAGTCCTTTTGGCTGAATAACCGGGACATCATCGCGTAGGTACTATTCCATCTGGTGTCTCCTTCCTGAATAAGTTTTTGTTCTGGTTTGCCCAAAGTTTCTACGTAGCACGGCAAGAAGACCTGAACCAACCAACAAATTTCCTCCATTTTCCTCATACGCTCTAGCGCACGTTTCACGATTTTATAGAATGAGCGAAATATGGCGCATAATTTGCCCTGTCTCTCTGTATTTGGTCCACTGCAGCTTTTATGTTGGTAGCATTATCGGCTACAATGCTCTGAAATTTGTTCTGCAGTTCCCAAGCCTGTATTATGCTTTCAGGCTCACTGGTAATGTGGGCGGCCGTATGCGTTTCATAGAACCGAGCAGTCTGAAGCGTTAGACTTTCTAGATGAAAGTCCTTCGTCACAAAATGGCACGTCACTGCGATGTATGATTCGGTGGATAGGGACGTCCAGAGATCAACAGTCAGACTTACATATTCAGTTTGACTTACTTTTTTCTTTACCTCACCGGTCACTCCTTCGTACTTCTTTGTAACCATATGACGCAGTCACTTCCGTGACGGCAGCACATACCTCGGATCCAGAGCATGGACAAGCGTGCGAAAGCCTCTGTTGTCCATTACTGACAAAGGCTGTAGGTTTTTCCTCAACATTTTTACAAGTGTTCCGTCAATCATGGTTTGTCGTGGATACCCCTCTGAATATGGTCATTACAGCACATTATTCATACGTTGTTTATGTATAGTTGCTCAAAACAGGAATGAGCTCATGGTAGTGGATTTTTCTCGTATAAAATATTTTATCAGACTTAATTTTAATTATTCTCAAAATATAATTTACACCCTATGTAGATAGAAACGTTGTGGCTACCAACGGCAAACATTAGATTTGGGCGAGGAACTTATACAATATCATGCGTTCATTCTTTTCTTCAGTGAATGTGTATCTATCAATGATCGTAATTACACCATGGGAGTGGTCATGAGCATCGCTTGCAAGTTTTTCTCTCGGCCGTTCTGCAGCATCATGTATGCGTTTTATCATATCCGATGTCTGATTCGTTGGCTGAATGGTCAGCGTACTGGCCTTCGGTTCAGAGGGTGCCGGGTTCGATTCCCCACCGGGTCGGGGATTTTAACCTTCATTGGTTCATTCCAATGGCTCGGGGGCTTTCTGGACAAAACTATGATATGTAGATTTCTTGTGGGAATCAGGTTGTAGGGAACTATTTTTAATTGTGATTGCCGTAGATTTTCTGTGTATTCCAAACTGAAATTGGTTTGCTGTCCGAGTTGTTTTAATGTCCAAAAAGTTAAGCGAACCTTCTTCTTCTTCGACCATGAACTTTATATTTTGTTCCAGAGTTTTCAGTACGTTCCATACATTTTGGCTATCATTAAGATATTCGTTTATTATTGCATATGTATCATCGACATATTGTAACCAAAAGTTGAGCCCTTTAATATGGGGTACAATCCGAGAATGTTCTAGGTGGTCTAAATGTATGTTGGCTAGGGCGCCTGAAGCCGGAGCTCCCATGGGGAGACCGTCCTGTTGGTATATTTTGTTGTTAAAGGGGAAATAGCTGTGATTAAGTGCAAATTTAAGAACGATCATGAAGTCTTCTACCTCTCGTACACTAATATGTTTATGTTCTAACAGATTTGTTTTAATGACCTTGATAGTTTCTTCTATGCGGACGTTAGTGTACATGTCTTTGATATCGAACGAGCATGTGACATAAGATGGAGTGAGTTTAAAATCCTTGATCACCTTACAAAAATTGCTAGAGTTTTTATAGAAGTTTTGGGGGTATAATACATAGTTGTGCGTTAAGAACTTGTGTACAAATTGGGAAGTTGTATAAGTGGGACTTTTACGAAAATTAATTATGGGTCCAATAGGCATATCTTTTTGTGTAGTTTCGGCATGGCTCTTGCCTTCGGGAGATCTGGGTTCATGTTTATAAGTTTCTCTGTTTCTTGCTCACTTAGAAGAAAGGATGTTTGCTTAAATATCGCCTTCAAATGTCTTTGTAGACGTGTAGTGGTGTATTTATCTATGACCTTGAAATTTGTTGTTCTTGAAAATAACCTCAGTTTTTTTCAATATATTCAGTTTAGCATGACTATTGTTCCTCCTTTATCTGCTTTCATTACGACTACGTTTCCTGTTTATTTTTTGTTGAAGATCTTTTATTCATATTAGATTTATTACAGATGGTTTTTAACCCTTTAATTAGGGTGAGTCGTCTTCATAAGACCTATCTGTGTAGGTGCAACGTAAAGAAGCTTGCAAAAAAAAAAAAAAAAAAAAAAAAAAAAAAACAGGGTGGGAATTTTCCACTTTGCTTCATACCTCAAATCATTTTGGTATTCAGTCGGTAGAGTCTCTATTGCCGCTTCAGTTTCTGCTAAAGTTAGGATTAAATCTTTATCTTTGGTGCAATGCTAGTTGAAATTTGGGCCTTTACTTAACACTTTCAATTCCTGTTCTGTGAAAACTGTATCCGATAAATTTCTAACTAGGGGTGGATATTTGTCGTGGTTGTTCATTAGTTTTAGTTGTGGTGTGCTACTTTTACCTAGTTCGTTACCTTTTAGTTTCTCTAATTTCTTATTGAGTGTTGCTTGTTTCTTTTCCATTAAATTGCCTATTTTTGCCTACTGTGTTTTAGGAAGGAGGCCCATTCCAGCGGCGATAGGGCAGTTGAGGCTGAGAGATGTGCTAAATATGTTGGTTAATTTTCTTATAGATTTGCCAAAGGCAAAGAATAAAAAGAATCGATTAGGTGGAAAAATATTGTGATTATCAGACATTGCACAGATGGTATATCACTTGACAAGTACCCCCTGCGGGTGGGGGACGCACATGCAGAATACAGCCGCGGTATCCCCTGCCTGTCTCAAGAGGCACTAAAAGGGGCGACCTATGCGCGGACATGGATTGCGGTTTGGTACAATGTGTTGGACCTCCTGTAGATGGGAGGGGTTGAATACATTCACAGGTAATCCCTGCCTGTCGTAGGAGGCGACTAAGAAAGTCATGTGTCCATGGTCCCCTCTTAATTTTTTATTGTGTTTCTGAGGGTCAGTTGTAGACCATTCCAAATTTCTTATATGCGTGCTACTCGTAAGTGGGCCTCTTACGTGTGCGGTTACGCCCAAAAACCCGCAATTGACCACCCAGGAATCTTGCGGGTGGGAGCGCCATGTACCCGGGCAGTAGTATCCGCCTGACAACACAGGTCCCCACACAGCCGAATGCCAGAAGGACATATTATTTTTAATTTTTCTCTATATTTATTGCTCTGTAAACGCTATGGGGTGCATGCTATTGCGGGTGACTGGAGGAAGGGAGTCCTAATGCTCATTGCCTCAGTCATCCCGTATTAGACATCGTCCAACATCGGACCCCGGGCAGTACCAGCTATGACCAGGTGGGTATTGCCTTAGCTGCTTGGTTTTGCTACAGAGACCCCTGATCGGAGTGGGTGGCATTCGGGAAGGATGGTTTCGGGCATGGCTTCGAAGCGAACTCGCCCATCCCGAGGTGGTCCCCCACCTAAGTCTTTTGCTTCCCTGAGAGTTTCAACTCCCTGGGAACAAGCGCAGCGTGAAGGAATGGGATCCAGCATCCCTAGGTTTGTAGTTGCTACCAGGACCGATGGGCATGATTTTAAGCTGGTGAAATTGACCCTTTCTAGTAGACACATTGAAGGCGTCTACGGCGAACGTGAAGATATCAAGAAAATGCGCAACGGTAGTTTACTTTTGAAGACTCGTACAGCACTGCAAGCCGATCAGTTGCTTAAGTGCGACCACTTTGGCGAAATCTCCGTCAAAGTGGAGGAGCACAAATCCTTGAATCTGGTTCGCGGAGTCATCATTCACCGCGAACGTGTTTTGAACACTGACGATGAGCTGATGGACGGCATGGAGAACCGTGGCGTGCCAAACGTCTGGCGCATTACGCGCAAGGTCAGCGGTGAAGACGTTGCCACTGGTGCCTTCATTGTCTCTTTCAAGTTGTCAATGTTACCAGAGAAAGTCAAGATAACAACTTACCGTTGCAATGTGAGGCCGTTCATCCCGCCACCTATGCGAAGCTATCAATGCCAGCGATTCGGACACATGGTATCTCGTTGTCCGAATACGTCTGTATGTGGTACATGTGGACAAGTTGCTGACGGCGCGGACGAGTGCATATCTGCGTACAAGTGCACTAACTCTGGTTTTCATTCTCCTCGGGATCGGAACTGTCCGACGTACCTGAGTGAGAAGAAGATCCAGGATATCAAGACCCTGGATGGTCTCTCTCCTACCAGGAAGCGCGCCGTAAGTTTAATTCCACGAATACACCTGCCCGTACACTCTACTATAGCATGATAGCTCCGAGTCTCCCAGGTTCGTCCTTCACAACACCGTTCCCCGTAACGATCGCTGCGCCCAAGGCGTCTGTTGTTCCTCAGAGCAACGTCGCAAAGTGTAAAAGCTCGAAGGGGGGGGGGGGACCACTCCACCTTCGACCAACAAGAAGTCTGTGCCGGCAGGCAGATCCAAGCCGTCACCCACGAACCTACTACGATGGCGTAGCAGGGGGAGAGGTGATACTCCCACGTGGCGCGTCCCAGGTGGCGGATAGGGGGGTCCTAACCGGCTTGCCGGCGGACTTGAGGGAAATAAAATACCTCTCGCGGATCAAACACACTACCCCCTGCGGGTGGGGGACACATATGCAGAATACACCCGCGGTATCCCCTGCCTGTCGTAAGAGGCGACAAAAAGGGGCGACCTTGGCGCGGACATGGATTGCGGTTTGGTATAATGTGATGGACCTCCTGTGGATGGGAGAGGCTGAATACATCCATAGGTAATCCCTGCCTGTCGTAGAAGGCGACTTAAAGGGTCATGTGGCCATGGTCCCCTCTTTATTTTTTTATTATTTTTCCGAGGGTCAGATGTAGACCATTCAAAATTTGATGTGCGTGCTGCCCGGCGATGGAGCTCCTATGTGTGCGACTACGCTCGAAAGCCCGTGCCAGCAACCACCCAGGACGCGGCGGGTGGGAGTATCATGTACCCGGGCAGTGGTATCCGCCTGACAACACAGGTCCCCGCACAGCCGAATGACAGAAGGACATATTATTATTAATTATTTTTATTTTTTTCTCTATATTTAGTGCTCTGTAAACGCTATGGGGTACATGCTATTGCGGGTGACTGGAGGAAGGGAGTCTTAGTGCTCATTGCCTCAGTCATGCCGTATTAGGCATCGTCCAACATCGGACCCCGGGCAGTACCTGCTATGACCAGGTGGGTATTGCCTTGGCTGCTTGGTTCGGCTACAGAGACCCCTGATCGGAGTGGGTGGCATTCGGGCAGGATGCTATCGGGCATGGCTTCCAAACGAAGTCGGCTCTCACAAGGTGGTCGCCCACCTAAGTCTTTAACTTTTGCTTCCCTGAGAGGTTCAACTCCCTGGGAACATGCGCAGCGTGAAGGAATGGGATCCAGCTTCCCTAGGTTTCTGGTCGCTACCAGAACCGATGGGAACGATTTTAAGCTGGTGAAGTCGGTCCTTTTTAGTCGGCACATCGAAGGCGTCTATGGCGAACTGGAGGAACTTAAGAAAATGCGCAACGGTAGTTTGCTTCTCAAGACTCGTACAGCACTGCAAGCTGATCAGTTGCTTAAGTGCGAGCACTTTGGCGAAATCCCCGTCAAAGTGGAGGAGCATAAGTCCTTGAACCTGGTTCGCGGAGTCATCTTTCACCGCGACCTTATTTTGAACACTGACGACGAGTTGATGGAAGACATGAAGAACCGTGGCGTGACACACGTCCGGCGCATTACGCGCAAGGTCAACGGTGAAGACGTTGCCACTGGTGCCTTCATTGTCTCTTTCAAGTTGTCAGTGTTACCAGAGAAAGTCAAGGTAACCACTTATCGTTGTGATGTGAGGCCGTACATCCCTCCTCCTATACGATGCTATCAATGCCAGCGATTCGGACATATGGTATCTCGCTGTTCGAATCAGGCTGTATGTGGTACATGTGGACGAGTAGCTCACGGCGCGGAGGAGTGCACAACTCCATACAAGTGCACTAACTGCTCCGGTTTTCATTCTCCTCCGGATCGGAATTGTCCGACATACCTGAGTGAGAAGAAGATCCAGGAGATCAAGACCCTGGATGGTCTTTCCTACCAGGAAGCGCGCCGTAAGTTTCATTCTATGAATACACCTGCCCGTACACTCGACTATAGCTTGATAGCTCAGAGTCTTCCAGGTTCGTCATTTACGACCAAGACACCTGTCCAGACCGCTGCGCCCAAGGCGACTGTTGCTGCTCCCAGCAACGTCGCAAATAGTCAAAGCTCGCAGGGGGGGACCACCCCACCTTCGACCAACCAGAAGTCTGTGCCGGCTGGGAACTCCCAGCCGGCACAGCAAGGGGGGAAGACTAAGTCTCCCCCCCCTAGGAGGTCGACGAAAGTCGTGCCCCAGCCGGCGGAGGCGGCTTCGTTGACCAGGGCTGGGAAACCATCTCCCAGCCCGTCTAAACCTTAAAAAAAAGAAGGGGAAGAAGAGCGCCCGTTCTGAGCGCTCTCGGCCTTCCCCTGCGAAGGAGAAGTCATGTCCCCCATCTGGAGGGTATGACTCTGCGCCAGGAGGCACTCCTGCTCCCAAACCTGCGCGCTCTCCTCGTAGGGGACCCCCTCGCGCCCGAAATTTGTCGAAGTTCTGGGCGGCACCCCTGCCATCTTTTGATGACGGGATGGATGTCGCGCTGTCCTCCACATCTACGGATGTAGAATTAGATAGTGTTTAGGCTAACGAGCATTTTTCGCTCATAACCTAACACTCCTTTTACAGTCCACACTATGACACTGTTACAGTGGAATTGTAATGGTTATGACAGGCATCTTGCTGAGTTACGTCAGCTCATTAGTGAGTACGCAGCGAGTATAGTCTGTATTCAGGAGACCAATTTCAGACCTGGTCATCATACGGTCTTGAGGAATTTCAAACTATACTCGACAGAACGATACTATGCTCACCGGGCTTCCGGAGGCGTTGGCATTTTTGTACGTTCTGATAGCTACAGCGAAGAGGTTCCATTACGAACCCCTCTACAGGTTGTAGCTGTTCGCGTCTCGCTGCCTGTCATAGCAACAGTGTGTAATGTTTATCTTCCACCCGGCCAGCATCTGAACATCAATGATGTCGCTGATCTTATAGATCAGCTTCCACCACCCTTCCTCTTATTGGGAGATTTTAACGCCCATCACCCCATATGGGGCTCTGAGACGCCTTGTCCCCGAGGAAGAGAGTTGGAAACACTTATAACAGATCTGGATTTATGTATTTTGAACACAGGGGAACCAACTCACTTTAGTGTACGTTACGGCACATACTCTCGCATAGACGTAAGTCTATGCAGCCGAACGTTGGTTCCACTGTTTCGGTGGAATGCACACGATGATCTCTGTGACAGTGACCATTTTCCCATTATTCTTACTTTGTTGAAACATAAACCCGTCGAGGCTCCCCCTCGATGGATTCTTAAACATGCTGATTGGCCAAAGTACACATCACTAGCTGTCTTTCACGATGATGTCAGGCGGACCGTCGGCGAGGAAATAACTTACGTCACCCAAGTTATTCTTGCTGCTGCTGAGGAGTCCATTCCGTTTTTCTCGGGGGCTCCTCGCCGAAAACTCGTTCCTTGGTGGAACGATGAAATAGCAGCAGCCATCAAAGAACGCCGTCGCGCTCATAAACGTTACCGTCGACAGCCTACTGTGGCCAACTTGGTAACATTTAAGAAACTCCGCGCTAAGGCGCGAGTTCTTATTCGACAAAGTAAGAAGGCTTCATGGGAGAGATATGTGTCGTCCATGACGTCGCATACTCCATCATCTCAAGTGTGGACGAAACTTCGACGACTTTCGGGTATTCAAGGATCATCTGCTGTACCGGGAATATCCATTGCAGGCAGTGTCGCCACTGATCCCCTCGCGATTGCTAATCATCTCGCTAGTCATTTCGCGGATGTCTCTGGCTCCGGGAATTACAATCCTGATTTCCTCCCTCTGAAGCGGGAGGCTGAACGTCATCACCTTAGTTTTGCCACCCAAGCTTCAGAGGACTACAACGTGCCCTTTACGGAGTGGGAACTCCGCAGCGCATTAGCGCTTTGCAAGGACACGTCTCCTGGACCGGACAACATCCATAACCAGATGTTGAAACACCTTAGTGATGATAGTTTACTATATCTCCTTCGTGTGTTCAACCGAATCTGGACAGAGGGTGATTTTCCGTCTCAGTGGCGAGAGGGCATAGTCATCCCTGTCCTCAAGCCTGACAAAGATCCTAAGTATGCAGGAAGTTACAGACCGATTTGTCTTACAAATTGCCTGTGTAAGCTCTTTGAGAGGATGGTAAATCGCAGACTCGTGTGGTGTCTGGAGAAACAAGGACTCTTGTCCGAGTACCAATGTGGATTTCGAGCCGCTCGATCCACCACAGACCACTTGGTACGCCTGGAGAGCTCTATCCAGGATGCGTTTCTCCGCAAACAGCACTTGGTAGCTGTCTTCTTTGACTTGGAGAAGGCCTACGACACCACCTGGCGATATGGCATCCTTTCAGTCCTGCATCAATGGAGATTCCGAGGTAACTTGCCGGTATTTATTGCGAATTTTTTGTCCCTCCGTCTATTCCGTGTCCGAGTAGGGAGGACATATTCGCAATACCACGTTCAAGAAAATGGAGTACCACAGGGATCGGTTCTTAGTGTCACTCTGTTCGCGATTGCCATAAACGGTATTGTCGCGGCTGCTGGTCCAGCCGTCATACCGTCCCTATATGTGGATGATTTTGCTCTGCACTATAGCTCGTGCAGTATGGCAGTCGCAGAGCGACAGTTACAGCAAGCTATTAGGAGGGTGGAGAAGTGGACCTTAGAACATGGCTTTCGGTTTTCTGCCGCAAAGACCTCCGTTGTCCACTTTTGTCGTCAACGTACACTTCACCCTCATCCTGAGCTTTATCTAGGTAATGTCGTTCTTCCAGTTGCTGACACCTACCGATTTCTTGGGCTCCTTTTTGACAGTAAATTATCGTGGGAGCCACACGTGCGGCAGTAAAAAGTGCAATGCACTAGGAAGCTTAATATCCTTAAGTTTCTTAGCAGCCTTTCTTGGGGGGCTGACCGCGCGGTGCTCCTGCGATTCTATCGGGCACACATTTTATCCCGGTTAGACTACGGCAGTGCAGCATATGGCTCCGCAAGACCAAGCGTTCTTGCGAAGCTGAACAGTATCCACCACAGCGGGGTTAGGTTGGCGACGGGAGCTTTTCGTACAAGCCCCATCGCTAGCCTGCTCGCTGAGTCTGGTGTGCCGCCTTTACACCTGAGGCGCCAGCAACTTCTACTTACATATGCTGCAAATTTGCGACAGATGCCACTTCATCCCAGCTATCCTTGCGTGTTCAACAATGTCAACCGTTTGCTGTACGCTGCTCGTCCTCGAGCGACGCGGCCGGTTGGGATACGCTTGGATAACATTTCCGAATTGTTTGACGTACCTTCGGTTCCTTGCCTTGTCAGACAACCAAGTGGGGTACCTCCGTGGGTCGTACGACGACCTGAAGTAATCCTGGATCTGCACACTGGTCCAAAGGAAAACACGGACCCTTCGATTTATCGGAGGCTCTTCCTGTCCGTTGTTGGCCGCTATCCAGGTTCAGTCGTCGTCTACACGGATGGTTCAAGGTCAGATACGAAGGTGGGCTGTGCGTTCGTTGTTAACAATGATAGGTTCCTTTTTGCTCTTCCGGCAACCTGTAGTGTGTACACAGCAGAGCTCTATGCTATCTATGAGGCTCTGCGGTACGCACTGTACAATGAGCGCCGACACTTTCTTCTGTGTACCGACTCCTTGAGTTCGCTCCAGTCTATAGATACCTGTTTCCCTCGGCACCCTCTGGTGCAGCTAATCCAGGACCTGCTGGCCGGGTGTTGGGATGCTGGCACCAGAATCACATTTCTGTGGCTCCCAAGCCACATGGGCATAGAGGGAAACGAGTTAGTAGATCAGGCTGCCAAGGAGGCAGTTACACTGCCCACGTTGCCTTTCCAGGTTCCAGTAAGTGATATTCGCTCCCAGCTGAGACATCTTGTTATGTCCCATTGGGAGATGGAATGGCAGGCCATTCCACTTCCCAATAAGCTGAGAGCGATAAAAGGAACAACGAAGGTATGGAAGACTTCCCTTCGGGCTTCGCGGAGGGAAGCCGTGGTATTATGTCGTCTTCGGATCGGCCAGGGTATCTTGACTCACTCGCATCTTTTGAAAGGAGAACCCCCTCCGGTGTGTACCTGCGGCGACCACCTTACCGTGGTGCACATCCTTACGGAGTGTGTGGACCTGGTCGATCTGCGCCGTAGTCTTAACCTTCCGAGTACTATCTCCCTTATCTTGCGTGATGACGAGCAGTCAGCAGACCTCGTCATCCGCTTTATGAGGGATAGTGGACTGTTTTCTCGTGTGTAATGCTGTCCTTTGTCCTAGTGTGTTTTGTGTCACTTTCGCTTTTATCCTATTGACTTAATTTTAGTTTGTTTTGCGTATTTTAATGCGTTATTTTAACGTCTCTCGTAAATTATGTACTACCAGGCAATGCCTTATTCTTTTGTTTTCCTGTAATTTCTCTTATTTTATTAGAAAATAAGGCATTGCGTATTAGATCCACTGATTGTTTTAATCTCACCCTCATTTTTCTCCATCATTTTTTAAACTCTAGTCAGTGGATATGTTTTTTAAAATTTTAACATCATCTCTCATGTCGTTTATCACAATCCATTAGGGGCCGATGACCTTCGATGTTAGGCCCCTTTAAACAACAAGCATCATCATCATCATCAAGCCGTCACAACAAGGGGGGCAGGCTGTCTCCCCCCCCCCCCCTCCTAAGACGTTGGCGAAAGCCGTGCCCGAGACGGCGGAGGCGGCATCGTCGACCAGGGCTGGGAAACCAACTCCCAGCCCGTCTAAACTAGAAAAGAATGCGGCGAAGAAGAACGCCCTTACCGGGCGCTCTCGCACTTAGCCTGCGAAGGAGAAATCATGACCTCCAGCTGAAGGGTATGATTCTGCAAATCTTGCGCGCTCATCTTGTAGGATAACTTCCCGCCCCCGTGGAGCGTCGAAGTTCTGGGCGTCATCCCCGCCGTCTGTCGATGACGGGATGGACGTCGCACTGTCATCTACATCTGCGGATGTAGATCTTGATAGTGTTTAGGTATAAGAATATCTTGTCGCTCTTAACCTAACAGTCCTTTCATGGTCCACACTTTGGCACTGATACAGTGGAATTGTAACGGTTGTGGCAGGCAACTTGCTGAGCTACGTCAGCTCATTAGTGAATACGCAGCGATTATAGTCGTTGTTACGGGGTTACCCGAGGAGCTGAAAGTGGTTAAAGAAGGTGTGGGGTGGAATGCGTCTAACTACAAAGTCAAAATTAATTTAAAACTTAAACTGAAGGTTATATGTTCAGAATTTCAAACTTAACAATTTTTTCATGACAATATTACAGGTACAAGCAGCAATCATCAAACAAGATAGGGAAAAAATCCAAGATTCAGAACCTTAACACTGGGCTTTAAGCCCCCATTTTTACAATTTTACAATAGGAAGAGGAAATATATAATGAGCGGCAGAAATCCCCTAATTCACGAGCACTTGCTCCCAAAATCACAATACCTACCCTCCCAGAGGCACACTTTACAGGTACAAAGATTTGGAAAAAACTAATCGGCTCTCAGTTTTCTTACTGCCACCTCAAGGCAACATCAACTTACAAACACTGGCCTCTCAAGGCACAAGTTGCGATATGAAAACTGATTTATACAGGGGTATTTAATACCCAACCTACCGGGGCCTTCATAGAAAAGGAACAGGTTAAATAACTGGCCCAAACACAAAATGAATGGAGGCGTAACCTGCACTCGAAGATAATAAACTCTGTGTGCTGGGGCTTTACGTCGCACCGACACAGATAGGTCTTATGGCGACGATGGGATAGGAAAGGCCTAGGAGTTGGAAGGAAGTGGCCGCGGCCTTAATTAAGGTACAGCCCCAGCATTTGCCTGGTGTGAAAATGGGAACCACGGAAAACCATTTTCAGGGCTGCCGATAGTGGGATTCGAACCTACTATCTACCGGATGCAAGCTCACAGCAGCGCGCCTCTACGCGCACGGCCAATTCGCCCGTTATAATAAACACTAAAAAATCCTAAAGGGCTCTAGGCCGATGAAACACGAGCTATTCCCAAACTACTGGGTTCAGGCAGAACCGAAGCTGTGTTGACCAGGTGCTAGCACTAACAACTCACATCGAGGCTGGTTTTCAAAGGGGCTCTAAAACATCTGCAGTCTTTGCAGATCTAAAGGCTGCATATGATACTGTGTGGAGGCAAGGGTTGATGTTGAAGCTGCAACGAGTTATCCCTTGCAAAACTGTAACCACACTGATTAACAATATGCTAACCGAAAGGCTCTTCCGTGTTGTCATGTATGATGACATTAGTCGTCTTAGGAATCCAAAAAATGGCCTTCCCCAGGGATCAGTATTGGCACCTCTTCTATTCAATCTCTACATATCAGATATTCCTGAGACAAAATCAGTAAAATTCTCTTATGCAGACGACCTAGCCAAGGCCATTCAACTTCCAGATCTCAGCCATGCCGAGGCCATCCTGACGTCTGACCTGGATACACTTAGCTCTTACTTCCGAAACTGGAGACTACAACCCAGTATGAATAAGACAGAATCTGCTTGCTTCCATCTCCACAACAAGTTGGCTAATACAAAACTCCAAGTACGCTTCAATGGCTCAGTGCTAAAGCACAATCCTAACCCAAAGTACCTTGGGGTAACGCTTGACCGAACCCTATCTTATAGAAAGCATCTAGAAAACCTCGGATCTAAGTAGAGATCACTTAATAATATTCTGTTTAAATTGTGTGGAACTTCATGGGGTGCTTCAGCGGACACATTACGACGTACTGCGCTTGGCCTCGTGTATTCTGCCACGAACCTACTACGATGGCGTAGCAGGGGGAGAGGTGATACTCCCACATGGCGCGTCCCAGGTGGCGGATAGGGGGGTCCTAACCGGCTTGCCGGCGGACTTGAGGGAAAAAAATACCTCTCGCGGACCAAACACACTACCCCCTGCGGGTGGGGGACACACATGCAGAATACACCCGCGGTATCCCCTGCCTGTCGTAAGAGGCGACAAAAAGGGGCGACCTTGGCGCGGACATGGATTGCGGTTTGGTATAATGTGATTGACCTCCTGTGGATGGGAGAGGCTGAATACATCCATAGGTAATCCCTGCCTGTCGTAGAAGGCGACTTAAAGGGTCATGTGGCCATGGTCCCCTCTTTATTTTTTGTTATTTTTCCGAGGGTCAGATGTAGACCGTTCAAAATTTGATGTGCGTGCTGCCCGGCGATGGAGCTCCTATGTGTGCGACTACGCTCGAAAGCCCGTGCCAGCAACCACCCAGGACGCGGCGGGTGGGAGTGTCATGTACCCGGGCAGTGGTATCCGCCTGACAACGCAGGTCCCCGCACAGCCAAATGCCAGAAGGACATATTATTATTAATTATTTTTATTTATTTTTCCTATTGTTAGTGCTCTGTACACGCTATGGGGTACATGCTATTGCGGGTGACTGGAGGAAGGGAGTCCTAGTGTGCTCATTGCCTCAGTCCTCCCGTATTAGGCATCGTTCAACATCGGACGCCGGGCAATACCTGCTACGACCAGGTGGGTATTGCCTTGGCTGCTTGGTTCGGCTACAGAGCCCCTGATCGGAGTGGGTGGCATTCGGGGAGGATGATTTCGGGCATGGCGTCGAAACAACTTCCGCCTGCCACATCGGGTAGTTCGCTACCCAAGTCTTTAACTTTTGATTCTCTAAGGGGGGCAACCCCTTGGGAACAAGCGCAGCGACTTAGCCTGGGTTCCAGCTTCCCTAGGTTCCTGGTTGCTACCAGGACCGATGGGCAAGACTTCAAGCTGGTGAAATCGATTCTGTTTAGTCGCCACATTGAAGGTGTCTACGGTGAACTGGAGGACCTGAAAAAAATGCGCAATGGTGGTTTGCTTTTAAAGACGAGCACTGCGCTCCAAGCAGATCGGTTGCTTAAGTGCGACCACTTTGGCGACATCCCCGTCAAAGTGGAAGAGCACAAAACCTTGAATCTGGTTCGTGGAGTGATTTTCCACCGTGATCTCGTCCTGAACACTGACGATGAATTGATGGAAGACATGAAGCACCGCGGCGTGACCCACGTCCGGCGTATCACACGCAAAGTCAACGGTGAAGACGTTGCCACGGGTGCGTTTATAGTCTCCTTCAAATTGTCAGTGTTGCCAGAGAAAGTCAAGGTGACAACCTATCGTTGCGATGTGAGGCCGTACATCCCGCCTCCTATGCGGTGCTATCAATGCCAGAGATTCGGACACATGGTATCTCGTTGTTCGAATCAGTCAGTGTGTGGTACATGTGGGAAAGTAGCTCACGGCGCGGAGGAGTGCACACCTCCGTACAAGTGCAGTAACTGCTCTGGTCTTCATTCTCCTCGGGATCGGACCTGTCCCACCTATCTGAGTGAGAAGAAGATCCAGGAGATCAAGACCCTGGATGGTCTTTCCTACCAGGAAGCGCGCCGTAAGTTTAATTCCTTGAATGCACCGGCCAAGACACTAGACTTCAGCTTGATAGCTCAGTCCCTGCCAGGTTCCTCATTTTCATCTGCAACACCTGTCCAGAAGTTCGCTGCGCCCAAGGCGGCGGTTGCTCCTGCGAGCAACGCCGCAAAGAGAACAAGCTCGAAGGCTGGTCCATCCCGGCCTTCGACCACCAATTTGCCTGTGCCGGCTAAGAAACCTACGCCGGCACAGAAGGGGAAGGAGACAACGTCTCCTTCCCCTACAAGGTCGGCGAAAGCCGCGCCTAAGCCGGCGGAGGCGGCATCGTCGACCAGGCCTGGGAACTCCCCTCCCAGCCCGTCTAAACAAGAATCGACGGCGGGGAAGAAGAGCGCCCTTAATAGGCGCTCTTCCAAATCTCCTACAAATGGGGTGTCACGCCCTCCACGTGGAGGGCCTGATTCTGCGTTAGCAGGTCTTCCTTTGGGGAAACCTGCGCGCTCCCCTCGTGGGCAGAAACCCCGCACCCGGACTATGTCGAAGAAGTTGAAGGCCTGCATCACCTCGTCTGATGACGAGGAGCTGCACATGGAGCACGAATCTCCATCTTCGGATGGGGATGTGAGTGTAGGTTAGGTTAGGTAGCATTTCGTTGCTCCTATCCTAATCCTAAGAAGTCCACACTTACAATATGGCACTGTTACAATGGAATTGTAACGGTTATGATAGGCATCTTGCTGAGTTGCGCCAGCTCATTAGCGAGTATTCGGCGAGTATAGTCTGTATTCAGGAAACAAACTTCCGACCAGATCATCATACGGTCTTGCGAAATTTTCGACTATACTCGACAGAACGACATTATGCTCACCGGGCGTCCGGTGGCGTTGGCATTTTTGTCCGTTCTGATACCTACAGCGAGGAGGTTCCCCTAAGAACCCCGCTGGAGGCTGTAGCTGTTCGCGTTCCGCTGCCTGTCATAACAACAGTGTGTAATGTCTATTTTCCGCCAGGGCTACCTCTTAACATTAATGATGTCACTGATCTTCTAGATCAGCTTCCACCTCCCTTCCTCTTGTTGGGCGATTTTAACGCCCATCACCCCATATGGGGCTCTGAGACGCCTTGCCCCCGGGGAAGAGAGCTGGAAACATTGGTAACAGACCTGGATTTATGTATTTTGAACACAGGGGAACCAACACACTTCAGTGTACGTTACGGCACATATTCTCGCATAGACGTAAGTCTATGCAGCCGAACGTTGGTTCCGCTGTTTAGGTGGAACACAGACGACGATCTTTGTGACAGTGACCATTTTCCCATCATTCTTACTTTGATGAACCAAAAATCCGTCGAGGCTCCCCCTTGATGGATTCTTAAACATGCTGATTGGCCAAAGTACACATCACTAGCTGTCTTTAACGATGATATCAGGCGGACCGTCGGCTAGGAAATAACTTATGTCACCCGAGTTATTCTTGCTGCTGCTGAGGAGTCCATTCCGTTCTTCTCGGGGACTCCTCGCCGAAAACTCGTTCCTTGGTGGAACGAAGAAATAGCAGCAGGTATCAAAGAACGCCGTCGTGCTCATAAACGTTACCGTAGACAGCCTACTGCGGCCAACTGGGTAACATTTAAGAAATTCCGCGCTAAGGCGCGGATTCTTATTCGCCAAAGTAAGAAGGCTTCATGGGAGAGATATGTATCGTCTATGACGTCACACACTCCATCATCTCAAGTGTGGACTAAACTTCGGCGTATTTCGGGTATTCATGGATCATCTTCGGTACCGGGAATTTCCATTGCAGGCAATACCGTCACTGAACCACTCTCGATTGCTAACCATCTTGTTCGCCATTTCGCGGACGTGTCTGGCTCCGGGAATTACCATCGTGACTTCCTACCTCTGAAGCGGGAGGCCGAACGTCGTCATCTCAGTTTTGCCACTCAGGCTTCAGAGGACTATAACGTGCCCTTTACGGAGTGGGAACTCCGTAGCGCATTAGCGCTTTGCAAGGACACGTCTCCTGGACCAGACAATATCCATAACCAGATGTTGAAACACCTTAGTGAGGACAGTCTTCTCTATCTCCTTCGTGTGTTCAACCGAATCTGGATGGAGGGTGATTATCCGTCTCAGTGGCGAGAGGGCATCGTCATTCCTGTCCTCAAGCCTGACAAAGATCATAAATATGCAGGAAGTTATAGACCTATTTGTCTTACCAGCTGCCTGTGTAAGCTGTTTGAGAGGATGGTAAATCGCCGCCTTGTGTGGTGTCTGGAGAAACAAGGACTCTTGTCCGAGTACCAGTGTGGTTTCCGAGCTGCTCGATCCACCACTGACCACTTGGTACGCCTGGAGAGCTCTATCCAGGATGCGTTTCTCCGCAAACTGCATTTGGTAGCTGTTTTCTTTGACTTAGAAAGGGCCTACGACACCACATGGCGATATGATATCCTTTCAGTCCTGCATCAATTGAAATTCCGAGGTAACTTGCCGGTTTTCATTGCGAATTTTTTGTCCCTCCGTCTATTCTGTGTCCGAGTAGGGAGGACATATTCGCAATACCACGTTCAAGAAAATGGAGTCCCACAGGGATCGGTTCTTAGTGTCACTCTGTTCGCGATTGCCATAAACGGCATTGTTGCTGCTGCTGGTCCAGCAGTAATACCGTCGCTATATGTGGTCGATTTTGCTCTTCACTATAGCTCGCACAGTATGGCAGTCGCCGAGCGACAATTACAGCAAGCTATTCGGAAGGTGGAGCAGTGGACCTTTGAACATGGTTTTCGGTTTTCTACTGCAAAGACCTCCGTTGTCCACTTTTGCCGTCAACGTACTCTACATCCAGATCCTGAACTTTATCTAGGGAATGTCGCTCTTCCCGTGGTTGACACTTACCGATTTCTTGGGCTCCTTTTCGACAGTAAATTATCGTGGGAGCCACACGTGCGGGAGCTAAAAGTGCAATGCACCAAGAGGCTAAATCTCTTGAAATTTCTTAGCAGCACTAATTGGGGAGCTGACCGTGCGGTGCTCCTACGATTCTACAGGGCACACGTTTTATCTAGGTTAGACTACGGCAGTGCAGCATATGGCTCCGCAAGACCAAGCGTTCTTGCGAAGCTGAACAGCATCCACCACGCCGGGGTTAGGTTGGCGACGGGAGCTTTTCGTACAAGCCCCATCGCTAGCCTGCTCGCTGAGTCTGGTGTGCCGCCTTTACACCTGAGGCGCCAGCAAATGCTTCTTTCGCATGCTGCTCATTTGCGTCAAATGCCACTTCATCCCAGCTATCCTTGCGTATTCAACAATGGCAAACATTTTCTGTACGCTGCTAGTCCTCGAGCTACGCGGCCGGTTGGAATACGCTTGGAGAGCAGTTACAGGTTGTTTAACGTACCTTCGGTTCCATGCCTTGTCAGACAACCGAGTGGGGCCCCTCCGTGGGTAGTTCGACGTCCTGAAATAATCCTGGACCTACACACTGGCCCGAAGGAAAACACGGACCCTTCGATTTATCGGAGGCTCTTCATGTCCGTTGTTGGCCGCTATCCAGGTTCAGTCGTCGTCTACACGGATGGTTCAAGGACAGATACGAAGGTGGGCTGTGCGTTCGTTGTCGACAATGTTCGGTTTCTTTTTGCTCTCCCGGAAACCTGTAGTGTGTACACGGCAGAGCTCTATGCTATCTGCAGAGCTCTGCGGTACGCACTATACAATGAGCGCCGACACTTTCTTGTGTGTACTGACTCCTTCAGTTCGCTTCAGTCTATTGATACCTGTTTCCCTCGACACCCTCTGGTGCAGCGGATCCAGGACCTGCTGGCCGGGTGTTCGGATGCCGGCACCAGAATTACGTTTGTGTGGCTCCCAAGCCACATGGGCATAGAGGGAAACGAGTTGGCAGATCAGGCTGCCAAGGAGGCAGTTACACTGCCCCCGTTGCCTTTCAAGGTTCCAGCAAGTGATATTCGCTCTCAGCTGAGACATCTGGTTATGTCCTATTGGGAGATTGAGTGGCTGGCCATTCCACTTCCCAATAAGCTGCGAGCGATAAAAGGAACAACGAAGGTTTGGAGGACTTCCCTTCGGACTTCGCGGAGGGAAGCCGTGGTATTATGTCGTCTTCGGATCGGCCATGGTATCCTGACTCACTCGCATCTTTTGAAAGGGGAACCGCCTCCGATGTGTACCTGCGGCGAACACCTTACCGTGGTACACATCCTTACGGAGTGTGTGGACCTGGTCGATCTGCGCCGTAGTCTTAGCCTTCCGAGTACAATCTCCCTTATCTTGCGTGATGACGAGCAGTCAGCAGACCTCGTCATCCGCTTTATGAGGGATAGTGGTCTGTTTTGTCGTATGTAATGATGTCCTTTGTGCTTGTATCTTTGTGTCAATTACGCTCTTATCCTATTGACTTCATTTTAGTTTGTGTTGCGTATTTTAATGTGTTCTTTTCACGTCTAATGTAAAGTATGTATATATATCTGTACGAGCAGGCAATGCCTTATTCCATTATCTCCTGTAATTTTTTCGTATTTTATTCCAAAATAAGGCATTGCGAATTAGATCCACTGATTGTTTTAATTTCATACTCATTTTTCATCGCATTTTTTAAAACTCTAATCAGTGGCTACGTTTTAAATTTTAACTATCATATGTCATTTCGTCCATCTCGTTCCATAAGGGGCCGATGACCTTCGATGTTAGGCCCCTTTAAACAACAAGCATCATCATCATCATCGTGTATTCTGCAGCCGAATACTGCTCTTCAGTATGGCTTAACAGTTGCCACGTGAAGAAAGTCGATGTACAACTTACCACCACCATGCGTATCCTCTCTGGTACTCTGAAGCCTACTGCAACGCACTGGCTGCCAGTCCTGTCCCACATTGCTCCACCAAGTCTGCGACGTTCAAGAGCCCTTGTTCAAGAATATAATAAGATCATGTCCAATCCAACTCTACCTATCCATAGAGATGTTGCAGATCTCTGGAGACAAAGGCTGAAATCCCGTAAGCAACCGATGAAAACAGCTAAGAATCTAATGGATGCTGGTTTCAATTTAAAAGAGGAATGGAAAGAGCAAGGGATTCGTACAGCTCCGGAGTGGCCAAGCCTCTTTAATCCAAACCACGCCCCAGCTGATTTCAGCTTGCCAAGAAGAGCGTGGGCATCACTAAACAGGTTCCGCACAAATTGTGGAAGATCTGCATTCTCCCTTCACCAGTGGGGCTTCAGGGACTCTCCAGCGTGTGATTGTGGTGCTTTAGTCCAGACCATGCATCATATGATGGACGAATGCCCTCTGCGTGCTTATGGTGGAGACCGAAAAGACGTTGCTGATGTCTCAGTATCCCTAGTGCAGTGGATAAAAAATTTAGATATTCATGTGTAATTGTTCCCTACTTACCTTGTATTCTTTGCAGGTTTTTCTTTTGTATAATATTGTATATACTTGTCTATTCTGTAAATTCCATACGCTTAATAATAATAATTACCACATTACATTACAGAATGAAAAACAGTTATGAAACGTAGTCACCTCAAACCATGATGAAGGGGTAGCTCGAGAGGGTACATCACTCTCTATCCCCGATTTACAGTTAAAGATTTATGAAGTTTTTACATTAGCCAGCAGAAAGTTACATATTCAGAAAGGAAGGTTACATAGTTAACGATTCGGACCTTTCCCTTAGGTAAAATTGCGGAGTAAGCAAGAAGGAAAGATGTAATGTGCCATTACCTTGTAGATGTACTGCTGACCGAAGATATAGGCCGCCCGCCTCCTGCTTTGACACACACACGTAGAAAGATGACGATCAAATGGCCAAGAGACGTGAAAAGCCGCAGTTCATAAACCCTCATGGAAGGTTCGAGACCATTCAAGATTAAACTAGCCACACCCTCTCAAGTTTATTGGTTAACTTCAAAGTTACAAACAGAATCGAAGACGAAACCGGTGATAGGTGGAAAATTAATTACAGAAATTAGGGATTGGCTAGATTAAAAACTGGCGGAAATAAAAAGGAAATATTGTTAACCCAAAAATAAATCAACGTCATCAGAAAAAGAAAAATAATGAATACAAAACTTCTTTGAATTATAAGTTCTTACACCTCGCACCAGGGTGCATAATCAAAGTTTTTAGTAGTGCCATCTGTGGAAGAACGTCCAGACTTCTTGAAGAATAGCAAACAAAACTAGTAGAAATTCAGTCAGCTCAGGAAACTTCACAATAACAAAATTACTCAATATTTAGATGGTGATATCTTCTGATTAAAGTTCCAAGTTGGTGTAGTTTCCGTTTCACAGTTTTACCAATAGAGGAGTTCATTTTGGCGCTGAATTTGAATGCGCGGCGTTGGGGTGTACCTCCCGGTACAGTCTGTATTCAGGATACAAACTTCAGACCAGGTCATCATACGGTCTTGAGAAATTTCAGAGTATACTCGACAGAACGATATTATGCCCACCGGGTGTCCCGTGGCATGCGTATTTTGACCCTACTGGAAGCAATTGCGGTGCGGGTACATCTGTCTGTCATAGAAACAGTGTGTAACGTTTATTTTCCACCAGGCCAGCCGCTTTACATAAATGATGTCAGTGATCTTATAGGTCAGCTTCCACCTTCCTTCCGCTTTAGCTGCAATCACCCCATCTGGGGCTCTGAGACGCCTTGCCCCCCGGGAACGCTAGCTAGAAAGATTAGTAGCAGAGCTGGATTTATGTATTTTGAACACAGGGGAACCAACTCACTTCAGTGAACGTTACGGCAGATATTCTCGCATAGCCGTAAGTCTGTGCAGCCGAACGTTGGTTCCGCTGTTTCGGTGTAATACACACGATGATCTCTGTGGCAGTGACCATTTTCCCATCATCCTTACTTTGTTGAACCAAAAATTCGTCGAGGCTCCTCCTCGATGGAGTCTTAAACATACTAATTGGCCAAAGTACACATCACTAGCTGACTTTCACTACGATATCAAGCGAACCGTCGGCGAGGAAATAATTATTCTTGCTGCTGCTGCTGCGGAGTCCATTCCGTTCTTCTCGGGGACTCCTCGCCGAAAACTCGTTCCTTGGTGGAACGAAGAAATAGCAGCAGCTATAAAAGGACGCCGTCCCGCTCATAAACGTTACCGGTGGCGAGCTTGGTAACATTCAAACAACTCCGCGCCAAGGCGCGAGTTCTTATTCGCCAAAGTAAGAAAGCTTCGTGGGAGAGATATGTGTCGTCCTAGATATGTGTCGTCCATGACGCCACATACTCCATCGTCTTAAATGTGAACTAAACTTCGCCGTATTTCTGGTATTCAAGGATCATCTTCTGTACCGGGAATTTCCATTGCAGGCAATATCGTCACTGAACCCCTCCCGATTGCTAACTATCTAGCTAGTCATTTCGCGGATGTTTCTGGCTCCGGGAATTAAAATCGTGATTTCCTCGTTCTGAAGCGGGAGGCAGAACGTCATCAGCTTTGCTTTGCCACTCAAGCTTCAGAGGACTACAACGTGCCCTTTACTGAGTGGGAACTCCGCAGCGCTTTAGCGCTTTGCAAGGACACGTCTCCTGGACCAGACACATGCATAATCAGATGTTGAAACACCTTAGTGAGGATAGTCTACTATGTCTCCGTGTGTTCAACTGAATCTGGACAGAGGCTGATTTCCCGTCTTAGTGGCGAGGGGGCATCGTCATTCCTGTCCTCAAGCCTGACAAAGATCCTAAGTATGCAGGAAGTTACAGACCGATTGTCTCACAAACTGCTTGTATAAGCTATTCGAGAGGATTTTAAATCGCCGACTTGTGATATGTCTGGAGAAACAAGGACTCTTGCCCGACCAGCAGTGTGGTTTTCGAACCGCTCGATCGACAACTGGCCACTTGGTACGCCTGGAGAGCTCTATCCAGGATTGTTTCTCGCAAGCAGCATTTGGTAGCTGTTTTCTTTGACTTAGAGGAGGCCTACGACACATCATGGTGATATGGCATCCCTTAGTCCTGCATCAATGGAGATTCCGAGGTAACTTGCCGGTATTTATTGCGAATTTTTTGTCCCTCCGTCTATTCCGTGTCCGTGTAGGGAGGACATATTCGCAATACCACTCTCAGGAAAATGGAGTCCCGCAGGAATCGGTTCTTATTGTAACTCCTTTCGCGATTGCAATAAACGGCATTGTCGCTGTTGCTGGTTCAGCATTAATATCGTCGCTATTTTGACGATTTTGCTCTGTATAGTTCGCGTAATATGGCAGTCGCAGAGCGTCAATTACAGCAAGCTGTTAGGATATTGGAGCACTGTCCCTTAGAACATGGCCTTCGGTTTTCCACCGCAAAGTTTTCGGTTGTCCACTTTGTCGTCGACGCACTCTTCATCCTCCTCGTGAACGTTATCTAGGAAATGTCGCTCTTCGCGTGGTTGATACTTACCGATTTCCTGGGCTCCTTCTCGATAGTAAATTATCGTGGGAGCCACACGTGCGGCAGCTAAAAGTGCAATGCACCAAGAGGCTTAATCTCTTGAAGTTTCTTAGCATCACTAATTGGGGAGCGGATCGCACGGTGCTCCTACGATTCTATAGGGCACATATTTTATCCAGGTTAGACTACGGCAGTGCAGTATATGACTCAGCAAGACCAAGTGACCTTTCAAAACTGAACAGCATCCACCACAGCGGAGTTCGGTTGGCGACGGGAGCTTTTCGAACAAACCCCATAGCTAGCAATCTGGTGTGCCACCTTTACACCTGAGGCGCCAGCAGCTCCTTCTGGCGTATGCTGCTAATATGCGATTGATGCCACTTCACCCAAGCTATCCTTGCATATTAAACAATAGAAACCGTTGGTTGTACCCCGCTTACCCTCGGGTAAGGCGACCGTTTAGAATACGCCTGGATAGCGATCGCAGATAGTTTCACGTACTTTCGGTTCCTTGCCTTGTCAGAAAATCAAGTGGGGTACCTCCGTGGGTAGTACGACGACTTGAAATAATCCTGGATCTGCACACTGGCCCGAAGGTAGACACGGGCCCTTCGATTTATCGAAGGCTGTTTCTATCCGTTATTGGCCGGTATCCAGGCTCAGTCGTCGCTTACATGGATGGCTCGAGAACAAACACTAAATTGGGCTGTGCGTTCGTTGTCGACACTGATAGGTTTTTCTTGCTCTCCCGGAAACCTCTAGTGTGTACACAGCAGAGCTCTATGCTCTCTGTGAAGCTCTACGGTACGCACTGTCCACTTTCATAGTGTACTGACTCCTTGAGTTCGCTACAGTCTATTGACACCTGTTTCGCTCAGCCTTCTCTGGTGCAGCGGATCCAGGACCTGCTGGCCGGGTGTTCGGATTCCGGAACCAGAATCACGTTTCTGTGGCTCCCAAGCCACATGGGCATAGATGGAAACGAGTTAGCAGATAAAGCAGCCAAGGAGGCAGTTATACTGCCCCGGTTGCCTTTCAAGGTTCCAGCAAGTGATATTCACTCTCAGCTGAGACATCTGGTTATGTCCCATTGGAAGATGGAGTGGCAGGCCTCTCCTCTTCCAAATAAGCTGAGAGCGGTTAAAAGTACTACGAACGTATGGAGGACTTCCCTTCGGGCCTCCCGGAGGGAAGCAGTGGTTTTATGTCGTCTTCGGATCGGCCACGGTATCCTGACTCACTCCCTCCGGTGTCTACTTGCGGCGATCATTTTACCATGGTACACATCCTCCACGAACCTGCTACGCAGGGGTAGCAGGGGGAGAGGTGATACTCCCACGTGGCGCGTCCCAGGTGGCGGATTGAGCGGTCCTAACCGTCTTGCCGGCGGACTTGAGGGAAATAAAATACCTCTCGCGGACCAAACACACTACCCCGTGCGGGTGGGGGACGCACATGTAGAATAGGCCCGCGGTATCCCCTGCCTGTCGTAAGAGGCGACTACAAGGGGCGACCAAGGGATGATTGAATTAGAGCCATGAAACTACTCTTGATTCGTACCATCATGCGGGGAACACCATGAGTTGCATGTCCTTGCGAGTAGTATCACTAAATTGGTACGAAATAAGTTTGTGATTACTTGCAGAAGAAGCCTGGCCTGGTGGTTTCCAGTACCCGTGCGTCGTACCCATGTGAGCAACACCGCGGGTCTGGGCGTAGCCTGTGAGTCGTACCGCTATATGAGCGGCACCGTGGGTCAGCGTTGCCTGTGATTGGTACCCACTATGTGAGGAACACCACGGGAATACCGGCGCCCGTGACTAGTACACCTAGGTGGGGAACCTTACCGGTTTGCGTTGGCTATGAGCGGTGCCATTGTGTGCGAAACACCATAGGACTGCGTTACCTGTACGAAGTACAATACTTGTGAGTAGTACCATCTTTTGTGGAACACCGTGAGTCTTCGCTACTTTTGATTAGTACCCCAACATGACAAATACCATGGTTCTACTTTACTCGCGACAAGTACCATTCTGTGGGGCCTTAGTCGTGGATTTTTCACCCCTGTAGACATCAAGCATCAGTGTGCGTCATAAATGGTGCCTTGGTCAGTAATACTATTATTCACGACATTTTTTGTGTCTGATCCACTGTTTTTGATTTTTTGTATTTTTGTAGGGTTCATATCCATCCGTTCATTCTTCATGATATTTTTTTGTTTTTTTCAGTGGATTAATTTGAACTTTTGGTTATTTCATTTCGTACCATTTGGGGCCGATGACCTCGATGTTAGGCCCCTTTAAACAACAAGCAGCATCATCATCATCATCGGTACACATCCTTACGGAGTGTGTGGACCTGGTCGATCTTCGCCGTAGTCTTAACCTTCCGAGTACAATCTACCTTATCTTGCGAGATGACGAGCAGTCAGCAGACCTCGTCATCCGCTTAATGAGGGATAGTGGTCTGTGTTATGGTATGTGATGATGCCCTTTGTCCTAGTGCTTTTTGTGTCAACTGCGCTATAATTATATTGACTTCGTTTAGTTTGTGTTGCGTATTTTGATGTGTTATTTTAACGTCTAAGGTAAATTATGTGTATATATCTGTACTACCAGGCAATGCGTTATTCCTTAGTTTCCTTTTTTTCTCTTATTTTAATAGAAAATAAGGCATTGCGTATTAGATCCACTGATTGTTTTAATTCACCCTCATATTTTCATCGCTTTATCTTTTAAACTCTAGTCAGTGGATACATTTTAAAATTTTAACTATAATATATCATGTCGTCCATCTCGTTCCATTAGGGACCAATGACCTTCGATGTTGGGCACCTTAAAACAAGAAGCATAATCATCATTACTTGACTAGTGTTTTCGTTATCGATTTTAAAGGTGTCCCACACTTCCGATTTCTTCCGCGTAGCTATTACACCTATGCAAAGATCTGAGTGCAACATAATCATTTGCTACGTACGAATGTTCTACTCACAAGTGATCTATAACACGCTTCTGGCTCAATGTGTCCTTTTCAGGAAGGAGCGTTTTTCCTGTTGGTGGCTTAGAAAAAGGGGGGCAATGTCTTTCTGAACGAGGAATTACTCTTTGTTTTGTTGTCTGCGCCCTAATGCAAGTTTACTCTGCTGTGATTCCACTAGTAAGGCTTGACACTCAGGTTTTTTTTTTTTTGGCATTCGGGTCGAAGCCCACTCAGCCAGTGAATTATGAATGGAAGGGAGTTTTATAGGAACTTATGTTTTAATTTATTTGTTGCTCGGAGACAGGAGAGATGGATTCGTCTTCTCATCCTAATGCCTGTGAGGACATCCAGTGGTACGCGTGACTAGGCCGTGGATCAGAAGAAGGTAGGAGTGTTGTAGTACTATAGGGTAAGTTCGATGCTAGGTGAAGGACTTAGATTCGCAGTCCAATGTCAGAAAGAAATGCATATAATTCAAAGTAAGCAGATTGATCACTTTTGTGGAGAATTGACGAAAGAATAGGGGGTAATTGGTATCCAAATGCCAATAAATTTTGAAGTAGGCAAGTAGTGCGTACAAAGAGGTGTGGACATCCAAAGAATATATGATTAAGATCGGCAACTGTATCAGCTGAACATGAACAGAAGGGAGATCGTAGTACTTGGATTTTGTGCAGATGCTGAGGGAAACAACCATGATGAAACTTCATTCTTGCGATTGCTCTGATGAATTGACGCGAATAGGGACGCTGATGGTGCCAAAGAACGTTTGGAATATCTGGATGGATAGTGGCATAGTGTTTTCCGCGTTGTTGGGAGGTATCATGCCACTCGTTGTTCCACGCCGTCAATTGCCGTCGACGAAGCAAGGAGGTGTAATCCGATGCTGGAACTGTCGTGTAAATCTGTTGCCACGAACCTGCTACGCAGGCGTAGCAGGGGGAGAGGTGATACTCCCACGTGGCGCGTCCCAGGTGGCGGATAGGTGGGTCCTAACCGGCTTGCCGGCGGACTTGAGGGAAATAAAATACCTCTCGCGGACCAAACACACACCCCCTGTGGGTGGGGGAGGCAGACGAATAATACACCCACGGTATCCCCTGCCTGTCGTGAGAGCCGACTAAAAGGGGCGACCAAGGGATGATTGTATTCGAACCATGCAACTACATGTGATTAGTACCACCACGCGGAGAACACCAAGGGTCGCTTTTACTTGTGCGTAGTACCACTATATTAGGTACGAAATAGGTTTGTGATTAGTAGCACACAGGAGCACCACGCGGTCGGCTTTTGCAGTACCTGTGATTAGTACCACCATATGAGCGGGACCATGGGATGATAGCTACCATGGACCTGCCTTACCTGTGATTAGTACCCACTATATGAGGAACACCACGGGATAGGGAGAGGTCCCTGTGGTTAGTACTCTTATGTGATGAACATCATAGGTTTGCGTTGCCTGTGAATGGCGCCGCAGAGTGAGAAAAACATAGGTCTGTATTAATGTCGAATTTCATAAGCTTTGAGTAGTACAATAATGTGTGGAATACCGCAAGTCTCTGCTACCATTGATTAGTACCGCAACAGGACAGATACCATGGTTCTACATTACTAGCGATAAGTACCATTCTGAGGGGCCTTTGACTTGTATTTTGGACCCATTTAGACACCAAGCATCCTCGATTTGCCTTGGAAGTGGTCCCTTGGTCAGTAATACTATTAACTATGATAGTTTTTTTAGTCGGATCCACTGATTGTTTTAAATTCATGTTCATTCATTCATTCATTCTTTCATTCATTCTTCATGGCATTTTTTATTTTGGTCAGTGGATAATTTTGAACTTTTACTTTGTCGTTTCATTTCGTACCATTAGGGGCCGATGACCTCGATGTTAGGCCCCTTTAAACAACAAGCATCATCATCATCATCATCATCATCAGTAAATCTGTTGACCTTCAGTGGCAGCAGATCGTGCTGCTTTGTCTGCTAGCTCATTGCCTGGGATTCCTACATGGGCTTTTACCCACACAAATGAAACTTTCTTCCCCTGTGTCTCAAGTCGATGTACCTGTGCAATAATCTCGTGCAAGGATGATGTCCGTGAGTTAATGGTTTGTAGACTCTGCAGTGCTGATCTAGAATCAGACAACACCACAATCAACCGCTCAGGAAGATTTGCAGCGTATTCGAGGGCCCCCAAAATGGCTGTAAGCTCAGCCGTAAATATAGATGCTGTCGGAGGTAGCTTGAACTTACCACAACTGCCGGATTGAACATCGATATAGGCGCTACCCACTGTATTACAGTCCTTTGATCCATCTGTGTAGATGTGTCGGGCGTGTGGCCATTCTGCCAGATAACGTTTCAGGCTGACATCGTTACAGTTCACAGTGATCTCAAATGATGTTTCTAGTCGAATATCCAGTTTCTTATTAGTAGTTTCAAAAGAACAGTTAAAACTGGGATGGGTATCTGTAGTGCTTATAATACGCCTGCAACCACTGAGATTGGTAAATTCATCCACTAGGATCGGTTGACGTTTTTTTTCTCCAGTAGCGGGAAGTCAGTACTAGGGTAGTCAGCTTGGATATCTTGTGAAGTATTGGAGACTCCCTGTATTGAAAAAGTTTGAAAATATATTTCCCCGCTAGATATTGCCTTCGTAGATGGAGAGGAGGTTCGAGTGTTTCAAGTAGCAGAGCATTTGTAGGTGTAGTCTGCATTGCTCCTATGCAGAGTCTAAGGGCCTTATACTGACATTTGTCTAGTTTAGTTAACAATGTTTTGGAAGCCGTAGCAAAGCATCCACTTCCATAATCCAGGAGAGGTCGAATCAAACTTCTGTACAGTTGCAGCGCAATTTTCGGGTCACAGCCCCACCAAGAGCCGCTAATGGCTCGTAAGATATTGACTGAAATATCACACTTACGGAGCACATGATGAATATGTGGAGACCATGTCAATTTGTGATCGATGAGAAGTCCTAGATAAGGCACCACCACCTTGTAGGGAAATAAGTAGGAACCCAGATGAATCGTGTCCAGTGGGGGTCTCGAATGTCGAGTGTAGATAGAGACTGCTGATTTTCCTGCAGATATCGTTAATCCATGGTTATGAAGCCAAGGAGTGAAAGTCCTCATGGCAACCGTCATCTGTTCTTGACACTTGTCCAAGGATTCAGCTTCTGTATAAATGCAAATATCATCAGCATACTGAAGAACTTGAATCTCAGGAGAAAAAATAGATGTGAGGTCTGCTGTGTATATGTTAAAAAGCAACGGAGACAAGATAGAGCCTTGTGGAAGACCTTGGGATGTCATTCGAGGACCAATTGTCGTGCCATTGTGAAACATGATGAGATGTCTATCTTGTAGAAGGCAACTGAGGTTCCCAATAAAGTCCTCTGGGAAATGTAGGAAGCGTAATTTGTCTTCTAAGACGGGAATAAGCACGCTTTCATACGCAGAAGACAGATCAGTGTACAATGCCACAACGTAATTGTTATTGCTCAGACCAAGTTGGATGTCTGTAATTAGATGTACAAGTGTATCTATTGTACCTTTCCCACGTCGAAAACCCATTTGTTGAGGTGGTAGCAGCTTGTGATGTTCTACCCACCATTCTAATCGATGCTTAATCATCCTTTCCATAGTCTTGTACAAGCAGGATATCAAGGACAGTGAGCGATAGGATGAAGACAGTCGTGGATTCTTCCCATTCTTCAATAATGGTACCAGACGAATAAGTTTAAATGACGGAGGATGCACTCTTTGAAACCACATCCTGTTCATCAGCTTAAGTAGTTTCTTATGTCCATCACTAGACATGTTCAGTAACATTGGGTAATGGATGTTATCTGGGCCTGGGGAAGTATTATTACTCGTTTTCAAGGCTTTAATAAGTTCTTTAAATTCAAATGGACGAAGTAGTGGATGGAAATTATCTTCATGGCCATTGCGTGGTAAATAACCTATATGAGCTGAAGGAGGGGCCATTTTTCTCAGGATGTCCTCTTTTATTGGTATCGTACATGTAGATGTAAACTGAGGGCAGTTCTGTGAGTTTCGGAAACGACGAATATTCCGCCACATCGTAGCAGGAGAGATAGATGAGTTGAGAGAAGTACAATATTGGCGCCAACCCTGACGCTTTTTAAGCTTGAATAAGCGTTTTGCTTTCGCTTGAGTTTGTTGTACGGTGAGGAAATTAGCTTCAGAAGCATCCTGTTTATAATGATGGAGTGCCACACGCCTGTCATGCAACGCAGCTTGACATTCGTTATCCCACCAGGGAGTTGGAGGTCGTTTGCTGTATGCATATGGTCTGTTTTGTGGAATTGTAAGGCAGGCTGCTCGATTAATGGAATCGCAGAATGTTTCGTAGTCTCTGACAATGTCATTCGTTTCGTGGTATTCTTCCAGGATGAGATCTATTGCCTCCTTGTAACTTGCCCAGTCAGCTTGTCGAATTTTCCAACGATATGTTGGGTAGATGGTCCACGAACCTACTACGGTGGCGTAGTAGGGGGAGAGGTGATACTCCCACGTGGCGCGTCCCAGGTGGCGGATAGGGGGGTCCTAACCGGTTTGCCGGCGGACTTGAGGGAAATAAAAAACCTCTCGCGGACCAAACACACTACCCCCTGCGGGTGGGGGACGCACATGTAGAATACACCCGCGGTATCCCCTGCCTGTCGTAAGAGGCGACAAAAAGGGGCGACCTTGGCGTGGACATGGATTGCGGTTTGGAATAATGTGATGGACCTCCTGTGGATGGGAGAGGCTGAATACATCCATAGGTAATCCCTGCCTGTCGTAGAAGGCGACTTAAAGGGTCATGTGGCCATGGTCCCCTCTTTATTTTTTATTATTTTTCCGAGGGTCAGATGTAGACCATTCAAAATTTGATGTGCGTGCTGCCCGGCGATGGAGCTCCTATGTGTGCGACTACGCTCGAAAGCCCGTGCCAGCAACCACCCAGGACGCAGCGGGTGGGAGTATCATGTACCCGGGCAGTGGTATCCGCCTGACAACGCAGGTCCCCGCACAGCCGAATGCCAGAAGGACATATTATTATTAATTATTTTTATTTATTTTTTCTATTGTTAGTGCTCTGTACACGCTATGGGGTACATGCTATTGCGGGTGACCGGAGGAAGGGAGTCCTAGTGCTCATTGCCTCGGTCATCCCGTATTAGGCATCGTTCAACATCGGACCCCGGGCAATACCTGCTACGACCAGGTGGGTATTGCCTTGGCTGCTTGGTTCGGCTACAGAGACCCCTGATCGGAGTGGGTGGCATTCGGGGAGGATGCTATCGGGCATGGCTTCCAAACGAAGTCGGCTCTCACAAGGTGGTCGCCCACCTAAGTCTTTAACTTTTGCTTCCCTGAGAGGTTCAACTCCCTGGGAAAATGCGCAGCGTGAAGGAATGGGATCCAGCTTCCCTAGGTTTCTGGTCGCTACCAGAACCGATGGGCAGGATTTTAAGCTGGTGAAGTCGATCCTGTTTAGTAGACACATCGAAGGCGTCTATGGCGAACTGGAGGAACTTAAGAAAATGCGCAACGGTAGTTTGCTTCTAAAGACTCGTACAGCACTGCAAGCTGATCAGTTGCTTAAGTGCGAGCACTTTGGCGAAATCCCCGTCAAAGTGGAGGAGCATAAGTCCTTGAACCTGGTTCGCGGAGTCATCTTTCACCGCGACCTTATTTTGAACACTGACGACGAGTTGATGGAAGACATGAAGAACCGTGGCGTGACACACGTCCGGCGCATTACGCGCAAGGTCAACGGTGAAGACGTTGCCACTGGTGCCTTCATTGTCTCTTTCAAGTTGTCAGTGTTACCAGAGAAAGTCAAGGTAACAACTTATCGTTGCGATGTGAGGCCGTACATCCCGCCTCCTATGCGATGCTATCAATGCCAGCGATTCGGACATATGGTATCTCGCTGTTCGAATCAGGCTGTATGTGGTACATGTGGACGAGTAGCTCACGGCGCGGAGGAGTGCACAACTCCATACAAGTGCACTAACTGCTCCGGTTTTCATTCTCCTCGGGATCGGAATTGTCCGACATACCTGAGTGAGAAGAAGATCCAGGAGATCAAGACCCTGGATGGTCTTTCCTACCAGGAAGCGCGCCGTAAGTTTCATTCTATGAATACACCTGCCCGTACACTCGACTATAGCTTGATAGCTCAGAGTCTTCCAGGTTCGTCATTTACGACCAAGACACCTGTCCAGACCGCTGCGCCCAAGGCGACTGTTGCTGCTCCCAGCAACGTCGCGAATAGTCAAAGCTCGAAGGGGGGGACCACCCCACCTTCGACCAACCAGAAGTCTGTGCCGGCTGGCAGTTCCCAGCCGGCACAGCAAGGGGGGAAGACTAAGTCTCCCCCCCCTAGGAGGTCGACGAAAGTCGTGCCCCAGCCGGCGGAGGCGGCATCGTCGACCAGGGCTGGGAAACCATCTCCCAGCCCGTCTAAACTCGAAAAAAAGAAGGGGAAGAAGAGCGCCCGTCCTGAGCGCTCTCGGACTTCCCCTGCGAAGGAGAAGTCATGCCCCCCATCTGGGGGATATGAGTCTGCGCCAGGAGGCACTCCTGCTCCAAAACCGGCGCGCTCTCCTCGTAGGGGACCCCCTCGCGCCCGAAAAGCGTCGAAGTTCTGGGCGACACCCCTGCCATCTTTCGATGACGGAATGGATGTCGCACTGTCCTCTACATCTACGGATGTAGAATTAGATAGTGTTTAGGCTAACGAGCATTTTTCGCTCATAACCTAACACTCCTTTTACAGTCCACACTATGACACTGTTACAGTGGAATTGTAATGGTTATGACAGGCATCTTGCTGAGTTACGTCAGCTTATTAGTGAGTACGCAGCGAGTATAGTCTGTATTCAGGAGACCAATTTCAGACCTGGTCATCATACGGTCTTGAGGAATTTCAAACTATACTCGACAGAACGATACTATGCTCACCGGGCTTCCGGAGGCGTTGGCATTTTTGTACGTTCTGATAGCTACAGCGAAGAGGTTCCATTACGAACCCCTCTACAGGTTGTAGCTGTTCGCGTCTCGCTGCCTGTCATAGCAACAGTGTGTAATGTTTATCTTCCACCCGGCCAGCATCTGAACATCAATGATGTCGCTGATCTTATAGATCAGCTTCCACCACCCTTCCTCTTATTGGGCGATTTTAACGCCCATCACCCCATATGGGGCTCTGAGACGCCTTGTCCCCGAGGAAGAGAGTTGGAAACACTTATAACAGATCTGGATTTATGTATTTTGAACACAGGGGAACCAACTCACTTTAGTGTACGTTACGGCACATACTCTCGCATAGACGTAAGTCTATGCAGCCGAACGTTGGTTCCACTGTTTCGGTGGAATGCACACGATGATCTCTGTGACAGTGACCATTTTCCCATTATTCTTACTTTGTTGAAACATAAACCCGTCGAGGCTCCCCCTCGATGGATTCTTAAACATGCTGATTGGCCAAAGTACACATCACTAGCTGTCTTTCACGATGATGTCAGGCGGACCGTCGGCGAGGAAATAACTTACGTCACCCAAGTTATTCTTGCTGCTGCTGAGGAGTCCATTCCGTTTTTCTCGGGGGCTCCTCGCCGAAAACTCGTTCCTTGGTGGAACGATGAAATAGCAGCAGCCATCAAAGGACGCCGTCGCGCTCATAAACGTTACCGTCGACAGCCTACTGTGGCCAACTTGGTAACATTTAAGAAACTCCGCGCTAAGGCGCGAGTTCTTATTCGACAAAGTAAGAAGGCTTCATGGGAGAGATATGTGTCGTCCATGACGTCACATACTCCATCATCTCAAGTGTGGACGAAACTTCGACGAATTTCGGGTATTCAAGGATCATCTGCTGTACCGGGAATTTCCATTGCAGGCAGTGTCGCCACTGATCCCCTCGCGATTGCTAATCATCTCGCTAGTCATTTCGCGGATGTCTCTGGCTCCGGAAATTACAATCCTGATTTCCTCCCTCTGAAGCGTGAGGCAGAACGTCATCACCTTAGTTTTGCCACCCATGATTCAGAGGACTACAACGTGCCCTTTACGGAGTGGGAACTCCGCAGCGCCTTAGCGCTTTGCAAGGACACGTCTCCTGGACCGGACAACATCCATAACCAGATGTTGAAACACCTTAGTGATGATAGTTTACTATATCTCCTTCGTGTGTTCAACCGAATCTGGACAGAGGGTGATTTTCCGTCTCAGTGGCGAGAGGGCATAGTCATCCCTGTCCTCAAGCCTGACAAAGATCCTAAGTATGCAGGAAGTTACAGACCGATTTGTCTTACAAATTGCCTGTGTAAGCTATTTGAGAGGATGGTAAATCGCAGACTCGTGTGGTGTCTGGAGAAACAAGGACTTTTGTCCGAGTACCAATGTGGATTTCGAGCCGCTCGATCCACTACAGACCACTTGGTACGCCTGGAGAGCTCTATCCAGGATGCGTTTCTCCGCAAACAGCACTTGGTAGCTGTCTTCTTTGACTTGGAGAAGGCCTACGACACCACCTGGCGATATGGCATCCTTTCAGTCCTGCATCAATGGAGATTCCGAGGTAACTTGCCGGTATTTATTGCGAATTTTTTGTCCCTCCGTCTATTCCGTGTCCGAGTAGGTAGGACATATTCGCAATACCACGTTCAAGAAAATGGAGTCCCACAGGGATCGGTTCTTAGTGTCACTCTGTACGCGATTGCCATAAACGGTATTGTCGCTGCTGCTGGTCCAGCCGTAATACCGTCCCTATATGTGGATGATTTTGCTCTGCACTATAGCTCGTGCAGTATGGCAGTCGCAGAGCGACAGTTACAGCAAGCTATTAGGAGGGTGGAGAAGTGGACCTTAGAACATGGCTTTCGGTTTTCTGCCGCAAAGACCTCCGTTGTCCACTTTTGTCGTCAACGTACTCTTCACCCTCATCCTGAGCTTTATCTAGGAAATGTCGTTCTTCCAGTTGTTGACACCTACCGATTTCTTGGGCTCCTTTTTGACAGTAAATTATCGTGGGAGCCACACGTGCGGGAGCTAAAAGTGCAATGCACCAAGAGGCTTAACCTCTTGAAGTTTCTTAGCAGCACTAATTGGGGGGCTGACCGCGTGGTGCTCCTGCGATTCTATCGGGCACACATTTTATCCCGGTTAGACTACGGCAGTGCAGCATATGGCTCCGCAAGACCAAGCGTTCTTGCGAAGCTGAACAGTATCCACCACAGCGGGGTTAGGTTGGCGACGGGAGCTTTTCGTACTAGCCCCATCGCTAGCCTGCTCGCTGAGTCTGGTGTGCTGCCTCTACACCTGAGGCGCCAGCAACTACTACTTACATATGCTGCAAATTTGCGACAGATGCCACTTCATCCGAGCTATCCCTGCGTGTTCAACAATGGCAACCGCTTGTTGTACGTTGCTCATCCACGTGCGACGCGGCCGGTTGGGATACGCTTGGATAGCAGTTATGAATTGTTTGACGTACCTTCGATTCCTTGCCTTGTCAGACAACCAAGTGGGGTACCTCCGTGGGTTGTGCGACGACCTGAAATCATCCTGGACTTGCACACTGGCCCGAAAGGAGACACGGACCCTTCGATTTATCGGAGGATCTACCTGTCCGTTCTTGGCCGCTATCCAGGTTCAGTCGTCGTTTACACGGATGGTTCACGGACAGATACGAAGGTGGGCTGTGCGTTCGTTGTCGACAATGATCGGTTTCTTTTTGCTCTCCCGGATACCTGTAGTGTGTACACGGCAGAGCTCTATGCTATCTGTGAGGCTCTGCGGTACGCATTAGACAATGAGCGCCGACACTTTCTTGTGTGTACTGACTCCTTGAGTTCGCTTCAGTCTATTGATACCTGTTTCCCTCGACACCCTCTGGTGCAGCGGATCCAGGACCTGCTGGCCGGGTGTTCGGATGCCGGCACCAGAATTACGTTTGTGTGGCTCCCCAGCCACATGGGCATAGAGGGAAACGAGTTAGCAGATCAGGCTGCCAAGGAGGCAGTTACACTGCCCCCGTTGCCTTTCAAGGTTCCAGCAAGTGATATTCGCTCTCAGCTGAGACATCTGGTTATGTCTCATTGGGAGATGGAGTGGCAGGCCATCCCACTTCCCAATAAGCTGAGAGCGATAAAAGGGACAACGGAGGTATGGAGGACTTCCCTGCGGGCTTCGCGGAGGGAAGCCGTGGTATTATGTCGCCTTCGGATCGGCCACGGTATCTTGACGCACTCCCATCTACTGAAAGGAGAACCCCCTCCGGTGTGTACCTGCGGCGACCATCTTACCGTGGTACATATCCTTACGGAGTGCGTGGACCTGGTCGATCTGCGCCGTAGTATTAACCTTCCGAGTACTATCTCCCTTATCTTGCGCGATGACGAGCAGTCAGCAGACCTCGTCATCCGCTTTATGAGGGATAGCGGTCTGTTTTATCGTGTGTGATGTTGTCCTTTGTCCTAGTGTTGTTTGTCAGTTGCGCTTTTATTTCATTGACTTCATTTTATTTTGTGTTGCGCATTTTAATGTGTTATTTGAACGTCTAACGTAAATTATGTGTTAATATCTGTATTACTGGGCAATGCCTTATTCCTTCAATTTCCTGTCCTTTCTCTTATTTTAATAGAACATAAGGCATTGCGTATTAGATCCACTGACTGTTTTAATCTCACCCTCATTTTTCTTCATCACCATTCTTTTTTAACTCTAGTCAGTGGATACTTTTTAAAATTTTAACTTCATGTCTCATGTCATTCATTTCGTTCCATTAGGGGCCGATGACCTTCGATGTTAGGCCCCTTAAAACAACAAGCATCATCATCATCATCATCTTGGGTAGATGGTATGAGGAATGGTTGATGTATTAGTCGATGTTAATAATATTGGAAAGTGGTCAGATCCTAGAGTGTCCTGTAGAACCTGCCAGGAGAAGTCGAGTGCTATTGAAGGAGATGCAAAAGTAATATCTACTGCCGAAGGAGCTTGATTAGGTCGGGAAATTCGGGTAGGGGACCCATCATTCAGTAGCACTAAGTTTTCTTCTTCAGCTACACCCATGAGTTGTATTCCATGTGAGTCAGTAGAAGAACTTCCCCAATTCAAGTGGTGTGAGTTCAAGTCTCCGAAGATAAGTACAGGCTGTGAAAGTTGGGAAAATAATCGACGCAGTTCGTGTACAGATACCAGTTGGTTAGGTGATCGGTATACGGAAACAATAGTTAACGGTGAACCCCTGTAGTTAACCTTGATGGCACATGTTTCCAATTTCGACCCTCGAAGATTAAGAGTTACTTGATCATAAATGATGTTCTTCTGGAGGAGAATTCCAACCCCTCCATAACCATCACCACGATCACTTCTTATAAAATTGTAGCCTGGAAGCTGAAAGGGGGTAGTATCCTTCAGCCAGGTCTCACTAACTACACACATTGAAACGGAGTAATCTCGCAGTAGAGTCTGAAGGCTAAGTTTATGCGCTCGTATTGAGTGACAGTTCCACTGTATTATTTTATTCAGTTGATGTGCGGTATCCATGGTTATTCTGATTCAAAAGTGATGAAATAACGTCACGTATATGAGAGGGATCAATTTCCGAGGAGGCCGTGTTTTTAAGCGTCAAAATAAACTGGACAATGTTTTCAAGCAGTAGAGATGTAGGTAGAGCCTGTGGTGTTGTTTGAGGCTGTTGACTTGGTTGAACTTGTTGTGTAGGGTATATAGGCCCAGTGGAGTTGGCAGGAGAACGCTGTCCATTGTAGTATGCTTTCCACTGGTTGTGAACTGGAACTCTAGACTTTGGGGTGGAAGGACGTTTGGGTGTAAAACGAGAGGACACCTTAGAGGTACTAGGGAAAGAAGAGTTGGAAAGGTTATTGGTGGGAAGTGGCCCACGTGCAGGGAAAGGAAGGGATGGAAATTCCTTGTGAAAAGATGTACTTGCTGGAGGAGTGTTATTTTGCATCACAGTATTAGCATATGTGCTTGTAGATTCCATTTCGAGTGCTTGCTCAATGGTGATATTTAAATGGGCCATATTATATTTAATCCTACGCTGTCGTTCGTATTCTGGACAGGATCGATCATCTGCACGATGAGGGCCAGAGCAGTAAATACACTTAGGCGGATCTGGAGTAAGGCAATCTGCAGTGATGTGACTGTCGCCGCAGCATGCACAGCGTGCTTTGCTACGACACTGTTTATTTACGTGGCCGTATTTAAGACATTGGTAGCAAAGGGTTACATTCTGGACGTAAGGTTCTACACCACACCGAGTGTTAAATATATACACGTAAGGAGGTAAAGTGCGACCTTCAAATACAACACGCAACAGTTGCCGAGGCATTAGTACAGTCTGTCCGTCTCGTACAAGTTTACGGTGAAAGCGATGTACTTCTAATATTTTCTTATCTGACTGAATTTCTGAAAGTAATTCTTCCTCCGAGAAGGACGTAGCTACTGCACGAATAAGACCTGTCTTCACCGTTAGATGCCTTGGTATGTAAAGACTGAGTGAGGGGGATTGTAACTGAGCAAGCCTGTTTGCACAGGTAGCGGAAGAAAGTTCTATTTGAACCCTATTACGTCCCTTTGTAGTAATGTTCATTATAGAAGTACGCATGTCTGGAATTAAGGCCCTAATACATTTTCCCACGGACATTGGATGTAACCGGCCGATATGTTTAGTTACCGCACCTGCCTCATCGGGTTTATGTTCAGCATACACTATAAACGGACCTTCATCATCTAACTTATAGAGGTATGACTCATGCTGAGCGCTGCTTCGTACCTGTTGACTTGACCCCCTGCGGGTGGGGGACACACATGCAGAATACACCCGCGGTATCCCCTGCCTGTCGTAAGAGGCGACAAAAAGGGGCGACCTTGGCGCGGACATGGATTGCGGTTGGTATAATGTGATGGACCTCCTGTGGATGGGAGACGCTGAATACATCCATAGGTAATCCCTGCCTGTCGTAGAAGGCGACTTAAAGGGTCATGTGGCCATGGTCCCCTCTATTTTTTCTTATTTTTCTGAGGGTCGGATGTAGACCATTCAAAATTTGATGTGCGTGCTGCCCGGCGATGGAGCTCCTATGTGTGCGACTACGCTCGAAAGCCCGTGCCAGCAACCACCCAGGACGCGGCGGGTGGGAGTGTCATGTACCCGGGCAGTGGTATCCGCCTGACAACGCAGGTCCCCGCACAGCCGAATGCCAGAAGGACATATTATTATTAATTATTTTTATTTATTTTTTCTATTGTTAGTGCTCTGTACACGCTATGGGGTACATGCTATTGCGGGTGACCGGAGGAAGGGAGTCCTAGTGCTCATTGCCTCAGTCATCCCGTATTAGGCATCGTTCAACATCGGACCCCGGGCAATACCTGCTACGACCAGGTGGGTATTGCCTTGGCTGCTTGGTTCGGCTACAGAGACCCCTGATCGGAGTGGGTGGCATTCGGGCAGGATGCTATCGGGCATGGCTTCCAAACGAAGTCGGCTCTCACAAGGTGGTCGCCCACCTAAGTCTTTAACTTTTGCTTCCCTGAGAGGTTCAACTCCCTGGGAACATGCGCAGCGTGAAGGAATGGGATCCAGCTTCCCTAGGTTTCTGGTCGCTACCAGAACCGACGGGCAGGATTTTAAGCTGGTGAAGTCGATCCTGTTTAGTAGACACATCGAAGGCGTCTATGGCGAACTGGAGGAACTTAAGAAAATGCGCAACGGTAGTTTGCTTCTAAAGACTCGTACAGCACTGCAAGCTGATCAGTTGCTTAAGTGCGAGCACTTTAGCGAAATCCCCGTCAAAGTGGAGGAGCATAAGTCCTTGAACCTGGTTCGCGGAGTCATCTTTCACCGCGACCTTATTTTGAACACTGACGACGAGTTGATGGAAGACATGAAGAACCGTGGCGTGACACACGTCCGGCGCATTACGCGCAAGGTCAACGGTGAAGACGTTGCCACTGGTGCCTTCATTGTCTCTTTCAAGTTGTCAGTGTTACCAGAGAAAGTCAAGGTAACAACTTATCGTTGCGATGTGAGGCCGTACATCCCGCCTCCTATGCGGTGCTATCAATGCCAGCGATTCGGACATATGGTATCTCGCTGTTCGAATCAGGCTGTATGTGGTACATGTGGACGAGTAGCTCGCGGCGCGGAGGAGTGCACAACTCCATACAAGTGCACTAACTGCTCCGGTTTTCATTCTCCTCGGGATCGGAATTGTCCGACATACCTGAGTGAGAAGAAGATCCAGGAGATCAAGACCCTGGATGGTCTTTCCTACCAGGAAGCGCGCCGTAAGTTTCATTCTATGAATACACCTGCCCGTACACTCGACTATAGCTTTATAGCTCAGAGTCTTCCAGGTTCGTCATTTACGACCAAGACACCTGTCCAGACCGCTGCGCCCAAGGCGACTGTTGCTGCTCCCAGCAACGTCGCAAATAGTCAAAGCTCGAAGGGGGGACCACCCCACCTTCGACCAACCAGAAGTCTGTGCCGGCTGGGAACTGCCAGCCGGCACAGCAAGGGGGGAAGACTAAGTCTCCCCCCCCCTAGGAGGTCGACGAAAGTCGTGCCCCAGCCGGCGGAGGCGGCTTCGTTGACCAGGGCTGGGAAACCATCTCCCAGCCCGTCTAAACTTGAAAAGAAAAAGGGGAAGAAGAGCGCCCATCCTGAGCGCTCTCGGACTTCCCCTGCGAAGGAGAAGTCATGCCCTCCATCTGGGGGTATGAGTCTGCGCCGGGAGGCACTCCTGCTCCCAAACCTGCGCGCTCTCCTCGTAGGGGACCCCCTCGCGCCCGAAATTTGTCGAAGTCTGGGCGGCACCCCTGCCATCTTTTGATGACGGGATGGATGTCGCGCTGTCCTCTACATCTACGGATGTAGAACTAGATAGTGTTTAGGCTTACGAGCATTTTGTTGCTCATAACCTAACACTCCTTTTATAGTCCACACTATGGCACTGTTACAGTGGAATTGTAACGGTTATGACAGGCATCTTGCTGAGTTACGTCAGCTTATTAGTGAGTACGCAGCGAGTATAGTCTGTATTCAGGAGACCAATTTCCGACCTGGTCATCACACGGTCTTGAGGAATTTCAAACTATACTCTACAGAAGGATACTCTGCTCACCGGGCTTCCGGAGGTGTTGGCATTTTTGTACGTTCTGATAGCTACAGCGAAGAGGTTCCTTTAAGAACCCCTCTTGAGGCTGTAGCTGTTCGCTTCTCGCTGCCTATCATAGCCACAGTGTGTAATGTTTATCTTCCACCAGGCCAGCATCTGAACATCACTGATGTCGCTGATCTTATAGATCAGCTTCCACCACCCTTCCTCTTATTGGGAGATTTTTACGCCCATCACCCCATACGGGGCTCTGAGACGCCTTGCCCCCGAGGAAGAGAGCTGGAAACACTCCTATCAGATCTGGATTTATGTATTTTGAACACAGGGGAACCAACTCATTTTAGTGTACGTTACGGCACATATTCTCGCATAGACGTTAGTCTATGCAGCCGAACGTTGGTTCCACTGTTTCGGTGGAATGCACACGATGATCTCTGTGACAGTGACCATTTTCCCATCGTTCTTACTTTGTTGAATCATAAACCCGTCGAGGCTCCCCCTCGATGGATTCTTAAACATGCTAATTGGCCAAAGTACACATCACTAGCTGTCTTTAGCGAAGATGTCAGGCGGACCTTCGGCGAGGAAATAACTTACATCACCCAAGTTATTCTTGCTGCTGCTGAGGAGTCCATTCCGTTTTTCTCGGGGACTCCTCGCCGTAAACTCGTTCCTTGGTGGAACGATGCAATAGCAGCAGCCATCAAAGAACGCCGTCGCGCTCATAAGCGTTACCGTAGACAGCCTACTGTGACCAACTTGGTAACATTTAAGAAATTCCGCGCTAAGGCGCGAGTTCTTATTCGACAAAGTAAGAAGGCTTCATGGGAGAGATATGTGTCGTCCATGACGTCACATACTCCATCATCTCAAGTGTGGACGAAACTTCGACGAATTTCGGGTATTCAAGGATCATCTGCTGTACCGGGAATTTCCATTGCAGGCAGTGTCGCCACTGATCCCCTCGCGATTGCTAACCATCTCGCTAGTCATTTTGCGGATGTCTCTGGCTCCGGGAATTACAATCCTGATTTCCTCCCTCTGAAGCGGGAGGCAGAACGTCATCACCTGAGTTTTGCCACCCAAGCTTCAGAGGACTACAACGTGCCCTTTACGGAGTGGGAACTCCGCAGCGCCTTAGCGCTTTGCAAGGACACGTCTCCTGGACCGGACAACATCCATAACCAGATGTTGAAACACCTTAGTGATGATAGTTTACTATATCTCCTTCGTGTGTTCAACCGAATCTGGACAGAGGGTGATTTTCCGTCTCAGTGGCGAGAGGGCATAGTCATCCCTGTCCTCAAGCCTGACAAAGATCCTAAGTATGCAGGAAGTTACAGACCGATTTGTCTTACAAATTGCCTGTGTAAGCTATTTGAGAGGATGGTAAATCGCAGACTCGTGTGGTGTCTGGAGAAACAAGGACTCTTGTCCGAGTACCAATGTGGATTTCGAGCCGCTCGATCCACCACAGACCACTTGGTACGCCTGGAGAGCTCTATCCAGGATGCGTTTCTCCGAAAACAGCACTTGGTAGCTGTCTTCTTTGACTTGGAGAAGGCCTACGACACCACCTGGCGATATGGCATCCTTTCAGTCCTGCATCAATGGAGATTCCGAGGTAACTTGCCGGTATTTATTGCGAATTTTTGGTCCCTCCGTCTATTCCGTGTCCGAGTAGGTAGGACATATTCGCAATACCACGTTCAAGAAAATGGAGTCCCACAGGGATCGGTTCTTAGTGTCACTCTGTTCGCGATTGCCATAAACGGTATTGTCGCTGCTGCTGGTCCAGCCGTAATACCGTCCCTATATGTGGATGATTTTGCTCTGCACTATAGCTCGTGCAGTATGGCAGTCGCAGAGCGACAGTTACAGCAAGCTCTTAGGAGGGTGGAGAAGTGGACCTTAGAACATGGCTTTCGGTTTTCTGCCGCAAAGACCTCCGTTGTCCACTTTTGTCGTCAACGTACACTTCACCCTCATCGTGAGCTTTATCTAGGTAATGTCGTTCTTCCAGTTGTTGGCACCTACCGATTTCTTGGGCTCCTTTTTGACAGTAAATTATCGTGGGAGCCACACGTGCGGGAGCTAAAAGTGCAATGCACCAAGAGGCTTAACCTCTTGAAGTTTCTTAGCAGCACTAATTGGGGAGCTGACCGCGTGGTGCTCCTGCGATTCTATCGGGCACACATTTTATCTCGGTTAGACTACGGCAGTGCAGCATATGGCTCCGCAAGGCCAAGCGTTCTTGCGAAGCTGAACAGTATCCACCACAGCGGGGTTAGGTTGGCGACGGGAGCTTTTCGTACTAGCCCCATCGCTAGCCTGCTCGCTGAGTCTGGTGTGCCGCCTTTACACCTGAGGCGCCAGCAACTACTACTTACGTATGCTGCAAATTTGCGACAGATGCCACTTCATCCGAGCTATCCCTGCGTATTCAACAATGGCAACCGTTTGTTGTACGTTGCTCATCCTCGTGCGACGCGGCCGGTTGGGATACGCTTGTATAGCAGTTATGAATTGTTTGACGTACCTTCGATTCCTTGCCTTGTCAGACAACCAAGTGGGGTACCTCCGTGGGTTGTACGACCACCAGAAATCATCCTGGATTTGCACACTGGCCCGAAAGGAGACACGGACCCTTCGATTTATCGGAGGATCTACCTGTCCGTTCTTGGCCGCTATCCAGGTTCGGTCGTCGTTTACACGGATGGTTCAAGGACAGATACGAAGATGGGCTGTGCGTTCGTTGTCGACAATGATCGGTTTCTTTTTGCTCTCCCGGACACCTGTAGTGTGTACACGGCAGAGCTCTATGCTATCTGTGAGGCTCTGCGGTACGCACTAGACAATGTACGCCGACACTTTCTCGTGTGTACTGACTCCTTGAGTTCGCTTCAGTCTATTGATACCTGTTTCCCTCGGCACCCTCTGGTGCAGCGGATCCAGGACCTGCTGGCCGGGTGTTCGGATGCCGGCACCAGAATTACGTTCGTGTGGCTCCCCAGCCACATGGGCATAGAGGGAAACGAGTTAGTAGATCAGGCTGCCAAGGAGGCAGTTACACTGCCCCCGTTGCCTTTCAAGGTTCCAGCAAGTGATATTCGCTCTCAGCTGAGACATCTGGTTATGTCTCATTGGGAGATGGAGTGGCAGGCCATCCCACTTCCCAATAAGCTGCGAGCGATAAAAGGAACAACGAAGGTATGGAGGACTTCCCTTCGGGCTTCGCGGAGGGAAGCCGTGGTATTATGTCGCCTTCGGATCGGCCACGGTATCTTGACGCACTCCCATCTACTGAAAGGAGAACCCCCTCCGGTGTGTACCTGCGGCGACCATCTTACCGTGGTACACATCCTTACGGAGTGCGTGGACCTGGTCGATCTGCGCCGTAGTATTAACCTTCCGAGTACTATCTCCCTTATCTTGCGCGATGACGAGCAGTCAGCAGACCTCGTCATCCGCTTTGTGAGGGATAGCGGTCTGTTTTATCGTGTGTGATCCTGTCCTTTGTCCTAGTGTTGTTTATGTCAGTTGCGCTTTTATCTCATTGACTCCATTTTAGTTTGTGTTGCGCATTTTAATGTGTTATTTTAACGGCTAACATACATTATGTGTTAATATCTGTATTACTGGGCGATGCCTTATTCCTTCGTTTTCCTGTACTTTCTCTTATTTTAATAGAACATAAGGCATTGCGTATTAGATCCACTGACTGTTTTAATCTCACCCTCATTTTTCTTCATTACCATTCTTTTTTAACTCTAGTCAGTGGATACTTTTTAAAATTTTAACTTCATATCTCATGTCCTTCATTTCGTTCCATTAGGGGCCGATGACCTTTGATGTTAGGCCCCTTAAAACAACAAGCATCATCATCATCACTTGTTGACTTGGAGCAAGCTGGCTAGCTGTATGCTGGGACGTATTCAACTGCACAGGCTGCACAGATGGGACTGGCGGAAGTGGGCAGCTAGTTCGATGTTCATGAGAATTTTCACTGGCACTTATTGACACTGATAGCTTCTTCACACTTAGGCCCTCTTCATTCCAGTAATCAGGACGCTCGTCCGGGAGACCACGTTTGCGTAGTGTAGATATTTGAGAAGGTATTTGGTCTACATCACTTAACGGTCCGTCTGAATAGCACAAGTTTAATGCGGTACCTATAGCTGAGCTAAGTGAATTATGGTTAGATAGAGTACCTAGGCCACCGTCTGATGATTCCTCCATCCTCACGAAGTCCCGGGGACCCTCGTCCCCACTCACAGGTAACACTAATCCCTTATGTGCACGTGTCTATATAATACTATTATTCACTACAGTCACACAGTTCTGTAAACACGGGCACGAGGTGATAGCGAGCTCTAGAAAGCAAAGCGAGTACAGCACAACCGTGTCTAGATGTTAAGGATGTTGGAAAGTTATTTTCACAAGATTAGTTTGCGTAATTACTTAGTTTTGGTATTTATTTGAGGAGCTTGATTTTCTTCCGACTATATTCAATATGGCAGCCAACAATGAATGAGACACTCAGTTGAGTGTAATTCGTGCGGTATATCCGTGGATGTCACTTACGTATGTAGTGTGAGTAAAAAAAGTAAAGTAAGATTAGAGTTTGACGTGATCAACGCTACGAGAGTCCGACTTTTATTTATTTAGCGTATGGCTAGTACATAACTCTATTTACAAATATTAAAAAAATAACAAAACAATATAACACCTTAAACAAGCAACCAATCTCTAAAACAGTTCATAAACTTAAATCCAAGCTGTCCAACCATTGTACAACCCTGTCAGAAGCACACACAAACTCCTTCAGCTGACCGGAGTATGACGTCTTAGAACATTCGGTGACAATATGACGGATGGTCTGCTTCTTCTCACCACAGTCGCACTCAGGGGAGGAGCGCATACCCCACATATGCAACAGTGACCCACATCGTCCATGGTTGGTACGGACTCTGTTGAGAAGAACCCAAGTTCTTCTGGGGAAATTAAAACCAGGTGGTGGGTGTTGGCGACTAAAGAGGGTCTGCCATTCATCTGGAGCTGAGTTGGTCCACTCCAATTGCCATTCATCAGAACCGTTAACGTTCCTATTGATGAGTTCCCTTGCAGTCTGCAGTCTGAACAACCATGTCTTCATTGTTATCTTCCTGAACCCGCGAATCAGGTTATTTTGTCTGCGAATCCTTGGAGGTGTTATGTGACTCAAGACTGGCAGCCAGTAGATCTGACTGCGCCGCTGACAATTACTTGCAAGTTAATTAAAACTTCGGGGACTAGATGTTTATGTTTGTTCCAACACTTTCCTGTTTGTATTCACACAACATTTGCCACTACCAACATCCACGCAATAGTGAATATATCGCTCCACATAGGGCTGTAAAACATGTGCGACACAGTGTGTACCCTACAAGGATGTGAGAAAAGCGGTAGAAGAAACTGGTGATATCATTCATAGACTGGAAGTGCCTTAGTATTCAATGTGAAATATGCGCGAATTGGTACAGTTCATTCGTGAGACGTCTTTTGTGGGACGAATATTATTCGGTGTTCGTTGTCGCACTGTATACCCATCAATATGTATGGGAGACAAGATCTGCGGGCATGGTTAAGGCTTCATTCACAGTGCTTACTTTTAATGTTTATATCTATGTTCGAATTATGTTAGTGGCTTTTATCTTTCATGTGCAGTTCACAATGATTTACCATCGATATCTGTTAATCAGCTTCCTGATCACGACAAATAAAGACGTGAAATTAAATGGCCGAGGTACATTATGCCGATACTTCCTGACTTGACACGTTTTATTTTATTTCAACTACACCATTGCCCTCGTCGTCTTCGTTAACAATACCGTACTTCATTCTACAATACTCCTAGAAATCCCAGTGGGATAATGAGCAGAAAAACTGCGTGGTATTTCATGTTATTTTGCGCGCTCGACATGCTAGCGGCCCGGCAACGAGAGTGAAGTTATCCTGGAATCACGAGGCTTCATCTGAGCCCGGTGTTCGGAGTCGATTCCAGGCTTTAATCGCGTCCATCCCTACCGCAGTGTGTACACAGCAGAGCTCTATGTTATCTATGAAGCTCTGCGGTACGCGGTGTCCGATAAGTGCCGGCACTTTCTGCTGTGTACCGCCGACTCTTTGAGCTCGCTGCAATCTATTGATACATGTTTCCTTGGGCACCCTTTGGTGCTGCGGATCCAGGACTTGCTGGCCGGGCGTTGGGATGCTGGCACCAGAATCTTGTTTGTTCCTCCCAAGCCGCTTGTGTGTAGAGGTAAATTAGTTTGCTGATAGGATGCGAAGGCCACGAACCTGCTACGCAGGCGTAGTAGGGGGAGAGGTTATACTCCCACGTGGCGCGTCCCAGGTGGCGGATAGTGGGGTCCTAACCGGCTTGCCGGCGGACTTGAGGGAAATAAAATACCTCTCGCGGACCAAACACACACCCCCTGTGGGTGAGGGAGGCAGACGAATAATACACCCACGGTATCCCCTGCCTGTCGTGAGAGCCGACTAAAAGGGGCGACCAAGGGATGGTTGTATTCGAACCATGCAACTACATGTGATTAGTACCACCACGCGGAGAACACCAAGGGTCGCTTTTACTTGTGCGTAGTACCACTATATTAGGTACGAAATAGGTTTGTGATTAGTAGCACACAGGAGCACCGCGCGGTCGGCTTTTGCAGTACCTGTGATTAGTACCACCATATGAGCGGGACCATGGGATGATAGCTACCATGGACCTGCCTTACCTGTGATTAGTACCCACTATATGAGGAACACCACGGGATAGGGAGAGGTCCCTGTGGTTAGTACTCTTATGTGATGAACATCATAGGTTTGCGTTGCCTGTGAATGGCGCCGCAGAGTGAGAAAAACATAGGTCTGTATTAATATCGAATTTCATAAGCTTTGAGTAGTACAATAATGTGTGGAATACCGCAAGTCTCTGCTACCACTGATTAGTACCGCAACAGGACAGATACCATGGTTCTACATTACTAGCGATAAGTACCATTCTGAGGGGCCTTTGACTTGTATTTTGGACCCATTTAGACACCAAGCATCCTCGATTTGCCTTGGAAGTGGTCCCTTGGTCTGTAATACTACTAACTATGATAGTTTTTTTGAGTCGGATCCACTGATTGTTTTAAATTCCTGTTCATTCATTCATTCATTCTTCATGGCATTTTTTATTTTGGTCAGTGGATAATTTTGAACTTTTACTTTGTCGTTTCATTTCGTACCATTAGGGGCCGATGACCTCGATGTTAGGCCCCTTTAAACAACAAGCATCATCATCATCATCATCAGGATGCGAAGGAGTTACATTTCCCCCGTTGCCTCCCAAGGTTCCAGCCAGTGATATTCGTTCTCAGCTGAGGCCACTCCTCTCCCAATAATCTGAAAGCGATGAAATGAATTACGAAGGTATGGAAACTTTCCTTCGGGCTTCTCGGATGGAAGAAGTGGTATTTACCTTCTTCGGATCGGTCACGGCATAGCAGCGCACTTCTAGTTACTGAAGGGCGAAGGCCCCTGGTGTGTACTGTCGGCTGTCATCTTACGGAGTGCGTGGACCGGACCAATCTGCATCGTAGGCTAAAACATCCGAGTACCATCTCCCTCATCCTATGAAATGACGAGCTGTCAACAGACCTCGTCATCCGATTTATGAGCGATAGTGGCCTGTTATATCGTGCATAAAGGTATATTTTCTATTTTTGTGTCATCTGTGATTTTATTCCATTGACTCTACTTTAGTTTGTGTTTGCGTATTTATCGTGTCATTGTAATACAATTAACCAAACGACTAATTAATGACTGGACTAGCTCGCAAAAGAGTCCTAATTGTATTACAATTTCAACCCAGACCGGATACATACAGAAATCGAACACCAAACACAAGTAAGGGAACGTGCTGTACAAGACGAAACCTTCGACGTAACGGTGCACAAGGACGAGGTAATCCTGGCTATGAAAAGAATGGCTGTAGACACGTCAGCCGGACCCGACAGAGTTCTAGTCAGAGCTATCAAATATGATATGGCATCAACTATCATAGCTAAAATTGCTACGATAATATTACAGACTGGACATGTTCCATTACTGTTCACAATGGCGCGCACCATTTTGTTACCTAAAACTGGAGATCCAACAGAACTGTCAGACTGGAGACCAATCACTATGTGTTCAGTCCTTCGTCCTGTCATCGAAAAGGTCTTCGACGGAAGATTAAGGAGTTACATCCGATTTAGCGAACATCAAAGAGGATTCATCAAATCACCTGGCACTATCATAAACACCGCTTTACTCAGATCTGTGCTTAACTCAGCAAAACACAACAAAAAGATGTTACTCTGGTCTTCCTGGACATAAGCAAGGCTTTCGACAATGTGGGTCATTTACATTTAAGGAAAACATTGGCTACGTCAGCTGTGCCAAGTAAGCTGAGCAACATAATTTGCAAACTTCAGGAGAATAATACAACTCAGATCCAGGCCAATTTCAAGAAAACAAATCCAATTAAATTACGCCGTGGTGTAATGCAAGGATCCCCATTGTCACCAGTTTTATACAATCTCACAACAGATCACATTTTTCGAGAAATCGGTGAAAAAGAACTATGTGACATGCATGGTTATTCTCTTGCCAACGGACTTCAACCTCAAACAATATTAGGCTTCGCAGGTGATACGGTTATTGTAGGAAAAAACCGAGATTCTGCAGTAGAACTGACGAAAGTAGCTTTACAAAGGTTTCGTGTACTTGGTCTAACAATAAACCCTGAAAAATCTAAAGTTATTAATATCAGTAGAGGAGAAATAAACGAAGGGCTCATTACAGTCGAAGAAGGTATGGCGATTAAATGTATTTCGAGGAACGAAAGTGTCAGATACTTAGGGGTAAATTATGCAGATACTATGTTATTTGATTCCAAGAAATCAATGACACTCCATCAACAGAAACTCACCTCGTTATCATCCTGTCCCTGGCTTCATCCGGATCAGAAATTCTCAATTCTCAATTGTTCAGTTTGCCCTACGTTGACTTACCAGTTCCTCTGCGTTCCTGCAAGTAAAATACCACAGCGGTTTTTGGAAGATGCTGATAAACTTATTAAGAGTACACTAAAGGAGATCTTATCCCTTCCTACTGACACTCCTGATTATATGATTTACTCAGATAAACGGTACAAAGGGTTAGGTGTTTTTAGGACAAGCTGGGAAGCCTTGGTTCAGAATATAAACAGCTGCAACATTCTGAAACGGGAGGGAAACCAATATATTGAAGCCACTAGAAATCTAGATGAAGAAATTAACAGATGCTTAACTGAGTTAAACGTAAATGATAAAACTGAGGATATGAAGAACAGGCATGGTGAGTATGACACCAAGAAACTCAGAGATAAGTTGCGAGAATCTAAATTTGAGAAATGGTGCCAGTTGAGAAGCAAAGGTCAGGGAGTGTGTCTGTACAAGGAGTTCCCTCCTGCAAACCGCTGGGTTAGAAACCACGATGGCCTTTCTAGCACGGAGTGGAGAGATGCGCTGAAATTGGCATATAACGTTGCACCTGTAAGAGCTGTACCGGGAAGGTCCCTTGATGGTAACCGCTGCAGAAGATGTAGTGAGATTGAAACATTACCTCACGTCTTGGGTTCCTGTGCCTTCGATGAAGCTCTTCGAAACACCAGACATCATAACAGCAGGTCATCCATAGCACAGACGCTCCGTGAGAAAGGATTTCAAGTGCATGAGGAAGTCCATGGCATTGGAGTAAATGGCAGCACGAGAAGGATATATATGATCGCCATTAAAGGGAAGAAAGGAGATATATATTAGACCCCACAGTAAGATTAGAAACACACTCCGACCAACCAAACCAAGTGGACCGAGAAAAGAAGTCTATCTACCTGCCTACAGTGCCGTATTATAAGAATAAATACGAAGTGGACGATGTAGAAGTGAGGGGTCTCATGATCGGTGCGAGAGGGACAGTCCCTAAGAAGACGATAGAGCTGATGAAGGTCTTCAACATCAGTACCAAGGAGTTCATGGACTGGGGGCTGAAAGCACTCAGGGGTTCTCTTTTGATACCCCTGATCGGATTGGGTGGCATTCGGGGAGGAGGATATCGGGCATGGCTTCCAAACGAAGACGGCTCTCAAGAGGGTCGCCCACCTAAGTCTTTAACTTTTGCTTCCCTGAGAGGTTCAACTCCCTGGGAACATGCGCAGCGTGAAGGAATGGGATCCAGCTTCCCTAACTTATAGAGGTATGACTCATGCTGAGCGCTGCTTCGTACCTGTTGACTTGACCCCCTGCGGGTGGGGGACGCACATGTAGAATACACCCGCGGTATCCCCTGCCTGTCGTAAGAGGCGACAAAAAGGGGCGACCTTGGCGCGGACATGGATTGCGGTTTGGTATAATGTGATGGACGTCCTGTGGATGGGAGAGGCTGAATACATCCATAGGTAATCCCTGCCTGTCGTAGAAGGCGACTTAAAGGGTCATGTGGCCGTGGCCATGGTCCCCTCTTTATTTTTTATTATTTTTCCGAGGGTCAGATGTAGACCATTCGAAATTTTGATGTGCGTGCTGCTCGGCGATGGAGCTCCTATGTGTGCGACTACGCTCGAAAGCCCGTGCCAGCAACCACCCAGGACGCGGCGGGTGGGAGTGTCATGTACCCGGGCAGTGGTATCCGCCTGACAACGCAGGTCCCCGCACAGCCGAATGCCAGAAGGACATATTCTTATTAATTATTTTTATTTATTTTTTCTATATTTAGTGCTCTGTACACGCTATGGGGTACATGCTATTGAGGGTGACTGGAGGAAGGGAGCCCTAGTGCTCATTGCCTCAGTCATCCCGTATTAGGCATCGTCCAACATCGGACCCCGGGCAGTACCTGCTATGACCAGGTGGGTATTGCCTTGGCTGCTTGGTTCGGCTACAGAGTCCCCTGATCGGAGTGGGTGGCATTCGGGGAGGATGCTATCGGGAATGGCTTCCAAACGAAGTCGGCTCTCTCAAGGTGGTCGCCCACCTAAGTCTTTAACTTTTGCTTCCCTGAGAGGTTCAACTCCCTGGGAACATGCGCAGCGTGAAGGAATGGGATCCAGCTTCCCTAGGTTTCTAGTCGCTACCAGAACCGATGGGCACGATTTTAAGCTGGTGAAGTCGATCCTTTTTAGTAGACACATCGAAGGCGTCTATGGCGAACTGGAGGAACTTAAGAAAATGCGCAACGGTAGTTTGCTTCTAAAGACTCGTACAGCACTGCAAGCTGATCAGTTGCTTAAGTGCGAGCACTTTGGCGAAATCCCCGTCAAGGTGGAGGAGCATAAGTCCCTGAACCTGGTTCGCGGAGTCATCTTTCACCGCAACGGTGAAGACGTTGCCACTGGTGCCTTCATTGTCTCTTTCAAGTTGTCAGTGTTACCAGAGAAAATCAAGGTAACAACTTATCGATGCGATGTGAGGCCGTACATCCCGCCTCCTATGCGATGCTATCAATGTCAGCGATTCGGACATATGGTATCTCGCTGTTCGAATCAGGCTGTATGTGGTACATGTGGACGAGTAGCTCACAGCGCGGAGGAGTGCACAACTCCATACAAGTGCACTAACTGCTACGGTTTTCATTCTCCTCGGGATCGGAATTGTCCGACATACCTGAGTGAGAAGAATATCCAGGAGATCAAAACCCTGGACGGTCTTTCATACCAGGAAGCCCGCCGTAAGTTTAATTCTACGAATACACCTGCCCGTATACTCGACTATAGGTTGATAGCTCAGAGTCTTCCAGGTTCGTCATTCACAACCTCGACACCTGTCCAGACCGCTGCGCCCAAGGCGACTGTTGCTGCTCCCAGCAACGTCGCGAATAGTCAAAGCTCGAAGGGGGGGACCACCCCACCTTCGACCAACCAGACGTCTGTGCCGGCTGGGAACTGCCAGCCGGCACAGCAAGGAGGTCGACGAAAGTCGTGCCCCAGCCGGCGGAGGCGGCATCGTCGACCAGGGCTGAGAAACCATCTCCCAGCCCGTCTAAACTAGAAAAGAAACAGGGGAAGAAGAGCGCCCGTCCTGAGCGCTCTCCGACTTCCCCTGCGAAGGAGAAGTCATGCCCCCCATCTGGGGGATATGAGTCTGCGCCAGGAGGCACTCCTGCTCCCAAACCTGCGCGCTCTCCTCGTAGAGGACCCCCTCGCGCCCGAAAAGCGTCGAAGTTCTGGGCGGCACCCCTGCCATCTTTCCATGACGGGATGGATGTCGCGCTGTCCTCTACATCTACGGGTGTAGAAATAGATTGTGTTTAGGCGTACGAGCATTTCGTCGCTCATACCCTAACACTCATTTTATAGTCCACACTATGGTACTGTTACAGAGGAATTGTAACGGTTATGACAGGCATCTTGCTGAGTTACGTCAGCTTATTAGTGAGTACGCAGCGAGTATAGTGTGTATTCAGGAGACCAATTTCAGACCTGGTCATCATACGGTCTTGAGGCATTTCAAACTATACTTGACAGAACGATACTATGCTCACCCGGCTTCCGGAGGCGTTGGCATTTTTGTATGTTCTGATAGCTACAGCGAAGAGGTTCCATTAAGAACCCCTCTTGAGGCTGTAGCTGTTCGCGTCTCGCTGCCTGTCCTAGCAACAGTGTGTAATGTTTATCTTCCACCAGGCCAGCATCTGAACATCAATGATGTCGCTGATCTTATAGATCAGCTTCCACCACCCTTCTTCTTATTGGGCGATTTTAACGCCCATCACCCCATATGGGGCTCTGAGACACCTTGTCGCCGAGGAATAGAGCTGGAAACACTTCTAACAGATCTGGATTTCTGTATTTTGAACACAGGGGAACCAACTCACTTTAGTGTACGTTACGGCACATACTCTCGCATAGACGTAAGTCTATGCAGCCGAACGTTTGTTCCACTGATTCGATGGAATGCACACGATGATCTCTGTGACAGTGACCATTTTCCCATCATTCTTACTTTGTTGAAACATAAACCCGTCGAGGCTCCCCCTCGATGGATCTTAAACATGCTGATTGGCAAAAGTACACATCATCAGCTGTCTTTCACGATGATGTCAGGCGGGCCGTCGTCGTGGAAATAACTTACGTCACCCAAGTTATTCTTGCTGCTGCTGAGGAGTCCATTCCGTTTTTCTCGGGGGCTCCTCGCCGAAAGCTCGTTCCTTGGTGGAGCGATGAAATAGCAGCAGCCATCAAAGAACGCCGTCGCGCTCATAAACGTTACCGTCGACAGCCTACTGTGGCCAACTTGGTAACATTTAAGAAACTCCGCGCTAAGGCGCGAGTTCTTATTCGACAAAGTAAGAAGGTTTCATGGCAGAGATGTGTGTCGTCCATGACGTCACATACTCCATCATCTCAAGTGTGGACGAAACTTCGACGAATTTCGGGTATTCAAGGATCATCTGCTGTACCGGGAATTTCCATTGCAGGCAGTGTCGCCACTGATCCCCTCGCGATTGCTAATCATCTCGCTAGTCATTTCGCGGATGTCTCTGGCTCCGGGAGTTACAATCCTGATTTCCTCCCTCTGAAGCGGGAGGCAGAACGTCATCACCATAGTTTTGCCACCCAAGCTTCAGAGGACTACAACGTGCCCTTTACGGAGTGGGAACTCCGCAGCGACTTAGCGCTTTGCAAGGACACGTCTCCTGGACCGGACAACATCCATAACCAGATGTTGAAACACCTTAGTGATGATAGTTTACTGTATCTCCTTCGTGTGTTCAACCGAATCTGGACAGAGGGTGATTTTCCGTCTCAGTGGCGAGAGGGCATAGTCATCCCTGTCCTCAAGCCTGACAAAGATCCTAGGTATGCAGGAAGTTACAGACCGCTTTGTCTTACAAATTGCCTGTGTAAGCTATTTGAGAGGATGGTAAATCGCAGACTCGTGTGGTGTCTGGAGAAACAAGGACTCTTGTCCGAGTACCAATGTGGATTTCGACCCGCTCGATCCACCACAGACCACTTGGTACGCCTGGAGAGCTCTATCCAGGATGCATTTCTCCGCAAACAGCACTTGGTAGCTGTCTTCTTTGACCTGGAGAAGGCCTACGACACCACCTGGCGATATGGCATCCTTTCAGTCCTGCATCAATGGAGATTCCGAGGTAACTTGCCGGTATTTATTGCGAATTTTTGGTCCCTCCGTCTATTCCATGTCCGAGTAGGGAGGACATATTCGCAATACCACGTTCAAGAAAATGGAGTCCTACAGGGATCGGTTCTTAGTGTCACTCTGTTCGCGATTGCCATAAACGGTATTGTCGCTGCTGCTGGTCCAGCCGTAATACCGTCCCTATATGTGGATGATTTTGCTCTGCACTATAGCTCGTGCAGTATGGCAGTCGCAGAGCGACAGTTACAGCAAGCTATTAGGAGGGTGGAGAAGTGGACCTTAGAACATGGCTTTCGGTTTTCTGCCGCAAAGACCTCCGTTGTCCACTTTTGTCGTCAACGTACTCTTCACCCTCATCCTGAGCTTTATCTAGGAAATGTCGTTCTTCCAGTTGTTGACACCTACCGATTTCTTGGGCTCCTTTTTGACAGTAAATTATCGTGGGAGCCACACGTGCGGGAACTAAAAGTGCAATGCACCAAGAGGCTTAACCTCTTGAAGTTTCTTAGCAGCACTAATTGGGGAGCTGACCGCGTGGTGCTCCTGCGATTCTATCGGGCACACATTTTATCCCGGTTAGACTACGGCAGTGCAGCATATGGCTCCGCAAGGCCAAGCGTTCTTGCGAAGCTGAACAGTATCCACCACAGCGGGGTTAGGTTGGCGACGGGAGCTTTTCGTACTAGCCCCATCGCTAGCCTGCTCGCTGAGTCTGGTGTGCCGCCTTTACACCTGAGGCGCCAGCAGCTACTACTTACGTATGCTGCAAATTTGCGACAGATGCCACTTCATCCGAGCTATCCCTGCGTGTTCAACAATGGCAACCGTTTGTTGTACGTTACTCATCCTCGTGCTACGCGGCCGGTTGGGATACGCTTGGATAGCAGTTATGATATGTTTGACGTAACTTCGATTCCTTGCCTTGTCAGACAACCAAGTGGGTACCTCCGTGGGTTGTACGACGACCTGAAATCATCCTGGATTTGCTCACTGGCCCGAAAGGAGACACGGACCCTTCGATTTATCGGAGGATCTACCTGTCCGTTCTTGGCCGCTATCCAGGTTCAGTCGTCGTTTACACGGACGGTTCAAGGACAGATACGAAGGTGGGCTGTCCGTTCGTTGTCGACAATGATCGGTTTCTTTTTGCTCTCCCGGACACCTGTAGTGTGTACACGGCAGAGCTCTATGCTATCTGTGAGGCTCTGCGGTACGCACTAGACAATGAGCGCCGACACTTTCTTGTGTGTACTGACTCCTTGAGTTCGCTTCAGTCTATTGATACCTGTTTCCCTCGACACCCTCTGGTGCAGCGGATCCAGGACCTGCTGGCCGGGTGTTCGGATGCCGGCACCAGAATTACGTTTGTGTGGCTCCCCAGCCACATGGGCATAGAGGGAAACGAGTTAGCAGATCAGGCTGCCAAGGAGGCAGTTACACTACCCCCGTTGCCTTTCAAGGTTCCAGCAAGTGATATTCGCTCTCAGCTGAGACATCTGGTTATGTCTCATTGGGAGATGGAGTGGCAGGCCATCCCACTTCCCAATAAGCTGAGAGCGATAAAAGGAACAACGAAGGTATGGAGGACTTCCCTTCGGGCTTCGCGGAGGGAAGCAGTGGTATTATGTCGCCTTCGGATCGGCCACGGTATCTTGACGCACTCCCATCTACTGAAAGGAGAACCCCCTCCGGTGTGTACCTGCGGCGACCATCTTACCGTGGTACACATCCTTACGGAGTGCGTGGACCTGGTCGATCTGCGCCGTAGTATTAACCTTCCGAGTACTATCTCCCTTATCTTGCGCGATGACGAGCAGTCAGCAGACCTCGTCATCCGCTTTATGAGGGATAGCGGTCTGTTTTATCGTGTGTGATGATGTCCTTTGTCCTAGTGTTGTTTATGTCAGTTGTGCTTTTATCTCATTGACTTCATTTTAGTTTGTGTTGCTTATTTTAATGTGTTATTTGAACGTCTAACGTAAATTATGTGTTAATATCTGTATTACTGGGCAATGCCTTATTCCTTCGATTTCCTGTACTTTCTCTTATATTAATAGAACATAAGGCATTGCGTATTAGATCCACTGACTGTTTTAATCTCACCCTCATTTTTTCTTCATCACCATTCTTTTTTAACTCTAGTCAGTGGATACTTTTTAAAATTTTAACTTCATGTCTCATGTCATTCATTTCGTTCCATTAGGGGCCGATGACCTTCGATGTTAGGCCCCTTAAAACAACAAGCATCATCATCATTAATCAAAACAAAGGTGGGAAACGTTGGGTTCCAGAGAGCGGATTAAAATTAATACCGAGACGCAAAAGTGAGACGAATGAGATACTGCACCAAGCGACTAAATAACGAGTCTCATCTAATCGTACTCAAGCAAAAGATTTTAATAAAATGAATGAAGGTGGAAAATCAATTCCCTTCCAAGATAAGGAGTAACTAATGACGTGAAGTGTTACTTATTAATCATCTAGTTGATAGTAAGATGAATTTCAGGCGTTGGAATTAAGTCACAGAGTGACCGATAACTTGCCGAAGAATTGGTTAGTTATGAATTCATTTCCAAGACTAAACTCATAGTAAATTAATAAGGTGATGCACGAAGTTTGAGATATTTGCAAAATAACGTGGGTAACAAGAACAAATTTCATTGGGTCACTAATCGAGGTAATATTGAAGGTAGCAGAGGTATGATATAATAATAGATTTTATGATCCTCTCCCTTATTCCGCTGACTGCTATGTTGTTCATTAGGATATCGAATTGTTGGTATGTGCGTAGTTCTGAGAGCATTTCTATTGATTCTTGTCTAGTGGAAAGCATTGCGATTGGAGTGTACGTGCTTGCATTTTTGGTTGTTATTGTGTGCCTGACAGCTGGCGTTAGAGTTGAAGTGGGGGCGATTGGATTGTTAGTTGACAGGAGTGATTGTTTGTGTTCTCCAACCTGTTCGATGGGTTTATTTGGGTGGTTTGTTGAGTGTATTCGTAATCACTTGCTGTTGGTTGTAGTGCAGGAAAATATTCCGTTTGGGCGGTGAATTCAGTATTCTTCTGGGTTCTTTCAGCTTCTGTACGTTATGCTAGGTGTTGCCCTCCTTTTGCTCTTTTAATTGCAGTTCAGCCCCCGTAGTAGGCTGCATGGTTACCTTTACAGTTAAGGAATACGAATTGACTGATATCTGTAACAGCACATTCTTCAGTACTGTGGGTTCCTGGGCATTTATCGCACCGGGGGGCCAGATTACACTTGCGATGAGTGTGCCCAGTGCGCTGGCACCGTTTGCATTGTAGTGGTCCAGCGATTTATTTTGGTATTTCTACTTTGATGACTAAATCCTATAGATTTGTTTCATCGTAAATGTGTCGGGATTTGTCGGTGAATTTTAATGTTACGGCGTAAAGTGGTATTTTTCTCCTTTCTCTAATATCTCCTTCCCCTTCATTTCTGTCCCCTTGGGTTCTCTTGGCTGTGTAAGTGTAGCTCTTGTTTAGCTGCACCGTTTGGCAGACTGGATAACCTTTCTCAGTCAAGGCTGTAGTGATGTCTTCTGCCGCAATATCAATGGAAGGTTTCGAATAATAATAGAGATTGTGCTGCTGGGTGCCATTGGGTGAGTGAAAAGGGTAGGTTTATTTTCTGTAAGTGCCTTAATTAAGGCGTGATAGTTGTCCATTTCGTCAAGTTGGTATTTTACCAAGTTGTTTCTGACTACTCTTGCTGTAAACTTCCCATGAATATACGACTTGATGAATGCTCTTCTTTGAGCGTACGGTAGGGTGTCTTCTTTTATTGTAATTGGGGGTGATTTGCGACGACGCGCCTGCTGTGACACTGGGTTTTATGGTTGAACAGTTGTGTCTTGCTCTAATCCTGTGTATCTTTTGGAGGTTGGTATAGGTTTAGATGTAGTACTGGTGTTTTTGGTGTTTCTACTGGGCTGCGTTGCGAATACTTCGGCATCTATGCCTGTATGGGTTCTTTTAAAACATGGCCTCTGTTGATCTCTTGTGAGGGTGTGATTTTTTGATTGCCTTTTTCCTGGTATTGACTAGGGCTTGTCGTTTACCTTCCTCAAGAACTTCTGAGGGATACTTTTGGTAATTTTTATCCAGGTATGGTTCGTGAGGTATGTCTTCGGTTGCGCTAGTGATCCTAGGTGGATTGGTTTGAAGATTATGCTTCTTCTTGGTGGTACTTGCGTTTGCTACGTTTCTTTTCACCTTCTTCTCCTCAAGATTGTCTGCGTTGTGAGTGGGGACGTAGGTTCCGTCGAATGACATTCGAAGGTAATTTTCTTTGTATACAAATTTCCTGGTTAGATGGGAACCTGGTGCTGGGCTAGTGTTGCTTGGGCCTTCACTGGTCGAAGCTATTCGATCCACCTCTTCCACGTGGGACCCATGAGCAGTGATGTTCCTGCGAGTGCCTTTATCGGTCATTTCGGTAGTGGTACTCCGTTGTGTACACCAGTTGTGTGGCGCTTGAGTGTTAATTGTGTCTACGCTCTAAGGCCTTTCGGTACACAAAGAGCCCTGGGGCCGGTCTCAAAGGCTGAGGGGTGTTGCTTGTGATAGAAGTCGTCGTGTGTATTCCACCGATTCATTCCACTATGTTCAGTATGATGTGCATTATCTATGTATAGCACCACTGCATGTACAATACCATTGGTCTACGTTGCCTGCTTTAAAAAATACAATGTGAGAAACACAACAGGTTTGGCTCACTCCCGTGATTAGTACCACTATTTGAAGAAAACCATTGGTTTGCGTTGCCTGAGAATAGTACCAATATATGAGGAACACCATGGGCATGTGTTGCCTGTGGGCGTTACCATAATGTGTGATACACCGTGGTTCTGCTTTGCCTATGCTTAGTTCCACTATGTGAGCGGCGCCATGAGAATACGTGGCCTGTGATTAGTTTCACCAAGTGAAGAACACCACGGGAATATCGGCGCCCGTGATTAGTACACCTAGGTGAGAAGCACCGTGGGTCTGCGTTGCTTGTGAGTTGTGCCCTTACGCGTGAAACGTCACGAGTTTTTGCTACCTGCGAGTGGTGCCGTTGTGTGTGACTACCATGGGTTTACATTTCCTGCGATAAGTACCACAATGCGATGAACACTATGACTGTACGTTACCTGTGTAGTACTACTGTAGGAGGAACAACATGGTTATGTTTTACTAGGGAATAGTACCATTGTGAGAGGCCGGTGACCTCGATTTCGGATCACTTTATATAGTAAGCATCGTCCCAATAATTGAATCGTTCATCCGAAAAACTCTGTATCCAACAAAAAGTAAATTTTACAGGAGGACAAAAAAACGGTTTAATGCTTAACTATTATTATTTTTGAACATAAACTGGATACATAGGGTAACACCATCATTGAACAATGTAATGTAAAGTTTTCAACATAGTATCGTATATTTACAACATGATTATTGGCAACATAAAAAATTGTCAGCAGAAATAACGTTGTATGTGGCTAGTTACAACGTTGTTCTTCTGAAATACACTCACAATATTATCTGGAATCCCTTCAACAAAATAGAACACAGCAGTAAAAATAATCAGAATACCTGAGTACAGTAATATCACACTTCTGCAGAAAGCTTGTGTCTCATTATCATTGCAAAATTGGTTGCAATACGCTATAACTTGTGCAGTCAGATAGTTATGATTTAATACCACAAAAATGACTATTAAACACTGGGGTGTAAAACATTGTTCACTTAGTAAGTTTTCATAGAAACCTCTCTTTTCAGCAGGAATATACTGACACATGTCCGACAGATCCTTCTTTTTTGCACTCTTGATTGGTAAAGGTGTTCCATATAAAACCAGAAAAGCTGAAATGTTCATACGTGGCAAATTTATGTTTCTAGTTCCTCTTGTTTTCTTTAGCAAACATTAATATACCCAAGGTTGTAAAATATTATGACTTTTTCTTCCTCTAACTGCAGTGGGATCATTGAAGCCATGCATATTCTGTTATTTTGAACGACCCCTTGCTTAAGCTGGTATCCAGTATGGTAAGATCCTTGAAATCTTCACTTTCTATCACGCAAACCAGAAAACCACATGTTTTGGCATTTGCAATCACAGGTAACCAGTAGAAGGGCTCATACACAGGAAAGGCATTTTTATTTCTCTCTATCATGGCGGAAGTCCCTGTCACAGGGCAAGAAACTGTGCCCTGTGACAAGGAATTTTTGATCCACAGCAGTAAAATATTTGCAGAGGATCAGATTCTGGTACAGAGCAATCATTCGCCAGTTATTATTCTGACCAATACAACGGTCAGACCAGACTATCAAATTACGAATTTCACCAGCTTTAAGTGGCTTGAAGTGCGTAGTAACATATTTCAGTATGCAAGAAGATATTTCTGCTGACCCCTTTCTGGCAATACTTTCATGCCAGAAATACATGAAAGCAATATTGTTACCCATATTATTGATTACTAGGTTGTAGCACGAGTGCTGACGTTGGTAAAACACAGAAGAATGGTGTAATTGTGGACAAAAGAGCACTTGCTGAAGATCCACACACAAGGTCACTACATTTTTGTTGGTTTTGCCATTATCAGAATCAGCTGCAAATGTTTTGTACGCTAGTTCAGCCCTAGTGCGATGAATTGTGCTTTCAATTTCAATTTATTTACATTCCTCTTCAGATGAGGCTGCAGTCATCTGAATGAACAATATGTCACAGTAAGAACAGGAATCGGACCTAGGAATTCCAAATTTCAATTGAAAAACACTTCTAAAGGTGTCTCTATATGTGCTTTCAGTGACATTAACATTAGGATATTTCTCCCGCAAAAGTTCGTACATTTTCTGCACATTCAGTTGTGGACTTAAGAAACAGTTCACACTCTTATGCCTGGATTAGTAACTTTCCTGTTTTGGAAATGATTCAATATGTCTTTTTAATAAGTCTTTGTCACAATCAGGAATTCTGTTTAGCCTGTTGGAATGCTTTCTTCTTTTGTCCTGAAGAGGGCTTTCACTTTTTTAATCAAGATTTGCGCTCTACGAGGTGTAATACTATATACATTGCACAAAGTCTTCTGACAAACCTGTACCCTACCATTTTCCAGAGGTAAGTAGTAAAGAACTGAACACTGGCGACCAGATACTTCTTCTGGGGTAGTCCGTCTCTTTACTTCCCCTACTTCAATGCATTGGTGAGCCAAAAATGTTGTTTGGTTATCATAATTAAGCCCGTAGAACGTCTGGAACAACTTCATTTTACTAATCGCAGGTACATTTCTGCACGAAAACTTGCAGTGGCAACCTTTTTCCTAAAAATAAAAGAAAAAAACTCCATTGAATCGGAATAAATTAGGCCTACATTTAGCATATAAAAGCTTACTTGTTGTTTGTGAACTAGAGGCAAATTGTTTTGATCATGAATATGAAATCATACGATCTGTACTATTGTAACAACAGCTACATAACCTAAACATATTAATGTGCCTATATTTCAAAATAGAATTGCTCTATAAACATGATATTGTTCCAGAAGTGCATCAGGCTTGTATAAGAATGGGTTTTAAATATTTTACACAGGTAAATTCAATACTGACAGATCAGTTAATACACTTTAAGCATTATCTGGATCGGAATCAGTTACAACGTTGTTCTACTTACCCAACTTGGTGGTAGTTTTCCAGGGACATGTTGCTTGTTTTTCGAAATATATGGACATCCGTTATCCTTCAGTGCCTTTCGTCTGTTATCTTTCCAATTAGCAAGATTAACTTTCCGTCTTTTACCTTTATTTGGTCTTTTTTGATGACTGTTTGTTAGCGACACAACAACAGAGTCGGCCATGTTGCTTTTAGTAACAACGTTGTTCTACTGAACGGTAATTTGAAATATTAATCATGGTGCCAACTGTTATTTTCTGCAAGAACAAAGTTTCCCATCGCATGCAGGATACCATATAGAACGTTATTCCATCTTTAACTCACTTTCAACAAAACTGTTGGTTACAACGTTTTTCGGGTGAACGATTCAATTAAGACACTGTGAATTGCATCCACGGATTGTTTTTGTTTCACGATAATTTTCCCATTTCCATTCGTTTTAGATTTTAGTCACTAGATACTTTTCGTTAATTTGTATTTTGTTACACCTCGTACCAATAGGGGCCGATGACGTAGCAGTAGATAAACATCATTATCATCATCATCATCGAAAATATCCCAGAACACATTTGGAAGCCTCATACTGCTGCTGCATGCAGGATTATTTACTTCTCCCGCTGTAATAGATTGTACACTGTTTGGTTTGTCGAAATTCTTACCATCTCGTGAGATGTTGAGGAACTTGAAAATGCTAGGGTTTTTAACCTGGGTTCGAGGATGGTTGCCATTGCTAATATAACAACACTCTCAAAATTAGCAAATTTATTTTATATCTCTGCAATAAAGACCTTGAGTACTTCATTGACTAATGGAACATTGACCTGACTGAGGAAACGTCACACTACCAGTTGCATCTGTGTATGCAAACACATGACTTTAGAAAGTGACACAGATTTCTCTGAGGACATTTCTTTTGAAATCTCGTCGAATATTTCCAAAATCCGAATTAATCCACCCTGTCATTAGATGAGAGAGATGTTACCGCTGTATTCAGCGTAGCTAGTGCTGCTGTCATACAGTCCTTTTGGCTGAGTAACCGGGACATCATTGCGTAGGTACTGTTCCATCTGGTGTCTCTTTCCTGAATAAGTTTTTGTTCTGGTTTACCCAAAGTTTCCACGTAGCACCGCAAGAAGACCTGAGGAAACCAAAAAATTTCCTGCATTTTCCTCTAAGGTTATACACAAATTCTAGCGCACGCTTCACGATTAAATTTATAGAATGAGCGAAATCTGGCGCACAGTCAGCCCTATCTCCGTGTATTTGGTCCACTTCAGCTTTTATGTTGGCAGCATTTTCGGCTACAATGCTCTGAACTTTGTCCTGCAGTTCCCAAGCCGGTATTATGCTTTCAGGCTCACTGGTAATGTGGGCGGCCGTATGCGTTTCATAGAACCGAGCAGTCTGAAGCGTTAGACTTTCTAGATGAAAGTCCTTCGTCACAAAATGGCACGTCACTGCGATGTATGATTCGGTGGATAGGGACGTCCAGAGATCAACAGTCAGACTTACATATTCAGTTTGACTTACTTTTTCCTTTACCTCACCGGTCACTCCTTCATACTTCTTTGTAACCATATGACGCAGTCACTTCCGTGACGGCAGCACATACCCCGGATCCAGAGCATGGACAAGCGTGCGAAGGCCTCTCTTGTCCATTACTGACAAAGGCTGTAAATTTTTCGTCACCATTTTGACAATTACTTCGTCAATCCTGCTTTGTCGTGGATCCCCCTCTGAATATGATCATTACAACACATTATTCATACGTTGTTTATAGTTGCTCAAAACAGGAATGAGCTCATGGTAGTGGATTTTCCTCGTATATAATATTTTATCAGACTTAATTTTAATTATCAAAATATAATTTACATCCTATGTAGATAGAAACGTTGTGGCTACCAACTGCAAACATTAGATCTGTATCTGCGAGGAACTTATACAATATCGTGCGTTCATTCTTTTCTTCAGTGATTGTGAATCTATCAATGACCGTAATTAACATCCCGGGAGTGGTCATGAGCGTCACTGACAAATTCTTCTCTCGGCCTTTATGCAGGATTGTTTACATTTGCTTTATCATACCCGATGTATTCTTCCTGTAAGTTAGTGACACATTGCACAGTTTGCTAACTATCCACTTTATATCCATATCGATACGTCAATCTGATAATCACAATAATGTTTGTCCACATAGCCGATACTTTTTATTCCTTGCCTTTGGCAAATCTATAAGAAAATTAACAAATACAGTACATGTTTCCACTGCTTAACAGTCATCATCAGCTGTGTAAAGCTTAGGTGATAATATATTAAAAGTAAGCACATGCGTTATCGAAACAGACTTTCAACGTATTAGATCGTGTTACGTACATGTAGTACGTGTTAAAAAGATGTTAAGTACAGAACAAAAATGGGCAGCCGGGCACCAGTGGGATCCGAACCCACAACCTCCCGATTTTGCGTCGGTTGCTCTACCAATTGGGCTATGGTGGCCTAGGCCATCTTTGTTCTGTTTGAAAGGATCTGAGCTACAGGTCTGGCGCTACTGCTAGCACACTGTCGAGTGCGTTTAAGTCGCCCGTTGTGGGGCATGGCAATGAATATTGAATTTTCACGACCGCATTGTAATCGAAACAGACTTTCAACGTATTAGGTCGTGTTACGTACATGTAGTACGTGTTGAAGATATGTTAAGCGTCATCCCCCTGTGGGTGGGGGCGGTAGAATAACACCCACGGTATCCCCTGCCTGTCGTAAGAGGCGACTAAAAGGGGCCTCAGGGGCTCTGAACTTTGGAGCGTGGGTTGGCGACCACGGGGCCCTTAGCTGAATCCTGGCATTGCTTCCACTTACTTGTGCCAGGCTCCTCACTTTCACCTATCCTATCCGACCTCTCTTGGTCAACTCTTGTTCTTTTCCGACCCCGACGCTATTAGGTTTGCGAGGGCTAGGGAGTCTTTCATTTTCACGCCCTTCGTGGCCCTTGTCTTTCTTTGACCGATATCTTCATTTTTCGAAGTGTCGGATCCCTTCCACTTTTCCCTCTGATTAGTGTTATGTAGAGGATGGTTGCCTAGTTGTACTTCCTCTTAAAACAATAATCACCACTACCACCTGTTAAGCGTCAGTATCAATCCTCAGTGGGTGGAGCTTGGCTCCTGGGATTTCTAAGTTTTCCTGGTCCTGTCAGAGCCGAACATCTGGTTTCAATCTACTCATGCCATCAACTATCTGCGTATTTCCTCTTATTGTTATTATGTAGAATGATTCTTGGCATGATAAATCCGCTAAAATCTCCTCATTCATCGAAGTCGTAACTCGAAATTATCCATCAAGTATTTCGGAATTATTATAGTTAATATCATCGAAACAATTGAAGGCTACGCCCTGATACCACTGGATATTTGGGGGAATGTTGGGGTGATATTATCTCATATGTTGAGACGACTTTTTTCAGGCTGTTCCGTGACCCCAATTCCGAATCATGTGACGCCTCTCCCGTTCCAGCTCTCTCGCTCAGAGAAGGTGCGAACTTCACTTACAAGCGCTCGTACGCTATCCCTTTCCCAATTACGCGCAATGAGAGGTGGGGCGCGCGAGTCTACAGCGAGCCACTCGTGTCCCGGGACCGGCAAGAATATTCTCATTTCGCGTCTATTTAACGTAGAACTGCGCGGAAAACGGCATATTCTCTATGCAGGATATCTCCATATACATATGATGATGACATAAACGGTTACAGTACTATGCTAGTTGAAATTTGGGCTTTTACTTAACACTTGTAATTCCTGTTCTGTGAAACTGTATCCGATAAATTTCTAACTGGAGGTGGATATTTGTCTTGGTTGTTGATTAGTTTGGGTTGTTGCCACAAACCTGCTACGCTGGAGTAGCAGGGGGAGAGGTGATACTCCCACGTGGCGCGTCCCAGGTGGCGGATAGGGGGTTCTAACCGGCTTGCCGGCGGACTTGAGAGAAATACAATACCTCTCGCGGACCAAACACACAACCCCCTGTAGATGGGGGACGCCGACGAAGAATACACTCACGGTATCCCCTGCCTGTCGTAAGAGGCAACTAAAAGGGGCGACCAAGGGATGATTGCTTGGAACCATGAAACTACTTTTGTTTTGTACCATCACGCGCGGAACAACATGGGTCGCTTTTACTTGCGAGTAGTACCATTCTTTTAGGTACTAAATAGTTTTGTGATTCGTAGCACTCAAGCGGGGTTCAGTGTGGTTTTCCAGTACCCGTGAGTCGTACCCATGTGAGCAACACCACGGGTCTGGGCGTTGCCTGCGAGTTGTACCATTATATGAGAGACACCGTGGGTCTGCGTTGCCAGTGATTAGTACCCACTATGCGAGGAACACCACGGGAATGCCGGCGCCCGTGCTTAGTACACCTAGGTGAGGAACCTCATCGGTTTGCGTTGCCTATCAGTGGCGCCATTGTGTGAGAAACACCATACGTCTGCGTTACTTGTACGAAGTACAATACTTGTGAGTAGTACCATCTTGTGTGGAACACCGTGAGTCTTCGCTACTTTTGATTCGTACCCCAACATGACAAATATAATGGTTCTATTTTACTCGCGACATGTACCATACTGAGGGGCCTTAGACCTGGTTTTTGGACCCCTTTACACATCAAGCATAATCGATTCAGGACTATGCTTTATAAGTGGTCCCTCGGTCAGTAATACTATTATTCATGACCGTTTCTGAGACGGATCCACTGTTTTTGTTTGTTTCTTTCTTGTTTGTTTTCTTTTTTTGGGTTCATGTCCATCCATTGATTTTTCATGACATTTTTATTTATTTTGGTCAGTGGATTTTTGAACTTTTTGTTGTCATTTCATTTCGTACCATTAGGGGCCGATGACCTCGATGTTAGGCCCCTTTAAACAACAATCACCATCATCATCATCATCATCAGTTTGGGTTGTGGTATGCTACATTTACCTAATTCGTTACCTTTTACGTTCTCTAATTTCTTATTGAGTATACCCCCTGTGGGTGGGGGATGCAGATGAAGAATGCACCCACGGTATTCACTGCCTGTCATAAGAGGCGACTAACAGGGACCCAAGGGGCTCTCAACTTGGGAGTGTGGATTGGCGACCACGGGGCCCTTAGCTGAATCCTGGCATTGCTTCCACTTACTTGTGCCAGGCTCCTCACTTTCACCTATCCTATCCGACCTCTCTTGGTCAACTCTTGTTCTTTTCCGACCCCGACGCTATTAGGTTTGCGAGGGCTAGGGAGTCTTTCATTTTCTCGCCCTTCGTGGCCCTTGCCTTTCTTAGTCCGTTCCTTCATCTTTCGAAGTGACGGGTCCCTTCTTTCTTCTTTTCTCTCTCTACCCCCTGTGGGTGGGGGATGCAGACGAAAAATACACCCACGGTATCCCCTGCCTGTCGTGAGAGGCGACTAAAATGGGCGACCAAGGGATGATTGTATGAGAACCATGACACTGCTTTTGAATAGTACCATCATGCGGGGAAAACCATGGGTCGCCTTTACTTGCGAGTAGTACCACTATGTTAGGTACACAATAGGTTTGTGCTTAGTAGCAGCTGTGAGAGGGTCACTGTGGGTTTCCAGTACCCGTGAATCGTACCCATGTGAGCAACACCGAGGGTCTGGGCGTTGCCTGTGTTTAGTACCACTATATGAGCGACACCGTGGGTCTGCGTTGCCTGTGATTGGTACCCACTATGTGAGGAACACCACGGGATGTGTGGTTAGTACACCTAGGTGAGAAGCCTCATCAGTTTGCGTTGGCTATGAGTGGCGCCATTGTGTGAGAAACACCATAGGTCTACTTTACCTGTACGGCGTACAATACTTGTGAGTAGTACCATCATTTGTGAAACACCGTGAGTCTTCGCTACTTTTGTTCAGTACCCCAACATGACAAATACCATGGTTCTATTTTACTAGCCATAAGCACCATTTTGAGGGGCCTTAGACCTGGATTTTGAACCCCTTTAGCCATCAAGCATACTCGATTCATGATTGTGCTTTATAAACTGTCCCTTGGTCAGTAATGCTACTATATATGACCTTTCTTGAGTTGAATCCACTGTGATTTTTTTTGTTTCATGTCCATCCATTCATTCTTCATGACTTTTTTTAAACTTTGGTCAGTGGGTGATTTTGTACTTTTTTGTTGTAATTTCATTTCGTGCCATTAGGGGCCGATGACCTCGATATTAGGCCCCTTTAAACAACAAGCATCATCATCATCTTATTGAGTATTGCTTGTTTCTTTTCCATTAAACTGCCTATTTTTCCCTGCTGTTTCTTAGGAAGGAGTCCCATTCTAGCGGTGGCTGTTGTGTCTGAGAGATGTGCTAAATATGTTTGTTAATTTTCTTACAAATTTTCCAAAGGCAAAGAATAACAAGTATCGATTAGGTGAAGAAAACGTTATTGTGATTATCAGACATTGCACAGATGGTATGTCACTTTACTGGTGTTTCCGTTATCGATTTTAAAGTGGTTCCACACTTCTGATTTCTTCCGCGTAGCTATTACACCTATAAAGAATCGGAGTGCACCATAATCACTGCTACGTACGAAAGTTCAAATTAAACACGCTACTGGCTCAATGTGTCCTTTTCAGGAAGGAACGTTTTTCCTATTAGTAGCTAAGAAAAATGGGGCAATGTAGTACGGCGTCTTAACTGTTCTTACTCAACGAGGAAGTATTGTTTGTTTTATTGTCTGCGCCCTAATGCAGGTTTACTCTGCTGTGATTCCACTTATAAGGCTTGACACTCAGTTGAGTGTAATTCGTGCGGTATATCCGTGGATGTCACTTACGTATGTGGTGTAAGTAAAAAAAGTAAAGTAAGATTAGAGTTTGACGTGATCAACACTACGAGAGTCCGATTACTTGCAAGTTACTTCAAATTTCGGGGACTAGAAGTTTATGTTTGTTTCAACACTTTCTTCTTCGTATTCACACAACACTTCCCACTACTAACAACCACGCAATAGTGAATACATCCATCCACATAGGGTTGGCGTCAGCAAGAACATCCGGCCGTTAAACATGTACCACACAGTCTGCACGCATGACCCTGCCAGGAAGTCCGGCTCTATGGCTAAATGATTAGCGTGCTGGCCTTTGGCCACAGGGGACCCGGGTTCGATTCCTGGCAGGGTAGGGAATTTTAACCGGTATTGGTTAATTTCCCTGGCACGGGGGCTGGGTGTATGTGTTGTCTTCATCATAATTTCATCCTCATCACGACGCGCAGGTCGCCTACGGGAGTCAAATCTAAAGACCTGCATCTTGCGAGCCGAACCCGCCCTGGGATCACCCGCCATTAAAAAAGCCATACGCCATTTCATTTACCCTACCAGGATATGAGAAAAACGGTAGAAGAAACTGGTGATATCATTCATAGACTGAAAGTGCCTTAATATCCCATGTGAAATATGCGCGAATTGGTATAGTTCATTCTTGAAACGTCTTTTGTGGGACGAATATTATTTGTGTTCGTTGTCGCACTGTATATCCATCAATATATATAGGAGACAAGATTGGCGGGCATGGTTAAGGCTTCATTCGCAGTGCTTATTTTTTATATTTTCATCTATGTTCGAATTATGTTAGTGGCTTTCATCTTTCATGTGCAGTTCATAACGATTTACCATCGATATCTGTTTAACAGTTTCCTGATCACGACAAATAAAGACGTGATACACTATGCTGATACTTCCTGACTTGACACGTTTTATTTTATTCAACTACACCATTACGCTCGTCGTCTTCGTTAACAGTACCATACTTCTTTCTACAATACTCTTAACGATAGTGGGCTGTGCGTTCGTTGCCGATGACGATAGGTTTCTTTTAGCTCTCCCGGAAACCTCTAGTGTGTATACAGCAGAGCTGTATGTTATCTGTGAAGCTCTGCAGTACACACTGTCCGATGGGTGCCGACACATTCTGGTGTGTACTGACTCCTTGATCTCGCTTCAGTCTATCAATACCTGTTTTCCTCGGCACTCTCTGGTGCAGCGGATCCAGGACCTGCTGGCCGTGTGTTCGGATGCCGGCACCGGAATCACGTTTATCTGGTTCCCAAGCCACATGGGTGTAGTGGGAAACGCATTAGCAGATAAGGCTGCCAAGAAGGCAGTTATATTGCCCCCGTTGTCTTACAAGGTTCCAGCAAGTGATATTCGCTCTCATCTGAGACATTTGGTTATGTCCCATTGGGTGATGGAGTGGCGGGCCACTCCACTTTCAAATAAGCTGAGAGTGATAAAAGGTACAACGAAGGTATGGAGGACTTACCTTCGAGCTTCTCGGATGGAAGATGTGGTATTTTTTCGTCTTCGGATCAACCACGGTATAATAACGCACTCCTATTTGCTGAAAGGAGAACCCCATCTGGTGTGTACTTGCAACGATCATCTTACCGTGGTACACATCCTTACGGAGTGCGTGGACTTGGTCGATCTGCGTCGTAGTCTAAAGCTCCTGAGTGCCATCTTCTTCATCCTGCGCGATGACGAGCAGTCAGACGCGTCGTCATCCGTTTTATGAGGGATAGGGATCTTTTTTATCGTGTGTAATATTGACCTTCGTCTTCATGTATTTCTGTTAACTGCGCTTTTATCCCATTGACTGTTTTTAGTTCGTGTTTGCGTATTTTAACGTTTTATCCTAAGTTCTAACTTGAATTTTACAGTTGAACCTGACTTATACGTATCTCAAGGGGAAGAGAATAAAACAACTTGTAACTCTGAATTACTTAGAAATCAGACTTACACATTCCACGAACCTACTACGCTGGCGTAGCATGGGGAGAGGTGATACTCCCACGTGGCGCGTCCCAGGTGGCGGATAGGTGGGGGGGGGGTCCTAACCGGCTTGCCTGCGGACTTGAGGGAAATAAAATACCTCTCGCGGACCAAACACACTACCCGCTGCGGGTGAGGAACGCACATGTAGAATACACCCACGGTATCCCCAGCCTGTCGTGAGAGGCGACTAAAAGGGGCGACCAAGGGATGATTGAATTCGAACCATGAAACTAACATCATGGGTTGCCTGTACTTGCGAGTAGTACCACTAAATTAGGTACGAAATAGGTTTGTGATTAGTAGCAGTAAAGAGGCTGGAGGTTTTCAGTACCCGTGCGCCGTACCCATCTGAGCAACACCGCGGGTCTGGGCGTAGCCTGTGAGTTGTACTGCTATATGAGCGACACCGTGGGTCTGCGTTGCCTGTGATTGGTGCCCACTATGTGAGGAACACCACGGGAATACCGGCGCCCGTGATTAGTACACCTATGTGAGGAGCCTCATCGGTTTGCGGTGGCTGTGAGTGGCGCCATTGTGTGAGAAACATCATAGGTCTGGGTTCCCTGTACGAAGTACAATACCTGTGAGTAGTACCATCTTGTGTGGAACACCGTAAGTCTTCGCTACTTTTGATTAGTATCCCAAAATGACAAATAGCATGGTTCTACTTTACTCGCGACATGTACCATTCTGTGGGGCCTTAGACATGGATTTTGCACCCCTTTAGACATCAAGAATCATTGTGCTTTATAAGTGGTCCCTTGGTCAGTAATACTATTATTTACGATCTCTTTTTGAGTCTGATCCACTGTTTTTGTTTGGTTCATGTCCATCCATTCATTCTTCATGACATTTTTTATTTTATTTTGGTCAGTGGATGAATTTGAACTTTTTTGTTATTTCATTTCGTACCATTAGGGCCGATGACCTTCGGTGTTAGGCCCCTTTAAACAACAAGTATCATCATCATCAGCAGACTTACACAATACGTCACATATTTACTGAAAATCCAATGGAATAGACCTACATGTGTAAATTCTTGCCAATAATAAATACATTAAGACAGAAAATATTATTTTGAACTTGGTCCAGCCTTAAAGAAATCAGATAGTTTGGCTTGTTTCACTTTTCTTGCATTAAGAGTATAAACATCCTTTTGCAAACTTAGTAATGAATTCAAAGCATTTCCACTACAACTTTTCGCACTGATGTAACGCCTACACCCATCGATTGCACTTAACACTTCAATCAGTTCAGGTGTTTCAAGATTCAAGTCGTTATCTCCATCTCCATCACTGTCACTATCGCCTATAGCTGGTCTATTACGACCGCGTTGTTGTACATCAGTGTTAATGTCTTCATCCGGTAGTTCTCCACATACAGCCAGATTATCATCGAAATGCACAAAAGTATCGAATTCTACACCCTCCGATGGCGTTAGCTCATTGCAAGACAGAACTTCGTCCCTATAATCATCATTAGATGCAGCCTCTTCTAGTAAAACACCAGCTTTGCGGAAACAGTTGCTGATTGCGGAGGATGACACCTACTTCCAGGCAGCCAAAATAAAGCCCATAGCTTGTAGCAAATTAATGAAGAGAGTCATTTCCTGCATCACTCGGTGTTATTAAATGTTGAACCAGCATTTTTCTATAATGCACTTTGGAATTTGCAATGATGCCCAAATCAAGCGGCGGTAGAACACTGGTACAGTTACGGTAGGAGGGAAAAATTCCACTCAGGCATTCTCCAGAACGATTTGAGGTGGATGTCCTGCACATCGATCCATAAGAAGAACGACCTTCTTTGTTTATTTTTCATTTGAATGTCCAGTTTTTCATCCACTGTTCCATTAGGAGCATAGTCGTCCAAGAATTTCTGTTGGGTTCTTATTCCGTAGGTTTTGTTTTCGCACCCTTAAAACACCTCGAAGTCTTCGATTTTCCTATCACAAGTGGAGGAAGTTTGTCATATCCATCTGCATTGGTGGCGAGAAGTACTGTTACACGAATTTTACTTTTCTTCCCTCAATATCATTAGTCACATTTTTCAGCTAATGTTTTATTACGAATGAATGAGATTGTAGAATAGACCTGTCTCATCACAATTGTAGATGTTTGGAGGCTGATAATAACTTACGATACCTGGCAGAACCTCTTGTTTCCAGTGTTGCACCGTGACGTCGTCCACAGCTTTTGAGTCACCGCAAATTGTTCTCCCTGTAATTCCATGACAATCTTTAAATCCTTGCAACTATCCTGACGAAGCCTTGAAATCAGCAGTGATACTCATCGTTTTAGCTAAATCTATCGCCATTGCCTTCAGCATGTCGCCACTAATTGGTAGCGCTGCAGCCGGCTTTTGCTGGAACCGTGTGAAAAGTGCTTTCTCCATATCTACGTACCTTCCTTCTTGTTGACGGCTGTGCTTTGCTGATTTTGAACGCAGTTCTCATCCAAAATAGCGTTTCTTTTACTGATGACTGTACACAGCGTGGTATTCGCAATCCCTAAGTCTGAAGCAATTTCACTTTATGTTTTGTGTGGGTTAGCGTCCACTTCTCGTATAAATTTTACTTTTTCATCTATGGCATAACTTTTCCTTTTTCTGTTCTCCATGGCTAATCTAAAGCAAATGACTGACAAAACTACAGTACTGTTCAACAGTGAACACCAGATACCGGCACCGTGGACATTTTACTTCACCGTTGTTCCCACAAAAGAAATTCTCATATTCAAACAAATTTATTGTATTTTCTTTTGTTTCGGCACCGAAAACGCTCACTTTGTAATGTATCTTAATCTTTGGCGCCATTGTGAAGTTCAAAAACGACGAAGGTAGAGAAGGAGCGAGATAGAGAGCGAAGGGGACTCGCTCGTTTGGCCTTTGTTAAGCCGCCACTAAGTAAGGGTCAACAATGTCACTCGCGAAATCCTTTGTGTTCTGTTTCAGCACCGAAACCCGACCGCTCTACTTTTGCCTACGCCGACAAAGAGGAAGCTTCGTAAATACAGTAGTTTATTTGAAAAAAAAAAACACGTGCTCATTACAATTACGCAAAATTCACTTATTTTTCACTGACACTTAATTCGTATAACATCGAATTACGTATAAACGGATTAAGTATAAATAAGATTTAATTAACACGCTTTTAAATTACATTTTGCCGGGACCTGAAGGAAATTACGTACAAATACGAATTACGCAGAGCAGAGTTACGTATAAAGCAGGATCAACTGATATATATATGTACATCTAGGCAATGCCTTATTCCACTGTCACCTATATTTTTCTCGAATTCTATTAGAAAATAAGGCATGTCGAATTAGATCCACTGATTGTTTTAATCTCATCACCATTTCTTTTAAACTCTAGTCAGGGATACATTCTAAAATTTGAATTATCATCTCATATCGTCCATCTCGTATTATTAGGGGCCAATGACCTTAGATGTTAGGCACCTTTAAAGTACAAGCATCGTCATCATCATCATCATCATCAAGAACACAACCAAATGTAACGTTAGGAAATATTGAAGAAAATTAAACTGAAATAATGACAATTAAAACATTTATAAAGGTTAAATGTAATTACCCCACAAATTATGCTTGTCTTCAGTGCCGGATTAAGGTGTTTGGGGACCCTGGGCTATTTAAAAATGTGGGGCCCCTTATTCGTTAACATCATGTAAGACTAGCATACTGAAGTTGTTACAGAACTACTTCCACTTAAATTGATGAATACGGAAGTGTTGAGTAGTATAATTGGATGGTTCTGCGGCACCTCCGCCGCCGCACGCCTCCGCCCGCCTCCTCCTCCGCCGCCGCCTCCGCCTCCGCCGCCGCCGCCCGCGGGAAATTTGAATTTTGGCGCGAGATTTGAATTTGTAAACAAAGCCACGTGCTTTTTGACAGCTGTCATCGACAACAACGCAACGCTAACCTCACTGCTGCCATCTTGACGGGCCTAAACCTCACTAGTGCCAACTTAACCTAACTAGCATGAGGTAAACAAAGCCACGTGTTTTTTGACAGCCACGTGCTTTTTGACAGACAACAACGCATCGCTAACCTCAGTACTGCCATCTTGACGGGCCTAAACCTCAGTAGTGCCAACTTAACCTAACTAGTGCGAGATAAACAAATCCACGTGCTTTTTGACAGCCACGTGCTTTTTGACAGATTTGTAAACAAAGCCACGTGCTTTTTGACAGCTGTCATCGACAACAACGCATCGCTAACCTCAGTACTGCCATCTTGACGGGCCTAAACCTCAGTAGTACCAACTTAACCTAACTAGCGTGTGGTAAACAAAGCCACGTGCTTTTGACAGCCACGTGCTTTTTTGACAGCTGTCATCCGCCATCTTTAAACTACAGAGCACCGTGCTGCCCTCTTTCATCACCTATCATCGGCAGTGCTGCCATCTTGACAGACCTAAACCTTAGTGCTACCAACTTAACCTCACTAGCTCGAGATAAACAAATCCACGTGCTTTTTGACAGCCACGTGCTTTTTTGATAGCTGTCATCCGCCATCTTTGAGCACAGTGCTGCCCTCTTTAGCTACTTACCTTTGAAATGTGGTGGCGGATAATTTGAAAAATGCTTTTCGACAAGCAGCCATCTTTAATCCAGAGAGAACAGTGCTACCCTCTATGTGGTGGCGGCAAATTGAAAAATTCCACGTGCTCTTGTTTGGAAACAAACTCACGTGCTTTTTCGACAGCTACCATCTGCCATCTTTAATCTATAGAGCACAGTGCTGCCCTCTTTAGCTACTTACCTTTGAAATGTGGCGGCGACAAATTCCACGTGCTCTTGTTTAGTAAACAAACTCACGTGCTTTTTTGTCAGCTGTCATCCGCCATCTTTAATCTATAGAGCACAGTGCTGCCCTCTTTATCGTAGTAGATGTAAATTCGTCACAGCTGTCATCCGCAGTGCTGCCATCTTAACGGGCTTAAACCTTAGTGCTACCAACTTAACCTTACTAGCGCGAGATAAACAAATCCACGTGCTTTTTGACAGCTGTCATCCACCATCTTTAATCTATAGAGCACAGTGGTGCCCTCTTTAGCTACTTACCTTTGAAATGTGGTGGCGGATAATTTGAAAAATGCTTTTTGATAGCAGCCATCTTTGAGCACCGTGCTACCCTCTTTTGTGGTGGCAGGCAATTCCACGTGACAGCAGCCATCTTTAATCATGAGAGCACCGTGCTGCCCTCTATGTGGTGGCGGCAAATTCTACATGCTCTTGTTTGGAAACAAACTCACGTGCTTTTTTCTGACAGCTGTCATCCGCCATCTTGCATCACAAACCTCAGTGCTGCGCTCTTTAGCTAGATACCTTTGAAATGTGGTGGCGGCAATTTGAAAAAATCTATGTGCTCTTGTTTAGTAAACAAAGCCACGTGCTTTTTATGACAGCTATCATCCACCATCTTTAATCAATAGAGCACGGTGCTGCTATCATGCAGGCAATTTCATCACCTGTCATCCGCCATCTTTTAATGAACAGAGCACCGTGCTGCTCTCTGTATTAGCGGGCAATTTGAAAAGTTCTGTTAGCTGTCATCCGCCATCTTTAATCAAGAGAGCACCGTGCTGCCATCTATGTGGTGGCGGCAAATTCTACGTGCTACGCGCAGCTGTCATCCACCATCTTACATCGCAAACCTCAGTGCTACACTCTATGTGGTGGCGGATAATTTAAAAAGAAAAATTCTACATCAGTCCTCTCTCGACGCTAATTGCACAAGATGGTGACTATACATGACTCCTTAAAGGTGCTTATGCAAGATGATCGCTATACATAGACGCCCTTGGGATGCTTGCGCAAGATGGCGGTTATACAAGGCTCCTTATGAGGGATGCTTGCGCGAGATGGTGGTTGCTCTTATGAGGCGGCTTAAGGATCCATGACTAGAGACGCCCTAAGGATGCTTGCGCAAGATGGCGGATGCAAGATGGCGGCTATACATAGCTCCTTATGAGACAGCCAGTACTCGATACAACATGTGATCAGAACATTGATTGATGTGTTCAGAACACTGTACTCGATACAACATGTGATTAAAACATTGTGTGGTGTGTTCAGAACACTACATAAGTAGAATCGAACGCTGTATTAGGGGATACCTTTGTTTAGATTGAAACATAACAAGACTAGAATTGAACACTGCACATTGATTGATTGATGTGTTCAGAACACAAAATAAGTAGAATCGAACACTGTACTCGATGTCGTTAACTTCAACATGTGATTAAAACATTGTCTGGTGTGTTCAGAACACTACATAAGTAGAATCGAACGCTGTACAACATGTTAGGGGATACCTTTGTTTAGATTGAAACATAGCAAGACTAGAATTGAACACTGCACTCGATGTCGTTACATGCGATCAGAACAATGATTGATGTGTTCAGATCACGAAACAAGTAGAACCGAACACTGTACAACATGTTAGGGGATACCTTTGTTCTAAGAAGATCAGCTTGAAACATAACAAGACTAGAATTGAACACTGCACTCGATACAACATGTAATCAGAACATTGATTGATGCGTTCAGATCACGAAACAAGTAGAACCGAACACTGTACAACATGTTAAGGGATACCTTTGTTTAGATTGAAACTAACAAGACTAACACTTCAAATGATTTGCTTAGTACGAAAATAAAAAAATATATACCGCGTAGCTAACTCGTTCATCACACTGCTAAGACGCTTAGTAATTGTGAATACACTCATACGAAAATCAAGAAAGCACACTGCGTAGCCAACTCGCTCGGCTCACTCGCTTAGTATTTGCAACACGCACGGATAACAATGTTCCTAGATACTTACATGTTTTTTAAGGGAGGGTGAAAGATCATAAATTATATGTACACATGTTGTCTCCTCCAAGTTGTAAGATGAAATAGACGCAGTACTGCGAGTTTCCGCTCTAGCTGGCGAACGGAAGTAGCATGATATCTCAGCAAAAAATAATACGCGTGAGCTTGCAAGTCAGACACAATGATGGATACCGCGATTCAAATCCTGGTAACTTATGCCGTCGGGAAGGGTATCCGGCGAGCATCTAGCTGTAAATCCTCGATTCTCGACAGATTCTTAATCCGAGTTCTTTGACGTCAGGAAGGGCAACTAGTTGAAAACAATTATCGAACACGCATCGCGAAGGCAAGAGTGTGCAGCGATATGCTTGTTTAGACTTGCAGATTACGAAAAGAAACATAACAAGACTTGAGTCTTAAAACAAATTCTTGCGATTTAAAATCTTAGTCAGGAAGGGCATCCAGCAGTAAAACAATAGTTCGTGATTTAAAATCTAGCAGTAAAACCCCCGATTCTCGACAGATTCTTAATCCGAGTTCTTTGACGTCAGGAAGGGCAACTAGTTGAAAACAATTATCGAACACGCATCGCGAAGGCAAGAGTGTGCAGCGATATGCTTGTTTAGACTTGCAGATTACGAAAAGAAACATAACAAGACTTGAGTCTTAAAACAAATTCTTGCGATTTAAAATCTTAGTCAGGAAGGGCATCCAGCAGTAAAACAATAGTTCGTGATTTAAAATCTAGCAGTAAAACCCCCGATTCTCGACAGATTCTTAATCCGAGTTCTTTGACGTCAGGAAGGGCAACTAGTTGAAAACAATTATCGAACACGCATCGCGAAGGCAAGAGTGTGCAGCGTAATGCTTGTTTAGACTTGCAGATTACGAAAAGAAACATAACAAGACTTGAGTCTTAAAACAAATTCTTGCGATTTAAAATCTTAGTCAGGAAGGGCATCCAGCAGTAAAACAATAGTTCGTGATTTAAAATCTAGCAGTAAAACCCCCGATTCTCGACAGATTCTTAATCCGAGTTCTTTGACGTCAGGAAGGGCAACCGGTTGAAAACAATTATCGAACACGCATCGCGAAGGCAAGAGTGTGCAGCGATATGCTTGTTTAGACTTGCAGATTACGAAAAGAAACATAACAAGACTTGAGTCTTAAAACAAATTCTTGCGATTTAAAATCTTAGTCAGGAAGGGCATCCAGCAGTAAAACAATAGTTCGTGATTTAAAATCTAGCAGTAAAACCCCCGATTCTCGACAGATTCTTAATCCGAGTTCTTTGACGTCAGGAAGGGCAACCGGTTGAAAACAATTATCGAACACGCATCGCGAAGGCAAGAGTGTGCAGCGATATGCTTGTTTAGACTTGCAGATTACGAAAAGAAACATAACAAGACTTGAGTCTTAAAACAAATTCTTGCGATTTAAAATCTTAGTCAGGAAGGGCATCCAGCAGTAAAACAATAGTTCGTGATTTAAAATCTAGCAGTAAAACCCCCGATTCTCGACAGATTCTTAATCCGAGTTCTTTGACGTCAGGAAGGGCAACTAGTTGAAAACAATTATCGAACACGCATCGCGAAGGCAAGAGTGTGCAGCGATATGCTTGTTTAGACTTGCAGATTACGAAAAGAAACATAACAAGACTTGAGTCTTAAAACAAATTCTTGCGATTTAAAATCTTAGTCAGGAAGGGCATCCAGCAGTAAAACAATAGTTCGTGATTTAAAATCTAGCAGTAAAACCCTCGATTCTCGACAGATTCTTAATCCGAGTTCTTTGACGTCAGGAACGGCAACCGGTTGAAAACAATTATCGAACACGCATCGCGAAGGCAAGAGTGTGCAGCGATATGCTTGTTTAGACTTGCAGATTACGAAAAGTAACATAACAAGACTTGAGTCTTAAAACAAATTCTTGCGATTTAAAATCTTAGTCAGGAAGGGCATCCAGCAGTAAAACAATAGTTCGTGATACTGCGATTTAAAATCTAGCTGTATATCCCCCGATTCTCGACAGATTCTTAATCCGAGTTCTTTGACGTCAGGAAGGGCAACTAGTTGAAAACAATTATCGAACACGCATCGCGAAGGCAAGAGTGTGCAGCGATATGCTTGTTTAGACTTGCAGATTACGAAAAGAAACATAACAAGACTTGAGTCTTAAAACAAATTCTTGCGATTTAAAATCTTAGTCAGGAAGGGCATCCAGCAGTAAAACAATAGTTCGTGATTTAAAATCTAGCAGTAAAACCCCCGATTCTCGACAGATTCTTAATCCGAGTTCTTTGACGTCAGGAAGGGCAACCGGTTGAAAACAATTATCGAACACGCATCGCGAAGGCAAGAGTGTGCAAAGGACAACTCAACAAATTCTTGCGATTTAAACACATTTTTATTCCCAAGAGAATCGAACCCGAGACTACCGGGTGAGAGGCATGCATACTGTAGGCTATGGGTTTGTTCTACTGTCCATGAAGTCGTATCAGCGCAGAGCGAGCAGCGGAATGCGTGTGTTAGCTGAAATTGTACACGTATCTTCCGGCTCGGCCTTGAACGAGGACACTGATAAGCGGCTTGTAACTCGCGAACGTCTTCTTAGCTGAGTACCATTCAAGCTCTTAAAACACTGTACTAATTAAGGTTGTAAAATATTCTGAAATAGTCCTCCTCTGTAGTGTAGTAGTTAGCTGCTACCCTCGGAGGTCCGAGTTCGATTCCCGGCTCTGCCACGGAATGTGTAGCATTTAGCCTATGTAAGTTCCTAACGTAAAATATCATGATTGTACGGAGAGGTTAAAACACACACAGTGCCTACTCCTATCGAAAGAACCTGCACGGTACCGGCATATAGGCTTCTCCTGGTGAAGGAGCATGCACATGGTTTAACGCCTCCTATCAACAGCCCTTACTTAATGCTGGCTTTTTTGCACACCCCGCCTCACACCATAGTTTTACGACCGGCTGCCCTTCCTGACTAGGATTTTAAATCGCAAGAATTTGTTGAGTTGCCCTTCCTGACGCAAAACTGGCAGTATCTAACCTCTTACACGGAATGTGTAGCATTTAGCCTATGTAAGTTCCTAACGTAAAATATCATGATTGTACGGAGAGGTTAAAACACACACAGTGCCTACTCCTATCGAAAGAACCTGCACGGTACCGGCATGTAGGCTTCTCCTGGTGAAGGAGCATGCACATGTTTTAACGCCTCCTATCAACAGCCCTTACTTAATGCTGGCTTTTTTGCACACCCCGCCTCACACCATAGTTTTACGACCGGCTGCCCTTCCTGACTAGGATTTTAAATCGCAAGAATTTGTTGAGTTGCCCTTCCTGACGCAAAACTGGCAGTATCTAACCTCTTACATCATACACTATAGTTTTCGACCGGTTGCCCTTCCTGACGTCAAAGAACTCGGATTAAGAATCTGTTTTGTTTTAAGACTAGTTGCCCTTCCTGACGCAAAACTGGTAGTATCTAACCTCTTACATCATACCCTATTGTTTTCGACCGGTTGCCCTTCCTGTCGTCAAAGAACTCGGATTAAGAATCTGTCGAGAATCGGGGGTTTTACTGCTAGATTTTAAATCACGAACTATTGTTTTACAGCTGGATGCCCTTCCTGACTAAGATTTTAAATCGCAAGAATTTGTTTTAAGACTCAAGTCTTGTTATGTTTCTTTTCGTAATCTGCAAGTCTAAACAAGCATATCGCTGCACACTCTTGCCTTCGCGATGCGTGTTCGATAATTGTTTTCAACCGGTTGCCCTTCCTGACGTCAAAGAACTCGGATTAAGAATCTGTCGAGAATCGGGGGTTTTACTGCTAGATTTTAAATCACGAACTATTGTTTTACTGCTGGATGCCCTTCCTGACTAAGATTTTAAATCGCAAGAATTTGTTTTAAGACTCAAGTCTTGTTATGTTTCTTTTCGTAATCTGCAAGTCTAAACAAGCATATCGCTGCACACTCTTGCCTTCGCGATGCGTGTTCGATAATTGTTTTCAACTAGTTGCCCTTCCTGACGTCAAAGAACTCGGATTAAGAATCTGTCGAGAATCGGGGGTTTTACTGCTAGATTTTAAATCACGAACTATTGTTTTACTGCTGGATGCCCTTCCTGACTAAGATTTTAAATCGCAAGAATTTGTTTTAAGACTCAAGTCTTGTTATGTTTCTTTTCGTAATCTGCAAGTCTAAACAAGCATATCGCTGCACACTCTTGCCTTCGCGATGCGTGTTCGATAATTGTTTTCAACTAGTTGCCCTTCCTGACGTCAAAGAACTCGGATTAAGAATCTGTCGAGAATCGAGGATTTACAGCTAGATGCTCGCCGGATACCCTTCCCGACGGCATAAGTTACCAGGATTTGAATCGCGGTATCCATCATTGTGTCTGACTTGCAAGCTCACGCGTATTATTTTTTGCTGAGATATCATGCTACTTCCGTTCGCCAGCTAGAGCGGAAACTCGCAGTACTGCGTCTATTTCATCTTACAACTTGGAGGAGACAACATGTGTACATATAATTTATGATCTTTCACCCTCCCTTAAAAAACATGTAAGTATCTCGGAACATTCTTATCCGTGTGTGTTGCAAATACTAAGCGAGTGAGCCGAGCGAGTTGGCTACGCAGTGTGCTTTCTTGATTTTCGTATGAGTGTATTCACAATTACTAAGCGTCTTAGCAGTGTGATGAACGAGTTAGCTACGCGGTATATATTTTTTTATTTTCGTACTAAGCAAATCATTTGAAGTGTTAGTCTTGTTAGTTTCAATCTAAACAAAGGTATCCCTTAACATGTTGTACAGTGTTCGGTTCTACTTGTTTCGTGATCTGAACGCATCAATCAATGTTCTGATTACATGTTGTATCGAGTGCAGTGTTCAATTCTAGTCTTGTTATGTTTCAAGCTGATCTTCTTAGAACAAAGGTATCCCCTAACATGTTGTACAGTGTTCGGTTCTACTTGTTTCGTGATCTGAACACATCAATCATTGTTCTGATCGCATGTAACGACATCGAGTGCAGTGTTCAATTCTAGTCTTGCTATGTTTCAATCTAAACAAAGGTATCCCCTAACATGTTGTACAGCGTTCGATTCTACTTATGTAGTGTTCTGAACACACCAGACAATGTTTTAATCACATGTTGAAGTTAACGACATCGAGTACAGTGTTCGATTCTACTTATTTTGTGTTCTGAACACATCAATCAATCAATGTGCAGTGTTCAATTCTAGTCTTGTTATGTTTCAATCTAAACAAAGGTATCCCCTAATACAGCGTTCGATTCTACTTATGTAGTGTTCTGAACACACCACACAATGTTTTAATCACATGTTGTATCGAGTACAGTGTTCTGAACACATCAGTCAATGTTCTGATCACATGTTGTATCGAGTACTGGCTGTCTCATAAGGAGCTATGTATAGCCGCCATCTTGCATCCGCCATCTTGCGCAAGCATCCTTAGGGCGTCTCTAGTCATGGATCCTTAAGCCGCCTCATAAGAGCAACCACCATCTCGCGCAAGCATCCCTCATAAGGAGCCTTGTATAACCGCCATCTTGCGCAAGCATCCCAAGGGCGTCTATGTATAGCGATCATCTTGCATAAGCACCTTTAAGGAGTCATGTATAGTCACCATCTTGTGCAATTAGCGTCGAGAGAGGACTGATGTAGAATTTTTCTTTTTAAATTATCCGCCACCACATAGAGTGTAGCACTGAGGTTTGCGATGTAAGATGGTGGATGACAGCTGCGCGTAGCACGTAGAATTTGCCGCCACCACATAGATGGCAGCACGGTGCTCTCTTGATTAAAGATGGCGGATGACAGCTAACAGAACTTTTCAAATTGCCCGCTACTACAGAGAGCAGCACGGTGCTCTGTTCATTAAAAGATGGCGGATGACAGGTGATGAAATTGCCTGCATGATAGCAGCACCGTGCTCTATTGATTAAAGATGGTGGATGATAGCTGTCATAAAAAGCACGTGGCTTTGTTTACTAAACAAGAGCACATAGATTTTTTTCAAATTGCCGCCACCACATTTCAAAGGTATCTAGCTAAAGAGCGCAGCACTGAGGTTTGTGATGCAAGATGGCGGATGACAGCTGTCAGAAAAAAGCACGTGAGTTTGTTTCCAAACAAGAGCATGTAGAATTTGCCGCCACCACATAGAGGGCAGCACGGTGCTCTCATGATTAAAGATGGCTGCTGTCACGTGGAATTGCCTGCCACCACAAAAGAGGGTAACACGGTGCTCAAAGATGGCTGCTATCAAAAAGCCTTTTTCAAATTATCCGCCACCACATTTCAAAGGTAAGTAGCTAAAGAGGGCACCACTGTGCTCTATAGATTAAAGATGGTGGATGACAGCTGTCAAAAAGCACGTGGATTTGTTTATCTCGCGCTAGCAAGGTTAAGTTCGTAGCACTAAGGTTTAAGCCCGTTAAGATGGCAGCACTGCGGATGACAGCTGTGACGAATTTACATCTACTACGATAAAGAGGGCAGCACTGTGCTCTATAGATTAAAGATGGCGGATGACAGCTGACAAAAAAGCACGTGAGTTTGTTTACTAAACAAGAGCACGTGGAATTTGTCGCCGCCACATTTCAAAGGTAAGTAGCTAAAGAGGGCAGCACTGTGCTCTATAGATTAAAGATGGCAGATGGTAGCTGTCGAAAAAGCACGTGAGTTTGTTTCCAAACAAGAGCACGTGGAATTTTTCAATTTGCCGCCACCACATAGAGGGTAGCACTGTTCTCTCTGGATTAAAGATGGCTGCTTGTCGAAAAGCATTTTTCAAATTATCCGCCACCACATTTCAAAGGTAAGTAGCTAAAGAGGGCAGCACTGTGCTCAAAGATGGCGGATGACAGCTATCAAAAAAGCACGTGGCTGTCAAAAAGCACGTGGATTTGTTTATCTCGAGCTAGTGAGGTTAAGTTGGTAGCACTAAGGTTTAGGTCTGTCAAGATGGCAGCACTGCCGATGATAGGTGATGAAAGAGGGCAGCACGGTGCTCTGTAGTTTAAAGATGGCGGATGACAGCTGTCAAAAAAACACGTGGCTGTCAAAAGCACGTGGCTTTGTTTACCACACGCTAGTTAGGTTAAGTTGGTACTACTGAGGTTTAGGCCCGTCAAGATGGCAGTACTGAGGTTAGCGATGCGTTGTTGTCGATGACAGCTGTCAAAAAGCACGTGGCTTTGTTTACAAATCTGTCAAAAAGCACGTGGCTGTCAAAAAGCACGTGGATTTGTTTATCTCGCACTAGTTAGGTTAAGTTGGCACTACTGAGGTTTAGGCCCGTCAAGATGGCAGTACTGAGGTTAGCGATGCGTTGTTGCCTGTCAAAAAGCACGTGGCTGTCAAAAAACACGTGGCTTTGTTTACCTCATGCTAGTTAGGTTAAGTTGGCACTAGTGAGGTTTAGGCCCGTCAAGATGGCAGCAGTGAGGTTAGCGTTGCGTTGTTGTCGATGACAGCTGTCATAAAGCACGTGGCTTTGTTTACAAATTCAAATCTCGCGCCAAAATTCAAATTTCCCGCGGGCGGCGGCGGCGGAGGCGGCGGCGGAGGAGGAGGCGGGCGGAGGCGTGCGGCGGCGGAGGTGCCGCAGAACCATCCAATTATACTACTGTGTTGAAATAGGCTACAATTTTTCTCAATTTTTTCATGTTAATATTTCATAATGCCAAAACATATTTTACATTTGTCTCATCATCACTATCAAATCGACATACAAAGCAAAACTTACTACGACCTCATTCCCGTTATCTTATTGGCAATACATGAATTTAAAATCTAAAATTTGAAACCAAATCAACACGTAAAAAGCTAGCACAAGCGGTATTACGAGATAACTAAGGACATTGTAGTATTATGACTTGTACTAATTTTTACAAGTCATAATACTAGAATGTCCTTCGTTATATCATTGGCAAACTCTCTCCTACCTGCAGTAAAGTATCGATTATCTGAATGTCGATCAGTAGAAATATAGGCTAACAGAAAGTGTCCCAGTCAGCAAATTCAGATATCTGCGTTATGTATATCCGCAAGTGCTGTGGCAAAGTAACGTGTTCTCCTTCCTACATCAGCAGCCTTGCATCCAAAAATACAGAAATGTCGTTAAAATATATTATAATTGTAATCTAGGTCTATTTCAGTCAATTGTAACTCTTTTCATCCAAAGCTTACCTAATTTTTACTCCGACGTACCGGCGGTTAACAATACTGCCGTTGCCGTCGGTGGCGTTTGAATCTTCGCTTGTGGCAGGTATTGAAGTGAAATGAATAATTGTACAGTTCGCAGTGACGTCTAAAGGAACACGGGTCATTTTTTGTTTTTCCGATAAATTTAAAATAAACTAGTTAAAGACGATGTTGGTGAGTCAAGATTTGTTCAAGAATTTGGAGCTGGAAGGACACAGTAAGGAACATTTAAATTAAGAGTGATACCTATTCAAAAATTATAAGTGTATTTGACAATAAGGACTGAAGCTTGAAACAGAAAAACTTTGAAAGTGTTCAGTATCACTGCATTGCTCTTATGGCGTAGGAGCAGACTTTTTCGCAAATGATCGGCTACCCGAAAACTCACTTATCTGATCGTTCCCATTCAGGAATTCTTTTGGATAATCGATGCTGTACTGAACTGACATGATTGGTAGTTGAATAACTTTTGCATTAAAAATGTCTTTGTCCTTGCCTTCAGATTTGGAAATGACTGCAAAACATCATCGAATGACAACTCATTTGTTATGTCATGTTCTAAAGACATGATACTCAAACCGTCCAGTCTTGGTTGAAGCATGTTTGACCGTAATTTATTTTTGATTAGTGCCAGTTTAGAGAAAGAACGCTCTGCTTCGCAATTGGTTACTGTAATTACCAAATACAATTTCAATGCCACAAATACATTTGGAAATACACTAATCAAAACATTTCCGTATATGTATTTAGCTGTCTCCTGGCGAGTAAATACATCTACACTTTTAACGAAATCAAAAATGTTTAATTTCTAGTTTCAAAGATTCATCAAGATCATTTCGGTAAAAACGTAATCAGTTATTAAGAGAAGTTTCATCCGTAGTACATGAAGCCTTAAAGTATACTAGAAACTTGAACAATGACTGGAATGTTTTGTAAGACTGAAAGCGATTACATAAACTACATAAACTATCAATTATCACCAAAAATGTTTCTACTTCAATTTCTATTCTTCCTTTCAAAATAATTTCGTTAAGGGCAATACCATCAGTATATCTCTTCTTTGATTGTCTTTCAGATGTGTGCTCGAAACCTGCGAGATATTTTTCATATAACCTTTCAGCTTCCTCTTCATATATATCAAAATTATTTCTTTAATTGGCTCTGAATGTAACCAGAGACTCCAGAAGTTTACAACCTGTTAACAAGTCTAGTGTAGGTTTCTGTAAACTCACACTAACTTTATCAAATCTTTCCAAAATTTCATGCCAAAAGACAACGCATAAAAGCCGATTCAAATTTCATGAACTTATGTTGATATTTTCGGCAACTTTTCAATTTCTTTCAAATGTTGTTCTTTTAATTTAAATTTGTTGGCACCACTAGGATATTTTCTATCCATTTTACAAGAACATTACAGTTGTAACTTACGAACGGTTCAATAATCAGAGGTGAACTGGAAGTTCTCTTCCTGGACCCTGTTTCATAAAACTAACTAATAATATTAGAACTCTTAAAAATAATTGTTAGTTAACCAAATTCTGTTTCATAAAGATTTACACATGACTAATAAAATATCTTCACTAATAATATTAGTTCATTAGTCTGGGGCTCTGTTTCATAAAACATATTTCACTAATATTATCAGTAAAAACCAATAATATTAACTAATAATATTAGTATTATGTTTCATAAAATTATTAGCTAATAATATTAGTTATTAGTTTATGAATCAAAATTATTAGTGGATGTTCCTAATAATATTAGTAAAGTGTTTCATAGACAACATAACTAATAAAATTTACTCATATTATTAGGATTATTTCCATTAGTGTATTTTGACTCATATTTCATATTATTAGTGAAACCAAAGTGTGTGGTATTCTGATATATTGGCATAAAATTGTGAAGACCAGTGAAATGGGTGACTCTGATTCAAATAGTGATGAGGGGAGAGTTCATATTCGTCGTCCAAGAACTTTTAGGCCAAGAACAGCCTATACGGGTAATAGAACAATCATATGAATACAATGGGCGATTTAGGTTAGATTGAATATGTGCTTGATAGGATTGGTAATGTCTTAGAATACCGGGCGAGTTGGCCGTGCGCGTAGAGGCGCGTGGCTGTGAGCTTGCATCCGGGAGATAGTAGGTTCGAATCCCACTATCGGCAGCCCTGAAGATGGTTTTCCGTGGTTTCCCATTTTCACACCAGGCAAATGCTGGGGCTGTACCTTAATTAAGGCCACGGCCGCTTCCTTCCAACTCCTTGGCCTTTCCTATCCCATCGTCGCCATAAGACCTATCTGTGTCGGTGCGACGTAAAGCCCCTAGCGAAAAAAAAAAATCTTAGAATCTCCCACTGCAAGGAATGAAGCACTAACCTCAAAACAGCAGCTTCAGATTGCACTGCACTGCACTGGTTAGGTAGTGGTGCACAGTATCATTGTACCGGTGTTTCAAAAGCAACAGTCTGCAGAGTTGTGACAGACACTCTTCTTCAGGATGTTGTACGCTGGCCAGCTGACTGTGGGGAAGTAGTTGCCAGATTCACTGAACTTGGTGGTATTCCTTTAGTTTGTGGAGTACTTGATGGAACACTGATCAAAATTGATGCACCAAGTGCGTATGAACCGGCATTTGTTGATCGACATGGGAAACATTCCTTGAATGTTATGCTAGTATGTGGGCCAAATTTAGAATTCTACTATGTATGTGCAAATTGGCTAATGCAGTTCTGCTTGGAGACTCCATCTACCCTTTAAAATCTTGGCTCATACCACCAGTAATCCAAGATTTTGCTAGTCGGTCTCAACAAAGATTTTTAAAAGCATATAAAAAAACGAGGAAGGTTATAGAGTGTGCAATAGGACTCCTTAAAGAAAAATTTCCTGTCCTTAGCATTGGTATGCAATTAAATCCCACCTTTGCTTGTAAAGTTGTCAATGCTTGTGTCGTACTTTGTAACCTGTCAAGACGTCTAGATAACTACATGGCTCCTGAAATGGAAGAGGATCATTTGGAGGAAGAGGATATTCAGGAGGGCGAGGAGATTCCAGTCCAGGCTCAAGAAAAACTGCAATTCCTTTACGACCACTTCATGTGAACAGACATTGTGATGAATAAAAGACAAATCACAGTAATTTTGTGCTTTTTATGATTTTTATTTGGATTTTTTACATTTGAGGTTGAACCATAACAAATTTTCCATCACTGTCTACTATAAAGTATTAAGGTTCCTTTTCCTTTTCTAAACGTTCCTGAACATCACTTGTGAGGGATGGATGTTCAATATTTAATTTATTTTCCTTCTCCCACATCTCTAACTCCAGCTTCCGGACTTCAAGTTGAAGCTTTCGCTTCTTAAGGTACTCAATTTCCTTGCTTTCTTGCGGATCCTGGACGAGTACCCTCTTCCTGACAGTACCTATAAAAACAGGAGAAAATAAGGGAAAAGTTATGACTTACAGTTACGCTAATTTATAATGGCTAATGTTTAATAATTTATTCCCGATATTGATCTCAGGGTACCCATTTTATTGACAAAATTAATCTTTCAGTCTAAGACTGTAGCCCATACTTAACGAGTATTCTGGGAGAGGGATGAAGACAGATTGTGCGCACGTGTGGTAGTGAAAGACATTTAAAGAAAAAGAGGCATACCGGTACTTGTGCTAACCGCTCAAAGGAGACAGTGCACGAGACATGTGATGTACCTTAAAATTCATTCTTAATGAAACATTAGTAAAATTAAATGTTCACAGATAATATCTCTCCCCCATTGATCTGGGATTGCCTCGGGGGAGCCCGCCAACCCGTAGAGGGTGTATCCCCAGATAAATATGGAGGGGTGTATTTTGTTGAGCAACTTCCATGTAGACCATTTCTCTGGCAGGGTAATGAGTGAATTCCACAACAGTAGCTACAGTGGAGAAGGTGGTACAATGTGTGCCGCTCCCAGCGGAGCCGGTAGTTGACATACACGCTCCGAGCGGTGTATTCATAACCTCATGTTGACTCACTGCACTGCCACGAGGAAGTCAGTTACTAGAGTTTGTGTGTCGTGGGAAGTCGTGAAGAAATACATTTGTTACAAGAGCGTGTGGGGCTGAATTACAGTAGAATTAATTAAATTAATTACATTATTACAATGTTCAAATGCCGGTGAAATTCACGCTTGACACATATGTAAAAACAGACTCATGTAGAGAGGTGAGTAGGCGATTTCAGAAGAGATTTCCCGGGGTTCCAGTTCCAGGTAGTGAAACCGATGTCTCGTGAATAAATTAACAGGATCACTTAATGTTGTGATTCATAAACCACACGAAGGGTTCTATTAGAAAAAAACATTGACATTAACATATCATTAGAATGATCTCCCACTACATCTGTACGATGTGTTGCACAAGAAGTTGGTATGTCAAAATCCTCCGTACATAGGGCTACTAAAATATTGAATTTAGTGAGATTAGTACTCATGATGAAGGCTACTGGGTGCATAAGTAAGCAATAAATGTATTATCAGACACAGAATACGCAGGAGGTTATGAATATACCGCTCGGAACATGTGTGTAGTCTCCCGGCCATGCTGGGAGTGCGACAAACTGTATTTGGAACAGTGCGGCTGATGGAACATTTGACCACGAACCTACTACGATGGCGTAGCAGGGGGAGAGGTGAAACTCCCACGTGGCGCGTCCCAGGTGGCGGATAGGGGGGTCCTAACCGGCTTGCCGGCGGACTTGAGGGAAATAAAATACCTCTCGCGGACCAAACACACTACCCCCTGCGGGTGGGGGACGCACATGTAGAATACACCCGCGGTATCCCCTGCCTGTCGTAAGAGGCGACTAAAAGGGGCGACCAAGGGCTGACTGAATTAGAACCATGAAACTAATTTTGAGTCGTACCATCACGCGGGGAACACCATAGGTTGCCTGTACTTGCGAGTAGTACCACTAAATTTGGTACGAAATAGGTTTGTGATTAGTAGCAGTAAAAGCCTGGCCTGGTGGATTCCAGTACCCGTGCGTCGTACCCATGTGAGCAACACCGCGGGTCTGGGCGTAGCCTGTGAGTTGTACCACTATATGAGCAGCACCGTGGGTCTGCGTTGCCTGTGATTAGTACCCACTATGTGAGGAACACCACGGGAATAACGGCGCCCGTGTTTAGTACACCTAGGTGGGGAACCTTCTCGGTTTGCGTTGGCTATGAGTTGCGCCATTGTGTGAGACACACCATAGGTCTGCGTTACTTGTACGCATAGCAATACTTGTGAGTAGTACCATCTTTTGTGGAACACCGTGAGTCTTCGCTACTTCTGGTTAATACCCCAACACGACACATACCATGGTTCTATTTTACTCGCGACACGTACCATTCTGTGGGGCCTTAGGCGTGGATTTTGCACCCCCTTTAGACACCAAGCATCATTGTGCTTTATAAGTGGTTCCTTGGTCGGTAATAATGTTATTTTCGATCTGTATTGAGTCCGATCCACTGGTTTTTGTTTGTTTGTTTTGTGTTTTGTGTTTTGTTGAGTTCCTGTCCATCCATTCATTCTTCATGCCATATTTTATTTTTACTTTGGTCAGTGGATGCCTTTGCAATTTTTGTTCTTTCATTTCGTACCATTAGGGGCCGATGACCTTCGATGTTAGGCCCCTTAAAACAACAAGCATCATCATCATCATCATCTCTCAAAGTACTACTCACTGCGTTCGACTGGTGTCCCGTCTAAAATCAGTCTCACTCGATCATTCCGTTTGGGTACAGTATTACAATGAAATACTAATTTGTTGTGACAAGTCATTTCCCTGTATTCTCCATGCTTTCCCTATTTTACCAGGAAAGGGGTACCGGTACTCAGACTAATGACAGGAATAAATTGTTAAACATCAGCCTATATAAATTGTCTGTAACATACACATCTTTGGCTATTATGTTTTCATCTCTATTAGAGACATCTTAAGCTATTATTTGTCCTAATTATTATCAATGCCATGCGTTGCAGCCATCACTGAGAAGGCATGGGAAAAGCATCTCCAATGGTGTGGTCATGTTCTGTGTGCCGCACCTGGATTTTTTTTTGCTAGCGGCTTTACGTTGCACCGACACAGATAGGTCTTATGGCGACGATGGGATAGGAAAGCGGTAGTAGTTGGATGGAAGCGGCCACAACCTTAATTAAGGTACAGCCCCAGCATTTGCCTGGTGTGAAAATTGGGAAACCACAGAAAACCATCTTCAGGGCTGCCGAGAGTGGGATTCAAACCCACTATCTCCCGGATACAAGCTCACAGCTGCACGCCCCCAACCACACGGCCAATTTGCCTGGTCCTGGAACAGCTGCCAATTTAACTCACTCCTTTGAAATTAATGGGCAACATCCACACGAACGTCCAGAGCAAAGCTGGCATAACATAGTAAATGATACGAAGACTCTCAAGTTAAGACCACACGATGCCCAGTATCGTGCAAAATGGCGCACCTTGCAGCAACGGGTAAATGCTAGGAATAATAATATAAATTTGTAGGCCTAACTGCCTTGTAATCATAGAACCAAAATTTAAATTATAATACTACAAATTAAAAAGAAAATAACTCTTATCTTCTTAATGTTTTTTTTTCAAACGCCCAATGTTTTAAAAGCTGCCCATATAATTTACATATCGTAGAGGTGCTCGAAGTTTTATGGATTGCCCATGATTATTACAGATTTTCCCTCGCTATTAAGGAGAAAATATTATAGAAAAGGGAAGTTATCACAGAAGACAATTCTGCTAATAAAGGACTGTGTCAGTGCTGCTTATTTCTGTACACACTAGTTGACCAGCTTACATATTTAACGGCACTTTCATTTGCGACAGGAACTAGGAACGTACCCAAGTTTCTGAAAACTAATCCATACGTTTCTGTTATGAGCGTGATTAAAACTGGCATGCTCACTCATGCCAATTTCAAGAAAGGGTCCCTGATGACACAGGCATTAGAAGAGTGATTGATGGCTTGCCGTAGGGGGTGAGGAGTAAGGAGGGAGCTCTCCGGGTTCCGGTAATATTGCCAACTGAATGGAAATGAAATCTGAATTGAATCGATAATATGATCGATCGATGTGAATTTTCTAAACATTTATTATCTTACGCCAACAACTATGTCACACATGCATTATTTAACATTATATAACATTTCTCGATGTGAATCTTGTTCCTAGCATGGATTTGCTGTGTAAACAACAACGGTACTAGTACGTAAAGTGTACGCCAGATGTCGCAGAGCGATGCGTAAGCGATTCATAGTTTGTGTTTGATAGATTGCCAATACGAATCTCGAAGATACCCCACATTGACCGATTCAGCACTAGGGTGTGCATGTATCACTAAAAGGTGCGCGTACTATAGTCAGTTTTTGTTGGTTGGTTGTAGTGGCTGTATACAATGGAATTACTGTTGATCCACTTCACAGATTGACATTTTCTGATGAACTGTAGCTTCTTTGACATATGATACATTTATTTCAAGTTCTTTATGCCATTAGTGTTCATGCAAAATATGTTTCAAGATGACTATACTAGAGTATGATAAACATGCTCAAGCATCACTTTTATGTACTGTGTTCAACTAAATGTAATTCAGGGAAAATAGATTTTGGTTACTAGTGGGCACCCTGAGCCTGTAAGTGTAAAGTCACAGTCAAGAGGTGGAATTAGACACCAGAATACAGTCTTAAGTTACATCATTTCCAGCTTACCTCTAGCCTTAGGTAGTTCCTGTTGATGCTGGAGCTCTCCATTTTCCCAATTTCCCTCAATTTCATTGGTGGATACGGATTCTCCCAATGGCACTATATGTTCACTGGTCGAAGCTGCACTTGGCTCCACTACGGGAAGAACAATTTCTCCCAGCGAATCTTTTACACCGAATCCCTGTAAAACAGGAGATTCCCTTCCAATGATGTTGAGGACCAGGTGGTCTATAACATCTAATTTTTTGGAACTTCCTCCCCCCACTTCCAGTCTGACAAGCATTGTCAACTTTTGCCTGTGAATAAAAGAAACCATGTAAGTCCAGAAGGATATCCTGTTATAATTGACTGTACTAAAACACTACCTATATCGAATGTATCTATTTTATACAACAAAGACTTATAAATATCACTGGAGTTTATTTGAGGTTATGTTCTGCTCAATCACAATCATATAAACACAAAGGGTGGCTGTATGATGTATACTGTTAAATGACTATGAGTAGTATACTGCACAGTGAACTCTAATGCGGAGCTAAGTCTCTTTGTTTCCCCCACTACCCCCCCCCCCTTAAAAATTTGTTTAATCTACTGCAATATCGACATCCAGTTGAGAAAAGGGTGGCTTGAATTTAGTAAATAAACACTAAGATAACCTCCAACTACGAGATAAACAACGGCTAAAACTTACCACTGTTCTGCTCCTCATGTTTGGCCAAGTAGCATCCCGCACATACGTATAATCTTTGTCCGCTGTGACCAGCCCAATAGCTACAGCATAATCTCGCAGCTCCATCCACGCTTGCCTTTTGGAGTCCTTCGTTACGGTTAGTGAAAAGGCTCCGAACAGCTGCCACTTCAATTCCAACACTTTTCGTAGAAAACTTTCTTTTCTTACGTTATTCTCGTTTCTTTTCCCCATTGTATAAAAACGAACGAACGACGAAAACGAAACAACGAAAATATATTAAATTTCAAAATTCCAGCTAAGTCAATCGAGCGGCATATACGCACTGAATAGCCGGTAGTCAACTAGAGCGGGTCAAGCGCTAGCCTACTGCAAGGAACAAAAACAAAGAACCAAAGAACACTCAACGAATCGACTCTAACATCAAACTGTATCAGCTGACTAATGCACTAATATTATCAGTGAAGCCATTTTATTAGTCATGCATTCATCTTTATGAAACAGAATTTAGTTAACTAATAATTTGTTTTATGAGTTCTAATGTTATTAGCTAATATTATTAGTTAGTTTTATGAAACAGTGGAGATTAGAATCGGTCTGTTGCATACGTTCTTGGTTTGGGTTTGTTCCTAGCAGTAGGCTAATGCTTGACTACAACCGACTATTAATCCACATGTTCAAAAGGCTCACTTGATATTTTCGTTGTTATGAATTAGATACGTATGAAAATGGATAAAAGAAGTGAAAATAATGTGAGAGAAGAAAGTTTCTTTTCGGAAAGTGATTGAGTTAATGCGTCAAATATTCACAGCCTTTTGCACACTTTAACCCTCCTTATTCCTTTTACGTTTTTTATTTCATGTGCTCTTAAAAATTTCTGAGATGGACTAGCAAAATCTTTGTTTACTACGCCCTTTCGGTGGGGGCGGCAGGATAACAGCCACGGTATCCCCTGCCGGTCATAAGAGGCGACTAAAAGGGGTCCCAAGGCTCTCAACTTGGGAGCATGTGTTGGTAAACATGGGGCACTGAGATGAATCCTGCCATTGCTTCAACTTCTTCCAGGTTAATTTTCATCTACTCTTCTAACCTCCCTTGTTCAACTCTTGTTCTTTTCCGACCCTAACATTATTAGGTTGCGAGGCCAAGAGATTCTTTCATTTTCACGCCCTTCGTGGCCTTTCTCTTTCTTTAGCTGATACTTGTATTAGTCATATCGTCTATGAAGCACTTTACTAATATTATTAGGAACATCTACTAATAATTTTGACTCATAAACTGCCAAGGAGGCAGTTACACTGCCCCCGTTGCCTTTCAAGGTTCCAGCAAGTGATATTCGCTCTCAGCAGAGACATCTGGTTATGTCCCATTGGGAGATGGAGTGGTAGGCCATTCCACTTCCCAATAAGGTGAGAGCGATTAAAGGAACAACGAAGGTATGGAGGACTTCGCGGAGGGAAGCCGTGGTATTATGTCGTCTTCGGATCGACCACGGTATCTTGACTCGCTCACACCTTTTGAAAGGAGAACCTCTCCGGTGTGTACCTGCGGCGATCATCTTACCGTGGTACACATCCTTACAGAGTGTGTGGACCTGGTCGATCTGCGCCGTAGTCTTAACCTTCCGAGTACAATCTCCCTTATCTTGCGAGATGACGAGCAGTCAGCAGACCTCGTCATCCGCTTTATGAGGGATAGTGGCCTGTTTTATCGTGTGTGATAATGTCGTTTTCCTAGTGTTTTCTGTGTCACTTGCGCTTTTGCTTCCCTGAGAGGTTCAACTCCCTGGGAACATGCGCAACGTGAAGGAATGTGATACAGCTTCCCTAGGTTCTGGTCGCTACCAGAACCGATGGGCATGATTTTAAGCTGGTGAAATCGATCCTTTTTAGTAGACACATTGAAGATATCTACGGCGAACTCGAGGACCTCAAAAAAATGCGCAACGGTAGTTTGCTTTTGAAGACTCGTACCGCACTGCAAGCTGATCAGTTGCTTAAGTGCGACCACTTTGGTGAAATCCCCGTCAAAGTGGAGGACCACAAGTATTTGAATCTGGTTCGCGGAGTCATCTTTCACCGCGGCCTTATTTTGAACACTGACGACGTGTTGATGGAAGACATGAAGAACCGTGGCGTGACACACGTCTGGCGCATTACGCGTAAGATCAACGGTGAAAACGTTGCCACTGGTGCCTTCATTGTCTCTTTCAAGTCGTCTGTGTTACCAGAGAAAGTCAAGGTAACAACTTACCGTTGCGATGTGAGGCCGTACATCCCGCCTCCTATGCGATGCTATCAATGCCAGCGGTTCGGACATATGGTATCTCGCTGTTCGAATAAGTCTGTATGTGGCACATGTGGACGAGTAGCTCACGACGCGGAGGAGTGCACAACTCCGTACAAGTCCACTAACTGCTCCGGTTTTCATTCTCCTCGGGATCGGAACTGTCCGACATATCTGAGTGAGAAGAAGATCCAGGAGATCAGGACCCTGGATGGTCACTCCTACCAGGGAGTGCGCCGTAAGTTCATTTCCACGAATACACCTGCCCGTACACTCGACTATAGCTTGATAGCTGAGAGTCTTCCAGGTTCGTCCTTCACGACATCGTTACCCGTGACGATCTCTGCGCCAAACGCGACTGTTGCTCCTCAGAGCAACGTCGCAAAGAGTAAAAGTTCGCAGGGGGTAGCACCCCATCTTCGACCAACAAGAAGTCTGTGCCGGCTGGCAGTTCCCAGCCGGCACAGCAAGTGGGGAAGGCTGCCCCTCCCCCCCCTAGGAGGTCGGCGAAAGCCGTGCCCCAGCCGGCGGAGGTGGCATCATCGACCAGGCTGGGAAACCACCTCCCAGCCCGTCTAAACAAGAAAAGAAGGCGGCGAGGAAGAGCGCACATGCTGAGTGCTCCCACACTTCCCCTGCGAAGGAGGAGTAATACCCCCCATCTAGAGGGTATGAGTCTGTGCCAAGAGGTACTCCTGCTACAAAACCTGAGCGCTTTCCTCGTAGGGGATCTGGCCGCCCACGAAAAGCGTCCAAGTTCTGGGTGGCATCCCCGCCGACTCTTGATGACGGGATGGATGTCGCGCTGTCATCTACATCTACGGATGTAGATGTTGATAGTCTATAGGCTTGTGAGCATTTTGTCGCTCATAACCTAACAGTCCTTTCATAATCCACACTATGGCACTGTTACAGTGGAATTGTAACGGTTATGACAGGCATCTTGCTGAGCTACGGCAGCTCATTAGTGAGTACGCAGCGAGTATAGTCTGTATTCAGGAGACCAACTCCAGACCTGTTCATCATACGGTCTTGAGAAATTTCAGACTATACTCGACAGAACGATATTATGCTCACCGAGCTTCCGGTGGCGTTAGCATTTTGTACGTTCCGATTCCTACAGCGAAGAGGTTCCATTAAGAACCCCGCTTGAGGCTGTAGCTGTTTGCGTTCTGCTCCCTGTCATAACAACAGTGTGTAATGTTTATTTTCTACCAGGTCACGCTCTTAACATAAATGATGTCCCTGACCTTATAGATCAGCTTCCACCTCCCTTCCCCTTACTGGGCGATTTTAACGCCGATCACCCCATATGGGGCTCTGAGACGCCTTGCCCCCGGGCAAGAAAGCTGGAAACATTAGTGACAGAGCTGGATTTATGTATTTTGAACACAGGGGAACCAACTCACTTTAGTGTACGATACGGCACATATTCTCGTATAGACGTAAGTCTATGCAGCCGAACGTTGGTTCCGCTGTTTAGGTGGAATACACACGATGATCTCTGTGACAGTGACCATTTTCCCATCATTTCTTACTTTGATGAAACAAAAATCCGTCGAGTCTCCCCCTCGATTGATTCTTAAACATGCCGATTGTCCAAAGGACACATCACTAGTTGTCTTTAACGACGATATCCGGCGGACCGTGGACGAGGGAATAACTTATATCACCCAAGTTATTCTTGCTGCTGCTGCTGAGGAGTCCATTCCGTTTTTCTCGGGGACTTCACGTCGAAAACTCGTTCCTTGGTGGAACGAAGAAATAGCAGCAGGTATCAAAGAACGACGTCGCGCTCATAAACGTTACCATAGACTGCCTACTGCGGCCAACTTGGTAACATTTAAGAAACTCTATTTGACAAAGTAAGAAGGCTTCATGGGAGGGATATGTGTCGTCTTTGACGTCACGTACTCCATCATCTCAAGTGTGGACTAAGCTTCGACGGATTTCGGGTATCCAAGGATCATCTCCTGTAACGGGAATCTCCATTGCAGGCAGTGTCGCCACTGACCCTCTCACGATTGCAAACCATCATTTCGCGGATGTACCTGGCTCCGGGAATTACCATCCTGATTTCCTCGCTCTGAAGCGGGAGGCAGAACTTTACCTTAGTTTTGCCACCCAGGCTTCAGAGGATTACAACATGCCCTTTACGGAGTGGAAACTCCGCAGCGCCTTAGCGGTTTGCAAGGAGACGTCTCCTGGACCGGACAACATCCATAACCAGATGTTGAAACACCTTAGTGATGATAGTTTACTATATCTATTTCGTGTGTTCAACCGAATCTGGATAGAGGGTGATTTTCCGTCTCAGTGGCGAGAGGGCATAGTCATTCCTCTCCTCAAGCCTGACAAAGATCCTAAGTATGCAGGAAGTTACAGACCGATTTCTCTTACAAACTGCCCAAGGGGCTCTGAACTTGGGAGTGCGGATTGGCGACCACGGGGCCCTTAGCTGAGTCCTGGCATTGCTTCCACTTACTTGTGCCGGGCTCCTCACTCACTTTCGTCTATCCTGTCCGACCACCCTTGGTCAACTCTTGTTCTTTTCCGACCCCGACGATATTAGAGCATTCGAGGCCTAGGGAGTCTTTCATTTTCACGCCCTTCGTGGCCCTTGCCTTTCTTCGTCCGTTACTTCATTTTTCGAAGTGACGGATCCCTTCTTTATCCTTTTTTCTCTCTTTTTACCCCCTGTGGGTGGGGGGCCCAGACGAATAATACACCCACTGTATCCCCTGCCTGTCGTGAGAGGCGACTAAAAGGGGCGACCAAGGGATGGTTGAATTAGTACCATGTAACTACTTTTGATTCGTACCATCACGTGGGGAACACCATGGGTTGCCTATACTTGCGAGTAGTACCACTATGTTAGAACGAAATAAGTGTGTTATTAGTAGCACCAATGGTCTGGTCGGGGGTTTTCCAGTACCCGTGCGTCGTACCCATGTGAGCAACACCGCGGGTCTGGGCGTTGCCTGTGCATTGTACCATTACATGAGCGACACCGCGGGTCAGCCTTGCCTGTGATTGGTACCCACTATGTTGAGGAACGGCACGGGATGGTGCGAGTCCCTGTGGTTAGTACACTCGGTGAGGAGCCTTCTCGGTTTGCGTTGGCTCTGAGCGCCGCCGTGGGTCAGCGTTGCCTGTGAATGGCCCCACTATGTTGAGGAACACCACGGGATAGTGCTAGTCCCTGTGGTTAGTACACTCGGTGAGGAACTTTATCAGTTTGCGTTCGCTATGAGTGGCGCCATTGTATTAGGAACAACATAGGTCTGCGTTACCTGTACGAGGTACAATATTTGTGAGTAGTACTATTTTGTGTGGAACACCGTGAGTCTTCGCTTCTTTTGATTAGAACCCCAAAATGACAAATACCATGGTTCTACTTTACTCGTGACATGTACCATTCTGTGGGGCCTTAGACATGGAGTTTGGACCCCTTTAGACATCAGGCATCCTCGATTCAGGATTATGCTTTATATGTGGTCCCTTGGTCAGTAATACTATTTTTCTGATCTCTTTGGCGTTGGATCCACTGTTTTTTGTTTGTGTGTTTATTGTTTTTTTCCTTTGGTTTCATGTCCATCCATTCATTCTTCATGCCATTTTCTTATTTTGGTCAGTGGATGATTTTGATACTTTTTTTGTTGCCATTTCATTTCGTGCCATTAGGGGCCGATGACCTCGATGTTAGGCCCCTTTAAACTACAAGCATCGTCATCATCGAGCCGCTCGTTCGACTAGTGACCACTTGGTACGCCTGGAGAACTCTATCCAGGATGCGTTTCTCCGCAAACAGCATTTGGTAGCTGTTTTCTTTGGCTTAGTGAAGGCCTACGACACCACATGGCGATATGGTATCCTTTCAGTCCTGCATCAATGGAGATTCCGAGCAAACTTGCCTGTATTTATTGCGAAATTTTTGTCCCTCCGTCTATTCCGTGTCCGAGTAGGGAGATCATATTCGCAATACCACGTTCAATAAAATGGTGTCCCACAGGGATCGGTCTTTATTGCCACTCTGTTCGCGATTGCCATAAACTGTATTGTTGCTGCTGCTGGTCCAGTTGTAATACCGTCGCTATATGTGGACGATTTTGCTCTGCGTTATAGCTCGTGTAGTATGGCAGTCGCAGAGTGACAATTACAGCAAGCTATTGGGAGTGTGGAGTAGTGGACCTTAGAAAATGACTTTTGCTTTTCTGCCGCAAAGACCTCTGTACTCTACTTTTGTCGTCAACGTGCTTTTCACCCTCATCCTGAGCTTTATTTAGGAAGTATCGTTCTTCCAGTTGTTGACACTTACCGATTTCTTGGGCTCCTTTTCGATTGTAAATTATCGTGGGAGCCACACGTGCGGCAGCTAAAAGTGGAATGCACCAAGAGGCTTAATCTCTTGAAGTTTCTTAGCAGCACTAATTGGGGAGCGGATCGCGCGGTGCTCCTGCGATTCTATAGGGCTCATATTTTATCCCGCTTAGACTACGGCAGTGCAGCATATGGTTCAGCAAGACCAAGTGTCCTTTCAAAGCTGAACAACATCCACCACAGCGAGGTTCGGTTGGCGACGGGAGCCTTTCGAACAAGCCCTATACCTAGCCTGCTCTCTGAGTCTTGTGTGCCACCTCTGCTCTTGAGGCGCCAGCAAAATCTTCTTTCCTATGCTGCTAATTTGCGACAGATGCCACTTCATCCCAGCTATCCTTGCGTATTCAACAATGGCAACCGTTTTCTGTACGCTGCTTGTCCTCGAGCAACGCGGCCGGTTGGTATGCGCTTGCAGAGCAGTTACAGATTGTTTAACGTACCTTCGTTTCCTTGCCTTGTCAGACAACCAAGTGGGGTACCTCCGTGGGTAGTACGGCGACCTGATATAATCCTGGACCTATACACTGGCCCGAAGGAAAACACGGACCCTTCGATTAATCGGAGGCTCTTCCTGTCCGTTGTTGGCCGCTATCCAGGTTCAGTCGTCGTCTACACGGATGGTTCAAGGACAGATTCGAAGGTGGGCTCTGCGTTCGTTGTCGACAATGATAGGTTTTTTTCTGCTCTCTCGGTAACCTGTAGTATGTACACAGCAGAGCTCTATGCTATTTCTGCAGCTCTGCGGTACGCACTGTACAATGAGCGCCGACACTTTCTTGTGTGTACTGACTCCTTGAGTTCGCTTCACTCTCTTGATACCTGTTTCCCTCGGCACCGTTTGGTGCAGCGGATCCAGGACCTGCTGGCCGGGTGTTGGGATGCCGGCACCAGAATCACGTTTCTGTGGCTCCCATGGGCATAGAGGGAAACGATTTAGCAGATCAGGCTGCCCCCGTTGCCTTTCAAGGTTCCAGTAAGTGATATTCGCTCTCAGCTGCGACATCTGGGTATATCCCATTGGGAGATGGAGTGGCAGGCCATTCCACTTCCCAATAAGCTGAGAGCAATAAAAGGAACAACGAAGGTATGGAAGACTTCCCTTCTGGCCTTCGGATCGGCCATGGTATCCTGACTCACTCGCATATTTTGAAAGGGGAACCGCCTCCGATGTGTACCTGCGGCGAACATCTTACCGTGGTACACATCCTTACGGAGTGTATGGACCTGGTCGATCTTCGCCGTAGTCTTAACCTACCGAGTACCATCTCCCTTATCCTGCGTGATGACGAGCAGTTAGCAGACCTCGTCATCCGCTTTATGAGGGTTAGTAATGATGTGCTTTGTGCTCGTGTCTTTGTGTCAATTGCGCTTTTATCCCATTGACTTCATTTTAGTTTGTGTTGCGTATTTTAATGTGTTATTTTAATTTCTGATAAAAAGTATGTATATATATCTGTACTATCAGGTAATGCCTTATTCCTTTGTCTCCTGTATTTTCTCTTATTTTATTAGAAAATAAGGCATTGCGAATTAGATCCACTGATTTTTTAAAATCTCATAGTCATTTTTCATCACCATTTTTTAACTCTATTCAGTGGATACGTTTTAAAATTTTAACTCTCATCTCGTTCCATTAGGGGCCGATGACCTTCGATGTTAGGCCCCTTTAAACAACAAGCATCATCATCATCAACCTCTCCAATCTTATTGACAATCTCGGTATACAATAGGGCAGCACACAACCACGTGCCCTAACGGGTCAGAGCAGGCTGAGGTGGAAGGGGGATGTCAGGGAGTGCATTGTTGAAGGCTGATATCCGGGAAGGAGCCTTCAGGAACACTTTCTTCACACTCGAGATAGCTGCATTTACCTCTGGGAACGTGGCTCCCATGGCTCTCACGTCCTGGGCAGGTCTATGAAGTTCATGAACCAGGCATGTAACATGCATCATCTTCGGAAAAAACACTTGTAATGCCTTCCGGCTTCAGCATATATGAAGCATTGTCAATGAGGAGAATTAGGAGTTTCTCGTCATTATCCTTTCCTAGCCCCAAAACTGCTGAAAGAGTAAATAGAGAAATTGAATAAATATAATGGTTTTTTTTGTTTTACGTCCCACTAACTACTCTTTTACGGTTTTCGGAAACGCCGAAATTGAATAAAACACACATGACAGTTTATATACGTTACACACTTTTAAATTAGAACTGTATTATCTTTTTTATTGAAATGATTTGGGTGTGAAAGAATTACTTACGCAAAGCGTCTCTAACAATGCGAGCTATTGTGGCATGATTAGTGGCCTCAATTTCCTTTGCAAGGACTAAGTGAGGTCTCCCAGGCTTGCTGGACGTCAGTTTACCAATAACTACATTGGCAATCATTCGTCCACAGCTGTCTGTGGTTTCGTCTACCGAGAGCCAAAAGGGGGAGTCACCCACGTTATCCCTTATGTTTTGTAGCACCTGAAGCCCAGTATTTATTAAACTTATTTGTCATAATCCTGATACTTTACACATATATTTTACTGAAAAAAATACTGAATACCCAGAGTTGAAATAATATGTAAACTTACAGGTTGATAAGATGGCTCCAGATAATTTTTCTGTATGTTTATGCAAGAAACCCCTGAACTCCTGGTCGTCCAGCTTCCTCCATGTGATATTCGCTGCGACAAGTGCACGGCAGAGCTCTGTATTGAAGTTTTTCTGAGAACTGTCCTCCATTTGATGGAGAAATGGCTGCGAGCCTGTTGCTTGTTTTATTGTCTTCAGCATACAGTCATAGTAAAAAGTATTCGTACACTTAATATTGAAACCAAAATACATTAAGTAGTACACTTATTGTCATGTACGTTGTATAACATCAATAGGTTAGCTGTCTTTACACTATGTAAAGATATATATACATCATAAAACATAAAATTGATAGACGTCTCAGTCATCAATACATAAATAAATGAAAATAGCATGATTTCATACTCATAAAAAGTATTCGTATAGTCCGGTTATACTTTCATTTCCCACTGATTTTTGTGTACATTTGGTATTTTCTTTTAAATCCTTTTGATTTTACAATGGCCTCAAGCCGCCTAGGCATTGAATGAACTAGCTTGGAGGTGAAGTTGGACTCAATCGTATCCCATTCTTCCAAACGAGCCATTTTAAAAGCTGTCTTTGATGAAATATGTATTGTGCTCAGTCCCTCTTTAACATAAGCCCACCACGAACCTGCTACGCAGGCGTAGCAGGGGGAGAGGTGATACTCCCACGTGGCGCGTCCCAGGTGGCGGATAGGGGGGTCCTAACCAGCTTGCTGGCGGACTTGAGGGAAATAAAATACCTCTCGCGGACCAAACACACTACCCCCTGCGGGTGGGGGACGCACATCTAGAATACACCCGCGGTATCCCCTGCCTGTCGTAAGAGGTGACTAAAAGGGGCGACGAAGGGCTGACTGAATTAGAACCATGAAAATAATTTTGAATCGTACCATCACGCGGGAAACACCATAGGTTGCCTGTACTTGCGAGTAGTACCACTAAATTCGGTACGAAATAGGTTTGTGATTAGTAGCAGTAAAAGCCTGGCCTGGTGGATTCCAGTACCCGTGCGTCGTACCTATGTGAGCAACTCCGCGGGTCTGGGCGTAGCTTGTGAGTTGTACCACTATATGAGCAGCACTGTGGGTCTGCGTTGCCTGTGATTAGTACCCACTATGTGAGGAACACCACGGGAATACCGGCGCCCGTGTTTAGTACACCTAGGTGGGGAACCTTCTCGGTTTGCGTTGGCTATGAGTTGCGCCATTGTGTGAGACACACCATAGGTCGACGTTACTTGTACGTATTGCAATACTTGTGAGTAGTACCATCTTTTGTGGAACACCGCGAGTCTTCGCTACTTCTGATAAATACATGACACATACCATGGTTGTCTTTTACTCGCGACATGTACCATTCTGTGGGGCCTTAGACGTGGATTTTGCACCCCCTTTAGACACCAAGCATCATTGTGTTTTATAAGTGGTTCCTTGGTCGGTAATAATGTTATTTTCTATCTGTATTGTGTCCGATCCACTGGCTTTCGTTTGTTTGTGCTGTGTTTTGTTGGGTTCGTGTCCATCCATTCATTCTTCATGGCATATTTTATTTTTATTTTTGTCAGTGGATGCCTTTGAAATTTTTGTTCTTTCATTTCGTACCATTAGGGGCCGATGACCTTCGATGTTAGGTTCCTTAAAACAACAAGCATCATCATCATCATCAAGATAAGCCCACACATGTTCAATCGGATTCAGATCCTAGGATTGGGGGTGTTACCGTATATTTGCGTGTGTTGTATAAAATCCACAATCGTGTATCAAGGGCCGTATGCTTTGATCATTATCCTCCATGAATGCATAATTACCCAGAAGTCCCATTTTTTCGGCACTAGCTGCTAGATGTTTCTTCAAAATTTCAATATAGTATTTACGATCCATCTATCCATCTATGAATTCTAAGGAACCTACTCCAGCTGAGCTCATGCACCCACAAACCATTAAACAACCTCCACCATGCTTAACTGAAGGAAGCAGACTTTTTCTTCGAGTTCTGTGTTCATTTTCCTCCACACCTTTCTGCCATGTTCTCGAACTACAGTGAATTTACTTTCATCCGTAAATAAAATTCGATCCTAGAATTCGAGAGAAGCATGTTTATAGTCTGTAGCATATTGTGGTCTTTTCTCGCTATTTGCTAGAGTAATCAGAGGTTTTCGCCTGGCATTTCTACAATGATACCCATTCGTACATGAAACCTTTTGTATTGTGGGAGCACAAATATTAAGTTTTAAATCCTTTCCTAGTTCAGACCTTAGTAGTTCAGCACTGATTCTAGGATTTTTCTTAACTTTCCTGAGGATTAGTCTTTTAGTTCGATCGTCTAGTTTGCATGTACGTCCACATCTACGTGCATTTTTGAAAGATTTTCTCTCACCATACCTGTCAATAATTCCCTGAATTGTAGATCTTGGTCTCTTCACAAGTGTCCATATTTCCGAGTGTGATTTACGGGAATCATGAGCCTGGATTACAATTCTTCTCTCTTCTTCGGTTGTTTCTTTAATTTTTCGGCCCATCTTACTGATTGATTGTATCACTTGTTCAGAACGACTGAAGCACAACTGACTCAGTACAAGACGTGACCTTTACTGTTTACCTGCGTTGCAAGGGATGTCATCAAGGTCTTTGATGAGAAGATAAACCACCTGTACGAATACTTTTTATGCACCTATATTTCAAACTTACTGGATGATACGTTTGTTAAAACAAACATTTCTCAAGTACTATTGTTATTTCCGGTACGTATTCATATTCGTGTTTCGCGAAATACCGAAATATAGAAAAGTAATGTAATTTCTAGCAGCCTATGGACAATGCGTCAATTACAAACGACAACATTCCTTAACGATTAAGGTGTACGTATACCTTTTCCCATGACTGTATGTGTAGCAGTGTTCTTGTGCTGGTCCAGACAGTATTTCATCTGAAGGGACAGAAAACAAAACAGAAAATTATCTTTGAGAAATCGTGTGAAAAACATTAGTACACCTGCCGTATAAGAAATAAAAGCATTAAACATTTAATAAACACTGTACTTAACTATACGCCTCAGAATGCCTAAACATGGTAAGAAAAGGGCAACTTAGAAAACTGGAGCTGAAGGAAAGGAAGATCCTGAGAAAAATCATGGGAAAGAAGAAGGCAAGTACAGAATCAGGCACAACAATGAACTCTACCAACAATTGGAGAGCATTACAACATCTATGAGGAAGAGGAGATTGAACTTCTACGGTCATGTCATGAGAATGGACAATCAGAGGCTCACCTCCAGAATCTTCCACACCATCTCAAGAGGGAAAGCGACTAATGCCAAGTGGGCAAGACTCGTCAGAAAAGACCTTCAAGAATTGGACATTGCTCCCAGTGATATTTATGACAGGAATAGGTACAGAACGTTGATCAGAACATCAAACTCTCTCCAGTCACTAACAGAAAAAACAGTACATCCGGGAGGAGGTGTGAAATGGACTCAGGAGCGAAAAGACATTCACAGTGCAAAAATGAAGGAGTACTGGTCAAAGAAGAAAGCTGATAGAGATAAGAACCACGTGGTCCATAGCAGGCCCAAACGGAACTAAAAAAACACGGTACTTACTTCTTGGCAAAATATCACTTTCCAATCGGTAGTGAAATTTGAGTCACCATTGACCCACCGCCGATACAGAATAGATCGGCATGATTTGTCCTTCAGCATTTGCTCGAGAAATTATTGCACTTCGTTTAGAGCAAGGGTTTCCAATTTGTAAGGGCCCGAGGGTCATTTTGGAAACCTTAGTCATGTTCGCGGGCCGCAGCTGAATAGGCCAATTTTCGTAAAATTGTGCAAATAGTACAGAAGCACCATTATGAAATAATATGCGTAGTTCAGTTGAAAGGAGGGTTTGATCATTTTAATTGCTTAAAACTTTAGTTTAAAATTGCATAAAAGAGTGAAATTTGGAGCCGGGTTGAGTGGCTCAGACGGTTGAGGCGCTGGCCTTCTGATCTCTACTTGGCAGGCTCGATTCTGGCTCAGTTCGGTGGTATTTGAAGGTGCTCAAATACGTCAGCCTAGTGTCGGTAGATTTACTGGCACGTAAAAGAACTCCTGTGGGATAAAATTTCGACACCTCAGTGTCTCCAAAAACCATCAAAAGTAGTCAGTGGGACGCAAAAATAATATTAATACTTGAAATTTGGATCTTAAATGTTTTAAAATTAAAAAAATCTGTTGAGAACAAGTGAATACTTGAAAAGAGGAACTAGTATTAAAGAATCATTAGTTCTGAATTGGGTCTATACGGTTTATTAAAAATAATACGCTTTTAAACGAGCTAATAAATATGTTTGTGACTTTTCTTCACATTATTTTTTACAGTGCTCTCGCGGGCAGCAAAAATGGCTTCGCGGGCCACATGCGGCCCGCGGGCCGCCGTTTCGAAACCCCTGGTTTAGAGAATGGAAAGCACCGCCCGCTGTTTCCTCCCTGACACCTTCAACCATATTAACATAAATGTACATGGTCCACTAACAATCTGGCTTTTACAAATTAATATTTTTATGAGTCCAGGAATTCCAAAATTACTTGCAGGTTAGCACAACGCGATGTGTAAACAGCTCTTCCCACCGTGCGTGTTCTCTTTCTCTCTACCCCCACCTCCCCCATAGCAGGGCAGATTCAAGGCCACCTCGCTCCAAGCAGAATCAGAAGATAGAGAGAACGCTGTTGTCCTCTCTAATCCCATTTAAGTGTCTGTCTTTGGTAGCTATCTGAAAACAATACCTGCTTTAAGCGGCTATCTGGTCAAGAAAACTAACAAAGTAGAGATGGGTGGAAAAATACGACTAAAAATGTATATTTGTCATTTTAGGCACTTAACATGCAAATATCTTCAAAATAGGCACTAATGCAGGAAATAGACATTTATTGGCACTATAAAACCCATGTATTTCCTTTGAAAATCGACTGAAACAGATTTTAGACTTATAAGCATACGATTCTGGGTCGAGGATAAAAATAAGCATTTATGACGAAATCATCACCCTAATTATTACACAATAACAAGAACGGGTTGTATGAGTAAGAGTCATACTATAATCATCTCTGGTGGTAGATGGCATCACGGTACAGAAGACGACTACATAAGATCATGCAAAAGCGTATAGTGGGGAAGGTACGAAACAAATCGCGAGGAGCAAGTCAAATAATATCAAAGGGGAAGCTATAGAATGCCATTAGGTGAATAATAGTTCATTACAATTGTGACACAAATTTCAAATTACGCTTAAAGCAACCAAATAAGTAATAAATAAGATGTGAGTGTAACGAGACTAAACTTAGTCACGTCATAGATACTCAAGCTCTAACTTGTATGTTACGTATCACTGTACTTATGGGGATGCCTTATTCCACTGTGATCTGTACTTTATGTACCGGGCGGTACACCTCCACGCCGCTAATTCAAATATTGCGCCAGTTGAAACCTCTCTACAGGAGAAACTCTGAACTTTAAAATCTGTATTAAATCAAAGGTTTCACGGAAGATGTCTCTACTGTAAATTTTGAAGTGTTTTGAACTATGTCTATTTCGATTTGTATTTGTTTGCTCTGTAGCAAGAAGTGTGAACATTCTCTTCTACATGGCACTACTTAAGAACTATAATTGTGCACCCTAGTACGAAGTGAAGGAACTGTTTTTTTTTTTTTTTTTTTTTGAAGAAATTAGGTATTCATAAGTTTGTTCTTTGTTAAATTTCTTTCATTCATTTTTTGGGTTGGCAGTATAACCCTTCTCTTTCCGCCAGTTTTGAATTTGACCAATGAGTAATTTCTGTAATTAATTTTCCACCAATCCTAGATGTCTTCTTCAGTTTTGACTTGTAATCTTTAGCCGACCAATAAAAGTTTATGGGTGTGTTCTTATCATTCATAAAAGGTCTCGAATGTTCCACGAGGGTATATAAACTGCTGATTTTCTTGTCTCGGGGCCACTTCAGTAACATCTTTCGCAGTGTGTGAACATATATAGCAGGGGGCGGGAAGCGCCCCTTTCTCCAAGCAGCAGTTCATCCACAAGGTAATGGCCGTTTAATAACTTTATTTCTTGCTAGCTCAGCAGTTTAACCCTCGGGGCAGGTTCGAAACTTTTCTTATGTAACCTATCTTTAAAATGTAATAGACATTTTGTAAAATTCGCCTCTTTAACTACAAATTGGGATAGAGAGTGCCTAACCCTCTCGAGCTCCCACTCATATTGTTTTGAGGTGACTACGTTTTCATAACCGTTTTTCTTCTCTTCGTAATGTAATACTATTTTCTTATCGTGTCACCTCCATAGTATGGGATTAGCCCCTGTATAACTGGCCGAGTGCCACCTAGGTTTTAAGAAGTTTCGTGTAGGAGTGCAAGCTACGCCTCCAGTCAAGTTGGTTTGTTGGGCCATTTAATTAACCCAGTGTTTGTTTTCTTCATGTGAAGGCCCTGTAGGTTGGGTACAAGATACCACCGTTTCACTGTATGTGTGCCTTAAGGGCAGTTAGGAATGAAGGTTGTTGTAGCCTTTGATAGGTTTGTAAAATTGAGAGCGGGTCTGCTCTTTTCCTCTTAACTTTGTAATTAGGAGCAAATGCTCCTCGTACTTAGGGGTTTTTCTGCCCTTTAGCTATTGTGGTGGTGAGTTGAGAGCTCAGAAATTAATCTTGGGGCTCTGTAAATTCTTAAATTGTTAACATGCTACTTGGTACCTGTTACATCTTTGTTATTTGTTGTCATTTGTTGATTTTGAAAAGAAAATATAACCTTTGTTAAAGTTTTAAATTAACTTTAATTTCGTAAGTTGAGACCTATTCCCGCCCGCACCTTCTTTCACCTCTAACTACCACCGATAACTACGTAACACTTTATATCATTTATCAGAAAATAAGGCATTGCGAATTAGATCCACTGATTCTTTTAAATTCATAATCAATTTTTCATCTTCATTTCTTTTAAATTCTAGTCAGTGTATACATTTTAAATTTTTCATTATCATGCCGTTTCGTTCCATCTCGTACCATTAGGGACCGGTGGCTTAACTGTCAGGCACCTTTAAGCAACAAGCATCATCATCATCATCAACAACAACAACAACAACAACTATTAGCAAACCTCCCGCTGTGGGTAGGGTCGATAGCATCGCGTCTACGGTGTCCCCTCCCTGTCGGGGAGGCCACTAAGTGGAGCCTCTGGAGCTCTTAACTTGGGATCGTAGGTTGGCGATGTCGGGACCCTGCGTTGAGTCCTGACATGCTTCAACTTATGCCAGGCTCCTCACTTTCGTCTGTCCTCTCCGATCTGCCTTGGTTAACACTTGTTCTTTTCCCATCCCAGCGGTATTGGGTGTGGAGGCTTGAGATGTCTTTCATTTTCGTTCCCTTCGGTGCCCTTGTCTTCCTTTGACCGATGTCTTCATTTTTCGAAGTGTCAGGCCCCTTCAGTTTTTACCTCTAATTGATGATGATAGAGAATTGTTGCCCATTTGTAGTTTCTCTTTAAACTATAACCACCACCACACTATGTCTATGTTCAATACATATTTTTTCATTTGAAATTTGAAGACCCGTTTTAATGGCTATGCCATGTAGAGTTTCCACCATTATCTGTGCTTTTAATTTGTTTTCTGAAATGACTGTTATATCCTAAGTAAAGGAAAAACATCTCACCTCAAATCTTCCCTTTCCTTGCCCCCAAATTGATCCCTTGAGTAACTGTTCATGTAATCTAATTTCCCTTCCATCATGATTTTGTTTAATACCTAATTAAAGAGAACTGGCGGAAGTCCATACCTTGCCGAACTCTAGTCTTGATTTTTAAGGGGTCTGAAAGAATGGAGTTATATTATGCGGAGTAATCGTTAATCAACTCTCGCAGTCAAGTGCATCACAAAATTCTAACAAATAGAAAGTAAATCTTGTGTATAGTTCTTAAGTTTCGTAATATCTGTGTTTTAGATAGAACTACTGCAATGTTAACATGATACGTTATAATTTATTTGTTCTTCCTTACACAGGTTGAAATTTCCAAATTATATGGGATGAATGAATGGCATGATGACATCAAAAATATCTTGCGAAGAGCGAGTTCGTCTGAACAGCACTGTGTGTTCCTCTTCACAGATTCACAGGTAAATCTGATTAATAGTTATCATTGTAATAAACATCACCTTCTTTTCTCTTTTAGTCTTACGAGGCATTCTCCTCTCCATCCAAGTCCACACGATCGTGGAAAGGTGGAATTTGTAGATTATGCAAGTTCCATTCACCTGCCAGCAACTGTACCTGTTTCTTGTCTTGACCTCTGGAAGATAGAAATCCAGGAATGCTTCTCAGTGGTACCTATCGCAGAGAGTAGAATAGAATAGAATAGATAACTCTTTATTGCCACCCTAGTTTGCACCATCGGTTACAGACAATAAAGAGCATAAAATACACATGAACCCAAAAACCAAACAAAACAATATAAACCAAACAAAACAAAACAATATAAACTAACATACTATTATATATAATATAAAGCTCTAACTATCTACACTAAAACTATTAACTAAGAACCCAAAAAAACCGCACAAAATAATATAAACCAAACAATACAATTACTATCTACTCTACGTATTTAGTGGTGTTAATGTCGGCGGAATCCAGCCTAACACTGCACCAACTTGTCTAAAACTATTGAGATGCCTCTGGTATGCGAGGAACTCCTCCGCATGTAAGGGCATCCCCTATCTACTCTCTACAGCTAACTAAACATTAAAAAAAAACCTCGGCTGCATGCGGCATTCCCTGTGAGGAGAGAGCCATCCCACCCTGGCCGCTATCAGCCACTCCTCCCGGGTTAGATATTACCCCCACCTATAACTCGTACTTCTCTCCTCATCTTACGTGGCGAATCGTAGAGGCGGTTTCCGGTCCATCATACGATCCGTCACGCATTTATCTACTGCTCCGCCTATAATCGTGTCGTATTACTGCCACCATCTTGATTCACTTGTTATTCTGTGAGCGGACATGTTTCCTCTTTCACCTAGAGATGGGACTGTACCATCCCACCCGTCTGTCTCTTATACCCCTCCCCCCTTCCATCCCCAATCTTCCCCTCTTACTCTTCCTTGCCTCTGTCCATCTCTCTTATAATACTTATTCGCTAACTACTGTCAACTTTCCACTATACCGTATAGTTAATATTTATACACTATATACAAATGCACTTGTTGACAATTTCCAGTTCCTTGCTCATCGCTTTTATTTCTTATTCTTGCGTCTCTTAGACTAAAGCTACTTCCTAATTGCATTTTTTAAAAAATAGTTTAACTTACATATTAAACCACGGAATTGCCACAAAACAAATCTGTCTTTTCCTTGTTTCCTCACATCACTTATCAATCCTTTCCATCTCTAAACAGTCCAACAGTTCCTCTTCCTCACGACCACTCATTACTTATTAATTTTTTTTATAAGCCAGAGTTTAAAATTATTTACTATTATGTTATCCAAACACCTTTTCTTGTCCACTAACCCTATCATTCATATTCTAACACTGTTTACAAATGTATTTGTTGACAATTCTATAGCTCCTACGAGTCTTAGACTAAAACTAAAAACTACTCTCTAATTTTTTTTGAACTTACATCTTAAACCATCGAATTGCCAACAATCAAACCTGGCTTTCCCTTATTCCTTCTTTCTTCCGCTTATTTCCGTTTCTAAACAGTCCAACAGTTCCTCTTACTCATATCCCTCGTTGCTTTATTATTTTTTTTTCTAACATAACTACCACCTCCGTTCTCTCACACATGCAATCCTCTCCAAATATATACAAATCTTCTTTTCATCATACAATCAGATTGTACTTCAAACTCCTCTTATTGTCTTCAATTTTTATATAACCTAGCAGTTTCGTCTACCTCCTTCCTCTCCTTCCTCTGTAACCCTCTTTTACCCCTTATTCTCTTAATTTCTTTATAAATCTCATTCTAACCACATTTAAATATTTCGAAATATTTGTTCCTCTTCCCCATTCTCTGGCCAGCCAAACCGTCATCTTTTCAATTTTTCTACTTTTTCTATCTCTTTTTTACTCAACGCTTTCTTTTTCAACTCTTCTAACTCCCTACATTCGATGAATATATGTAGGTCCGACCATTTTTCTCCACACAGAATACATCTACCTGCATTTTCTGTACCTATCCACCCTCTGTTTGTAGGAGTTCCAAAAATCCACCAGTATAGACCTCTCTTGCCCTTCCGGTCCTCCACTTCGATTTTCGGGTTCATGATTTCTAACAATTTATTAAATACTGATAGTGAGGCTCTTTCTCTACATTCCATTATTAAACTCTGTCTCTCTATATCGGCAACTGTCCTTATAACCCTTCTCCATACCCATTCTTTCTTCTCTCTCCACCTCTCATATCCTATATCTCCTAACCCCAGTTTTCGTAATTTATTTTTGCACTTATTTACCCAATACCTCTCGTTCTCCATATTTTTCTGGAACCTATATGTGTCTTGTACTAAATCCCCTCCCTTCCCTTCTTCCAATCTCATCCAATACTTCATCACCCTCTTGGCTATAGTAGTGTCTATCGATTCTTTACATACTAATCTAGCCCCCACATTTGCAGTACAGTTTGGGACTCCCATAATAATCTTACTAAATTTCGCCACCACCTGGTTTAGTTCTTTTCTATTTTCCTCTAATCCCCATATTTCTACCCCATATAACATTTTTCCTTTGACCATTGATTGGAACACCAATCTCTGTATTTTGTACTTTATATCCGGAAATTTATTTTCTAATATCCCCACTACTGCCAGTGCTCCCCTCCCTTTATATCTGGCTCTTCTAATCTGATTTTCCCACGTGCCGTTACTACTAATTATAACTCCTAAATACTCCATTTTTTTTCTGGTCTGATTTCTTGCTGCTCGACTGTCCAGAATTTCTTTTCTTTTTTGGCTTTCCTCTTCCTACATATCATTATCTGCGTCTTCCGTACATTTATCTTGAGTGCCCATCTTCTAGTATATTCCACTACCTCATTTAGTCCTTCCTGCAACCCCTTTGCTGTTAATGCCAAGATCAATACATCGTCTGCAAATAGCAGCCCCGGTATCTCCCTCTTCCCAATCCAAGGGCATTGCCATCTCTCGCCTCCATGTCTATCCAATATATTATTTATAAACAGTAGAAATAATATGGGTGATAGCTTACAACCCTGCCTCACACCCCTTTTCGATTCCATACACTTACTCAACCCACCCCCTTTTAGTTTAATCATCACCAATACTTTCTCATATATTCCTTCTATTGCCATCCTCATTTTTTCCGATAACCCAACCTCTCTTAATCTAGTAAATAACGCCTCTCTATTCACTGCATCGAAGGCTTTCTCTAAATCTACTGCTGCTACATATAATCTCTTCCCTGCTATTTTCACATATTTCGTAATTAAAGTATCCAAAATCCATATATTATCCACAGTATTTTTCTCTTTACGAAATCCATTTTGATAGTCCGAAATCCTTCCATATTTCTCTGCCCAATTTACAATCCCATTAGCAAAAATTCCTGTATATACCTTCGACAGCGAGTCCAGGAGTGTTATTCCTCTATAGTTGTTTGGATCACTTCGACTTCCTTTGTTCTTATATATAGGACAAAGTACTCCTTTTCTCCACTCGCTAGGGAATTTATTCGTTTCCCATATCTTGTTAAAAAATTTTACCATCACTTTCAACATTACTTCATTTGCTCCTACTTCCTTCCATATCCTGTTAGTAATACCATTTGCCCCACCCGCTGTTTTGGTTTTTACTTTACTTAACACCCTAACTATTTCCTGACTTGTTATCTCCTCATCTAGTAACTGTACTCCTGTTTGTACTTCCTTTACAATATACGTCCTTTCCATACCCCCCTGACCTTCTCCCCTCCCACCCAAAAGCTCTGCAAAATATCCTATCCACTCATTTTCTGTTATCATTGTTCCTCCCCCTGTCGATCTAGTTCTCTTTATCTTATTTATAGTTTCCCAAACCCTATCAAATCTTTTCTCTTTGCAATACCTGTTCACTCTCTCAGCTTCCGCCTCTTTCCAGCACTTTTTTTTCTCATTTAGTAACTTCTTGTAATCTCTTCTTAATTTACAATAATCCTCTCTTTTCCCTTGTTCCCCTCCTTTCTTGAAGTCCGCTAGAGCTGTCATTACAACCATTCGTTTCCTCTTACACTCTTCATCAAACCACCCCGCGCCTATGTTTCTGTCTATCTCTTCCCTTATTCTCACTTTCTTACCCACCTTCCATACTGGGCGTTCTATTAGTTTTAAAACTTCATCCACATCCCCTCCTTCCAACATCCTTTCACTTTCAAACCTTATACTTTCTTCACTCTCTTTTAACTCTGTTCTCAATCTCTCGATCGTGGTATCATTCCAAATGTACTTCCATCCCTCCTTATACCTATCTCTTTTTCCTACCCTTCTCTTCACTCCATCATACTCCCCCCTTAATTTTATCTTGATGGGCATATGTTCTGTTATCACACATTCTGTCACCTCAAAACTTATTATCTTCTTTAGAGCTATTTCCGTGCTAACTCCTATATCTACTACACTCCCGCCCTTCGATGAGATGAATGTCAGTTCACCATTACTATCTCCCTTCATCCATCCATTTAAAATATATAATTTTTCTATAGCACATAACTCTAATAATCTTACCCCATAGCTATTTATATCTTTGTCTTTACTATTTCTTCTGTACTCACTCACTTCCTTATCCTCTCTCCCATAATCGGGTACCCTTTTACTCACTCTTGCATTCCAATCCCCTAACAATATCATTCCATCTTCCACATATAATCCTTTCATTTTGTTTATTTCTTCAATCAGTTCTTCAAAAAATGTTTTATTAGCATAAGTTGAGTCTTTAGGATGGTTGTATAATAGAGCCAGGCAAATTGCCTCCTTCGCATCATTTCCCATTTTAATTCTCAGCCATACCACCCCTTCTACCTCATTCTGTATTCTCTCTACTCTCTCTACTAACTCATTTTTTATTAAAACTGTTATCCCACCCGGATTTCTTCCCATTCTCCCCCTTTTTTCTTTTATCACGTTGACTACTCTATACCCATCCCATTCAATTTCTATCCCTTTTCCTAACCACGTCTCTTACTTACTTATCCGGCGCTACAGCCCAGTGTGAGCCTTGGCCTCTTCTACGATATTCCGCCATCTACTTCGATCCTGAGCGGCTGGTCTCCATGGGCGGATGTTCATTGCCCTCAAGTCAGCTTCAACTTCATCACTCCATCTATTACGGGGCCTTCCTTGTCGCCGTCTTTTGTCTACTCGGGATTTAACTACTTTTCTTGGCATTCGATCTTCCTCCATTCTTTCCACATGGCCAAACCATCGCAGTCTCTGTGCCTTAATAAATCTAACTATATCCTCCTGGTCTAGTATGTTTTGTATTTCAGCATTCGTCCTTATCCTCCAACCATTCTGGTCTTGAATTGGGCCATATATTCGTCTAATAATCTTTCTTTCAAATATCTTTAACTTATTTGCGTCATCAGATAAAAGGTTCCAGGCTTCTGAGCCATATGTCACTACAGGTCTAATAAGGGTCTTATATATTTTGAATTTTGTAGGTTTAGACAATAGACGAGATTTAAATAATGTAAGATTAGCATAATAGGCCCTGTTTCCAGCTATTATTCTACGATGTATCTCCTCACTTATTCTATTATTATTTGTCAACATGGTTCCCAAATACTCAAAACTTCGTACATTCTCAAAATTATGTCCGTTTATTGTCAGATTATCTTGAATTCTTCTGCCCTCTATAACAGTCACATGCATATACTTAGATTTACTGTCATTCACCTCTAATCCCATCCGTTTTCCTGTTTCCTCCATTTCAAGAAACATTTCCTTCAAATATCTATCATTCCTGGCCATTAACACTACATCATCTGCATATGCACAAATTTGTTTAGATTTATATACAATATTTCCTGTATCCATTATTTTTTCAAGGACTTGGTTAATTGCCAGATTAAACAAAGTAGCTGAGAGTGCATCACCTTGTCTGACTCCTGTATTAAGAGCAAACTCATTTCCAATTCTTCCATCCACCATCACCTTTGCCCTTACTTCTCCTAAAGTGATTCTGAACATCCTAATCAGTTTCTGTGGTATTCCTATTGTCTCCATGTATTCATATAGCTTATCCTTGTATATACTGTCAAATGCTTGTCTAAAATCTACAAACAACATATGTAGATCTATATTATGCTCATAGCATTTTTCCATCGTTTGACGTACCACGAATATTTGATCTACTGTGCTCCTATTTCGCCTGAAGCCACACTGTACTTCATCCAATCTTTCTTCAGCATATGGAGTCAGATATTGTAATAGGATATTTGAAAATACTTTATAGATGATATTCAGTAGTGTGATTCCCCTATAATTAGTGCATTCATATTTATTTCCCTTCTTATATATTGGGAAAATTATTCCTGTATTCCACTCATCAGGTATCCGTTCTTCCTCCCAAATCTTAATAATCAGTTCATGTATCTCTCCTAGCATTTCTTTGCTACTATTTTTAATCAGTTCACTTGTTATTCCGTCTTCTCCTGCTGCTTTATGGTTATTTAACTTTGCAATAGCATTTTCTACATCTTTCAATGTGGGGGCATTTATCCATTGTTCTGGTCCATTCTGCTTCATATGCCGTTCACTTTCTTCCACATCTTCTCTTTCCTTGTTAAGGAGCTCTCGGAAATATTCGGTCCATCTTTCACTTATTTCCTCTTCATTCTGTAATAGCTTACCTTCTTTATTCTTACAGCCATTCAATCTTGGCTTATACCCTTTCCTGAAATAATTAATTTCATTATAGAATTCCTTTGTCCTCTTCTGTAACCTTTGTGTCTCTATACTCTCTAGTTTCTTCTTAATCATCTCTCTTTTTTTCTTCTTACAGATGTTATTAGCTTCACGTCTGCATTTCTCATAATTTTCCCTATTTGACCTTGTATCTCTCTGTAACATTTTTGCTCTTGCTGCATTCTTCTTTCCAATTGCTTCCTCACACTCCATATCGAACCAAATATTTCTTTTATTTTTGGCTATACCCAGTGTTTCTTGTGCCGCTTTTTGTATGCACTTTTGAACTTTTGCCCACCTTTCCTCTATTCCAGAAACTTGTCCAATCGTCTGTAAAGTATTATTCATTTTTGACTGGAATTCTTGTTTTCCTTCTGGTTGTTGTAGTTTTTCCAAATTCCATTTCTTTCTTTCCGTAGGTTGTCTCCTCTGTCCTATTGCCAATTTTTGCCTCACTATTGCTTCTACTAAATAATGATCAGAATCACAGTTTGGCCCTCTGCATGTCCTTACGTCAATAATCGATGCTGCATGCCTCGTTGTTACTAGTACATGATCTATTTGATTTACCACATTGCTTCCTGGCATCTTCCACGTCCCTTTATGTATTTTCTTATGATCAAAGCAGGTGCTTTTAATTATAAGACCACTCGTAGTTGCAAACTGTCCCAAGTAAAAACCATTCTCATTTGATTCTTCATGTAGTGTATATTTCCCGGCTATTGGTCTCATACACTCTTCCTTTCCCACTTTGGCATTAAAATCTCCTAAAATAATAGTCATGTCATATCTTGGTCCCTCTTCAACGGTTTGTACTAACTCATCATAAAATTGTTCCTTCCTTTCCTCATCCGCATCTTCAATTGGTGCATGTGCTGATATAACAGTTATGTTCCTAAACTTCCCCTTAATCCGAAGCTTACATATTCTATCTGAGATCGGTTCAAATCCTATTACACTCTTCTTCAATTTCCCATGTACTATAAATCCCGTACAGAACTGTCCTGTTCTTTCTTCCGGCCCACTGTAATAGAGGTTATAATCTTTCTTTTCAATACATCCTTGCCCTTTCCATCTTATTTCCTGAATCGCTACCAAGTCGTATCCAAATCTTTTTGTTTCATTTACAATTTCTTGCATTTTTCCCGGTTTCAACATTGTTCTTACATTCCATGTCGCCATGTTTATATCCGCTTTCCTTACTCGTGTCCTTTTCCTAAGCTTTTGTCGTCTTCGATTTCCATCCGGTTTTCTCGTAGAAGTCTTCTGAACAATGCTTTTTTTACAAGGTGAGGCCGTTAACCCCACGCTCAACCCTATCCACTGGCTGGGGACATTGATTTTGGAGCATCCTACTCCTAGACAGGTTGTCTTCACCACGACTAAGGAGTCCCGTCTACCCCGTCTTACGTCCTCAACTAATTAACCCCAGTGAGGATGGGTTGCCTCATCCGCCTTTTCCACCATTCCGAAGGTCTCCTTCTCTGCTGGATCCATCGTTAAGGTCTTCACCCGTAACCCTGCGCAAGGGTTCCACGTTATACCCCGTGGGGCTGGGTCCCCACCTGAACTTAGCCATCCTTTTACACCGGCCTACTGGAGTAGAGGATGCCCACCCCCGCAACGTGGATGCGCCAGGCAGGAGTTACTCAAGTGGGGAATAGGGAAGGTGGCCCTATCTCCCTTGAGTCGGGTTAATGGTTGTGTATGGTACCACAACCAAAGGCTAACCACGTCTCTACTAGGGCGATAATCTCATACTCCTTTACTGTTTTCTCCAATTCTTTATTCCCTATCTTCCCCATCAACCCCTCAATATTCCACAACTCTATCGCCATCTCTAGTTATTTATTCCCTCCAACTCTTTGCACCTGTGCTTCTCCATTTCCACCTCTACTCCTTGTCACTCTTCCCTGTGAGTCCTCTCCAGATCTCTCCTCGTTCTCTTTTCTCCCGTCATCCTTCCCTTTCTCCATACCTACGCCTTTTTTCTTTCCCCACAGATCTTTCAAACTTAATGATCTTTCCTTATTTAGCGCCTGTCTTTTTTCCATTTTATTTTCTGTGTTCCTTTTACTCGGAGAGGATGCATTCTTACCCTGCCTACTGTTACCTTCATTCACAATTTTCACTGTACTCCTCACCAGTTGCTATCACAGAAAGTACACACGTAAATAATTGTGTATACATTTCAATAGAAACGCATTTATTTTGAGGGTAATTTTATTTTGTAAATTACCAAGATTCATTAACTTGTATGTGAAATTTGATAATGTTGATGACAATAGACATGATAATAAGCGTTTCAGCTTTTACCGTGTCGAGAAAACAATGTAAACTTCTTTACATTTCGCTGAGAACTTCTCGTTTCGGTGTATTCCAAATTCGTATTCTCCTACCCCCTGCGGGTGGGGGACGCAAATGTAGAATATACCTGCGGTATCCCCTGCTTGTCGTATGAGGCGACTACAAGGGGCGACCAAGGGATGATTGAATTAGAAACATGAACCTACTCTTGATTCGTAGCATCATGCGGGGAACACCATGGGTTGCATATACTTGCGAGTAGTATCACTAAATTGGTACGAAATAGGTTTGTGATTAGTTGCAGTAAAAAGCCTGGCCTGGTGGATTCCAGTACCCGTGCGTTGTACCACTATATGAGCGACACCGTGGGTCTGCGTTGCCTGTGATTAGTACCCACTATGTGAGGAACACCACGGGAATACCGGCACCCGTGACTAGTACACCTAGGTGAGGAACTTCATCTGTTAGCGTTGGCCATGAGTGGCGCCATTGTGTGAGAAACACCACAGGTCTGCGTTACCTGTACGAAGTACAATACTTGTGAGTAGTACCATCTTGTGTGGAACACGGTGAGTCTTTTCTGCTTTTGATTAGTATCCCAACATGACAAATACCATGGTTCTACTTTACTCGCGACATGTACCATTCTGTGGGGCCCTAGACATGGATTATGGACCCCTTTAGACATCAAGCATCCTCGATTCAGGATTATGCTTTATAGGTGTTCCCTTGGTCAGTAATACTATTAATTATGACCTATTTTGCGTCGGATTCACTGTTTTTTGTTTTATGTTTTTTTTCATATCCATCCATTCATTCTTCATGACATTTTCTTATTTTGGTCAGTGGATGATTTTGATTTTTTGTTGCCATTTCATTTCGTACCATTAGGGGCGGATGACCTCGATGTTAGGCCCTTTCAACTACAAGCATCATCATCATTATCATCAAATGATGTACTTTCATATCCCTGATATGAGTAAGAATACTCAAATGACTAGTAATATTTCAACACGCACACACACACACACACACACATTTAAACTACGGTACTTTAAAAATTTAAACACGTCCTAACAGAATAAAGTTACACAAGAGTTTAATTTTCGGCAGAATCCAAGAGGAGATCCTAGCCTGGATTTGCATAGAATACAGCCGCATAGTCCATATTTGCGGCCTGCCTTGTTTGACCATCGGATGGTGCTACCATCTTATCCTCGTCCTGTTTTCCACAACCCACTAGCTACTTTAGCGGCTTTTTGGAGACGCCGAAATTCCGTTAGTCCCGCAGGAGTTCTTTCATTGCCATGAGACTGACTGACGTATAAGGGCACCATTAAATACCACCGGACTGAGTCAGGATTGAAACTGCCAAGTTGGGTTCAGAAGGCCTACGCCTCAACCGTGTGAGCCACTCAGCCCGGCTATACCATATAGCTTATTTTGTAGGCTGTAAGGGTGTGACCACCATGTTGACATTTTATAATGCATCCAGTCACCTAAACATGCATCCTTCCCACTTGTATTTCAACGAAATGCTCAGAGGTACGTACATTAAACCACTTGTACTCGTACGTGGCAGGTTACTTTTCGGATATCTGAAACAGATTACTCAGTATTATTAGGCTGCGATACTGATTTATTCACTTCCAGAATTCTGAACACCCCTTTCTGTTACTGCTGTATATGCACTTTCTTTCCCTAATATCAAGTTGTAGCTCTGTGATTTGTATTTTTGTAGATTAAAGAAGAATCATTCCTCGAGGATCTGAGCAACTTGTTGAATTCTGGTGAAGTTCCAAATATATTTCCAGTGGATGAGAAAGCAGATATCTGTGAGAAGATGAGAATCATAGATCGTCAGAGAGATAGAAGTATGCAGGTTGGTGTTCTTTTTTGTTCTTTATGCATGAATTCGGAAATATTGCGTATTGTGCATTGAGGTTTTACTTAGTTTTTCAGGAAAGAAGCACAATTCTTTGTGTCAAACATACCACGAACCTACTACGCTGGCGTAGCAGAGGGAGAGGTGATACTCTCACGTGGCGTGTCCCAGGTGGCGGATAGGGGCGTCCTAACGGGCTTGCCGGCGGACTTGAGGGAAATAAAATACCTCTCGCGGACCAAACACACAACCCCCTGTGGGTGGGGGACGCAGACGAAAAATACGCCGACGGTATCCCCTGCCTGTCGTAAGAGGCGACTAAAAGGGGTGACCAAGGGATGATTGGATTAGAACCATGAAACTTCTTGTGATTAGTACCATCACGCGGGGAACACAATGGGTCGCTATTACTTGCGCGTAGTACCACTCTATTACGTACCAAATAGGTTTGTGATTAGTAGCAATCAGGAGCACCGTGCGGTCAGGCTTTTACGGTACCTGTGAATAGTAGCACTATATGAGCGACACCAGGGTTCTGGCTTGCCTATGATTAGTACCCACTGTATGAGAAACACCATGGGATAGTAAGAGTCCTTGTGGTTAGTACACTTACGTGATGAAAACGATAGGTTTGCGTTGCCTGTAAGTGGCGCCGCTATATGTGAAACACCATAGGTCTGTATTACACGTGCGAATTTCATAACCTGTCAGCAGTACCATAATGTGTGGAATACCGCGAGTCTACGATACTTTTGATTAGTACCGCACCATGTCAAATGCCATGGTTCTACTTTCCAAGCTAAAAGTACCATTATGAGAGGCCGATAACCTATATTTTGGACCTCTTTAGCTTGCAAGCAATATCGTTTCCGTATTGAGGTATAGAAGCAATCCCCTGGTCAGTATTACTATTGTTTTCGTGAGTTTCTGAGGCTGAGGCATTGCGGGTCGGCTCCACTGATTATTTTAACTTCATATCCATCCGTTTATTTTTCGTCCTCACGCTTTGAATTCTGGTCAGTGGAGGATTTTGGATTTTTATTTTGTCATTGCATTTCGTCTCATTTCGTATCATCACGGGCCGATGACCTAGATGTTAGGCCCCTTACAACAACAAGCATCATCGTCATCATCATCATCATCATCATGTGTCAAACATAGGGCATCTAAACATGAGTTGCAATGATTTTAATCATTTTGGTAGGGGATTCTTTCATGATACAAACACAACTGAAAGTTAAGTTCCCAGTGCAACTTATATACTAGTGAAGATGTATCCTCACGAGAATAATCGGTGTGACAAACGGCAAGATGCTGCAGTTCGAATGCATGTCTGGGTCCGAGCGTTCTTTGTCAATTCAGTTGCAAATAAAAATGAATTGTTAATATATATCTGCTTAATATTGTGTAATGCATTGTTTTGTCTTATGTATTTTATTTGTTTATTTAACGTTCACCTTCGAGCACTTAAATCAAACTATATATGTCTAAGTCTTCGAAGAATTAACCGGGAGTTTAGCTTTCATCATGTTCCTCCTCTTCCAAACACTCTTCATTCTTTCCGACCTGGCTGTCCTTTTTTAATCAGATATGATACATTTTATTGTTTTCGTTTTGAAGCTTTTAGTTTAAGTCTTACATGTTTGTTCTTCAGAATCCTTTTCTCCTCTATTTGCAATTTCTTGCAATGTAATATTCAACTCTTCTAAATCATCTTGGGCTTCTTTAAACAAGTTATGTTTTGTTTCACTTTTCTGAAAGTAGTTAAATAGTTTTCACTAGCCTGGTTTCATGCAATCTTGAAATATGACAGAAAACTTATGTATTCTTGAAAAGTTAAAATTATTAAAATCAGTGAACCTCGTGTGTTGTTCTGCTAGGTTTAACACAAGAAAGTAGAAAATGTGTTGAACAGAAACGGAGTTTGAAAAGAGTACTGGAAAATTTCATCTCAAATGATTAGCAGTAATCTTCGTAGATATCAAAAACAGCTTTTGATTCAAATGACATCTTATCAGAATTCGGAGTCGACTTGGAAACAGCAGACATCATCAGAGAAACCTTCACACCCACTCTCTCTCAAAAGTCAAATTCATCGTAGATGTCTCCAAGCTGTTTGAAACTAGAACTGGGGTCAAACAGTGGAGAAGATTATCCTTTAATGAGAAGAACAGCTTTCTAGGAAGTTTTATTAATCCAAATGCATTTTGGAGTATTGATGAGCGGCGTCCAGATCAATTACCTAGCAGTTGCTGATGACGTAGCAATCTTGTCCAGAAGCATTGATGCAGCTATAGAACAGATAAATCTACTCAAGGAACAACAAGAAGGAAAAGCAGGTCTCCAGATTTACCTTTGAAGAAACAAAGTTAATGACCTGCACCTCATTTCTTAAAGACAAGCTTGAGAGCTTCAGATAGCACGGTGAGATTGTCCAAATGGAAACACGTGTAAAGGAAGCCAACAATAGCACGTAACCACTGCTTTTCGTAGAACCCACAACCTTTAAAAGAAGGAAACAATCTCATTACAGGTGTTCTAGTGGGATTCAGTTCCGGAATCTACCATAAAATTCTAACAGAAGTACGTGTTGCATCAGAGTTGCCACGAACCTGCTACGCAGGCGTAGCAGGGGGAGAGGTCATACTCCCGCGTGGCGCGTCCCAGGTGGCGGATAGGGGGGTCCTAACAGGCATGCCGGCGGACTTCAGGGAAATAAAATACCTCTCGCGGACCAAACACACTACCACCTGCGGGTGTTGGACGCACATGTAGAATACACCCGCGGTATCCCCTGCCTGTCGTAAGAGGCGACTGCAAGGGGCGACCAAGGGATGATTGACTTAGAACCATGAAACTACTCTTGATTCGTACCATCATGCGGGGAAAACCATGGGTTGCATGTACTTGCGAGTAGTATCACTAAATTGGTACGAAATAGGTTTGTGATTAGTTGCGGTAAAAAGCCTGGCCTGGTGGATTCCAGTACCCGTGTGGGCAACACCGCGGGTCTGGGCGTAGCCTGTGAGTTGTACCGCTATATGAGCGGCACCGTGGATTAGCGTTGCCTGTGATTGGTACACACTATATGAGGAACACCACGGAAATACCGGCGCCCGTGACTGGTACACCTAGGTGAGGAGCCTTACCGGTTAGCGTTGGCTATGAGTGGCGCCATTGTGTGAGAAACACCATAGGTCTGCGTTCCCTGTACGAAGTACAATACTTGTGAGTAGTACCATCTTGTGTGGACCACCGTGAGTCTTCGCTACTTTTGATCAGTACCCCAAAATGACAAATACCATGGTTCTACTTTACTCGCGACATGTGCCATTCTGTGGGGCCTTAGTCGTGGATTTTGCACCCCTTCAGACATCAAGCATCATTGTGCTTAATGAATGGTCCCTTGGTCAGTAATACTCTAACTACCTTCTTTTTGTGTCTGATCCACTGTTTTGTTTGTTTTTGTTTTTTTGTAGGGTTCATGTCCATCCATTCATGACATTTTTTATTTTATTTTAGTCAGTGGATGAATTTGATTTTTTTGTTATTTCATTTCGTACCATTAGGGGCCGATGACCTCGATGTTAGGCCCCTTTAAACAACAAGCATCATCTTATGAGGGGTTGATGACCTTGATTTTGGACCCGTTTCGACTATACACGCAATCGATTCAGCATCGTGCTCTAGAAGCAGTCTCTTGGTCAGTAATACTATTGTTTTGTGCCAGCTTCTGTGCATGTGAGGCACTGTGGGTCGGATCCACTGATCGTTTTAAATTCATATCCGTCCATCCATTCATTCTTCATCCTCACGCTTTGAATTCTGGTCAGTGGAGGATTTTGGACTTTTTAAGTTGTCATTTCAACAAACATCAATCATCATCATCATCATCACCATTTCTCACTGTGTCCTTCCTTGTCATTCCTATCATACTTCTTAGGCATTTCATTTCGTTGGCTTGAATTCCACTCTCATCCCTACTTGTCAATATCCAGGTTACAGCCGTTTAAGTCAATAAGGGTGCATAATGCATTTTGTACATTATCTCTTACTTCCTTTGTACCGCCTGCGGGTGGGGGACGTAGACGAAAATTACACCCACGGTATCCACTGCCTGTCGTACGAGGCGACTAATAGCGGCGACCAAGGGGTGATGACATTAGAACCATGATAATTCTTGTGATAAGTACCATTACGTGAGGAACACCATGGGTAGACGTTACTTGAGATTAGTACCATCTTGTGAGAAAAACCATGGGTCTACGTTACATAGGTACAGTACCAGTATGCGCGAAACACTACGGGTCTTGGCGTTGTTTGTGATAAATGCCATCGTGTGTAGTCCACCACCTCCCATAAGTCCAACCCCTCGTTCACGTCGTAGGAGGTGGGCAACGGCATGAAGTAGGGGATTGCCTGTAGGGGTGATGTACAGCGGGGACTGTGTGTGCCCCAGGACCGCTACGGTAGCTGTGAAGGCCCTTCAGGTACCCTGAAAAGTGACGGCTAACGGGGCTCTGCTGAAGTCCTCAATGGCAGATGCGGCGGAGGAGACCTTTGGAACGGCAAATCTGGCAGACGAGGCAACCCTTTTCCCTTGGAGTTGAAGAAATGGGGGAAACCACTGCCTTGTGGTGAAGAGGGATCTTTAAAGGCTAAGGGAAACAACTCCTACAGAAAACGGCAGGCTTGGATGCTCAGGTGGCACCCTCTCCACCAAGCTCGGGTGCCGTGGGCTGATAACTCGCACATCTTAAATCCACGTATTAAAGAAACTGAAGTGAAACGAAACCGGATGGGTACCTCGATGACGAACTTTGGCCCAAAACGGAAAATAAGAATCGGTTGTTGGAATGTTAGAACTTTGACAGAAAAAGGTACACTAAAACAGGTTGAGAAAGAGATGCAAAATTATGGCTTGGAAATTCTTGGTTTAAGTGAAGTGTGGTGGTGCGATTTTGGAGAGATCATGACACAAAATGGGAATACATTTATTTATTCTAGATAGTCTGGGGAGGATGCTGAACGGAGAAATGGAGGGGGTATGTTGCTAAATAGGACATCCAAGAACAGTTTAATTGAATGGAGCCCCATCTCAGACAGAATGAGGACAGCTAGATTTCAAGGTAAAATTCGAAAATTCTATGAAGAATATAAATAAAAGAGATATTGCTATTATTATGGGTGATATGAATGCGAAGATTGGATCAAATAACGAGGGACTAGAGCATGTGATAGGTAAACATGGATTAGGTTAAATGAATGATAATGGAGAAAGATTTGTAAATTTGTGTGCCAGCCGCGAAATGGTGATTGGAATGAGAGTCTTTCTCCACAAAAGGTGTCATAAGGTTACATGAGTATCGCCAGATCAGAAAATAGAAAATCAGATCAACCGTGTAGCTATTAGCAAGAAATTTAGAAGATCATTGACATATGTGAGGAATAGAAGAGGAGCTGATGTTGGTAGTGATCATCATCTAGTAATAGCTGAGTTCAAATTGAAAATAAAGGCTGCATCGAAGAAGTTTGCAACAAGAAAAAGAGATTCAACATACAAAGGTTAAACAGTGAAAAGAGGAAGAAAGAATTTAGTCTGGAGCTGAAAAATCGGTTTGAAGTCCTTTCAAATCTCGAAAAAGAGGGAGAGAGTATTGTAGAAAGAACTTGAGAAAATGTTAAGAACAGTTACATACAAACGTGTGAAAAAGTAATTGGTTATAGGAGCTATCAACAGAAAGACTGGATGTCTGAAGAAACATGGGACTTAATTGAAAAACGAAAAGAGGCAAAAGCTATAGTAAACCAAAGGAGAACAAGACAGCAGAAGTCAGAAGCCCAAAGGAAATATTCCGAAATCGACAAAATGTTTAAAAGGAGTGTGAGAAGCGATAAAAGAAGCTGGATTGACCAGCAGGCACAAATTGCAGAGGAAGCTGAGAAGAAGTGTGATAAGAAACAACTCTATACTATTACAAGCAAGTTGTCAAGAAGAGGTTATAGGAAAAGTAAACCAGTGAGGGATAAGGAAGGAAATACGCTGTTATCACAAGAACAACAATTGAAAATATGGCAAGAGTATTTTTCAGAAATTTTAAATAAGGATGACGGAAATGAGCAGGAAATTCAAGTAAATGAAGACTTAGATAGTGAAGACTCAAGAATAAATCTAGATCCTACAACAAGGCATGAAGTTAGGTTAGCATTGAAACAATTAAATAATGGTAAAGCAGGAGGTAAAGATCATATAGATCCAGAAATACTAAAAGTGGATGAAGAGGTCACCATTAATTTGCTGCTACCATTACTGGGGATAATATGGAAAGAAGAGAAAATTCCAGCTGATTGGAAAGGGGGCTTGATCGTGAAACTCCCAAAAAAGGTGACACCACAGTGTGTAAGAATTGGAGAGGAATAGCACTACTGAGCATACCAAGTAAAATTCTCTCTAGAATAATTCTAAACAGAGTAAAGGATTCAATTGAGCAGCGTCTTCGAAAATAACAAGCTGGTTTCCGTAGACCGCAGTTGCGTTGATCTAATAAATGCGCTAAGAATAATTCTAGAGCAAAGTAATGAATGGCAGGACACATTGTATTTGACATTCATAGACTTGGTAAGAGCGTTTGATTCAGTAAATAGGACCGTGGTGAAATATGGAGTACCGGATAAGATCTTGAATCCCATGAAGGCAATGTATGAAGGGTATAGATGTAAAGTAGTACATGAGGGAAAACTCTCAGATTATGTGAATGTCACAAGTGGAGTTGGCCAGGGATGCGTTCTTTCACCAACAATCTTTTTAGTGGTGCTCGATAATGTTATGAGAAATATGTTGCGTGGAAGGAAAAGAGGAATACAAGGGGGAATGGGGGAAAGACTGGAAGATTTAGAATTTGCAGATGATATTCGTCTTTTGTCTTCAAGAATTAGTGATATGAAACACAAGTTAGAAGGATTACGGAAGGAAGCAGAGGCTGCAGGACTCAATATAAATGTTGTTAAGACCAAGGAAATGAGAGTAAATGCTAAAATTGATGAAAGATTGTTTGTGGCAGGAGAAGGGATTGAAGGGGTTAAAACATTTACCTACTTGGGAAGTGTAGTGACAAGAGAAGGAGCGGCGGAAGATGATGTGAGAGCCAGAATAAGGAAAGCAAATGGAGCCTTCATGCATCTGTATACAGTATGGAAGAATAACAACATTTCAAGGAAAACAAACATAACAATTTTCAATACAAATGTTAAATCACTCCTTCTATATGCTTGTGAAACTTGGGAGGTTACACGAACTATCACTAATCTCTTTCAGACATTTATAAAGCGTTGCTTACGGCGCACCATAAACATCAGATGGCCTGAAATTATATCCAGTGACGAGCTATGGAGAACAACAAACCAAGTTCCAGTCGCAGTGAAAATCAAGATTAAATGGAAATGGATAGGTCATACTTTGAGGAAGCCAGCGGGATCTATAGAACGTACAGCATTGGAATGGAATCCGCAAGGGGCACGGAGAAGTGGTCGTCCTAGGAAGACCTGGACGAGGACTGTAGAGGAGGAGGCTCTTGAAGCAGGGAAGACTTGGAAGGAAGTTAAAGCAAGCCCACGACCACAATGGAGACGTTTCACGGATGCCCTATGTTCCAGTGGAAACGAGAGGAATTAAGTCAAGTAGTCCACCGGTCGGTTCCACTGTATTGAGAATAAGTCTGCGTTACCTATGAGTAGTACCACTTTATAGGAAACACCATGGGTCTACATTGCCTGCGATTAGTACCGCTAAGTGAAAAATACCACGGGTTTGGCTGGCGCCCGTGATTAGTATCACTATGTGAGCAACACCACGGGTCTGCGTTGCTTGTGTTATCTGTGAGTGGCGCTATTGTGGATGACATACCATGGATCTATATTTCCTGTGATTAGTACCACCATATTCCTTATGCAGCCAGTCCATTTAATGAATGATGTGAAAATATCACTCATAGGGTCGGTTGGTGCATGCATTTCAGTGGGCTTGGCGGACTGATATGTAATATCAATTTCTGACTCGGTGAGGAAAGCAACGGGAAACTACATCACTCCTCATTTCCCTAGTATGCCTCTTCAGTGACGCCTAGGCTATTTATGACAGTTTTGGTGAAACTGTGGAGGATCAAACCAACCTTCGGGCTGAATACCCAACAGTACCACCATGCGGGAAACAGCATGAGTCTACGTTACCTGTGCTTAATACACTGACTGAGCAAATGTCATGGGATAGCGGAGCACTGATGCGCAGGTGTGTTGTCTGCGCACCACACGCCCCCTGTGCCTGCGGCAGTTGTATAGGAGACCTTGTGAGCAGTGGCTGTGCATGTGACAGGTGTAACATGGAACGTCATCGTGGGCTGACACCGTTCGAACTGGGTATGGTGGTCGGTTCCCGACGGATGCGAAGTGCGATTTCGGAATTGGTGCGTGAATTCGGCTTCACACGATCAACCGTGTCCAGGGTGTATCGTGAATGGTTGAATGCGGGTGTCACCGTCCACAACAGACGAACGAACGGCCGTCCAGCCACCCTCGATGACCGTGACCGGCGACATCTGAGACGGATTGTCAATAGTGACAGACGGGCAACCGTGCAACAAATCACGGCTCAATTCAACACAGGCCGTGTTAGACACGTCTCCCAGTGGACAGTCCATAGGAACATGGGTTCTATGGGATATGGGAGCCGGCGCCGCACACGGGTGCCACTGTTAACCCAACGCCATCGGGCACAAAGACGCGCATTTGTCGCCAGTCGCCAGGGATGGAGACTGGAACAATGGCGTAACGTGATATGGTCGGACGAATCACGATTTCAACTGCACCATGCCGATGGGAGGCACCGTGTATGGCGCAGACCACATGAAGCGATGGATCCCGCCTGCCTCGAAGGTGTGGTCCAGGGTGCTGGTGTCTCTGTTATGGTCTGGGGTGCATTTTCCTGGTATGGAATGGAACCCCTAGTTGTTCTGGAAGAGACTTTGAATGGTACGCGGTATCTTGAGCTGCTCGGAGACCATCTCCACCCATTTTTGGCCTTCAAGCGACCAGACGGTTCTGCGGTGTTTCAAGATGATAACGCGCCGCCACATCGCTCCCATGTCGACCGGGAATGGTCCAGGAACATGCAGCGGAGGTCCAACGACTGCTATGGGCACCCAGGAGCCCCGATATGAACCCTATCGAGCATATCTGGGATGTCCTGGAACGTAGGCTCCGTGCCATGGATCCTGCACCCACGAACAGACCAGCATTGGCGGCCGCTCTGCAAACGATTTGGTGTCAGCTGCTTCCAGAGGACTACCAGGGACATGTCGACTCACTTTCACGGCGTCTCAGTGCAGTTCGCAGGGTCGGAGGAGGCCTCACACGCTATTAGGTGACTATCCCATGACATTTGCTAAGTCAGTGTACTACTATAGGAGGCACACCATGGTTCTGCTTTACCAGTGATTAGTACCATTATGAGGGGCCGGTGATCTGGATTTTGGACTCTTTGAGATAATACGTATCATCTCAGTAATTAATATATTGTGGATTGGATACTCTGATTGTTTTTGTTTCACGATTATTTTTTTATCACCATTCGTTTTATATTCTACTCAGTGGATATGTTTTCAAGTTAAATTTTCATTTCGTTGCACCTCGTACCATTAGCTGTTAGCCCCCTTTAAACAACAACAATAATAATCATCATCATCATCATATCACCATCATAATCATTTCCTTGGTACTTCCTTATTCCGGACAAGGTTTCTTACACTCTGGTAGAATGCATTGCCCTGTTGCACCCTATTGCTATTCTTCTATGTCTAGCCTTCTATTCTGCACTAATTCACTAACTAAATTTTTGAAACTGTCCACAATTTCAAGGCTTTGACTATCACTTTTCACAATGTTTTTCCTTTGTCTTTCTTCTCTTGATATCACCATGGTCTCTCTTTTCTCTGCACTGTTTTCATACCGTATTTTCCAGTTTTCTCATTCAGTGCATCAAGTACACATCTCTAAGGTACACAATGGACTACTTATGAAATCATTTTGAAATGTTTTGTGGATAATGTGGTTTATATTACTTTTAAATTACTCCTTGCATATTAGCAATAAGATTTTCTTTTCACAGACGGATGGCAGTCCAGTTGCTTTATTCAACCTTTTTATACAAATTGTACGTGATCAGCTGCATCTAATTCTAGCCATGAGTCCGATTGGAGATGGATTCAGAATACGCATTAGGAAGTTCCCTGCCATGATCAACTGCTGTACTATCGACTGGTTTCAGGTGAGTAGAGTATGGTTGCATTAGTAGAAGAGGAAGTATTTTAAGGACTTCCGAGGTTCTGAAGATCCTAAACTCAACTGAACCGTAGTATTCTAGCCTGCAAATGGTGTGGTTTCAGTCCTGAATGTTTGGTTCCATGGTCGCTCTGGCACTATACATAACGCATGAGAGTGTTCCTACAGTATCCATAAATGTACTTCATTAGCTGCAAAAGGAAGCTTATGAAAATGTAACTTAGCTAACTGATATATTTTTTACACTTAGAAGCTCTGTGCGGGTGGGGGACGCAGACGAAAAATACACCCACGGTACCCCCTGCGGGTTGGGGACCCATATCTAGAATAACCCGCGGTATCCCCTGCCTGAAGTAAGAGAAGACTAAAAGGGGTGACCTAGGCGCGGACATGGATTGCGGTTTGGTACAATGTGTTGGATCCCCCTGTTGTTGGGAGAGGCTGAATACATTCACAGGTAATCCCTGCCTGAAGTAGAAGGCGACGAAAAGGGTCATGTGGCCATGGTCCCCTCTTTATTATTATTATTGGGTTTTGAGGGCGGTCACGTGGTCATGACATCATGACGCCAATGATCTTTGGCCGGGGTCGATGACCTCGGGTGCTGACGCAGCAGAAAAAGTGCTAACTCTGCATATTTAGAATCCCCACTATCCTACTACTCATATCCATCCATTCATTCTTCGCCACGAGCCTGCTACGCAGGCGAGCAGGGGCAGAGGTGATACTCCCACGTGGCGCGTCCCAGGTGGCGGATAGGGGGGTCCTAACCGGCTTGCCGGCCGACTTGAGGGAAATAAAATACCTCTCGCGGACCAAACACACAACCCCCTGTGGGTGGGGGACGCAGACGAAGAATTCACCCACGGTATCCCCTGCCTGTCGTAAATGGCGACTAAAAGGGGCGACCAAGGGATGATTGTCTTGGAACCATGAAAATACTTGTGATTAGTACCACTACGCGGAGAGCATCATGGGTCGCTTTTCCTTGCGAGTAGTACGACTCTGTTAGGTACTTAATAGTTTTGTGATTCGTAACACTCAAGCGGGGTTCAGTGTTGGTTTCCAGTACTCGTACCTCGATGTAGGCCCCTCTAAACAACAAGTATCATCATCATCATCATCATCATCAATCTCTTTATTTCCCTGATATAATATAATGGGTCCTTACCATTCCTTACCACTTTTAAGGTCACAAATGTTTTCATACTCTTCACCAATTGCTTTAAAGACATCCCATATGTTGTTTACGTTTTTATTTACTATTTTTCATTGATCATAGTTGTTTTTCAAATATTTTTCCATGCCCCTGTTATCAACAATATTGTATTGCCTAATAGTTGTACTTCCACAGAATTATGAGATACTTCCTCTGTAAAATTACAGCACCATTCCTGTTATATTGCAGACATGGCCAGAGGATGCTTTGTTAGCTGTTGCTACACGTTTCCTCTCTGAAGTGCAGCTGACGGATGCGGAAAGGAAAGCGTGCATTGATATGTGTCAAGAATTCCATGTCTCTACGCAGAAATTGTCTCAGGAGTTCTTCTTACGTTTAGGACGCAAGAGTTACGTGACACCAACTTCATACCTTGAGTTGATATCTACATTCAAAGAACTCCTGGAGAAAAAAAGAGAGTAAGTGGTTCAGATCATTCAGTAGTTTTAAAGTTACGCTGTAATAAACATGACATGCTTCAATTTACAGGCAAGTTTTAATTTCGGGTGTCTGCATTCACTAAATAGGGAACACTGGGTTGCACTAGGCCAATTGCAATGAAAATTGGTATGATGATCACCACTGTTAGGACATAAGAACATTGCTTCCAATGTATTGCATGGGGCTGCCAAGGAGGCTGTCTGTCACATTAGCCCTGTTGCCTTACAAGGTTCCAGCCAGTGAGTGATATTCGCTCTCGGCGGAGACATTTGATTATGAGGCCACCCCTCTCCCAAATAAGATGAAAGTGATCAAATGAACAACGAAGGTGTGTTAGTCTCCCTTCGGGCTCCTCGGAGGAAATCAGTGATATGTCTTCTTCAGATCGGCCACGGTATAGTAACGCACATCTCCCTTCTGAAGGGAGAAGACCTCCAGGTGTGTACTTGCGGCGGTCATCTTACCGTGGTACACATCCTTACGGAGTGCGTGGACCTGGCCGATCTACGCCGTTGTCTGAAACTCCCGAGTACTATCTCCCTCATCTTGCGAGATGAGGAGCAGTCAACAGACCTCGCCATCCGTTTTACGAGGGATAATGTCCTGTTTTATCGTGTATAAGAGTAATATTTTCTATTCGTTTTTATTTAATTGTTTTCTACGTTTATTCTATTAACTCTGTTTGTTTGTGTTTGTGTATTTTAATGTCTTATTTTAACTTATAATTTGAATAACATATATGAATGCAATTCAAGCTACCGTAATTATTTTCTATAATTTTATCAAAAAATAATGCATTGCGAATTAGATCCACCGATTATTTTAAAATCATCATTCGTTTTAAATTCCAGTTAGTGGATAAATTTTAAAATTTTAATTATCATGTCATTTCGTTCCACCTCCCCCGCCTGTCATAAGAGGCGGCTAACAGAGGCGATCAAAGGAAGATCGAATTATAACCTTGAGACTGCTTGTGATTAGTACCATCACGCGAGGAATAGCACGGGTGGACTTTACTGGCGAGTAGTACCACTATGTGAGGTGCACGATAGGTTTGTGATTAGTAGCATCGTGGGTGGATCACTTGGGTTTACAGTACCCATGATTAGTACCATGTCCGCCTCTGTGGTGTAGTGGTTAGTGTGATTAGCTGCCACCCTCCGGAGGCCCAGGTTCGATTCCCGGCTCTGCCACGAAATTTGAAAAGTACGAGGGTTGGAACGGGGTCCACTCAGCTTCGGGAGGTCAACTGAGTAGAGGTGGGTTCGATTCCCACCTCAGTCATCCTGGAAGTGGTTTTCCGTGGTTTCCCACTTCTCCTCCAGGTGAATGCCGGGATGCTACCTAACTTAAGGCCACGGCCGCTTCCTTCCCTCTTCCTTGTCTATCCCTTTCAATCTTCCCATACCCCACCAAGGCCCCTATTCAGCATAGCAGGTGAGGCCGCCTGGGCGAGGTACTGGTCATCCTCCCCAGTTGTATCCCCCGACCTAAAGTCTGAAGCTCCAGGACACTGCCTTTGAGGCGGTAGAGGTGGGATCCCTTGCTGAGTCCGAGGGAAAAGCCAACCCTGGAGAGTAAGCAGATTAAGAAGAAGATGATTAGTACCATTATGTGCGGAACATATATGGGCTTATGTTTCTTGTGGTTAGTACTGGTCCCTGTGAGAAATACAGCTGCGCGGGGGAAATATCATGAGTTTGCGTTGCTTACTAGGAGTGGCGCCATTATGTGAGAAGCACCATAGGTCTGCGTTACCTGTGAGTAGTACCACAATGTGAGGAATACCGTGAGTCTACGTTACTTGTGTTTAGTACCGCTACATGCGATATACCTTGGTTCCGCTTTACTAGCAATATGTAAAGTTATGAGGGCCCGTTGACCTGAATTTTGACCCCTTTAGGCAAAAACGCATCATCGATTCAGGATTGTGCTGTAGAAGCAGCCCGTGGTCAGTATACACCATTGTTTTAAGTTAGTTTCTGGCAAGGTGGGGCACTGCGGGTCGGATCCACTGATTGTTTTAAGTTCATAATAATTGTTCATCGTCTTATTTTTGAATTCTAGTCAGTTGATTGATTTTGGAAGTTTTAAGCTTTCAATAATTTGAGTTGGATCCACTGATTATTTTAAATTAATAATACTCCATTCATTCTTGACCATCAAGTTTTGAAATCTGGTCAGTGGTTGAATTTTTGAATTTTAAATTGATATTACCTTTCGTGTCATTTCGTACCATTAGGGGCTGATGACCTAGACGTTAGGCCCCTTTAAACAGCATGCATCATAATCATGAAAGCATTTAATTATACATAATATTATATACAGTATATATTAAAAAAATCATCGGTGTTCCTTCTTGAGCGAAATGCGTATTTGAATGTTCATAATATACCTGTGCCTTTCAATTATAAACTAATAAAATAAAGAATATAAGTCTTCTTGGCACTAATAATGAACACAATTACTTTGCCTACGTTTGTTTATCAGTCTGCAGTGATAGGAATCTAGGACTTTGAAAAAGAACAGAAATCCAGAAAGGAGTGTGGTAAGGCTGCAGATTGTCCCACATTCATTTCACTATCTATATAGAACAGGTGGTAACAGAAATCAAAGAGGAATTTGGAATGGGAATCACAATCCATGGGGAGGAAATAAAAAATACCTGAGATTTGTGGATGATATTGTTATTTTATCTCAGTCTACAGAAGATCTGGAGAAATTGCTGAAAGGTATGGACAGAGTCTTGGGGAAGGAGTACAAGATGAAAATGTCCAAAACTAAAGTAATGGAATGTACTCGAACGAAGTCAAGTGATGCAGGAAATATTAGATTAGGAAATGAAGTAGAAAAATATTGTTACTTGGGTAATAAAATAACCTTCAATAGCAGATCAAACATTGATATAGAAATTAGAACGATTTTTCGAAGACCAATGATCTGGAGCATGGCATTGTATGAAAGTGAAACATGGATGACAGTTCTGAGAGAAATAGAACAAAAGCTTTTGAAATGTGGTGTTACAGAAGAATGCTGAAGGTGAGATGGGTAGATCGAATCATGAATGAAGAGATACTAAATCTAATTGGTGAGAGGAGATAGATTTGGCTAAATTTGTCGACAAGAAGAGATGGAATGATAGGAAATATCTCAAGAAACCCAACATGTGTTCAGTTGGTTTTTGAGGACAGTGAAAGCGGTAGATCAAGATTTGAATATGACGAGCAGATTAGAGCAGGTGTAAGACGTAGTATATCCATAGAAATGAAAAATTAGTCAGTCTATGGACTGACAACTCACACAACAATATATACATTTCCTTATATAATTACATTTTAGAGTAATAATAATAATAATAATAACAATAATAATAATAATAATGGATTTTATGCATTATATAGATTGTTAATTACACTGTGCACCTTTATATTGTACCGGTTTCGACCTGTACATACCGTATTTTTTATAATTAATTGTATTCAATCATTACGCAAGACGTTCAGAGCTAACTTGATTTGTTTACGTTCGGAAGAATGAGCAGGCTAGCCGCCGTCAGCTGTGTGTGTGACGTAGCTGCAGGGACAAGATAGACTACCCGCCTGACACCACGTGTAGCCGGCATGGCCTGGTATGTTCTGGATATGAACGTCACGCCTTCGCGAACATTCGATTGAAAAACATTCAAAACTTCTCTAATAATAATCGCAGCCACTTGAGCGATGCGTCATTTTGAAGAGGATAGCATAAATGTCTCAAATTGCGAATCACAAGGAAATTCGTCGAGGGATTCGTGAGATAATCCGCTTCAAAGAGATCACATTATGTGATGACGTAGGAGCCCCAAACCGAATATAAAGAGAGCTCACTTTACCCAGATCAGACAGTCATAGCTGAGTGTTCAGCCTGACTCTCCACGCTGCCGTGTTCGTCGAAGTGCTGACAGAGGCTACCTTCGAATATTTAAAAGTCTTCATATGGGACGTAAACTCTGACAGGCGTGTTGAACTTATAATCTGTGCGCTTATTGGAACTCTGATTATGACGAGTCTTGTATTGGACTTAGGTGACAACAGTTAAGTCTGACTTGTATTCTGTGCGCATGTAGAAACTTCTCGATGCAACTTACTTTTGTTCTTGTTGAACTGAGTTTATTACAACGTTGCCTGTGTGAAACTTAGCATCTGAACAAACATAATTAATTTCAATGTGACACTAGTACGTTATACTGTGGCAGTTTTTCTTCAAATCTCAGTCGGCATAATTTCCTTAATAGACACGAGTATTTATGAAAGTGTCCGAACATTCCCATGAATGTTACTGCAAATGATTACCATAATAAAAGTATAATCGTGTACTGCGACACAAGTGCTTCACTATGAATTCAAACTGTGTTTTTCAAAATCCAATTCAAACAGAACTATGTATTATTTCTTTAATGTCAAGCGCATCTAACAACCAACTGTACTTTTCATTACAACCTTATTTCTTCGTCAAAGTGTTCAGTGTTGTTTCATGACTGACATCAGTGTCTTTGATAAATTCTAGAGCAGTCATACATTTCTTTCAATGTCAAGTGCTACTTTATTTAGTGGAAAATCACCACGAACTGTGCCGAGTGCGTGAACAATTTTCAGTTTCATTATTTCTATTCATGAACTGTGCTTTATTTTCTTCCAATCTCGATGCTACTTGCATATACATCTTTAGTGAAGTTTTAAAATTTTATCTACAAGATTAAGAGTGAATTCGACGGCATATCCCAACCATATTAAATGAAACAGTGCTGTTAAACAAAAGTGTCGGGGGGACTGTGTAAATTTGGACACTCGTGTAAGTTATGTGACGAGCGATTACCCCGCAACATCGTCGGATATCGTCCACAACGTCGAAAGTTCGAGACTCAAACCCATATCAAACCAACCTGGGTGTTCCGGGCTTATCTCAACGAAATATTGGTGACTTCCAGAACGTGTTTCAGCCTGGTGAACTGGGAGCACGGGTCATCAAAAGGCGATGTTGAAGACAGCGTCTGTCAACAGTAAAGTGATGTGCACTTTGAAAGGCATTTTCTGAATCAAACTATTATTCAATCAATTTAAAACTTTTCTTGTAGATAGGACCCTGCCTCCTGTACCAAGCCCTAGCTAGAAACCACCCAGAATCGCCCTGAAACCTACTTCGTGCTGACTTTAATAGTAATTCATAAAGTCGGGCTATTTTACTGGTACAATATATCGTAAGATTTGGAAAAATAAATGAATACATACAAATTACGAACCAACTTGAGGGAGGGAGAGAGAGTTATTAAATAATTGTCCGTCCTCCAATGAGAGCGACCATTCGGATCTAATCAGCTTACAATTTCACTAGAACTTACAAACATCAAAAGTGGAAATTTATAATTGTTAAAGCTTCAGATTTTTTGGATTAGGAAGGGGGGCGGGGTCAGATTCTCGGGCATAGATGGAAATGAATGATGGGTACAGTCCGTCGAATCTGTATTGCTATATTTTTTTTTTGTTTCGCAGAATGGTACTTTAAGAATCCTTCTAAGTTCAGCGGTGTTCTTGATCAGGAATACTAAATGATAATTGCTTGTAAAAAAGAATATGAATACTTACGATGAACAGAGTAAAATTAAATTATTGTACAAATAATATTAAGTATAAAATAATGACAATAAAAATAATACTGTACTAACACTCTTAAAATAAGATTATAAATAATAATGGTTCGTGGTGTGGTTTGCTGTACTCTCGTCCTAGTTCATGAACCATGGGCAACGGCCGAGTGGCATTGTAAATTGTCCTGAGAGTCGGGATGCCGGTTGCTACGGAATGAGAATGGGCATCTAGTACATAGTCTGATTCATGGCCCTCCTTGCGCTCAGGTGGCTAGGACTATACAGTCTACAAGTGGTCACTAACTGGGTCTTAGTAAAGATAGTATCCTGGTTCACATAATTTTCACTGAGCACGCCCAAAACATTTTAAGCAAACCTCGGACCTATGAGAGGAACGGAGTCCCACTCCCATTTGACTTTTTGGAAACAAATTGGTGAAGAAAATGGAATTTGATGGGGAGCTATCAGTATTAATGGGGCTTATGGAAGAAATAAAGTAGAACTTGCTGAGTCAGCAAAGAGGATACATCTGGATGTGTTAGGAGTTTATGATATTCAAGTAATAATAATAAAATAATAATTAATAATAATTGTACCGGGAGGTGCACCTCTACGCCGCCCGTTCAAAATGAGCGCCTAAAAGAACTCCTCTATCTATCAAATGTGAAACCAATAATACAACAATTTAGAACTTTACTCTGAAGATGTCACCGCTAAAATATGATATAATTTCGTTATTGTGAAGTTTCCTGAACTGTGTGAATTTCTACTTGTTTTGTTTTCCATTCATCAAGAAGTCTGAACATTCTTCCATAGATATCGCTACAAAAAACTATGATCATGAACCCTGGTGCGAAGTGAAAGAACTTTTGATTAAAGAAGTTTGGTATAAGTCCAGGATCTGCCGACACGGGCGAGCACGGGCTCCGCGGCCTCTGCTTGTGCGTCTATATGACGTCATATATGACGTGTTTGGCGAGTTGATGTTTGCAAACATGGCGGATAATTCGAAGGGACCTGTAGCGGCCGCTAAATATATGAATGAATGGTCTGATATATTTGAGTTTTTGAGACTGTAACACAATTGACGGGTATGGGGTTGCACTTGTTGGTTTGTGAAATAGATATTAACAGCCCGATATGATAGGGCTGGCTTGAATTCGCGAAAACTTTACGAGTATTAAGCAGGTCGGGGTAGTGGCAAAACCATTGGTCTGTGGACAAGCAAAGGGGGTCTGCGGACAAGCAAAGGGGGTCTGCGGGCGTAAGTCCCCAGGTTAGGGCCGCGAAGCGGCCAATGGGCCTATAGCATCCCTTACGAAAGCAATTGTGATCCATCGAAAAACCACTGGTAGTGACAGGTTAGGTTGTGATCCACTGAAAAGCACTGGTAGTGACAGGTTAGGTTTGGTTAGGTGCGACAGCATTAGTAAATGAGCGGGGTGATCCACCGAAAACCACTGATAGTGACAGGTTAGGTTAGGTTAGGTTTGGTTAGGTGCGACAGCAATACTAAATGAGCGGGGTGATCCACCGAAAACCACTGATAGTGACAGATTAGGTTAGGTTTGGTTAGGTGCGACAGCATTGCTAATTGAGCGATTGTTGTTGAAAGTAAACTTCTGGTCAGTATGTCACTAATTGGAAAACAACACTATACATTGGGAGTATATGGAAATCACTAAGAGAGGATATGAATTTATGAGTACTCACCAGAAGTGTAGGAACTGTGTGACAGGAGTGGCACAAGATGGAATTGTTGTGTTGCCGTAGTAGTACTCTCTGAAGTGCAAATACGGATGGAGTACCGAACAGGAGATTGAATTGCTTTCGGTAGTTGTACTTCCTGTTGCAAATAATAATCGGTACGATGAGCCAGGACTGGGTAGAATGTTGAGTTCTTTCTTGGTAGTTGTACTTCCTCTTAAAACAGTAATCAGCACCATCACAGAGCTGGGCGTACGAGAGGAGTGTTTGTTTCTAGTTGTACTTCCTCTGAAAACAATAAACACCACCACCACCCACGAACCTACTACGATGGCGTAGCAGGGGGGAGAAGTGATACTCCCACGTGGCGCGTCCCAGGTGGCGGATAGGGGGGTCCTAACCGGCTTGCCGGCGGACTTGAGGGAAATAAAATACCTCTCGCGGACGAAACACACTATCCCCTGCGGGTGGGTGACGCACATGCAGAATACACCCGCGGTATCCCCTGCCTGTCGTAAGAGGCGACAAAAAGGGGCGACCTTGGCGCGGACATGGATTGCGGTTTGGTATAATGTGTTGGGCCTCCTGTGGATGGGAGAGGCTGAATGCATCCATAGGTAATCCGTGCCTGTCGTAGAAGGCGACTTCAAGGGTCATGTGGCCATGGTCCACTCTTTATTTTTTATTATTTTTCCGAGGGTCAGATGTAGACCATTCAAAATTTTGATGTGCGTGCTGCCCGGAGATGGGCCTCTTACGTGTGCGATTACGCCCAAAAGCCCGCAACTGTCCACCCCTACGACACCACATGGCGATAAGGCACCCTTTCTGTCCTGCATCAATGGAGATTCCCAGGTAACTTGCCGGTATTTACTGCGAATTTTTTGTCCCTCCGTCTATTCCGTGTCCGCGTAGGGAGGACATATACGCAATACCACGTTCAAGAAAATGGAGTCCCACAGGGATCGGTCCTTCGTGTCACTCTGTTCGCGATTGCCATGAACGGTATTGTCACTGCTGCTGGTCCAGCAGTAATACCGTCGCTATATGTGGACGATTTTGCTCTGTACTACAGCTCGTGCAGTATGGCAGTCGCAGAGCGACAATTACAGCAAGCTATTAGGAGGGTGGAGAAGTGGACCTTAGAACATGGCTTTCGGTTTTCTGCCGCAAAGACCTCCGTTGTCCATTTCTGTCGTCAACATACTTTTCACCCACATCCTGAGCTTTACTTAAGAAATGTTGTTCTTCCAGTTGTTGACACTTACCGATTTCTTGGGCTCCTTTTTGACAGTAAATTATCGTGGGAGCCACACGTGCGGCAGTTAAGAGTGCAATGCGCTAAGAAGCTTAACATCATGAGGTTTCTTAGCAGCACTTCTTGGGGGGCTGACCGCACGGTGCTCCTACGAATCTATAGGGCACACATTTTATCTAGGCTAGACTACGGCAGTGCAGCATATGGCTCAGCAAGACCAAGCATTCTTCTGAAGCTAAACAGCATCCATCACGGCGGGGTTAGGTTGGCGACGGGAGCTTTTCTTACAAGCCCCATTGCCAGCCTACTCGCTGAGTCTGGTGTGCCGCCTTTACACCTGAGGCGCCAGCAGATGCTTTTATCGTATGCTGCAAATTTGCGACAGATGCCACTTCATCCAAGCTATCCTTGCGTGTTCAACAATGGCAACCGTTTGCTGTACGCTGCTCGTCCTCGAGCGACGCGGCCGGTTGGGATACGCTTGGATAGCAGTTATGAATTGTTTGACGTACTTTCGGTTCCTTGCCTTGTCAGACAACCAAGTGGGGTACCTCCGTGGGTCGTACGACGACCTGAAATAATCCTGGATCTGCACACTGGCCCAAAGGAAAACACGGACCCTTCGATTTATCGGAGGCTCTTCCTGTCCGTTGTTGGCCGCTATCCAGGTTCAGTCGTCGTCTACACGGATGGTTCAAGGACAGATTCGAAGGTGGGCTGTGCGTTCGTTGTTGACAATGATAGGTTCCTCTTTGCTCTTCCGGCAACCTGTAGTGTGTATACGGCAGAGCTCTATGCTATCTGTGAGGCTCTGCCATACGCACTGTACAATGAGCGCCGACACTATCTTATGTGTACTGACTCCTTGAGTTCGCTCCAGTCTATAGATACCTGTTTCCCTTGGCACCCTCTGGTGCAGCGAATCCAGGACCTGCTGGCCGGGTATTGGGATGCTGGCACCAGAATCACGTTTCTGTGGCTCTCAAGCCACATGGGCATAGAGGGAAACGAGTTAGTAGATCAGGCTGCCAAGGAGGCATTTACACTGCCCCCGTTGCCTTTCAAGGTTCCAGCAAGTGATATTCGCTCCCAGCTGAGACATCTTGTTATGTCCCATTGGGAGATGGAGTGGCAGGCCATTGCCACTTCCCAATAAGCTGAGAGCGATAAAAGGAACAACGAAGGTATGGAGGACTTCCCTTCGGGCTTCGCGGAGGGAAGCCGTGGTATTGTGTCGTCTTCGGATCGGCCACGGTATCTTGACTCACTCGCATCTTTTGAAAGGAGAACCCCCTCCGGTGTGTACCTGCGGCGACCATCTTACCGTGGTGCACATCCTTACGGAGTGTGTGGACCTGGTCGATCTATCCCTTATCTTGCGTGATGACGAGCAGTCAGCAGACCTCGTCGTCCGCTTTATGAGGGATAGTGGACTGTTTTATCGTGTGTGATGCTGTCCTTTGTCCTAGTGTGTTTTGTGCCACTTGCGCTTTTATCCCATTGACTTCATTTTAGTTTGTTACGTATTTTAATGTGTTATTTTAACGTCTCACGTAAATTATGTACTACCAGGCAATGCCTTATTCCTTAGTTTTCCTATATATTCTCTTATTTTAGTAGAAAATAAGGCATTGCGTATTAGATCCACTGATTGTTTTAATTTCACCCTCATTTTTCTTCATCACCTTTCTTTTAAAACTCTAGTCAGTGGATATTTTTTTTTTAAATTTTAACTTCATCTCTCATGTCTTTCATCTCGTTCCATTAGGGGCCGATGACCTTCGATGTTAGGCCCCATTAAACAACAAGCCTCATCAATAATCACCACTATCATACAGCTGAACAGAGGACAGGAGTGTTTGTTTCTAGTTGTACTTCCTCTTAAAACAATAATCACCACTATCGGAGAGCTGGACTCACTAGTGGAATGTTTTCGTGTAGTTGTACTTGCTGTTCAAACATCACTCGACACTACGGCGACGGTATCATGTCTGTTACGAAGGGAGGAACGGCGAGAACTGCCTTTCGTGTTGCACACATGTGCATTGAGAGAACAGGATCATGGAAGATATATTGAAGGGAGTGGTGAATGTTGGCGAGCCTGTTCAGACTTACCACTGTATTTGCTTACCAGTCAATCTCGCGGACGATTTCCAAAAATTTATTAAATTTATCTTCGCCTGCTACTTTGCATTGTTTATTAAACATGTGCGTCGCGAGGTAGCCAGTGTAGAGGCTTTTCCTGCCGTTATATTCCGGGACGGATGCTTTGACATGGCGCCATGTGGATTCAATTGTATTTGTGTGCGCACCAGTTATTTTGTCCACGAATTCGACTGAATGATTAACTGTGAGGTGCTGATACCCATGTTTTTTGAGAGTGCTGTAAGATTTCCAGCAGTCAGTGATGATGGTGGTACCGGGCTTTATCCACTGCTTTATTGTGGATATGAGGGATTGGGCCGTTCTGTCTTCGACGGTGGTGAAGAAACACTTGCCCGAACCCCTCTCTACACCACCGAAAACCCACTGGCCTTCCACGAAGTGCCCCCTTCGGCCGAATTTGCTCTCGTCGACCTCGACAATTGTATTCGGGCCGCCGATGGATTCTGATGTCGTTTCTATATAGTTACCGAGTACTTCTCGGTAGAAGTTTGTTCAGTCGGTGATGGTATTTTTTGAGAAGCCGTATTCACGGATTATATCGGCCGAGTGTGTATTGTGAGCTATTTCATACGTCAGCTGTATGATTTTGGGAATTGTGAGGTTGCTTTTGGAAAACCAAGACTTCTGACGTATGGTTCTGGTGGTTTTGCACCTCGATTCCCTTGGCCCTTTGTTACAGGCCCATCCTACGCCGTCGCTTGTTTGTTTTGTGTCCTCCAAGGTCATGTTGGACTGACACTTGGGGCACTTTACGGTGTCTTTAATCAGTCTGGTTTCCCGTAGGAATGCCATGACCATTTCCTTGTTCGATACAACCTGTTGTAGAAATCTCCTATTCGGTACTCCCGGCTTCCCGAGTACGAATTTCGAGTAAGAGGAACGCGGAATGAATGTGGATTTCCGCAGTTCCTCTTGATATTTGCTGACTACTACGGCGATTCCCAACATATTGTTGGTACTGAATGTCCACTATGTATGCCTATACTGTGCCGAATGACTGGAAGGAACGTGGATACATGGTCTCCTTTTATACAAGGAACGTGTGGTGGTTATGAAACTCGTGACTTGAGTTTGATGTATTTTCGTTTCTCTTTGAAATTTAAGTTGGCAACAGTTGAGGGTCGGGGGAGACGAGAGTGCCATCTTTTGGTGTAAATATGAAATTCTTTGTGATACCATCTGTTTCACTTCTTGTGTACTACATGCATGTATACGTATGTACATATACATATCTCCTTAATACGTTTGAATGTCAAGTAACTCGTTAGCCGAGTGGGGAAGGTGATGGACTACGGAGTCGAAGATCGTTGGTTCGAGACAGTCTGCCCCCAGGAATTTATAAGAGGTAACTGAAATTAGTGTAATATGGAAATATGTAAGTGATAGAATAGGTATAATATGTGATATGTGGATACCGGTGAAGTAAGATGGGAAAAGAACGAGTGTGAAGAAACGGACAGTGAAACGGGAACATTCATCAATAAACTTTTGAATTGTCCCCACCCGAAAGCCCCTACTACCCAGGGGGTCCCGTAGTATGTCGCTATAGCTGTGCCGGCGAATTCTGGCCTTGTTCCAGAAGTTTTGTATTGATAAGGTTTTTTTTTTACTAATTCATGTTCATTTATTTTAGGGTTGGCAATATTTATCTTTTCTTTCCGCCAGTTTTGAATCTAGACAATCCCTAATTTCTGTAATTAATTTTCTACCAATCACTGTATTCTTCTTCTTCTTCAATCTTCAGTGTAACTTTTAAATTCACCAATAAAAGTGAGAGGGTGTGGCTAGTTTAATCTTGAATGATCTCGAATTTTCCCCGAAGGTTTATAAACTGCAGATTTTCACGTTTCTTGGCCAGTTGATCGTCAGCTGCTAGAACTTCTACCAGGTAATGGCCACTTAACATCTTTATTTCTTGCTAGCTCCGCAGTTTAACCGGAGGGAAAGGTCCGAAACTTTAACTATGTAACCTAGTTTTCCTAAAAATGTAACTTCCTGCCAGCTAATGTAAAAATTTCATAAAATCTTTAACTGTAAATCGGGGATAGAGAGTGATGTAGCCTCTCAAGCTCTCCTTCATATTGGTTTGAGGTGACTACGTTTTGTAACTGGCTTTCTTCCTTTCCATAATGTCTTAATTTATTCTTATACGAGTCACCTCCATAGTTAGGGAATAGCCCCTGTTTCTTCGGCCAAGTGCCCTTTAGGTTTTAAGAATTCATATCTAGGAGTGCAAGTACACGCCTTCATTCAATTTGTGTTTCGGGCCATTTTCTTAACCTGTTCTTTTCCGCTACGGCCCAATAGGTTGGGTACTAGATACCCCTGTTTCAAATTTTGTACCCCCTGCGGGTGGGGGACGCACATGTAGAATACAACCTCGGTATCCCCTGCCTGTCGTAAGAGGCGACTAAAAGAGTCCCAAGGAGCTCTCAACTTGGGAGTGTGGATTGGCGACCACGGGGCCCTTAGCTGATTTTGGCATTGCTTCCACTTACTTGTGCCAGGCTCCTCACTTTCATCTATCCTATCCTACCTCCCTTGGTCAACTCTTATTCTTTTCCGACCCCGATGGTATTAGAGCATTCGAAGCCAAGGGAGTCTTTCATTTTCACGCCCTTCGTGGCCCGTGCCTTTAATCGTCCGTTACTTCGTTTTTCGAAGTGACGGATCCCTTCTTTCTTCTTTTTCCTCCCTCTTTACCCCCTGTGGGTGGGGGACGCAGACGAATACTACACCCACGGTATCCCCTGCCTGTCGTGAGAGGCGACTAAAAGGGCCGACCAAGGGATGATTGTCTTGGAACCATGAAACTACTTGTGATTAGTACCTCCACGCCGACAACACCATGGGTCGCTTTTACTTGTGCGTAGTACCACTATATTAGGTACCAAATAGGTTTGTGATTAGTAGCACACAGGAGCACCGTGCGGTCGGCTTTTGCAGTACCTGTGATTAGTACCACCATATGAACAGGACCATGGGATACCTACCATGGTTCTGCCTTGCTTATGATTAGTACCCACTATGAGTAACACCACTTTATAGTGCAGGTCTCTGTGGTTAGTACTCTTATGTGATGAACGCCATAGGGTTGCGTTGCCTGTAAAGTGCGCTGCAATGTGAGAAAAACCATAGATCTGTATTGTATGTCGAATTTCATAACCTGTGAGTAGTACCATAATGTGTGGAATACCGCGAGTCTCCGCTACTTTTGATTAGTACCGCAACAGCACAAATATCATGGGTCTACATTCCTAGCGATCAGTACCGTAATGAGTGGCCGATAACTTGGATTTTGCACCCCCTTTAGACTGTACGCATCATCGAATCATTGTTATGCTATAGCAGCAGTCCCTTGGTGAGTAATCCTATTATTTTACGTCAGTTTCTGTGAAAGTAAAGCGTTGCGGGTCGCATCCACTGATTGTTTTAAATTCATGTCCATCCATTCATTCTTCGTCCTCACGTGTTGAATTCTGGTCAGTGGAGAATTTTGGACTTTTAATTTTTCATTCCATTCCGTCTCATTTCGTACGATGACCTCGATGTTAGGCCCATTTAAACATCAAGTTCATCATAAAGTGCACTTGAGGGGTGTCAAGAAAGGGAAGAGCAGAGTGTGTGACAGGACTGTTCATCAAGTATACTATTTCACGCAACACAGTTTCTGTTAGTCACGTAAATGAGTGAATAGGGAGGGATACATGAGTTCATCCGCGATTCCGTGTGGTGGCGGAGGGCATTTTGAACATTCCATGTAAGAAAGTGTTTCATGTGGTGTGCTGTACATTCTGTTCCTGTGTGTTTCCCATGATTAATCTACTGTGTAGAGCTGTGCAAAATGAGTTCTGACATACAAAAAATGCCTTTCCGGACCCATGTCAGTATAATACATTATTTTTCTTCTTTTACATGTGAGGAATGTGTCGTGAAAGTTTGACCATACCTTATTGTTTCACCTTGTAGCTGCTTTAAATCAACACACATTCCCTAGTTCAAGATGTTGGCTTTACTGAGGTAGCTGATTTATTTTGTCATCTGCCCCAAATTCTGTTTCTTGTTTTTACATTTTTGTATATAATTGTGATTGTATATTGTTTATAGGGAAGTTCTCAAGACCAAGTATCGTTACGAAGGTGGGGTTGGGAAGTTGGTGAGTGCTGCCGAGCAGGTCTCGCTTATTCAGGATGAACTTGTTGCTCTCAAGCCAAAGATAGTGATTGCGGCGCAGCAAGTGCAAGAGATGATGTCCAAAGTAGAAAAGGAATCGGCTGATGTGGCAGAGGTAGGTACACTTTATGGTTCACAGTTGAGATGCCCAGTGGAAAATAGGCACCTGCCATAAAACCGTAAGTTTACAGGAAAAAAGGAGTTTGTTCAAGTCTCTATTGTGTAGAAATTAAGTATAAAATTGAAACTCCACGAACCTACTACGCTGCCGTAGCAGGTGGAGAGATGATACTCCCACGTACCGCGTCCCACGTGGCCGAGAGCGGGGTGCTAACCGGCTTGCCGGCGGACTTCAGTGAAATAAAATAGCTCTCGCGGACGAAACACACAACCCCCTGTTGGTGCGGAATGCAGACGAAAAGTACACCCACGGTATTCCTGCGTGTCATAAGAGGCGACTAAAAGGGGCGACCAAGGCATGATTGAATTAAAACCACGAGAATACTTGTAATTAGTACGAACACGCGAGGAACACAATGGGTCACCTTTACTTGTGAGTAGTACCACTACTCGGTAGACAATAGGTTTGTGATTACTAGCAACAGAGGGTGAACCATGATGACTTTTACAGTACCCGTGATTAGTACCACTATATACGGAACATGATTAGTACCATTGTGAGAAGCACCACGAGTCTGGGCGTTGCCTGTGGTTAATGCCGCTATATGAGCGACACCCTTGGTCACCACCTGAGGGTGTAGAATACACCCACGGTATCCCCTGCCCGTCGTAAAAGGCGACTGACAGGGGCCCAAGGGGCTCTGATCTTGGGAGTGTGGGTTGCGACCACGGAGCCCTTAGCTGATTTCTGGCATTGCTTCCACTTACTTGTGCCAGGCTCCTCACTTTAGTCTATCTTGTCCGACCTCCCTTGGTCAACTCTTGTTCTTTTCCGACCCCGACGGCATTATAGCATTCGAGGCCTAGGGAGTCTTTCATTTTCACGCCCTTCGTGGCCCTTGCCTTTCTTCGTCCGTTACTTCATTTTTCGAAGTGTCGGATCCATTCGTTTTGCTTCTGTTTTCTCTCTGTCTACCGTCTGTGGGTGGTGGACGCAGACGGAGAATACACCCTCGGTATACTCCGCCTGTCGTAAGAGGCAAGTTAGAGCGGAAACCAGGCGTTGATTGTGTTAGAACCATGAAAATACTTGTGATTAGTACCATCACGCGAGGAACACCATGGGTCGCCTGTACTTGAAAGTAGTACCACTATGTTAAGTACACGGTAGTTTTGTGACTAGTAGCAACAGCAAGGGAGTTTGTGTGGGTTTTCCATTACCCGTGGTTAGTACAGTTGTGAGAAACACCACGGGTCTGGGCGTTGCCTGTGTTTAGTAGCACTATATCAGCGACACCACTATATGAGGTTCTCCACGGGAATACCGGCGCCCGTGATTAGTACACCTAGGTGAGGAACACCATGGGTTTGCGTTGCCTATGAGTGGCGCCCTTATGTGAGAAATACCACTGATCTGCGTTACCTGTGTGAAGTACAATACTTGTGAATAGTACCATGATGTGTGGAAAACCGTGAGTCTACGCTACTTTTGATTAGTACCGCAACATGACAAATACCATTGTTCTACCTTACTAGCGATAAATACGATTATGAGGGTCCGTTGACCTGGATTAAGGACCCCTTTAGACAACAAGCATTCTCGATTCAGGATTGTGCTTTGGAAGCAGTCCCTTGGTCAGTAATACTACTTTTTATGATAGTTTCTGGGTCGGATCCACTGATTGTTTTAAATTCATATCCATTCATTTTTCATCGCATATTTTATTCTGGTCAGTGGACATTTTTGTACTTTCAAAAGTACCATTAGGGCCGATGACCTAGCTCTTAGGGCCCCTTAAACAAGCATCATCGTCATCAATTGTAACCTAAGTGGTCTTTGTTTAAACAAGTAATTTGTTGTGCTGCTGATCGTCGCTCGACGGTGGCCTCGCATCGAGTTTCTGCAGGTTGTCATCTCTACACGGGGAAACAACCCGAATTTTTTGGGAGCATTTTAAAACTATGTTAAAGAATCCATCGCAAAATAGCTTAATATCTAACTTTACTTGCCTGTGTAAATGTTATCTTCTATAGCTCGTGCAGTATGACAGTCGCAGAGCGACGGCTACAGCAAGCTATTAGGAGGGTGGAGAAGTGGACCTTAGAACATGGCTTTCGGTTTTCTGCCGCAAAGACCTCCGTTGTCCACTTTTGTCGTCAACGTACTCTTCACCCTCATCCTGAGCTTTATCTAGGAAAAGTCGTTCTTCCAGTTGTTGACACCTACCGATTTCTTGGGCTCCTTTTTGACAGTAAATTATCGTGGGAGCCACACGTGCGGGAGCTAAAAGTGCAATGCACCAAGAGGCTTAACCTCTTGAAGTTTCTTAGCAGCACTATTTGGGGAGCTGACCGCGCGGTGCTCCTGCGATTCTATCGGGCACACATTTTATCCCGGTTAGACTACGGCAGTGCAGCATATGGCTCCGCAAGACCAAGCATTCTTGCGAAACTGAACAGTATCCACCACAGCGGGGTTAGATTGGCGACGGGAGCTTTTCGTACTAGCCCCATCGCTAGCCTGCTCGCTGAGTCTGGTGTGCCGCCTTTACACCTGAGGCGCCAGCAACTACTACTTACGTATGCTGCAAATTTGCGACAGATGCCACTTCATCCGAGCTATCCCTGCGTGTTCAGCAATGGCAACCGTTTGTTGTACGTTGCTCATCCTCGTGCGACGCGGCCGGTTGGGATACGCTTGGATAGCAGTTATGAATTGTTTGACGTACCTTCGATTCCTTCCCTTGTCAGACAACCAAGTGGGGTACCTCCGTGGGTTGTACGACGACCTGAAATCATCCTGGATTTGCACACTGGCCCGAAAGGAGACACGGACCCTTCGATTTATCGGAGGATCTACCTGTCCGTTCTTGGCCGCTATCCAGGTTCAGTCGTCGTTTACACGGATGATTCAAGGACAGATACGAAGGTGGGCTGTGCGTTCGTTGTCGACAATGATCGGTTTCTTTTTGCTCTCCCGGACACCTGTAGTGTGTACACGGCAGAGCTCTATGCTATGTGTGAGGCTCTGCGGTACGCACTAGACAATGAGCGCCGACACATTCTTGTGTGTACTGACTCCTTGAGTTCGCTTCAGTCTATTGATACCTGTTTCCCTCGACACCCTCTGGTGCAGCGGATCCAGGACCTGCTGGCCGGGTGTTCGGATGCCGGCACCAGAATTACGTTTGTGTGGCTCCCCAGCCACATGGGCATAGAGGGAAACGAGTTAGCAGATCAGGCTGCCAAGGAGGCAGTTACACTGCCCCCGTTGCCTTTCAAGGTTCCAGCAAGTGATATTCGCTCTCAGCTGAGACATCTGGTTATGTCTCATTGGGAGATGGAGTGGCAGCCCATCCCACTTCCCAATAAGCTGAGAGCGATAAAAGGAACAACGAAGGTATGGAGGACTTCCCTTCGGGCTTCGCGGAGGGAAGCCGTGGTATTATGTCGCCTTCGGATCGGCCACGGTATCTTGACGCACTCCCATCTACTGAAAGGAGAACCCCCTCCTGTGTGTACCTGCGGCGACCATCTTACTGTGGTACACATCCTTACGGAGTGCGTGGACCTGGTCGATCTGCGCCGTAGTATTAACCTTCCGAGTACTATCTCCCTTATCTTGCGCGATGACGAGCAGTCAGCAGACCTCGTCATCCGCTTTATGATGGATAGCGGTCTGTTTTATCGTGTGTGATGATGTCCTTTGTCCTAGTGTTGTTTATGTCAGTTGCGCTTTTATCTCATTGACTTCATTTTAGTTTGTGTTGCGCATTTTAATGTGTTATTTGAACGTCTAATGTAAATTATGTGTTAATATCTGTATTACTGGGCAATGCCTTATTCCTTCGATTTCCTGTACTTTCTCTTATTTTAATAGAACATAAGGCATTGCGTATTAGATCCACTGACTGTTTTAATCTCACCCTCAATTTTCTTCATCACCATTGTTTTTTAACTCTAGTCAGTGGATACTTTTTAAAAATTTTAACTTCATGTCTCATGTCATTCATTTTGTTCCATTAGGGCCCGATGACATTCGATGTTAGGCCCCTTAAAACAACAAGCATCATCATCATCAAATGTTATCTTCACCCTCAATTTCAGAACCCGATACTTCCATAAGAACATTCGGTATGGCTTTAGTGTCTAAATTTTGTACTTGAATTAGCCATCCTAAATATTCACAAGAATGACACAAACACATTCCCTTCCTGCCCGCACGCACTTTTCAGTTCATTTTGCAGCTGAGCGTGAATGATGACGCAGCCTCAGATTATGCAGGAATGTGTCTGTGTTATCAATACTTTCAAAGAAGAATTTTCGACTGATGCGTATAACTAGTACATTTATGCTTATACAGAGTTCGGCATAAAGAACTGATGGTTTTAAAAATTTCAAAATTCTTTCATTCATTGAAAAGAAACAATTTTACCATTTAATAATGACCGGGAAGATATGTCTTGGAAGAACAATTTATTTTTGAATACAACACTCTTCAAATGAGGTCCATTGTTTCTCACACACTCCTTGAGCCTGCTTATGAATTTCCCCACATCGCGTTGTAACATATCAGACGGTATCACCAATATTTCATGACGAATTGCTTCCTTGAGCGGGGTTTGCCACAAAGAAGATAATCACACTCCCTGAGATTGGTCGAACAAGCAGGCCATAGAGCATTACTATGGCAGGAAATGACACGTCTAGGGAACATATGGTTTAAAATTGCCACCAAAGCCCTAGGTGTGTGTTTTGTCGCACCTTCGTGCTGGTACCAAAGTTAACCTGAATCAGTATGGAGTCTGTGCAGTTCCGGTATCAGAAAATTGCTTAACACTGCAATATAGCGATCCGAATTCACTGTAACAGCATGAACACCCTCATCGATAAAATATGGTCCAATTGTTCCAGAGCTGCTCATACCACACCACACCACACCACACCGCACCGCCTACGTTCACTGTGACGGGGACGCTCGTGCAGGATGTGCGAATTTGTATATGACCAGTATCTAAAGTTCTGCTTATTTAGATAAATGAAAAGATGGAAATCTGCCTCGTCACTCATCACAATCATATCATCATCACCATTTGCGGCACTGCTACTTAAGATAGCACTTCGATCTTCGCAGTCACGAGGACTGAACTTCTGCGTAGCCACAAGTTTGTTTGGGTTTAAAACATTATGCAGGATTCCCCTCGCCAACCATTCAGAAAGATGCAGGGAGTGACGAACGGGGTAAACCGTTCAAGGTTGTTTTATAACGCTTGCCTCACTATTTGGATGTTCTCAGGGGTACGGTTCTTAGCTTTCCTGTTGATTTCCGTTTGGATGACGATGCAGTTGTTCTGAAATTGTTCTATTTTTTTGTTCCTCCGTCTATTCTGTGTCCAGTAGGAAGAGCATATTCGTAATACCCGTTCAGGAAATTGGCGTCCCACAGGGATCGGTTCTTAGTGTCACTCTGTTTGCGATTGCAATAAACGATATTTTCGCTGCTGCATGTTCAGCAGCAATACCGTCACTATATGTGGACGATTTTACTCTGCATTATAGCTCTCACAAAATGGCATTCGCAGACCGACAATTACAGCAAGCTATTAGGAGAGTGAAACGGTGGACTTTAGAATACGGCTTTCGGTTTTCAACCGAAAAGATCTCTATTGTACAATTTTGCCCGAAGCACACTCTTCACTCGCATCCTGAGCGTCATTTAGGGAATGTAGTTGACACCTATATCTTGGGATCCTTTTCGACAGCAAACAATCGTGGGAGCCACACGTGCGGCAGTTAAAAGCGAAGTGTGCTAGGGAACTTTATATCTAGAAGTATCTTAGCGGCACTATTTCCGGATCAGGCCGCAAGGTGGTCCTACGATTCTATAGGGCACATATTTTATCCAGGTTAGACTACGGCAGTGCAGCATGTGGATCAGCAAAGAAAAGCGTCTTTTCGATCATGATTAGCATCCACCACAGCGGTGTTAGGTTGGCAACGGGAACTTTTGGTGCAATTCCTATTGCTGTCCTGCTCGCTGAATCTGGTGTGCCGCCTTTACACCTGAAGCGCCTGTAAATGATTTTGTCCTATGCTGGAAAGTTACGATATATGCCACTTCACCCAAGCTATCCTTGCGTATTCCATGATGAAAACCGTTGGCTGTACACTGATTATCCTCGAGCAACGTGGCTGGTTGGAATACGCTTGGATAACAGTCACAGATTGTTTGATGTACCTTCGGTTCCCTGTCTTGTCAGACAACCAAGTGTGGTACCTCCGTGAATAATACGACGACCTGAAATAATCCTGAATCACACACTGGCCCGACGGGTAACACGGACCCTTCGATTTATCGGAGGCTCTTTCTGTCCGTTGTTGGCCAGTATCCAGGTTCAGGCGTCATTTACGCGGATGGGTCGAGAACAGACACTAAAGTGGGCTGTGTGTTCGTTGTCAACACCGATAGATTTCTATTTGCTCTTCCGGAAACCTGTAGTATATACACAGCAGAGCTCTATGCTATCTGTGAAGCTCTGCGGTACGCACTGTCCGATGAGCGCCAACACTTTCTTGTGTGTACTGACTCCTTTCGTTCGCTACAGCCCATTGATACCTGTTTCATTCAGCACCCTCTGGTGCAGCGGGTCCAGGACCTGCTGGCCGGTGTTCGGATGCCGGCACCAGATTCACGTTTCGCCCCCCGCGGGTGGGGGACGCTCGTGGAGAATACACCCGCGGTATCCTCTGCCTGTCGTAAGAAGCGACTAAAAGGGGCCCAAGGGGCTCTCAACTTGGGAGTGTGGATTGGCGACCACGGGGCCCCTAGCTGAGCCTTGACATTGCTTCCACTTACTTGTGCCAGGCCCCTCACTTTCGTCTATCCTGTCCGACCTTCCTTGGTCAACTCTTGTTATTTTCCGACCCCGACGGTATTAGAGCATTCGAAGCCTGGGGAGTCTTTCATTTTCACACCCTTCGTGGCCCTTGCCTTTCTTCGTCCGTTACTTCATCTTTCGAAGTGACGGATCCCTTTCTTCTTTTCTCTCTCTCTTTACCCCCTGTGGGTGGGGGACGCAGACGAATAATACACCCACGGTATCCCCTGCATGTCGTAAGAGGCGACTAAGAGGGGCGACCAAGGGATGCTGGTATTAGAACCATGAAACTACTATTGATTTGTACAATCACGCGGGGATCACCATGGGTCGCCTTTACTTACGAGTGGTACCGCTATATTTGGTACACAATAGGTTTGTGATTAGTAGCAGCAGAGAGTGGTTCCCCTGTGGGTTTCCAGTACCCGTGCGTCGTACCTATGTGAGCAACACCGCGGGTCTGGGCGGTGCCTGTTAGTTGTACCACTATGTGCGACACCGTGGGTCTGCGTTGTCTGTGATTAGTAGCCCCTATGTGTGGAACACCACGGGGCCCGTTGGACCGGCATCCGTGCCTAGTACACCTAGGTGAGGAAACTCATCGGTTTGCGTTGGCTGTGAGTGGCGCCATTGTGTGAGAAACAACATAGGTCTGCGTTACCTGTACGCAGTACAATACTTGTGAGTAGTACCGTCTTATGTGGAACACTGTGAGTCTTCGCTACTTTCGATTAGTACCCCAAAATGACAAATAACATGGTTCTACTTTACTCGTGACAGGTACCATTCCGTGGGGCCTTAGACGTGGATTTTGCACCCCTTTCGACATCAAGCATCCTCGATTCAGGATTCTGCTTTATGAGTAGTCCCTTGGTCAGTAATAAATTATATATGATCCTTTTTTTGAGTTGAATCCGCTAATTTTTTTTGTTTTCTGGTTTTTTTTGTGCTACATGTCCATCGATAGCTTCTTCATGACGATTTTTTTTCTTTTGGTCAGTTTATGATTTTGAATTTTTTGTTGTCATTTCATTTCGTACCATTAGGGGCCGATGACCTCGATGTTAGGCCCGTTTAAACAACAAGCAGCATCAGCAACAAGCATCAGAATCACGTTTCTGTGGCTCCCAAGCCACATGGGCATAGCGGGAAACGAGTTAGCAGATCAGGCTGCCAAGGAGGCAGTTACACTGCCCCCGTTGCCTTTCAAGGTTCCTGCAAGTGATATTCGCTCTCAGCTGAGACATCTGGTTATGTCCCATTGGGAGATGGAGTGGCAGGCCACTCCTCTTTCGAATAAGCTGAGAACGATAAAAGGTACAACGAAGGTATGGAGGACTTCTCTTCGGTCTTCTCGGAGGGAAGCAGTGGTATTATGTCTCTTTCGGATAGGCCACAGTATAGCAACGCACTCTTGGTTACTGAAAGGAGAACCCTCTGCGGTTTATACTTGCGTTGATCATCTTACCGTGGTGAAAATCCTTACGGAGTGCGTGGACTTGGCTGATCTGTGCCGTAGTCTATCACTCCCGAGTACCATCTCCCCCATCCTACGAGATGACGAGCAGTCAGCAGACCCCGTCATCCGTTTTATGAGGAGTAGTGGTTTGTTTTATCGTATATAAACGTAGTGTTTCGTATTAGTCTTTATATTGTTTACTACGTTTTATTCAATTGACTCTGTTGTAGTTCGTGTTTGTATATATTAATGTGTTTTATAAAATATTATTTTGCATGATCTCTTACTGCATCATGTATCATTTTATTGAAAATAAGGCATTACGAATTAGATCCACTGAGTATTTTAAACTCACAGCTTTTTTCGTCATCATCCGTTTTAAATTCTAGTCAGTGGATTCGTTTTCAAATTTTAATTATCATATCATGACCTCCATCTCGTTCCTTTAGGAGCCGATGAGTTTAAACATTAAAATGAGTGCTGTCACTTCCACCTCGAAAATAAGTGAGTTGTCGGGCCCAGAATATTCATGTATATTAGAAAACTTAATGAACACGCCGTTTTCGCTAAGAACTTTTGAAGAAAAGAAAAACATAATTGAAAAAGGTAGACCCACGCCATTTCTTAAAAATTTAGCCAAGGAATGGAAAAGAACAATGCGATATTTTCATGGCTCGTAGTACGTAGATCTGTATTGGTTACGTGGTTGTGAAGAAATGAATAAACTGTATTGTTGGTCGTGTGTTCCATTTTCCTCAGGAAAGGTTGCTTGGAATAAAGACTGTGTGGGCAATTTATATAGTTTGAGTTTTAAGGAGACACCATGAAGTGCCTCAAGCACACATCCTCGCTGTTGGCGATATGATTCAGTTCGGAAGGTCCAGAATAGAGTACAGCTCACAGAAAGAAAATTGACTAGCATAACGAGCTAGTAAAAATAACGGATACATTATCAGCACTTTAATAGATACTGTGTGTTTTCTTTCAAAGCAAATATTACCTTTCGATGGTCATCGAGAAATTGAAGAATCTGATAAGAGGTAATTACAGGGAGTTACTAACATTAATTGCTAAGAAAGATGACATGTTGACACCACTTCGAAACATCTAAAGTTTTCTCAGGACATTCATATGACATTCAAAATGATATTATTGACGCCATAGTTACTTTAATGACCAGCGAAATTAAAGACGAGGTTAAGAAAGCAAACTTTATTTCCGTTATTTTGGATGAAAGTGCAGATATTTTTAACAGAGTATATCTCTCGACTGTATTTACATATGTTAGTCCCGAAGGCGAAATTCAAGACATTTTTGAGATTTGGTGATGTAAGCGGTGATCGTTCTGCTAACATCTCTTTGGAAAGTTACAAGAATTTCAGTATGGTGGAAAGTTAGTAGCAGAGACATGTGATGGCGCAACAGTAAATCGTGGTACATAGATCAGGATTGGTTATGTGGTTGTGAAAAAATGAATAAACTGCATTGTTGGCCATGTGTTCTATTTTACTCCGAAAAAAAATGCTTGGAATAAAGACGGTGTGGACGTTTGAGATAGATATACTCTCAGAAGGTGTGTGGTAACACTTTTAGAAACGTCACGCGTCGCCACTGTGTTTATCTTTCTTCAACTGTATTTCTCTCACATGCAGCCAGTTTACCTTCTTACTGTTCGTGCCTGTCTTCCTGTATACAATGTGTTTCTCCAGATGAACTGTACTATGGAAATCCGGTCCAGTCATTCTGTGTACAACAGGCGGGTTCTTCTTTCGGCACATTTTCATCACATTTATAAAGTGATCGGCGGTGTAGAGACTCGCTGAAATTTTAAAGCACGTTCTATATCCCGAAACTCGCTGTCATTAAGGAGGAAACTGTGGCCTGGAAATAGGAATTTTTGTGTTGTCTTTTCAATGGTAGGGTGTTATTCGAACACTGTTTTCAGAAGTAGAACAATCTTTATATTACGATACTGGCCTCCGCAAGAATCTGACCACAATATGACTTCTTTGGCTTTGTGCACGTTTTCCATGATATGCTTGTATAAGCATTATAACCTAAGCCCCTCGGCCTGCTTCTCCTTCCAACCAGACATAACAATGATCTTTATGATCTTTCCCACGTTAATCCCTTGTTGTATAATCACAGTTGGCGCTTGTAAGAAACCACATTTGTGGGAATATGGGGCAATGGCAGTGATTTCCAGTTTTTCATCCAACTTCGATTTTTTCATATCGGAGGATTTTAGGTTCTTGTCCTCGACAGTTTTATTTCTTTGCCACAGGAATTCTTAATCTGGAGTTGTAAAATGTCACAGAGGTTTCGCGTGTCCTTCTTGATGCTCTTTCTTTGCAAATTGAATTTTGACAAGAATATCCTTTTATACAAAGAAAGTGAAACAGGAGTTTCGTACTACTGCTTATATAAATTGTACATCACACCCATTGTAGTATCTGGTGCCAGAAGACCTCTTTGTTCTCTAGCATAATGTAATTTGTATTTGGGAACTTTTTTTATGTGGTCAACTATTTCTTGAAACTTATTCTGAGGGTATCTCTTCCTCCCACCAGTGATTCCCCGTTGATCCCTGATACCCTTTGGCGATTTTATCGTAGACGCACTCTGCCATTGGAAATGCTAAAGGTCTCGAGAAAGAAACTCCTGCAAACCTGAATTTCACATTTGACGTAGTTCCTAGTCACTTTATTTTCTCTTTGATTTCTTCACTCGTTTTCTTTTTATTTCGTACTCACTCAACATGGCGCAAGTGAGTGCTGTTTGATCATCGTGATAATCTGTATTATAGAATTTTTGAGCAAGGGCATGCATAGTCGCGAAACTCCTTAGCAACCGACGCGAAATCGAGAGGTTGTGGGTTCGGATCCCACTGGTGTCCGGGTGGCCATTTTTGTTCTGTACTTAACATCTCTTCAGAACGTACTAAATGTGTGGAACACAACCTAATAGGTTGAAAGTCGGTTTTGATCCTTAGCTTCCTTCAGTTTTCCCCTTTGAGTAGTATGTTTCATTCCTTATACATTTTATTCTTTTTGTCTCCCTATTTTGGCTGGGATTTTTCTTTCTTGTCCTTTCTTTCGTCTTCCAGAACATAGTTCACTATCATAACTAGTTTCTGTCACCGATTTCTCCTAAATAAAAACAGGATATTATTACTATTAATAATATTTATTGTTACAAATCTGTATCAAGAAACTTAAATAGATCATCTAATTGTAAGTATCTTTAGTAACGCATTTAACACACCAGAAATTCGTTTATTGAAGCCAAGTGTCGTTGGCCATCTTCTTCTGCAGGCAATGTTGTGGGGTCTACACCTACAGTTGCGTGTTTCTTATCAGATTCTTCCAAAGCGATTTTAACAGTTTCCTCTGTTGTATTATTTTCCTAAAATAGTTGTCCTTCATTTACAATCACGTAATATTTTAGGGAAGGCTAGCAAACGTGCATACACAGTTTAAATTTGTTACTCAGAAGTGTATTTAACAGCATATTGTATCGTGATGTATTAGGATATCTAATGAGTAAAACGGTAAAACGCCGCATCAACTCACCACAAATTTGCGTAATGTGACCAAAGAATTTCAGTGGACTCAGCGTTATGTAGCTGTTCGTTGACTGCCAGTGATCTGCGTTTATTGAAACGGGCGTAGCGATTGCAGATGTGATGGGACCCTCTGAAATATCTTCGGTTTCCTAAGAAAGGAACGCATTTTAAAGTAATTAAACAATACCCATAAGCACTGATTTGTGAAATAATGGAAGATTATTGGCTTTATTAGATCGCCGGGATTTACAAACTTCCTATAATGCCCAACGGGAGTCATTTAGACTTCATTGTTGATTTTATATGAATGCAATTATTTGCCTTTTCTGTTTTATATCATGTTTTCGGAACTTGGAAATTCATTGGACACAATATCCAAGTCCATTGTTGTAACAATTACGGGAAAATTGGAAGAAATAGTGCAAACAATCAAGTAACGAAAAATAATTTTATTGAATTTTATTTACATACAGTAAATGTTAAATGAATAAAGTTTGCGAGTTTCTGCGGAACGAACACTACTCGTAAGCATTGTTACACATTTTAATTTTCATTGTTGAAAGGAATGAAATCTGAGCAATTCAACACACAACTAGGTCATTGCATTTCTTGCACTTTCTAGTACAGCTGGCAGTGCAAGAACCATAGATGGCTTTACTGCATGAAAAACATTTTCCTACTTTTCTTGCAGCTGTCCTTGATTTGACAGTGCTGCGTCAATATCTCACCATCAGGCTGTCCCCTTGGGACAGCTGTTCGGCTGATTGTTTGCGCTTGCCAACTCTTCAGCTAGCTTTCCTTATAAAGGATCCAAGCATATATTGCAGCTAGATCTAAGGTGCTCTGTTGTCTCTGTTCTGGTAGAAAATTTACGGGCCTTCTGGTCAAATACATAAAAATCATACTTTGCTCCCTTATAACACTCCACTGTTGAAGGCGTTTTATTTTCATTGTCAGAAATGTCTATTTCTGGGTAGAGCGTGCTCAGAACCACTACAGTCTTCCTCCGCTTACCTTGATACACAGTTAGGGTCATATCGTCCTTCTTGTAGACTTTTGTTGAGTACAGTTCAGTTTTCATAGTTTTGACTTCGGCTGGATTTTCCCGTCTTACTTTATTTACTATGCTTTCACTTCCAGCTTCTTGGCGAGCATTACAGATGTAAAATAATTCTAATGTGTTAAGGCAAAAGAATGTAAGTCAAAAAATTAAATTTTCAGGAGAGCCTTTTTTTTGGTCCAGAGGTTAATCTTTACTATCTGTAAGTTTTCGAAGTGACGGATCCCTTCTTTCTTCTTCTTCTTCTTCTTCTTCTCTCTCTCTCTCTCTCTCTCTCTCTCTCTCTCTCTCTCTCTCTCTCTACCCTCTGTGGGTGGGGGACGCAGACGAAAAATACACCCACGGTATCCCCTGCCTGTCGTGAGAGGCTACTAAAAGGGGCGACCGAGGGATGACTGTTTTAGAACCATGAAACTACTTTTGATTAGTACCATCACGCGGGGAACACCATGGGTTGCCTGTACTTGCGAGTAGTGCCACTATTATTAGGTACACAACAGGTTTGTGATTCATAGCAGCAGTAGGTGTGGACTGTGTGTTTCCAGTACCCGTGAGTCGTACCCACGTGAGCAACACCACGGGTATGGGCGTAGCCTGTGAGTTGTACCACTTTATGAGTGACACCGTGGGTCTGCGTTGCCTGTGATTGGTACCGGTACCTACTCTGTAAGGAACACCACGGGGAATACTGGCACCCGTGATTAGTACACCTAGGTGAGGAAATTCATGGGTTTCCGTTGGCTGTGAGTGACGCCATTGTGTGAAAAACACCATAGGTCCGCGTTACCTTTACGACGCACGATACTTGTGAGTAGTACCTTAATGTTTGGAACACCGTGAGTTTACGCTACCTTTGATTAGTACCGCAGCTTGAGAAATATCATGGTTCTCCTTTACTACCGATAAGTGCCATTAGCATCCTTGTGCTTTATAAGTGGTCCCTTGGTCACTAATGTTATTATTTACACTCTTTTTTGAGTCTGATCCACTGTTTTGTTTGTTTGTTTTTTGTTTCTGTTGTGTTTATGTCCATCCATTCATTCTTCATGACATTTTTTTTGTCAGTGAATGCTTTTCATTTTTTGTTATTTCATTTCGTACCATTAGGGGCCGATGACCTCGATTTTAGGCCCCTCTAAACAACAGACATCATCATCACCTGATCGATTACATTACTTTCATCGTTTAAAGTAACACCTGAGGCAGGTATATCCTTATCACTAATAACATTGTCAACAGGTGTGAACGTTTCCGAGATATGAGGGCACTGAAGTTCAGTATATGTACGCTTATTGGCAACCAGCGCATGATTTGGATTTGGCTTGTCCAATTGGATATCTTCACTAACTGGCCGATCACTGTCATGAATAAAATCACTGAATTCGTTATCATAAAGTTCAAGTACGCTTGTCTCATAGTCCTCCAAAACACGCACAATGTCTAATTGAGCGATATTATCTGTATCCAATTGTTCTCGTTTAATGTACCTGGGTAAACATTTGGATTAAAGGAAACATCTTCTTCGTCAGTACTGTGTAAACATCTGTCAACCATCCTAGTAAGTTCCAGTCTGTCAATATCGGAATTGGATGCTTTTACTGGCGCCATTCCAACACGTGAAATAGGAATATTGTAATTACTACATCTGGCAAATAATTGTCTCTATCAAATATTTTAGAATTAGAAAAAAACTTTGAGGAATCAAAGTACAAATATACCGAGGATTATCCAATCTAAAACTATTCGAAGGGATTTATTATAGTTACCGTTATCGCTGTATTTTTCACATTGGCTCCGTTTCGCCATCTCTAAAATCTCCATATTAACCAGATGTTGAAACACCTTAGTGATGATAGTCTTCTATATCTCCCTCGTATGTTCAACCGAATCTGGATAGAGGATGATTTTCCGTCTCAGCGGCGAGAGGGCATAGTCATTCCTGTCCTCAACCCTGACAAGGATCCTAAGTATGTAGGAAGTTGCAGACCAATTTGTCTTACAAACTGCCTGTGTAAGCAGGATGGCAACCGTTTGCTGTACGCCGCTTATCGCCGAGCAATGCGGCCGGTTGGAGTACGTCTAGATAGCAGTTACAGATTGTTTGACGTACATTCGGTGCCTTGCCTTGTCAGACAACCAAGTGGGGTACCTCCGTGGGTAGTACGGCGACCTGAAATAATCCTGGACCTACACACTGGCCCGAAGGAGAACACAGACCATTTCATTTAACGGAGGCTCTCCCTGTCCGTTGTTGGCCGCTATCGAGGTTCAGTCGTCCTCTACACGGATAGTTCAAGGACAGATATGAAGGTGGGCTGTGCGTTCGTTGTCGACAATAATAGGTTTCTTTTCGCTCTCCAGGAAACCTGTAGTGTGTACACAGCAGAGCTCTATACTATCTGTAGAGCTCTGCGGTACGCACTGTACAATGAGCGCCGACACTTTTTTGTGTGTACTGACTCCTTGAGTTCCCTCCAGTCTATTGATACCTGTTTCCCTCGGCACACTCTGGTGCAGCAGATCGAGGACCTGCTGGCCGGGTGTTCGGATGCCGGCACCAGAATCACGTTTCTGTGGCTCCCAAGCCACATGGGCATAGAGGGAAACGAGTTAGCAAATCAGGTTACCAAGGAGGCAGTTACACTGCCCCCGTTGCCTTTCAAGGTTCCAGCAAGTGATATTCGCTGTCAGCTGAGGCATCTGGTCATGTCTCATTGGGAGATGGAGTGGCAGGCCATTCCACTTCCCAATAAGCTGAGAGTGATAAAGGGAACAACGAAGGTATGGAGGACTTCCCTTCGGGCTTCGCGGAGGGAAGCCGTGGTATTATGTCGTCTTCGGATCGGCCACGATATCGTAACTCACTCGCGTCTTTTGAAAGGAGAACCACCTCCGGTGTGTACCTGCGGCGACCATCTTACCGTGGTACACACCCTTACGGAGTGTATGGACCTGGTCGATCTTCGCCGTAGTCTTAACCTTCCGGGTACCATCTCCCTTATCTTGCGAGATGACGAGCAGTCAGCAGACCTCGTCATCCGCTTTATGAGGGATAGTGGTCTGTTTTGTCATGTCTAGTGATGTCCTTAGTCCTCGTGTATTTGTTTCAATTGCGCTTTTATCCCATTGACTTCAACATAGATTGTGCGTATTTTAATGTGTTATTTTAACTTCTAATGTAAATTATATATCTGCACTACCAGGCAATGCCTTATTCCTTTTCTCCCTGTATTTTCTCTTATTTTAGTAGAAAATAAGGCATTGCGTATTAGATCCACTGATTGTTGTTATCTCACCCTCATTTTTCTTCATCACCATTTTTTAAAACTCTAGTCAGTGGATACTTTTTAAAATTTTAACTTCATATCTCATGTCGTTCATCTCGTTCCATTGGGGGCCGATGACATCGGATGTTAGGCCGCTTAGAACAAGCATCATCATTGTCATCAAAATCTTCATAGTTCTTGATGGCGTTATTGTCGTAATTATTTTGTCTAACACACTGATTGTAGCTCAGAACTGTACACAAGTTAAAAATACGTACGACTTCCAACACTGAATGAAGCTTTCTGTTTGTCTTCAACATCTTTCTTGTACGTTTTGCAATAACAACATTGAGATAACCGTTCAATATATCATTCCACTATAATGTGAGAGTAACAAGCAAAGCTAAATTAATTGTTGTTACAATGTGCTGTCATCCCCTGTGGGGACGCATTGAAGAATACACTCACGGTATCCCCTGTCTGCCTTAAGAGGCGACTAAAAGGGGCCCCAGGGGCTCTCAACTTGGGAGCATGGGTTGGCGACCACGGGGCCCTTAGCTGAGTCCTGGCATTCGTTCCACTTACTTGTGCCAGACTCTTCACTTTCATCTATCCTGTCCGACCTCCCTTGGTCAACTCTTGCTCCTTTCCGACCCCGACAGTATTAGAACATTCGAGACCTAGGGAGTCTTTCATTTTCACGCCCTTCGTGGTTCTTGCCTTTCTTCGTCCATTACTTCATTTTTCGAAGTGGCGGATCCCTGCTTTTTCTTCTTTTTTCTCTTTGTCCACCTCCTTCGGCGGGGGACGCAGACGAAGTATTCACCCCCGGTATCCCCTGCCTGTCGTAAGAGGAGACTGAAAGGGACGACCAAGGGATGATTGCATCAGAACCATGAAACTACTTCTGATTAGTACCATAATGTGGGGAACACCAAGGGTCGCCTTTACTTGCGAGTAGTACCGTTCTGTTAGGTACTAAATAGTTTTGTGATTCGTAGCTCGTTTCTTTTGTTGTTGTTTTTTGGTTCATGTCCATCCATTCCTTCTTCGTGACTTTTTTATTTTGGTCAGTGGATGATTTTGATTTTTTTTTGTCATTTCATTTCGTACAATTAGGGGCCGATGACCACGATGTTAGGCCCCTTTAAACAAGCATCATCATCATCATCATCATCATCATCATCATCATCATCCAAATTCCCCGCTTCAGGAATGACTTTTCCGTGTACCCAAGTATGAGATGAAATGACAACAACTCTGTCTCAACATTGACCATATTTACAGTACACAATGAATTCCTATCCTACATAATTGTACCGGTTGGTACACCTCTACGCCGCACTTTTGAATTTTCCGCCTTAAAGTACTCCCCTACAGCAGAAACTCGGAACTTTAAAAACTGAATTATTTCAACAGTTTCTCAGAAGATGTCACTCGTTAATTTCGAACTGCTTTTATTGACTAATTATCAAGAAGTGTGGACATTCTCTGACAGACGACTCTACAAAACCTATGACCATGCACCCTGGTGCGAAGTGGTAGAACTTTATTTGACGAAATTTTATATTCATAAGTTTGTTCTTTACTGAATTTCGTTCTTTCATTTGTGGGTTGGCAATATAAATCTTTTCTTTCCGCTAGTTTTGAAGTTAGCCAATCAATAATTTCTGTCATTAATTTTCAGCCAATCGTATCTTTCTTCTCCAATTTTGATGTGTAAATTTTAGTCAGCCAATAATCGCCTGTGGGTGTGACTTAATTATTCATGAAAGGTCTCGAATCTTCCACGAGGGTATAAAACTGCTGATTTTCTCGGCTCCTGGCCACTTCAGCAACATCTAGCTTAGTGTATGGAAGTATAGCAGGGGGCGGGTAGCGCCTCTTCCTTCGGGCAGCAGCTCTTCAACAAAGGTAATGGCCGTTTAACATCTTTATTTCTTGCTAGCTCAGCAGTTTAACCCTGGGGGAAGGTCCAAAACCTTTTCAATGTAACCTACCTGTCTAAAAAGGTAACTTAGTGCCGGCTTATGTAAAATTTCCTTATTACTTTAACTGTAAATCGGGGACAGAGATTGCTTTAACCTCTCGAGCTCCCCTTCATTTTTGATTTTAGGTGACTACGTTTTCATAACCGATTTTCTACCCTTAATGTATTAAAATTTTCTTATACGAGTCACCTCCCTAGCTTGGGAATAGCCCCGGTTTAATCGGCTTAGTGCCTCTTAGTGTGTTTAGGAGTGCTAATCCACGCCTCCTTTCCTTTTGGCATTTAGGGTCATTTAAATTAAACTATTATTTTTCTTTTAAGGCCCTGTAGGCTGGGTACGAGATACCCCTGTTTAATTCTTGTAAGTTGTGCCTCGTTGGCAAGTGATTGTAAAGTATAGTATTGCCTTTAACAGGCTTGAAAAATGGACAGCGGGTCGGCTCTTTCTGGTGTTTTGAAAGGTGCCTCTAGGAGGCTTGACATTACTAGATGGGAGGAAGTGCTCCATGTAATTAGGGGTTTTCTGCCCTTTGGTAATTGGTGGTTGTGAGCTGAGAGCTCAGGAATTATAAAACTTGGGGCTCGAAGCCCAGATCGTTAAAATATCTCTAAATCTTGGATTTCCTGGTTTTCTACCTGATTTGTCAACTTGTTTTTTGTTGTATGTTCAAATTTGATATCAAATCTGTTAAGTTTGGCTGTGTTGAAAATATAACCTTTAATGACATTTTAATTCGTTTCTCGGTTTTGTACTTAGACCCTTTCCAGCCCGCACCTTCTTTCACCTCTGCTGTTTCACGGGTAACCCCGTAACCATAATATAATAATGTGTGGAATAAATCATGTTCGAATATATACAATATGATTCCAAGAGCCTTATTTACAAATGACTGAAGTTAAAATAAATATGTCATATAAATAATTGCCGATGGCGGATAATCTTCATATCGAGTGATATCGCGTAAAAGAATGGCTGGAGAAGCCTGAACGGTTACATACGCCTTCCTGTTATTTACAGATATAACATATATGAAAATAACACACTACACCAATACGGCTGATATATACATCAATACATCTTACAAACATTTAATAAAAACATACATAATCAAATCTTGTATCTCACTGTAGAGTGTCTGTTTCAATGATACCGTATAACATTAGAAATAATTCCTGCCGATTTTCTTCCGAAAGTTTGTCAGCAACTCATAATATTTACAACATAACAATAGGTAAATAACACTATCTTTGCACTTCACCATCAAAGTGTTCTGCAGTTCCGTGGCTTACCTCTCTTAGATGGCAGCAAGCAATTTGTTTTCATTGCAAAAAATATACTTAGAAAATTATTGCATTAATTTCCTTCTGCAGTTACAATAAATAATTCCCTAGTTATTCATGGCTTCTACAATAATATCAGGTCTAGGTTCACAACCTATACATGAATTCACGTTTTCTAACACAAGTACAATTTAGTGTTATCAAAACAACCCCTGGGTATTTTACTCTTAATTCGCAGAAATATATTCTGACCGTTTAAGCCACGACTAACACATGAGAGACACAAGACCCCCTCAGGGGCGATCAGTAAGGGATTGGCATGTTCCATATAAAAGATGGTGTGGATCAAGGAAATGGGCAGATATCATTAAATAATGAACCATCGAAATACAATTTAATGGTGGATGATTTATTACAAAATAACTCCTTCGTACGAATCATGGTGATGTGATATGATCACTAAAAATTATAATTTTACGTTCATCTTGCTGTACATCCAAAAAAGAAAGCAAATGGGATGGTACATGCTATTGAATTCTCATTAATTCTGACAAAACTTGTTTTCAAAAAATCATATTTATGGAATTAATTTTTGAATGTGAATTTTGATTCGCTTAGTGAATGATGCTCGTGCGCATGTCAAATCATGCAGGAATCTGGAACAAGATTTTTAAATACTTAAATTACATGGCTAGTCAAAAACGAAACACAAAAGAATTTAATAAAATTTCCTCTTTAAACTTAATTTCACTGGCTGATTATTTCTCCAATTTAATTCGACTTTTCAGTGATTATCTGTTCAGCGTAACCACAAAATACGCATGACTTTACGTGAAAAACGTACGCAAGAGATAATAAAATATTTAACTTAAATTAAATCCTTAACCATGTGTCATGAAATGGCCAGGACTTGCACTTGGACTGAATCACAAGAAGAAGAAGAAGAAGAAAGACCGTGATTCAACAAAATTTCCAGCAGAGGCTTGGGTGAAACAGACTCTCAGCCGTGATGAGTAAGATCCTCAAATACTTACATATAAGTTCAGTTTCCCAGGTCACAATTACAACACTTTGCTAGTGGGACGACGTAGAGGAAAATAATAAGACTGGTTTAAAACCCGTATTTCAAGACCCTCATCCACGATCTATATTCCAACAAGACGCCAACATCTTGCGAGTCCATGCCATGACTTATTGAAACCCGCGTGGTCGCTAATATTGGCATACCGTCATCACGCACTTCAAGATTGCACAGTACGGAAAAATACAAGTTCAACGTCGCATAACACGAGAAAATAACATGGTAAAGATACTAGAAATCTACTCAAACTACTATTCAATCCATAATCCCTTCAAGAAAGTGAACTACTTATTACAGCTGCATAGAACAGATAATACCCAGTATAAATGAAATGTCGACTTAACTTGGATGCCTTGATGACCCTGGTCTCCTTCTAGGCTGGATTCATGGCATTAGGACGCTGCCGACATAGGTCCTACGTTTATTTAGCACTGCATCCTGATGTGGGCGATGTCTCCGTTGCACACGTATTCCTTACTGCAAGTCTTCATTTCCTTAGCCGGGATCGAACTGGTACTGCTTGAGGTGCACTGAAACTTTCACAAAAATTGTTAGAGCAAATTCTCCACTCGGGGTCTCACAATCAACGTGTACTAATACGTACTTCTTCCTAGGCACTATTGACGTCTGTTATCGCCATAGATGAACTGTTCAAACTGTCAAGAAATGACACCGTTCTCCCTCGTGGCGCACGGAACAGCTGTCCAGGTCTATAAAAGACCTCCCTGCGTAGTGAACTTCTTAGCAACTCGCGTAGTCAGCAGATAAGCAAGAGAGTAAGAATACTCTAGTTCGGTTTGCCACCTACATTCTGAGCTCTGACGTCATACCTCGTGGTTCAATTGACGTCCTGACTTCCTCGGTGTTGTAATTAAACTGTCCCCTAATTTTGTTAATTAATTAATTCCCTAATTAATCGAATTTTCAAAATTATTATTATTATTATTTAAACCTTCCTGAAATGTTATACCAAAGCTTTTATACACACTGTTCGAGAATGTTTCTTAAGACGCCGAATCTGAAGTTGTAATATTATGAAGAATTTTGAATGTAATATTACTCGTGGGTAGAGAATTCAACAGTATTAAAATGTTTCCCGTCTTCTCTGGCGGTGATAACATTATCTTTCACCCCTCAACAGGTCACACAAAATAAAAAGAAGAAAATCACCCCTTTGGATTTCGCTGCCGACACTCCGCGCATGACACCTGGTGTACAGTCCGGTCACATAAAATTCATTGCCAATTACAATAGACCCAAAATGTCACACTCACCTCTTGACTAGTTTAAAATTTTATTCCCAATATAATTTTACTTAATGATCTCAAACATATTGTTATGTGGCATTTTGGTCTCAGGTCCATTAGGTAACTCTTCGATGAGGTTGTTGAACGAGTCCATGCAATGACAGATTTGGAGGTGTTCGTTTACACAATGACTGTAGCTGCTAGGCGTGCAGTATTTTTGCAGTTCTTCTTTCTTCTATTCTCCCGTTGTTTGCTCCGTAACGTTAACACGTGCCGGAATTTCGCCTTCAGACAGATAATACAGTTTTAAATGAGCCGAGTAAAACATGAATTCATGTCCACCGTCCAGGCTCTGCACTTTATATGCATTGTTGTTGTAGGCTTTAACAATCTTGTAAGGGCCGACGTACAAGTCTGCAAATTTTCCATATATGCGTTCAGTAGGGTAAGACAGTATGGGTTTGCGGATCAACACATAATCTTGTTCCTGTAGCGGTTGGCGGAATCTCTTATTCGCTACCCTCTTCCATCGCCGTCGTGCTTGTTTACGTAGGTGCTCGGCGGTCTGAATGATACACCTTTCGGGAGTCGGTCTCGGGTCTGGTAAACATGGTACTACATTTTCCCACGGTCTCGCCGGGTACTGATTGAGATGAGTGACTCCAGGAATTTGTCTCTTGGATTCGTGCACCGTGTTGTTTATACATTCCATGATGATGGGTAAGACACTGACCCATTTCCAATGTGCGTCCTTGCAATAGATACGACAAAACTTCGTAATTTCTGACATTATACTTCATCCGGATTTCCAGATGGGTATCGCACGGAATTTAAAGTGTGTTTAATGTTCAGCCTTCTCATAGCCTCCTGGAACTCAAGCGATGTAAACTGGGAACCGTGGTCTGTCAGTAGAAATTCTGGTTTACCCATTAGTTGAATAATATTCTGGGTGATTCTTCTCAGAACGGCCTATGTGTTACTCTTTTGAATGGGAAGCAGTGATACGAATTTTGAGAAAACGTTTACTGTAACTACCACATGACGGTTGCTTTTGACACCTCGAGGCTAGGGTCCGAATAGGTCTAAAGCGAACAATTCTTTTGGTTTTGTTGGCAGTATCGGGATGGGGTACTGTTTCTGTAGATGAGAGTTGTGTTTAACTCGCTGACACCTATCACATGTCCTAATGGTCATCCTTACACTTTCGCGCAACTTTACTCATTGGAACGCCTCCTGAATGGTCGCGACTGTTCTGTCTACTCCTCCGTGTCCAATCGTCCTGTGAGTAAGCCAGATAATTCCCTTCTGCAATTTATTCGGTACCACAATCCTCAGTTTCGTGCGGTCTTGATCCATAAATCTGTAGAGTATTTCATTCCTTAGAGGGTATAGAGAAGCCATACGATGTACTTGTTCGTAATTTGCATCGCCAGGTACGAGTCGTTGTTCAAAGTAGTCGATGATTTTCCTCGTTAACTCATCTCTACGTTGCGACTGCCTTAAATGCCTCAACTTACGGAGTACTTCTTGATCTTCGTCACTCAATGTCAAATAGTTTATCCTAAACGTGTTGATGTCAGGGTTCTTGCTTAGAACGTCGGCAATAACATTATCTCTGCCATGGCAATGTTCCGGCTCAATTTGGAACTGTTGGACAAAAAGTGCCCAACGCGACACGCGTTCACTTGACATTGTGGTTTTAAGCATGAAAATGAGGACTTTATGGTCGGTTCGTAAAATGACTGAGAAACCGAAAACTATCTTTTTCCAGTGTTGCAAGGCACATACAATTCATAACATTTCAAGGTCGGTGGTATTGTAAGAAACCTCGTGACTCCACAATTTACGGCTGTAGAAGGCAATATATACTTTATGTTCTGGGTTGACTGGATCCTCTTGATACAAAACTGCTCCAATCCCTACGGTGGAAGCGTCTGTCTAAATAATGAATTTAGAATTGAAATCCGGATATCCTAATTTAATATTGTCTATTAGCATCTGTTTAGTTTTCATAAAAGCTTGACTGCACTTGTCATTCCAACACCACCGGTTTTGTTCTTCTTTAATAAATCCTGTAATGGAGCGACTGTAGTAGTAGTATAGTTTGGGCAGTGGTCAGAAAAAGAACTGACACATTCCTAAAAATTGTCGGACATGTTTAATTTTGGATGGTTGTGGAAAGTTTTGGATTGCCTGGATTTTCACAGGGTTAGGTCTTACGCCTGTGCCATCAATGATGTGTCCCAAGAACAATATCTCCTTCTTGCAGAAATTAGATTTTTGAAGATTGATTTTGAATCCGGTGACTCGCAAATTTTCCAGCCGTTTTTCTAGGTTATTTAAGTGTTCTTCCATATCTTTTGAGGCCAGCAACAAATCGTCTACATAGCGAATCATAATCTCTTCAACTTCACCGGTTAAATTTTCATCTAATGCCCGAATGAGAGCTGATCCAGACGTTTTAATGCCAAAGGGCAACGTTGGAAAACATAGGTTTGCTGGTCGAATAAGGATTTTTCCTCTAATAGAATGTGGTAATAAGAAGATGTGAAATATACACCAGTGAATAAGGACATACTTCGAAATCGTCTAATCACATCTTTAATAGACGGTACTTGGTCGAACTCGGGAATAAGGCTTTCATTGAGCTGTCTGGCATCCAAATACACCCTTAAGGAACCGTTAGGTTTTTGCACCACCGTCAGTGGGTTGACGAAAGATGTTGCTGCCTTAGAAATAATACCATCGCCTCCATTTCATTGATTATTTTCTTGACCTCGGCTTGGTGCTTCTCCGGGGTAGGGTAAGGTTTCCGTTTGTAGGTCATCCAACTATTTACTCGTAAGCGTACCTATAGTCCGGAAATTTTCCGGATTTGTTGTCAAATACCTCCTCATACCGTTTTAGAAGATAGAATAATGTGCGCCTTTCCTCGTTGGAACAATCAGTCTCTTGGATCTTCTTTCTTAACTGATCGTCGAAGTTTTCTTCTTCCATTTCTTCCATTTCTTTCTCTATTGCAGCGAGGATTTCTTCCTGACCTTCATCAGCGCTCTCACTGTCCCAGGAACGTGTTTCGTTTAAGACTTGGGTATTAACGTCTTCCGAACCCTTGGCTTCCATCTCAATGGTCTCCAGAACAAGGGGGTTATCTACAGTAAAGGACATCCTTTCAGTACTGCCTGATCGACGGAACCTGATTCCATTATTAAGAACGTCAATAATGGCATTGTGCTCCTTTACAAAATCGAATCCTAAGATAACACTGAAATTAATTCTGGGAATCATCACAAAGGGATGCGAAAATATCGTATTGCCAATCGTTAAGTCAAGGAAGGTCTGTTCTTCGCATGTAGCTGATCTATCATTAATGATCCCTTTAATTTTTTCGTTGGATACTGGAATAATGGGAAGAGTCTGTCTTCTTTTCAATTCTTCAAACAGTGATTTTGAAATTACACTAATGGTTGCTCCTGTGTCAACAAGACAATGGATTCGAAGTCCGCCAGCTCTGGCTATGATAATAGGCAACCCCTGGGATCGTTTTGCATGAAATTGATGGGCAACTTCAATTAAATCCTCGAATTTAATAAACTATGCATCTACCTGTGCGATTGTCCATTCTTCCGGGTGAAAATTACTATTTTCGGCGCACTGGGAATTTAGTTCGACGGGGACTTTTTTTAGAGCCCTCATCTGGCTCGTATGGAGGTGCAGCTGGACTTAAGTTATTTGATCCGGCTTGCTTTTATATTCCAGGAATGCTATACTTTCCGTATTCACGCATTCTGGATTTACATCCATATTTTGCATCGCATGTTTCCACTTGTCCTTTTCCTGATTACTTCTCCGTAACTCCTCGATGTATCTCATACTTTCTCGGTGTCGTTCTTCCATGGTATTTCGGAAGTTCCGATGATCTTGATTATCATTTTGTCGTGAGCGGTCGTATGGTCTATTTCTTCTGTCCCTTCTAGATCCATTTCGATATCGGTTGTATCGATAGTCTTCCTGTGTCCTATCCTCTCTCCTATAATGCGGAAGGAATCTTCTGCGCTCTTCTTCCCTATTCAAGTCAGACCTGCGTTGTTGATTAGGGCAAGAGTACTGTCGATTTGCTCCTCTTACCCTGTTACATTTTCCCTCTGTTTTGGTCCAGAGATTTCCAAGACATTCACTTGCGGAAGGTGTGGTTTCGAAGGTCTTTGCGCCAGCTGAGCGTTAGTATTATCCAGCTGTCGCAAATTTGCATCCGCTTGAACTGCATTTTGAACATTAGCAGCTATCAAAATGCGTTGTACCTCTAGCGGAAATTCCTTCTGTAGAGCTCTAATTAAATCCATTTCTGATAATGGAGCGTCCAACTCTTTCATCCGCCCAAGCCGTAGGGCGAAATAGTCCGCATAGCGTGTAGGTCCATTAACATATTTCCTGGAGTAAAATTCTAATCTAAGATTTTGTTGATGGTCTGTACTCCAATATTTCTGCAGAAATGCCCGTTTAAAACCTTCAAAATTCTCAAAAGTATAGCAGAATGCGTGATACCAATTCACAGCTCCTCCGTCAAAGAATTTCTCCGCAATTCTGAGTTGTCGATCGGGTGGAATTTTGTTTTCATGTACTCCTCCAGCTCACGAGTAAAGCCTTCGGAAGACTGTTCCTGAGTCCCGCTAAATTTCCGTGGTTTATCCTCGCCCGTCCGTATAATATTTATAATTTGAGGAACATTCCCAATTGATGAACTGGCTGTTTCGGGGTTGAAAACATTTATGTTGACAGGACTTTATTGATCCTCTTCTTTATCCTGTCCCGTCAGAGTGTTTACATGTGCCTGTTCTTTGACCGTTTCTTCGATCTGGCTCTGGCGATCTAAAACTGAATTGATCAAGACTCTCGTACTTCTATCATTTTGTCGTGAGGAAGTTACGGTCCTTTTCCAGTTTTTTCATGCTATCGTCCGTTTCTCCGACCCTGAGACTGTTCACTCGAACATCTTCTGGGAGAGTACTAATTTTTTTGTAACGTCTATTTTGTCGTCTTCCATGATTTTCTTTATATCGTCGAAATGGAAATTTAATTCCTCAATCTCGATCCTATTCACCTGACAATTACTCTTGACATCCGTCAGATCTTCGCTGATTTTTCTAAGATCTTGCCTGACATCGCCTATTTCCTTTGCCTGTTCTACCTTAGCATCAGAGGCCTCCCTTTTGATGGAGTCGAATTCCTCCTCAATATTGTTCACCCCCTGCGGGTGGGGGACGCACATGTAGAATACACCCGCGGTATCCCCTGCCTGTCGTAAGAGGCGACAAAAAGGGGCGACCTTGGCGCGGACATGGATTGTGGTTTGGTATAATGTGTTGGAACTCCTGTGGATGGGAGAGGCTGAATACATCCATAGGTAATCCCTGCCTGTCGTAGAAGGCGACTAAAAGGGTTATGTGGCCGTGGTCCCCTCTTTATTTTTTATTATTTTTCCGAGGGTCAGATGTAGACCACTCAAAATTTTGATGTGCGTGCTGCCCGGCGATGGAGCTCCTATGTGTGCGACTACGCTCAAAAGCCCGTGCCAGCAACCACCCAGGACGCGGCGGGTGGGAGTGTCATGTACCCGGGCAGTGGTATCCGCCTGACAACGCAGGTCCCCGCACAGCCGAATGCCAGAAGGACATATTATTATTAATTATTTTTATTTATTTTTTCTATATTTAGTGCTCTGTATACGCTATGGGGTACATGCTATTGCGGGTGACTGGAGGAAGGGAGTCCTAGTGCTCATTGCCTCAGTCATCACGTATTAGGCATCGTTCAACATCGGACCCCGGGCAATACCTGCTATGACCAGGTGGGTATTGCCTTGGCTGCTTGGTTCGGCTACAGAGACCCCTGATCGGAGTGGGTGGCATTCGGGGAGGATACTTTCGGGATGGCGTCGAAACAACTTCCGCCAGCAACCTCGGGTAGTTCGCTACCCAAGTCTTTAACTTTTGATTCCCTAAGGGGGGCAACCCCTTGGGAACAAGCGCAGCGACTTAGTCTGGGTTCCAGCTTCCTTAGGTTCCTGGTTGCTACCAGGACCGATGGGCAAGACTTCAAGCTGGTGAAATCGATTCTCTTTAGTCGCCACATTGAAGGTGTCTACGGTGAACTGGAGGACCTGAAGAAAATGCGCAATGGTGGTTTGCTTTTAAAGACGAGCACTGCGCTCCAAGCAGATCGGTTGCTTAAGTGCGATCACTTTGGCGACATCCCCGTCAAAGTGGAAGAGCACAAAACCTTGAATCTGGTTCGTGGAGTGATTTTCCACCGCGATCTCGTCCTGAACACTGACGATGAATTGATGGAAGACATGAAGCACCGCGGCGTGACCCACGTCCGGCGTATCACACGCAAAGTCAACGGTGAAGACGTTGCCACGGGTGCGTTTATAGTCTCCTTCAAATTGTCAGTGTTGCCAGAGAAAGTCAAGGTGACAACCTATCGTTGCGATGTGAGGCCGTACATCCCGCCTCCTATGCGGTGCTATCAATGCCAGAGATTCGGACACATGGTATCTCGTTGTTCGAATCAGTCAGTGTGTGGTACATGTGGGAAAGTAGCTCACGGCGCGGAGGAATGCACGCCTCCGTACAAGTGCACTAACTGCTCTGGTCTTCATTCTCCTCGGGATCGGAACTGTCCGACCTATCTGAGTGAGAAGAAGATCCAGGAGATCAAGACCCTGGATGGTCTTTCCTACCAGGAAGCGCGCCGTAAGTTTAATTCCCTGAATGCACCGGCCAAGACACTTGACTTCAGCTTGATAGCTCAGTCCCTGCCAGGTTCCTCATTTTCACCTGCAACACCTGTCCAGAAGATCGCTGCGCCCAAGGCGGCGGTTGCTCCTGCCAGCAACGCCGCAAAGAGAACAAGCTCGAAGGCTGGTCCATCCCGGCCTTCGACCACCAATCTGCCTGTGCCGGCTAAGAAACCTACGCCGGCACAGAAGGGGAAGAAGACAACGTCTCCTTCCCCTACACGGTCGGCGAAAGCCGCGCCTAAGCCGGCGGAGGCGGCATCGTCGACCAGGGCTGGGAACTCCCCTCCCAGCCCGTCTAAACAAGAATCGACGGCGGGGAAGAAGAACGCCCTTAATAGGCGCTCTTCCAAATCTCCCACAAATGGGGTGTCACGCCCTCCACCTGGAGGGCCTGATTCTGCGTCAGCAGCTCTTCCTTCGGGGAAACCTGCGCGCTCCCCTCGTGGGCAGAAACCCCGCACCCGGACTACGTCAAAGAAGTTGAAGGCCTGCATCACCTCGTCTGATGACGAGGAGCTGCACATGGAGCACGAATCTCCATCTTCGGATGGGGATGTTAGTGTAGGTTAGGTTAGGTAGCATTCCGTTGCTCCTATCCTAATCCTCAGAAGTCCACACTTACAATATGGCACTGTTACAATGGAATTGTAACGGTTATGATAGGCATCTTGCTGAGTTGCGCCAGCTCATTAGCGAGTATTCGGCGAGTATAGTCTGTATTCAGGAAACAAACTTCCGACCAGATCATCATACGGTATTGCGAAATTTTCGACTATACTCGACAGAACGACATTATGCTCACCGGGCGTCCGGTGGCGTTGGCATTTTTGTCCGTTCTGATACCTACAGCGAGGAGGTTCCACTAAGAACCCCGCTGGAGGCTGTAGCTGTTCGCGTTCCGCTGCCTGTCATAACAACAGTGTGTAATGTCTATTTTCCGCCAGGGCTACCTCTTAACATTAATGATGTCACTGATCTTCTAGATCAGCTTCCACCTCCCTTCCTCTTGTTGGGCGATTTTAACGCCCATCACCCCATATGGGGCTCTGAGACGCCTTGCCCCCGGGGAAGAGAGCTGGAAACATTGGTAACAGACCTGGATTTATGTATTTTGAACACAGGGGAACCAACACACTTCAGTGTACGTTACGGCACATATTCTCGCATAGACGTAAGTCTATGCAGCCGAACGTTGGTTCCGCTGTTTCGGTGGAACACACACGACGATCTTTGTGACAGTGACCATTTTCCCATCATTCTTACTTTGATGAACCAAAAATCCGTCGAGGCTCCCCCTCGATGGATTCTTACACACGCTGATTGGCCAAAGTACACATCACTAGCTGTCTTTAACGATGATATCAGGCGGACCGTCGGCGAGGAAATAACTTATGTCACCAAAGTTATTCTTGCTGCTGCTGAGGAGTCCATTCCGTTCTTCTCGGGGACTCCTCGCCGAAAACTCGTTCCTTGGTGGAACGAGGAAATAGCAGCAGCTATCAAAGAACGCCGTCGTGCTCATAAACGTTACCGTAGACAGCCTACTGCGGCCAACTTGGTAACATTTAAGAAATTCCGCGCTAAGGCGCGGGTTCTTATTCGCCAAAGTAAGAAGGCTTCATGGGAGAGATATGTGTCGTCTATGACGTCACACACTCCATCATCTCAAGTGTGGACTAAACTTCGGCGTATTTCGGGTATTCATGGATCATCTTCGGTACCGGGAATTTCCATTGCAGGCAATATCGTCACTGAACCACTCTCGATTGCTAACCATCTTGCTCGCCATTTCGCGGACGTGTCTGGCTCCGGGAATTACCATCGTGACTTCCTACCTCTGAAGCGGGAGGCAGAACGTCGTCATCTCAGTTTTGCCACTCAGGCTTCAGAGGACTATAACGTGCCCTTTACGGAGTGGGAACTCCGTAGCGCATTAGCGCTTTGCAAGGACACGTCTCCTGGACCAGACAATATCCATAACCAGATGTTGAAACACCTTAGTGAGGACAGTCTTCTCTATCTCCTTCGTGTGTTCAACCGAATCTGGATGGAGGGTGACTATCCGTCTCAGTGGCGAGAGGGCATCGTCATTCCTGTCCTCAAGCCTGACAAAGATCCTAAATATGCAGGGAGTTATAGACCTATTTGTCTTACCAGCTGCCTGTGTAAGCTGTTTGAGAGGATGGTAAATCGCCGCCTTGTATGGTGTCTGGAGAAACAAGGACTCTTGTCCGAGTACCAGTGTGGTTTCCGAGCCGCTCGATCCACCACTGACCACTTGGTACGCCTGGAGAGTTCTATCCAGGATGCGTTTCTCCGCAAACAGCATTTGGTAGCTGTTTTCTTTGACTTAGAAAAGGCCTACGACACCACATGGCGATATGATATCCTTTCAGTCCTGCATCAATGGAAATTCCGAGGTAACTTGCCGGTTTTCATTGCGAATTTTTTGTCCCTCCGTCTATTCCGTGTCCGAGTAGGGAGGACATATTCGCAATACCACGTTCAGGAAAATGGAGTCCCACAGGGATCGGTTCTTAGTGTCACTCTGTTCGCGATTGCCATAAACGGTATTGTGGCTTCTGCTGGTCCCGCAGTAATACCGTCGCTATATGTGGACGATTTTGCTCTTCACTATAGCTCGCACAGTATGGCAGTCGCAGAGCGACAATTACAGCAAGCTATCCGGAAGGTGGAGCAGTGGACCTTTGAACATGGTTTTCGGTTTTCTACTGCAAAGACCTCCGTTGTCCACTTTTGCCGTCAACGTACTCTACATCCAGATCCTGAACTTTATCTAGGAAATGTCGCTCTTCCCGTGGTTGACACTTACCGATTTCTTGGGCTCCTTTTCGACAGTAAATTATCGTGGGAGCCACACGTGCGGGAGCTGAGAGTGCAATGCACCAAGAGGCTAAATCTCTTGAAATTTCTTAGCAGCACTAATTGGGGAGCTGACCGTGCGGTGCTCCTACGATTCTACAGGGCACACGTTTTATCTAGGTTAGACTACGGCAGTGCAGCATATGGCTCCGCAAGACCAAGCGTTCTTGCGAAGCTGAACAGCATCCACCACGCCGGGGTTAGGTTGGCGACGGGAGCTTTTCGTACAAGCCCCATCGCTAGCCTGCTCGCTGAGTCTGGTGTGCCGCCTTTACACCTGAGGCGCCAGCAAATGCTTCTTTCGTATGCTGCTCATTTGCGACAAATGCCACTTCATCCCAGCTATCCTTGCGTATTCAACAATGGCAACCATTTTCTGTACGCTGCCCGTCCTCGAGCTACGCGGCCGGTTGGAATACGCTTGGAGAGCAGTTACAGGTTGTTTAACGTACCTTCGGTTCCATGCCTTGTCAGACAACCGAGTGGGGCACCTCCGTGGGTAGTTCGACGTCCTGAAATAATCCTGGACCTACACACTGGCCGGAAGGAAAACACGGACCCTTCGATTTATCGGAGGCTCTTCATGTCCGTTGTTGGCCGCTATCCAGGTTCAGTCGTCGTCTACACGGATGGTTCAAGGACAGATACGAAGGTGGGCTGTGCGTTCATTGTCGACAATGATCGGTTTCTTTTTGCTCTCCCGGAAACCTGTAGTGTGTACACGGTAGAGCTCTATGCTATCTGCAGAGCTCTGCGGTACGCACTATACAATGAGCGCCGACGCTTTCTTGTGTGTACTGACTCCTTGAGTTCGCTTCAGTCTATTGATACCTGTTTCCCTCAACACCCTCTGGTGCAGCGGATCCAGGACCTGCTGGTCGGGTGTTGGGATGCCGGCACCAGAATCACGTTTCTGTGGCTCCCAAGCCACATGGGCATAGAGGGAAACGAGTTAGCAGATCAGGCTGCCAAGGAGGCAGTTACACTGCCCCCGTTGCCTTTCAAGGTTCCAGCAAGTGATATTCGCTCCCAGCTGCGACATCATGTTATGTCCCATTGGGAGATGGAGTGGCAGGCCATTCCACCTCCCAATAAGTTGAGAGCGATAAAAGGAACGACGAAGGTATGGAAGACTTCCCTTCGGGCTTCGCGGCGGGAAGCCGTGGTATTATGTCGTCTTCGGGTCGGCCATGGTATCGTGACTCACTCGCATCTTTTGAAAGGAGAACCTCCTCCGGTGTGTACCTGCGGTGACCATCTTACCGTGGTACACATGCTTACGGAGTGTACGGACCTGGTTGATCTTCGCCGTAGTCTTAACCTCCCGGATACCATCTCCCTTATCCTGCGTGATGACGTGCAGTCAGCAGACCTCGTCATCCGCTTTATGAGGGATAGTGGTCTGTTTTATCGTATGTAATGATGTCCTTTGTGCTTGTATCTTTGTGTCAATTACGCTCTCATCCTATTGACTTCATTTTAGTTTGTGTTGCGTATTTTAATGTGTTCTTTTCACGTCTAATGTAAAGTATGTATATATATCTGTACTAGCAGGCAATGCCTTATTCCATTATCTCCTGTAATTTTTCTTATTTTATTCCCAAATAAGGCATTGCGAATTAGATCCACTGATTGTTTTAATTTCATACTCATTTTTCATCGCATTTTTTAAAACTCTAATCAGTGGCTCCGTTTTATATTTTAACTATCATATGCCATTTCGTCCATCTCGTTCCATTAGGGGCCGATGACCTTCGATGTTAGGCCCCTTTAAACAACAAGCATCATCATCATCATCAATATTGTTCATACTGGCCTCGAGAATAGCTATATCACTCTGAAGTGAGGTGACTTTACCCGTGACAATCGTATTGTCCTCTTGTAATTCTTGGGTCAAATGCGCAACCTTTTCCAATGTCTTATTTTGATTTTCTCGACACTCGAACGCTATGTTATCAATACGACAGTGTGTCTCCTCCAACTTCGCAAGAAGTTCATTCAGACTTTTTCGTGACTCTTCTTGAGCTTTTTTGTTTTCGTCTTGGATTACCGTTCCCATAAGGTTCATCCGTTGTTTCACCTGTTCTATAGCCGCTCTAGTTTCCTCACGAGCTACTCTATTTTCTTCCCGAGCTACTCTATATTCTTCAATCACTCTAGTTAAAGTGTTCGTGGTTTCCTCACACGCTACTCTATTTTCTTCGTGGTTATTGTCCATGCGCTGAGTCAGCGCAGCCAACAAAGCCCTAATTTCCTCAATTCCGTTTTATGGGTCCGTTATATAGAATATGAACCTAGCCAACAGACGTCAATAATGCCAAGAATCCCCCCTAAAAGTATGGTCTTCAAGCATAAGTGAAATTAAGTATTTACAACGAGCATCATTCTTTCAGAACGCACGATCCTACTACTATAAAAATAAGTAATTCGCGTAATTTGTCAGAATTTTAAACAAAGCAAAACAAGATGGTTCAAAAATAGAAATTTATAAAGTATCGAATATTACGATTGTGATCAACCATGTCAATCCATCGAGCCCCACGCTGAAGGAAGCCAATTAATATCTGCCCGTTTAAGCCACGACTAACACATGAGAGACACAAGACCACCTCAGGGGCGATCAGTAAGGGATTGACATGTTCCTGGATCAAGGAAATGGGCAGATATCGTTAAATAATGAACCATAGAAATACAATTTAATGGTGGATGATTTATTACAAAATAACTCCGTCCTACGAATCATGATGATGTGAGATGTTCACAAAAAAAATTAATTTTACGTTTCCACGAACCTACTACGCAGGCGTAGCAGGGGGAGAGGTGATACTCCCACGTGGCGCGTCCCAGGTGGCGGATAGGGGGGTCCTCACCGGCTTGCCGGCGGACTTGAGGGAAATAAAATACCTCTCGCGGACCAAACACACACACCCTGTGGGTGGGGGAGGCAGACGAATAATACACCCACGGTATCCCCTGCCTGTCGTGAGAGCCGACTAAAAGGGGCGACCAAGGGTTGATTGTATTAGAACCATGAAACTGCTTGTGATTAGTACCACCACGCGGCGAACACCAAGGGTTGCTTTTACTTGTGCGTAGTACTACTACATTAGGTACGAAATTGGTTTGTGATTAGTAGCACACAGGAGCACCGCGCGGTCGGCTTTTGCAGTACCTGTGATTAGTACCACCATATGAGCAGGACCATGGGATGATAGCTACCATGGTTCTGCTTTGCCTATGATTAGTACCCACTATATGAGGAACACCACGGGAGAGGGAGGGGTCCCTGTGGTTAGTACTCTTATCTGATGAACACCATAGGTTTGCGTTGCCTGTACATGGCGCCGCAAAGTGAGAAAAACATAGGTCTGTATTATATGTCGAATTTCATAAGCTCTGAGTAGTACAATAATGTGTGGAATGCGGCAAGTCTCTGCTACTTTTGATTAGTACCGCAACAGAACAAATACCATGGTTCTATTTTGCTAGCGATCAGTACCGTTATGAGGGGCCGATAACTTCGATTTAGGACCCCCTTTTGACTGCACGCATAATCCATTCAGTGTTATGCTATAGCAGTAGTCCCTTGGTCAGTAATACTATATTGTCTCGTCTGTTTACGTGCATGTGAGACATTGCGGGTCGCAACCACTGATTGTTTTAAATTCATGTCCATCCATTCATTCTTCGTTCTCACGTTTTTACATTCTGGTCAGTGGAGAATTTTAGACTTTTAATATGTCATTCCGTCTCATTTCGTACCATTAGGGGCCGATGACCTTCGATGTTAGGCCCCTTAAAACAACAAGCATCATCATCATCATCAATTTTACGTTTATCTTGATGCACATCCAGAAAAGAAAGCAAATGGGATGGTACATGCTATTGAATTCTCATTAATTCTGACAAAACTTGTTTTCAAAAATCATATTTATCGAATTAATTTTTGAATGTTAATTTTGATTCGCTTAGTGAATGATGCTCGTGCGCTTGTCAAATCATGCAGGAATGTGAAACAAGATTTTTAAATACTTAAATTACATGGCTAGTCAAAAACGAAACACAAAAAGAATTTAATAAAATTTCCTCTTTAAACTTAATTTCACTGGCTGATTATTTCTCCAATTTAATTCGACTTTTCAGTGATTATCTGTTCAGCGTAACCACAAAATACGCATGACTTTACGTGAAAAACGTACGCAAGAGATAATAAAATATTTAACTTAAATTAAATCCTTAACCATGTGTCATGAAATGGCCAGGACTTGCACTTGGACTGAATCACAAGAAGAAGAAGAAAGACCGTGATTCAACAAAATTTCCAGCAGAGGCTTGGGTGAAACAGACTCTCAGCCGTGATGAGTAAGATCCTCAAATACTTACATATAAGTTCAGTTTCCCAGGTCACAATTACAACACTTTGCTAGTGGGACGACGTAGAGGACAATAATAAGACTGGTTTAAAACCCATATTTCAAGACCCTCATCCACGATCTATACTCCAACAAGACGCAAACATCTTGCGAGTCCATGCCATGACTTATTGAAACCCGCGTGGTCGCTAATATTGGCATACCGTCATCACGCACTTGAAGATTGCACAGTACGGAAAAATACAAGTTCAACGTCGCATAACACGAGAAAATAACATGGTAAAGATACTAGAAATCTATTCAAACTACTATTCAATCCATAATCCCTTCAAGAAGAAAGTGAACTACTTATTACAGCTACATAGAACAGATAATACCCAGTATCAATGAAATGTCGACTTAACTTGGAGGTCTTGATGACCCTGGTCTCCTTCTAGGCTGCATTCATGGCATTGGGACGCTGCCGACATAGTTCCTACATTTATTTAGCACTGCATCCTGATGTGGGCGATGTCTCCGTTGCACACGAATTCCTTACTTTAAGTCTTCATTTCCTTGGCCGGGATCGAACTGGTACTGCTTGAGGTGCACTGAAACGTTCACAAAAAAAGTTAGAAGAAATTCACCACTCGGGGTCTCACAATCAACGTGTACTAATATAGTATATAGTATTGCCAATCGTTAAGTCAAGGAAGGTCTGTTCTTTGCAAGTAGCTGATCTATCAGTAATGGTTGCTCCTGTGTCAACAAGAAATTGGATTCGAAGTCCGCCAGCTCTGGCTGTGTGATAATAGGCAACCCCTGGGATCGTTTTCCATGAAATTGATGGGCATCTTCAATTAAATCCTCGGATTTAATAAACCATGCATCTACCTGTGCGACTGTCCATTCTTCCGGGTGAAAATTACTATTTCAGGCGCACTGGGAATTTAGTTCGACGGGGACGTTTTTTTAGAGCCCTCATCTGGCTCGTATGGACGTGCAGCTGGACTTAAGTTATTTGATCCGGCTTGCTTTCGATATTCCAGGAATGCTATACTTTCCGCATTCACGGAATCTGGATTTACATCCATATTTTGCATCGCATGTTTCCACTTGTCCTTTTCCTCCACGAACCTGCTACGCAGGCGTAGGAGGAGGAGAGGTGATACTCCCACGTGGCGCGTCCCAGGTGGCGGATAGGGGGGTCCTAACCGGCTTGCCGGCGGACTTGAGGGAAATAAAATACCTCTCGTGGACCAAACACACACCCCCTGTGGGTGGGGGAGGCTGACGAATAATACACCCACGGTATCCCCTGCCTGTCGTGCGAGGCGACTAAAAGGGGCGACCAAGGGATGAATGAATTAGAACCATGAAACTACTCTTGATTCGTACCATCATGCGGGGAACACCATGGGTTGCATGTACTTGCGAGTAGTATCACTAACATGGTACGAAATATGTTTGTGATTCGTTGCAGTAAAAAGCCTGGCCGGGTGGATTCCAGTACCCGTGCGTTGTACCCATGTGGGCAACACCGCGGGTCTTGGCGTAGCCTGTGAGTTGTACCACTATATGAGCGACACCGTGGGTCTGCGTTGCCTGTGATTAGTACTCACTATGTGCGGAACACCACGGGGCCCTTGGGACCGGCACCCGTGACTAGTACCCTAGGTGAGGAAACTCATCGGTTTGCGTTGGCTGTAAGTGGCGCCATTGTGTGCGAAACACCATAGGTCTGCGTTACCTGTACGAAGTACAATACTTGTGAGTAGTACCATGTTTTGTGGAACACCGTGAGTCTTCGCTACTTCTGATTAATACCCCAAAATGACACATACCATGGTTCTATTTTACTCGCGACATGTACCATTCTGTGGGGCCTTAGACGTGGATTTTACACCCCCTTTAGACACCAAGCATCATTGTGCTTTATAAGTGGTTCCTTGGTCGGTAATAATGTTATTTTCGTTCTCTATTGAATCCGATCCACTGGTTTTTGTTTTTGTTTGTTTGTTTTGTGTTCTGTTGGGTTCCTATCCATCCATTCATTCTTCATGACATTTTTTATTTTTATTTTGGTCAGTTTATGATTTTGAATTTTTTGTCATTTCATTTCGTACCATTAGGGGCCGATGACCTCGATGTTAGGCCCCTTTAAACAACAAGCATCATAATCATCATGTCCTTTTCCTGATTACTTCTCCGTAACTCCTCGATGTATCTCATACTTTCCCGGTGTCGTTCTTCCATGGTATCTCGGAAGTTCCGATGATCTTGTTTATCATTTTGTCGTGAGCGGTCGTATGGTCGATTTCTTCTGTCCCTTCTAGATCCATTTCGATAGCGGTTGTATCGATAGTCTTCCTGTGTCCTATCCTCTCTCCTATAATGCGGAAGGAATCTCCTGCGCTCTTCTTCCCTATTCAAGTCAGACCTGCGTTGTTGATTAGGGTAAGAGTACTGTCGATTTGCTCCTCTTATCCCTCTTAACATTTTCCTTCTCTTTTGGTCCAGAGATTTCCACGACATTCACTAGCGGATGGTGTGGTTTCGAAGGTCTTTGCGCCAACTGAGCGTTAGTATTATCCAGCTGTCGCAAAATTGCATCCGCTCGAACTGCAATTTGAACATTAGCAGCTATCAAAATGCGTTGTACCTCTAGCGGAAATTACTTCTCTAGAGCTCTAATTAAATCCATTTCTGATAATGGAGCGTCGAACTCTTTCATCCGCCTAAGCTGTAGGGCGAAATAGTCCGCATGGCGTGTAGGTCCATTAACATTATATTTCCTGGAGTATAATTCTAATCTAAGATTTTGTTGATGGTCTGAACTCCAATATTTCTGCAGAAATGTCCTTTTAAAACCTTCAAAATTCCCAAAAGTATAGCGGAACGCGTGATACCAATTCACAGCTCCTCCGTCTAAGAATTTCTCCGCAACTGAGTTGTCGATCGGGTGGAATTTTGTTTTCATTCATGTACTCCTCCAGCTCACGAATAAAGCCTTTGGAGACTGTTCCTGAGTGCCGCTAAATTTCCGTGGTTTATCCTTGCCCGTCCATATAATATTTATAATTTGAGAAACATTCCCAATTGGTGAACTAGCTGTTTTGGGGTTGAAAACATTTATGTTTACAGGACTTTGTTGATCCTCTTCGTTATCCTGTCCCGTCCGAGTGTTTACATGTGCCTGTTCTTTGACCGTTTCTTCGATCTGGCTCTGGCGATCTAGAATGGAATTGACTCTCGTACTTCTATCTTGAAGTTTGAGGAAGTTAAGGTCCTTTTCCAGTTTTTTCATGGTATCGTCCGTTTCTCCGACTCTGAGACTGTTCACTCGAACATCTTCTGCGGGAGTACTATTGTTTTTGTAATGTCTATTTTGTCCTCGTCCATGATTTTCTTTATATCGTCGAACTGGAGATTTAATTCCTCAATCTCGATCCTATTCACCTGACAATTACTCTTGACATCCGTCAGATCTTCGCTGATTTTTCTAAGATCTTTCCTGACATCGCCTATTTCCTTTGCCTGTTGTACCTTAGCATCAGAGACCTCCCTTTTGATGGAGTCGACTTCCTCCTTAACATTGTCCATACTGGCCTTGACAATAGCTATATCACTCTGAAGTGAGGTGACTTTACCCGTGAGAATCCTATTGTCCTCTTGTAATTGATGGGTCAAATGTGTAACCTTTTCCAATGTCTTATTTTGATTTCCTCGACACTCGAACGCTATGTTATCAATACGACAGTGGGTCTCCAACTTCACAAGAAGTTCATCCAGACATTTTCGTGACTCTTCTTGAGCTTTTTTGTTTTTTTCTTGGATTACCGTTCCCATAAGGTTCATCCGTTGTTCCACCTGTTCTATAGCCGCTCTAGTTTCCTCACGAGCTACTCTATTTTCTTCCCGAGCTACTCTATATTCTTCAATCACTCTAGTTATAGTGTTCGTGGTTTCTTCACGCGCTACTCTATTTTCTTCGTGGTTATTGTCCATGCGCTGAGTCAGCGTAGCCAACAAAGCCCTAATTTCCTCCATTCCGTTTTATGGATCCGTTATACAATATGAACCTAGCCAACAGACGTCAATAATGCCAAGAATCCCCCCTAAAAGTATGGTCATCAAGCATAAGTGAAATTAAGTATTTACAACGAGCATCATTCTTTCAGAGCGCACGATCCTGCTACTATAAAAATGATAAGTAATTCGCGTAATTTGTCAGAATTTTAAATATAGCAAAACAAGATAGTTCAAAAATAGAAATTTATAAAGTATCGAATATTACGATTGTGATCAACCATGTCAAACCATCGAGACTCACGCTGAAGGAAGCCAATTAATATCTGCCCGTTTAAGCCACGACTAACACATGAGAGGCACAAGACCCCCTCAGGGGCGATCAGTAAGGGATTGACATGTTCCGTATCAAAGATGGTGTGGATCAAGGAAATGGGCAGATATCATTAAATAATGAAACATCGAAATACAATTTAATGGTGGATGATTTATTACAAAATAACTCCGTCCTACGAATCATAATGATGTGAGATGATCACTAAAAATTTTAATTTTACGTTCATCTTGTTGTACGTCCAAAAAAGAAAGCAAATGGGATGGTACATGCTATTGAATTCTCATGAATTCTGACAAAACTTGTTTTCAAAAAATCATATTTATCGAATTAATTTTTGAATGTTAATTTTGATTCGCTTAGTGAATGATGCTTGTGCGCATGTCAAATCATGCAGGAATCTGGAAAAAGATTTTTAAATACTTAAATTACATGGCTAGTCAAAAACGAAATACAAAAAATAATTTAATAAAATTTCCTCTTTAAACTTAATATCACTGGCTATTTATTTGTCCAATTTAATTCGACTTTTCAGTGATTATCTGTTCAGCGTAACCACAAAATACGCGTGACTTTACGTGAAAAACGTACGCAAGGGATAATAAAATATGTAACTTAAATTAAATCCTTAACCATGTGTCATGAAATAGCCAGGACTTGCACTTGGACTGAATCACAAGAAGAAGAAAGACCGTGATTCAATAAAATTTCCAGCAGAGGCTTGGGTGAAACAGACGCTCAACCGTGATGAGTCAGATCCTCAAATACTTACATATGAGTTCAGTCTCCCAGGTCACAATTACAACACTTTACTAGTGGGACGACGTAGAGGAAAATAATAAGACTGGTTTAAAACCCGTATTTCAAGACCCTCATCCACGATCTATACTCCAACAAGACGCAAACATCTTGCGAGTCCATGCCATGACTTATTGAAACCCGCGTGGTCGCTTATGTTGGCATACCGTCATCACGCACTTGAAGATTGCACAGTAGTGAAAAATACAAGTTCAACGTCGCATAACACGAGAAAATAACATGGTAAAGATATTAGAAACCTACTCAAACTACTATTCATTCCATAATCCCTTCAAGAAGAAAGTTAACTACTTATTACAGCTACATAGAACAGATAATACCCAGTATAAATGAAATGTCGACTTAACTTGGATGTCTCGTGGCGTGACCCACGTCCGGCGTATCACACGCAAAGTCAACGGTGAGGACGTTGCCACGGGTGCGTTCATAGTCTCCTTCAAATTGTCAGTGTTGCCCGAGAAAGTCAAGGTAACAACCAATCGTTGCGATGTGAGGCCGTACATCCCGCCTCCTATGCGGTGCTATCAGTGCCAGAGATTCGGACACATGGTATCTCGTTGTTCGAATCAGTCAGTGTGAGGTACATGTGGGAAAGTAGGTCACGGCGCGGAAGAGTGCACACCGTTCAAGTGCACTAACTGCTCTGGTCTTCATTCTCCTCGGGATCGGTATTGTCCGACCTATCTGAGCGAGAAGAAGATCCAGGAGATCAAGACCCTGGATGGTCTTTCCTACCAGGAAGCGCGTCGTAAGTTTAATTCTCTGAATGCACCGGCCAAGACACTTGACTTCAGCTTGATAGCACAGTCCCTGCCAGGTTCCTCATTTTCAACTGGAACACCTGCCCAGAAGATCGCTGCGCCCAAGCCAAAGAGAACAAGCTCGAAGGTGGGTCCGTCCCGGCCTTCGACCACCAATATACCTGTGCCGGCTAGGAAACCTACGCCGGCACAAAAGGGGAAGAAGACAAAGTCTCCTTCCGTCACGTGGTCGGCGACAGCCGAGGCCAAGCCGGCGGAGGCGGCATCGTCGACCAGGGCTGGGAAACCACCTCCCAGCCCGTCTCAACAAGAATCGACGGTGGGGAAGAAGAGCGACCTTAGCAGGCGTTCTTCCACTTCTCCTACGAATGCGGCTTCACGCCCTCCGCCCGGAGGGCCTGATTCAACGCCAGCGGGTCTTCCTTCTAGAAGACCTGCGCGCTCCCCTCGTAAGAGGAAACCCGACCCCAAAACTACGTCGAAGAAATTGAAGGCATGCATCACCTCGTCTAGTGACGGGGAGATGCACGTGGAGCATGAATCTCCATCTTCGGATGGGGATGTGAGTGTAGGTTAGGTTAGGTGGCGTTACGCTGCTCCTAACCTAAACCACAATAGTCCACACTTACGTTATGGCACTGTTACAATGGAATTGTAACGGTTATGATAGGCATCTTGCCGAGTTGCGCCAGCTCATTAGCGAGTATAGTCTTTATCAGGAAACAAATTTCCGACCTGGTCATCATACGGTACTGAGAAACTTTCGACTATACTCGACAGAACGACATTATGCTCACCGGGCTTCCGGTGGCGTTGGCATTTTTGTCCGTTCTGATACCTACAGCGAGGAGGTTCCAATACAAACCCCGCTGGAGGCAGTAGCTGTTCGCATACCTCTGCCTGTCATAACTACAGAGTGTAATGTTTATTTTCCACCAGGTGAGGCTCTTAATATCAATGATGTCACTGATCTTCTCGATCAGCTTCCACCTCCCTTCCTCTTGTTGGGCGATTTCAACGCCCATCACCCCATCTGGGGCTCAGAGTCGCCTTGCTCCCGGGGAAGAGAGCTGGAAACATTAGTAACAGAAATGGATTTATGTATTTTGAACACAGGGGAACCAACACCCTTTAGTGTACGTTACGGCACTTATTCTCGCACAGACGTAAGTCTGTGCAGCCGAACGTTGGTTCCGCCGTTTCGGTGGAACACACCCGACGATCCTTGTGACAGTGACCATTTTCCCATAATTCTTACTTTGCTGAACCACAAATCCGTCGAGGCTCCTTCTCGATGGATTTTTAAACATGCTGATTGACCAAAGTACACATCACTAGCTGTCTTTAACGACAAAATCAGGCGGACCGTCGGCGAGGAAATAACTTACATCACCCAGGTTATTCTTGCTGCTGCTGAGGAGTCCATTCCGTTCTACTCGGGGACTCCTCGCCGAAAGCTCGTTCCTTGGTGGAACGAAGACATAGCAGCAGCTATCAAAGATCGCCGTCGCGCTCATAAATATTACCGTAGACAGCCCACTGCGGCCAACTTGGTAACATTTAAGAAACTCCGCGCTAAGGCGCGAGTTCTTATTCGCCAAAGTAAGAAGGCTTCATGGGAGAGATGATGATGATGATGCTTGTTGTTTTAAGGGGCCTAACATCGAAGGTCATCGGCCCCTAATGGTACGAAATGAAAGAACAAAAACTTCAAACGCATCCACTGACCAAAATAAAAATAAAATATGGCATGAAGAATGAATGGATGGACAGGAACTCAACAAAACACAAAACAAACAAACAAAAGCCAGTGGATCGTATACAATACAGATAGAAAATAACATTATTACCGACCAAGGAACCACTTATAAAGCACAATGATGCTTGGTGTCTAAAGGGGGTGCAAAATCCACGTCTAAGACCCCACAAAATGGTACATGTCGCGAGTAAAAGAGAACCATGGTATGTGTCATGTTGGGGTATTAATCAGAAGTAGCGAAGACTCACGGTGTTCCACAAAAGATGGTACTACTCACAAGTATTGCAATACGTACAAGTAACGCAGACCTATGGTGTGTCTCACACAATGGCGCAACTCATAGCCAACGCAAACCGAGAAGGTTCCCCACCTAGGTGTACTAAACACGGCGCCGATATTCGCGTGGTGTTCCTCACATAGTTGGTACTAATCACAGGCAACGCAGACCAACGGTGTCGCTCATATAGTGGTACAACTCACAGGCTACGCCCAGACCCGCGGTGTTGCACACATGGGTACGACGCACGGGTACTGGAAACCACCAGGCCAGGCTTTTACTGCTACTAATCACAAACCTATGTCGTACCGAATTTAGTGGTACTACTCGCAAGTACAGGCAACCTATGGTGTTCCCCGCGTGATGGTACGATTCAAAATTAGTTGCATGGTTCTAATTCAGTCAGCCCTTGGTCGCCCCTTTTAGTCGCCTCTTACGACAGGCAGGGGATACCGCGGGTGTATTCTACATGTGCGTCCCCCACCCGCAGGGGGTAGTGTGTTTGGTCCGCGAGAGGTATTTTATTTCCCTCAAGTCCGCCGGCAAGCCGGTTAGGACCCCCCCCCCCTATCCGCCACCTGGGACGCGCCACGTGGGAGTGTCACCTCTCCCCCTGCTACGCCTGCGTAGCAGGTTCGTGGTCATGGGAGAGATATGTGTCGTCTATGACGTCACATACTCAATCATCTCAAGTGTGGACTAAGCTTCGACGTTTTTCGCGTATCCAAGGATTATCTTCTGTACCGGGAATTTCCAATGCAGGCAACATCGTCACTGAACCCCTCCTGATTGTTGACCATCTCGCTAGTCATTTCGCGGATGTATCTGGCTCCGGGCATTACCATCCTGCTTTCCTCGCTCTGAAGCGGGAGGCGGAACGTTCTCACCTTAGTTTTGGCTCTCAAGCTTCAGAGGACTACAACGTGCCCTTTACGGAGTGGGAACTCCGCAGCGCCTTAGCGCTTTTTAAGGAAACGTCTCCTCGACCAGACAACATCCATAACCAGATGTTGAAACACCTTAGTGATGATAGTTTACTATATCTCCTTCGTGTGTTCAACCGAATCTGGTTGGAGGGTGATTTTCGTCTCAGTGGCGAGAGGGCATAGTTATTCCCGTCCTCAAGCCTGACAAAGATCCTAAGTATGTAGGAAGTTACCGACCGATTTGCCTTACAAACTGCCTGTGTAAGCTGTTTGAGAGCATGTTTAATCGCCGACTCGTGTGGTGTCTGGAGATACAAGGACTCTTGTCCGAGTACCAATGTGGATTTCGAGCCGCTCGATCCACCACTGACCACTTGGTACGCCTGGAGAGCTCTATCCAGGATGCGTTTCTCCGCAAACAGCACTTGGTAGCTGTTTTTTTTGACTTAGAGAAGGCTTATGACACCACATGGCGATATGGTATCCTTTCAGCCCTGCATCAATGGAGATTCCGAGGTAACTTGTCGGCGTTTATTGCGAATTTCTTGTCCCTCCGTCTATTCCGTGTCCGAGTAGGGAGGACATATTCGCAATACCACGTACAAGAAAATGGGGTACCACAGGGATCGGTCCTTAGTGTCACTCTGTTCGCGATTGCCATCAACGGTATTGTTGCTGCTGCTGGTCCAGCAGTTATACCGTCGCTATATGTGGACGATTTTGCTCTGCACTATAGCTCGCGTAATATGGCAGTCGCAGAGCGACAATTACAACACGCTAGTAGGAGGGTGGAGCAGTGGACCTTACAACATGGCTTTCGGTTTTCTGCCGCAAGGACCTCTGTTGTCCACTTTTGTCGTCAACGTACTCTTCACCCCCATCCTGAGCTTTATTTAGACAACGTTGTTCTTCCAGTTGTTGCCACTTACCGACTTCTTGGGCTCCTTTTCGACAGTAAATTATCGTGGGAGCCACACGTGCGGCAGTTAAAAGTGCAATGCATTAGGAAGCTTAATATCCTTAATTTTCTTAGCAGCACTTCTTGGGGGGCTGACCGCACGGTGCTCCTGCGATTCTATCGGGCACACATTTTATCCCGGTTAGACTACGGCAGTGCAGCATATGGCTCCGCAAGACCAAGCGTTCTTGCGAAGCTGAACAGTATCCACCACAGCGGGGTTAGGTTGGCGACGGGAGCTTTTCGTACAATCCCCATCGCTAGCCTGCTCGCTGAGTCTGGTGTGCCGCCTTTACACCTGAGGCGCCAGCAACTTCTACTTACATATGCTGCAAATTTGCGAGAGGTGCCACTTCATCCAAGCTATCCTTGCGTGTTCAACAATGGCAACCGTTTGCTGTACGCTGCTCGTCCTCGAGCGACGCGGCCGGTTGGGATACGCTTGGATAGCATTTCCGAATTGTCTGACGCACCTTCCGTTCCTTGCCTTGTCAGACAACCAAGTGGGGTACCTCCGTGGGCCGTACGACGACCTCAAGTAATCCTGGATCTACACACTGGCCCAAAGGAAAACACGGACCCTTCGATTTATCGGAGGCTCTTCCTGTCCGTTTTTGGCCGCTCTCCAGGTTCAGTCGACGTCTACACGGATGGTTCAAGGACAGATACGAAGGTGGGCTGTGCGTTCGTTGTTGACAATGATAGGTTCCTTTTTGCTCTTCCAGCAACCTGTAGTGTGTACACAGCAGAGCTCTATGCTATCTGTGAGGCTCTGCGGTACGCACTGTACAATGAGCGCCGACACTTTCTTCTGTGTACTGACTCCTTGAGTTCGCTCCAGTCTATAGATACCTGTTTCCCTCGGCACTCTCTGGTGCAGCTAATCCAGGACCTGCTGGCCGGGTGTTGGGATGCTGGCACCAGAATCACGTTTCTGTGGCACCCAAGCCACATGGGCATAAAGGGAAACGAGTTAGTAGATCAGGCTGCCAAGGAGGCAGTTACACTGCCCCCGTTGCCTTTCAACGTTCCAGTAAGTGATATTCGCTCCCAGCTGCGACATCTTGTTATGTCCCTTTGGGAGATGGAGTGGCCGGCCATTCCACATCCCAATAAGCTGAGGGCGATAAAAGGAACAACGAAAGTATGGAGGACTTCCCTTCGGGCTTCGCGGAGGGAAGCCGTGGTATTATTTCGTCTTCGGATCGGCCACTGTATCTTGACTCGCTCGCATCTTTTGAAAGGAGAACCCCCTCCGGTGTGTACCTGCGGCGACCATCTTACCGTGTGCACATCCTTACGGAGTGTGTGGACCTGGTCGATCTGCGCCGTAGTCTTAACTTTCCGAGTACTATCTCCCTTATCTTGCGTGATGACGAACAGTCAGCAGACCTCGTCGTCCGCTTTATGAGGGATAGTGGACTGTTTTGTCGTGTGTGATGCTGTCCTTTGTCCTAGTGTGTTTTGTGTCACTTTCGCTTTTATTCTATTGACTTCATTTATTTTGTGTTGCGTATCTTAATGTGTTATTTTAACTTCTCTCGTAAATTATGTACTACCAGGTAATGCCTTATTCTTTTGTTTTCCTGTAGATTCTCTTATTTTATTAGAAAATAATGCATTGCGTATTAGATCCACTGATTGTTTTGCTCTCACCCTCATTTTTCTCCATCATTTTATTTTTAAACTCTAGTCAGTGGATATGTTTTTAAAATTAACATCATCTCTCATATCGTTTATCTCGTTCCATTAGGGGCCGATGACCTTCGATGTTAGGCCCCTTTAAACAACAAGCATCATCATCATGGTTTGTGGAGTTATTTTCCACCGTGATCTCGTCCTGAACACTGACGATGAATTGATGGAAGATATGAAGCACCGTGGCGTGACCCACGTCCGGCGTATCACACGCAAAGTCAACAGTAAAGACGTTGCCACGGGTGCGTTTATAGTCTCATTCAAATTGTCAGTGTTGCCAGAGAAAGTAAAGGTGACAACCTATCGTTGCGATGTGAGGCCGTAGATCCCGCCTCCTATGCGGTGCTATCAATGCCAGAGATTCGGACACATGGTATCGCGTTGCTCGAATCAGTCAGTGTGTGGTACATGTGGGAAAGTAGCTCACGGCGCGGAGGAGTACACACCTCCGTACAAGTGCACTAAGTGCTCTGGTCTTCATTTTCCTCGGGATCAGAATTGTCCGACCTATCTGAGTGAGAAGTAGATCCGGGAGATCAAGACCCTGGATGGTCTTTCCTACCAGGAAGCGCGCCGTAAGTTTAATTCCCTGAATGCACCGGCCAAGACGCTAGACTTCAGCTTGATAGCTCAGTCCCTGCCAGATTCCTGTGCAGAATATCGCTGCACCCAAGGCGGCGGTTGCTCCTGCGAGCAACGCCTAAAAGAGAACAAGCTCGAAGGCTGGTCCATCCCGGCCTTCGTCCACCAATCTGCCTGTGCCGGCTAAGAAACCTACGCCGGCACAGAAGGGGAACTTACAAGGTCGGCGAAAGCCGCGCCTAAGCCGGCGGAGGCGGCATCATCGATCAGGGCTTGGAAATCCCCTCCCAGCCCGTCTAAACAAGAATCGACGGCGGGGAAGAAGAGCACCCTTAATAGGCGCTCTTCCAAATCTCCTACAAATGGGGTGTCACGCCCTCCACCTGGATGGCCTGATTCTGCGTCAGCATGTCTTCCTTCGGGGAAACCTGCGCGCTCCCCTCGTGGGCAGAAACCCCGCACTCGTACCACGTCGCAGAAGTTGAAGACCTGCATCACCTCGTCTAGTGACGAGGCGCTGAACATGGAGCACGAATTTCCATCTTCGGATGGGGATGTGATTGTAGGTTAGGTTTGGTTAGGTAGCATTCCGCTGCTCCTATCCTAATCCTCAGAAGTCCATACTTACAATATGGCACTGTTACAATGGAATTGTAACGGTTATGATAGGCATCTTGCTGAGCTGCGCCAGCTCCTTAGCGAGTATTCGGCGAGTATAGTATGTATTCAGGAAACAAATTTCCTACCAGATCATCATACGGTCATACGAAATGTTCGACTATACTCGACAGAACGACATTATGCTCACCGGGCTTCCGGTGGCCTTGGCTTTTTTGTCCGTTCTGATACCTACAGCGAGGAGGTTCCACTACAGACCCCGCTGGAGGCTGTAGCTGTTCGCGTTCCGCTGCCTGTCATAACAACAGTGTGTAATGCCTATTTTCCGCCAGGGCTACCTCTTATCATTAACGATGTTCTAGATCAGCTTCCACTAACCTTCCTCTTGTTGTGCGATTTTAACGCCCATCATCTCATCTGGGGCTGTGAGACCCCTTGCCCCTGGGGAAGAGAGCTGGAAACATTGGTAACAGACCTGGATTTATGTATTTTGAACACAGGCGAGCCAAAACACTTCAAAGTACGTTACGGCACATATTCTCCCATAGACGTAAGTCTATACAGCCGACGTTGGTTTCGCTGTTTCGATGGAACACACACGACGATCTTTGTGACAGTGACCATTTCCCCATCATTCCTACTTTGTTGAACCAAAAACCTGTCGAGGCTCCCACTCGATGGATTTTTATACATGCTGATTGGCCGAAGTACACATCATTAGCTGTCCTTAACGACTGTATCAGGCGGACCGTCGGCGAGGAAATAACTAACATCACCCAAGTTATTCTTGCTGCTGCTGGGGAGTCTATTCCGTCCTCCTCGGGGACTCCTCGCCGAAAACTCGTTCCTTGGTGGAAGGAAGAAATAGCTGCAGCTATCAAAGAACGCCGTCGTGCTCATAAACGTTACCGTAGAAATCCTACTGCTGCCAACTTGGTAACATTCAAGAAATTCTGCGCTAAGGCGCGGGTTCTTATTCGCCAAAGTTAGAAGGCTTCATGGGAGAGATATGTGTTGTCTGTGACGTCACACACTCCATCATCTCAAGTGTGGACTAAACTTTTATTTATTCACGAAGCACAAGATACAGCTACACTGAGCAAATTTCACTTGCACTGTCAACAGACTATTTAACAAACGTAAACTTTCATAATAAAATATAACAAACATAACAAAATATAACAAGATCAGGTACACATCCTACTAATAACTGTCCAAATCGAAAACCATGAGAATGTCCATGTTCATAGCCAAGTCGTCGTGGGTCAAGATGGCGGTATAATCCCTTCACATCAACTTATCTTTAAGGTACTATTTACACACCTCTCGAATACACTTTTATTGATGCTATATCAAGCTCTTGTCTCCTATTAATATTGTTAAAGAATGTTGGGAGGCGGATTAGGAAAGATCGTTGAAGTATTGAGTGCTGAGTGTGGGGAATGTGGAGAAGGTCTTCGGTTCTGGTGGAGCGGGAAGGAACGCGGAGAGAGAAAAGAGAAACAAGATGTTCCGAGCGGTAATGTCCATTTAAGATCTCGTGGAGGAAACTCAGGTCAGCTACCTGTCGCCTGATGTGCAGCGATGACACATTAATTGCCATTAATATCTGCTGCGTAGACAGATTTCTGAGCTTGGGGTTTCTGTTCCTTACAATTGCAGCGAAGAAGGGCACTGCTCTGTCTAACTGCTTGGTATTGGAGGGGGCGGCTGTTGACCAAATTGGAGAGCAGTTGTTTAAGAGAGGTTGAACGATCGTGAGGAAGAAGTGGCGAAGAGCAACGGGGTCAGAAATTTCTGTGAAGCGATAGAGAATGCCTAGTAATTTCATAGCCTTGGTTGTATATGTTTCTATATGGGTCTTAAATTGTAATTTTGTATCGAATATTACACCTAGGTCACGCTGTTGCGTAACCACGGTGATGGGCTTGTCGAGTAGGTAATATGATGTCGGTAGAGGAGATTTACGCAGTGTTATGGTCATGTGGCTGCATTTTTGTGGATTGGGGATAAGTTTCCAAGTACGGCACCAGTTCGAGAGGGCATTAAGCGATGACTGCAGCAGAGCTGCATCTGCTGGATTCCTGATTTCCCTAAATATCTTGCAGTCATCAGCAAAGAGTAGGGTATTCGCTGTTTCGTTGAGTTCGGACGGCAGATCGTCCATAAACAAAGAAAACAGCAAGGGGCCAAGAGTACTGCCTTGTGGGACACCGGAGGTGACTGGTAACCATGAGGATGAAGTGCCTGATATTACCACTCTCTGCCAACGGTTATGTAGGAAGCCAGCAAGAAGGATAATAAATTATCGTGGGAGCCACATGTGCGGCAGTTGGAAGTAAAACGTGCTAAGAAGCTTAATATCATGAAGTTTATTAGCAGCACTTCTTGGGGGGCTGACCGCGCGGTGTTCCTACGATTCTATAGGGCACATATTTTATCTGGCCTAGACTACGGCAGTGCAGCATATGGCTCAGCAAGACCCAGCGTTCTTGCGAAGCTAAACAGCATTCACCACAGCGGGGTTCGTTTGGCGACGGGAGCCTTTCGTACAAGCACCATAGCTGGCCTGCTCGCTGAGTCTGGTGTGCCGCCTTTACACCTGAGGCGCCAGCAACTGCTTCTTACCTATGCTGCTAATTTGCGACAGATGCCACTTCAGTCAAGATATTCTAGCGTTTTCAACAATGGCAACCGTTTGCTGTACGCCGCTCGTCCCCGTGCAACGCGGCAGGTTGGAATACGTTTAGATAGCAGTTACAGATTGTTTGACGTACCTTCGGTTCCTTGCCTTGTCAGACAACCAAGTGGGGTACCTCCGTGGGTAGTACGGCGACCTGAAATAATCCTGGACCTACACGCTGGCCCGAAGGAGATCACGGACCATTCCATTTAACGGAGGCTCTTCCGGTCCGTTGTTCGCCGCTGTCCAGGTTCAGTCGTCGTCTACACGGATGGTTCAAGGACAGACAGGAAGGCGGGCTGTGCGTTCATTGTCGACAATGATAGGTTTCTTTTCGCTCTCCCGGAAACCTGTAGTGTGTACACAGCAGAGCTCTATGTTATCCGCGAAGCTCTGTGGTACGCACTGTACAATGGACGCCGTCACTTTCTTGTGTGTACTGACTCCTTTAGTTCACTCCAGTCTATTGATACCTGTTTCCCTCGGCACCCTCTGGTGCAGCGGATCCAGGACCTGCTGGCCGGCTGTTCGGATGCCGGCACCAGAATTACGTTTCTGTGGCTCCCAAGCCACATGGGCATCGAGGGAAACGAGTTGGCAGATCGGGCTGCCAAGGAGGCAGTTACACTGCCCCCGTTGCCTTTCAAGGTTCCAGCAAGTGATATTCCCTCTCAGCTGAGTCAGCTGGTTATGTCCCATTGGGAGATGGAGTGGCAGGCCATTCCACTTCCCAATAAGCTGCGAGCGATAAAAGGAACAACGAAGGTTTGGAGGACTTCTCTTCGGGCTTCGCGGCGGGAAGCCGTGGTATTATGTTGTCTTCGGATCGGCCATGGTATCCTGACTCACTCGCATCTTTTGAAAGGGGAACCGCCTCCGATGTGTACCTGCGGCGAACACCTTACCGTGGTACACATCCTTACGGAGTGTGTGTACCTGGTCGATCTGCGCCGTAGTCTTAACCTTCCGAGTACAATCTCCCTTATCTTGCGAAATGACGAGCAGTCAGCAGACCTTGTCATGCGCTTTATTAGGGATAGTGGTCTGTTTTCTCGTGTGTGATGATGTCCTTTGTCTTAGTGTTTTTTGTGTCAATAGCGCTTTTATTCCATTGACTTCATTTTAGTTTGTATCGCGCATTTTAGTGTGTTCTTTTAAAGTCTAATGGAAAGTATGTATATAAATATCTGTCTTAGCAAGCAATGCCTTTTTCCTTTGTCTCCTGTATTTTCTCTTATTGTATTACAAAATAAGGCATTGCGAATCAGATCCACTAATTGTTTTAATCTCATACTCATTTTCCATCACCATTTTTTAAAAACTCTGGTCAGTGGATACGTTTTAAAATTTTAACTGTCGTATATCCTGTCGTCCATCTCGTTCCATTAGGGGCCGATGACCTTCGATGTTAGGCCCCTTAAAACAACAAGCATCATCATCGTTGCCTTTCAAGGTTCCAGCAAGTGATATTCGCTCTCAGCTGAGACAGCTGGTCATGTCTCATTGGGAGATGGAATGGCAGGTCATTCCACTTCCCAATAAGCTGAGAGCGATAAAAGGAACAACGAGGGTATGGAATGCTTCCCTTCGGGCTTCGCGAAGGGAAGCCGTGGTATTATGTCGTCTTCGGATCGGCCACGGTATCACGGTGTGTACCTGAGGGGACCATCTTACCGTGGTACACATCGTTACGGAGTGTATGGACCTGGTCGATCTTCGCCGTAGTCTTAACCTTCCGGGTACCATCTCTCTTATCATGCGAGTTGACGAGCAGTCAGCAGACCTCGTCATCCGCTTTATGAGAGGTAGTGGTCTGTTTTACCGTGTCTAGTGATGTCGTTTGTCTTCGTGTATTTGTTTCAATTGCGCTTTTAACCTATTGACTTCATTTAGTTTTGTTGCGTATTTTAATTTATTTTAACGTCTAATGTAAGTATATATATATTGCACCCGCCCCTACCTAACTGGCACCGGCATGAGATCTACAGGGTCGCTAACAGGTCATGAAGTAAGAAATAAATAGGCGCTGAACTAAAGTAAGCTTAGAGGCGTACAAGGGAGGAGAAGCGGGGCATATAACTAAAAATGAGAACACCTTCGAATTAAAATATTTGACTCACAAACCGGTTTATTGAACCTTAATGATAATGGGAAATGATGCATTAAATTACCCTAATGAACTACATTAACATTTACAAATGCTTGTTGTAGGTTGTTTGTGGACCTCAGTCCGTTATACGTGATAGAAACGAGTACGTTATCGCGAAGCGATCTATCGTGACATATAGCGAATGGAAACTTTATCATAACACTGAGGCTATATTATCGCTAACACATAAAACTAACATGCGTCCGACCACACGTCTGAGCAATCCCTATTATAATAAAGACCTAAATTTCCCAATGAAATGACAAAAAGAAATGAAAATACACACATATGATACAACACCTGGGATCGAACCGACCCTCGCTATTCTAGGCATCGTCGAGCTGATGGACAGAACCACCACTGACCTTATGTACAACCACACATGACACAAAAAAAACACATACATGGTACATGATATGCAAGAAAAACACGTAAAAGGCACTTGATCTTCCTTCTGACACTGTAGGCCTCCAATGCCTACGTTGAGCATCGAACTGACAACCTCTTGCGATGAAGGCAGGGTCCTGTAATCCCTATCTAATTATACTGGTACAATTAACAACGATTCATTGGCAAACATTACCATCATCGGCCGGGTCGTGTGTTAATTATTTCACAGCTCTGCCGTGTTAGGTAGATCACATTATTTCGCCGTTCAAAGAAACTAACTTCCCTTTTAACAGCCACGTCCTTCCTTCCTCCGCTTACGGGACATTCAGACAAAAAATACACGCTGGGCCAAGGCCAGGCGGTGATTCACCCTCCCCTAGGGGTCCACCCACATTAACAGGCGTAACATTCCCTTTTAAAAGGAAACTGTAACACATCACTCGGACGTACTTCCACAATAAACTGCGGTCTTAAAATGACTCGCGCAACTCACCTTAAAAGAAACACACATCTACCCAGCAGTATCATATCATTCTTACAACGCGACTCCCGTCTCATAAAGGTATTCTTTGCCCGATTGTTATTATTATTATTATTATTATTATTATTATTATTATTATTATCGTCGTTCTACATAGCTTACCCGCTACCTTACTTATACGTGGCCATCGCGCGGAATCTATACAGCAATTACAACACAATTAAGCACTCGCGCGGCAATTAACATCTGATTACTGACTGCTAATTAATCGATGGTCGGCACACGGCTACCCTATCGTCACATGGCAATACATGCATTAATTAATTACTTTTCACACGAATCGATGTTTAATACACTTATTATGATCACTTCCTGGTATATTTAATCACCACAACAATTTAAACTTATCACTCCTTATCTAAGTATTTCAAAGGGTGGAAATTGGAGGTTGTCACGTTGGCCGCTGGGTCTCGTAGTGACGTGCCTTTGCATACCTCAGTACTTACCGTTTTATATACCATGCACTTATCAAATTAATGAATACTCTAATAACTACTCTCACTGCACTCCCATAAACTAATTATTACTGGTCTTCTGACGCAAATAAACAACAGAATCTCCCAAGAAAGAAATAATTGAAAGAATCACTATCCCAAGCAAAGCTAAAGTATTATATTCCCTTAATTATTTACACTCGATTACTCAGACCTGTAGTCGGTTTCCTAAGCTAAGAATTAATTACTACGCGCCCATTCCGGCGCTCTATTTCCACAGGACTACATCTTTAAATCCCTTATAGCGTCAGTTTACAATAAATATTCCCATCCCCTCTATGCATGCCAGGTATTAGAACTTTGTACTCATCTCTATCACATGGTGATGATGCCGTCGTCAACTCGGGAAGTCCATCCTGAGTTTACTCCTCCTCCATGGGCACCACGGTGATGATTTCCATTAATATTCCATCTTGAAGTTGCTGAGCCATTGTTTGATGATGTTGGAGCCGCTAACACTTAATCCTGCACAGACACAACGACACTGTTTAAGTCACACTCCGGTTGACAGCGTTCAATGTGAACGTCCGGTCACGATCTCCTATGCGACTACGTAAGATTCTTATATTATAGTAATCATAATAATATGACTTTCCACGTCACGGTTTTCCAAAAGGTTGACACTGGCGTCACAGAGATCAAACTAAACACTGTTTATGCAAATTGGATTATTTCAGCTTAAATAGGAATTAATTTCTATTGAACAAAGACCTAACGAGGGCTTAAAAGAGCGTAGCTGCGCCGTCAATGAACCGCAAACCCGGACTGACGCTTGTCCCGTTCTGCAGTAGTTTTTACTAGGGAGCGGTACCCCTTCCCCTAATTTGCGTAGCGCCTATTCCCGGCGTACTCGAGGTAAAATAGTGCGGGCGACCGGTGACCAATATCTAGTTGGTGCGATTTAGACATAACCACTCAATTATCCTTCGGTGAATCTCTTTAAATTAATTAAAATCTGTTCTGCTCCCCCTACCGCACGGGGTGAAGTCCCGATCTCGAGGAGCTGTCGTGAGACTAAACAGATGGCCCCAGTACTTTTCCACGCAGAAACAACACAGTATTCTTTCTTCGGCTGAAAGTTATCACGGAAGAGGACATTAAACACTCTAAATAAATGTCCCAATGACATTTATCCCTTTTAAATCGGGAGATGAGCCCCTAATTAGAGTTTTATTAATTTTCTATCTCGTAGGTAATTAAGTTGGCCAGTCCGATTCCAAGATGGCTCCTATATTCCGTTTCGAAAAAGTTAGTTTCCCCTCATTCTGTGAGTCTTGAGGAGGGATGTCTTCTCTCGAGTGATGTCACAGGGAATCCCCATTCATAACCCCTCCCGGGTCTAAGTTGGCTTGGCTTCATCTACGGGGCCCCCGCTACACAAAGGATAATACTGCGCAATAAGTCGCAGACAAAGAAATCTCGCAGAATAATTTTGAAATACACAATTTATATATCTCAATGGTATGAATATTAATTAGTTTCGGTATGACCTCTATTAATGATATGAATATTAATCATTTTCAGCGTTCTTTCCCTTTAATAGCATTGCGTGCGTAATTATGGAGATCGATATCAACCAAAGGTCCTTGGATCATGCCCCTGTCGGGTTCAATATATATATATATATATATATATGCACCACCAGGCAATGCCTTATTCCTTTTCTCCCTGTATTTTCTCTTATTTTATTAGAAATAAGGCATTGCGAATTAGATCCACTGCTGTTTTCATCTCATACTCATTTTTTGATCACCAAATTTGTTTACTCTTGTCAGTGGATACATTTAAAAAATTTTACAAATCATGTATCATGTCGTCCATCACGTTGCATTAGGGGCCGATGACCTTCGATGTTAGGCCCCTTAAAACAACAAGCATCATCATTAACATCATCAACAACTTGCGACATATACCATTCTGAGAGGCCTTAGACATGTATATTGGACCCCTTTAGAAATCAAGCATCCTCGATTCAGGATTGTGCTTCATGAGTTCACCCTTGGTCAGAATGAATTATCTATGATCTTTTTTGAGTAGGATCACTCCTTTGTTTACTCGTTTTTTGTTGTTTTTTGTTTTTGTTTCATGTCCATCCATTCCTTCTTCATGACGATTTTTTTATTTTGGTCAGTGGATTATTTTTATTTTTTGTTGTAATTTATTTCGTACCATTAGGGGCCGATGACCTCGATGGTAAGCCCCTTTAAACAACAAGCATCATCATCATCATTATCTCATGCTCATTTTTCATCACCTTTTTTAACTCTAGTGAGTGGATATGTTTTAAAATTTTAACCGTTATATATCACTTCGTCCATCTCGTTTCATTAGGGTCCGATGACCTTCGATGTTAGGCCCCTTTAAACAACAGGCATCATCGTCAGATCATTGGCTTCAAGCCCTCGCTTCATTTTTCCTGAGCTCCTAGCTCAAATTTAAGAAGAGCTCAAATTTACTCAAGGGCAAAAATCCCACAATACATGGAGCACTTGCTCCCGAAATCACAATGTGAGGCCTCCCAGAAGCACTTTTTCAACACTTGAAAAAGAGCTAACGTGCTCTCAGTTTTCCAAGCCTACTCAAGGCAACATAGCATGAAACTCTAATAACCTCTGACCTTGCCAGGCACTATTTAAAATAGAAAACTTATTACACAGAGGTATCTAATACCCAACCTACATGGCCTTAGTGAAAAAGAACAGGTTAATAAACGGCCCGAGTACAATTTGAATGGAGTCGAAGACTGAGCTCCTTAAACTTAAAACTTATAGGGCGCTTGGCCGACGAAAGAGGGGCTATTCCCAAACTACTGAGGTTGCATGCATGGAAATAACTTTAATACGTCGCAGAAACGAAGCGTGGCACCTCAAACCAAGATGAAGGGGAGCTCGAGAGGGTACATCGCTCTCTATACCCGATTTGCAGTTGAAGATTTTATGTTAATACATTAGCCGGCAGAAAGTTACATTTTTAGAAAAGGTTACATAATTGATGATTCGGACCTTTCCCTCGGACTGCGGAGCTAGCAAGAAAGAAAGAAAGAAAGAAAGAAAGAAAGAAAGATGTTATGTGGCCATTACTTGCTAGAAGTTCTAGCAGCTGACGAAGAGGCCTTCCGCCTCCTGCTTGAGACACACACTCGGTAAGATGACGATCAATTGGCCAAAAAGCGTGAAAATCCGCAGTTTATAAACCCTCGGGGGAAGTTCGAGACCATTCAAGATTAAACTAGCCACATTCCACGAACCTGTTACGCAAGCGTAGCGGGGGGAGAGGTGATACTCCCACGTGGCGCGTCCCAGGTGGCGGATAGGGGGATCCTAACCGGCTTGCCGGCGGACTTGAGGGAAATAAAATACCTCTCGCGGACCAAACACACACCCCCTGTGGGTGGGGGAGGCAGACGAATAATTCACCCACGGTATCCCCTGCCTGTCGTGAGAGGCGACTAAAAGGGGCGACCAAGGGATGCTTGGATTAGAACCATGAAACTCCTTTTGATTAGTACCATCACGCGTGGAACACCATCGGTCGCTTTTACTTGCGAGTAGTACCACTCTGTTAGGTATTCCATATTTTTTGTGATTCGTAGCACTCGAGGGGGGTTCAGTGTGGGTTTCCAGTACCCGTGAGCCACCACAGGTCTGGGCGTTGCCTGTGAGTTGTACCCGTGTGAGCGACACCACGCGTCTGGGCGTAGCCTGTGAGTTGTACCACTATATGAGCTACACCGTGGGTCTGCGTTGCCTGTGATTAGTACCCACTATGTGAGGAACACCATGGGAATGCCGGCGCCCGTGCTTAGTACACCTAGGTGAGGAACCTCATCGGTTTGCGTTGGCTATGAGTGGCGCCATTGTGTGAGAAACACCATAGGTCTGCGTTACCTTTACGACGTACAATACTTGTGAATAGTTCCTTAATGCTTGGAACACCGTGACTTTACGCTACCTTTGATTAGTACCGCAGCTCGAGAAATATCATGGTTCTACCGTACTCGCGACTTGTACCATACTGCGGGGCCGTAGACCTGGTTTTTGGACCCCTTTAGACATCAAGCATAATCGATTCTGGACTGTGCTTTATAAGTGGTCCCTTGTTCAGTAATACTATTATTTATGACCGTTTTTGAGTCGAATCCACTGTTCTTTTGTTTGTTTGTTTCTTGTTTGTTTTTGTTATTTTTTGGGTTCATGTCCATCCATTCATTTTCATGACATTTTTATTTATTTTGGTCAGTGGATTTTTTGTCATTTCTTTTCGTACCATTAGGGGCCGATGACCTCGATGTTAGGCCCCTTTAAACAACAAGCTTCATCATCAAACTAGCCACATTCCTCAATTTTATTGGTTAATTTAAAAGTTACACTCAAAATACAAGAAGAAGAAGACGTTGTTGACTGGTTGGATTCAAAACTGGGGGAAAGAAAATATAAATATTGCCAACCCAAAAATAAATGAACGTCAATTCGTAAAAAAACTTAATACAAAACTTCTTTGAATTATAAGTTGTTATACCACCCACCAGGGTGCATGATCATAGTTTTTGGTAGTGTCATCTATGAGAGAATATCCAAACTTCTTGATGAATGTAAAACAAAACACGTAGAAATTCACACATTTCAGGAAACAATAACAAAATTACATCAGATTATAGTGGTGTCATCTTCAGAGTAAAGTTCTAAGTAGGTGTAGTTTCAGTTTCACTGTTTCACCAATAGAGGAGTTCTTTTAAGCGCTAGATTTAAATGCGCGGCGTTGGGGTGTACCTCCCGGTACAATATTATTATTATTATTATTGTTACGGAGATATACGTGGTAGTCCGAGGTGAAAGAAGGTGCGGGCTGGAATGGGTCTAACTACAAGTTCGAAAGATGAATTAAAATTTCAACAAGATTATATTTTCAAAACTTAACAATGGTGACATAGAATTTTGAGCGTACAACAAATAACAAGAAGTTAAATCAGGTACACAACCAAGAGAAAAATTTAAAGTTTCCACGGGAAATAACAAAGAAAATCAGGTACAATATCGTTTTACAAGAAAGCACCAGTTAAGTGGTCTTTACAAATTCTGGGCTACGGGCCCAAATTCATCAACCTTGAGCTCTCAGCTCACAATCACAAAACACCAAAGGGCAGAAAACCCTTAATAACATGGAGCATTAGCTCCCAACCTTACATTTCAAGCATCTCTAAGGCACTTTTACCACAACACCATAAAGAGCTGACCCGCTCTCGATCTTTCAAGCCTATAAAGGCAATAACAAAATTTTACGCAAACTGCCATCAAGGCATAATAAAGAAACAGGGATATCTCGTACCCAATCTACTGGGCCTTAGTGTGCAAAAACCAGGTTAATTTAAATGTCCCAAAACAAAAGGATGGAGGCGTGAACTTGCACTCCTAAATCTACATTTTAAAACCTAAGTGGCGCTAGTCCGATACACAGGGGCTAATCCCAAGCTCGGGAGATGACTCGTATGAGAAAACTTTAATACATTAAGGAAGAGAAGAAACGGTTATGGAAACGTAGTCACCTCAATTTCAAATGAAGGGGAGCTCGAGAGGGTAAAGCACTCTCTATCCCCGAATTAAAGTTCAAGAAAACTGAAATTTACCAGAAAAAAGGGGTTTTCATGTTCAATGGTTTACATATGAAAGGTTTTGAACCCTCCCCGAGAGTTAAACTGCTGAGCTAGCAAGAAATAAAGATGTTAAAAGGTCATTACCTTGTTGAAGAACTGCTGTCCGAAGAAAGAGGCGCTTCCCTCCCCCTGCTACATATTCACACACTACGCTAGATGTTACTGAAGTGGCCCCGAGACAAGAAAATCAGCAGTTTTTATACCCTCGTGGAAAATTCGAGACCTTTTAGGAATGAGTAGACACACCCCCTCAATTTTTATTGGTAGACAAAGAATTACACATGGAAATTTGAAGAAGAAAGCTATGATTGGAGGGAAATTAATTACAGAAATTACTGATTGGTAAAAAGTTCAAAACAGGCGGAAAGAAAGTATTAATATTGCCAACCGACAAACCACAGAACAAAATTTAGTAAAGACAAAACTTATGAATACAAAATTTCTTCAAGAGAGTTCATTCCATTGCACCAGAGTGTATTACCATACTTTTTGGTAGAGACATCTGTTAGAGAATGTCCACATTTCTTGATCACTGAAAGCAAAAGTAAATAAAAAACACTCAGTGACATCTTCTGATAAAGCGTAGAGTTAGTTCAGTAGTTAAAGTTCCGGGGTTCTCCAGTAGGGAAGTTTCAATTGGCGCAAGATTCGAACTTGCGTCGTAGAGGTGTACCGCCCGGTACAATTATTATTATTATTATTATTATTATTATTATTATTATTATTATTATTATTATTATTATTATTATTATTATTACGGAGTTATCCGTGGACGGCAGAGGTGAAAGAAGGTGCGGGCTGAAAAGTGTTAAAGTACAAAGCTGAGATATTAATTAAAATCGAATTAAAGGTTATATTTTCAAAAACTTAACAATTTGACATAGAATTTGAGCATACAACAAATAACAAGAAGTTAACAAATCAAGTACAAGACCAGGAAAGCCAAGATTTAGAGATACTTAGCGATCTGGGCTTCGAGCCCCACCTTTTACAATTCTGAGCTCTCAGCTCACAACCACATATTACCAAAGGGCAGAAATCCCCTTATTGTATGAAGCACTTGCTCCCACCTTTTAACCTCAAGCCTCCCAGAGGCACTCTTCAAACACAAGAGAGAGCTGACCCGCTCTCAAATTTTCAAGCCTATTAAAGGCAATACCTGCCTTTTACACTAAATTGCCATCAAGGCATCGCTTACATCAAATGAAACGGGGGTATCTCGCACCCAACCTACTGGGCCTCAGTGGAAAAGAACAGATTAATTAAATGGCCCAAAATACCAAGATGAATGGAGGCGTTGCTTGCATTCCTAAATGAAACCTTTTAAAACCTACGGGGCACTAGGCCGATGACACAGGGGCTATTTCCAAACTAGGGAGGTGACTCGTATAAGAAAAAATTTTAAAACATTAAGAAGAGAAGAAAATCGGTATTGAAAACGTAGTCACCTCAAAACAAAATGAAGGGGAGCTCGAGAGGCTAAAGCACTCTCTATCCCCGATTTACAGTTACCGGTAAAGTAATAAGAAAATTTTACATAAGCCGGCACTTAGTTATATTTTTAGACGGGTAGGTTACATTGAAAATGTTTCGGACCTTCCCCGAGGGTTAAAGTGCTGAGCTAGCAAGAAATAAAGACGTTAAACGGCCATTACCTTGTTGAAGAGGCGCTACCCGCCCCCTGCTACACGTCCATACACTAAGCTAGAGGTTGAAGAAGTGGCGAGGAGCCGTGAAAATCAGCAGTTTTTAAGCACTCAGGGAAGATTCGAGACCTTTCATGAATAATTAAGACACACCCACTACATTTTATTGGTCGCTTAAAGTTACACATCAAAATCGAAGAAGAAACCTATGATTGGGTGGAAACTAATTGCAGAAATTACTGATTGGCTAAGTTCAAAAATGGCGGAAAGAAAGATTAAAATTGCCAACTCACAAATGAAAAAACAAAATTTAGTAAAGACAAAAACTTCTGAATACAACAGGGTGCATGATCGCAGTTTTACAGTAGAGACATCTATGAGAGAATGTCCACACTTCTTGATCAATAGAAAACAAAATACGTTGAAATCCACACAGTACTGACAACTTCGTAATCACAAAATTTATGGTAGTGCCATCTTCTGAGAAAACTTATAAGTTGATACAGTTGTTAAAGTTCAGAGTTTCTCCTGTGGAGGAGTACTTTAAGGCGGAAAATCCAAATGTGCGGCGTAGAGGTGTACCGACCGGTACATTTATTATTATTATTATTATTATTATTATTATTATTATTATTATTATTATTATTATTAGATAAAATTATTCATTGATTATTTGGAAAGTATTATATCAGTGGATTTTTTTGGTTTCAGGTTGAGAAGGTTGTGCTAGCAGATGAAGAACTGGCGAACATGCAGGCTGCAGAAGCCCAAGGCATAAAGGATGAATGTGATGCTCGACTGGCCGAGGCCATGCCTGCACTGAATGCTGCTCTGGCTGCTCTGAACACTCTCACACCAGCTGACATCACCGTCCTTAAGACAATGAAGAGTCCCCCTAAAGGAATCAAGTTGGTAATGGAGGCTGTTTGTGTTACAAAGGTAACTCTCAATTTCTGCCTAGTATATCTGAAGGGTGCAATTAGTCCAGTGCCTGCTTTCCTACGCACATTTTAACAAATTGTTGGAGGTGGTCACATTGCCTCATCTTACACGTTTCCAACCAGTGATATTTGTTTTCACCTGAGACATCTGGTTATATCCTATTGGGAGATGGAGTGGCAGGTCACCTCTCTGCCAAGTAAGCTGAGAGCGATAAAAGGAATGACTGAGTTATTGAAGACTTCCCTTCGTGTTTCTCGGGGAGAAGAAGTGATACTATGTCGTCTTCGGATCGGCCACGGTATAGCAACACACTCGTACCTCCAGAAAGGAGAAGACCCCCCGGTGTGTACTTGCTGCGGTCATTTTACCGTGGTACATATCCTTACGGAGTGCGTGGACCTGGCCGATCTGCGTTATAGTCTAAAATTTGAGTACCATGACCCTCATTCTACGTGATGTTGGGGCTGTCAGCAGACCTCATCATTTTTTTTATTAGGGATTGTGGCCTGTTTTGTCATGTTTAAAAGTGTTTCTATTTGTTTAATTTCTATGTAATTGTTAACGTTTTTATTCCATTAATTATCTTTTTATCTGCCGTCGTTTACTTTTAATGTTTTTCAACTTTATTTTGAGTAAAATATATAATTTCACTTCAAAGGCAAAATTTATTCTACGTTATTACATTTTACTCTATTTTTTAATTTATTATTTTTTTTTTCCACGAACCTGCTACGCCAGGGAGAGGTGAAACTTCCACGTGGCGCGTCCCAGGTGGCGGATAGGGGGATCCTAACCGGCTTGCCGGCGGACTTGAGGGAAATAAAATACCTCTCGCGGACCGAACACACACCCCCTGTGGGTGGGGGAGGCAGACGAAGAATTCACCCACGGTATCCCCTGCCTGTCGTAAGAGGCGACTAAAAGGGGCGACCAAGGGATGATCCAATTAGAACCATGAAACTACTTTAGATTAGTACCATCACGCGGGGAACACCATGGGCCGCCTTTACTTGCGAGTAGTACCACTATATTCGGTACGAAATAGGTTTGTGCTTAGTAGCAGCGGAGGATGTGGACTGTAGGTTTCCAGTACCCGTGCGTCGTACCCATGTGAGCAACACCACGGGTCTAGGCGTTGCCTGTGATTAGTATCCACTATGTGAGGAAAACCACGGGGCCCGTGGGACCGGCACCCGTGACTAGTACACCTAGGTGAGGAACCTCATCGGTTTGCGTTGGCTATGAGTGGCGTCATTGTGTGAGAAACACCATAGGTCTGCGTTACCTGTACGAAGCGCAATACTTGTGAGTAGTACCATCTTATGTGGAACACCGTGAGTCTTTGCTACTTTTGATTAGTACCCCCAACATGACAAATACCATGGTTCTACTTTACTCGCGACATGTACCATTCTGTGGGGCCCTGGACATGGATTTTGAACCCCTTTAGACATCAAGCATCCTCGATTCAGGATTATACTTCATAAGTGGTCCGTTGGTCAGTGATACTATTATTTATGATCTTTTTTCGTCGGATCCACTGTTTTGTTTGTTTTTGTTTTTTGGGGGTTCATGTCCATCCATTCATCCTTCATTAAATTTTCTTATTTTGGTCAGTGGGTGATTTTGAATTTTTTGTTGCCATTTCATTTCGTACCATTAGAGGCCGATGACCTCGATGTTAGGCCCCTTTAAACTACAAGCATCATCATCATCGTCTGAACCTGGAGCGTTTAGTACAAAATATATGAGCCTGGAGATATTTCAGTTTTCGCTGAAGCACTAGTGTTATGAATTCCACCCACTTACATACAGCACTGCCAACCTGAGTGATATAGTCAGTCAAATTGTATTTTACGTCACAAAATTCTTCATATAGCTGGTCCAGGTTGACTTGATCTTGTAGATTCAGTATTTCAGCTGCAAGTTCAAAGTCGCAATATGTTATTTCCCCAACGTTTCATACGTATTGCAAGCTGAAAAGTAATAATGGGTTTCAAGATATTTCAACAAAGTTTCGTAGAAGCGATCAAATTCACATGAGATTTATCAATGTTGATGAAATATCCGTATTTCACTCTCGTGGAATCTATACTATCTATCTTTGTGTGATGTTATAAAACATGCACAGAATGGTACGTGATTCAATAATACTTAGCTCCCTTTTTTCAGGTATTTTGATACTGATTGCATTTGACCTTTTATATTTGACGCAAAATGCAAATATATTTCAGGAAGTTTCTCTGAGTCTTCAGCTAAAAATACTGATGAAAGTTGTTTGGACAGTCATCAATGTTCTTGAAGTAGCTCTTTATTGCCGGCCAATAAAATCAACCTGTTAATGGCAGGAGTTACGGAGAGCCATATTGCGGGCACATGCTTACATGCATTCAGATTTCAGACCACTCAAAATCCATTTTTTAAAATTTCATTTCCTCGCACCTTTTGGCTGATACAGAGAAATTATTATAGATCTTCAAAACAAGATTTTTCTTTTTGTTGTCTCTGTTGGCAGCATCGCAATGCCTTAACCCTTCATTTTAGTAACACTCGCGCTGCTTCTGAAATTCTTGCTAGAAGTGACTGCAATGGCTTCTTTTTCCATGACCTTCGTCACTTTATATATTATCTCCCTTACTTGTGCATGCAGCTTCCTATTTTTTACTTTTTAGTTCACAGGTGGCATTGTCTTCGTTACTTGCTTATTTCCGCGTAGCAGAGAGGGGAAAGACGCGTGAGGGGTGAATTTCTGGACAATGATTAAACAGAATTTAAATACTGCTAAAAAAACACATTTGAAGTGAATTTCTTTTCTTTCACTATTTTGAAGAAAATTAAACAATAATTGCAGTTTGCAAGGTACCTTCACTTATTCACAAAAGTGCTGTGCCGCTCTAGAATTTACATAGATGAAACTTTTCACATGAGGAGCTCGGAGGCTCAAAATATTTACAATGTGTAATTAATTTAATAAAACTCGCTTCGAGTAGCACAATCAAAGTCGTTGACGCTCAGGACTTCAGAAACTAGCAAGTGAAAGGGAGAGGTCGGGGGGAGGGACTCCTCCTACAATTTACACAGTCAAAAAAAAAAAAAAAAAAAAAAAAACAGAAGCCTTAGCTTCCTCAAGATTTACAACACTCAGGGGTTTCTAACCCAGAGAGTTTGCTTCATATTAGAGTACAAATGGCCCCTTTTGGGCTATGAATCTTCAACCAAGATCGCTTCGATCATCATCACAGTAGGAAGCAGTAGTACACTACTGTACAATTACTCGTACACAACAAATATGGGAGTTACCCTCGAGGCATACGGCCCATGCTACTCGGCCGAAGAAAGAGAAAATACGGTTTAAATTTATAAGGCAGCAAGCACACAGTGAAATAGAGGCGAAGACCAAGCAGTCCAAAATAATTTAAGAAGCAAGATCCCTAAGAGGGAATCCGTCCCTATGATACAGAGGCTAATCCCATACTGCCGGGTGACTAAGAATTAGAAGGTAAAAGGCGTAAAACCGAAGGAGAATTTAGATGGTTGAAAAACTGTCAACCTACACAAATTTTGGAAGAAGGTTGGCGAGAGTAACTACTCGTGCTTCCTTACATTTGAACTATTTCCCCAGGGTAAATTAAAATACAAAAATTTAAAGACGAAAGTTCAATTAGTTCTCTCAAGTGAAAACCCTACATTTATTTTGAGAACGGAGCTAGCGTATTAGCGGTTACATACTAAAGGGGACGATCTTTCCTAGCTTCACTCACAGTAGTTCACTTAAGAATATAGACTGCCATACCTTCCTTATTTATGATGTCATAAGGTCGAAACGCCACCTTACGACTCCCGAAAGAGACTCCCTCTCTCACCTTAGTCCGTAGCAAACACACGAAAGCTGTCGCAAGATCAGACAGACTATCCTGAAGGCTCGCGTCTCAAATAGGTGTTTCGATGGAACCATCTAGACGTTTTAGTGTAATCTCTTTAGATTGGATCAAATGGAATTCATATCAGATATTCTGATAGGTGAATTAGCGTGATTATATAAATTGCAATTGAGGTAATTTCAGGTAATTTGGGGTGCATTAGAGATACTGTTTTCATGGTGCATGGTAGACAGAAGTATCACAGCCTTGTTCTTGTTAGGCACATAAGACACTATGTTAATGTCTCGCTGGAATCGAAAAATTGATGAGACGGATCCCGAGATCGCGATGGCATACATTCGCAAGGTATTTTAGGCTTGTTCCTACGGAATGTACCAACCAGTGTTAGTTTATTTTTCAGAAGCTCGCTAGCCAGGGAAAAGGCGGTGAAGAAATTGTCTTTAGTGACGTTTGTCCCTGTTCCCTCAATAGCTTTGACTAGTCTCAATACCACATTCCTTCCCTGGTTCACTTCTCTCTGACCGTTTACTGGTTTACCGGTGTAAACTTCAGCGGCACACATATAAGCCGTATCGACATCCGAGAGGAGCCATAACTTTGTTCCGTATTTTCCTCTTGGTCTGGTAGGTAAATACTGCCTAAAGGGGCATTTCCCCCTAAAAGGAACCAGCTGTCCATCCACAGTAGCCACGATCCTGCTACGCAGGAGTAGCAGGGGGAGAGGTGATACTCCCACGTGGCGCGTCCCAGGTGGCGGATAGGGGGGTCCTAACCGGCTTGCCGGCGGACTTGAGGGAAATAAAATACCTCTCGCGGACCAAACACACACCCCCTGTGGGTGGGGGAGGCAGACGAAGAATTCACCCACGGTATCCCCTGCCTGTCGTAAGAGGCGACTGTAAGGGGCGACCAAGGGATGAATGAATTAGAACCATGAAACTACTCTTGATTAGTACCATCATGCGGGGAACACCATGGGTTGCATGTACTTGAGAGTAGTATCACTAACTTGGTACGTATTAGGTTTGTGATTCGTTGCAGTAAAAAGCCTGGCCGGGTGGATTCCAGCACCCATGCGTTGTACCCATGTGGGCAACACCGCGGGTCTGGACCTAGCCTGTGAGTTGTACCACTATATGAGCGACACCGTGGGTCTGCGTTGCCTGTGATTAGTACTCACTATGTGAGGAACACCACGGGGACCTTGGGACCGGCACCCGTGACTAGTACACCTAGGTGAGGAAACTCATCGGTTTGCGTTGGCTGTAAGTGGCGCCATTGTGTGCGAAACACCATAGGTCTGCGTTACCTGTACGAAGTACAATACTTGTGAGTAGTACCATCTTGTGTGGAACACCGTGAGTCTTCGCTGCTTCTGATTAATACCCCAACATGACACATACCATGGTTCTATTTTACTCGCGACATGTACCATTCTGTGGGGCCTTAGACGTGGATTTTGCACCCCCTTTAGACACCAAGCATCATTGTGCTTTATAAGTGGTTCCTTGGTCGGTAATAATGTTATTTTCGATCTCTATTGAGTCCGATCCAGTGGTTTTTGTTTGTTTGTTTGTTTGTTTGTTTGTTTTGTTTTGTTTTGTTGGGTTCCTGTCCATCCATCCATTCATTCTTCATGACATATTTTATTTTTATTTTGGTCAGTGGATGCCTTTGAAATTTTTGTTCTTTCATTTCGTACCATTAGGGGCCGGTGACCTCGATGTTAGGCTTCTTTTAAACAACAAGCATCGTCATCATCGTCATCATCCACAGTAGTATTTTTGCATGAAACAAACATTTTAGGTAGTTGTGATGCGAACGTATCAAACACATCCCTTAATGCTGCTAACTTGTCATTACGTCTACGGGCTGGTCTGTCTTCCTTATTATCGAACCTCAAAAACTGGGTTATCGTTTGGAACCGTTGAAGAGACATTGTAGCTCGAAAGGTAGGGTGACCATCTGCTTCATTCCATGATTTTTGAAGTGATTCGCCCGCTGATTTGTAGACTCCGGCCAGCAAAACCAAGTTCGTAAATATAGGTAACTGCGTGTCATTGCTTGTTGTGATCATTAGCAGTCAACAATAAAGACAGAAACTGCCATTGTTACTAAAATGTGTAAATCGTACATACCTAAAACTGCTTCAAGCTGTATTGGAGAAATGGGCTTGTAGGTTTTCCCTTTATCTACAAAAACCCTCTCCATTTCACGATTTTCCCCCCGCAAAGTTGCTTCCAGCAATTTATCAGTGATGAATAACTTCATTACAACCATCTGGGAATCAATTATCCTCTAAAGAGCATATCTCGTGGGTCCAGCTGCAATTCTCATTATCTTACCCAATCTGAAATACACATAACTGAAATTTACGTTTCTCTGAAGTATTTTAAGTATAACCTACTGAAAATGATGAGGTTATAGATTATAGGCCTAAAGATATAGGCATTAACTAATTTAAAAGAAGCAGGAACATAGTTCATATTGTATGCTGAACGTACCTTACATGTGATTGTGAATAGGGTTGTTTTCTCCATTCTGTCCCATTTCGAGATATGTACACTTCTTGTTGTACAGAGTTAACCTCATCTTGTAGTTCATTATCAGATACTTGGAGCCCACGAACCTACTACGCTTGCGTAGCAGGGGGTGAGGTGATACTCCCACGTGGCGCGTCCCAGGTCACGGATAGGGGGGTCCTAACCGGCTTGCCGGCGGACTTGAGGGAAATAAAATACCTCTCGCGGACCAAACACACTACCCCTTGCGGGTGGGGGACGCACGTGTAGAATACACCCGCGGTATCCCCTGCCTGTCGTAAGAGGCGACTAAAAGGGGCGACCAAGGGATACTGGTATTAGAACCATGAAACTACTATTTATTAGTACCATCACGCGGGGAACACCATGGGTCGCCTTTACTTACGAGTAGTACCACTATATTTGGTACACAATAGGTTTGTGATTAGTAGCCTGTGGGTTTCCAGTACCCGTGATTAGTACCATTGTGAGAAACACCACGGGTCTGGGCGTTGCCTGTGATTAGTACCCACTATGTGAGGAATACCACGGGGCCCGTGGGACCGGCACCCGTGACTAGTACACCTAGGTGAGGAAAGTCATCGGTTTACGTTGGCTATGAGTGGCGCCATTGTGTGAGAAACACCATAGGTCTGCGTTACCTGTACGAAGTACAATACTTGTGATTAGTACCATCTTGTGTAGAACACTGTGAGTCTTCGCTACTTTTGATTAGTACCCCAACATGACAAACAGCATGGTTCTAATTTCCTCGCGACATGTACCATTCTGTGGGGCCTTAGACGTCGCTTTTGCACCCCTTTAGTCATCAAGCATCCTCGATTCAGGATTCTGCTTTATGAGTGGTCCCTTGGTCAGAAATAAATTATATATGATCCTTTTTTGAGTTGAAATCCACTAATTTTTTGTTTGCTCGTTTTTTTGTTTTTGCTTCATGTCCATCCATTCCTTCTTCATGACGATTTTTTTTCTTTTGGTCAGTGGATGATTTTGAATTTTGTTTGTCATTTCATTTCGTACCATTAGGGGCCAATGACCTCGATGTTAGGCCCCTTTAAACAAGCATCATCATCATTATCATCATCATCGATACTTGGAGCTCGTCATTTTCTTCTCCTCCGAGAGGAACGTGATCTTCGTCATCAGTTTCGTCAGGAAACACAAAATCAGGCTCATCAAATATGTCATCAGTTCCTCTTCCTGTTCACTCTCACTAATTTCATACAATATATTTCGTATAGAATTCTCACATAACCGCTGATCACCAGCCATATCTGAACAGGGAAACAATGAACAAATTATTACTCTCTTAACTGCAGCACTCCCTAGTGGTGGAGGTAGTCAAACATAGTTTTTGTAGTGACCGGCAGGTTGTGCAGCATTGATAAATGGAAGGGTCGATTAGACCCATTCATCATATGAGGCGTATAGTTTCAAACACGACCAAGTCCATCTTTTGCACGTTCTGATGTTTTGACTTCCATGGATTCCTCTTTACAAGATGAATACAACGAGAACGAAGGTGGGTTTCAAATCCGGCCAGATCACATTTAAAATTAAAGCAGAAAATTACGTTTTATGTCAGTCGGCCAAGTCCCTGTTAACGCGCACGAGCCAGTAACCCTGAGCTATCCAGTCACGTGATGACTTCGGTAAAATGGTTGACTGAAGTTCGTTCGAGTCACATGTGGTGGTTTTGTTTATAAACATTTTATAAATAATATATATATATATATAATTGGTCGTTTTTAATAGTATTCATATTTGCTGTGCAATAAAATGGAGGAAATAAATAAACGTCATTCCAGAAAGCGGCAACGTGATCCTTCCACCTGGAAGCGCTCGAGGGTAAAACAGCTGAGATGAGTACAATCAACAAGGTGTTGTTAGTGGTGATTAAATCAAGGCTCGGTGATGTGTTTCGAAGGCACGATGGTATTGAATAGGTATAATATGAAGAATATACATTGATGTAACTATATGAATCAACATGTTTGCAAAATATACGGTATTTAAATGTTAATTAGCCTCTACGTTGGTTACAATGTTAGGTAATTTTATACAAATATAATGTTTAAAATAATAATCTTTAAAGATTTTTCACTAAACCTTAAATCATTTTTAATCATACTTGTTCCAAATAAAGTCAAGATGAACACAGTTCGAAAATAGGCCTAATCTAGATTTATTTTTTTCCTTACGTATTCTGCGACGTCTTTACCACAGTACCCAACCTGTAATCACAGAGGAACAAAAAAGTGTAGGCTACTGAAAATGAAAGATATAAAAGACTTTCATAGTGCATACTAAGCACACTCCGTTAAAGCCTAACAAGATGCTTTTATTCTAAGGTACTGTCACATAAGCATACCCAAAAAAACGGCGAAGCAGAAATAATGCATATTAGGCCAAATTTTCTATTCTAAGTTTCAAAGATGGCCAAGTCCTCTTAGGTAAGTTTCAAAATTAGCCAAGTCCCATAGTTAGTTTCAAACATGTTCAAGTCCAAATTTTAAATACATTTTTCAATTCATGTAATATATTTAGACTGTAAAAATTGTATGGTAATCAATTAGAAGCCTCTGTTAAGCAACATAAAGAATAAAGTGTCTGAATATATATGAATTAATATCCTAAGAGTTTTTTCTTCTCCTGAAAAAATAACCCAGCTCAACGCACTTGGCCATGTTTGAAACTATACGCCTCAATGTAATTTTTTGTCAGACCGACTAGTCAGCAACAGAAAAATATTTTTTAAACATGTCAATAACCACTAAACGAGATTAACAAATGGTTTTGTGGATATACAGTCCATAGTTTATCAGTTACAAGCAATTGAAAACGAAATCTGGGTCGATTAGACCCATTCAGAGTAGAAGGGTTAAATAAGAAATCTCATCCCAGTAATTTAGGCATTGTGGATTGGATCCACTGATTGATTTTGTTCCACGATCATTTTTTTCTTAATTTCGTTTTATGTTCTAGTCAGTAGATACATTTCTAAGTTTTAGTTACCGTGTCATTTCGTTGAATCTCGCCGGGCTGAGTGGCTCAGACGGTTAAGGCGCTGGCCTTCTAACCCCAACTTGGCAGGTTCGATCCTGGCTCAGTCCGGTGGTATTTGAAGGTGCTCAAATACGACAGCCCCGTGTCGGTAGATTTACTGGCACGTAAAAGAACTCCTGCGGGACTAAATTCCGGCACCTCGGCGTCTCCGAAGACCTTAAAAAGTAGTTAGTGGGACGTAAAGCAAATAACATTATTATTATTATTCGTTGAATCTCGTACCATTAGGGGCCGACGACCTAGTTGTTAGGCCCCTTTGAACGACAACAATCATCGTCATCATCATCATCATCAATGTTCTGGAGATTCTTTGGAACGCAGAGGTGAAAGAAGGTGCGGGCATGAATGGGTGGATATGAAACAGAAGATTAATTTAAATCTTTAAAATTGGAGCTATATTTCTTTGTCTCCTTTTTTTTTTCAAATTTTAAATTTTACACTTGCTAAGTAGGTAATAAATCAGGTACAAAAATTTAGCTCGTAAACTTGAGGAACAATTTAGAGAGGTCAAGAAAAATCAGGTAACAATAAATTAGCAATATGAGCTTGAAGCTCCCTAATTATAAATTTTACCTGAGTACTACTGCTTCTTTCAATCAATAATCAAAGAGACGGATCTCCCAATTTTTACATCAGTGGAAGAACATCTTTGCTCTACAGATTTCCACTTCAGGAGTCTATTTTCGAAAATTCATTCTTTCCAGGCCCATCAAAGGCACAATTTACCTTTAACAAAATTAACCAGTATTCACTGCCTTATCTGCTCAACAGTCTGATATCTTTAACATGGAGTGAATGAAATAGAATTTAACAGGGGTAACAAGTATCCATTCTACATGGCCTTTGGTAAAAACAAAAGGTTAAAGTTACTGGCCGCAACTCAAAATGGTAAGGTGGCGAACACTTGCACTCCTTGAAATTTACCAGAAATGCTTTATGGCCCGACGTATAGAGGCTAAGCCTATACTACGGGCATGACTAGATGTAGAATGTTATTGAAGTTACAGAAATTACAAGATAGATATTAAAGGTTACAAAATCACAGTCACCTCCAGATCAAGTTGAGAGGGAATACAAGAGGGTATGTTTGAAATTTACATTTGAGAAAATAAAAGTTACATTACTAAAGATCTGAAACATTTCCCTCGAGCTAGCTTTCAAAGATTATCACATAGTTAAGCCGAAATTGCCATCACCTTGGGCTGGTGGGCCTCCCGAAATGGAAAAGGGAGTCTTTCCCCCTACCTCCGTTATGTACACACTCTAGAGAGGAGCGATCACTAAGATAACCTGGTGCGAAATGTGCCAGCTTTTATAGCAGAGGGGAAGTTTCCAGAAAACTCTGGGCCAAGGAACTGACACACCCCCAATTCCCATTGGATAATCAAATATAAAAATGTTATCATTGGTGAATAAATAAATGCACGAAGTTTTTGATTGGCCAACGCGTTAAGTTAGCGGGTAGAGATAGAAATGTTGATAACTTTTGAACATCAAAAACGAACACTAAGCATTCCAGTTTAGGAAAGCTTGACATACAAAGTTACTTAAAAAATTAATAGTTCATTTTCACCCCGGACAGCAAAACATAAGTTGATAGTTGAAAAATGTCCAAACTTCTTGTACTAGTAATTTCGAAGTTAATGTTGCAGATGGCCTTATCCGAGGAGCTTAATTTAAATGCGTGGGGGGGGGGGGGTGCGTACCTGCAGTACAATCAAAATTCCTTAGTATCTTCATCTATGAAGATCTGTGGATACAACAATAAGCTTTGTTGAAGTCTATATAGGTTATGATTTGTTGTATTTTTCGTCGTTTGTAGACGTCTTTCATTTATTCTATATTTAATTTTCGTACATGTTTCGTGAACTGCCCTTCTTTTCCTCAGCAAATAAACATTACATATAAAATTTCTCGTATTCTGCGAAACACTTGAACTTAATTACATGAATAATAAAGCATTACACATATTACATTAAAAGTTTCTCTTGTAAAGTAAACATTTGCATTTTAATTGTGGTATCAGTTACATTGTTGTACACTGAAAGTTCATATTAGAATATATTCATTATCATAAAACAAAACGTCGACAGAGAAATTTTCAAAATCTTGCCAGTTATCCGTATTAAAATGTAGTCCTGCTATGATTATCACTTCCTAACAATTAACTGGGTCTCATGACTCATTGGATAATGCAGCCCGTTTACCATGTTGAGTAGAACCTAGAACGATAAATATTGGTTCGCGCGGCTGTGAGCTTGCATCTGGGAGATAGTGAGTTCGAATCCTCGGCAGCCCTGAAGATGGTTTACCGTGATTTCCCATTTTCACACCAAGCTGTACCTTAATTAAGGCCACGGCCGCTTCCTTCCAACTCCTAGGCCTTTCCTATCCCATCGTCGCCATAAGACCTATCTGTGTCGGTGCGACGTAAAGGCACTAGCAATACTGGTGCAAGTCCAGTTAAAAACTCCTGCTATATTCTTGAAAATTCAAATGGATACTTTTCTCTTAGTGATCGTTTCATTCTAGTAATCGATATACATCGCAGTGAGATCTTGGCGTATGGGGAACCCCAGCAAGGCATATTGCCAAGGATTAATTCCAGGATACGACGCGCAGTTGTTCTTTCACTCGCAGGTTATTGTTGTTACTGGTGGAGATTTAGGTAATCGTGTACTACGTGTTCGAGATGGTGGGGTGGTGACTGCTGTTTTAACAGGAAGTACGACTGGGCAACCATCCTGTATTAACATTAATCAGAAGGAACCCGGAGGTCCGACACTTCGAAGAATTAAGGTAACGATAAAAGAAAGGGAAAGGCGTGAAAATGAAAGACTTCTTAGGCCTCGAAAACCTAATACGGTGGAGGTGCGAAAGAACAAGAGTTCACCGAGGACAGTCACACAAATAAGTGGAATCAATGCCAGACTCACCTAGAAGAACTTAAGTTACCAAACCATGTTTCCAAGTTGACAGTCCTTGGTCTCCCTCTCAGTTGCCTTTTACGGCGAGCAGGGGATACCGTAGATGTTATTCTACCGTCCCCACCCACTGCGATGATATTGTCGAGAATGGAGCCGGAATAAAAATGCTATAGTGAAGGTGTTAAGTCATTCCCATTCCCCTGTTTGAATAAATATTTATGTTAGTTATCCTGAAAATAATACACAAAAGTGACGTTCAAATTTTGCTCGCGAGAACTCATTTTGAAAGCTTATTGGTCTCACGTAGTGATGATAGGCACTTTGGTGCCATTCCATTCCTGTGTGGAAAAAAGTCAGTGATTCCCTATAGATCATTCCATGATAAGGAAACAGTATTGCTCTTATGACAACATGGTTGGCATATCGAACGGCTCTGCTCAACAGCACAACGGGAAAACGGTCGTAGGCCAATTTGTGAAACTCAGCTTTTAAGTTCAAAATGAAAGTAGGGGGCGGGGAGGGAGAAAATAAGCTCCAAATTAAGTAGCTGACGTTTGTTTCTTCCTCACCCTCATCCATAAAGTAAATAATCAGTGTACTAATGTTAAAAAGAAAGGAGTTGCACATTTAGGCTAATTAATCGCATAACGCTCACTTAAAATAAGATAAGTATACACTGACATACGCAACACAAAAATAGACGACTTTGCTACAACAGTAATAAGCTGCCAGTATTCACAGAGTAACGGATTACGCATTACATGTACCAGAGCGACAAAGAAGTAAAATGAAGGAAGGCAACGAAGTGATGACTGTTGCCGTCATTGTGTTTTCTCCTTGCGAATGTATGTATAGAATAGAAAAGCTTCTGTAGCTATTTCAATAACACGGTCAAAAAAAGCTTTATCGGTTTTTCTTCCTTTCATAATACAATATAAAATACATGATAATGTTCCTTAATCACGCGAAATTATGGGTATCTAAGAGGGGGCATGTGTTCGCTTCTTGTATGTCCATAAGAGCAATATTTTTTCTTAACATGGAATGACCTATTTAGACTCGCATTATGTGAAGTAATGTAACTGCAATTTTAATGAGTACATTTTTATAGAAAAAAGCAGACCCCCCTCCGGTGTGTACTTGCGGCGATCATCTTACCGTGGTACACATCCTTATGGAGTGCGTGGACTTGGTTGATCTGCGCCGTAGTCTAATACTCCCAAGTACCATCTCCCTCATCCTGCGCGATGACGAGCAGTTAGCAGACCTCGTCATCCGTTTCATGAGGGACAGTGGTCTTTTTTTTATCGTGTGTAATAATGTCCTTTGTCTTAGTGTATTTGTGTTAACTGCGCTTTTATCCCATTGACTCTATTTTAGTTCGTGTTTGGGTATTTTACTGTGTTATTTTAACTTCTAACATGAATTATATATATAATCTGTACTTCCAGGCAATGCCTTATTCAATTATCACCTGAGTTTTTTATAATTGTTTTAGAAAATAAGGCATTGCGAATTAGATCTACTGATTGTTTTAATTTCATAATCATTTTCATCACCATTTGTTTTAATCTCGAGTCTGTGGATATATTTTTAAATTTTAAGTATCCAAGTAACGGGTAACTACCTCACTCCTCATTTTCCTAGTACGCCTCTTCAGTGATGCCTAGGCCATCTCTGACAGCTGATGACGGAGCTGTTGAGGATCCAACCAGCCTTAGGGCTGAAGACTCAACATACATGCATCATATCATGTCGTCCATCTCGTAAGCATTAGGGTCCGATGACCTTAGATGTTAGGCTCCTTTAAACAACAAAAATCATCATCAACACTATAGAAAAGTAATTAGTAATTGAATTCTCAGGTAAGTGTAATAGAGCCCAATAACTTTTATTCTGTACTCTTCCCCTCACTGCCAAATACATTGAAAGTTTGTTTCGAGTGCATTGCGGTTGTGAAAATGAATTATACTTTAATTCATATGTTTGTTTATAGGATGTAAAGCCAGACAGAATTCCAGACCCAGCAGGTACAGGGAAGATGATAGAGGATTACTGGGGCCCTTCGAAACGTGTTCTGGGTGATATGAAGTTTTTGGAGAGCTTGATCAACTATGATAAGGATAACATCCCAGAAAAGATCATCAAAGTGTTGGAAGCTAAATATCTCACTGATGAGAACTTTGACCCAGACAAGGTGAAGACCGCCTCAGCAGCTGCCGAAGGTGTGTACATACGGTATTCTATACAATACTCAGAGGTTGATAAAAGAACTTATTATAGTCATAGAAGTGTCGGCTGCCGAAGTTGCCAACTGGCGTGATAGAAAGCAGTTCGGATTTTGAAAAGGTTATTCCAATGAAGCTCAACTTGTAAGACTCCAGGAAGAGACAGCAGATATTTTAGATTCAGGACGTCAAATGAATTATATGGCCTTTGACCTATCCAAGGATTTTGATATTGTAGATCGTGGGAGGTGACTAAGAAAATGGGGCTATTGCACTGAACAAGAGTGTGTTGGAATGGGTGGCTAAATTTCTAGAAAATACGTAGAATAGGTGGTGAGGTGTTATCTGATCCTGTAATGGTTAAGAGTGGCATCCCTCACGGCAGTATTATTGGATCTTTTTATTTTCTTATATATACAAGATGATTGGGCATATGAGCATTAGAGGGTAAACCATATTGATAAATTAATTTGGAAAAAATAATTCCATATCTCACGCCGTTTTAATTTTATCGGCTGCTGAATTTAGCTAATTACTCTAGATCTCTTCACGCGGCAATTCAAATGGGTTTTGAGAGGTGGTGTTGCTAAATTGGTATGTGATGTAAGACCGGGTTGAGAGCACCAATTGACGAAACAAAACCTTTGCCATGGGAGGGATTTGAACATGGAGCTCCTAGCTGACAGGATCGCACCATAGCAAGTACGGTACAGTGACACCGGCTGAAACCTACAGTGTTTTTGTATTTGATGCTGATTTCTTGGCATGGCTCTCAACCACATGCAGATTTTGCAACACCGCCTCGTAAAGCCTATTTGAATTTGACCGCGAAGTGATGTGACTGGTAAATTCAGCAGCTGGGACAACGGCGCGAGATATCATTTTTTACAAATTATTTACCCCTTCGGGTGGGAGACGCAGATGAAGAATACACACCCGATATTCCCTGCCTGTCGTAGAAGGTGACTAAAGGGGCCATGTGGCCATCGGCCCCTCTAGTTATTTTTTAGAGGGTTAGCTGTAGACCTATTCAAAATTGAGATGGGGCCCCTTACGTGTGCAACTGCACCCGAAAGCCCGATGATATTCCCAAAACACGCGTCGGATGGGAGCGTCATGTAACCACGCAGTAGTATCAGCCTGACAAAACAGGTCAAGGCACAGCCGAATGCCAGGATATATTTTTTATTAATTGTTTACCTTTATCTCCATATTTATTACTCTGTACACGCAATGGGGTACATACTATTGCAGGTGATTGGAAGAAAGGGCGTCTAAGTGCTCAATGCCTGAGTCATCCCGTATTAGGCATCGTCCAACATCGGACCCCGGGCAAAACCTCCTACGACCAATTGGGTATTGCCTTGGCTTCTTGGTTCGGCTACAGAGGCACCTGATCGGAGTTGGTGGTATGTTTTCGGGCATGGCTTAAAAACGTCTTCAGCTTGCTGAAGGTGGTCACCCACCGAAGTCTTTAACTTTTGATTCCTTGAGTGGTTCAACCCCCTGGGAACATGCGTAGCGTGAAGGAATGGGACTCAGCTTTGCTCGGTTTCTGGTTGCTGCCAGAACTGATGGGAGTAACTTCAAGCTGGTCAAGCGTATTTTGTTTCGTAGTCACACAGAAGGTGCCTACAGCGAACTGGAAGACCTGCAAAAAATGCGCAACGGTAGTTTTATGCTAAGGCCGCACACACCCGTTGGTCAAGTGAGACCAGTTTGACGATATTCCCGTCAAAGTTGAGGAGCACAAAACCTTGAATGCAGTTCGCGAGTTATCTTTCCCCGCGATCTCATGTTGAACACTGACGATGAGCTGATGGAAGACATGAAGCACCGTGGCATGGCACGTCCGGCGCATTACACGCAAAGTCAACGGCGAAGACGTTGCCCCGGGTGTGTTCATTGTCTCCTTCAAATTATGTTACCAGAAAAAGTTAATGTAACAACGTATCGGTGCAATGTGGGGCCGTTCATCCCGCTTCCCATGAGCTACTATCAATGCCAGACGTTCGGGCATATGATACCCCGTTGCTCGAATCCGTCGCTGTATGGTACATGTGGAAGAGGACCTTACGGGGCGTAGAGTGCACAACAGGTGTACTAACTTCCCTGGCCTTCATTCTCCCCGAGATCGGTACTGTCCGGTATATCTCGGTGAGAAGAAGATCCAGGGGATCAAGACCTTGGATGGTCTTTCCTACCGGGAAGCGCGCTTTAAGTTCAATTCCATGAACGCACCTGCCAAGACACGAGACTACAATAAGATAGCACAGATTCTTGCAGGTTCACCGTTTACATCAACACCTTTTTACGATCACTACGCCAATGCTTCTGTTGATCCTCTACGCCAAGGTGCAAATAGTAAAACCTCGAAGGGGGGAACCACCCCACCTTCGACCACTAAGAATTCTGTGCCGGCTGGGAGTCCTAAGCTGGCACAGCAGGGAGGGAAGGTCCGTTTAAGCAAGAAAAGAAGGCGGAGAAGGGGAGTGCCACATACGGTGCTCCCGTACTTCTCCTGCAAAGGCGAAATCACGTCCTCCATCTGGAGGGTATGAGTGAGCGCCAGCAGGTACACATGCCCCTAAACCTGAGCGTTCCCCTCGTAGGAGGATATTCCATCCGCAAAATACGTCGAAGTTCTGGGCGTCAGTCCCCTCGTCCGCAGATGACTGTATGGACGTCGAGCTTTCTACGGATATAGATGTTGATGTTATTGGATAGGTTTTAAAAGCATCTCACTGCTTATAACCTAACACCCTTCATTTTTAGTCCACACTATGGCACTATATATATTATACTCGAGTCCTCATCCCAAGTTGGTGCAGCTGTTTTCAGACACACCCCAAATGGAGTATGCTGCATGTACCATTTTAAACACATACTAGTCCTTCTGCCATTCCTAAATGTCTGGCAGTACCAAGAATCGAACCCGAGCCTCCGTGGACAGCAACTATTAGTAATAACGGTTACGCTGCGTTAGAGGACACTATGGCACAGTTACATTGGAATTGTAACGGTTATGATAAGCATCTTGCTGAGCGTCGCCAGCTGATTAGCGAGTATGCAGTGAGTAGGCTATAGTCTGTATTCACCACGAACCTGCTACGCAGGCGTTGCAGGGGGAGAGGTGATACTCCCACGTGGCGCGTCCCAGGTGGCGGATAGGGGGTCCTAACCGGCTTGCCGGCGGACTTGAGGGAAATAAAATACCTCTCGCGGACCAAACACACACCCCCTGTGGGTGTGGGAAGCAGACGAATAATACACCCACTGTATCCCCTGCCCGTCGTGAGAGGCGACTAAAAGGGGTGACCAAGGGTTGATTGTATTAGAACCATGAAACTACTTGTGATTCGTACCACCACGCGAAGAACACCAAGGGTCGCTTTTACTTGTGCGTAGTACCACTACATTAGGTACGAAATCGGTTTGTGATTAGTAGCACACAGGAGCACCGTGCGGTCGGCTTTTGCAGTACCTGTGATTAGTACCACCATATGAGCAGGACCGTGGGATGATAGCTACCGTGGTTCCGCCTTGCCTGTGATTAGTACCCACTATATGAGGAACACCATGGGATAGGGAGAGGTCCCTGTGGTTAGTACTCTTATGTGATGAACACCATAGGTTTGCGTTGCCTGTAAATGGCGCCACAAAGTGAGAAAAATATAGGTCTGTATTATATGTCGAATTTCATAAGCTCTGAGTAGTACAATAATGTGTGGAATACCGCAAGTCTCTGCTACTTTTGATTAGTACCGCAACAGAACAAATACCATGGTTCTACTTTGCTAGCGATCAGTACCGTTATGAGGGGCCGATAACTTCGATTTATGACCCCGTTTTGACTGCACGCATAATCGATTGTGTTATGCTATAGCAGTACTCCCTTGGTCAGTAATACTCTTTTGTCACGTCAGTTTATGTGAATGTGAGACATTGCGGGTCGCATCCGCTGATTGTTTTAAATTCATGTCCATCCATTCATTCTTCGTTCTCACGCTTTTGAATTCTGGTCAGTGGAGAATTTTAGACTTTTAATATGTCATTCCATTTCGTCTTATTTCGTAGCATTAGGGGCCGATGAGCTCGATGTTAGGCCCCTTTAAACAACAATCATCATCATCAGTCTGTATTCAGGAAACTAATTTCAGACCAGATCATCATACGGTCTTGAGACATTTTCAACTATCCTCGACAGAACGACATTAAGTTAATCGGCCTTCCGGTGGCGTTGGTATTTTTGTTCGTTCTGATACCTATAGGGAAGAGTTTCCACCAGGAATCCTTGTGGAAGCAGTTGCTGTGCGGGTACCGCTGCCTGTCATACGAACAGTGTGTAATGTTTATTTTCCACCAAGGCAGCCAGCCTCTGAAATAGTACTTTTGAATTAATGATGACATTGCTCGAGTCGGAATGAAGTTAGCCAGCAGATGGGCGAGGAAGTCTTGTATAGAAGATTGATCGGCTATTGCTTTGACTATTTTGTCGGAGAGGACACCTATGGAGTAAGGGTAAATAATTTGAAGAATTTGAGAAGGAGAGAGAGAAAACATTAGAGCGTGATCTTGAAATTCAACTAAGAATCTTAAAAATGAAATGACCTCGTTAGTAGAATTAATAGAAAACTTAGAATTTCCCCTAAGCAACATAGCCAAAGGATGAGGCAAACTACTGAACCCAGGTGACATAATAGGTAACGGCCTAGGGGGTGAAGAAGTTTGACACAGCATTATTTAAAAAGAATGGTAGAATGGATGTACGACAATCAGGCTCATTTCTTAATGGGGCAGATGTTTGTTGTGCTGCTACAGATTTTCTGCTTCCTTCTCCCTTGGAAAAATCCTCCTCACTTACGATATTTACGACAGTGGCTTGGTCGGATTTTGGAGCAGCTGCCCCAGTTAACAACTGACTAACTTTCTTGGACATTTTTGATACATGATCAACTAAATTATTCGCCTCCTTAGCATGATCTTCCTTTAATTTTAGACACAATAGATCGCTCACCCTGATATAAAAATGGAACAATCTTGCCTGCACTCTCTTAAGTTGATTGGGAGATGGATCACTTACTTCAAAAAATCTAACCACAGATGCTAACTCAGTGGTGTTATCAGTGATCGTGGAGAGAGCCTCATCAATTACCTTCTCTCCCAAAGTTGGTATACAAATTGGTAATTCAAGGGATTCCTTAAATTTAGTGGTGTCTGCCGCAACCGTGCCTCCAGATTGAACATTCGTAATAAGCAATTCGTAAATCAATTCCTCCTTGCCTAAGTAGCCGGGATGGAGAACTTCGCGAGGGCCGGACATGATGAAAGAAAATGTACAACTTTAGAAAATTTCCAGCAACCGAGAAAATTCTTAGAGTTCGAACGAATTCTGTGTTTAGCCGTCAAAAGGGGCTTAATTGAGACCCATTAACCACGCTCTGCTACCACTTGTTCCGGGCTTACCCGTGGAGCAGAAAGAGGTTAAAGGATGTGCCGGGGTGAATGGGTCTAACTACGATGTCAAGAATTGAATTTAAAAACTGAAAGTTATATTTTCAAAAACTTCAAACTTACAATTTTTACAGGTACAAGCAGCAATCATTAAACAGGATGGGGAGAAATCCAAGATACAGAATCTTAACACTTTGGGCTTTAAGCCCCAGGCTTCACATTTGCTGAGCTACTAGCTCAAATTTACCAAAGAGCACAAATTTATACCAGGGCAGAAATCCCCTAATTCGAAGAGCACTTGCTCCCAACATTACAACATTTAGCCTTCAAGAGGCATTCATTAATCTTTCTTTGAATAAGAGCTATCAGGCTCTCAGTTTTCCAAGCCTATGCAAGGCGACATCAACTTACAATTTCTGGATTATACAGGGATATTTAATACCCAACCTACTGGGCCTTTAAGGAACAAGAATAACGACTAAATAAAAGGCCCAAACACAAATACTTGCACTCCTAGATATGAACACTTAAAACCTAAAGGGCACTAGGCCGATGAAACAGGGGCTATTCCCAAACTATGGAGGTGACTCGTATAAGAATAGATTAAAACATTATGGAAAGGAAGAAAGAACAAAGAAAGGAAGAGGAACAAAACGTAGTCACCTCAAACCAATATGAAGGGGAGCTCGAAAGGGTACATCACTCTCTATCACCGCTTTACAGTTAGATTTTATGACGTTTTTACATTAGCCGGCAGAAAGTTACATTTTTAGGAAAACTAGGTTACATAGTTAATGATTCGGACCTTTCCTTCAGGTTAAACTGCGGAGCTAGCAAGAAATAAACATGTTATATGGCCATTACCTCGTCGATGTACTATTGCCTGATGAAAGAGGCCGCCCGACTCCTGCTTTGACACACACACTTGTAACTGTTCGCTCTCCTAAGGTTCTCATTAGAGGAGACGAAAGTTAATACCTGGGGACACATGAATATAAATATAAACTATATGTGGCTTGCCCGAAAATTGCCACGCAAATAGAATTAATTATCATTCCATGGTTTCCCATTTCTCTATGTAATGTTTGGACGCCAGCGTTATAGTTTTAAACAAAACTGTAAAGCAAAATTTATATTTACTAGCTTAGAGACTTATTTAAAATCCTACCCCTGTGATGTAAGTATAATTAACCATTAAGTATCGCTTAAGAAAGAAAATTAACATAATATAAAATACAAATGAACTTATTATACAACAAATGAGATGAATCGGAAAAGTTCCTTTAAGCGTGGGGGGGATTTAAGAATTTACGTTACTGAAATTAACTGTTGCTTGCTTTATCTAATTGAAGCTCACCAATTACAGCTTCCGTTGGGGTCATCTATTTTCCGTGGTTAATCGTTCCCCTCTTCTTGTTGTAGAATTTGCTCCATGGACATCCTTCCTCCACGAACCTGCTACGCAGGCGTAGCAGGGGGAGAGGTGATACTCCCACGTGGCGCGTCCCAGGTGGCGGATAGGGGGGTCCTAACCGGCTTACCGGCGGACTTGAGGGAAATAAAATACCTCTCGCGGACCAAACACACACCCCCTGTGGGTGGGGGAGGCTGACGAATAATACACCCACGGTATCCCCTGCCTGTCGTGAGAGGCGACTAAAAGGGGCGACCAAGGGATGCTTGGATTAGAACCATGAAACTACTTTTGATTAGTACCATCACGCGCGGAACACCATCGGTCGCTTTTACTTGCGAGTAGTACCACTCTGTTAGGTACTCCATATTTTTGTGATTCGTAGCACTCGAGGGGGGTTCAGTGTGGGTTTCCAGTACCCGTGAGTCGTGCCCGTGTGTGCAACACCACAGGTCTGGGCGTTGCCTGTGAGTTGTACCCGTGTGAGCGACACCACGCGTCTGGGCGTAGCCTGTGAGTTGTACCACTATACGAGCGACACCGTGGGTCTGCGTTGCCAGTGATTAGTACCCACTATGTGAGGAACACCACGGGAATGCCGGCACCCGTGCTTAGTACACCTAGGTGAGGAACCTCATCGGTTTGCGTTGGCTATGAGTGGCGCCATTGTGTGAGCAACACCATAGGTCTGCGTTACCTTTACGACGTACAATACTTGTGAGTAGTACCTTACTGCTTGGAACACCGTGAGTTTACGCTACCTTTGATTAGTACCGCAGCTCGAGAAATATCATGGTTCTACTTCTCGCGACTTGTACCATACTGAGGGGCCGTAGACCTGGTTTTTGCACCCCTTCAGACATCAAGCATAATCAATTCAGGATTTTCCTTTATAAGTGGTCCCTTGGTCAGTAATACTATTATTTATGACCGTTTTTGCGTCGGATCCACTGTTTTTTGTTTGTTTCTTGTTTGTTTTTGTTATTTTTTGGGTTCATGTCCATCCATTCATTTTCATGACATTTTTATTTATTTTGGTCAGTGGATTATTTTGAACTTTTTGTTTTTCATTTCGTACCATTAGGGGCCGATGACCTCGATGTTAGGCCCCTTTAAACAACAAGCATCATCATCATCAACGACATCCTTCCTTCCTTCTATGATGTGATTTGGGCTATCTGGACTAGCACTCCCTAATTGCCTAGTCTTTAAATTAAACATGGGCCCTATACTTGTGAAAATTGATCAGCGTTGATCGTAGGAGGAGAAAATTCAGAGGTATGAATTTTTCCATGTTAGCAGAAATCTCAATCCAACTTAGCTATACTACTGATACAATACAGACTTGTACCAAATGCCATGGACTTCAACTAAACGTAGTTCTTCGTCCAGAATAATTACTGAATATCTCACAAGACGTAAGCTTGTTTCTTCTCACGCAGATCCGACATCATCACAGCAGCTAAGTACTGTGTCGAAGCGACAACTCACTGTACGAAAATAACTGTCTCGAAGCGAGAACTCACTGTCTCAAAAATCAATAAAGTAGTTGACGTTCTCGTAGTGATGTGGGTCTCTGTGTCGAGGATTGCTCCGCACTAGGTAATATTTCACCGGGCTCTCCCCACTCTTGGTAATAGCTCAATACCAAAAATCGATGCAACGAAGCATCTGATTCGTAGATCGCATTATCATCTCCCTCTCTTCTTTCTTCACAAGTAACCAGTAGGCGTGGCGATGATGTAGTCTGCTAGCCTTGCACGCGGGTAGCTGTGTAGTGCCTCTTGCTCATGAGTAAACCCCGTGAGTCATGCAAATTCCCCGCTTCAAGAATAACTTTTCCGTGTGCGCAAGTATGAGATGAGATGAAATGAAAACTGTCTAAACATTGACCATATTTACAGTACATAATGAATTCCTATCCTACGTAATATAATAATTTAAATAATAAATGATGTTCTAATACATACGATTCCAAAAGCCTTATTTACAAATGATTGAAGTTAAAATAAATACGTCATATAAATAATTGCCGATGGCAGATAATCTCGATATCGAGTGATATCGCGTAAATGTATGGCAGGAGAAGCCTGGACGGTTACACACTTAGTAAGACGACGATCGATTGGCCAAGAAACGAGAAAATCCGCAGTTTATAAACCACCGAGGAAAGTTCGAGATCATTCAAGGTTAAACTAGCCACACCCTTCCATATTTATTGGTCAACTTAAACGTTACACTCAAAATCGAAGAAGGAGAAAAAGACTGTGATTGGTAGAAAATTAATTACAGAAATTAAGGATTGGCTAGATTCAAAACTGGCAGAAATAAAAAGGAAATATTGCCAACCCAAAAATAAATGAACATTAATCAGTAAAAAAAAACTTATGAATACAAAACATTTTTTGCTAGGGGCTTTACGTCGCACCGACACAGATAGGTCTTATGGCGACGACAAAACTTATTTGAATAATAAGTTCTTATACCTCGCACCAGGGTGCATGATCATAGTTTTTAGTAGTGACATCTGTGAAAGAATGTCCAAACTTCTTGATGGATAGCAAACAAAACTAGTAGAAATACAGTCAGTTCAGGAAACTTCACAATAACAAAATTACATCATATTTTAGTGGTGACATCTTCTGAGTAAATTTCTAAGTTGGTGTAGTTTCAATTTCACGGTTTCACCAATAGAGGATTTCATTTAGGCGCTAGATTTAAATGCGTTGCGTAGGGGTGTACCTCCCTGTACAACAACAATAATAATAATAATAATAATAATAATAATCTAAGGAAATGAATTGACAGTTCATACGTCTCAGTGTACAATATTTAGATTATCCATTTCATTAACAACAATTTCTTGACGTTTACGTAACAATTTTAAGTTATAGTCGTTCAAGTTTCTTTTTCTTTTTTTAATTCACTCCAATGATATTTCCTTCCGGGAAACCGTTAATTCCATTTAGGCACCCATAATGAGTCACATTTCAAGTCCATCGTCATTTACGTCTAGACAGGAACACACTCTTCACGAGCATAAATAATAATAATAATAATGATAATCTTGAATTCCTCCCTTCCACCAGCCTAACATAATGGTACGATAAACTGAATTATCCTTCTTCCAATTAAGTTTCAACTTTAGAAATTCTTCCTGATATTCAGAAACAAATTCTTGAGCGATTAAAATTTTCGTCCATTGGTGTTACCGGTAATTATCTAGGTTCATCTCTTCCTTTTCTTTATTGAACAAAAAGTGGTCGTGGCATTCTTAGCTTTCGCGTGACGCGAATTAGGCTCAACATTATTTTCAGTATAAATAGGTATTGTACCAGGAAAAATGCCTTTGGCCACTGATACTTGCTTGAAGAGCACGGAATATTTCTAAGGGGTGGAACTTAAGTATTGGAGTTGGTACAGAGAGGGGTATTAGTTCATTGAATTTATATTCTTTTGAAAATCTGGTTTAATTATTCATTTGAAACAAATTCATATAACCGTTTACACAAATTGAGTTGATGCATTATAGCAGTCTGGAACTCCGGACTTCGGGATGATTACTTGCCTCGGTCTGGACAAGGACCATGCCCGTCCCTGATGCGAAGTTCTCCATGTTCTAGAATTTCTCGAATTTCTGGAGGATCTGGAAGTTCTCGAATTTCTAGGTGCACACGTTGCGGGGTTCAATCTCGCACGAGAAGATGAGAGGTGAAGCGTGACGAGCACACAAGTCCCCCCGTATGGTATTCAGCTCACTTGTATTATAGTGGAATAATTTTTGCTCTAAATACTGCATTGATTCCTTATAAGTGCGATACGTGAAATGTTAATGAAAATGACACTTGAATCTTTTACTCAAACACCTCGTTGAATCACACATGTCCAAGGTTCATAAAATTGACACTTGAGAAGAAAACAATTGATCTGAGTGACTGATCACACGTTGCATGTCAGCCGTATTGATACTTGGGAAAATTATGTACAAATTTATGTCAAGTTCGCGACGTAAGTCCGCTGAAATTGGCACGACAGTCTGAAATATTCTATTACGTCTTTAACTTGTACTATCATTGTTTCTAACTGACTGGCTTCGTCATTTTTATGATTGGAACACAACTCTGAACGTAATATTTACAGTTCGTGCAAGTTCAGGGCATATTAGCATGTTTGCTTTGAATTAAACAAGTTTAATGGCACTCAGAGAACGTTCAACACTGCTTATAAATAATTATTGAAGTGTAAGTGCATTCTAGGACTGTTCAACACTGTCTATTAAAGTTTAACAGAACTTGAAGAATGTTTGACACTGTGTGTGCATAACTATTACGAAGAAACCATAAGCTCTTAAATGTAGCACTGAAAAATTCTATATTCTCTCGGAACTTCACGAGAAGAAAACGCAAGTTCAAATATGGCATTAATATTCTATATTCCTACAGTTTGTTACGAAAACACAAGTTCAGCTGTGGCACACGGAAATATCCTATGTTCCCACAGTTTGTTATGACAACGTAAGTTCAATACGATACTTGGAAAAATTACAACCCTCGGAGAAATTGTAACACTTGGAAAAATTCTGTTTCTTTGCAACGTCACTGTTTGTAAAGAAAACACAAGTCCTAATATTGCACTTGAAGTAGAATACTATGCTCCACTGGAACCGAGCGCTAGAGAGTCAGAGTGTCGTCCCACCGAAATACAGAGTCCCGGCAGGACATAGCTTCGGTCTGCCGCACTTGCAGAGTTCCACCTGTCACCCGTATCGCAGAGACGGTGGAGTATTACTGTCTCCCTGTGGCCTAGATCGCCGTGCTGTTATACCTGGAGCCGATGAAGCCTCTTGAAACGTGGATATTATCCACCTCTATAACTTATTTACTTATTTACTTATTATGGCTTCTTTCATGTGGCGAAGTTAGGGCACACGGCCCTCTCTTACACTTAACCACAATACAATAAATAATATTAAGGTTGCCTATTACTAATTACACTACTTATACTATTTCCTAAATTAAGCTTAAGTTACACATCCACACAATATGCAGCTTATTAGCTTATTAGCTCGTTACTTCAGTCATCTTTTCTATCTCACACAGACACTTGCACATACACTTACAATGTACACACTTATCAACTACCCTTACGTTTATATTATATAAAACTAACAGAAACAATTTTTAATTTTACAATTACCAATCACACGCACACAATACACACCAATACACACTTCAATCGGTATCTCACAATAGGAGGTCTCGGCAAGATATTTTAAATTTGAGGAAGGAGTCAATGCCCCTGACACATACTGGCAGGGAATTCCAAAGCCTGGATCCGGTTACAATGAAAGATTTATTATACACAGAAGAGTGGTGAAGAGGAATAGCTAAAGTGGAGCCCGAGCGAGTGTTACGATTATGGAAGGAAGAGAGGAAGTGAAGTTTAGATGAAATATACCGGGGGGAGTTACTATGCAGGAGTTTGTGTATTAAGACAAGTATATGATATTCACGTCTCTTATCAGGTTTTAACCAGTGCAGTGCCTGATAATAAGGAGTAATATGCACATCATACCTTAGGTTAAAAATGAATCTAAGGCAACAATTCATAATACGCTGCAGTTTCCTAGTTTGTTCTTTAGTAGCGTCTACCAAGATAACATCACAGTAGTCAAGGATAGGAAGAATTAGGGTCTGTGTTAATCTTTGCCGCATGTTTAGTGGTATAATATCTTTGTTTAATTTCAGTGGGTGTAGAGTAGCAAACACCTTATGACTTATGTTTTTTATATGTTCTGTCCAATTTAGAGTTTTAGTCATAGTCACCCCAAGATTTCTCACTGTTTTACTGTACGGAATTGTGCTATTATTTATTTGTAAAGGAGGAATGATCGAATCATTGATCTTGCGTAGGAGCTTCTGGGAACCGACAATGATAGCTTGCGATTTTGATGGATTTATGAGAAGTCTGTTTGCGAGAGCATATTCACTGAGTTTTTTCATGTCATCATTTATGCATTTTACTGCGTTTGGTAATTCGCTTAAGCTGCAATGGTAGTAAATTTGGAGATCATCAGCAAATAGGTGATAATTACACGTTTTTAGAGAAGATGAAATGTCATTGATATACAATGTAAACAGCAACGGTCCTAAAATACTACCTTGTGGCGTGCCAACTTTCCTTGTACGCCATTCTGAATTTCTTTCGCGAGTTATCACCCGCTGCCTCCGATCTTTCAAATATGACGTAAAAAGCTTTAGTACTAAAGGGTCAAACAAGTAAGATTCCATTTTCTTAATTAGTAGCTGTAAGTCTATTGTATCAAATGCACCACTGAAATCCAGTAGCGTTAGTACTGTAAGTTGTCGTTGTTCCATAGCTAGTCTGATGTCTTCTGTCACTTTAAGGAGAGCCGTGGCAGTGCTGTACCCTTTCTTAAAGCCCGATTGTAATGGGTCAAGGAGAGAATAGTTATTTAAATATTTCAATACTTGCTCGTACACCAGTCTTTCCAAAGCCTTAGAAAGCGCTGGAAGAATAGAAACTGGGCGATAGTCAGAGGTCAGTTTAGGATCGTTTATCTTGGGCACTGGGATGACATTAGCTTGTTTCCAGAGTGCAGGGAAAGTTCCATTTCTGAGACAGTAATTGAATATATGTGTGATAATCGGGAGGATAGCGCCTATTATATTATGTATGTAATGTATAGGGATGTCATCTACTCCTACTGCTTTAGATTTAATAGAGTACAGTACTTTTTTAATTTGGTTGCTAGTGACCTCTTGGAATGAAAATTGAGGACGGTTGAGTGGAGGGATGGCTGGTTGATTCGTATTTAATTCTGCCTGATTGATTGGTTTAAACGCGATTCGTTCTACAGAGAAATATGTAATAAGCTCGTCTAGGGGAACAGTTGGTTCACGTTGCTGTTGTTGGCCTTTTACAATACCAAGAGAGCGTAGTTCTTTCCAGGAATTTCTGGCATTCAGTTTACCTGAAAGACAGTTTAAGTACTTAAATTTCTGATTTCTGATTTCTTGCTTAATTCTGTTCCTAAGTACCCGATAGTTTTCAAAATCGGATTCGTTACGGGTACGTTTGTACCGTCGGAACCATGAATCACGGCGAGCCATCAAATTCTTAATTTCGTCATTTAGCCATGGGCAGGGGGGCGACTCACTTTCACTTGTCGTTTGGGAGCGTGTTTGTCGTATAGACTAGTAATTAGGGAATTTAGTTTGTCTATTTTTGCGTCAATGTCGTCTAGTAGTAGAATATCGTTCCATGGTAGGTTGTAGGCGTCATACTTCAGTTGATCTAAATTAATATCTCTTATATTCCTACAAGTGGTGAACTTAGGTTTGTATTTGGGTATGCGAAGAGAATAGGTCGTGTGTTGAGATCGATGGAACAGGAATTTGGCCGTGATTTAAGGCTTTCTGGGGATTGTTTGTTATGATTAGATCGATTAGTGAGTGTGAAGTGTGATTATTGCTATATATATGCTTGGTAGGATTTAATGGGAGAATCGTAAGATTACAGGAAAATAGTATATCAAGTAGTTTGTCCTTCTGAGCTGATTCTTTCAGTAAGTTTATATTTAAGTCTCCTAATAGTACGATATGTTCGTAAGTTGGTACTAGGTTGAATAAACAAGCTTCCAACTCCGTCATGTTCACTATATCTGGAGGTTTATAAACTACGGCGAAGAGGACTTTCGTCCCTTTAACGGTGATCTCCACGACCATGAACTCCTGGAGTACTTGGAGATTTGCTCAAGGACTTGAAAGTTTGCAGCTGTTATTATAGCATCAACGTTAGCGGTGCAAAAATAATTATATCTTAACTCCAAATAGACTTTCTACAGATGGATCGGAACATTACCATATATGGTCATGCTCGCTGCCGGCCCGAAGCGGCCACGTCACTGCTGTATACGTCAGCCGAGTTCGGCGGGCATGCCTATCCTTCACCTCGGGCGAAGTTTAACTCTCATACTTCGAACTTTCTTTCTCGTAGCGGTGTTTGTGGTACAGCATATATCTGAATATATATATATAATTACCGGGCGACTTGGCCGTGCGGCTAGGAGCGCGCGGCTGTGAGCTTGCATCCGGGAGATAGTGGGTTCGAATCCCACTGTTGGCAGCCCTGAATATGGTTTTCCGCGGTTTCCCATTTTCACACCAGGCAAATGCTGGGGATGTACATTAATTAAGGCCACGGCCGTTTCCTTCCAACTCCTCGGCCTTCCCTATCCAATCGTCGCCGTAAGACCTATCTGCGTCCATGCGACGTAAAGCCAATAGCAAAAGATTATATATATACTAGCAAGATACCCGTGCTTCGCTACGGTATTATTCTGAAATTTATAATTGAATGCTTAATGTTTTATATATAATCCTCCGAAATTCGTGATCTGACTCTTTTCTGAGAGAATCAGCCAAAATTCGCGATCTGACTCGTTTTCTGAGAGATTACGGCAAAGTTACTCACATTTTTCAATTTCTTTCCAGCAATCGATGTCGTACTTCCCGGGCTAGGTCCAGGTATTCCACGCGGTCAGTTCGGTCCCTAAATCTTTGCCATTTTCCCTATAAGAACTTTTAGTATGGATGAAATCCTGAAGGAGATCCGGCGTCGTGTCGTCTTGGGTGCCTTGGCGGTACCGAACCCGCGGCCGGACTGTATTCGTAGTCGTTACCAGGCCAGGACCCGTTTCCAGCGCGGTCCGCACAATTTGACGATGGTCCAGAACATTATTATTATTATTATTATTATTATTATTATTATTATTATTATTATTATTATTACGGGGTTACCCGTGGAATGCAGAGGTGAAAGAAGGTGCGGGCTGGAATGGGTCTAGCTACAAAGCTGAGATACTAATTTAAATTTCAATAAAGGTCATATTTTCACAAATAAAAAAACTTAACAAATTTCACATATAATTTCAACAAATAACAACTCAAGCACTATCCACTAATCAGGTACAAGGTATAATTTTACAAACGAAAGCCCGAGTTTCGGGGTCTTTACAAGTTCTGGGCTTCGAGCCCCAATTACACAATCCTTGAGCTACTAGCCCAACCTTACCAAGTTACACTCATTTGTTCAAAGGGCAGAAAACCCCTTCATTCAAGGAGCACTTGCTGCCAACTTTTAACCTCAAGCCTCCTAGAGGCACTTTTCAAACACAAGAAAGAGCTACCCGCTCTCAATTTTTCAAGCCTATTAAAGGCAATACCAGACTACTACCCTAAATTGCCATCAAGGCACCGCTTACATCAAATGAAACGGGGGTATCTCGTACCCAACCTACTGGGCCTCAGTGAAAAAGCACAGATTAAGTAAATGGCCCTAAATACCAAGATGAATGGAGGCGTTGCTTGCACTCCTACACGAAATCTTTTAAAACCTCCACGAACCTGCTACGCAGGCGTAGCAGGGGGAGAGGTGATACTCCCACGTGGCGCGTCCCAGGTGGCGGATAGGGGGGTCCTAACCGGCTTGCCGGCGGACTTGAGGGAAATGAAATACCTCTCGCGGACCAAACACACACCCCTGTGGGTGGGGGAGGCAGACGAATAATACACCCCCGGTATCCCCTGCCTGTCGTGAGAGGCGACTGAAAGGGGCGACCAAGGGATGATTGCATACGAACCATGAAACTACATGTGCTTAGTACCACCACGCGGAGGACACCAAGGGTCGCTTTTACTTGTGCGTAGTACCACTATATTAGGTACGAAATTTGGTTTATGATTAGTAGCACACAGGAGCACCGCGCGGTCGGCTTTTGCAGTACCTGTGATTAGTACCACCATATGAGCAGAACCATGGGATGATAGCTACCATGGTTCTGCCTTGCCTATGATTAGTACCCACTATATGAGGAACACCACGGGATAGGGAGAGGTCCCTGTGGTTAGTACTCTCATGTGATGAACACCATAGGTTTGCGTTGCCTGTAAATGGCGCCGCAGAGTGAGAAAAACATAGGTCTGTATTATACGTCGAATTTCATAACCTCTGAGTAGTACAATAATGTGTGGAATACCGCAAGTCTCTGCTACTTTTGATTCGTACCGCAACAGGACGTATACCATGGTTCTACATTACAAGCGATAAGTATCATTCTGAGGGGCCTTTGATCTGTATTTTGGACCCATTTAGACACGAAGCATTCTCGATTCAGGATTGTGCTTTGGAAGTGGTCCCTTGGTCTGTACTACTATTAACTATGATAGTTTTTTGAGACAGATCCACTGATTGTTTTCAATTCATGTTCATTCATTCATTCATTCATTCATTCATTCATTCATTCATTCATTCATTCATTCTTCATGACATTTTTTATTTTGGTCAGTGGATGATTTTGAACTTTTAATTTGTCGTTTCATTTCGTACCATTAGGGGCCGATGACCTCGATGTTAGGCCCCTTTAAACAACAAGCATCATCATCATCATTCTTTTAAAACCTAAGAGGCACTAGGCCGAAGAAACAGGGGCCAATCCCAAACTATGGAGGTGACTCGTATGAGAAAACTTAAAACATTACAGAAGGGAAGAAACAGTTACAAAACGTAATCATCCCAAACCAAAAATGAAGGGGATCTCAAGAGGGTAAAGCAATCTCTATCCCCGTTTTACAGTTAAAGATATGTGAAGTTTTACAAAAGCGACGGCAAATTACATGTTTCAAGATAAGTTACATAGTAAATGTTTCGGATCTTCCCCGCGGTTTAGACTGCTGAGCTAGCGAGAAATAAAGATGTTAAGTGGCCATTACCTTCTAGAAGAGCTGCTGCCGGATGAAAGAGGCGCTTCCCGCCTCCTGCTACATTTCGATACACTAGGCTAGATGTTGTTCGAGTGGGCGGGAGCCGTGAAAATCAGCAGTTTTTATACACTCAGGGAAGGTTCGGGACCTTTCATGAATAATTAAGACACACCCACTCAACTTTATTAGCTGGCTAAAAGTTACACATCAAAATTTGAAGGAGGAGGACACGATTGGTCAAAAATTAATTACAGAAATTCTGGATTGGCTAAGTTCAAAACTGGCGGAAAGAAGAGATTTATATTGCCAACCCACAAATGAAAGAACGAACTTTAGTTATAGGAAAACTTCTGAGTACAAAATATCTTCAAGAAAAGTTCCTTCACTTCGAACCAGGGTGCATGATCATAGTTTTTTAGTAGAGACATCTATGAGAGAATGTCCACACTTCTTGATTAATGGAAAACAAAACAAGTTGAACTCCACACAGTATTGACAACTTTGCAATCACAAAATTTATGGTAGTGCCATCTTCTGAGAAAACTTATAAGTTGAAACAGTTGTTAAAGTTCAGAGTTTCTCCTGTAGAGGAGTACTTAACGGCGGAAAATTCAAATGTGCGTCGTAGAGGTGTACCAGCCGGTACAATTATTATTATTATTATTATTATTATTATTATTATTATTATTATTATTATTATACTCCTCTACTGGAGAAACACTGAACTAGGAACTAGACCAACTTAAATTTTTCCTTTGAAGATGTCACTGTGTGAATTTCGACTTGTTTTTGTTTACTACTTACCAAGAAGTGTGGACTTTCTCTCGTAGATGTCTCTACTAAAAAAAACTATGATCATGCACTCTGGTGCGGAGTTTTGAAGAAATTTTGTATTCATACGTTTTTTCTTTACTAAATTTTGTTCATTCATTCTTGGGTTGGCAATATTTATCTTTTCCTCCCGCCAGTTTCGAAGTTAACCAATCAATAATTTCTGTAATTAATTTTCAGGCAATCCCGTATTTCTTCTTTGATTTTGTGTGTACCTTTTGATGTTAACCAATAAAACTCCGTGGGTGTGTCTTGATCAGTCATGAAAGGTCTCGTACCTTCCCTGAGGTTATAAAACCTGCTGATTTTCTTGTCTCTCGGCCACTTCATCAACATCTAACCTAGTGTATGGACGTGTAGCAGGAGGCGGGAAGCGCCTCTTCCATCAGGCAGCAGTTCCTCAGTAAGGCAATGGCCGCTTAACATCTTTATTTCTTGCTAGCTCAGCAGTTTAACCCTCGGGAAAGGTTCGAAACCTTTAGCATGTAACCCATCTTCGAAATATGTAAATTTCTACCAGTTTATGTAAAAACTTAAGTAAATTTATACTGTAATTCGGGGATAGAGAGTGATTTACCCTCTCGAGCTCCCCTTCATATTGGTCTGAGGTGACTACGTTTTGGTAACTGATTTTCTTCTTTTCCGTAATGTTTTAATTTTTTGCCTTATACGAGTCACCTCCAGAGTTTGGGAATAGCCCCTGTTTCATTGGCCTAGTGCCTGTTAGGTTTTAAAATGTGTATTTAGGAGTGCAAGTACACGCCTCCATTCTTTTTGGTATTCCGGGCCATTTACTTAACCTGTTCTTTTCCTGCTAAGGCCCAGTAGATTGGGTACAAAATACCCCCGTATCATTGTTGTAAGTCGTGCCTTGATGGCAATCAATGGTAAAGTCTGATAGTGCCTTGAATAGGCGTGAAAAACCGAGAGCGTGTTAGCTCTTTTTCCAGTGTGTAATAGTGCCTCTGGGAGGCTTGAGGTTCAAAGTTGGGAGCAAGTGCTCCAGGTATTAGGGGTTTTCTGCCCTTTGGTAAATATGTGTTTGTGAGTTGAGAATTTAGAAAATGTAAAGGGAGGGCTTGAAGCCCGAGTTCTATTTATACCACCAATCTTATCTTTCCTAGAGTTAATTTTTGCTGCTTGTACCTATTGCATTGTTTCTTGTTATTAAAAAAAAAAGAAAAAAGACAAATATAACCTTGTTACAGTTTTAAATTAACTTTGATTTTGGTAGTTAGACCCATTCACCCCGGCACCTTCTTTCACCTCTGCTGATCCACTAAACCACATCAACAATTATTATTATGATTATTATTATTATTATTATTATTATTAGATGTTCTGGACCCCACAGCAAGATGCAAGACCGCTACTTGGCGGTAAATTACATCTGCTGCCATTGTCAATGTTGACAATGTGACCAGCACGATTTGTCGCGCGTAGGCAAGTGTGCGGGATTTCTGGCGATACGAATGACATACTTCCGTGCATTATTGACCTTATTATAGGGGTGAACAATTTGACGGTCAATCTCATACCTATCGTTTATTTCAAATGTCTTTAAATTTTTATTTATATGCCAGAAGATTCTACTGTAATCTAAGAACGGTCTCCGAAGGAAAATATAGCTGTTGTAAACGAACCCAGGAAAGATTAAAAATGATCGGTTTATGATCAGAATAAGTACATCGAAAATCTACAGCCTGTTTCCAGTCATTCGACAGGGTCAGGAATGGAATGAATAAAGCCCCATCTGGCGGCGACAGTAGGAATTATGCCGGCTGCCGAAGCACTCCTCTGGGGCAATGATCTATGAATGACAAATGAAATGAATTATTGCACAGTGTTGCTGAAATGAATGATGACAGGGAAAACCGGAGTATCCGGAGAAAAACCTGTCCCGGCTCCGTTTTGTCCAGTACGAATGTCACATGGAGTGACCGGGATTTGAACCGCGGAACCCAGCTGTGAGAGGCCGCCGCGCTTCCGCCTGACTAACGGAGGCTCCTTATATTGTAAGTACATTACGAACAGTAAAATGAATTGGTCTCGCCTCCTTTTACACCCCACCGCCGTTAAGTTTATTTAACCCCCCCCCCAAAAAAAAAATTAAAAGAAGGCGTGTTTCTTTATGTTTAAAGGAGATTCCAAACACCAATGTTCACGTCTATTACCTTCAGATTTGAGATATAATTATCCCGAAAAAATTATTGACTTTTTTCACTTCCTTTCTCACTCCCGCCCCCCAAGATGGTCCCCCACAAAGAAAAACGCGTTTTTCTTTGTTTTTTAAAGGAGATCTTAATACCAGTTTTCACGTCTGTAACAACTTAAGTTTTTATTAGATGTATGTATTCTCATACAATTAAGTCAATTATCTTTTCAATTCTTTCACCCCCCCCCCCCCACCTCACTCACTTCGTTGGATTTTCCGAAAATACGTGATTCTTTACATTTAAAGCAGATTCCAAATATCAAATTTCACGTCTGTAACGTCTTCATTTTTGAGATATCAGTAGCCTTATTAAAATAATTCAATACCATTTTCAGTCAGTTTACCCAGCCCCCTACACCCAAGTGGTATTTCCGAAAACTAAAAATACACGTTTCTTTATTTTTAATAGAGATATAAATACCATTTTTCACTTCTGTAACATGTTAAGTTTTTGAGATATACTGTAGAAATACTCATTTTAAAATTTCACCCCATTTTTGTCCCCCTTAAGTGGAGTTTCCAAAAACAAATCACCTATTTTTCTTTACATTTACAGGAGATTCCAATTCCCACTTTTTACGTCTGTAACATTTTACGTTTCTCAGATATTCTGTAGATATAGTCTTTCAAAAATGCACTCTCACTCCTGTTTAACCGCCATTAATTGAATTTTCCAAAAAAATACGTGTTTCTTTATTGTTAAAAGAGATCCCATACACAAATTTTCAGTTCTGTAATATCTTCAGTTTCTGAGATATATGTATCCTCATTAAAGGCATTCAACCCATTATTCACCCTTTTACACCTCATATTGGAATTTACAGAACGCAAAAAAAATACGTGTTTCCTTATTTTTAAAGAAGATTCTAAATATCAATTTTTACATCTGTAAACTTTTGACGTTTTGAGATATATAGATACACTCATTTTAAAATTTCACCCCCCTTTTCACCCCCTTAGCGAAGGAATATCCAAAAATCCTCTCATAGCGAGCACCTACATCCTAATATGAATATATCCCCAAACATTCATTTATGTCCAGTAGTTTTCGCTCGGCGATGATGAGTCAGTCAGTCAGTCAGTACAAGTTATTATATATACACTGACTGACAGAGCAAATGCAACACCAAGAAGGAGTGGTCAGAACTTGCCAATTGCAGGGTAGACTGACGTCACTGAGGTATGCTCATGATGTGAAATGCGCCGCTGTGCTGCGCACGTAGCGAACGATAAATGGGACACGGCGTTGGCGAATGGCCCACTTCGTACCGTGATTTCTCAGCCGACAGTCATTGTAGAACGTGTTGTCGTGTGCCACAGGACACGTGTATAGCTAAGAATGCCAGGCCGCCGTCAACGGAGGCATTTCCAGCAGACAGACGACTTTACGAGGGGTATGGTGATCGGGCTGAGAAGGGCAGGTTGGTCGCTTCGTCAAATCGCAGCCGATACCCATAGGGATGTGTCCACGGTGCAGCGCCTGTGGCGAAGATGGTTGGCGCAGGGACATGTGGCACGTGCGAGGGGTCCAGGCGCAGCCCGAGTGACGTCAGCACGCGAGGATCGGCGCATCCGCCGCCAAGCGGTGGCAGCCCCGCACGCCACGTCAACCGCCATTCTTCAGCATGTGCAAGACACCCTGGCTGTTCCAATATCGACCAAAACAATTTCCCGTCGATTGGTTGAAGGAGGCCTGCACTCCCGGCGTCCGCTCAGAAGACTACCATTGACTCCACAGCATAGACGTGCACGCCTGGCATGGTGCCGGGCTAGAGCGACTTGGATGAGGGAATGGCGGAACGTCGTGTTCTCCGATGAGTCACGCTTCTGTTCTGTCAGTGATAGTCACCGCAGACGAGTGTGGCGTCGGCGTGGGGAAAGGTCAAATCCGGCAGTAACTGTGGAGCGCCCTACCGCTAGACAACGCGGCATCATGGTTTGGGGCGCTATTGCGTATGATTCCACGTCACCTCTAGTGCGTATTCAAGGCACGTTAAATGCCCACAGCTACGTGCAGCATGTGCTGCGGCCGGTGGCACTCCCGTACCTTCAGGGGCTGCCCAATGCTCTGTTTCAGCAGGATAATGCCCGCCCACACACTGCTCGCATCTCCCAACAGGCTCTACGAGGTGTACAGATGCTTCCGTGGCCAGCGTACTCTCCGGATCTCTCACCAATCGAACACGTGTGGGATCTCATTGGACGCCGTTTGCAAACTCTGCCCCAGCCTCGTACGGACGACCAACTGTGGCAAATGGTTGACAGAGAATGGAGAACCATCCCTCAGGACACCATCCGCACTCTTATTGACTCTGTACCTCGACGTGTTTCTGCGTGCATCGCCGCTCGCGGTGGTCCTACATCCTACTGAGTCGATGCCGTGCGCATTGTGTAACCTGCATATCGGTTTGAAATAAACATCAATTATTCGTCTGTGCCGTCTCTGTTTTTTCCCCAACTTTCATCCCTTTCGAACCACTCCTCCTTGGTGTTGCATTGTCACTGTCAGTCACTGTATATATATTAGGATGATTTTCATTACATATTCCAATTTTATTGAAACCATTCATTTTTTGTTCAGATTATGGAGTGTTTTCCTTCTAATTACTACCTCCTTGTAAACATATGATATTTAAACATTTGAATTTTGGCTTCAAGCCATGGCCATTGCCCAACCGCTACTCTAGTATTTTTACATTTGAATTCAATGAAATCAGTTTATTCCTGATTATTATTATATTGGAAGTGGAAAATTTAATATTAGTCTTTTTTCTTTAAATATTAAAAAATTATATATCAATATTATGCTTTTGCATGTTTATTTTTACACGAGGATCATGTAAAAGGTTTCAGCGTGGAATTACATTAGTTGACGAATAAGTTTGGGTGGTATTTGCAACATGTTTGTAACATTGCCTATTTGTCGGAAATCGCCCAGAACAAACTGAGCTGCTTTTCTTTGGATTTCTTTGAGTTCCCGAATCATATATTCCTTATGAGGGTCTCATACACTGGAACCATACTCTGTTGGTGTCTTACCCTTTTCCCAAGCATATTTCCTAAAATTATGTTCTATGTATATGACTTAATACCAGTGTAATGTTGACTGACTTCTTATTCCAGGGTTATGCAAGTGGGTGATTGCCATGACAAAGTACGATAAAGTGGCAAAAGTGGTTGCCCCGAAGAAATTGGCCCTTGCTGAAGCTGAGGCTAAGTTTGCTATGGCCATGGCCGCATTAGAAATAAAGAGAGCCCAGTTGAGGGAAGTTCAGGAGAAGCTAGCTCGTCTAGAAGCCGTCCTCGACGAGAACAAGCGTCGTTATGAACAGCTACAAGATGACGCCGATCTTTGTGCCAAGAAGCTTCAGAGAGCAGAGGATCTTATCGGAGGACTTGGGGGGGAGAAGACCCGTTGGACAAATATTGCCAAGGAAATGGGAGAGCGTTATATCACCATCACAGGTAAATAACCAGAACAAATACGGTAAGTTCGTCAATTTCAATAGCTTTCCAGGAGATACAAAGTAACCTTCTTGCCTCGAAAAGAAAACTTTTCTCCATCACGATGACCATTTCTGATATTATTTTGGTATAGTTCTGATACATCCTGTATAGTGCTGGCTGCGGTCCGCTATTGTGGGGTTACGGTCACTGATTGGCTCTTCTTTGGCAAATGGTAGTGCAGGCTACAGTGCGGTGCTCGTCTATTTGTCTACCAAGATGGCTGGGTGGTTGCTGATTGGCTATTCTGTTATATAATTCGTAAAACTACACAATTATAAGAGGACTTCACTGCCGTGTTCACAATAGCACATTTAGTATTATTATTATTATTATTATCATATACACTCGTCACAGAGTAAATATAACTATATACAAATACATAGAATATATAAATATCTCATAGTTGACGTATCCATTGTCAGTCCGCGACATCCTCCCCGCCTTGGTCTGTCTCCAAAGGGATGAACAGCTGCACTGTAGGGCTGCCGCAGAATGACCGTTCTTGCGCGTCCGTCTCTACCTGGGCGCATTCTTCTATTCTCGCTTTCTTCCACATGTGGCGGGGTCTGACGTCTTCTTGGAGGAGGACGATGTCTCTGAACTTGGGCAAATGCATATTGGTCTTTTGATTTTTAACCTCATGGTGACTTCTCACTTGAAGCAGCTACTTCTTTTCCCAGCATCGTGAAAAGTCCCCCAAAACCTTTTGTTGCATTCTGTATTCCTTTACCAGATTTTCCTCGTGCCCGGTTCTGTCCGTTGCGGAATGGATATTAGTTTCTTTATCAACTAAAAAATGTGATTGGGTCAGAAGATCTCCCGTGCTTGTGGCCTGGGTGATTGACCTGCTATTTAAAGTGGCTTCAACACTTGTTGTAAAGTCATCCATGAATGTTGATTTATCCTGAAGTCTTGACGCAATTGATAACTATCTCGATGCAGTGTTGCAAACGATTGAAACGGTAGGCTATGACCTCATCAGTGAACTTTTACGCATCTCCTTCTGTATTCCCGGTGCGATACCACAGGAACCGTGTGAGGTCTCTGTCGTTTTCGTCTAACGCCAACTGCAAAAAGGCTTGGGGACCATCACACGCGATAGCCTTCGTCTGGCTCCTGAAACGTAGCAGAGTTCCCAGTATATCGGGGAGCAAGTTAGGAACCATTCCCAGTGCGTCGTTCACTGAAGGCAAGTCAGGTTCATGTGACGACGTATTAGACAATTCTGTCCCCTTTGTTTCTTTACAATGTAGTGTAGCATATAGTAAACATTATTAGGAGTGACGTCCTCGGGTGCAACTTCCACATGCTCTTGTCTTATATAGTCCCACATGCAGTTGTAATAGATGTGTTTCAAGTCCTCGTCTCTCTGCAGTTTAGCCTCTAAGAGGTAGAAACTTTTCTTGGCGGTGGCGTGAATGTCAGCTAAGGGAGTGGGGCAAGTACGAGTCAAAAGCAGTGCTATTCTATTGAGGACGTGGTAAAGTTGCTACTAGAGCTGCAATGTGAAATAAGGGAACTCAAATCTGAGCAAATGAAGAGAGAGTGTGAGCTAGGGAAGTCTATAGATCTCTGCCATGAAAAGACAGACAGCAACACTAAGTCTATTGCTGAGCAAGACGACTTTATTAGGAAAATTAGTGAACAGGTGGAAGCAATCCGGGTCGAGAATTCTAATCTCAGAGCTCAGTTGAAAAGTCTCGGTACTCGATTAACAGAGTCTGAACAATATTCTCGCAGGAACACACTTGAAATATTTGGTATTCCAGAGAAAGCCAACGAAGACGTGCTGGAAACTCTAAAGGGCATAGGGAGAGCTCTGGACCTTCAAATAGAAGAGCATATGATTGATGCCTGTCACCGGTTACCTAGAGTACCCGGCCAGTCTCACAGTGGGATCATCGTGAAGTTTGTTCGACGTTCCGACAAGGAGAACTTCATGCAGAGAAGGCGAGTTAAATACAACTTATCAACACGACACCTAGGACTTCCGGACGACAACATCATTTATGTGAACGAAAGCCTGGCGTCGGAGAAGAGGAAGCTGTTAGCACTCGCTCGCAGATTCAAGACGGAGCACAACTACAGGTATCTATGTGTAAGAAATGGAATCATACGACTAAGAAAGAGTGAAGGTTCAAAGATATGTGTAATTAATGAAACTGATGACTTGAATGGAAATGCCAGCTATGAATTCAGTTATGTTTCATGTCCTTTGTATTGTCTGTAGTATTAGGAAAGTGAGTGTACTCCGAGTCAGGTATGTTCAGAGAGCAGCGGGCCTAATCTTCTTTACTTTCACTTTGCAAGGGCTTCTATTCAAAGTTACCGGCATTCCTCCCTGCATTACTTGACGAGTTCTCTCTAAGTAAGTCATTAAACGTGTATTACCAAAACTGTAGAGGTCTAAGGACCAAGCTTGATTTATTTTATACAAACTTATTAGGTGAGAACTTTGATCTGTTGGCTTTGACGGAGAGCTGGCTAAATTCTTCCATTAGCAATTATGAGCTCTTTGATCAGAGATATAATGTATTTCGATGCGATCGTAATAACATATCTACAGGTAAAGAACTTGGCGGAGGTGTTGTACTGGCTGTCAGCAACAAATATAAGGCCTCACAGGTTGACATAGATGTTTCGGCTGAGCATGTATGTGTTAAACTTCTGAGGGAAAATCTTGATAGTATCTTTATTTGTGTGGTATACTTTCCGCCTAGTACTAAACTGGCTGCATATAATGAATTTTACGAAGGTATTGAAGCCAGTCCTATTTTAAATAGTAAACAGTTAGTAATATTAGGAGACTTTAATTTACCACAAATTATTGAAGAAAACTATATAACGTGTACATCCGTACGCATGAATAATTTCTTACAATTCATGGGATTAAGAAATGTTAACGGCGTTGTTAATAACAATGGCAGAATGCTTGACCTAGTATTGTCGAATATCACTCACATTACTGTCGACCAAAACTTTCATCCTCTCGTACCAGAGGACAAACATCATCCGGCCTTAAACATTACTTTTTGTTACCAAAAGAAGGGAGAAAAATGTAATGATGCGGGAAATAAAATTGTATACAATTATAACAAGGCAGATTTTGAATTGTTATACAGAGGACTTTCACACATAGATTGGAGCTTTCTGGAAAATTACACTGATGTTAACCAGGCACTAGATATATTTTATTCTAAATTTTATTCTGTTTTAAATGTCTGTGTTCCGGCAACCGTCAGGAAAAAGAAACGATACCCTTGCTGGTTTACGCAAGAGATAATAAGAAATATTAGGCGGAAAGCATACCATCACAGGAAAATGCGCGAAGGGCAGAAAAATCAGACTTCCCGTTTTTTGAAATTCAAAGAATTGAGAAGAAGTGTTAAGAAAGATATAAGCATCGCGTATGAAGCCTATATCGGGCAGGTAGAGCACGAAATAGGCGTAGATACTAAGAACTTTTGGGCATTCGTTAAAAGTAAGCAAAGGAACCCCTATGTCAGTGTAATGAAATACAATGGAAAAGAACTAATAAGCGACAAATCTGTTGCTGACAGTTTTGCAGGCTATTTCTCATCTGTATACTCAGAGAAACGGGCGCGGTATGATTTACCGAAATATGAGAATACGGAAATAGATCCATTGATGAATGTACTAAATGTTAATGAAATTAGTACTACCGAAATTCAAAACGCAATACGCAAGATGAAACCTAAAAAAGCCGCAGGCCCAGATCTAATCCCTCCGTATGTAATTAAAGGCTGTGGAGATATTTTATTACACCCTCTCTCAATTATTTTTAACATTTCGCTAAAAACTGGAACTTTTCCTACAAAGTGGAAGACAACGCGAGTTAGTCCGCTTCACAAATCCGGGGATAGGTCAGTAATTAATAACTACAGACCCGTTGCAATTTCTTCCGCATTAGCAAAAGTCTACGAACAAACCCTATATCGGCATCTGTTCGAACATGTAGAAATTATCATCAGTGACACCCAACATCCACGAACCTGCTACGCAGGCGTAGCAGGGGGAGAGGTGATACTCCCACGTGGCGCGTCCCAGGTGGCGGATAGGGGGGTCCTAACCGGCTTGCCGGCGGACTTGAGGGAAATAAAATACCTCTCGCGGACCAAACACACACCCCCTGTGGGTGGGGGAGGCTGACGAATAATACACCCACGGTATCCCCTGCCTGTCGTGAGAGGCGACTAAAAGGGGCGACCAAGGGTTGATTGTATTAGAACCATGAAACTACTTGTGATTAGTACCACCACGCGGAGAACACCAAGGGTTGCTTTTACTTGTGCGTAGTACCACTACATTAGGTACGAAATTGGTTTGTGATCAGTAGCACACAGGAGCACCGCGCGGTCGGCTTTTGCAGAACCTGTGATTAGTACCACCATATGAGCAGGACCATGGGATGATAGCTACCATGGTTCTGCCTTGCTTATGATTAGTACCCACTATATGAGGAACACCACGGGATAGGGAGAGGTCCCTGTGGTTAGTACTCTTATGTGATGAACACCATAGGTTTGCGTTGCCTGTAAATGGCGCCGCAAAGTGAGAAAAGCATAGGTCTGTATTATGTCGAATTTCATAAGCTTTGAGTAGTACAATAATGTGTGGAATGCCGCAAGTGTCTGCTACTTTTGATTAGTACCGTAACAGAACAAATACCATGGTTCTATTCTGATAGCGATCAGTACCGTTATGAGGGGCCGATAACTGCGATTTAGGACCCCCTTTTGACTGCACGCATAATAGATTCAGTGTTACGCATAATCGATTCAGTGTTATGCTATAGCAGTAGTCCCTTGGTCAGTAATACGATATTGTCACGTCTGTTTATGTGAATGTGAGACATTGCGGGTCGCAACCACTGATTGTTTTAAATTCATGTCCATCCATTCATTCTTCGTTCTCACGTTTTTGAATTCTGGTCAGTGGAGAATTTTAGACTTTTAATATGTCATTCCATTTCGTCTCATTTCGTACCATTAGGGGCCGATGACCTAGATGTTAGGCCCCTTTAAACAACAATCATCATCATCATCATCATCATCGACACCCAACATGGCTTCAGACCGGGGAAATCGACAACGACAAATTTGTTGGAGTTCACTCATGAAGTGTCGGCAGCCATGGATACAGGAGGCCAAGTGGATGTAGTTTTCACAGATTTTAGAAAAGCATTCGATAAAGTTGATCACGATGTACTTTTAAATAAATTAGCTTATTATGGACTCTCTCACAGCTTAATAAAATTATTTGCATCATATCTGTCTGATAGACAACAATTTGTGTCTTATAAAGGATTTGAATCTGAGTATTACAATACTCGATCTAGTGTCCCACAGGGCTCAAATCTTGGACCATTACTCTTCTTACTCCTTATCAATGATCTTCCTAAATGCGTACAGTATTCAAACATATTGCTATTCGCAGACGATGTAAAAATTTTCAGAACCATTCGTTCACAGGTGGACTGTAGATTTCTTCAGAAAGACCTCAATAGCATATCACATTGGAGCGTTATTAACGAGTTCGATTTTAACATTAACAAGTGTCATGTAATGGTATTTTCCAGGAATAAAAATAAAATTATTCACTCATATAATATTTTGAATACTAATCTGTCATCAGTGAATTTTATCAAGGATCTTGGCGTGCATTTTGACGCTAAATTGAAGTTCTCTCTGCACATAAACGAAGTAGTTGCAGATGCTTACAGAATATTAGGATTTATTAAGAGACGCACACGTGACTTCACAAATCCCGAGGCAATAAAGCTATTATACAACTCCTTTGTAAGAAGTCGGCTGGAATATGCACCAACCATTTGGAATCCCACCTTTAAACTATATGAAAACAAAGTTGAAATGGTGCAAAACAAATTTCTTAGATACCTTACGTACAAAATAACTAATAATTATCCTAAATTTGATTCGTATGATGACTTAATGAAACAACTTGGCTATAAGTCCTTAGCAAAAAGACGAGTAATTGCAGTTCTTCTATTTGTCTACAAATTATTTAACAATATTATTGGTAGCTCTAACTTGCTCTCTCTGTTCAACTTGTCTGTCCCTAATCCATTTACACGCCCGAAATATGTTACTTTCTACTGCTCTAGATCAAGAACCCAACAACATAGTATTCACCAGTGTTAAACTCAATGAAAATATTTAATAAATATAGCAATAAGTATAGAATAGATATATTTGCAACTACATACACATCCATAGTAAAACAATGTAAACAAATAACTTAATTGTTTTCTCTTCTAAGTTAAAATCCCACTTTGCTGATTCCCATTGTTAGCCTCATAACTTTAGTTAATATTCTAGTTTCTAGTTATACCATCTAGCTCATCATCATTATTATCTTCGATAATATCACTACCATCATGTATAATTACAGTACTAATGCAGCTTTAAAGCAGTTCGTAAATAATTTTAATTGTAATATTTTAAATACCTTGTTATAATATGTGCATATGTAACTGAATATTTGTAATACTATGTTACTGAAGAAAAGTGTATTTTTTATTTCATTTATGACTTTATTTTACAAGGACTTTCATAAGAGGTATTATAATTTTAATTTAATATTTGTTTTTATCTAATGTAATAGTATATGTATATGTGTTTCACATCATTAGGTTTGTACCTGTCTGAAGCACAATAAATAAATAAATAAATAAATAAATAAATAAATAAATAAATAAATAAATAAATAAATAAAAAAATAAGTAATGGCACAACCCTTTGTACATGTTCGATGCGACAGGAGTCTCGAAACTCTTGAAAATGGAGTTTTCTCTAATGGATAATTTTCTCTCCTGGTTATCCACAATTCCGGTAGTTTCCAACTCCCAGAACCGTCGCACGCTTTTATCAGTTATCTTATCCATTGTGAGTGAACCATGATGGGCCGTTATTTGGTTGACCACGAACCAACAACGCTGGCGTAGCAGGGGGAGAGGTGATACTCCCACGTGGCGCGTCCCAGGATGCGGATAGGGTGTTCCTAACCGGCTTACCGGCGGACTTGAGGGAAATAAAATACCTTTCGCGGACCAAACACACACCCCCTGTGGGTGGGAGGGGGCAGACGAATAATACACCCACGGTATCCCCTGCCTGTCGTGAGAGGCGACTAAAAGGCGTGACCAAGGGATGCTTGGATTAGAACCATGAAACTACTTTTGATTAGTACCATCACGTGCGGAACACCATCGGCCGCTTTTACTTGCGAGTAGTACCACTGTGTTAGGTACTCCATAGTTTTGTGATTCGTAGCACTCGAGTGGGGTTCAGTGTGGGTTTCCAGTACCCGTGAGTCGTGCCCGTGTGTGCAACTGTGAGTTGTACCCGTGTGAGCGACACCACGCGTCTGGGCGTAGCCTGTGAGTTGTACCACTATACGAGCGACGCCATAGGTCTGCGTTGCCAGTGATTAGTACCCACTCTGTAGGAACACCACGGGAATACCGGCGCCCGTGACTAGTACACCTAGGTGAGGAACCTCATCGGTTTGCGTTGGCTATGAGTGGCGCTATTGTGAGAGAAACACCATAGGTCTGCGTTACCTTTACGACGTACAATACTTGTGAGTAATACCTTAATGTTTGGAACACCATGAGTTTACTCTACCTTTGATTAGTACCGCAGCTTTAGAAATATCATGGTTCTCCTTTACTACCGATAAGTGCCAGTAGCATCATTGTGCTTTATAAGTGGTCCCTTGGTCACTAATACTATTATTTATAATCATTTTTAGTCTGATCCACTGTTTTGTTTGTTTTTTGTTTGTTGTGTTCAAATCCATCCATTCATTTTTCATGACATTTTTTTTATTTTGGTCAGTGGATGTTTTTCAATTTTTCGTTATCTCATTTCGTACCATTAGGGGCCGATGACCTCGATGTTAGGCCCCTTTAAACAAGCATGATCATCACCATTTACTTTTCTAGTGATGAGTACCATTATGAGGGGCCGATGACCTAGATTTTGGACACCTTTAGACTACAAACATCATCGATTCAGTATTGTGCTTTAGAAGCAATCCCTTGGACAGTAATGCGATTTCTTTATATCAGTTTATGTGAATGTGAGGCAGTGCGGGTCGGATCCACTGATTGTTCTAAATTCATATCCATCTTTTCATTCTTCGTCCTCATGTTTTGAATTCTGGTCAGTGGAGGATTTTGGATAAGTTGTCATTACATGTTGTCTCATTTCGTACCGTTAGCGGCCGATTACCTAGATGTTAGACCCCTTAAAACAACAATCATCATCAACAGCATTAATTGGTTGATCGTAATGACAGATCTACTTCCGCTGAGTATGTATCCAAAGATAGTAGGAAGAAGAACCAGTGATTGTGATGCTGTGATAGGTTCTATCATTGTTACTCTCTTCCAGTATGCCACGAACCTACTACGCTGCCGTAGCAGGGGGAGAGGAGATACTTCCACGTGGCACGTCCCAGGTGGCGGATAGGGGGGTCCTAACCGGCTTGCTGGCGGTCTTTAGCGACAATATATATAATATTTCTCGCGGACCAAACCCCCATTTCCCTGTGGGGAACACAGGCGAAGAATACACCCACTATATCCCCTGCATGTCGTAAGAGGCGACTAAAAGGGGCGACCAAGGGATGATCGAATTAGAACCATGAGACTACTTGTAATTAGTACTACGACGCGGGCAACACCATGGGTCGCTTTTACTTGCGCGTAGTACCATTATGTTAGGTACCATATAGGTTTGTGATTAGTAGAAACAGTGTGTGCATCAGGGTTAGTTTTACAGTAGCTGTGATTAGTACCACTGTATGAGCGACACAATGGGTGAGCGACACATTTCCCTTGCCTGTGATTAGTACACCTATGTGAGGAACACCATTGGTTTGCGTTGCCTGTTGTCTGTGTTACATATGCGCATTTCATTTCCTTTGAGTTGTACCATAATGTGTGGAATACCGCGAGTCTACGCAACTTTTGATTAGTACTGCAACATGACAAATACCATGGTTCTAATTTTCTAGTAATAATAATATCGTGTGGCTATTACTAGCCGAGTGCAGCCGTTGTAAGGCAGACCCTCCGATGAGGGTGGGCGGCATCTGCCATGTGTAGGTAACTACGTGTTATTGTGGTGGAGGATAGTGTTATGTGTGGTGTGTGAGTTGCAGAGATGTTGGGGACAGCACAAACACCCAGCCCCTGGGCCATTGGAATTAACCAATGAAGGTTAAAATCCCCGACCCGGCCGGGAATCGAACCCGGGACCCTCTGAACCGAAGGCCAGTACGCTGACCATTCAGCCAACGAGTCGGACAATTTTCTAGTGATAAGTACCATTATGAGGGGCCGATGACCTGGTTTTGGACATCTTTTGACTTCAAACATCATCTATTCAGGATTGTGCTTTAGAAGCAGTCTCTTGGTCAGTAATGCTATTGTTTAACGCCTTTTTCTGGGAATGTTACGGGTCGGATCCAATGATTATTTCAAAATTCATATCCATCCATTCATTCTTCGTCACCACGTTTTGAATTCTGGTCAGTGGATGATTTTGGACTTTTAAGTTGTCATTACATGTTGTCTCATTTCGTACTGTTAGAGGCAGATTACCTCTAAACCCCTTTAAACAACAAGCATCATCATCATCCAGTATAAATCTGCGCCTATGAGTACCTCGATCGGAAGGTCTTTGTCAGGGTCGTCACTCGGATCGTCCAGCTTCATCATCGTTAGCGATGCTAGCGCGGTTATGTCTTGGGGCACAGTTGGTTGAGAAGTGTAAGAGCTGTGACTTTAGCTCTGCTGAGTAGCCCATAATGTCAAATACACCTTCTACCTAATATCGTACATAGTGGAGGGTGATTCAGACATGCTTATCTCAAGAGTCTTGCGATCAGTAACATTAAGCTGCAACGAATCAATCAGAAAATTGTGGATGAAGTTCGATTGACTCCCTGCATCCAGGATACAACGATTTAGCTTGCTACGCTCTGCCGGCCCCTTGATCCATACAAAGGCCGTTTGCAGGAGTGTGAAATCGGGCGTAACGACCCCAATCATGCCCACGGAATTGTGTTGACTGCTGCCATCGGTACAAATGGACACATGGTGTGATCCTCGACATTTTTCTTAAAACACTGTCTTGTTTTGCCTTCGGCGTAGGCAAATAAAGCACCGGTTTGTGCCTTTCAGTCTCTCGTCTCTCACCTGGAAATCCTTCATCTGCTGACAGTCCTAATCCCAGTGACTTCGGTTTTCGCAGTACGCACAGAAAGGGTATAGTCTCGGTGTCTGCTTCCCCTTTTGTTTGTTAGGTTTTGTGTTTACGTGAAGAGTGGCTGCTGTGGGTATTGAAGAGGTCGTTAGCGGGACGTCACTCCGTATACTTTGAGCATTAAAAGCTCCTTCCACTTCTTAGTTAAAGAATGCCATTAGTTGGGTAGTGTCCCCTTCATGTATGGCTAGTCTTTTAGCGTGGACGAGCGAGCGGCGACAGACGTCCTCTGGAGCGGTTCGTAATAGTTTGGGTGCTAAAATTCGACCATATGCGTCGATGTCATCACCTAGTGCTCTTAATGCTTGCATCCGGCAATGGCATTCAATGTAGGTCGTGTGTAATATTTCTGGGGCCTCCGAAACTGCAACTTCGAGGTTTTCCAAGTTATCGAGGTGTTGCTGGATAATCCTCTTCTCGACTCTTACTCCCATATCGTGATATCAGAATGTTTTTACTCTGTTCATATGTGTCTGCTGTTACAGATATCCCGTCCACGAGACGCCTTGGTTCTCCTTCCAAGTACTCGCAGAGAAACACTTCTTTGTTGACGACGGACATCGACGAATTTTTGTCAGTGGAAAATTCGAACTGCTCCTAGAATCCCGGCGATTCTTCTACGTTCCCTGAGAATGACTGCAGTTTAATGGTAGAAAGCTTTATCTCCACTGTAGTCGTGGGTCGAACAAGGTCACTCTGAGACGTAGTGATGGAGTTGACCTCGTTCCCCGCGCGTTTCTGTTGTATGAGGCTCATGGCCTATCTAAACTCCCGTTTGCAGTTGTCCAGGTATTCTTCGCAGGCTGCCACGTCGTCTTCGTACTCTGCGTCATTGAGTAAATCTTGGATACTGTTATTTAAAGCATTTAAAGACGCTAAAGATTCCTTTAGACGCTCGCAGGTATGTAATGTTTCATCTAAGTTCGCGGATTGACTGAACGAATGAATCTGATTAATAAAACGCGTAGTGTTCGAACGTTGAGTCGCTCGTCTGCGTTTCAATTTTGTGAGGTGATTCGCTGTACTGCCTTCCATGATGTCTCCTGCTAGTAAATTAATTCTTCGTTGCCCTGAAAACTATTACTACTCAAGGCATTTAGACATAAAATAAGCATGTGAAATGATTGCTTGGCTCAATCTTACGTCATACACTATTGTGTCAATTGAATGGTTGCCAGGGGGAATGTCGTATTACAGTTTCAAGATCATAACGTAGTTACTCCCTTTGTTCAACAGACGGTGCTAGTGTTCTACACGAGTGCGGCATGCTTAGATCCTCTGGAATGGAAGCCATTACGGATATTTTGACGTAGATGTTATATTTTGATAACGGTGAGGTTATATTCCGTGTTACGAGTAATACCGTAATTCCTTCGATCTTCTCTTGCATTAAATGTTAACAAAAATTACCAATCTACGGTTAACATTAAGTATACAATAATTCTGTTTCGTCTCATCTGTTGCATTTGAACGGTGTTGGTGATCCTTTCTTCTCCTCAGAGATGCGTAGATATGTCGAGATTTAACTCGCTCAACTTCCGGGACCGTGATGTGAAGATCCTCTTCTGTTCTGTCGTGTCGCGTTGAACTCGTAATATTCCCGGGTTTTGACACAAAATTTGTGTAATATAGGCCTAATTCGTAAACTACTAAATTATAAGAGGACTTCACTGCCGTGTTCACAATACCACATCGATTGTTATCAGTACCACACAGCTCACAGAGTAAATATAACTATTTTACAAATACACAGAATACATACATATCTCGTAGTAGACGTAGCCAATGGTCAATCCGCGACATATTCTTTGGCCAGTGATAGTGCAGACTATGGTGTGTTAGTCGCCTATTGGTCTGCCCTGGAGGGGGTGGGGGCAGCCACTGTTTGACTGTTATTTGGCCAGTGATTGAAGCAATACGAAGCCCAGTGTTGGTTCACCTGCCTTGGCGGAAACAAGCAATTGATCACCCATTGATTTTATGGCCTGCCGCGGCCACCGTGTACTCCGCGATTTAACGTTTTAAGGACTTGAAAGCAGGATTTGTTGACCCGTTCAGATTCGTCTTCACAGTTGAAGTTGTTGGTGTGCTTCCCTTTATAAGGTGGTCCCCCACCGAAGTGTTTAACATTTGATTCCTTGAGGGGTTCAACCCTCTGGGAAGAAGCGCAGCGTGAAGGAATGAGATCCAGCTTCCCTAGGTTTCTGGCTGCTACCAGAACAGATGGGAGGGACTTCAAGCTGGTAAACTCTATTTTGTTTCGTAGGCACATAGGTGTCTACGGCGAACTGAACGATCTGAAAAAAAAAATGCGCAACGGCAGTTAGTTGTAGAAGACGCGCACTGCCGTGCAAGCTGATTGGTTGCTCAAGTGCGACCACTTTGGCGATATTCCTGTCAAAGTGGAGGAGCACAAACCTTGAATCTGGCCATTGGAGTGGCCTGAGAATGGTTTTCCGTGGTTTTCCATTCTCCTGTACTAAGGCGAATGCTGCGACAATTCCTAGTACAGGCCGCGGCCACCAACCCAATCACCTTCTCCGAGCATCTCCTTCACCGTAACAAATCTCTCGGCCTGAGAGAACCGTCCAAGAGGCCCGCCTCCTCCTTCAGGGTGGTGGTAGTAGTAGTAGTAGTAGTAGTAGTACCCTCCACGGTACGCACTGGCCATGCGTCTTGGTAGGTGTGTTATTTGTAAACTGACAAGCGCAAATTAACACACTGGGGCGAAACGCTAGCAACAGGAATGAGTGAGCCTGTAAATTGATAATATCCAATAACGGACTCATTATATTGGTATTATTGTGTGATAGTTGGTATAGGAATTTGCAATATTAACATTTAACCCATTTTCAGTCGCTGCCTCCTGTGTCAATCGGTCAGCGGGGACATTTCCGTTTATGTCTGAATAATCTGGCACCCATTGTAACGTGATAGTTTGTTCTTTGCTTTCAGAAAGGCAGGCCCGGGGACGCGCACATACGAGCGAAGTTACGTGATTCATCCAGTCTTTGCTGAACAACTGCTCTTATATGAATGATTCTTGGATTTCCTTACATGAATAACCGAGGTTTTTAAAACTATATTTTACAAGCATTCGTACACTGTAACAGTAATCTCTGCACCATACACGGCCAGCTTCATTGCGAATCGCGAGCGACTGAAAAAAAAAAAAAAAAAAGGAATCGTCGTGAAAAATACAGGGGAAATAAACAACTTAATTTGAGGATTGAATGGTATCTCTAGACATTTTTTATTTTAATCAAATTGTACCGGTTGGTACACCTATACGCCGCACATTTGAATTTTCCGCCTTAAGTAATCCCCTACAGGAGAAACTCTGAACTTTAAAATCTGAATCAATTCTACTGTTTCTTAAAAGATGTCACTACTGTAAATTGTGTAATTTTGAAGTTTTCTGAACTGTGTCAATTGCGACGTGTTTTTGTTTGCTATCTAGCAAAAAGTGTGGACATCCTCTTCTAGATGTCACTGCCTAAGAACTATAATTGTGCACCCTGGTGCGAAGTGAAGGAACTGTTTTTGAAGAAATTTGGTATTCATAAGTTTGTTCTTTGTTAAATTTCTTTCATTCATTTTTTGGGTTGGCAATATAACCCTTCTCTTTCCGCCAGTTTTGAATTTAACCAATCATAAATTTAGTTAATTAATGTTTAACCAATCCTGTATGTCTTCTCCAATTTTGGATGTAACTTTTCCATCCACCAATAAACGGAGTGGGTGTGGCTGTTTTATTTCACGGAAGGTCTGGAATCTTCCACGACGGTATAAAACTGCTGACGTTCATGGCTCTTCGCCACTTCATCGACATCTAGTCTAGTGTGTGAATATGTAACAGGAGGCGGGAAGCGCCTCTTTTCTTCAGTCACCAGCTCTACAAGGTAATGGCCGTTTAATTTCTTAATATTGCTAGCTCAGCAATTTAACCCGCGGGGCAGGTTCGAAACCTTTCTCATGTAACCTACCTTTCAAAATGTAAAATCACTTTGTAAAAACTCCCTATCGTTAACTGCAAATTGGGATAGAAAGTGCTTAACCCTCTCGAGCTCCCACTCATATTGGTTTGAGGTGACTACGTTTTCATAACCGTTTTTCTTCTCTCCTTAATGTAGTAAAGTGTTCTTATACGAGTCGCGTCCCTAGTATGGGATTAGCCCCTGTGTAATAGGCCTTGTGCCACCTAGGTTTTAAGAAGTTTCATTCGGGAGTGCAAGTATTCGCCTCCATTCATTTGGTATTTTGGGCCATTTAAATTAACTAATAATTTTTTTCTATTCAGGCCCCAGTAGGTTGGGTACAAGATACCTCTGTTTCTTTGAAAATGTGCCTTGAGGGGCAGTTGATGGAAAAGTTTGTTGTAGCATTTTGATAGGCGAGGAAAATTGAGAGCAGGTCAGCTCTTTTTCTAAAATTGTAAAATTGCCTTCGGAAGGTGATGGTGTTAACTGGGAGCAATAGCTCCAGGTATGAAGGGATTTCTGCCTTTCTAATACTTATGTCTTTTGTACAGCTCGAGCTTTAAACCAACCGAAAATTTGTAAAATTTGGGGCTGGTAGCCCAAGTGTGTAAAAATCCCTAAAATTGGGATCCCTCTAGTCTTGCTTCTAATTTGGCATTGTACCTGATTTCATTGTTATTTCACCTAGTGAAAAGTTGTTAAATTGTCTCTAAATCTTGACCTTTCTGGTCTTGAACCTTATCGTTGTTTATTGGTTGACTTGTCAAAGTCTAAATTGTCAACTCTGGTTAATTTTTGGCACTTTTGAAAAAATATAACCTTTAGCAAAATTTTAATTCATCTTTCGTCTTGGTAGTTACACCCATTCCAGCCCGCACCTTCTTTCACTTCTGCATCCCACGGGTAACCCCGGAACACAAATAATCAGTGCAGTTCTTCGTGATTAGAATTTCTTTCTATTTTAGTAATTTGACATATACTGATCAGATCAATTAATTAAATTCAGTTCATACAATACACTTCCTTCATATTTGTTACCGCATGAGAAAACAAAAATAACTTACCATCTTACTTTCTTCGGTCCTACGGAAGGAATAACATTCTTTTGCTGTATTTGTTCATTTACATTTCTATGAGTGAAGTTGTTTAAGTTGAGTGCACTACAGTTGATTTCCCTGAGAGAGGAGTGGGAGGTTTGGAGAAGGTAATAATTTATGGTTTTTGAAAATGGTAAAATAATTACTGCCAACAATCATTTCTGAAAGGCATTAATAACACAGGAGAAATGTACACCAAAATAAAGAAAACAAAGCAGAGTTGAGAAGCAAAAATCATACTCAGAAAATTTTGGAATATTTTACAACATTAGATATGAAACTCATATTTTAATTTCATGACAATATGAACTGAAAGATATTATGACACTGACTTTACGTCCCAACTCTGGTAACTAATCGAGTCAGCGTTCATGCTGAAATAAAACAATGGTATTTGCTGTACATGCATTTATTTACAATCTAAGTTTAAACACGGCCATTCCATATAAAATTGGGACAGGGTCACATTAAAATTGAAAATGAAAATTAATTTATTTAGGATTGCCACACCCCGTATTAAGCTGTTTTAAAAGTATATTTTCTATTAGTTTTTGTGATATTGTTAACTACATTTTAATTCCATTGATTCTATATTAGTTTATGTTTGGGTATTTTAATGTGATAATTTTAACTTCTAACTTGAATTATATATATCTGTCCTGACATGATTTGTCTACACATGGAAATTTGTTTCAGGTGATGTGCTGGTGAGTTCTGGAGTTGTAGCGTATTTGGGCCCATTTACGCAGGGCTTCCGAATGGATCAAATTAAAGAATGGGTGCACCATGTGACAACGTTGAACATAGCTTGTTCAGAAGACTTCACCCTGACTTCAATCCTTGGCGACGCCGTACAGATTCGAGCTTGGAATATATTTGGTCTGCCCTCAGATACTTTCTCAATAGACAATGCAATTATAATCAAGTGAGTGTATTTTAAGAAGCCCTTTTGTATTTCAAAGCAATTTAATAATAATAATAATAATAATAATAATAATAATAATAATAATAATAATAATAATAATAATAATCGGTCATATTTGAAATATGTAAATTCATTTAGTTCTAATTTCTCCAAATATTATAATAATTACCGGTAACGGTATTGTTATTTATATTATTGTGTTTGTTGTTGTTATCGTCATCAATATCATCATCATTATCTTAAGAACAAAAAAGACTAAAATAAGATACTTCAAAGTATTCGGGAGTTACTAAATTCAAACCCCACTGTCGGCAGCCCTGAAAATGGTTTTCCATGGTTTCCCATTTTCACACCAGGAAAATGCTGGGGCTGTACCTAAATTAAGGCCACGGCCGCTTCCTTCCCACTCCCAGCCATTTCCTGTTCCGTCGTCGCCATAAGACCTATCTGTGTCGGTGTGACGTAAAGCAAAAAAGAAAAGAAAAAAATACTTCAAGACATACACACCAGGCTACAGTCCAAGGTCAATAAAAGGACTAATGGAAGGGTGTTTTCAATTGAAGAAAGGTAGGCAGCATCTCTCAGATTGAAAACAATATTAGGCTAAAGAAAAGCAAAAAAAAAAAAAAACTCAGTAAAATTGAGTAGAGTGGTCCAATGTAGGCCATTAACATGTAAAATAAATGTTCAACAATTATCACCACCACTTGTGGGTGGAAGCACTCGAAGAATACACCCACGGCATCCCCTGCCTAACGTAAGAGGTGACTAAAAGGGGCGACTTAGGCGCGGGCATAGATTGTGGTTTGGTACAATGTGTTGGTTCCCTGTGTATGGGAGGGGCTGAATACATCCACAGGTAATCCCTGCCTATCGTAGAAGGCGACTAAAAGGGCCATGTGGCCATAGGTACCCTCGTTCTTTTTTCAGGGTTAGTTGCAGACCGATTCAAAATTCTTGATGTGTGTACTGCTTGGAGATGGGCCTCTTACGTGTGCAATTACGCTCAAAAGCCCGACGGCATTCCCAAAATTCATATCGGGTGGGAGCGTCATGTATCCATGCAGTAGTACCCACCTGACAACACAGACGGTTGGTTCGGCTGCAGAGGCCCCTGATCGGAGGGGGTGACATTCGGAGTAAAGGTGTACAATTTGTACTTCAGGCTTGCCTGCCCCAAGCAGCTCTGCAACAAGCGAAGCAGCTTAGCTTGAACGTCAGCGAAGCAAGAGTGCACGCGTACTGAGCGCGCTAGTCATAGCAAACCAAAACCTGGGTTTCCCTAAGCCTGACAGGTTGCCTGGGACCCGTTCGGACTGCCGGACTTGACAAGAGTGAACGTGAAGTTCGCTATCGACGCGACGTGGATGTGCCGTTATATGTATTGCGTCGAGTGCAGCTCTGTTGTAGTTAGAGGTGCAACCAGTAGGAAAATGAACAAATCAACCGTATAGGAAGTCGAAGAAAAATTAAACAGTGGTGAATTTATTCTAGCAATAAAACAGAGCTCAAATCTAGCATGGGAAAAATTATCATGTGTTTATGAACAGGTATCAAATAAGCCAGTAGGTTACTCGCAATGCAATTTTTGCAAAAAGCTACTCAACACCCATTCAAGGACCTCAAGTATGTTGCGACATGTCTGCAAATTTGATCCAAATTTTCCACAGTCTAAAAATATTTTGAAAGAGGACAAGGACTTGGTGACTGACAAGTGCGTGGAAATGTGCGCCAAGGACTTGAGACCGTTTAAACCTATTGAGGGTGAAGGATTTTTAAATTTAGGGCGAACGCTGATAGAAATGGTCAAAAAGTATGGCTCGCTAGATATTAAAAATGTTATACCCTCTCGAAGGTATAAACCTCCGCGGACAAAGTGCGCAGTAAAACGCTTCCCGATATAGTACATGCTATTAAATCTGGCATCTGTGCGAGTACCGCTGACCTGTGGACAGATAATTACAAGGGTGTGCACTATTTGTCTGTCACAATGCACTATATAAATGCAAATTGGTCTCTCAGTAAGAATGTATTAATGTGTTCGGCAGTCCCTGACTGTCCAAAAACTGGTGAAAATATTCGCAGTGAATTGTAAGATCGTTTGAAAGGACATGGCCTTTCTCATGAAGATATTTGCAAAATTACATTTGTAACAGACCAGGGAAGCAATATTGTTAAGGCCCTCAGCATATACAATCATCTTACATGCATGGCTCATATTATTAATACGGTCTTGAAGCATGTTCTGAGCGAACCCTTTTTGAAAGAAAGTGTTCCTAATGTGTTAGCTGTTATCCATTCAGTGAAATATCTGATTTCGTACTTTAAGAGAGGAGGCCTATGTGTAAGGTTACAATCATCTTCGAAACCGTATCTTTCTACTCAGTGGAAAGTTATTTTGACATGATGCAATCAGTTCATTCCCAGATAGATGCTGTGAGAACTGTTTTAGAGAAGGAGGGTGCCTCTGATAAAATGCTCGGTTATGATCAGGATATTACTGGCCTGCTTATAACATTTCTTAAGCCATTTAAGGAAGCCACAATTGATCTTGAGGGTGATGAGGAGCCGACTGTGCAACTGCTACTTCCGTGGTTTTATGCCTTAAAAGCCCATTGTACTCTAAAGGATGACAATGAACAGGTAATATTTCATTTTCAAATTTTAATGCGAGTCTCCTGATATTTAATTTTTTTTTCTATTTGCTTTACGTCGCACCGACACAGATATGGGATGGGATAGGAAAGGCCTGGGAATTGAAAGGAAGCAGCCGTGGCCTTAATTAAGGCATAGCCCCGGCATTTGCCTGGTGTGAAAATGGGAAACCACGGAAAACCATCTTCAGGGCTGCCGACAGTGGGGCTCGAATCCACTATCTCCCAATTACTGGATAGTGGCCGCAATTAAGCGGCTGCAGCTATCGAGCTCGGTATTTAAATGTAAACATGCTTTCATACTAAATGGATTTTTAGTACTTGAAGCGTTTGAAACAAACCGGTAGTGCCTTCCTGCAGCAGAAAATGGAAGTCACTATGTTACACAAAATTGCAACATTTTTGGTGCCTAAATATCGCACATTAAAGAAACTAAATGCAGGAGAACAAAACGTTTGTTTTTGAGGCAGTTCAGCAAATGTGTGCTGAAGGTAAGATTCTGTGGTTATTTAATAATTATTATTAATAATAATTATATAATTATTAATAATAATTAATAATAATTTTATTATTATTATTATTATTATTATTATTATTATTATTATTATTATTATTATTATTATACCTATGAAAATGAGATATTCTAATATTCTAACATAAGCATAAAATATCAAGAACTTGGGCATATATATTTTCAGAGCAGCTACCCAATCAAAATAGACAAGACAAGAAGTCCCATCTTCTTCAAATGAAGAAAATTCAGTGCAACGTAAGGAAGCGAAATTTGACGATTGGTCAGAAAATTCGCCAATGATACATGATGAGGTCAGTAGGTACTTGCAAGAAGGGTTTATTAGTGACGAAAATATACTGCGGTGGTGGAAAAATAATTCGCACAGCGAAAACAGTGCTTAACATACCCGCTACGAGTGCCTCCATCGAGTGGGTCTTGAGCTTCTCGGGAAATTTAATCAGCGAAAAGCGTTCCCTTCTTGATGCGCAAAGACTTAATGACCTCATAGTAATGTACACAAACGATAATGTGTCCATGCATTAAATATTGGTATCCAGTATGCACAGTATGAGGCGACCACAAACTAAGAGAATAAACGGTAAAATTACACTTCTGAACTGATTAGGTTTATAATTATTTCTTTTGGTTTTGTGGGGAAGGGGTTCCTTGAATGTATTTCAAAAAAGTTACCTCTAAAATTAATACTTACATTTATGACTTGTAGGCCCTACGTACATTATGCATATCTTTGCTTCTAATTTTCTCGAATAATAAATAATATATTGTGTTTATTGTCATATTTCCATAAACTGTCATTATGTTTATTTAAATATTCAAACGTTTTTTTCAGAGAACCTACTTTTTATTAAGTAACTATTTTTGACAGAGAGAAATATTATTTGTTAATTAGTTACATAAGACGTCTGAATTACGAAATAAATTTAAACATATCTTTGTAATGATTAACATAATACTAAATAACCATATATAATAATATTATTGTGTTGACAAATCCTATATCAATTCTGGCATGTAACAACCCCTTCCTGTCTGCATTCACGCGAGTCTCATATCACCACAATGAACGAACAAACATCAATTAACGCAGCAGGAAGAAGAAAGCAAGCAAGCAAGCAAGCTAACCTGTGGCCTGCCCAAGTTGGGCTGAGCTTGATCCGGCCAGGAGTACAGCAGCCTGCTTGTACTGTTGTTTACGTGCAACTAGCTTGCTTGCCTACTCTCCAGGCAAGCATGGGCAAGTTAAATGCGGAGTTTGTACACCTCTAATTCGGAGTGGATAATTTCGGGCATGGCTTCGAAACGTCTCCGACCTGGCCAATGTCGTCCTCCACCCGAAGCCTTTAACTTAAGATTCCTTCAGGGGGGAACACGCGAGTAACATGCGCAGCGTCAACGAATGGGATCCATCTTCCCTAGGTTCCTGGTTGTTACCAGAACCGACTGGAACGATTTTAAGCTGGTGAAATCGATCCTTTTTAGTAGCGGCGAACTTCACGATCTCAAGAAAATGCGCAACGGTATTTGCTTTTAAGCGGAGGAGCAGCAATCCTTCAATCTGATTCGCGGAGTTATCTTCCAACGCCACCTTATTTTGAACACTGACGATGAGTTGATGAAAGACATGAAGAACCCACGAACCTGCTACGCTGGCGTAGCAGGGGGACAGGTGGTGTTCCCACGTGGCGCGTCCCAGGTGGCGGATAGGGGAGTCCTAATCGGCTTGCCGGCGGACTTGAGGGAAATAAAATACCTCTCGAGGGTGGGGGACGCACATGCAGAATACACCCGCGGTATCCCCTGCCTGTCGTATGAGGCGACAAAAGTGGGCGACCTAGGCGCGGACATCGATTGCGGTTTGGACAAATGTGTTGGACCTCCTGTGGATGGGAGGGGTCGAATACATCCATAGGTAATCCCTGCCTGTCTTAGAAGGCGACTTAAAGGGTCATGTGGCCATGGTCCCTGTTACGGAGTATCCCGTGGTAGTTAGAGGTGAAAGAAGGTGCGGGTGTGAACGGGTCTCAAGCTACGAAATTAGAGTTCATGTAAAATTTAACAAGGTTATATTTTCTTTATAAAATCAAAAAAATAACAAGCATGACAGGTACAGAGTAGCAAGGCCACTATTCGAGAATGTACAATTACAGAGTTACCGGATGGGCTCCGAGAGCCAAACCCACAATACTTCAACAAGTAGCCCAATTTTACAATATACAGGAATCCAACAAAGGGGCAGAAGACCCCAATCATGCCCAGGAGCACTTGCTCCAAAATACACAGTAAAGCCTGCTCGAGGCACACAGAAATCAAATTTCAAAAGAGCAATACGCTCTCAATGTTCTGGCCTATAAAAGACCACACCAAAATTGACTTTCAAGCTGTCCTCTAAGGACATAAACACAGGGGTAAGATACCCAACCTACTGAGGCCTATTAAATGAGAAAAGATTAATTACATGGCCTCTAAAATACCAATTTGAGAGGAGGCGAACTGCTCTCCTAATGCATTTGTTTAAAAACCTAATTTGGCTCTAGGCCACTAATGCAAGGGCTAATCCCATACTACAGAGGTGACTTTAGAAAAGAACAATTTACATTACATTAAGGAAGAATCGGTTGTGAGAAATAAGTTCACCTCAGCACAATATGAGTGGGAGCTCGAGAGGGTTAAGCACTCTCTATCCCAATATGTAGCTTAAAGGATAGAATAAATACAAGGTATCTTTACATTTTAGGGAAAGTTACATGGTGGAAACGCTTCGGACCCGCCCCGAGAGCTAAACTGCTGAGCTAGAAAGAAGAGAAGTTATTATACGGCCATTACCTTATTGTTGAACTGCTGCCCGAAGAAAGAGGCGCTTCCCGCCCCCTGCTAAGTACTTTACACACTGAAAGATGGAACAGAAGTGGCCCAGAGACCCCAAAATCAGCAGTTTATATACTCTCGCGGAAAGTTCGAGGTGTTTCAGGGAAGAAAACACCCGCCCACAATCACTTTATTGGCTAGGGTACAGCAACATATCCCCTTTGGAGAAGATACACCTGATTGGTTAGAAATTAATTTAAAAAATTCGGGATTGGCTAAATACAAAACAAGGGGAAAGAAAAGGGTATACAGCCAACTTAAACAATAACAGAAAGAAATTTAACAAGAAACAAACTTTTGAAATAAAAATTTCTCCAAAAACAGTTCTTTCACTTCGCACTAGGGTGCACTATTGTTGATCTTCAGTAGTGTCCTCTAGAAGAGAAAGTTCACACTTCTTACAATAGGGAAACAAAAATGCGTCGAAAACGACCCAGTTCAGAACCTACAACATTTCCCAGTAGTGACATCTTCTGAGAAACTTGAAAATTAATACCGTAGATAAAGTTCAGACTTCCTCCAGCAGAGGAGTTTCAATTGGCGCAAATTTTAAATAAGCGTCGTGGAGGTGTACCGCCCGGTACAGTCCCCTCTTTATTTTTTTATTGTTTTTCCGAGGGTCAGTTGTAGACCATTTCCAATTTTTGATGTGCGTGCTGCTCGGCGATGGAGCTCCTACGTGTGAGACTACGCCCGAAAGACCGTGCCTGCAACCACCCAGGAAGCGGCGGGTGGGAGTGTCATGTACCCGGGCAGTAGTGTCCGCCTGACAACACAGGTCCCCGCACAGCCGAATGCGAGAAGGATATATTATTATTAATTCTTTTTATTTATTTTCCTATATTTAGTGCTCTGTATACGCTATGGGGTACATGCTATTGCGGGTGACTGGAGGAAGAGTCCTACTGCTCATTGCCTCAGTCATGCCGTATTAGGCATCGTCCAACATCGGACCCCGGGCAGTACCTGCTACGACCAGGTGGGTATTGCCTTGGCTGCTTGGTTCGGCTACAGAGACCCCTGATCGGACTGGGTGGCATTCGGGGAGGATGATTTAGGGCACGGCGTCGAAACAACTTCCGCCTGCCACCTCGGGTAGTTCGCTACCCAAGTCTTTAACTTTTGATTCCCTAAGGGGGGCAACAAGCGCAGCGAATCAGTCTGGGTTCCAGCTTCCCTAGGTTCCTGGTTGCTACCAGAACCGATGGGCAGGACTTCAAGCTGGTTAAATCGATACTTTTCAGTCGGCATATTGAAGGTGTCTACGGTGAACTTGAGGACCTTAAGAAAATGCGCAATGGTGGTTTGCTACTGAAGACGAGCACTGCGCTCCAAGCCGAACAGTTGCTTAAGTGCGACCACTTTGGCGACATCCCCGTCAAAGTGGAAGAGCACAAAACCTTGAATCTGGTTCGTGGAGTTATTTTCCACCGTGATCTCGTTCTGAACAGTGACGATGAATTGATGGAAGACATGAAGCACCGTGGCGTGACACACGTCCGGCGCATTACGGGCAAAGTCAACGGTGAAGACGTTGCCACAGGTGCGTTCATAGTCTCTTTCAAATTGTCGGTGTTGCCAGAGAAAGTCAAGGTAACAACGTATCGTTGCGATGTGAGACCGTACATCCCGCCTCCTATGCGGTGCTATCAATGCCAGAGTTTCGAACACATCTCGTTGTTCGAATCAGTCATTGTTTGGTACATGTGGGAAAGTAGCTCACGGCGCGGAGGAGTGCACACCTCCGTACAAGTGCACTAACTGCTCTGGTCTTCATTCTCCTCGGGATCGGAACTGTCCGACTTACCTGAGCGAGAAGAAGATCCCGGAGATCAAGACCCTGGATGGTCTTTCCTACCAGGAAGCGCCCCGCAAGTTTAATTCTCTAAATGCACCGGCCAAGACACTTGATTTCAGCTTGATAGCACAGTCCCTGTCAGGTTCCTCATTTTCAACTGGAACACCTATCCAGAAGATCGCTGCGCCCAAGACAAAGAGAACAAGCTCGAAGGTGGGTCCATCCTGGCCATCGACCACCAATATACCTGTGCCGGCTAAGAAACAGACGCCGGTACAGAAGGGGAAGAAGACAACTTCTCCTTCCCCTACGCGGTCGGCGAAAGCCGAGCCTAAGCCGGCGGAGGCGGCATCGTCGACCAGGGCTGGGAAACCACCTCCCAGCCCGTCTAAACAAGAATCGACGCCCTTACCAGGCGTTCTTCCACTTCTCCTACGAATGGGGCCCCACGCCCTCCACCTGGAGGGCCTGATTCCACGCCAGCGGGTCTTCCTTCTAGAAGACCTGCGCGCTCCCCTCTTAGAAGGAAACCCCACCCCCGAAAAAAGTCGAAGAAACTGAAGGCATGCATCACCTGGTCCAGTGACGGGGAGATGCACGTGGAGCATGAATCTCCATCTTCGTATGGGGATGTGAGTGTAGGTTAGGTTAGGCGGCATTACGCTGCTCCTAACCTAAACCACAGTAGTCCACACATAAAATATGGCACTGTTACAATGGAATTGTAACGGTTATGATAGGCATCTTGCTGAGTTGCGCCAACTCATTAACGAGTATTCGGCGAGTATAGTCTGTATTCATGAAACAAATTTCCGACCAGATCATCATACGGTACTGAGAAATTTTAGACTATACTCGACAGAACGACATTATGCTCACCGGGCTTCCGGTGGCGTTGGCATTTTTGCCCGTTCTGATACCTACAGCGAGGAGGTTCCAATAAGAACCCCGCTGGAGGCTGTAGCTGTTCGCGTTCCGCTGCCTGTCATAACTACAGTGTGTAATGTTTATTTTCCACCAGGTGAGACTCTTAACATCAATGATGTCACTGATCTCCTAGATCAGCTTCCACCTCCCTTTCTTTTGTTGGGAGATTTCAACGCCCATCACCCCATCTGGGGCTCTGAGATGCCTTGCCCCCGGGGAAGAGAGCTGGAAACATTAGTAACAGAGCTGGATTTATGTATTTTGAACACAGGGGAACCAACACGCTTCAGTGTACGTTACGGCACATGTTCTCGCATAGACGTAAGTCTATGCAGCCGAACGTTGGTTCCGCTGTTTCAGTGGAACACACACGACGATCTTTGTGACCGTGACCATTTTCCCATAATTCTTACTTTGCTGAACCACAAATCCGTCGAGGCTCCCCCTCGATGGGTTTTTCAACATGCTGATTGGCCAAAGTACACATCACTAGCTGTCGTTGACGATGATATCAGGCGGACCGTCGGCGAGGAAATAACTTACATCACCGAGGTCATTCTTGCTTCTGCTGAGGAGTCCATTCCGTTCTACTCGGGGACTCCTCGCCGAAAGCTCGTTCCTTGGTGGAACGAAGAAATAGCAGCAGCTATCAAAGACCGCCGTCGCGCTCACAAACATTACCGTAGACAGCCTACTGCTACCAACTTGGTAACATTTAAGAAACTCCGCGCTAAGGCGCGAGTTCTTATTCGCCAAAGTAAGAAGGCTTCATGGGAGAGATGTGTGTCGTCTATGACGTCACATACTCCATCTCAAGTGTGGACTCAGCTTCGACCTGTTTCGGGTATCCATGGATCATCTTCTGTACCGGGAATTTCCATTGCAGGCAATATCGTCACTGAACCCCTCCTGATTGCTGACCATCTCGCTTGTCATTTCGCGGATATATCTGGCTCCGGGAATTACCATCCTGATTTCCTCGCTCTGAAGCGGGAAGCGGAACGTCATCACCTTAGTTTTGCCTCTCAAGCTTCAGAGGACTACAACGTGCCCTTTACGGAGTGGGAACTCCGTAGCGCCCTAGCGCTTTGCAAGGACACCTCTCCTGGACCGGACAACATCCATAACTAGATGTTGAAACACCTTAGGGATAATAGTCTACTACATCTCCTTCGTGTGTTCAACCGAATCTGGACGGAGGGTGATTTTCCATCTCAGGGGCGAGAGGGCATAGTCATTGCTGTCCTCAAGCCTGACAAAGATCCTAAGTATGCAGGAAGTTACAGACCGATTTGCCTTACAAACTGTCTGTGTAAGCTGTTTGAGAGGATGGTAAATCGCAGACTCGTGTGGTGTCTGGAGAAACAAGGACTCTTGTTCGAGTACCAATGTGGTTTTTGAGCCGTTCGATCCACCACTGACCCCTTGGTATGCCTGGAGAGCTCTATTCAGGATGCGTTTCTCCACAAACAGCACTTGGTAGCTGTTTTCTTTGACCTGGAGAAGGCTTACGAGACCACCTGGCGGTATGACATCCTTTCTGTCCTGCATCAATGGAGATTCCGATGTAACTTGCTGGTATTTATTGTGAATTCTTTGTCCCTCCGTCTATTCTGTGTCCGAGTAGGGAGGTCATATTCGCAATACCATGTTCAAGAAAATGGAGTCCCACAGGGATCGGTCCTTAGTGTCACTCTGTTCGCGATTGCCATATACGGTATTGTTGCTGCTGCTGGTCCAGCAGTTATACCGTCGCTGTATGTGGACGATTTTGTTCTGCACTATAGCTCGCGTAATTTGGCAGTCGCAGAGCAACAATTACAACAAGCTATTAGGAGGTTGGAGCAGTGGACCTTAAAACATGGCTTTCGGTTTTCTGCCGCAAAGACCTCTGTTGTCCACTTTTGTCATCAACGTACTCTTCACCCTCATCCAGAGCTTTATTTAGGAAATGTCGTTCTTCCAGTTGTTGACACCGATTTCTTGGGCTCCTTTTTGATAGTTAATTATCGTGGGAGCCACACGTGCGACAGCTAAAAGTGCCTTGCACCAAGAAGCTTAATCTCTTGAAGTTTCTTAGCAGCACTAATTGGGGAGCGGATCACATGGTGCTCCTACGATTCTATAGGGCACATATTTTATCCCGGTTAGACTACGGCAGTGCAGCATATGTCTCGGCAAGACCAAGTGTTCTTTCAAAGTTGAACATCATCCACCACAGCGCAGTTCGGTTGGCGACTGGAGCCTTCCGAACTAGCTCCATAGCTAGCCTGCTCGCTGAGTCTGGTGTGCCGCCTTTACACCTGAGTCGCCAGCAAATGCTTCTTGCCTATGCTGCTAATTTGCGACAAATGCCACTTCATCCAAGCTATCCTTGTGTTTTCAACAATGGCAACCGTTTGCTGTACGCCGTTTGTCCTTGAGCATCGCGGCCGGTTGGAATCCGCTTGGATAGGAGTTACAGATTGCTTGATGTACCTTCGGTTCCTTGCCTTGTCAGACAACCAAGTGGGGTACCTGCGTGGGTAGTACGATGACCTGAAATAATCCTGGATATGCATACCGGCCCAAAGGAAAACACGGACCCTTCGATTTATCGGAGGCTCTTCCTGTCCGTTGTTGGCCGCTATCCAGGCTCAGTCGTCGTCTACACGGATGGTTCAAGGACCAGATACAAAGGTGGGTTGTGTGTTTGTTGTCGACAATGATAGGTTTCTTTTTGCTCTCTTGGCACCCTGTAGTGTGTACACAGCAGAGCTGTATGCTATCTGTGCAGCTGTGCGGTACGCACTGTACAATGAGCGCCGACACTTTCTTGTGTGTACTGACTCCTTGAGTTCGCTTCAGTCTATTAATACCTGTTTCCCTCGGCACCCTCTGGTTGCAGCGGATCCAGGACCTGCTGGCCGGGTTTTCGGATGCTGGCACCAGAATCACGTTTCTGTTGCTCCCAAGCCACATGGGCATAGAGGGAAATGAGTTAGCAGATCAGGCTGCCAAGGAGGCAGTTACACTGCCCCCGTTGTCTTTCAAGGTTCCAGGAGGTGATATTTACTCTCAGCTGAGACATCTTGTTATGTCCCATTGGGGGATGGAGTGGCAGGCCATTCCACTTCCCAATAAGCTGAGAGCGATAAAAGGAACAACGAAGGTATGGAGAACTTCCCTTCGGGCTTCGCGAAGGGAAGCCGTGTTATTATGTTGTCTTCGGATCGGCCACGGTATCTTGACTCACTCGCATCTTTTGAAAGGAGAACCCCCTCCGGTGTGTACCTGCGGTGACCATCTTATCGTGGTACACATCCTTACGGAGTGTGTGGACCTTGTCGATCTGCGCTGTTGTCTTAACCTTCCGAGTACAACTTCCCTTATCTTGCGAGATGATGAGCAGTCAGCAGACCTCGTCATCCACTTTATGAGGGATAGCGGTCTGTTTTATCGTGTGTGATGATGTCCTTTGTCCTAGTGTCTTTTGTGTCTATTGCGCTTTAACCCATTGACTTCATTTTAGTTTGTGTTGCGTATTTTAATGTGTTATTTTAACATCTTCCGTAAATTATGTGTATATATCTGTACTACCAGGCAATGCCTTATTCGTTTGTTTCCTGTATTTTCTCTTATTTTATTCAAAAATAAGGCATTGCGTTTTAGATCCACTGATTGTTTTAATCTCACCCTCATATTTCTTCATCACCAGTTTTTAACTCTAGTCAGTGGGTATGTTTTGAAATTTTAAGTTCATATCTCATGTCGTTCATTTCGTTGCATTAGGGACTGATGACCTTCGATGTTAGGCCCCTTAAAGCAACAAGCATCATCATCTTCATCATCATCATCAAACAGTGTTGATGTTCTGTGAAAATGGCCATCCAGGGCAGGGAGCATCATGAAGGATTGTATCACCTTCTTTGAATTATCATTACTATTATTTAAAAAAAATTTTTTTTTGTGCTGCCTAGAACCACATGTTGTAGATAAAATTTTGTCATGGTCTTTCTTTGCTTGTATTTGGTGAACTTAATAGACTGCTGTCTTGTATTACAGAAATTCTCGGAGATTTCCTCTGATGATTGATCCCCAGAGTCAAGCCAATAAGTGGATAAAGAATATGGAGAAAGCAAACCAGCTGAATGTCATACGTCTCTCAAATCCTGACTATAGCAGAGTTTTGGAGAACGCAATCCAGTTTGGATTACCGGTACATGTTATATTATTTATAATTAGCTTAATGCACCAGAAATCCATTGGAAATGAAATAATAGTTCATGGAATTTTGCCCAACACTATGTCATAAAATGTTTAATTCTGGAGTCCATTGTGTAGTGATGTATAGTATAGCAAGTGAGTCAGTTGCTTGAGATAGTCATTTAGTAAGTGGCTGAAAGTGAGTTAACTCATTTACCATCATCTTGGTCATAGAGTTTATCCCACTTAATTGCAGGGTCCATTGCTTTCTTGGCATTGTTTGAATTCACGTCAGCCAAGAACATGTCCTCCTTCAGAGCATGCAGACCTATCTATCCTGTCATCACCGTAAGACCAGTCTGTGTCAGTGCAACGTAAAATTATGGCAAAAGAACTCAATAGTCATAATACTAATAATTACCCCAGCATTTACTGTAACATAATAGTGTAAGATATGTGCTAAATTTAACAAAGTACAGTACGTCCTGCTGTTATCCCATGGTACTCGAACAAATATACTTATGTACATGCATGCCAGTGAACTAGTGGTCTCCAAGGTCTTTATGACTTAGAAAGATTGATTTAGTTGAAAAAAATTATCATTTTCATAATATATATGCAGAAAAAATGTACATTATATTTAGGAAGATGCCAAAGAGATATTAAGTACAGATCAAAAATGACCAACTGGACATTGGCCTGAACAGGACCATTCAAGGAAGGGGTTTTCTTACACTTAACTTCTTGCAAACACTAACCACCACTAACACCACCACCACCACCACCACCACCACCACCACCACCACATCCACCACCACTTCTCAAGCAGTATTCCAGCATCGGGCTGGGTGGTATGGTCTCCTTAGAAGTTTGTGCTAGAAAACACCTCGAAGAAAGCAGGTTGTTGAAGACAGGCAGTAATGGTTTAATTTTCAGTCCTCTTGCCTCAACTCTGAAGTGAAGTACACCCATTTAAATTCATGACAGAGACTAACCCAGACCAGTACCTCAAGATTTTAGGTTATCCAAGCCAAATTTGGGTTATATTGTACCCAAAATATCTAGCATCTACCCTGTAATGAGAAGATGCAGCTGTGATTTCAAGACTGGTGATGATAAAACCATGCACAATTTAGCATTTTAGGCATTAGTAGATCCACGATCAGTATATGCCACTTCTCTCAGTTCGCATTAATCATAACATTGAGGCCTCTGTCATATGTATTGCCATTAGAACAAGGTCTCCATTCTAGCCCTATTATTCCTTCTTAGCATTTACTGTTGGTATTTACTACATTTACTTGACACAACTCCATAAGCTGAAAATCTGTTTAAGACTGACTACTTTCCAGCCAGCTCATCATGTAAGAAGTGTGGATTAATCTTCATCTGCTCATTCCCTTTTAAATTGCACAAGGTTGCCATCTGTCGTTCATGAATTTTTGTTTATTTTTATGGGTCCCCCTCTATTTTAGTCCCATAAATGATGGTAGGTTGGATTGGTCGGTGGTGGTGATTAGTGGTGCCACCACTTTGTGGAGAAACAAATACATTTTTATTCCATTTTAGCCACCTAAAACAAGGTATTATTAAAACATTTAAAATACAAAACCTGTTGTCTTATAACCTGATTCTTTCTTTTCATTTCTTTAAATATTAAAAAAATGACCACAGAAATACACACAAAATTTCATTCGACACAGCTAAGCAATTCGTACAGCAGCACAAGTAGTGGAGACTCACGCGACAGTGTGTAGAAGCACAATTACTATCTGATGGCACAGAACCTTAGTTGTACACTAAACAAGTTTTATATGTGGAGTAGTGCATATATTGCATGCATGAGTGAGAGGGGAGAAACGTTTCCCTCCCTAGTTGCCAAGAAAGTGTTCACATTGGCTCCTGGTGACTACTTAATGTGACAAGGATTCGTTTCGCTCCCAGTAGTAATTAACCCCTTCACTACCTTCATCCCCCTACGTTCCCCTCAAAACTGGTGGCTTCACGCAGGTTTGTACCATCAGATAGTAATCGCACTTCTAGCATGTGCCTAAGGAAGGAACCGAGCTCGATAGCTGCAGTCGCTTAAGTGTTGCCAGTATCCAGTAATCGGGAGATAGTGGGTTTGAGCCCCGCTGTCGCAGCCCTGAAGATGGTTTTCCGTGGTTTCCCATTTTCACACCAGGCAAATGTACCTTAATTAAGGCCACACCCGCTTCCTTCCAATTCCTAGGCCTTTCCCATCCCATCGTCGCTGTAAGACATATCTGTGTCGGTAAAGCAAGAGAAAAAAAAAAGTGAGGAAAGAAAGCAGGGGTACCTTTTTACCAGGGTCATGAACAATGAGGTAAGATTCACCCACTTGCCGTGTGCATTCATCAGTGTGGCAGTCTCAATCGGTCAATATGTCTGTCTGTGTAGTTCTGTCTAGGGTCTAGTGCTGGGTTGCTCAGGAGCGAGTTGTTACTGATGAACAACTCATTTTGTGGAGCGACTCCCCGCTCGCTCCTTTCAAGAGAGCGGACCGTTCAAACATAACACTCGCTCATACTGAGACCAGAGAGAGAGAGAGAGAGAGAGAGAGAGAGAGAGAGAGAGTGAGAGAGAGAGAGAGTGAGAGTGAGAGTGAGAGAGAGAGAGTGAGAGAGAGAGAGAGAGAGAGAGAGAGCGAGCGAGAGCGCTTACCTTGACTTCCAGCTCATCCCCCTAGCTCGCTCCGCTCCTCGCCATGCCGCTCTTCACTCTCCAACTCCACTCCTTAGACACGTACATGTAACCAGTCTGTCTTTACCGCCATGTTTGAAACTACGCCCTTTGGTAACACACTGCGCCTGTCCAAATTGGCTATTCAACATTTGTTTCGTGCCCATAAATTACCAGTATCACTTAAAATGGAATGAAATAGTGTTTAATACGGTAAACTAATCCGGCTGCATTCCTTATTCTTAGGCATATAAAACTAGAAGCTAAAGTTTATGTACAAACTATTTATACAAAGCACATCACCAGAAATACATCAGCCACTTAAATTACAATTTAAAAATAAAATCTGGGACACTCGCTTTCCTGAGAGTCGGCTCCTTCTCTCAGTTATAGTCTGTCCTGCCTTTGAAAAAATTCTCTCACAAGGCGTTGAAGTAGCGACTACACACAAATGCTTCAATGCCAGTTTGTGGAGAGAAGAGTACACATGTTGTCTTTCTGACCACCAAACAAGTGGACTTCCTTTCAGAGGCAACAATGGCTCTTGAAAGAATTTATCCATTTGAATTATCGCAGCTGATTTTGGGTGTGGACTCCGGACAAAACTCAAGACTTTAGCTGTGAAAGCTTATCAGGCCTTATCAGAGAGGGCAATAGGAGAAACATCATCTGAGCTGACGGGAAGTTGGTGACTTTCACAGAAGTGGATAAGTCCTTATTTGCAGGAGTTATAACAACTCTTATCCATGAAACCATGTAATTTAAAGTGCGGACCTACTGCTGTTGCCTCTGAAAATATGGCATTCTCTTCGATATTCCTAAACCTTTATGGTGAGAGCTTCCAGTATCTTTTGAGCCATCTCCTGCACTTCCGTACACATTGCAGAGTTATTTACAAACTGGGTACACCATTGTTTAAGTGACTGGCTCAACAGAATCACTTTAGAGGCTGTCACTTGTTTCTCACTGCTCATCTCTTCAGTGACCAGTTTGAAAGCTCTGAGCACTTCACAAACTTGCTTAATCTTTTCAATGTCATCGCTAGTTAGCTGTGGCATATCAGGGTAGTTTAAGGTAATTCTTGAAATTAGAGCTCGTTGGACCTCAATAATCCTCTCAAGCATAACAAAGGTGTAATTCCACCTCGTTACCACATCTTGTTTAAACCTCAAGACTGGTTCACCCATCTGCTCTTGCATTTTTTGCAGTTTGCCTTCAGCTTGTGAGCTGCGTTTGAAAAAGTCCACAATTCTTTTCACTTTTGCAATGATGTCTTTAACACAGTGGAGTCCGCACTTCACAACTAAATTTAAATTATGGGCAAAACATGGGATCTGCCTCCAGGCTGTCTGATGTATTGCAGCCACAATATTTGCAGCATTATCGCTAACAATACACACGATTTTTGTCTCCACTTTCCACTCACGAGCAACTCTTATGAGTTCTTCAGCCAAGTTTTGAGCCGTGTGCTTCTCATCGTACTTGAAACATTCCAGTAGAACAGATACCAACTAGACTCCCTTGATGAAATGAGCCGTCATGGACAAGTAGGAATCGTTTATTCATAGAAGTCCAACCATCAATAGTTAATGTCACATAGACTGCGGACTCCAATTGTTCTCTGACAAATTCTTTCGTCATATTATACAATTGTGGAAGAATTACTTGCGATAGTTTTTCTTGTAGGCAGGTTATAAGCATTATTGAGTTTATGAATCAGTGTCCTAAATTTTTTACTTTTTACGATGCGGAATGGCAAGTAATTTTCCACAATTGTCTCCAAAACTAAAAAATCAATTTCTCTATTCCTTTTGTTAGAAAGAGGTCAGTGCATGTAGGAACTAATGGACGTCTGACCTGAATTCCGGTGCGGCGTTCCGCTTTGATCAGCTGATGCTAGTGTGACCGCACAATTATCTTCATTAGAAGTTGCAATCGAAGCCACTCCTGACCTGCGATCATCTGAAATTTCTTCTGAAGAGGGAAGAGCGGGCGTAAGGCATTCTGTAGATAACGACATAGTAGGATGTAAATTTCGAACGTGGCGTGAGAGATTGAATGTACTGCCACTTTTATACGAAATCTGTTTTGAGCAAAAATTGCACTTTGCTTTCCGATCGCCTAATCTTTAAAAAAGTTCCAAATGTCACTCTTTTTCTTTTGCCTTAAAGCCATGATTTCCACTGAGCACTGTAGACAAAACTGACCATAGACCAATATTCAACAAACTCCAGTTCACAATGGATCATTGGTGCCAATGAATAAAACGGAAATTGTCTACTCGAAATTTTGATGCATTCATTTTAGTATAAAATAATTAAAGAAAGACATAGGAATTTGACGCGTTATGGAAGTGATGACATTCTGCATAAGAGAAATGACAAATTTTCTCATTGTAGACTGGAATTATGAGAATTTATTTATTAATGAATGATTTACGGGTTGAGTTGGTCATAATGCCTTTACGGCAGGGGCAGTTACACTGAGAGTGACACACCTGGTTAACAGTTGTTGAAACCCTGTCTCTTCCTGTGTATGTGTTTCTCACAATTTGTCGGGTTTCCGAGAAAGATATTCTTCGAGAAGAACCGTATTGCAATGCTATCTATTGGCTATTTGATGAATTACGTCCTAAACACAGTTTGTAGTAAGGGGTGGGGGTGAACAAGGGTACAGCCTACCAACACAGATTGTTTGTCGTCTTTATTTTAAAAATATTTTACAGGAAAAAATATTATTCTCAGAATTATATCATTCTAATATTCTATGCAAGGACATAAAGTAGAATGTATCTATTAATAATATAGATTTTCAACAATTTCCTTCCTTTCTTTCTCACAATGTCGTTGGCAGCAGTGGCATAGATGCACGCATCTTTAAATGAGAGAAGGAAGAGCGAAACAATGCTTGGAGCGTGTCGAAGGAGCGAGTGAATGAGGGATGGGGGTGGGGAAGAGGCTAGGCTCTTTGAGCTGTGCGATACTTGGAGCAAACCGCTCCTTCGAATGACTCCCCGCAGCTGACTCCATCTGGAGAGCGGAGCGAAAGAGCGCGCTCCTTTCTTTGAAGGACTCCGACCCAACTCTACTAGTGTCTATTACTTTCTTAGTGTGTAGTGTGTAAATGGCTTTATATTCTATAATCACGCCATACTTCTATCTAATTGTGATACATCTCTAATTGTTCCTTTATTGAAAGTTAGTTAGTTATGCTGGTATTGAGTCAAAATCTCAACCTTTACTTGTCTGTCAAAATTCACTCAGAGAGCATTAAAAAACTGACCATATTGTTGCTATTTTTTCAATGTTATCTATTTCCCACCAAATCCTCAAGAACTCCAGTACTTTATGTTGTCTATCAATTTTTTTGCCCCCCCCCCATCTCCCCCACTTCATATTCCCAATCACCACTGCTAGGATTGTTTGACCTTCAGATAACTTTAGATGTACATTTTTTAATAAAAATCTGTAATCCTTATATCACTAAGAAATTTGAAATTAACTTGATTCTTCCTGGCTAGAGACTAAAATTGCTAGCCCCGCAGTGTAGGGGTAGCGTTCCTGCCTCTTACCCAGAGGACCCGGGTTTGGATCCCGGCCAGGTCAAGGATTTTTACCTACATCTGAGGGCTGGTTCGAGGTCCACTCAGCCTTTGTGATTTAAATTGAGGAGCTATCTGACGGTGAGGTAGTGGCCCCAGTCTAGAAAGCCAAGAGTAATGGCCGAGAGGATCCACCATGCTGACCACACAACACTTCGTAATCTGTAGGCCTTTGGGCAGAGCAGCGGTCGCTTGGTAGGCCATGGTCCTGGGGTTTGGTTTGGTTTGGTTCAGAGACTAAAATTATTTCACATTTTAAATCACTTTGGTAGAATAATACAAAACTAGAAAGAAAGGAGACAATCAAACACCTGGAACACAGCCAAGAAAAGACTTCCAATTTTCCAATGGATGAATGCCATCAAAATGACCTGTATTGTTATAGCAGTCCAAAGTGTTTCCGGCAGAAGTCGGGAAAACCTTTGCTGTTTGTGCAGTGAGATAGAAACCCTCCCTTATGTTCTTGGTTTCCGCTCAAGAGGGGAACTATTGAGAAATAACAGGCATGACAGGATCGTGAGTAGTATTGCAAAACTTCTCAAAAAAACTGGGACTAAGTGAGTTGGTCGTGTAGCTGTGAGCTTGCATTTGGAAGATAGTGGGTTCAATTCCCACCATCAGCAGCCCTGAAGATGGTTTTTTGTGGTTTCTCATTTTTACACCAGGCCAGGGCTGTACCTTATTAAGGCCATGGTTGCTTCCTTCCCATTCATAGCCCTTTCCCATCCTTGTGTTGCCAAAAAATCTTCAGTGTGTTAGTGTGACGTTAAACCACTAACAAGAAAGAAAAAATATGGGAGATTTGAAGTCTATGAAGAAGTGCACTGTCTCTCTATCAATGGATCCATGCATACTCTTGAGCATCAGGAAGACGTACGAAGTGATTTTTCTAAAAATGAGTGCCTTCATACATATACAGTATTTCATGCAACGAATTTTACCAGTCTTGACCTGTTCCTTATTATGAAGAATAAATTGTCGTTGAGCAGAAAATGCCCACCGCAGTCTATGGATGTGGATTTATCACAAATTATTTTGATCAAATGTGCATTTGTATTTTACTGAATGAAAATGAAAACCTACAACCTGTTTTCCAGTCATTTACCGGGTCAGGGATGGAAGGAATGAAGCCCCCATCTTGCAGTGAGGATAGGAATTGTGCCAGCTGCCGAGGCCTATCGCACTCCTCTGGGGCAATGATTAATGACTGACAGATGAAATGAAATAATGGAGAGTGTTGCTGGAATGAAAGATGATAGGGTAAACAGGAGTACCCAGAGAAAAACCTGTCCTACCTCTGCTTTGTCCAGCACAAATCTCACATGGAGTGACTGGGATTTGAATATTTTACTGAATGTTTAAACAAAATACTTTTCTTGAAATGCTAATCATCATTTCCCAACTCCAGTTTCCAGGGTGTGATGAAATGCTAATTAAATGTATTTGTATCTTACCATTACATGTTGAGTTTAGTATGGTATGCCTTGAAAAAGGGGAATGGCATATTTTTTCTTGTCTGTGGATGGAATCTTGGAGATGAAATGTCTCTCTTTTAGCCTGCCACCACAGCAGAAATCAATAAATCTTCGACAAATTACTTCATAATTTCAACGCCACTAACACTCGCTAAACATCGAGAACTGCTCGACTTGCCTCGACTTGTTGAAAACATAGTTACGAGTGATAGTGATCCAACCTATACATTCAAAGCATATTTTTCTATAGTAGCACATGTTATTTATAGGTCTGTATCTAGCTATCCAGCATATCTAATTCAGAATGAGGAAATTATATTGCTGGCATTAAACTTTATATGGGTTTCTTTTATGTGGAAATGTCTGGTTGCATAGATTGTACCATCCGAACACAAATTTTTAACTGCTATTGGCATTTTCTTACAACTAACCTAAAGAAGAAAAATAAACTTCTGATATAAAACTGTGAAAATAATACATCAAATATTGACATAATATCCCTGTAACTTTCTAAGTACATAGAGGAAAGATTCACAATCACTGTAGTTATAGTTTCATTAAAAAAAATTCATGAAAATTACTGAAGATAAAAATTGTTTTCCAATTAAATCTACAGAGTGAAATCAAAACACCCATTGGGCACTGTCCTAGCACTTGCAACTTTTTTCACATCAAGATTTTTTGTACATGTGCAGACACTGTTGCGATTGACAGGAAGGGAAACACCAGTGTGTTATTGATCCAAAAATAAGATTTGAGAGTAACAGTTCACAGGCCAAGGAAGCTGATTCTGGAAAGAAGACCCTACAAACCCTTCTTTAAACAGTTTTTCTGTACATCATTTGATTTTTTCACCATTCTTTTTTTTGTCATTGTATTTTAATTTTGTGGCTGAATAAGGTCTAATAATGGCTGAAAAATGTACCATTTTCCATAATCATAATCATCAATTTCATTTCCCCTTGCCCAACTCCTGCCAGGTCGGGGTGTTGATGGTACTTCTGCACCACTCCTCTTCAGTAATTGTATTCCATTCCATTCTTCTTTTTCTTGTACTGTTCTTGGCAGACTCTATCCCTCTTGCTCTGTGCCTCCCTCTTGCCCTCTTTTCCTCCATCTTAGCATCCAACATTTGTTTTGGTATCCTTCCCTTCTCCATCTTCATAACATGTCCAAACCATCTACATTTATTCTTCTCCTTCGTATCACTCAAGAATTTCTACCCCCATTTTTTTATGACCTCAACATTTCTTTCTCCATACCATACTCCTCAGGAACTTCATCGTACAGGCCTGAATTTTACTCTCATCTCTTGCAGTCTGTGTCCAAGTCTCTGAGGTATACATTAATATAGGGGTCGAGTATATGTTTTACATTATCTCTTTATATTTCATAGGCACTTCTCTATTCCACCACGAACCTGCTACGCAGGCGTAGCAGGGGGAGAGGTGATACTCCCACGTGGCGCGTCCCAGGTGGCGGATAGGGGGGTCCTAACCGGCTTGCCGGCGGACTTGAGGGAAATAAAATACCTCTCACGGACCAAACACACACCCCCTGTGGGTGGGGGAGGCAGACGAATAATACACCCACGTATCCCCTGCCTGTCGTGAGAGGTGACTAAAAGGGGCGACCAAGGGATGATTGGATTAGAACCATGAAACTACTTGTGATTAGTACCACCACGCGGGGAACACCCTGGGTCGTTATTATTTGCGCGTAGTACCACTATGTTAGGTACCAAATAGGTTTATGATTAGTAGCAATCAGGAGCACCATGCAGTCAGGCTTTTACGGTACATGTGATTAGTAGCACTATATGAGCGACACCAGGGTTGTGGCTTGCCTATGATTAGTACCCACTATATAAGAAACACCACGGGATAGTATGAGTCCCTGTGGTTAGTACACCTATGTGATGAACGCCATAGGTTTGCGTTGCCTGTAAATGGCGCCGCTATGTGTGAAACACCATATGTCTGTATTACCTGTGCGAATTTCATTTCCTGTGAGTAGTACCCTAATGTGTGGAATACCGCGAGTCTACGATACTGTTGATTAGCACTGGACCATATCAAATACCATGGTTCTACTTTCCAAGTGATAAGTACCATTATGAGAGTGCGATGACCTATATTTTGGACCCCTTTAGCTTGCAAGCATCATCGATTTAGTACTGAGCTATAGAAGCAGCCCCTTGGTCGGTATTACTATTGTTTTCCATCAGTTTCTGAGGCTGAGGCATTGCGGGTCGTCTCCACTGATGGTTTTTAACTTCATATCCATCCGTTCATTTTTTCGTCCTCATGTTTTGAATTCTGATCAGTGGAGGATTTTGTGTGTATTTTTTATTTTGTCATTGCATTTCGTCTCATTTCGTACCATCAGGGGCCGCTGACCTCGATGTTAGGCCCCTTAAAACAACAAGCATCATCATCATCATCATCTCTATTCCACACTAAGTTACGTACATTCTGGTAAAATGTATTCCCCACTTGTACCCTTTTGCTAATCTCCTTATCCAACGTTGCATCTTGCATTATTTCACGTGAACCATTCAATAACCTCAAGGTTTTGTCCCCTGATACTAATGATTCCTTTTCCTTCTCTTTCTCTTCTTATCAACACCATACTTTTACCCTTCTCCACACTGATTTTCATCCTATCTTTAAAAATTGAATGGATATGATTTGTATGGGTGGGGACACAGACGAAGAATACACACATGGTATCCCCTGCTTGTTGCAAGAGGCGACTAAAAGGGGCGACCAACGGAGATGAAATTAGAACCACAAGACGACTTGTGATTAGTACCATTACGTGAGGAATACAATGGATTGACGTTACTTGTGATTAGTACCACCATGTGAGGAACACCCTGGATCAACGTTACCTAGGAGTAGTAACCTTAAGTGAGGAACGCCATGGGTCTGGGAGTTGCCTGTAGTTAGTACCACCATGTGTATCCCACCGAGGTGGGTGGGGGCGCAGACACTCTGCTGCCTGGACTATTGTCCATTACAGAATATGTGCTGGAATATGTCAGTTCACCTGTATTCAGAATGGTCTGCGTAACCTGTGAGTGTTACCAGTTTATTAGAAACACGATGGGTCTACGTTGCCTGTGATTAGTACCACTATGTGAGAAACACCATGGGTTTGGCTGGCGCCCGTGATTAGTACCACTATGTGAGGAAGACCTTGGGTCTGGGTTGCCTGAGACTAGGGCCATTATGTGAGGAACATCCTCAAGGTTTTTATTGCCTGTGGGCATTACCATAATGTGTGATACATCATGGGTCTACATTGCCTATGATTAGTACCACTATGTGAGGAACACCATGGGTTTGTGTTGCTTGTGAGTAGTACCCTTATGTGCAAAACACAATAGATTTGTCTAACTCCCCAGCTACTTCCCGCCAATTTTCAGATAGGCTGTTATGCTCAGTACGACCGGGTGAGTTGGCTGTGCGGTTAGGGGCGCATAGCTGTGAGCTTGGATCCGGGAGGTAGTGGGCTCAAACTCCACTGTTGACAACGCTGAAGATGGTTTTCCGTGGTCTCCAGTTTTCACACCAGGAAAATGCTGGGGCTGTAACGTAATTAACGTAGGGGCTGCTTCCTTCCCACTCCTAGCCCTTTCGTATCCCATCGTCGCCATGAGTCCCATCTGTGTCGGTGCGTCGTAGAACAAATTAAAAAAACCACGGTATACAGTAGTAATCCCATCTATCGGAGATGAATGGCAACAGACACAAAGCAAATCACAACAAACAATGGTCAATGTAGGTAATGTTATTGTTGATCAATGTTATGAGCTTTCTGTATTGTAGGCCTTCACATTCAGTTTTCGTTCGACTCTGTAATATAAGGCCGTCTTATAAAATTAATTATAGCGTAGACTGTAGTTCCTTATTCCCCGACTTTGCACACCGATTTTCATTAAATTCTGTCTATCCATTTTCTCGTGACGGCGCTGATATGATCTTAGCAACAAAAATCTATATTCATAAATATCTCCGTACCGACTTCGATAGCTGCAGTCGCTTAAGTGCGGCCAGTATCCAGTAATCGGGAGATACTGGGTTCGAGCCCCACTGTCGGCAGCCCTGAAGATGGTTTTCCGTGGTTTTCCGTTTTCACACCAGGCAAATGCCGGGGCTGCGCCTTAATTAAGGCCACGGTCGCTTTCTTCCACTTCCTAGACCTTTTCTATCCCATCGTTGCCATAAGACATATCTGTGTCGGTGCGACGTAAAGCAAATAGAAAAGAAATCCCCGTTATCATAGCCGGTACGGTCAAAATGTAAAAGACATAAATGATCGGAAATAATACTATGTAACTTTATTTATATAGTAATTATTGTCAATAAGGCCACTAATAACACAAATATTCGAGAATTAAATTTTGGGCCTTCCGCTAAACTACCATTTCGCTCAACGTGAATAAAGTTATTTATGGCCTAGATTGTAGCGACTTATTCCCCGACTTTGCATACCGATTTTATTTACGATGGGACAAATAATAAATATTTGAGAATTAAATTTTAGGCCTTCCCCTAAACTACCATTTCTCTTAGCGTGAATAAGATTATTTATGACGCAGACTGTAGTGACTTATTCGCGACTTTGCATACGTATTTTAATTAAGATAGGACCACTAATAACATAAATATTTGCAAATAAAATTTTAGGCCTTCCCCTAAACTACCATTTCTTTCAGAGTGAATAAGATTATTTATAGTTTATATTGTAGCGACTTATTTTAGAAATATGCATACCGGTTTTCATTAAGATAGGACCACTAATAACATAAATATTTGAGAATTAAATTTTAGGCCTTCCCCTAAACTACCATTTTTCTTAGCGTGAAAAAGATTATTTATGGCCTAGATTGTAGCGACTTACTCCCGGACTTTACATACCGATTTTCATTAAATTCTCTTCAGCCGTTTTCTCGTGATGCGTGTACAGACAGACAGACAGACAGACAGACAGACAGACAGACAGACAGACAGACAGACAGACAGACAGACAGACAGACAGACAGACAGACAGACAGACAGACATTACGGAAAATTAAAACATGCATTTCCTTGTTACTATGGACATGACTGATACAGAAATACCATCCTTTTTAAATTTTGAGCAATGTACAGACAAAACTCTTTATTTTATATATATAGATTTGCTATACTACAGAAAGTAACATTGCCGCTTCTACTGTATTTTTAACTAAATTCTAATTCTGTTTTCAGGTTTTACTGGAAAATATTGGAGAGGAAATAGATGCCATGCTTGAACCATTACTTCAGAAGCAGACCTTCAGACAAGGAGGAGCATTATGTATCAAATTAGGTGACTCCATTGTGGAATATTCTCAAGATTTCAGGTATGTGGTCTGACCCTTAGGAAGCGCAATTTATTCAAATCACTTCTCATTTAATGGTCCTGCATGCTCGCTTAGTAATCAGATTTACCCCCTGCGGGTGGGAGACGCACATGTAGAACACACCCGCGGTATCCCCTGCCTGTCGTAAGAGGCAACTAACAGGGGCCCAAGGGGCTCTCAACTTGGGAGTGTGGATTGGCGACCATGGGGCCCTTAGCTGAGTTCTGGCATTGCTTCCACTTACTTGTGCCAGGCTTCTCACTTTTGTCTATCCTGTCCGACCTCCCTTGGTCATCTCTTGTTCTTTTCCGACCCCGACGGTATTAGAGCATTCGAGGCCTAGGGAGTTTTTCATTTTCATGCTCTTCGTGCCCTTGCCTTTCTTCGTCCGTTACTTCATCTTTCGAAGTGACGGATCCCTTTTTCTTCTTCTTTTCTCTCTCCCTTTACCCCTTGTGGGTGGGGGACGCAGACAAATAATACACCCACGGTATCCCCTGCCTGTCGTGAGAGGCAACTAAAAGGGGCGATCAAGGGATGGTTGAATTAGAACTGTGAAACTACTTTTGATTTGTACCATCACGCGGGGAACACCATGGGTTGCTTGTACTTGCGAGTTGTACCACTATGTTCGGTACGAAGTGGGTTTGTGATTAGTAGCAGTAAAGAGCCTGGCCGGGTGGTTTCCAGTACCCGTGCGTCGTGCCCATGTGAGCAACACCGCGGGTCTGGGCGTAGCCTGTGATTTGTACCGTTATATGAGCGGCACCATGGGTCAGCGTTGCCTGTGATTGGTACCCACTATGTTGAGGAACACCACGGGATAGTGCGCGTCCCTGTGGTTAGTATACTTGGCGAGGAGCCTTCTCGGTTTGCATTGGCTATGAGCGGTGTCGTGGGTCAGCGTGGTCTGTGACTGGTCCACACTATGTTGAGGAACACCACGGGATAGTGTGAGTCCCTGTGGTTAGTACACTCGGTGAGGAACCTTATCGGTTTGCATTGGCTATAGGTGGCGCCATTGTGTTAGGAACACCAAAGGTCTGCGTTACTTGTACGATGTACAATACTTGTAAGTAGTACCATCTTGTGTGGAACACCGTGAGTCTTCGCTACTTTTGATTAGTACCCCAACATGACAAATACCGTGGTTCTACTTTACTCGCGACATGTACCATTCTGTGGGGCCTTAGTCGTGGATTTTGCACCCTTGTAGACATCAAGCATCATTGTGCTTTATAAATGGTTCCTTGGTCAGTAATACTATTATTCACGACCTTTTTTGTGTCTGATCCACTGTGTTTTGTTTGTTTGTTTGTTTATTTGTTTGTTTGTTTGTTTGTTTCTTGTTTTTTGTAGGGTTCATATCCATCCATTCATTCTTAATGACATTTTTAATTTTATTTTGTACAGTGGATTAATTTGAACTTTTGGTTATTTCATTTCGTACCATTAAGGGCCGATGACCTCGATGTTAGGCCCCTTTAAACAACAATCATCATCATCATCATCATCATCATCATCAGAATCGTTCTAACTTCAGTTTTACCTACTAGTAAAGATAATTTACTGACTGGAGCAGATGGCTTTGATGTTAATGTTCTGTGCGCTGTACCATCTGTTGTTTCTGAGCTGACAGTGAAAGGTATATTTATTTGCATTAATTTTGATTGCAGACTGTACATCACGACTAAACTCCGCAACCCTCACTATTTGCCTGAAATTGCAGTGAAAGTTACACTTCTCAATTTTATGATCACACCGGCTGGTTTAGAGGACCAGTTGTTGGGGATTGTGGTTTCCAAGAGAATGCCAGAGCAAGAGGCTGAGAAAAATCAACTTATTGTTCAAGGTGCAGAAAATAAAAGGTATAGTTTTAAACATATTTTCTGTATTAACGCTTTCTTCCTCATGGAGATCGTAAGTTATGGAACATTGGTGGTGGTGATCATGAGGCTGTGTGCTGGATCCAACAGTATTCTGTGAGTGATTTACTTGCCTCTATCACCCCTCCCTCATGTTTTACTTCCAAATTTTCAACTGTATAAATAGGGTAGGGTATAATAGGTGAAATTTTCACATAATATAGGTTAAGTTCATAATGTTTAAAAGCAGATATAAAGAAATATTTAGCCCCTTTAAATCAATGCATAAAATAGTTACTTAAATCTATACTTTATTTTCCTTTAAACACTTTTGTATCAGCCCCCGGGCTCATTACCACAGCTGACTAGTCACATTGCTAAATACTGCCCCTGCACTGCAGCCGCATAGCGCAGATATCAAGGCTGCGCAGCATTGCATCGTCCAAAGTTTTGCGATAAATTCTATCACTTTGTCGGTATAATTTGAGGAAGCCATTGACATGTGATATCCGTCTCCACTAACTCGGTCCATTCCAATGTATAAAGCATTCTGACCCATCTTTGCTTGCTTTAAAATCTTTCAAATGAATATAGTAACTTAAGTAAAATGGTAAAATTAGAATCATACCTTTTCTTACATTAAAATAACTAATAATAGTTTCGACCCTTGTCGGGGTCATCCTCAGCTAGACACTTGCGTAATATCAAAAACTATAAAATGGCATTAATTAAAATAGTGTATGGAAAAATTAATATAGGAAACTTATCACAGTTTTGTCACTGTCCATTTGAGCCGATTTCAGGAACGGTGTTTAGATGATGTTTAGGTTTAACAATGTCTAAGTATAGCTACTACATTGCCATAGTGACAACTGATGTTCAGCCAGCCATGTTTAAACACTGCCGAGAACACCATTTAACCTCAAATGTGAGGAGTGAATCAAGTGAATCACAATCAGAGGTTATGTACCATGAAACATATAATTTGTATTATCATGTTGAGACGAAGAAGGGTTAGTCCGATGGCCTCTCTGTGGGTCATTTGCTGTGAAATTGCAGCAATTCATTTGAACTGTACGGGGAGGGACCCATACAGCTTAAAATACGATTTTGCTTTTCAAGACTTATTTCTTGAGACTGACAAAGGGACAGTCCAATAAATGTAAACTTGACTACAACTCTTGGCAACCAGTATACTTTATTATACATGGGGATAATTTCCATGGAATTATAGGTCACTTTGACTACATCCATATCAAAATTACTTGTCCCTCTCATCAGAGGGCTGTCACATACATCAATCAGGAGGGACTCACTTATATTATATTTACTGCCAAGTAAGGACACATAGTGACAACTAAAAAGTACGGAGTTTTCTTTTTGGATAATCGTCGCGCTAATTCAGATAAGTTTTCAGCAACTATGAGATAGGAGAAAGCAAGGGCTGGGGAAGAAGAGCCATGGCCATAATAACAGCCCTAGTATTTGCCTGGTGTAAAAATAGGGAAAGTACGGAAAATAATCTTCAGGGCTGCCAATGATGCGTTTCGAACCTATTATCTCCAGCATGCAAGCTACACCTATATGGCCTGTACATCTTATTTGGTTACACAGTACTATTGTTTCATCTTCCCTTCGCCGGAGCTATTTAGATTGCACTCACCAAAACAACACTATAATCAAAGCTACACTTCCTCGTATGGTGGCGTGTCGCTTTAATAATATTAATTTCCACTGAAAGTAATATTCTTATCTGTGGTCAAGTCATGCTCATGTTTAGTCATATTTCAGTAATGTGTAGAAAGCCAGGAAGACAACAGCTGACTAGCGTTCGGCACATGCACTGATGAACTTCATTGGTCGTGACAATCAAAGAGTTGCATGAAATATACTTCTATCTCCATTTTTGAACCAACATTGAAACTCTAAATGATGTCTACTTAAACACCGGCTGAACATTGTTTATGCAATGGAAGACCATGGGCAACTTAGATATTGTTCACGTAGACGTTTTCTAAGGCTTAAAACTAGTCATAGTTTCTGCAATCGGTCCTATGGAGTCCTATGAAACTTCTATTTTGCAATTGTAGTTCATTACACTGTTGTTTAGTGGTTAACCTGGGGAACATCCTTGAGTTTGTTGATCTCTGATGGTGAAATTGAGAGTTAGTGTAGGATTTAGGAATTTGCCAATACGGACTGTAGCCATTTTATGTCAAGTTGAATTGAAATGGAGGATGCCTGGAAGGAAAGAAATAAAATTGGTAGATTGCCATGTCAAATAGACAACTGATTAGAATGAAATCAATGTTTGAACTTACTCCCTCGGTTCCGTACCGTCTTGTTTACAGCAGCTGTGTCTGTGGTGCGCTGAGTGTTATCTGTTGTTTGTGGCAGGCTGTTACCTAAGCTGTGAGAGGGAGGGGAGGTGGACAGAGAGGGGAAGCAGATGGAGGAGGTTGGCGAGAGTATATATTGCGTTGATTTACAATTTTTTGAAATATTGATGGACAGGACAATTATTGTATTAAATAAAATATTTTGTTTTTCCTGTTATTTCATTAAGGGTGTTGTTTGGATTGGCATATAGATCTAAATGTCCTTGCTTCCATAACCCACTCCATGTTTTCATATTTTCCCTTCTTCACACCACAGAAGGAATTGCAGTAGTTTATTTTGTTTGTTTGCTCCCAGTAATTTGTCTCTGGTTACACCATTAATGAATCATACATGGCTCACTTCATAATATGACTTGCTGTTCTCAACCCACAGATTTCACTTGAAGGATGCCGTAAAATTCGTTCTCTTGCTCATTTTCACTCCTGCTTGAGAGTGGTTCAAGGGGTTCTAAATTTCAAGTTCAGTGTCCTTTTTTTAGCTTAATTAAATTATTTTTATTATTTTGTTTTTTCTGTTCATTTCCAAATTCCTTCCTTTAATAAAAAGTTTTAAATATATTTTCATATTTTGTTTCCACTTAATTTGTTCCAGAGAGGATGGTTACCTAGTTGTACTTCCTCTTAAAGCAACAATCACCACCACCATCACCTGTAAGATTACGTCAGGAAAGTGGTTAGTTTGAACCCCCACTACCAGCAATCCTGAACATCATTTTCCTCACCATTATGACACTAGGGAAATACTAGTGCCAAAATTAAATTGTGGCCAATGTTGCCGCCTTTCCATTCTTTTCTATCCCAATGTCATATTACACCATTATTTTGCTTCAAAATGTTCCTGTTCATATCTTTCAGGCTGCTTCAAGAAATTGAAGGTAAAATCCTTGGAGTACTGTCTACATCTGAAGGGAACATTTTAGAAGATGAAACAGCTGTCAACATCTTGAGTTCTTCTAAAGTTTTGGCTAATGAGATCCAGCTGAAACAAACCGAGGCTGAGAAGACTGAGAAGGTTATTGATGAGGCCAGAGAGCAGTTCAAACCTGTGGCTATCCATTCTACTGTGCTCTTCTTCAGTACTGGTATGTCACTGGACTTTATTAGTATATTATGCTACACTTACTCTACTTATAATTTCAGTGGAAGACTCACCTGAAGGCTGTGTCACACTATGCTAGCAGCTAGCACTTGCTGGTTACTATCCAACTCAGGTGCTGGTTCTACCTGGCAAGCATTTTACTTGCGGCTAATGAAGTTGTACTCGCCCGTTTAACAGCCCCCACTACTTACTAGCAGCTAGTTGAACAGCCCTTGATTGGTGAGGTCAGTTTTTTCTTACACATCTGGTGAGGTGGGATTTGTTATGCCGCAGCAAAAAATGGTCTTAATGAGGAAACTGCAAGTAATACATATCAGAAGCTGACATTTATAGCAAATTTATTTTGGAATTACTCATAACAGACAAATAAAGAAGAATAATTACTGCAATCATAAACATACTGGTAATTTCAACTGTTCATGTTGGAGAAATTCGGCAAAGTCTGTTTGTTAATGAAACATATTTCAAATTATTTAGGAGAAATTCCCCACTATATTATTTACATCAAGAGCAAATTAATATATTTTTGCTATAGTGGGAGATAAATTTCACAGTGTGATGTGAGGACAAGTTTAATAAACTCGTAGATGAACAGTACTGCCTTAGAGGAAACAGGATATCAAACAATTTTCTAACATTCACAGCGACATCAGAAAACGCAGATTAAGATTCTTTGGACATATAAAAAGGATGAACCCAGATAGACTTACCAAGCAAATAGTTGAATTTTATGAAAACCGAAGTAAAGCCAAAACGGACACAATAAAATGGATTGGCGAAATTAAAACAGATCTCAAACTGGCAGGAATTACACCTGAAGACATCCAAAGCCGGGTTATCTTCAGAGCCAAAGTTCATAAGTGGCAAGTTGACCAAGAGGAAGAACCAAGGAAGAAGACCGGAACAACATGGTCTCAAGAGAGAAAAGAAGCACACAGCAAATGAATGAAGGAAGTGTGGGCACAAAGAAAGGCAAATGCCTGTCTCTAAGTACATTGCGTAGTCCTAATGGGCTCATTCGCAAATAATAATAATAATAATAATAATTTTATTTTTAACCCTTAAGAACTGAGGTGTTGATTTGTAACACCAACCACGAAGTCCGGTCAGTGAGACTGCGAAAGTGTTTTACATTTTAATACATGTATAAATGTTAACATTGTGTAGAAATGTTTTTGACCTTTCCTGATGGGGAAATATGCAAATAGTAATGGAATAATCTACCACTCGATGGCACATCTTTTTAATTATGATGAAAGGTAGCAGCACAGAAAAATATTACAACAATAAAGGAACTAAGGAATAATACAACATATCACTAAATAACATGCAAAATTCTACTGCAGTCACTTACAAGACAGTTATAACTAACCTGAAATAATGGAAATTAATGAAAATTATTAACATGGAAAAAATTTGCAAGGCAGAATCTTAGTCTTCTTTTCTACTCATGCTGAATACAACGAGTACAGACTTAATTAGCACACTCCAAACAGATTTTTTTTTTGCACCCGTGGCACAAGTATGAGGTTTTCTTTTCTTCTTTGTGTCACACAGGTAACACATTTTCCTGTTTTGCAACTTTTCATTTGAGGGTTATAGTTCTTCTTCTGGCATTCCCATAATTCAGCTCAAATGTGAGATGAAAATCATTCACTCTTCTTTCCATCTGCGGTTTCACAAGTGAGGAGGCGAGATCCAACATGAATTCTAACCTAGTTCTCACAGGATTATCCTTGAAGGCATTGACAGCACTGATGTCCATGACCCTGTAGAAAATAGCCATGGGCCTCTGCTGTGTGCGCTGTCCAATGCTATAAACCACATACTTTTCATCCAAGGTGTCTACACCTCCTTTGTTGCAGCTATAGTAAATTGTAATTTCAGACTTATTAGTCTCGGCATCAATTGCACTGTTGTGGTGCATAGAAGATACGAGAATCACAGCTCTCCCCATCTTTGGGACTTCTGGTACCAAAGTAATGTCTGTGGTAAATCGTACTTCTCTCGTCTTTGATGGCAAAAATGCCGGTGGAATTTCCTGTTTATTCTTTTTGAGAGTTGCTACATATGTAAGTTTCTTGTCTTTCAGACACTGCATGACTTCTATTGACCTAGACCAGTTGTCTGTAGTAATATTTCTGTTAGATCTGTGTTGGGGAGCACTGAGTCGAAGTACTGCTTGAGTAGGTTTTGAAAGACGACGTTCTTCTACACTGTTATCCTGTCCGAGTTCTTACCACTGTAGATGTACCTATTGTAGAAATAACTGTTCCTAGTGTCTGTAAGGCACATCAGTTTTAGTCCATACTTGCATGGCACACTGGGCATATACATCTTGAATCTACACCTCCCCCTGAAGCTGACCAGAATCTCATCAATACACGCAGAGGATCCACCACTGAACGCACTCTGACAGCTCCTGACAAATCCGTCAAATACCCCAGAAATTGCTTCTGTAGGACTGATCGCTTTGCATTCACTTCTGCCGTCAGGGTTGTCAAATCTAAGGTTTGAAAGAAGAGTTTCAAATCTCTTTTTGCTCATCACACAGTGGAATATTTCCCTCCCGGTACCATCTGTCGCAAAAATTAACTTTGTGCTTTCATGATTGGATTTGAAAGCTGCAGAGTAAAAATAACAAACCTATGAAGGCTTTCAGCTCCGTCATAATTACATTTCTCAAGTCTGTTTGCGATTTGCACTTGCTTCCCTCCCTGCTGAGTTTTAAATTTGTCCATCTAAGCATGATACCGAGAATATAATCCGTTATAAGAAGATTCCATACTGTACCCGTAAAAATGTGTTCATATCTTTAAGGCGCTTGACATTAAATTAACGAGCATGATTCTTAACCTAGGGAGTGGCTTTATCATTGGAGCTGGTACAGAGAGAGGTATAGTTATCAATTTGAGAGATTCTTTTGATAAATTGAGTTTATTGATCATCAAAAGCAAGTTCATATCACCTTCGTACAGCAGCGTGGAAGTGTCGTGGCTGGTTGGTACCTCCAAGTCCTGGGATGGTGCCGGACATAGACTGGGCAGGGACCACACCTGCTCAGATGAGGAGTTCTGGAATGTCTGGAGGTTCTGGAAATGTCTCGACGTTCTGGAATGTCCCGAAGATTGGCACACGTTCCTGGGTTCGATTCGAGACGTAATTCACACTTGAATTTCCTGCACGGCGCTCCACACATTCAGGGCACTGTCTGAACAGATATGACCTTTTAATTATGATTACTGCACTCTACATATTAAATCAAAACGTTCTGGAATAATCACTCGAAGAACAAGTACTGGTAGAAATGCAAGTTCACAATGCAAGCTCACTGTAAGCCAGAATGTTCTAGAGGACTGCAGTCCTAAACGCATAGTTCTGAAGATTTAAAACATATTGGCAATGAACTGAATAAGTAGCACTCGGAAACTGTCCTGTTCAATTAATAGGCGAAGTGAATAGCCATTAAAGAAAATAATATTTGAAAGAAAAAAGTCTGACTTCATAAATTATGGATCACTCAAAATACTGGAAAGTTCTAGGCTTTCTGGGAACGCGATATGCATATTCTGAATTGTCACAGTCTTTAAGAATCAAAACATAAGTCCCTGTGCAGCACTTGGAAAGTATTGTATATTTCACAATTAGACGTAATGTTGAATGTCCCCTAAGTTTCATAGTCTTTACAAGGCGTAACTTCAATGAGGCACTTGAGAAAACAAGTCACATCGTTCACACAAAAGTTTATGTTGGTAGGGCACAAGTTCATCCTACACGCTCGGAAAGTTTCAATGTTCCAGAAATTGATTCAAATAATACAAGTTCGAATAAGTTCGAAACGTAAGTTTAATGCGGTACACAACACTAGTGAAAATTCAAAGTCCTTTCAATCTTCGTCGAATAAGTAAGTCCCTATGTGGCACATCAAAAAAAAAAAAAAAAAAGTTCCGATGTGTAGAAATAACAAAGTTCCAACGTGTCGAATATTAAAGTCCTCACACGACACTCGAAGAAAATAAAGTTCCGATGACAATGTTCCAGTATGTCACCTTAAGAAAATAATAAAGTCTTATCGCGACACTTGGCGAAAATAACTAAGTTCCAATGAGACGCTTCAGAAAAAAGCAAAGTTCTTATATGGCACTTTAAGAAAATATCAAAGTCCAATCACGACACACGTAAAAAAAAACAAAGTTCCAATGTGTCAATATGACGAAGTTCCAATACGATGCTCGCAAAAAATAAAGTCCCATTCAGGCACTTCAAGAATATGGTAAAGTCCCGATACAACACTTAGAGAAAATACCGAAATACTTGGATTTCGCAGACTGTCAACTAGAAGTTAGACACACACAATACTTTTCCTGTCACCCGTGTCACAGAGACGGCGGAGTGACACACTGAATTCGTAGGATTTTTTTTAAATCGAGGGGGGGCCCCGAAGCCCGCTCCCCCCGCGTGACCATCGACTCAATCTACATGGCCTCCGACATGCTATTATTTCTAAGAAGAAGAAAGAGATAGCAGGGAGGAGTGGGAGGTAATACAAGGAGTATCTGCCGGTTTCCGAGTCAGACTCGCTACCACGGCAAGAGTTTGTGTTAGGTATATGGTGTTGAAGTATGGTATTGAAGGGTCAGGAAAAAACCACATAGGCAGAAAGAAGAAAGAGCCTACATGTAAAACCTGACATCTTGTGATAGCACATGCAAGGATGTGGGCTGGATAAAGTCCAGAGGTTGTGTTAGTTAGGAATAGGTGTCATGCAATCATAACCATTTCCTTGCAATTTTTTGTTATTATGGGGATCAGTCCTTCTTGTCACTGCCGGGTCGGCTCGGGTCTGCTAGCGTCTGGGCTTTGGGCCACAGGTTCGTCCCATTGTCCAGCAGCCAGCAGTCCCTGGTGCCAAGTCTCCTTTTGGAGAGGGGGGAATTAGAGCCAAGTCTTGGATGCAAGGGGCTATCTTCTTCCTCCTGTCGATGTCCCTCTATGCGGTGTTGTTGGAACACCCTTGTCACTGCAGATCGAAAACTAACTAAGGTTATTATTAACATGTATATACAAGTTCGCATTGGAGTGCCGGCTGTTTGCCTGCTCTCGTGTCCAGCGTTCAACCTAGATAGGAGTGAGATAACTTATTAAACTTATTAAACTGTTTATAGGGCGCGGGCGGTGTTCCGCTCCCATGTCTCTGTCGGGGGGGCGGGGTGGATTGATACGTCCTTGGCCGTCTGGCTGCGTGGCTGTCGTCTTCTTAGGTTGTACTTTTTGTCAATCTTCCTCGCCTGGTCCCTGGGTCTAGGACAGCTGAAACATATGAGACATATTTACATAGGTGTCTGCAGTGTGTGGGTTTATGTGGTATATAGGTGTCAGCTTGGCGGGAGTGGGTTGGCTATCGGCCCCTCGCCCACCCAACCCTGTGGCTGAACAGAATGTGCTTCGGTGTAGGATACTTTTTGTACAGATCAACGTCGTAGCGTCCGATCCCGCTTATTAACGGGTTGATCTTATTACTCCATGACTTTCTGTACATGTTTAGTGTCTGTTTACGTATTTGGTGCCTTATTGAGCTGACTTTCGCAATACTGCGTAGTTGGCGTATTGGCGTGTCGTAAGGGAGTCTGGTCGCTGCTCGTAGGCATTTATTTTGTATTAATTCCAGCTTATCCAGGTTCGTCATTGCAGTGAACCCCCACGCTGGGGCTGCGTACATGATTATTGGTCTGATTAGGGCCTTATACATGTTTATGGCTACTTCCGTGTTAATACTGGACTTTTTGTTCAGTATAGGATATAGCTGGTTAAGTCGTATGTGTGCTTTTCTTTGAATATCATTGATGTGGTGTAGCATGGTGAGCTTTCTGTCTAGGACTACTCCTAGGTATTTGACTTTGTCATGCCACACTATATCTTCGTCGAAAAGCTTTAGCGCTTTTATGTTGACTGGTCTGCGTGTGAGTCTGTTCTTCTTAGTGAACAGCACTGCTTGGCACTTGTCAACAGGTTTGTATACAGGACGAAGAGGATTGGGCCGATAAGGGACCCTTGGGCTACGCCCGCTCTAATCCTGCGTGTACTTGACAGCGTGTTATGTACGTCTACTTTGAACTCTCGGCCCTCCAGATAAGATTTAATAAGTCTTATATAGCCTGGGTGGAATTCGTGGTCTATTAGTTTCGCTAGTAGGCCTTCGTGCCAGACTTTGTCAAATGCTTTCTGGATATCAAGGAAAACCGTTCCTGTGTCTCTTCGTTTGTTGAGACCTATGGTGGCTTGTTCTATGAATCGAGTGAGCAGTTGTGGGGCAGAATGTGCGTTCCTAAAGCCAAACTGCTCGTTGCGAATTATACCTTTTTCCTTGATATGCCCTATTAACCTTTTCAGTAGTATTTTCTCGAATACTTTACTGAGGGCGTCCAGAAGGCTGATGGGCCTGTAGTTGTTGGGGTCTGACTTGTCTTTGCCTGGTTTTCCAAATACGAGGATCCTAGCCCTTTTCCATTGGAGTCTGAACATTGCATTGAAGATGCTGGTAGGTAGTGATAGGGCTTTGTGAGTTAATTTCTTAATTATTATATTCTGGATCTCATCTGGGCCTGGCGCCTTCTTGGAGTTAAGATGACCTATAATCCACTTAATTTCGTGTATATTTGTCCTCTTAACCTCCGGCTTAGGTGCGTTTTCAAGGAATTCTGCTACCTTTGCCTGATGAAGGCTGGGTCAGATGGTATTTCGTTTGGAGTGAAAGCCGCCTCTATGGAGTCCACTATGATTTCGGCTTTGTCACGGTTCTCGTATACCGGGCCGTTAGGTCCCTTGATGGTAGGGATGTTGTGTGATTCTCGCGTGAAGTGTCTCGCTAAGTTCCACACTGGCCTGGTGTTGGTGTCGAAAAGTTTGAGGTGGTTGTTCCACTTTTCCGACCTGTATTCCAGTAGTTGAGTTTGTATTTCCGTGTTTAGTTCGTTTTTCATCTCGCGGTCTTCGTCTCTGTGATGTCGAGCCCAGTTACGCCTATGGCTGTTGCGCCTGCGTATTAACTCTTTTATGTGCGCTGGAATCTCGAAAAGAGGTGATTCTCTGTGTTTGCTTAGCGGTATGCTCGCAGTTGTGGCTGTTTGAATTGCTTCTACGAGGGTTTTGACTGCTTCGTCAATTTGGGCTGTGCTGTCTATTAGCATGCCTTCGCTTCCCTGTAGGAGTGTGTCTAGCTTGCGTTCGAATTTGCCCCAGTTGGCTGCTTTATAGTTGAGCCGGCGTCTGGGGTTTTTCTCATATTCCTCTGGGTTCGCATCTAGTGTAAATATCACTGGTTGGTGCCTCGACCCCAGGTCATTCACTACCTTAATGCTATGCCTTTGAGGAATATGTCGCAATAGGGCTATGTCAAGTATGTCGGATACGTGATCGTTCGGTGCTAGGAACGTGGGCTCACTGGGGGCTGTTACCACATAGTCCTGGGATAGCATGTGGTCATACAGCCTTGTGCCTGCTGGGTTTGGTTTCAGGCATCCCCAGGTGGCGTGTTTCGAGTTTAAGTCCCCTCCTAGCACTGTGTTTCGATTTAGCCCTAGTACTGTTTCTATGTCCTGAGTGTTAAGGCTTGTCGGTCTGGAGTATGCTGCTATGACATTTATAAGTGTTCCCTGCACTGGTAGGGCTATTCCGCATGCTTCCAGCGTGACCACCTCTGGTATGTCTACCTCCATGTGCTTGATGTCCTTCCTTACCAGGACTGCCACTCCTCCAACTTTGTTAGCCTTATCGCTTCTGTGCATTTTGTAGCCTCTTATAGGGAACTTTCTCCCCGGAGGGAGGAAGGTCTCTGTTAGGAGAGCTACGTGTATTGTGTTCGCGGCTAGGAAGGCTTCGAGTTCATATTTCCTAGACCTGACGCCCTGGCAGTTCCATATTAGAACTTGAAGCTCTTGCGTGTTATTGTTGTTGTTGTTGTTATTATTATTATTATTATTATTATTATTATTATTATTATTATTATTATTATTATTATTATTATTATTATTGTTACGGAGATATCCGTGGTAGGTAGAGGCGTAAGAAGGTGCGGGCGTGAATGGGTTTCAAACTACGGAATCAAAGTTAATGTAAAAGTAATTTAAAATTTAACTAGGTTATATTTTCTTTTCAAAAACAAAGCAATAACAGACATGGCAGGTACAATGTAGCAAAACAAGGGGAGATACAATATTTACAGGTTTTGGGCTTCACGCCCTGACTTCTGCGATCAGCTCAGTTTTACCACAAACACAAGTTTTAACAGAGGGGCAGAAAACCCCATTCATCCCTAGGAGCCCCTGGCTCCGAATTACACAGAAAAGCCTCCACGAGGCATATGACACTCCATTTTCAAAAGAGCGATCCGCTCTTAAAATTTAAGCCTCTCAAAGGCCACACCAAACTCTACCTTCAAGCTGTCCTCTAAGGACGTATTCACAGGGGTAAAATACCCAACCTACAGAGGTCTATTACATGAAAAGAAGGTTGATTATATGACCTCTAAAATAACAATTTGAGAGGAGGCGATCTTGCACTCCTAATACACTTTGTTTTTTTTAAAACCTAATCTGGCTCTGGGCCGCTAACGCAAGGGCTAATCCCATACTACAGAGGTGACTTAGAGAAGAACACTTTACATTACATAAACGAAGAATAGTTTGAGAAAATAAGTTCACCTCAAAACAACTGTGAGTGGGAGCTCGAGAGGGTTAGCACTCTCTATCCCAATATGTAGCTTTACAAGAAAAAGATGAAAAGAGTAATTACATTTTAGGAAAAAGGTTACATGATGGAACTGCTTCGAACCCGCCGCGAGTGTTAAACTGCCGACCTAGCAAGAAAAGAAGTTATTAATAGGCCATTACCTGGTGTTGAACGGCTGAAGAAGAAAGAGGCGCTTCCCGCCTCCTGCTATGTACTTAATACACTGAAAGATGGAACAGAAGTCGCCCGGAGACCCCAAAATCAGCAGTTTATATCCTCTCGCGGAAGATTCTAGGCGTTAGGGGAAAGAAAACACCCTCCCACAAAATCTTTATTGGTTCGGGAAAAGAAACCCCTACATAGAGGAAAAAGAAACACATTATTGGTGGAAAATTAATTAAAGAAATTCGGGATTGGCTAGATCTAAACTAAGGGGAAAAAGAGGGGTATACAGCCAACTTAAACAATGACAGAAGGAAATATAACAAAGAACAAACTCTTGAAATAAAAATTTCTCCAACAAAATAGTTCTTTGACTCCGCACTAGGTCGCACTATTGTTGATCTTCAGTAGTGTTCTCTAGAAGAGAAAGTTCACACTTCTTACTTCAAGCGAAACAAAAACACATCAAAAGTGACACAGTTCAAAAACTCAAAATTTTCCACGTGGTGACATCTTCTGAGAAAGTAGAGAATTAATAGAATAGATAAAGTTCAACCTTCCTCCAGAAGAGGAGTTTCAACTGGCGCAACTTTTAAATAAACGGTGTAGAGGTGTACCGCCCGGTACAATTATTATTATTATTATTATCTTCGTTGGGTTGTTCAGCCATCCGGGGTTAGGAGTTCGGAGATTGCATTAACCAGGTCCCTTAGCCAGGGGTAGGGGAGCATGTTGGCCATCATAACCCCAGTGGTTACGGCTACCGACAGGTTCAGGTTCGGAAAGAAAGTTTTCAGGATTTCTTCTATCCTTTCCCTGAACGCCTTTACTGCCATGTTCCCCGCTGGCTGTTGTGCCTGTAACTGTGTAGTTGGTGAGATTGGTGTGGTGAGAGGTGGGGGCGATGGGGGTGGTGGTGCGGATGCCGGCTGACTATCGGCAGGTTCTCTGCGGGGGGTGGGCCTTCTAGCAGCTCGGGAAGTGCTGGCGTGGACTTAACCTGCCTTTGTTTGTTTACTTGGGACTGGGCCTTCTTATTGTTCTTGTTTGAGGCCTTAGCTCGGACGGTGGTGGGGGCTGGTTGGGCTGAGGGCCCGTGGTTATGTTTGCCTACCGTCCGTACGGGCTTGAAATTTAAAATGCCTCCGCCTGGTGGGCGCTGGTTGTCTGAAGGACCTTGCTTTTGGCCCTTTGTGCCTGACGGGCCTGCGAGACCTGAAGGGTCCTTTGTACCTGATGGGCCTGGTTTTTTTTTGCGTGAAGCGCCTGTGCCTGAGGGGCCTGCTTGGGCCTTAGGGTTGCCACGCTTATTACCCTTTGGTCCTTTGCCTTGATGAGCGGCTTCGTAGTCCTTGCGGCTAGGACAGTCTTTAAAATTGGCCGCGTGTTTTCCCCCGCAGTTAGCGCACTTAGAGTACGCGGGGTCGTTGCCGTGGGGGCAGTCGCGGGACAAGTGGGAGGCGGCGCATCTGCGGCATCTGGGCTCCAGTCGGCACGCCACCCCTGGATGGCCATGCCTCTGACACACTCCACATTGGGGACCAGTGGCTGGGGGGCGGTATGGCTCGACCGACACCAGCATGTTCGCGAGCATCCGCATTTTCCGCAGATTGTCCGCGTCTGGGGTGTCCGCCACTGCAACTAGGAATAGGTTGCCCTTGGCTGGCCTGTTCCCTGCTCGCATCCGCACAACGGAGAATGCGGGGATATCCTGTGCTTTCAATGCAAGCTGGATTTCGTCCGCATTACTTCCGTTAACGGGGGTCCTCACTACGAACCGCTTCATAGTGCTATTGGGCAATATTCTTACAAATGTAATATTTAGCCGTTTTAGCACTTCGATAACGGTTTCATAGCTCTCAAAGCTCGTCATGTGTAGCCGGATCGCTTCATGTGCGTCTACTCTCTTCATGCGGCAGCTTTTTGAGGAGCTCCGTTTCGAGTGTCTTTGTGTTGGTAGTGTAGACCGTAAGGGGTGGGGGGTTGACCCCTAACGGGTGATCTGTTTCTTCTGTTGTGGTGGTGGAGGTGGGCTCTGACGAGTCTGCCTCTTGTGTGTGGAGTGCTGGGGTTGGGTTGAGCCGATAGATGTTTCGGTGCTACTATCGACTCGGGTACTTGGCTTATTTCTCCCGCCTGCCTGGGCCTTGCGGCCCAGGGGCTGAGTTACTTTTCCTTTCCCCTTTCCCTTCCCCCTCTTCCTCCCTTTTGCCTCCCTGAAGCCGTCACCCTGGTTTCCCGGCTGGGTGGCTGGGACCTCGGGTTCGGTCACCCCGTGCTGGCTGAGTCTCTCTCCCTCGGAGCTCTCAGATTCGGCCTCCCGGGATGCGCCTGAAAGGTCGATCACCAGCGGGGCCTCGTCCGACTCCGAGTCTGAGTTTCCCGCTCGCCCGGGTGGGGGTTGGACTTTAGTTGGCGCCATCCGCCGAGTCCGTTTCTCCCTCTTATTCCATCCCTTGTGCGCTGTTGTCTTCGCGCTCGGGTTTGCGGAACTGGGTCCCGCTTTCCCGGCGTCTGCTGGCTGACCACTGGGTTGGGTTTGAGGGTTCGGTTCATGTTAGGAGGAGGATTAGCCTCCATTTTGTGTTCGTGTTGCTCCGCAGCCGCTAGCTCAGTGGAGCCATACGACTGTTCCTTCCCGTGTTCGGGTTCCGGCACATCAGGGACTAGCCCCGGTTCCCGGTCGCCCAAGCACAACGTCACGCACTCCAGCTCAGCTTCCAGGCTTCGCCTGCTCTTATTTCGGGGGTCAGCCCTGTGGCTGTCCGGTCGATTAGGGAGCGGCTGCACTGGTATGTGCGAGCTGGCTTGTACTGACGGGGTGGTAATCGGAGATGTCGTGGTGGTGGTAGTAGTGGTGGTGGTGGCGCACGCATAGTTGCGCATAGCTTGCCCCGTCAGGTAAACGTTTCCCGTCAGGTTTATTTGCTGTGAGTCAGGGGTAAAGCCTGCTCCCAGCTCCTGCACATTTCGCTTCCTGCTCTCGGAGCACGCTAGGCGCTGAGTCACCTCCAGCTCCCGCTCGGCCGGGTCATTGACCCGAGCGAGGGCCGGTAGCGACAAGCTATGCGCGCTTGTAGCATTCCACCCTGCAGACATATTCAATATATTATTACTAAACAATATATTGCCGGTGGGAGTATTTAGCGGGGGGCGGCGCTGTGATAACTGCGCTTTGCCCTCCGCTGATGTATTGTCGGCCGTAGAGTGGTCAGAGTGCCGCAATAACGACAGCTCCTCACTCTCCGTCATTTCTTGAAGTTGAATTCTTAGGTCGGGTGGTCCTCCTTTTATGCACGTTCGCATGGAAGTGTCTAGAACTCGGGTACTATCTACCCTTATAACTTCTATAATACTCGGTGGATTTTCTTGAAATCTTAACAGATGATGTCCATTGTAAAGGCTTTTAAGATGGCAGTGTCAAAATAGCGATAAAGTAGCTCAAAATGTACTTTTGAGGATGAGCTGGAACATTACCATATATGGTAGCGGATAGCTGGCTTACGGCGGCCACGTCACTCGCTGGGTACGTCACTGCGTTCGGCGGGCTGCCTACCTTCCACCTCGCGCGAAGTTCAACAAACATACTTCTGACTTCTCTCGTAGCAGCGTTCCCGGTACATGCCCCCCCTCTTAGGGCAAAGAAAATTCGACAAGGATTTTCTTTAGGCTTCTCTCTCGAAGTATGTTTTTAGGCTAGAAGCATTATATATTCTCTCGGCGGTTCCATCTAGTTTATCCACTTTGTACGCGCCATTGGCGAGGATTTCTCCAATTTTATAGGGTCATATGAACAATGGGCAAAACTTTGCATAGACTCTTCTTTCAGGATGTGATACGGCTGGTTTGCGAATGAGTACAAGATCGCCGACCTGCAATGGTTGTCTAAAGGCACGACGTTGTTGTCTTCTCTCCGTAAGCTGAGCTGCATGTCTTAGCTTGCCTAAGGCATTTCCTATCCTTGTTTGTTGGTTAATGTCCACCTCAGGGGGAGCGTGTAACCATTGGTCCCATGGTCGGTCAGGTGTTATTCCTCTGTGAAGTCTTAGTGGAATGTCCCGAGTTGATTCATGGGTCGTAGAGTTTACGATCTCCTGCATGATTGGAAGCACCTCTATCCATTTCCAATGTTGGGATCCGCAGTAGATTCGGCAAAACTTTGCGATTTCTCGCATCACCCTCTCGGCAGGATTGGCCTCTGGGTGCCGTATTGAATTCATGATATGTCGTATTTGCATGTCTTCTATTGCTACTCGGAACTCGTCGGACGTGAATTGAGTCCCGTGGTCAGTCAAGAGGAACTTACGTTTCCCGATCTCTGGTATAATGTTTCTCTTGAGTCGCCTTAGGATATTAGCAGTGGTGGATCTCTGTATAGGCAAAAGCATCGTGTATTTTGAGAAAACATCAACTACCACAACGATGTGCCGATTGCCTCGAGTTGCCTTCGGCAAAGGGCCGTAGATGTCTAAGGCCAACACCTCTCGCGGTTGCTCTGGGATGATTGGTCTTGGAATCTCTCGTAATAGCCGGTTGTTAGGCTTAATCCTCTGACATAGATCGCAAGTTCTGATGACCTTGCGGACATCCCTTCTCATATATTCCCAAGTGAATTTCTCCTGAACAACGCTGGTGACTTTATCCGTGCCAGCATGTCCTGTAATAGAATGGCAGTGCCAAATTATTGCAGAGCGTAATTTAGGTGGGGCATAGATCCTACTTTCAGTTTTTGCCCGATCTACATATTTGCATATGAGTCCCCCGTAGTAGCAAAATGACTTAGCTAGTTGACGAATGCGAGGGTATTCGTCATCGTCAGCAGGAATGGATCCATTAAAGTATCTGATGAGCTCATGGGTTTTCCTATCCCTTCCTTGCATCTGGGGAAGGTAGCAAAGCTTCCTTAGAAATTCCTCATCATCATTATTCAGTACTTCAATAGGCTGGACCGTTATTTCTTCCACGGGATTGCGACTTAAGGGGTCCGCGAGTGTGTTCTTTTTTCCAGGTCGGTGTACAACAGTAATATTAAACTGCTGAATGAACAGCGCCCACCTGGTCACTCTCTCACTTGTAAGGTCTGATGACATTATGAATGTGAGGGCCTTATGGTCGGTGTAAACTGTAACTGGGTATCCGAAAACAATCTTTCGCCAGTACTGTAACGAATAAACAATTGCCAATGCCTCCAATTCCGTCACGGTGTATGCCTTCTCATGAGGCTTGAGTTTCCTACTCATGAAGGAAATGAAGAATCTGGAGTTGGGATCAGCTGGGTCAACTTGATATAGTACTGCCCCAATTCCAATCGTACTAGCATCACACTCGATATTGAAAGACCATTCGAAGTTCGGATACGACAATTTGACACAATTGCTAAGCATTTCCTTGGTGGCTAGGAATGATAGTTCACAATCCTCTGTCCACTTCCATCGATTGTTCTTTCGCAACAACTGTTGCAACGCAGCTACCGTTTCCGTATACTTCGGGCAATGCTGGGAAAAGAACTGATATAGGCCCAAAAATTGTCGGACCTGCTTAATCCGAATTGGCTTTGGAAAGTTCAAGATACATTCAATTTTCCCTGGGTTGGGCTTGATGCCATCTCCACTAATCACGTGGCCAAGGAACAGAACTTCAGTTTTAAAAAACTGACTTTTCTTCACATCTATTTTGAAATTCATGGCTTCTAGTTCTTGCAGTACTTTCTGGACATCTTCTCGTTGCTGCTCTAATGTTTCAGAGGCAATCAGGATGTCGTCAACATAAATGGTGGTTATGGACTTCACCTCATCAGATAGTTGGCTTTCTAACGCCCTTATTAATACGGCTCCTGAATTTCGAATTCCAAATGGAAGTCGTTTAAGACGTACGTGATATTGTCAAAAATGAAGCCTGTAAATACTTTACTCTCATCGTCCAGCACGATGTGAAAGTAAGAGGAAGTCATATCCAATAGAGTGAAGTATTTCTTCCCATAAAATTTCCGGATAATGTCTCTAAGTAAAGGTGGCTGGTCGTACTCCATGACTAATCTCTCGTTTAAGACCCTAGCATCCAAACATACCCGCAGACTACCGTTGGGTTTTCGGACTATAGCCAAAGGGTTAACGTAGGGTGTGACGCACTTTGATATTATCCCATCTTGCTCCATCCGTTGAATGAGTGCTCTCGCTTCGGCTCTATACTTTTCCGGTATAGGATAGGGACGTTTTTTATAAGTGGAAGTATCCTTGACATCTAAATGATATTTAAAACCTCGGATCTCTCCGGGTTTATCATTGAACACGTCAGCATAAGTTTCGAAGATTTCCTTGACTGAATCCGCAACGTCTTTGTTGGCCACTGGGTCTTCAATCACACTGCTTACGGAGCTGACATAGTCTGGACCGTCGTCGTACATCTCATCTATCAGGGGCATATCTTCGACGGGTCCCACTTTTTCGGGATCACCCTCTTCATCTCCGACTGGTGCAGCATCGCTATTTCCACCATCGAATTCTTCTTGCGGGGTATCTATCCCTTGTATCCGACCGTCGTCTCCTTCGATCAGCTGTAATTCTACAGGGTCAACGTTATAAAATGTAATGACATTTGCTGTGTAATCAATCACTCCTCCATATTTGATGAGAAAATCCGATCCAAGGATAACATTGAATTTAATCTGAGAGATTACTAGAAAACATGCTCAAATAGAACATCTCCCACGACGAATTCCATAAACGTCTGTAGTTTACATTTAATGCACTTTTCTGGAACAATCCCTTTGATCCTAAGTTGGGAAACAGGCATCACAAGTACATCACGTCTCTCCTTTATGGCTTCTAATAGTCTGGCTGAAATAAGTGAGGCTTGAGCTCCTGAATCTACCAATGACATAACTTTAATATTGCCAACCCTAATGGTGATTACGGGCAGGCTACGTTGGATTCTTGGCCTAGACGGTGTCATGTTTTCATGGAGTAGTTCCGAGTCCTCTACGTGCCAATAATGTACCTGAGTTACGCAGAGCGGCTCTTCCCTCCCTCCATTTTCAGGCAATCTTCTTAAGAAAACATTGGAGTTTTTTTTGCACCCGTTGTGTTAGGGTTCGGGGCAGGCGTTTCGTTTTTCTTACCAGCGGCTTGCTGATACTCTAGCGAGGCGGCTCCTTCTTGATCCTCGCCCTTTCGCTGTTCTTTCAAGTACTCTTGAGTATCTCGCCATCGTCTATTCAATTCAACTCGATAAGAAACCCTATCCTCTACTTGTTGGGCCTCTGTTGGCTTTTTCTATGTTAATCTATTTTGGTATGGCACTTTCCCTCGGTCCGGCCGTCCTTTATACCCTCGATATCGGGTAGGTGTGTTTCGTGGTGTAGGCCGTTCCTCTGGTACTTCCGGATCTGGACGTCCTTGTGTCACAATGGCGACAGGACTGGTAGTCATTTTTTTAGTCTTACTCCCTTTCGTAAAGATTGAGCGTGGGCTGTGTCCAATCTACGAAGTATCCCATCCATTTGTTCTAAAGATTGTATGTTAGCAGCTACCAAAATCTCCTGAACTTGGGCTGGGAATTGCAACGTGATCGCCTGGATCAGCTCTTGCTCAGGCAATGGTGGATCCAAAAATTGCATCTCTTAAGTTTCCCGATTAAATAATCTGAGTAACGGGATGTGTTTATAGAAGTATTGTACTTCTTAGCATACAACTGGAACTTAATTAAATGTTGCGTCTCTGAATTCCAAAAACGCTTCAATAGAGCTTCCTTGAATTCAGAATAAGTGTTAAAGCAAGATTTAAAAGCGGAATACCATGATAGAGCGCGTCCCTCTAGTAACTTGGAAACGACACGAAGCTGTCGATCAGGACTGATTTTATTTTCTTGAAAATATTCTTCAGTGTTGAGTAAAAATTCCCTAGCGGTGTATTCCTCCTTCCCAGAGAATTTAGCAGGTTTTTCATCGGTCATTCGGATGATAGTGGTAATGTTTGCGTTTTCATTAGTTTTTAATAGACTAGACGAAAATAAGGGAGTATCCTTCAGTTCTAAATTAGAGACTTTACTACCAAGGGTTTCTATCTGTCCTTGTAGTTCTGTTTTAACATCCTTCACCTGTTGTTTAATAGTATCTTCTACTACCTTAACTTCATCTTGGAGATCCTTTTCTAATTCGGATACGTCTCGACATATACGCGTAACCTGAGTGTATGTAGTATCTAATTGAGATGTAAATTTTTTATCAAACTTTCCCTGTTTACTCTTTATAAGACCGACTTCATTGTTTACTCTTTGAATGTCATTTTTAAGCGTATCTCTAAGATTCTCCTGAATAGAGGCTATTTTAACCTGGGCTAAAGATAATTGTGAATGTGATTCCTGCAACTGAGTTTTTAAGCCTCCCATCTCTTTAGCAATTGCCTGAGAAGTGGGGAGAATGGCTTTGAAGTCATCTTTAAGAAGAGCTACAACTTGGGTTTTAATTTCTTCTTTCATGACCTCCATGTTACTTTTCAATTGGTCATTGATTTCGGAAAATTTTTCATCTACCCTAGCGTTGGACTCATTGAATTTTTGTTCATTGCGAGCACCAGCCTGAGTAAGCCTTTGTTCTAGGGTGGCATTCGCTTCTACAAACTTCTTATCCACTAAAGCATTAATTTGAACTACGGATTCCCTAAATTGACGTTCAAGGTTGGAACTGGATTCATTAAGTTGACGTTCAAGATTAGAACTAGATTCATTAAGTTGTTCTTTCAATGACTGTTCAAGGTTAGAACTAGATTCATTTAGTTGTTCTTTGGTCTCAACGATCCTACGTTCTAAGTTTTCATTTGCTACTTTCATACTAAGCCTAAGGGCTTCAATCGCTGCCATAATCTCCTCCATTTTATTAAAAAATATAACGCTAGTACCAGTACAGAAATAATGATTGACACACTTAAAAAAATATTGAAAGATTTCCAAAACTTGCATTCAGTCAAAAGTTCAAAGTCTTAAGTCCTAGTGTCAATGTTTCAACACAAATTAATTAAATCAAGTCTTTGCAAATCACCTCTACCAAATCACTTAAATTATGCACTTATATTTCAGTTAAGTTAGTGTCCACTGAAATTTGCAAACACTCCTATTCTGATTGAATTTAGTTACCATAGTTTGAGCTGTATGTAAGTCTTTCATGTTAAGCTCCAATGAAATCTGGCCCCTAAAGGTGGGCGCCACGTATACTGTACCCGTAAAAATGTGTTCATATCTTTAAGGCGCTTGACATTAAATTAACGAGCATGATTCTTAACCTAGGGAGTGGCTTTATCATTGGAGCTGGTACAGAGAGAGGTATAGTTATCAATTTGAGAGATTCTTTTGATAAATTAAGTTTATTGATCATCAAAAGCAAGTTCATATCACCTTCGTACAGCAGCGTGGAAGTGTCGTGGCTGGTTGGTACCTCCAAGTCCTGGGATGGTGCCGGACATAGACTGGGCAGGGACCACACCTGCTCAGATGAGGAGTTCTGGAATGTCTGGAGGTTCTGGAAATGTCTCGACGTTCTGGAATGTCCCGAAGATTGGCACACGTTCCTGGGTTCGATTCGAGATGTAATTCACACTTGAATTTCCTGCACGGCGCTCCACACATTCAGGGCACTGTCTGAACAGATATGACCTTTTAATTATGGTTACTGCACTCTACATATTAAATCAAAACGTTCTGGAATAATCACTCGAAGAACAAGTACTGGTAGAAATGCAAGTTCACAATGCAAGCTCACTGTAAGCCAGAATATTCTAGAGGACTGCAGTCCTAAACGCATAGTTCTGAAGATTTAAAACATATTGGCAATGAACTGAATAAGTAGCACTCGGAAACTGTCCTGTTCAATTAATAGGCGAAGTGAATAGCCATTAAAGAAAATAATATTTGAAAGAAAAAAGTCTGACTTCATAAATTATGGATCACTCAAAATACTGGAAAGTTCTAGGCTTTCTGGGAACGCGATATGCGTATTCTGAATTGTCACAGTCTTTAAGAATCAAAACATAAGTCCCTGTGCAGCACTTGGAAAGTATTGTATATTTCACAATTAGACGTAATGTTGAATGTCCCCTAAGTTTCATAGTCTTTACAAGGCGTAACTTCAATGAGGCACTAGAAAAAACAAGTCACATCGTTCACACGAAAGTTTATGTTGGTAGGGCACAAGTTCATCCTACACGCTCAGAAAGTTTCAATGTTCCAGAAATTGATTCAAAAAATACAAGTTCAAATAAGTTCGAAACGTAAGTTTAATGTGGTACACAACACTAGTGAAAATTCAAAGTCCTTTCAATCGTCGTCGAATAAGTAAGTCCCTATGTGGCACTTCAAAAAAAAAACAAAGTTCCAATGTGTAGAAATAACAAAGTTCCAATGTGCCAAAATATAAAAGTCCCAACACGACACTCGAAGAAAATAAAGTTCCAACATGTCGAATATTAAAGTCCCAACACGACACTCAAAGAAAATAAAGTTCTGATGACAATGTTCCAGTATGTCACCTTAAGAAAATAATAAAGTCTTATCGCGACACTTGGCGAAAATAACTAAGTTCCAATGAGACGCTTCAGAAAAAAGCAAAGTTCTTATATGGCACTTTAAGAAAATATTAAAGTCCAATCACGACACACTTAAAAAAAAACAAAGTTCCAATGTGTCAATATGACGAAGTTCCAATACTATGCTCGCAAAAAATAAAGTCCCATTCAGGCACTTCAAGAATATGGTAAAGTCCCGATACAACACTTAGAGAAAATACCGAAATACATGGATTTCGCAGACTGTCAACTAGAAGTTCAACACACACAATACTTCTCCTGTCACCCGTGTCACAGAGACGGCGGAGTGACAGACACTGAATACACGTTCGCATGGAAGTGTCTAGAACTCGGGTACTATCTACCCTTATAACTTCTATAATACTCGGTGGATTTTCTTGAAATCTTAACATATGATGTCCATTGTAAAGGCTTTTAAGATGGCAGTGTCAAAATAGCGATAAAGTAGCTCAAAATGTACTTTTGAGGATGAGCTGGAACATTACCATATATGGTAGCGGATAGCTGGCTTACGGCGGCCACGTCACTCGCTGGGTACGTCACTGCGTTCGGCAGGCTGCCTACCTTCCACCTCGCGTGAAGTTCAACAAACATACTTCGGACTTCTCTCGTAGCGGCGTTCCCGGTACAATACAGATACGGGATCAGCTTCATTACCAATTTGAGCTGCACACTGTAAAGCTGGGAGTCTCAAAATATTGTGTTTCGGTGTCTGAGAATTATTAGGGACACAGGGTTTTGATGACGATTTATATCGATTCTTCCTGTATAACGAAGTTGAACTGCCTCACTATTACTTTCGTCGGAAGATTCACTCACACTAATTTCTTCTATCTCATCATTCACTGCACTAACTACCACTTCCTCGTGATTTTCACTATTTTCCGAGTCTGAACTATGATCAGTATAAATAGCTATCTTGTCTTCACTAATGTCTCCATCACTATAGCACTCTTCAAGTCACTCCTGGATGACTTTAGTAAAGCTTTCACTTGTAACACATGTCCTGGAAGTATCCATAGCAGTATTATTTGTGACACTAGTTCTTGCAGGACTGTTCGTACCATAAACCTCCTTCATGAAGTATTATCACTGAGACTGTTCACTTCACGTGCACTGATAAATAAACCAGCAAGATACGGTTTCATGGGCCACTTGCATGCGATGAATGATGACCGATCGCTGAGACAGTTGACATCCATTGATAACTTAAATACCGAGGTCTGGTCTCGCAGGCCACTTCCTGAACTGCGTGTAACCTTGAACTTGTTACGGTCATACTACAGGGGTGAAGTTATTTCCAGAACCCAATGATAAGGTAGCTAGCACCACAAGTTATTGCAACAATGGAGTTTTCAGATATTTGAAGTCAACCATGCTGTAGCGGTCTGAGTGCTCGAATTTCGGTACTTGAGGGTTAATAATAAAATCATGCACTATATAAGCTGGTACATTTCTTATGGTGGAAATAGCGCCTTCTGAACAGACACTCCTAATATGCATCTCTCTCTGTTTGTTCTAACAGCGGGCTCACTCTCAGATCAAACTAGCAGAAGTGGTAGAATTGGAGAGGTAAAACCTTATGGAACAAGCTTATACTTGCTCTTTGCATGGCTCTACTAACCCCAGATGGTTAGTTGTCATACTTCATATTTCTTCTTCCACCAGAGCCATCAGAAATTGAACAGCTGTCTTGCAAACAATCAGAACTTTTCTTAAATTCCCAGAAGCGATCAGAATGAATAAAGAATGCCATAAATTCAACAGCCCATTGTTCTTTAGTTCTCGTCAATAAAGGCATTGTGGCTAATGTTTAAAGGATGTGCCAGGAATGGATTGCTGCTTGTTATCACTAGTAGCTTCTTTTTGACATAAATATGGGTTAAAACTGGGGGTCATCCAAAAGTTTGTGTAACGAAATGATTTAATATTAAGAATTTGCTTTTTTGTCTGTATTGACTCGAGATTTACAATGCATGTAAAGTTAAAGGTTTCCACCTATTCAGTACATTAACATAATAATTCAATTAAAATATCACATGTTTATTTAAAATATCATGGTATACATTATGGGACCAGTTTCGGCATCCATCGTGCCATCATCAGCCATTGAGATTGTTCCGGGGTTACCCGTGGACCAGCAGAGGTGAAAAGGTGCAGGCTGGAATGGGTCTAACTACAAGTTCAAAAGATGAATTAAAATTTAAAAAAAGGTTATATTTTCAGAACAGCCAAACTTAACAGATTGATATAGACTTTGAACAAACAACAAATAACAACAAGTTAAATCAGGTACAAGATCAAGAAAGCCAAGATTTAAATAGACTTCGACAATCTGGGCCACAAGCCCTAATTTTTACAATTCCTGAGCACTCAGCTCACAATCGACATCTTACCAAAGGGCAGAAATTCCCTCAATACAGTGGAGCGTTTGCTCCCACCTTTAAATCTCAAGCCTCTCTGAGGCACGTTTACCACAAGAGAAAAGAGCTAACCCGCTCTCAATATTTCAAGCCTATTAAAGGCATTACCTAGACTTCAGAATTCACTGCCATCAAGGCACAACTTACAAATATAAACAGGGGTATCTCGTACCCAATCTACTGGGCCTTCGTGGAAAAGAACAGATTAATTAAATGGCCCCACAATACCAAGATGAGTGGAGGCGTAACCTTGCACCCCTACATGAAGCTTGTTAAAACCTAAGTGGCGCTAGGCCGATAAGCAGGGGCTATTCCCATACTATGGAGGTGACACGAATACAGAATAAATTTAACACATTAAGAAGGAATACAAAAACGTAGTCGCCTCAAATTCAAGATGAAAGGGAGCTCGAGAGGGTAAGGCACTCTCTATCCTCTATTTACAGTTAAAGTTATATGAAAAGACCGGAAAGATTTACATGTTTCAAAGGATAGTTTACATATTAAAGTTTTCGGACCTGCCCCGAGAGATAAACTGCTGAGCTGGCAAGAAATAAAGATGTTAAACGGCCATTACCTTGTTGAAGAACTGCTGCCAGAAGAAAGGGCGCTTCCCGCCCCTGCTACATATTCACACACAGAGCTAGATGTTGTTCGAGTGGCGAAGAGGCAAGAAAATCAGCAGCTTTAAACCCTCGTGGAAGATTCGAGACCTTTCATAAATAATAAAGACACACCCACTCAACTTTATTGGGTAGCTAAGAGTTACACATGGAAATTCGAAGAAGAAAGCTATGATTGGAGGAAAATTAATTACAGAAATTACTGATTGGCTAAATTCAAAACTGGTGGAAAGAAAGCTTAATATTGCCAACCCACAAATGAAAGAACAAAATTTAGTAAAGACAAAAACTTTTGAATACAAAATTTCTTGGAGAAAATTCCTTCACTTCACACCAGGGTGCATGATCCTAGTTTTTTTAGGCAGTGACATTTATGAGAGAATGTTCACACTTCTTGATCCACCAAAAGAACAAAAACAAATCAAAATACACACAGTGGCATCTTCTGAGGAACTGTTGAATTAATTCAGTTGTTAAAGTTCAGAGTTTCTCCGGTAGAGAAGTACTTTATTGGCGGAAGATTTAAAATTGCGGCGTAGAGGTGTACCGCCCGGTACAGAGATGTTGATTGCAAGATATAGTGGAAAAATAAAAAATATAATACTATTAGTGCAGTGTAAAATGTATGCTTAGCATACAACAAATCTTAAGTCATTATATGTACATTAAAATGTGGCTAAGTGACAAAGACCAATTATTCTGTAGAAAATAATATGTCTTAAAAAACACAATATTATCTTGTGCATCCAAAATTATTGGGGGTGATTAAAAATGTCTTTGATTTGGCCTAGCGAAAATACAAGGATGTCCATATAAAACTGATTGTTAGTTCTTCAAAACATCTGCCATGTTGATACACATTTTCTAGAATGTTGTTCTTTGGTTCCTCATAATATATAACTGTAAAGTTGACATCATATACAAGTTTTTACTTTCCTTTTGGAAAGATTTTTAAAACAGTCTGTGTTTGACTATTGTGAGAAGTATCTGGTTTTTGATATATAATATTTTATTTTAACTTGAACACTGCTATGTAATATTGTTCAAAGTAAGTTAATGATTTTCTGAGGCCGAGGCTTATGGCTGAGATCTTGAATATTATTTCAATGCCAGGTGGAATTGGGCAGATTAAACCTGATCTCGAACCAGCACGGACCTAAAAAAGGAATTACAAATTTAAATATTAAGTTACTGAGAGTCAAACGCGGTAGTTTAGAAAGAAAATAATAATATATGAAACTCGCCTCTAGCTCGATGTGACTGTGTGTAGTGTAAATGAGGAACTGAATACGAAGTGTCAAGCGACAGCCAGCAGGCGTCAGCTGTGAGGCAGGGCGTATTATGAAGGGGAAGGGGAAGTTGGATAGGTTGCGGTAGCGTGTAGCTGCATGTCAGGGGGGCGTGGGCTTTGCTGGGAATAATAAGCCAGTGCACTGCATAATGTTTTATGTACTGATTGATTTTTAGGAATTTTTGGATTATTTATCACTGAAATAAGCATGTCAAAATTATGGGTTTTTCCGAAAGATCATTTAGATTGTAATGGGGATTGTAATATTGATCTAATGTAATGTAACATTGCTCCGTTATGTCTAATAGTAGGCCTTTGTTCATTGTTTCAATGATGTCTACATTGTTGTTAATACCATGAAAATTGTGTTTGTATTCCTGTACATGCTGGCCTATTGCTGAAAATTTCTTATATCTTATGGCACTGATATGTTCGTTATATCTAATATTGAATGATCTCCCAGTTTGTCCGATGTAAACACTGGAGCAATCATTGCAATGAAACCTATATACGCCTGATCTATCAAACGGATTTGATACGTTGATCGATTTGGAATTGTGAAAAATGTCAAGGTTTCTATTGTTAGTTCTGAATGAGATATTGATGTTCCTTTTTTTTTTTAAATATTCATTAATCGCAAAATATCATGGTTGAAGGTGAAAGTAGCATAGATTTTTACTTTAGTTACTTCTTTTTGTAACTTGGTCCTGGGTTGGTGTTTGAATTTGTAAATTATGCGTTCTATAAAACATTTGTTGTAACCATTATGTAATGCGCTCTTGTGTATAGTGTTGAGTTATTTTTTGAGTTCTGTGTTAGACATGGGTACATTAAATGCTCTATGTATTAGGTTATTATATGTAGCTCTTTTGTGACTGGGCGGATGTACAGAATCATGTTCGATTGTTGTAGCTGTGTGTGTCGGTTTCCTGTAGATTTTATATTTGAAAGAGGATGGGAATCTGGTAATGGTTAAGTCTAAAAGATGTAGGGTTTTATTGCTTTCGGATTCTATTGTGAATTTGATATCATTTATCGATGTTATTGAGGTGTGTTAGGGTGGAAGATGCATCAGTGATACGTTGGTCCATTATTATAAAGGTATCATCCACAAATCTAGACCATAGGGCTATATTGTTGAATTCCTTGTTATTTACGATTTTAGTGTGTTCCAAATAATCTATATAAATGTCGGCTAGGATGCCTGATGCTGGTGAACCCATTTGTTAAATGTAAAGTAATTATTATTGGTTAAAAACTCCAAAATTAGCATGAAATCGTCTATTTCCAGTTGGCTGAGTCGACTATGAGTGCGCAAGTTTTTTAGGATGATTGCTATAACTTTTTCTGGTTTAATGTTAGCATACATATTGGTGATATCAAATGAGTGCATAGTATGATATGGTTGTAATTTGAAATTATCCAGTTGTTTAATTAATTCTAAAGTATTTTTAATTGATTTATTATCTTGAAAAGTGTAATGCTTACTCCAAAATTGCTGTAGAAATTGCGCTGTTCTATATAAGGGGCTCGGTCTGCAATTTATTATAGGGCGTATAGGAACACCATTTTTATGTATTTTAGGTTGTGCTTTTATGGTTGGTAGGCCACGGTTCATATTGATCAATTTGTTCTTTTTGCTATCAGTAAACAGGCATGTTGTATTTTTAAGAATTTGTTTGTTTTTGAATAGATTGCGTTGGGTCTTTGTCTGTTTTCTGTTATTTGCTTTACGTCGCACCAACACAGATAGGTCTTATGGCGACGATGAGGCAGGAAGGGGCTAGGAGTGGGAAGGAAGCAGCCGTGGCCTTAATTAAGGTACAGCCCCAGCATTTGCCTGGTGTGAAAATAGGAAACCACGGAAAACCATCTTCAGGGCTGCCGACTGTGGGGTTCGAACCCACTATCTCCTGAATACTGGATACTGGCCGCACTTAAGCGGCTGCAGCTATCGAGTTCGGTGGGTTTTTGTCTATGGTTGTGAAAGTTTTGTCTGTGAAAAAGTTTTGTGTTGTAATATAATCTGTTTGATCTAAAACAACAGTGGTGTTGCCTTTATCAGCTTTGGTAATAACAACATTTGAGTTTCTGATTTTATTTTTAAGTTGACAAATCTTTTTTCTGTCTTCGAGCTGCGATGTGTTTATATTGTTAATGGGTGTGCTGAAGATGTTTTTGATTTGTTTTTTAGCTTCATATTTAACTTCGTTTTGAGTGTCTGTAGGCACTTTACCGATAGCTGCCTCTGTTTCAATGATTAGTTGTTTAGCCATGTTAGCGATATTATAATTAGGCCAATTATGTTTAGGTCCTTTGGAAAGAATTTCTATTTCTTCTTGGTTAAAATGAAATGATGTAATGAAACAAAAATGTGTGACGTTATATTACCTGGCAACAGTACCTTGAGAGCTGCTAAGGCCATGTATCTGTACAAAGAGAGCAGCACAAGTTGTGAATCTGTATATCATGGTTAGGGATCGTATCTTTATACAGTAGAAATGATTAAAATATGCATTAAAAATGTAGAAAATATTCACTTAAGAACAAGCCAACTTTATAAGCTCACTTTATACATTTTACAATATAAAAATCTTTGTCATCTATATTTTAAATATAAAAATGTCCATCTCTATTAGATGGAACATTGTCTAACTAGACATGTTTCAGCTTATCTAAAAGCCACCCATCTTCAGTAGAAAGCTTAAAATGTTACATATGTACACTAACAAATAAAACGCTGAGTCAATTGTGTCGAATTAAAAGAGCAATGATCATGAATGATACTTAAAAGACATGTGTTGATGTTGAGGTGAAAAGTCCTCTTGTCTAAACTCCTGTGGTTAAAGTAAAACTATTTTGGTTCTTTTTAAAAATTGTAAATCTGTCTTCCAAGGTGCTGATATTCTGTTAATGGAGCAGCTGAAATCAGTTGGTCATGCGATATCTGAGGGTTTCACATTAGTGTTGCTCAAAGTAGTGAAACTGTCAATAAGGGGATTGTAAGTACATGTAATCTGCAATGGGAGAAAGAGGGAAATAAACGTGTGATACAAATAAAACATCGCGTGAAGAGAATATGGATCCAACCCATCTTACTCATTAGGTGGCTGTCCTCTCGAATGGCATGACCTTCTCAGTCTCATGTTCCTGTTGACACTACACACGTGTGTTGTTGGCGGTCAGAGTTAATGTGGTTGAGAGGAGAAGTGGAAGGGAGAAGGGGAGGTAGTAAGGTATGGGAAGGGGACACTGAGAGAAGGTCGGGAATAGTTTTAAAATGTCGACAGTGAAAATCATTCTTAATATCAAATTGTTGACAAATAAATGGTACAAAAATTTCAAGCAAAACATTCTGCTTCTCATTAAATTTCGTGTGAACCGCATAGTAGAGGAAGGATCAAAAGCAGAGCTGATTCTATACACAGATGACATGCTGATCGGAGTGAAAGAAAAGGAGGAGGTGCAAAGGGCAGTCCACAGACTAGAGACCTGGGCGGAGGAAAACAGCCTACAGATAAATGAAGAAAAGACAGTACAAATGACCTTCAGAAAAGGTGGGAAATCAATGCCCAAAGACAACATAACATTACACCAAAAGCCACTACGAAAAGTACGAAATTACAAATATTTGGGAATAACACTACAGACGACGGCGGCGTCCTTTGGTATACATATTCAAGAAAGAACGGCAGCAGCAATCAGAGCCTCATACAGCATCCAAAACATTTCAAACCTATCAATCAGCATGGCGATGAGACTTTTCAAGACAGTAGCGCCAGTGATAGCACATGGAATTGAGATTGTGTGGGAAAAGCTGAAGATCGGAAACCTGATGAGAATAGAAAGAATAAAAGCAATGTTCATAAAGAGGATTACCCGAGTTGGAAAGACAGCGCCATCCCGGATGGTATACGAAGTGATGCGGGAGACGTATTTCATAGAAGACATACGATCACAATTCTACTTACAATCAACGGAAGCAAGCAGGGCACTAGTAAACATCAGGGAAAGGAAGAAAAGTGAAATTGACCTAAACTTCTACGCCTCACCAGCAATGACGGACGATAGATGGACTAGAGAGTGCAACACACAGCGCCACGTGATAACACGACTCTCCATACATGGGTTTCACCACAAGATATGCGTTAACCAGAAGTTCCATGAGCCAGACGAAGATTGTAAGTGCACTATGTGTGGACAGAAGTGTAGTAGATACCACATCATAACTTGCACGAAAAGAACCAGGACAATTACAGACTATAGCAATGATTGAAATGTGAAATTTATTTAATGCTCAAACTTGAGTGTACATTTCTCTATTATTTATTTACATAGTTTACACCCACATTGGAGCACTTAAATCAAACCCAAATACATTTATGTTAACAAAGAATTAACTGAAGATTTAGCTTGCATCATCTTCTTCCTTTCCCAAAACCTCTTCATTCTGGCTGACCTGGCCGCCCTTTCTTCATCAGATATGACATATTGTTTGTGTTGTACAGTTGTTAATGACAATCTTATTTGTTTGTTCTTGAGAATCCTTTTTACTTCTCTATTTTTAATTTGCTTCATTGTAATATTCAGTTCTTCTAAATCATTCTGAACTTCTTTAAACCAATTATTTTTTGTTTTACTTTTCCAAAAGTGATTAAATAGTTGTTTTATTATCCTATTATCATTTAATCTAGAAAGATGACAGAAAAAGGCAATTCTTCCTTTTCTCATCGTATCTATTATAGATTCACTTTCCCTATAAACCACTGCATTAGGCAATAATTTCCATTGTCCATCCACCTGATATTTTTTATTAATGATTGTTCTGAGTATCTTTCTGTCAACCTTTTGCAGTGTATCAGTTGTTGCTTTGGTGTTCAATTTAAATAGTGTTTCACAAGCATAAGTCACTTCAGGTTTAATGACGGAACAGTAATGTTGAAGTTTAGCATTTATTGAAAGAGATTTTTTCTTGTACGTTGGCCATGTAATTCATTGTGTTTTCTTTAACTTAAATGTTCTGCTTTGTATTGATGATTTTTCATTGGAGTTCCAAGTTATAATTTCACCAAGATATTTAAACTTATTCACAATTTTAATTTGTTTGGTATTGGCTAAGGTAATGGTTGGTGCTGTAACAGGGAAGGTTAGCATTATTTCTGTTTTTTCATATGAAATTTGCAATGTAACTTGTCTTGCTATGTCGTCAAGTTCTTCTGTTTGCAATTTAGCTTCTTCCATATCATTAGCAAGTAGTGCAAGATCATCAGCGAATGCTAAACAATTGAGTCTTATTTCTCTGCCAATCTTGATGTTAGGTTGACACATCTTATCCCATTCCTGCATGATTTTTTCCAACACACAATTAAACAATAATGGTGAGAGTCCACCTCCCTGCCGAAGTCCAGTATTAATGTCAAATGGCTTTGAGAGTTCATTTCTAAATCTGACTTTAGATTTAGTATCCTTAGGGGTAATTCCAATGAGGCGAATAAGTTTTGGATGTAAACCAATTTCTTTTAGGATATTCAATAATGACTCACGATGGATACTATCATATGCCTTTTTAAAATCAACAAAAGTGATTACTAACTTTTTGTTTCTAACCCTATGATGCTTCATAATCCACTTTAAACTGATAATTTGATCTGGACAACTTCTCCCTGGACAAAAGCCTCCTTGGTATTCTCCAAGTTCACAGCCAAGTTGTTCTTGAATTCTCATGTATAATAACTTTGAAAATTTTTTGTAAGTGATATCCAGCAATGATATCCCCCGATAATTGTTGGGATCTGATCTATCACCTTTTTTTATGTAAAGGGTATATTATCGCCATATTCCAGTCGTCGGGCATTTTTTCAGTATTCCAAATGTCTATGAGGCATTTATGTAAATTCTGAATGGTTTGTGTATTAGCATTCTTCCATATTTCTGCAGTTAGTTGATTCTCCCCTGAAGCTTTGTAATTTTTAAGTGAATCGATGGCTTTCAACACTTCATTGTAATCTGGTGGTATAACCTTTTCTAATGGTGTTTTATTTTTTGAATGAAGGTCATACTCTAGGTATATTGTGTTGGTTTTTCACTATTCAATAATTCTTGAAAGTATTGAGCTAAAATTTCTGCATTCTCTTGCTTACTCTGTGCCAGTTTTCCATTTGTATTTGTCATCATAAGTGTTGGTGGCGTATAGTTTGATTGGTATTGTCGAAACGTTTTATAAAAATCCCTCGTCTTATGTCGTATGAATGCTTCATCTATGGCATGTAATTATTCTTTGTGATAATTTCTCTTAACCCTTCTGATTTCTTTGGCTGTTTGTTTTCTAGCATTATTTAATTCTTCACGGGACTTTTCTGTTCTCTTTTGTTGATCATTCAACCATCCTTTGTGCCTGTTTTGAATCGCTGTGTCACACTCCACATTCCACCAAGCATGTTTCTTTTGTTTTTTAACAGGAGCAATTTCTTCAGCTATGGTTTTTAATTTTTCAATTACCATCCCCAAATTGTCGCTTAGAGGAGTTTTAGACTTTTCAAAAAACAGTTTAATATTAATTAAATAACTAGGGTCATACTTCTTCCTCCTGTTGGATTTGGATATTTTGTTCTTTTTTGGCGTTAATTTTATTTTAATCTTGTAAAATATAGTGATCTGAATCTATGTCTACCCCACGGAGTACTTTCACAATATAAATTTCTTTGTGATAATTCTTGTCCATGGCCACATGGTCAATCTGGAACTCCCCCAATTTAATATTAGGGCAATTCCAAGTCATTAGTTTGTGTGGTCTTCTTTTAAACCTTGTAGATTCAAAAATTAATCCATGATCTATACAAAGATCAATTAATCTTTGACCATTTTTATTTGTAAATTTATGCACTGGCCATTACCCACTACTGTACGAAACAGTTTTTCTTTTCCTATTTTAGCATTAAAGTCACCAAGTAAAATTTTAATATGTGTATCAGAGATACCTGATATCAACTGGTCCAATTCTTCCCAAAATTTTTCTTTTTCTTTGTTATTTTTGTCATTTGTTGGGGCATGGGCATTTATCAATGTGTATGTTTTATTCTCTACTTTAACTGTTAGGAGTCCACGAACCTACTACGCTGTTGTAGCAGGGGGAGAGGTGATACTCCCACGTGGCACGTCCCAGGTGGCGGATAGGGGGGTCCTAACCGGCTTGCCGGCGGACTTGAGGGAAATAAAATAGCTCTCGCGGACCAAACACACTAACCCCTGCGGGTGGGAGACGCACATGTAGAATACACCCGCGGTATCCCCTACCTGTCGTAAGAGGCGACAAAAAGGGGCGACCTTGGCGCGGACATGGATTGCGGTTTGGTATAATGTGATGGACCTCCTGTGGATGGGAGAGGCTGAATACATCCATAGGTAATCCCTGCCTGTCGTAGAAGGCGACTTAAAGGGTCATGTGGCCATGATCCCCTCTTTATTTTTTTTTATTTTTCCGAGGGTCAGATGTAGACCATTCAAAATTTTGATGTGCGTGCTGCTCGGCGATGGAGCTCCTATGTGTGCGACTACGCTCAAAAGCCCGTGCCAGCAACCACCCAGGACGCGGCGGGTGGGAGTGTCATGTACCCGGGCAGTAGTATCCGCCTGACAACGCAGGTCCCCGCACAGCCGAATGCCAGAAGGACATATTATTATTAATTATTTTTAATTTTTTTCTCTATATTTAGTGCTCTGTACACACTATGGGGTACATGCTATTGCGGGTGACTGGAGGAAGGGAGTCCTAGTGCTCATTGCCTCAGTCATCCCGTATTAGGCATCGTCCACCATCGGATCCCGGGCAATACCTGCTACGATCAGGTGGATATTGCATTGGCTGCTTGGTTCGGCTACAGAGACCCCTGAGTATAGATAAGAAAAGTGTTTTTCCACCAATCAATACACAATTTATTTTAAATAGATTAAACTAGTACCCGTTTCGGCTCTTTGACGGCCATCTTCAGCTAGTACATGATTTGTTTCCAGCCATTAGACAATTCACAAGTTGTTATTGTATTAGACATCCGGATGTCTAATGGGGGATGGAAATGTATACAGTAGCATGTAATTAAAATATCAGTAGTCAAGGTAAAAAGTTACAATAAGTTAGAACATGAGTATGTAGGACATATTAAAACATATGGGTCATAATATAAAACACTTAAAAAGTTTTAACACATTAAAATTTGGTAAGTATAGGTAGACACTTGTTAAAAATTTTTAGTTCATGTTACATAGGTTCCATTCTTCTATCTTCTGTGTAGTTCCTATGCTTTTATGTTATGTTGATTTTAGCTGTGTATGGTAATCTTCGAGAAAGTTCTGAAGCTGGTATGCGTCATGTTGATATGGACCTTTGTCATGAAGAATTTTTTTCTTTTAAATATTGTTATATATTCCAACTTGTGATGTACTCTGGTAAGTTTTAATATAGTAAACAGCAGGTCTTGAGTTAGAAGTAGTTGGTAGTAACACCTCTCTCGTCTACGTTTGTGGTTGTAGTCTGTAAAGATAAGGTAATATAAGTATACCGGTGGTGTGTGTATGAAGGAATGCCTGGTGTGTGTAAGGAAAGAGTACTTAGTTTAGTTGTTGTGGAAGTCTTGTGCCGATGTGTTTGAAGGTTTGTTGTGTTCTACTGCGAGTGCGTCTGGGGCTCATATTAGCTGTGGAGGGGGATGTAGGTGGAGGGGAAGAAGGAGTGGCCGTTGGGGAAGTAGGGGCGGGGTCGGGCTTGTGATTCGTTGGTTTGTTGGAGCGTGTGTTTACTATTTTGAGGTAATCATTCTTTAATGCCAGAATGGCTTTGTCAAAAATGATGCTGGTTTTTTCAGTAATATCATTAATGTTATGATTGGGGTTAGCGTATTGGTCTAAAGAAATGTAGAAATCTTCAGTTATGTTGAGCAGTGGGCCCTTGGAGTTTATGTTTAGTATCGTCATGTCGTTATTGATGTTTGTGAAACTATGCTTGGATTCTTCTACATGTTGGCCTATTGATGAGAAATGGTTATGTTTTACTGCATTTATATGTTCATTGTAGCGGATGGTGAAGTTTCTGCCTGTACGTCCTATGTAACTTGTGTCACAGTTGTTACATTTGATACGGTAGACACCTGATTGGTTGCATTTATTATTATTATTGACTGTTTTAGTGTTATGTATAATGTTGGTACTATTGTGTGTGGTTTTGAATGCTATTTTCATGTTGTGCTTCTTGAAAATATTAGTTATAGTATATATATTGGTGTTGTTAATGGTAAATAGGGCATAATCTTTTTTGGGTTTGGTTGTTTTAGCTAATTTAGTTTTAGGTTGTGATTTTATTTTGTGAATAAATAATAATAATAATAATAATAATAATAATAATAATAATAATAATAATAATAATACAGAGACCCCTGATCGGAGTGGGTGGCATTCAGGGAGGATGATTTCGGGCATGGCGTCGAAACAACTTCCACCTGCAACCTCGCGTAGTTCGCTACCCAAGTCTTTAACTTTCAATTCCCTAAGGGGTGCAACCCCTTGGGAACAAGTGCAGCGACTTAGTCTGGGTTCCAGCTTCCCTAGGTTCCTGGTTGCTACCAGGACCGATGGGCACGACTTCAAGCTGGTGAAATCGATTCTATTTAGTCGCCACATTGAAGGTGTCTACGATGAACTGGAGGACCTGAAGAAAATGCGCAATGGTGGTTTGCTTTTAAAGACGAGCACTGCACTCCAAGCAGATCGGTTGCTTAAGTGCGACCACTTTGGCGACATCCCCGTCAAAGTGGAAGAGCACAAAACCTTGAATCTGGTTCGTGGAGTTATTTTCCACCGTGATCTCGTCCTGAACACTGACGATGACTTGATGGAAGACATGAAGCACCGTGGCGTGACCCACATACGGCGTATAGCATGCAAACTCAACGGTGAAGACGTTGCCACGGGTGCGTTTATAGTCTTCTTCAAATTGTCAGTGTTGCCAGAGAAAGTCAAGGTGACAACCTATCGTTGCGACGTGAGGCCGTACATCCCGCCTCCTATGCGGTGCTATCAATGCCAGAGATTCGGACACATGGTATCTCGTTGTTCGAATCAGTCAGTGTGTGGTACATGTGGGAAAGTAGATCTCGGCGCGGAGGAGTCCACACCTCCGTTCAAGTGCACTAACTGCTCTGGTCTTCATTCTCCTCGGGATCGGAACTGTCCGACCTATCTGAGTGAGAAGAAGATCCAGGAGATCAAGACCCTGGATGGTCTTTCCTACCAGGAAGCGCGCCGTAAGTTTAATTCCCTGAATGCACCTCCACCTGGAAGGCCTGATTCTTCGTCAGCAGGTCTTCCTTCGGGGAAACTTGCGCGCTCCCCTCGTGGGCAGAAACCCCGCACCCGGACTACGTCGAAGAAGTTAAAGGCCTGCATCACCTCGTCTAGTGACGAGCCGCTGCACATGGAGCACGAATCTCCATCTTCGGATGGGGATGTGAGTGTAGGTTAGGTTAGGTTAGGTAGCATTCCGCTGCTCCTATCCTAATCCTCGGAAGTCCACACTTACAATATGGCACTGTTACAGTGGAATTGTGATGGTTATGATAGGCATCTTGCTGAGCTGCGCCAGCTCATTAGCGAGTATTCGGCGAGTATAGTCTGTATTCAGAAAACAAATTTCCGACCAGATCATCATCCGGTCATGCGAAATTTTCGACTATACTCGACAGAATGACATTATGCTCACCGGGCTTCCGGTGGTGTTGGCATTTTTGTCCGTTCTGATACCTACAGCGAGGAGGTTCCACTAAGAACCCCGCTGAAGGCTGTAGCTGTTCGCGTTCCGCTGCCTGTCATAACAACAGCGTGTAATGTCTATTTTCCGCCAGGGCTACCTCTTAACATTAACGATGTCATTGATCTTCTCGATCAGCTTCCACCTCCCTTCCTCTTGTTGGGTGATTTTAACGCCCATCATCCCATCTGGGGCTCTGAGATGCCTTGCCCCCGGGGAAGAGAGCTGGAAACATTGGTAACAGACCGGAATTTATGTATTTTGAACACAGGGGAACCAACACACTTCAGTGTACGTTACGGCACATATTCTCGCCTAGACATAAGTCTATGCAGCCGAACGTTGGTTCCGCTGTTTCGGTGGAACACACACGGCGATCTTTGTGACAGTGACCATTTCCCCATCATTCTTACTTTGTTGAACCAAAAATCCGTCGATGCTCCCTCTCGATGGATTTTTAAACATGCTGATTGGCCAAAGTACACGTCATTAGCTGTCCTTAATGACTGTATCAGGTGGACCGTCAGCGAGGAAATAACTTACATCACCCAAGTTATTCTTTCTGCTGCTGGGGAGTCTATTCCATTCTTCTCGGGGACTCCTCGCCGAAAACTCGTTCCTTGGTGGAACGAAGAAATAGCAGCAGCTATCAAAGAACGCCGTCGTGCTCATAAACGTTACCGTAGACAGCCTACTTCAGCCAACATGGTAACATTTAAGAAATTCCGCGCTAAGGCACGGGTTTTTATCCGACAAAGTAGGAAGGCTTCATGGGAGAGATATGTGTCGTCTATGACGGCACACACTCCATCATCTCAAGTGTGGACTAAACTTCGGCGTATTTCGCGTATCCAAGGATCATCTTCTGTACCGGGAATTTCCATTGCAGGCAATATCGTCACTGAAACCCTCCTGATTGCTGACCATCTCGCTAGTCATTTCGCGGATGTATTTGGCTCCGGGAATTACAATCCTGATTTCCTCACTCTGAAGCGGGAGGCGGAACGTCATCACCTTAGTTTTGCCTCTCAAGCTTCAGAGGACTACAATGTGCCCTTTACGGAGTGTTAACTCCGCAGCGCCCTAGCGCTTTGCAAGGACACGTCTCCTGGACTGGACAACATCCATAACCAGATGTTGAAACGCCTTAGTGATGATAGTCTACTCTATCTCCTTCGTGTGTTCAAACGTATCTGGATGGAGGGTGATTTTCCGTCTCAGTGGCGAGAGGGCATAGTCATTCCTCTCCTCAAGCCTGACAAAGATCCTAAGTATGCAGGAAGTTACAGGCCAATTTGTCTTACCAACTGCTTGTGTAAGCTATTTGAGAGGATGGTAAATCGCCGACTCGTGTGGTGTCTGGAGAAACAAGGACTCTTGTCGGAATATCAGTGTGGATTTTGAGCCGCTCGATCCACCACTGACCACTTGGTCCCCCTGGAGAGCTCTATCCAGGGTGCGTTTCTCCGTAAACAGCACCTGGTAGCTGTTTTCTTTGACTTAGAGAAGGCTTACGACACCACATGGAGATATGGTATCCTTTCAGTCCTGCATCAATGGCGATTCCGAGGTAACTTGCCGGTATTTATTGCGAATTTCTTGTCCCTCCGTCTCTTCCGTGTCTGAGTAGGGAGGACATATTCGCAATATCATGTTCAGGAAAATGTAGTCCCACAGGGATCGGTCCTTAGTGTCACTCTGTTCGCGATTGCCATAAACGGTATTGTCGCTGCTGCTGGTCCAGCCGTAATACCGTCGCTATATGAGGACGATTTTGCTCTGCACTATAGGTCGTGCAGTATGGCAGTCGAGTGACAATTACAGCAAGCTATTAGGAGGGTGGAGAAGTGGACCTTAGAACATGGATTTCGGTTTTCTGCCGCAAAGACCTCTGTTGTCCACTTTTGTCGTCAACGTACTCTTCACCCACATCCTGAGCTTTATTTAGGAAATGTCGTTCTTCCAGTTGTTGACACTTACCGATTTCTTGGGCTCCGTTTTGACAGTAAATTATCGTGGGAGCCACATGTGTGGGAGCTAAAAGTGCAATGCACCAAGAGGCGTAACTTCTTGAGGTTTCTTAGCAGCACTAATTGGGGAGCTGACCACGTGGTGCTCCTCCAATTTTACAGGGCACACATTTTATCCAGGTTAGACTACGGCAGTGCAGCATATGGCTCAGCAAGGCCAAGTGTGCTTGGGAAGCTGAACAGCATCCAACACAGCGGGGTTAGGTTGGCGACGGGAGCTTTTCGTACAAGCCCCATTGCCAGCCTGCTCGCTGAGTCTGGTATGCCGCCTTTACATCTGAGGCGCCAGCAAATGCTTCTTTCGTATGCTGCAAATTTGCGACAGATGTCACTTCATCCAAGCTATCCTTACGTGTTCAACAATGGCAACCGTTTGCTGTACGCTTCTCATCCTCGAGCGACGCAGCCAGTTGGGATACGCTTGGATAGCAGTGTCGAATTATTTGACGTACCTTCGGTTCCTTGCCTTGTCAGACAACCAAGTTGGGTACCTCCGTGGGTCGTACAACGACCTGAAATAATCCTGGATCTGCACACTGGCCTAAAGGAACACACGGACCCTTCGATTTATCGGAGGCTCTTCCGGTCCGTTGTTGGCCGCTATCCAGGTTCAGTCGTCCTCTACACGGATGGTTCAAGGACAGATACGAAGGTGTGCTGTGCGTTCGTTGTTGACAATGATAGGTTCCTTTTTGCTTTTCCAGCAACCTGTAGTGTGTACACAGCAGAGCTCTATGCTATCTTTAAGGCTCTGCGGTACACACTGTACAATGAGCGCTGACACTTTCTTCTGTGTACTGACTCCTTGAGTTCGCTCCAGTCTATAGATACCTGTTTCCCTCGGCAGCCTCTGGTGCAGTGGATCCAGGACCTGCTGGCCGGTTGTTGGGATGCTGGCACCAGAATCACGTTTCTGTGGCTCCCAAGCCACATGGGCATAGAGGGAAACGAGTTAGTAGATCCGGCTGCCAAGGAGGCAGTTACACTGCCCCCGTTGCCTTTCCAGGTTCCAGCAAGTGATATTCGCTCCCAGCTGAGGCATCTTGTTATGTCCCATTGGGAGATGGAGTGGCAGGCCATTCCACTTCCCAATAAGCTGAGGGCGATAAAAGGAACAACGAAGGTATGGAGGACTTCCCTCCGGGCTTCGCGGAGGGAAGCCGTGGTTTTATGTCGTCTTCGGATCGGCCACGGTATCTTGACTCACTCCCATCTTTTGAAAGGAGAACCCCCTCCGGTGTGTACCTGCGGCGACCATCTTACCGTGGTGCACATTCTTACGGAGTGTGTGGTCCTGGTCGATCTGCGCCGTAGTCTTAACCTTCCGAGTACAATCTCCCTTATCTTGCGAAATGACGAGCAGTCAGCAGACCTCCTCATCATCTTTATGAGGGATAGTGGTTTGTTTTCTCGTGTGTGATGATGTCCTTTGTCCTAGTGTTTTTTGTGTCAATAGCGCTTTTATCCCTTTGACTTCATTTTAGTTTGTGTTGCGCAGTTTAATGTGTTCTTTTAAAGTCTGATATAAAGTACGTATATATATCTGTCCTAGCAAGCAATGCCTTATTCCTTTGTCACCTGTATTTTCTCTTATTTTATTACAAAATAAGGCATTGCGAATCAGATCCACTGATTGTTTTAATCTCATACTCATTTTCCATCACCATTTTATAAACTCGAGTCAGTGGATATGTTTTAAAATTTAACTGTGCTGTAACCTGTCGTTCATCTTGTTCCATTAGGGGCCGATGACCTCCGATGTTAGGCCCCTTAAAACAACAAGCATCATCATCATCATCATCATCATCATCATCATCATCATCATCATCATCATCATCATCATAAACTGTTAGGAGTGCCATTCTTGGGGAGTTAGAAGAAAAAGCTTCAATTGAATCTAATATGCTGTTATGGACCAAGAATCCTACTCCAAATTGAGGAACATTCTTCATCACTCTTTTCCCTGCAGGACCTTTGTAATATCCTCCTGATTCTAATGGGTCCCGATCTGTATTGCGCAATTCTTGAAGAGCTGTTATTACTATCTTATGCTGATCCAATACATCTGTTAAATGTTAATCTTCTACGTGACACCCCACCGTATCCGAATGGTGTCTTTGTTTGGATCTGCTGATTGTGTATGTCCAAACCGGTGGATTTATTCGTGAGAAGACTAATCGTATTTGGCTGATTATCTGATCAATGATCAATGTTTCTGACCGTAGTCAGGGTTTACCATTCCAGATGTGATCTGGAAGGATGATTAATGAAATATGGATTGATGAATGATGAAATTGTGGAGTGGGTCTTTAATGGAGTGGTATCGTGTTTCCTTCACCATCCTATGTTGTTGGCCATCTAGTGGCTCTTCCGCCTTTAGGAGCAATTTCTCATTCCAAGGGCATCTGCCGCTCATCTGCCCTCCTAGGAGGCTGTTGGCACTTGATAGACGGGGATCTCTTTATACCGGGAGATACTCGGTCCCTTCATTCGTTAGCCGCCTGTACATAATCTATATATACAGCCGTTGCCCCATCTCTACCACGGGGAGGTGAATGTCAGGATCTCGCCATCATTGAAACTGGGACCAAAAGGCATTTCCCAATTTCTCTGGTTCTTTAGAGAGGATTTCTCTATTATTATTATGATTATTATTATTATTATTATTATTATTATTATTATTATTATTATTATTATTATTATTATTATTATTATTAATAAATATAGAGAAATCCATAATAATAATAATAATAATAATAATAATAATAATAATAATAATAATAATAATAATAATAATTTATATTGGTATTATATACATTGATTTTCTTGAACACTCTCATATCATAGGTAAAATAAATGGCATCAAACACTGGACACATAACGATGATTCTTTCATTATATTAGATTCTCACACCATAGATAGCAATACAGTACTCAAATTACTTAATAGCTTTGACCCACATGTAAAGTTTACAATAGAGTCCAAAAATAACAACTCTCTTATTACCCTAACCTAACTAACGTTCATGGCCTTAACGCTGTGTAAAACATAAACAAACAGGTAAAAAATGAAATGGCATATGGCTTTTTAGTGCCGGGAGTGTCCGAGGACATGCTTGGCTTGCCAGGTGCAGGTCTTTTGATTTGACGCCTATAGGCGACCTGCGTGTCGTGATGAGGATGAAATGATGACAACACATACACCCAGCCCCATTGCCAGTGAAATTAAGCAATGCTGGTTGAAATTCCCGACCCTGCCAGGAATCAAATCTGGGACCCCTGTGACCAAAGGCCAGCACACCAACCATTTAGCCATGGAGCCGGACAACAAACAGGTTGACTAACATGATAGCTAAAAAGGATGTGGGAAGCACACAGGAAACCTAAGAGGGAATGGTTACTTTTGCGTTGTGCGGAAAGAAACGTTGACAGTTATCACCCTCAAGCTTGACATTTTAACAATTAACCAAACCAAAATAAGAGGGCTGAACAAAATCAGAACAAAACAAAATAATGAAATAAACAAACTGATTTACAAATAAAGGTAAATTTTCAGATGTGTGTTGCAAGTGGTGGTAACTTCAAAACATACTTAAGAAACGAAAACAGACATAACATTTATGGCTTGTAAAGGGCTAATCCCTTATGACGAAATGTTAAAGAAAGGGACATGAAAAGATATCAACACAGAAAAGAAAGGGGGAGATTCAAAAAACTTAACACAGAGGCCAGTTAAGTTGCTACGATTTTAAAATCACTTCTAAAAGGGAGCATAGCTTTAACTGACATGAAATTAAGTAACACTGCACTACGAGAGGCAACCCCAAGGGAAAATTTAAAGTTACATGTTAGTTACGATTTTCTTAAAAGAAAGAAAAGGGAATTGCCTCCAAATACAACCTGTTGGTACTTAGCTGAAAAGCTAAGTCATATCAGTGATTAAATGTGAATATCGAGGATAAACTCCTACGCAAAGGAAAATTTACACTTAGTTTAAATTAAGTCCGAAAAACAGGAAGAAATAGCACTTACCCCAAGGCAGGTATCCCATGACGGGATGGAAGCCGAAGCGTGTTCCCCCTAGGCTGGTCAAAATCAAAAGAAGCAGAAAAAACTTCACTCTCACGAAGGAGTGAGAGGCTGGAATGGTGCAACCTCCAGGTAACCAGTCAGGCCATCAATTTTACTCCTGATATTCAGTCACCAATTAAAATTTGCATTATTCTGACCAATGAGGTCTCTTCATTCTTGATGATCTAAGTCTTTTTGGCATAACAGGAAGCAACTGGAAAAATCCAAAAACAGCACCTGTAGGTACATGCTGCTTCAAAAGCTAGATGCATGATTTCAAATATTAATAATATTAATAATAATAATAATAATAATAATAATAATAATAATAATAATAATACTTTATTAACGGTAATACCATTTTACATAACAGAAGAGAAAAATAAACAAAACACACTAAAAAGAAAGTTCAATGGAGTATAAGTAGAAAAATATGTACAAATATATACACAGGTTATATTACAAGTAATCACAGGAAAGTAATAGTCAATTCTGGAGATTATGCAAGTGATTTCTCAATTTTGACAATGAGCAGTTAAATACATCAATATTCACTTTGTTTAGAGATCTTGACATTAGTTCAATTGGCCCATTGAATGCGTAGTTAGTTCTATGCCAATTTGTAGACAATGTATTCTTGAACCTTGTGCGTCTGTCTGGTACATGTACGTTAATTTTTGCAAGGAGTTGTGAACAATTCACCAAGGAATGAAGCAATTTAAAAATGAGGAGTGTATCCAATAATTCACGGTGTTGTGACAGGCTATGCAGATTTAAGGACTGTTGTAAGGGTGTATAATCAACATTATCATATGAGAATCCTGCTCTAAATGAATATAAACGAAGAAATTTATGTTGTACTGAATCTAATCTGTGGATAGAGGTCTGATGAGAAGGGTTCCAAACAGGTGTACAGTATTCTAGTATAGGGCGTACCTTAGACACATACAGCAATCGATAGGTAGCTAAGTTTGAAAATTCTCTAGAATATCTGGTAATGCAACCCAATCTTTGAAATGCTTTCTTACAAATATTTTCAATATGTTCATTAAACGATAGGTTATAACTGAGTAAAACACTTGTAAAACAGGAGTTAAAATGTTATTACTAAATTTGTACTGAAATGATATTTTCTTCTTTAAAAAAAAAAAAAAAAAAAAAAAACCAATATTATTTTACATTTCTCATAATTAAGTTTCAACCCATTTTGAATACAGTACTTTTCCAGATGATGTAAATCTTGAAGTTTTAAACAATCAAGTGGACAATTAATTTGCATAAAATTTTTTGCATCAGCAAACAAAAGCAATTCAGAATTCTTAAGTATATTTTTAATGTCATTTATGTAGAGAGTAAAAAGTAAGGGCGCAAGGTGAGACCCTTGAGGAACTACACTGGTAACAATAATAGGCGCAGAAAAATGATTCCTTATTTTCACAATCTGCTGGCGATTTTTAAGATACGATTCAAACCATGAGAGGAGAGGCCCATTAATTCCGTAGCCTGTTAGTTTTTGCAGCAAGATATCATAGTCGACAGTGTCAAAAGGTTTTGAGAAGTCTATATAAATGCAGTCCACTTGGGAGTGGTTCTCTATTGCATCCAAGAGGAACTGATAGAATAAAAGAAGATTGCTACAGGTTGACCGTCCTGAAAAGAATCCACGTTGCTCATCAATGATGTTTCTAAAGAGAGGTGTGATTTTGTCAAGAATTATTGAGTCAAAAATTTGGGAAATATGAGAAGAGATTATAACTGGTCTGTATTGTTTTATGTCAGTTTTATCACCATTTTTGAAAACTGGACTAACAAATCCTTTCTTCCATTCCACTGGAAAAACGCCTTGGTTTAATGATAAGGTGAACAGATAAAAGAGTGCTTCACATAAAATAAATTATCAGTACTTGAGCAGGTAAGTTGAAACACCATCAGGTCCTACAGTTTTCCTTAATTCCAGAGATAACAGTTTGTTGTAAATTTCTGCCTTATTAATGTTTATAACTGATAGATTGACAGAGAAAGGATAATCATATGACATACTACTACTATTCTGATAAGAAGAATAAACAGATGAAAAGTGGTTAGCAAAAAGATTGACAATTTTTTCTCCAGTATCTGCTGTAGCTTCATTAAGATGCACTGTTGAAGGAATATTATCACATGACCTTTAAGAACTGAGATATTGCCAGAATTTCTGTGGATTGGAAGTAATACTTTGTTCACAGTTGGAGACATACATTGTATAGCAAGATTTAGATTCAGACTTGCATTCATTTCTTAATTTCGAGAAATGCTGATAATCACTATTGACGCCTGATATTTTGTATCGCTAGTGTGCTTTCTTCTTTTCAATAATCAAGGACTTCAATTTATGATTAAACCACTTTGGGAATTTGGGAGTCTTAAAATTCTGTATAGGGATGTAAAGTTTCATGCCATAATGTTGTACTGAATAGAAGATTTCTACTGCTAATAATAATTTTGTACAATCAAAACGTTTTCAGTATAAATGTTCTTTAGAGTTCCAATTATAAATATTTTTTTCTTCACGAGTCCAAAATGACAAAACAATTAATCATTTTTTTAAAACAATAGATCTATTTTTCAAAGCAGAAAGTCCAGTTCTTAAATGTCCAAATAATTAAATATTTCATACAACATAATTAATTTCTTTTAGAACAATAGCTGAGTTTTTCAAAGTACAGTGAAGAGATTTCGATGTTTTCTGCACACAAAATCCAATAAACCCACAAAATATACATTTGCATGTACGCAAATGCATTTTCCCTAGTCATGGCCAACCATCAATACTTTGCATCACAGCCTGCATGCTTGCTAGGTAACATCGTGTCACACATTGTATTGAAAGACTTATAATCATTTGATTTTCCCAAAGGAAAATTTATCTAAACCATCTTTTTTGTCATTGTTTTGTTTTATGCATTTAAGTCAGATTATAAAAAATATCATTATTAAGACAAATTATTGAGATTATCCTGTACTAGCAAATGAGCGTCCTGCTTGTTGAGCTAAATATTTTGTCTTCTTTTATGTGTCTTCTATTGATACCTTATTACTGGATTCTGAAGTGGCCATCGTGAAAACAGAAGCCTTTTGTTTTCTCTTTTCCATAGTGGACTTGGCCAACATCGACCCTATGTACCAGTACTCGCTAGCCTGGTTCGTGAACCTTTTCAAGTTAGCCATTGACAATACTGAGACTGATGATGAGAGCGGTGAAGCATGGAACGATGCACTCATTGATTACTTTACGTATTCGCTTTATGCAAACATCTGCAGAAGCCTCTTTGAAAAGGTAAGAAGCATTTTGCACTAATATGAACAATGTACACTATCTGATAAAAAGTATCTGGACACCCCTGTAAACTAGTAAATAGTAACAAATTATAGCGGCGTAGGTGGTTTGTATTGCTGAGTACAACTACAGAATGGCAACATGTATATGTCAGGTGAAATTAGTGACTTTGGATAAGGGGCAATCATAGGTTACCACATAAGCAAGATATCTGTATCGGACATTTGTAACCTTGCAATTTAAGAATAACTTAATTGTTCCAGATTGACTTTACAGTAAAGAAAATATGTAATTTTAGTAGTCTACCTTGGTCAGTACACAAATCATCATCATCATCATCATCATCATCATCATCATCCTTGACCAACTCCAGTTTCCCAGGTGTGGTGTATGAGCCCCTTCCATGTTGTTCGGTCCATGAACCATTCTTCGTTCACAATCCACTCCCAATCCTGACCTCTCTCCTCTACATCCTTCTTCATTAAGTCTGTCCATTTTTCTCTAGGTCTGCCCACGGGTCTCTTTCCCCCTTATTTCTCTTTCATACTACTTTCTTGTAGACTTGTTGGCACTCATCCTTTTCACATGACCAAACCACTTCAGTCTTGCCTTTTGGATATTCTGGAGTAAGGAGTCTTCTAGTCCTACGTCTTCTGTGACTTTTCGATTCCTGATTTTATCCCTCCTGGTCTTCTGGATCATTGTGCGTAGGAACTTCATTTCTGCTGCTTGGAGTTTTGAGTTGTCCTTTCTTTTTAATGTTGTGGTTTCCAGGCCGTATGTGAGGATAGGGGTGTAGTATGATTTATACAGTGCCATCTTGATTTTGAGTGGTACTTGTTTATCCTGTAGTAGCTGTCTTACTTGGAGGTAAAAATGTATTGCTTTGCTGATTCGACTGTTTACTTCATATTTAGCTAAGTTATTACCCAAGTAGGTACCTTAAATTATGTGACACTGTCTAGCTTAGTGCCATTAAGCATGATTTCTGGCTGATTGTCGCCCTTCTGTACCTTCAACACCACCATTTTAGCCTTGTTGATGTTTAATCCATATCTCTCAAACTGCTGACTCCACCCCTGCAGTCTCTCTTCCACATCTTTCTCTGAGTTACCCCAAGTCACTATATCATTGGAAAAGTACCAATTGAATCAGAAATATGGTGCTTTTTCTACAGCATTTCTATAAATTTTATATTCCTTTCTAAATGAGGTTGGATGTTCAGTGCACAAATTATGATTAAAATCACAATTAAAGATGCATGTTTCGGCCCTATTGGGCTTTCTTCAGTCTTGAAAAAGAATATAATGTTTATAGAAATGTTCTAATACTGTTGGGGTTGGAAAAGAACAAGAGTTGACCAAGGGAGGTTGGATAGGAAAGATGACAGTGAGGAGCCTGGCACAAGTAAGTGGAAGCAATGCCAGGACTCATTACATTTCTCCTTACCCACGATATCATTCCATTCATTTGCCAAGTTTTTTCCAGTGAAAAATCTCTCCTCTAACGAGTTAGGGTCCAATGGTGGGTTGTGTAGTCCTAGCTGCCTCAGCACAAGGAGGGCCATGACTTCATTATGTTGGAAATGCCCACTCCTCTTCTATACCATTTGGTATCCCAACTCCCAGAGCCACTTACTAGGCCACTCAGCTGTTGCCCATGGTTAACAAACTAGGATGTGACTACAGTAACCCACACCATGAACCGTTCTTCTAAACATTATATCACTAATAACGTACAAATTAGGACAAGCGGGGAGGGGTATAGAAACATCATATCATTAACTTATGGTCCAGCTGGCCTGTCTTATAGTACCTAAAGGACTTAAGATGTAGATGTTATTGTGCCATGAATTGAGAATTCAATCACTTCATTTTCATCTCATTCTTTCTTTCTTTCTCCCTAGGATAAACTTTTGTTCTCCCTCCTGCTAGCAGTGAACCTGTTGAGGAACCGTGGAGAATTAGATTTGTCAGAATGGCTGTTCTTACTTACTGGAGGAGTGGGGTTGGACAATCCTCATGCCAAACCAGCAGAGTGGTTGACTCAGAGATCTTGGGATGAGATTTGCAGACTTGAAGATCTCAAAAATTTTAAGGTAAGTAGATATCTTCTTTCTCATTTAATAGAGAACTCCTTAACAAGTAAACCTATGTTACTTACACCATCTAAACAAAACTATATATCAATAGACTTATGAAATGTATGTGATACCTTTTTTTAATTTCTGCAATAGTGCAGTGTTAAGGGCAAAAAAACTAGCCTGGTGTGCACAAGATGATTTTCAACTGTAAAAATCATCAATGAAAAATGCATTTTATTCTTAGATTCATGGAGTGATCATAATTCCAGAACATTGCAACTGATCATAAAAATTAAGGAATATATTAAAATACATACTATTCCACAGGAACGAAAGGCTGATTCAACTTGATAAGTTATTCTTCTGACCCTGGAAAACTTTTGTGTGACAAAATTTTGCTCTACAACCATGAAATAAATTTTCATCCTTGTGATCATGCTATCAAGCTGATTCAAACTAGTTCTTATTTCTTTGCTTGTCAAATCTTGGTAAATATATATGTTACAAAAGCGGTTACTTACAAGAAAAACTACCTGAGTTTGAAAATTTTGTACCCTAGTGTTGTTTGAAGATCGTGTGCCAATTTGTGACTTGTTCAGTGATATGTTCATAATCAGATATGTATGGTGTATAATACTTTTGTTTATGACACAGTTCTTCATTAGATAAAATAAAATAAATAACGTAAAAATAGCCATGTAAATCCCTTAAGGGCTATGGCCTCCTGCAATGCAGGGACAGTGCTCAGTTTAACTTATCAGGTGAACAGGTCCTGAGGAGCACTATTATACTAGTAATTCTTGCCAGTAGTATTGAAAGCCTACAACTATACTTACATAAGCTAAATACAGTTGGGTAAGAAATGGGTCTTACCAGGATTACTTGATTCGAGAATTGGAAAAAATCCAAAGAAAATCAGCTCGATTTATTCTGGGTGATTTCTGACAACAGAGTAGCATTACAAAAATGTTGCAAAGTTTGGGCTGGAAAGACTTGGGCGGAAAGAGACGAGCTGCTCGACTAAGGGTTATGTTAAAGATGTTGATTCCCATATGGAACTTGAAATATTTGTTCCAAATGAGTAAATGACCAGGCAGGCATTAATTTTTGAAAATGGGGCAAAGTCTCTCATAGTGCATTGGCACTACCGGTAGCTCCATGTAGCCTATGCAGTGGCCTCCACGGTATGCACTAGCCATGCCTCTTGGTAGGTGTGCTATTTACCAATTGGTGAGCCCAACTTAGCACACTGGGAACCAGGAATGAGTTAGCTGGAAAATTTTATAATGTCCAATAAGTGATATGTTCCGAGCTGTCAGTGGAGAGATAGCGTGGAATGTCATTAGTAGATGAATAAGTTTGAGTGGTGTTTTTAAAAGTAGGAAAGATCACAATATGAAGATAAAGTTGGAATTCAAGAGGATAAATTGGGGTAAATATTCAGTTATAGGAAGAGAAGTTCCACGAACCTGCTATGCAGGCGTAGCAGGGGGAAAGGTGATACTCCCACGTGGCGCGTCCCATGTGGCGGAGAGAGGGGTCCTAACCGGCTTGCCGGCGGACTTGAGGGAAATAAAATACCTTTCACGGACCAAACACACTACCCCCTGTGGGTGGGGGACGCAGATGAAGAATACACACACGGTATCCCCTGCCTGTCGTGAGAGGCGACTAAAAGGGGCAACCAAGGGATGATTGAATTAGAACCATGAAACTACTTTTGATTCGTACCATCACACGGGGAACAACAGAAGGTTGCCTTTACTTATGAGTAGTACCACTATATTTGGTACACAATAGGTTTGTGATTAGACGGGAAAAAAACTCGCTCCTCATTTCCCTAGTACGCCTCTTCAGTGATGCCTAGGCCATGTATGACAGCTGATGACGGAGCTGTTGAGGATCCAACCAGCCTTCAGGCTGACGACTGAACATACATACAGCAGCAGAGAGTGGTTCCCCTGTGGGTTTCCAGTACCTGTGATTCCACGAACCTACTACGCTTACGTAGCAGGGGGAGAGGTGATACTCCCACGTGGCGCGTCCCAGGTGGCAGAAAAGGGGGTCCTAACCGGCTTGCCGGCGGACATGAGGGAAATGAAATACCTCTCGTGGACCAAACACACTACCTCTGCGGGTGGGGGACGCACATGTAGAATACACCCGAGGTATCCCCTGCCTGTCGTATGAGTCGACTAAAAGGGGCGACCAAAGCGCGGACATGGATTGCGGTTTGGTATACTGTGTTGGACCTCCTGTGGATGGGAGGGGTTGAGTACATTCACAGGTAATCCCTGCCTGTCGTAGAAGGCGACTTAAAGGGTCATGTGGCCATGGTCCCCTCTTTATTTTTTATTATTTTTCCGAGGGTCAGATGTAGACCATATCAAAATTTAGATGTGCGTGCTGCCCAGAGATGGGCCTCTTACATGTGCGATTACGCCCAAAAGCCCGCAACTGTCCACCCAGGACCATTGCATGGTGGGAGCGCCATGTATCTTGGCAGTAGTATCCGCCTGACAACACAGGTCCCCGCACAGCCGAATGCCAGAAGGACATATTATTATTAATTATTTTTATTTATTTTTCTTATTTTTAGTGCTCTGTACACGCTATGGGGTACATGCTATTGCGGGTGACTGGAGGAAGGGAGCCCTAGTGCTCATTGCCTCAGTCAACCTGTATTAGGCATCGTCCAACATCGGACCCCGGGCAGTACCTGATACGACCAGGTGGGTATTGCCTTGGCTGCTTGGTTCGGCTACAGAGACCCCTGATTGGAGTGGGTGGCATTCGGGGAGGAAGCTTTCGGGAATGGCTTCCAAACGAAGTCGTCCTTCTCAAGGTGGTCCCCCACCTAAGTCTTTAACTTTGGCTTCCCTGAGAGGTTCAACTCCCTGGGAACATGCGTAGCGTGAAGGAATGGGATCCAGCTTCCCTAGGTTTCTGATCACTACCAGAACCGATGAGCATGATTTTAAGCTGGTGAAGTCGATCCTTTTTAGTCGATACATCGAAGGCGTTTACGGCGAACTTGAGGACCTTAAGAAAATGCGCAACGGTAGTTTGCTTATGAAGACTCGTACAGCACTGCAAGCTGATCAGCTGCTTAAGTGCGACCACTTTGGCGAAATCCCCATCAAAGTGGAGGAGTATAAGTCCTTGAACCTGGTTCGCGGAGTCATCTTTCACCGCGACCTTATTTCGAACACTGACGACGAGTTGATGGAAGACATGAAGAACCGTGGCGTGACACACGTCTTGCGCATTACGCGCAAGGTCAACGGTGAAGACGTTGCCACTGGTGCCTTCATTGTCTCTTTCAAGTTGTCAGTGTTACCAGAGAAAGTCAAGGTAACAACTTATCGTTGCGATGTGAGGCCGTACATCCCGCCTCCTATGCGATGCTATCAATGCCAGCGATTCGGACATATGGTCTCTTGTTGTTCGAATCAGGCTGTATGCGGTACATGTGGACGAGTAGCTCACGGCGCGGAGGAGTGCACAACTCCGTACAGGTGCACTAACTGCTCCGGTTTTCATTCTCCTCGGGATCGGAATTGTCCGACATACCTGAGTGAGAAGAAGATCCAGGAGATCAAGACCCTGGATGGTCTTTCCTACCAGGAAGCGTGCCGTAAGTTTAATTCCACGAATACACCTGCCCATACACTCGGCTACAGCATGATAGCTCAGAGTCTTCCAGGTTCGTCATTTTCAACATCGTCACCTGTGCTGATCGCTGCGCCCAAGGCGACTGTTGCTGCTCCCAGCGACGTCGCAAAGAGTAAAAGCTCGAAGGGGCGGACCACCCCACCTTCGACCAACCAGAAGTCTGTGCAGGCTGGCAGTTCCCAGCCGGCACAGCGCGGGGGGAAGACTAAGTCTCCCCCCCCCCAGGAGGTCAACGAAAGTCGTGCCCCAGCCGGCGGAGGCGGCATCGTCGACCAGGGCTGGGAAACCATCTTCCAGCCCGTCTAAACTAGAAAAAAAGAAGGGGAGGAAGAGTGCCCGTCCTGAGCTCTCTCGGACTTCCCCTGCGAAGGAGATGTCATGCCCCACACCTGAGGGGTATGAGTCTGCACCGGGAGGTACTCCTGCTCCCAAACCTGCGAGCTCTCCTCGTAGGGGACCCCTTCGCCCCCGAAAAACGTCAAAGTTCTGGGCGGCATCCCCGCCGTCTGTTGACGACGAGATGGATGTTGCGCTGTCCACTACATCTACGGATGTAGATGTTGATAGTCTTTAGGTTTGTGAGCATTTTATCGCTCATAACCTAACACTACTAATATCGTCCACACTATGGCACTGTTACAGTGGAATTGTAACGGTTATGACAGGCATCTTGCTGTGTTACGTCAGCTCATTAGTGAGTACGCAGCGAGTATAGTCTGTATTCAAGAGACCTACTTCAGACCTGGTCATCGTACAGTCTTGGGAAATTTTAGGCTATACTCTACAGAACGATACTATGCTCACCGGGCTTCCGGTGGCGTTGGCATTTTTGTACGTTCTGATAGCTACAGCGAAGAGGTTCCATTAAGATTCCCTCTTGAGGCTGTAGCTGTTCGCGTTTCACTGCTCGTCATAGCAACAGTGCGTAATGTTTATTTTCCACCAGGCCAGCATCTTAATATAACTGATGTCGTTGATCTCATAGATCAGCTTCCACCTCCCTTCCTTTTATTGGGCGATTTTAACGCCCATCACCCCATGTGGGGCTCTGCGGCGCCTTGCCCCCGGGGAAGAGAGCTGGAAATATTAGCAACAGAGCTGGATTTATGTATTTTGAACACGGGGGAACCAACTCGCTTTAGTGTACGTTATGGCACGTATTCTCGCATCGACCTAAGTCTATGCAGCTGAAAGTTGGTTCCACTATTTCGGTGGAAAACACACGATGATCTCTGTGACAGTGACCATTTTCCCGTTATCCTTACTTTGTTGAAGCATAAATCCGTCGAGGCTCCCCCTCGATGGATTCTTAAACGTGCTGATTGGGCAAAGTACTCATCACTAGCTGTCTTTAATGACAATATCAGGCGGACTGTCGGTGAGGAAATAACTTATGTCACCCAAGTTATTCTTGCTGCTGCTGTGGAGTCCATTCCGTTCTTCTCAGGGACTCCTCGCCAAAAACTCGTTCCCTGGTGGAACGATGAAATATCAGCAGCCATCACAGAACGCCGTCGCGCTCATAAAAGTTACCGTAGACAGCCTACTGTGGCCAACTTGGTAACATGTAAGAAACTCCGTGCTAAGGCGCGAGTTCTTATTTGACAAAGTAAGAAGGCTTCATGGGAGAGATATGTGTCGTCCATGACGTCACATACTCCATCATCCCAAGTGTGGACGAAGCTTCGACGGATTTCGGGTATTCACGGATCATCTGCTGTACGGGGAATTTCCATTGCAGGCAGTGTCGCCACTGACCCTCTTGCGATTGCTGACCATCTCGCTAGTCATTTCGCGGATGTCTCCGGCTGCAGCAATTACCATCCTGATTTCCTACCTCTGAAGTGGGAGGCAGAACGTCATCACCTTAGTTTTGCCACCCAAGCTTCAGAGGACTACAACGTGCCCTTTACAGAGTGGGAACTCCGTAGTGCCTTAGCGCTTTGCAAGGACACGTCTGCTGGACTGGACAACATCCATAACCAGATGTTGAAACACCTTAGTGACGATAGTCTACTATATCTCCTTCGTGAGTTCAACCGAATCTGGATAGAGGGTGATTATCCGTACAGTGGCGAGAGGGCATAGTCATTCCTGTCCTCAAGCCTGACAAGGATCCTAAGTATGCAGGAAGTTACAGACGAATTTGTCTTACAAACTGCCTGTGTAAGCTATTTGAGAGGATGGTAAATCGCCGACTCGTGTGGTGTCTGGAGAAACAAGGACTCTTGTCCGAGTACCAATGTGGTTTTCGAGCCGCGCGCTCGACTACTGACCACTTGGTACGCCTGGAGAGTTCTTTCCAGGATGCGTTTCTCCGCAAACAGCCCTTGGTAGCTGTTTTTTTTTACTTGGAGAAGGCCTACGACACAACCTAGCGATATGGCATCCTTTCAGTCCTGCATCAATGGAGATTCCGAGGTAACTTGCCGGTATTTATTGCAAATTTTTTGTCCCTCCGTCTATTCCGTGTCCGAGTAGGGAGGACCTATTCCCAAAACTACATTCAAGAAAATGGAGTCCCACAGGGATTGGTTCTTGGTGTCACTCTGTTCGCGATTGCTATAAACGGTATTGTTGCTGCTGCTGGTCCAGCCGTAATACCATCCCTATATGTGGACGATTTTGCTCTGCACTATAGCTCGTGCAGTATGGCAGTCGCAGAGCGACAGTTACAGCAAGCTATCAGTAGGGTGGAGCAGTGGACCTTAGAACATGGCTTTCCCATGAACCTGCTACGCAGGCGTAGCAGGGGGGGGAGGTAATACTCCCACGCTTTCGCGTCCCAGGTGGCGGATAGGGGGGTCCTAACCGGCTTGCCGGCGGACTTGAGGGAAATAAAATACCTCTCGCGGACCAAACACACTACCCCCTGAGGGTGGGGTACGCACATGTAGAATACACCCGCGGTATCCCCTGCCTGTCGTAAGAGGCGGCCAAGGGCTGTGAATTAGAACCACGAAACTAATTTTGAATCGTACCATCACGCGGGGAACACCATAGGTTGCCTGTACTTGCGAGTACTACCATTAAATTCGGTACGAAATAGGTTTGTGATTAGTAGCAGTAAGAGCCTGGCCTGGTGGATTACAGTACCCGTGCGTCGTACCCATGTGTGCAACACCGCGGGTCTGGGCGTAGCCTGTGAGTTGTACAACTATATGAGCAGCACCGTGGGTCTGCATTGCCTGTGATTAGTACCCACTATGTGAGGAACACCACGGGAATACCGGCGCCCATGTTTAGTACACCTAGGTGGGGAACCTTCTCAGTTTGCGTTGACTTGGAGTTGGGTCTTGTGTGAGACACACCATACGTCTGCGTTGCTTGTACGTATTGCAATACTTGTGAGTAGTACCATCTTTTGTGGAAAACCGTGAGTCTTCGCTACTTCTGATTAATACCCCAACATGACACATACCATGGTTCTGTTTTACTTGCGACATGTACCATTCTGTGGGGCCTTAGACGTGGATTTTGCACCCCCTTTAGACACCAAGCATCATTGTGCTTTATAATTGGTTCCTTGGTCAGCAATAATGTTATTTTCGATCTGTATTGAGTCCGATCCACTGGTTTTTGTTTGTTTGTTTTGTGTTTTGTTGAGTTCCTGTCCATCCATTCATTCTTCATGCCATATTTTATTTTTATTTTGGTCAGTGGATGCCTTTGCAATTTTTGTTCTTTCATTTCGTACCATTAGGGGCCGATGACCTGAGATGTTAGGCCCCTTAAAACAACAATCATCATCATCATCATCATCATCAGAACATGGCTTTCGGTTTTCTGCCGCAAAGACCTCTGTTGTCCACTTTTGTCGTCAACGTACTCTTCACCCCCATCCTGAGCTTTATTTAGGCAATGTCGTTCTTCCAGTTGTTGACACTTACCGATTTCTTGGGCTCCTTTTTGACAGCAAATTATCGTGGGAGCCACACGTGCGGCAGTTAAAAGTGCAATGCACTAGGAAGCTTAATATCCTGAAGTTTCTTAGCATCACTTCTTGGGGGGCTGACCGCACGGTGCTCCTACGATTCTATAGGGCACATAATTTATCTTGACTAGACAATGGCAGTGTAGCATATGGCTCAGCAAGACCAAGCGTTCTTGCGAAGCTCAACAGCATCCACCACAGCGGGGTTAGGTTGGCGACGGGAGCTTTTCGTGCAAGCCCCATAGCTGGCCTGCTCGCTGAGTCTGGTGTGCCGCCTTTACACCTGCAGCGCCAGCAAATGCTTCTTTTGTATGCTGCTAATTTGCGACAGATGCCACTTCATCCCAGCTATCCTTGCGTATTCAACAATGGCAACCGTTTTCTATACGCTGCTTGACCTCGGGCAACGCAGCCGATTGGCATACGCTTGGAGAGCTGCTACAGGTTGTTTAACGTACCTTCGGTTCCTTGCCTTGTCAGACAACCAAGTGGGGTACCTCCGTGGGTAGTATGCCGACCTGAAATAATCCTGGACCTACACACTGGCCCGAAGGAGAATATGGACCCTTCGATTTATCGGAGGCTCTTCCTGTCCGTTGTTGGCCGCTATCCAGGTTCAGTCGTCGTCTACACGGACGGTTCAAGGATAGATACGAAAGTGGGCTGTGCGTTTGTTGTTGATAATGATAGGTTTCCTTTTGCTCTCCTGGAAACCTGTAGTGTGTACACAGCAGAGCTCTATGCTATCTGTAGAGCTCTGCGGTACGCACTGTACAATGAGCGCCGACACTTTCTTCTGTGTACCGACTCCTTGAGTTCGCTCCAGTCTATTGATACCTGTTTCCCTCGGCACCCTCTGGTGCAGCGGATCCAGGACCTGCTGGCCGGGTGTTCGGATGCCGGCACCAGAATCACATTTCTGTGGCTCCCAAGCCACATGGGCATAGAGGGAAATGAGTTAGCAGATCAGGCAGCCAAGGAGGCAGTTACACTGCCCCCGTTGCCTTTCAAGGTTCCAGCAAGTGATATTCGCTCTCAGCTGAGACATCTGGTCATGTCCTATTGGGAGATGGAGTGGCATGCCATTCCACTTCCCAACAAGCTGAGAGCGATAAAAGGAACAACGAAGGTATGGAGGACTTCCCTTCGGGCCTCGCGGAGGGAAGCCGTGGTATTATGTCGTCTTTGGATCAGCCACGGTATCCTGACTCACTCACATCTTTTGAAAGGAGAACCCCCTCCGATATGTACCTGCGGCGACCATCTTACCGTGGTACACCTCTTTACGGAGTGTATGGACCTGGTCTTAACCTTCCGGGTACCGTCTCCCTTATCTTGCGAGATGACGAGCAGTCAGCAGACCTCGTCAACGCTTTATGAGGGATAGTGGTCTGTTTTATCGTGTCTAGTGATGTCCTTTGTCCTCGTGTATTTGTTTGAATTGTGCTTTTATCCCATTGACTTCTTTTTCGTTTGTGTTGCGTATTTTAATGTGTTATTTTAACATCTAATGTAAATTATATATCTGCACTACCTGGCAATGTCTTATTCCTTTTCTCCCTGTATTCTCTGTTATTTTATTAGAAAATAAGGCATTGCGAATTAGATTCACTGCTGTTTTAATCTCATACTCATTTTCTCATCACCATATTTTTTAACTCTTGTCAGTGGATTCATTTTAAAATTTTAAATATCATGCATCATGTCGTCCATCTCGTTCCATTAGGGGCCGATGACCTTCGCTGTTAGGCCCCTTAAAACAACAAGCATCATCATTATCATCATCATCATCGTACCCGTGATTAGTACCATTGTGAGAAACACCACGGGTCTGGGCGTTGCCTGTGAGTTGTACCACTTTATGAGCGACACCGTGGGTCTGTGTTGCCTGTGATTAGTATCCACTATGTGAGGAACACCATGGGGCCCGTGGGACCAGCACCCTTGCCTAGTACACCTAGGTGAGGAAACTAATAGGTTTGCATTGGCTATGAGTGGCGAAATTGTGTGAGAAACACCATAGGTCTGCGTTGCCTGTACGAAGTACAATACTTGTGATTAGTACCATCTTGTGTGGAACACCGTGAGTCTTTGCTACTTTTGATTAGTACCCCAACATGACAAATAGCATGGTTCTACTTTACTCGCGACATGCACTATTCTGTGGGGCCTTAGACGTGGATTTTGCAGCCCTTTAGACATCAAGCATCCTCGATTCAGGATTCTGCTTTATGATTGGTCCCTTGGTCAGTAATAAATTATATATAATTTTTTTTTTAGTTGAATCGACTAATTTTTTTGTTTCCTCGTTTTTTGTTGATGTTTCTTTCTTCATGTCCATCCATTCCTTCTTTATGAGGATTTTTTTTCTTTTGGTCAGTGGATGATTTTGAATTTTGTGTTGTCATTTCATTTCGTACCATTAGGGGTTGATGACCTCAATGTTAGGCCCCTTTAAACAAGAAGCATCACCATCATCATCAGCAAGAGAAGTTAGGGAGTGGAATAATTTACCAAGGGAGATATTCAATAAATTTCCAAATTCTTTGAAATTATTTAAGAAAAGACTAAGTAAACAACACTTAGGGAATCTGCCACCTGGGTTTGTTGTTTGTCCAACCCATGTCCCGTTTCTCTACAAGGTCGGGTATGAGGTAAGATGAATCTGTTGTGGCGGGTTTTTATGATTGGATGCCCTTCCTGAAGTCAACCTCATCAGAGGAGTTAATGAGATGAAATGAATGACTTGATATATGATAGTAGGGAGAGGGTGAAACCAGTGCCGGCACATGGCCTACTCCTGTCGAATAGCACCAAGGGGTTTGCTCAAGGCTTAATGTCCCTATCCGACGGACGAATCACCATCAACAGCGTCATATGCCTTCACTCCATTTGAGCACTGCGGGGAGGTTTGGAATTTAATCCAGGCTTTTGGCACGCAATCTAGTGATTGGAAATTGTATACCACCACCTCTCCTACCCTGCCGGCCAACATTCTGGTGCTGAAAACTTTTTCAACCAACGGGACTCAAACTGGCTAACCTTGGTTTCAGACCGTTTAGACTTCAGTGCCTTAACGATCACAGCCACCAGGCGGGCAGTCTGCCACCTGGGTGACTGCCCTAAATGCAGATCAGTGATGACTGTATGATGATTGATGGGTTATTTTGTAGTTTCATGGAAATGTTTTACCGCATTAGTGTGAACTAACTTCCTGTAACTGACACGATGTATAAAGAATCTAATAAGTGTAAGAATTTGGTGAACAGATTCTCACTATTTCACGCCATTTTAGAAATAATACCCATGCTCAGATATGCATATGACAAAATAATTTTTGCCAGTAGTATTGAAAGCCTACACCTATAATTAGTTAAGCTTACAGTAATACAATTGTGGAAGGAATGGGTCTCACAATCAACACAAACAAAACAAAACTAATGGTTTCCAGTCGATGAACCACAAACCTACTACGCGAGCATAGCAGGGGGAGAGGTGATACTCCCACGTGCGCGTCCCAGCTGGCGGATAGGGGGTCCTAACTGGCTTGAGGGAATAAGTAAAATTCTTTTAAGAATAAAATTACTGTGTCCACCTATTCAATACAATTATATTTTGTAGTGTTTAAATCCTACATGAATTATAAACACTAGTTAGGAACATGTTTTGCCCTAATTTTGGACATCTTCAGCCTAATACTAATCTTAAGGTCAAGTCTTAAATCTATTAAACATTGGATCGTAGTACTAAATACAATGGTCTTAAGCTAATTTTTTTGTTTTTTTTGTTTTTGCAAAAGTTGTCTTTTAGGTGATATTTACATTAATCAAAAGCCAGAATTTATGAACAAGGAAGGAACTAAATTATTTTATTTTACAATGACTAGAATATGTCCAAAGTGTAAATTGGATTTCTGCTACTGTATGGATGAAAGTTTATGTAAATATGTTCATATTGACTAGAGATTGATCACAGCGTGAACTGGGGTTTCTCCAACTGTATGGATGATCATTAGGTTGAAGGTTTTACAGTTGGTTTGTTCAAAGGGGGTTATGGTCACCTATGTTGTAAGTATATTGTTACAAAACTGGAACCGTGGTATAAAGCCGATCATGTAGGGTTTGAATATTCCTTTAGAAAGAAGCATGGTTGGACAGTAATATTTTATAGGTTAAAAGATATATGTTGAAAACATATTGTTGATATCATTCACTAGTGCTGATCTGATAAACAGTTTTGGAATATTGTGCCATTCTTGTCGATTAACATTCCTGTTGATGCATTGTTCAACCTTGGGAGGAATTATGAGTTGTCTGTAACTGAATAAGAGAATAAGGAATTTAGAATGATGATTGTAGAGCCCAATAATTGTAAAGTGAAAGTTTTTACCCCATAAAAGTTGACGAACTTACTTGTCCTGTCAAATATTGGCTAGAACCACTTGTTCCGGTTTTGTCTGAACGACTAACCTTATTACTTCTAGTGAAGTATTGATGCGGTAACGTGGGGGTGGAGTCTAGAGGGGAAGGGGAAGCGAGTTTCAATTTGTGCGTCTGTGTTGTTGCTAGAGAGGCATTACTCGAATTGGATTGGGCGTTCCTAGCCTTAGGCGTGGCAATTGGAGCGCATGCGTGCTGTGATTTAAACATACTGGGGACTTTATTCTGATTTACGGCCTGGATTAACCTCAGAGTTGCCTCATATAATGGATTTTTGTTGTCAATGATGTCGTTAAGATTATTCTTTTTATTATAAGTTTGCTCCAAATAAATGAACAAGTTTTCCGTCTCGCTCAATAACTTTCCCTTTCCTAGGCATCTAACGATCATCAAATCTTTCTCTATTGAGGTGAATTTATGGCCTGTTTCACCCATATGGTGGCTCATGGCCGAATACTTGTTATGCTTGGAAGCATTGTAATGTTCCAGATACCTTGTGTAAAAGCTCCTCCCTGTTTGACCAAAATACGTGAACCCACATTGTGTACATTTTAACCTATAAACACCAGATCCTGGGTAAACATTGTTATTATTATTGACCCTATTGTGGCTGAGGAATATGTTCTGGTTATTATTTACTGTCCTGAAGGCTATGTTGACGTTGTGTTTTTTTAAAACATTGGTGATCTGATGGATAGCCGGGCTGTTATACATAAATGTGGCGTAGCTGTTTTTCTTTGATTTCTCTGGGACTCCGTTGGAAGATAGCGTAATTTTTATCTTATTAATTAACCAATTGATTATTTTAGGGAATTTAAACATAAATGTATTGAAAGATTTCTTATCCACGTGTGAGTTAATTGAAAATTAATTTACAAATCGCTTGCCTTTGTGGAAAAATAACGAGATGATCTTTCCCTTAAATCTTTATAAACGACAAATTAAATCCTAATCTAGTCTTACTTGACACTAATCTCATTAAACTTTTCCTTGAGGTGCGCAAAATAACTCCTCATGGTGGCAAACAATGAAGAAAGTGGAGAGGAACCATATTTGTCCCTATCTGGCTACAGCTGTATAATGGGAAATAATGATGATGATATTATTTGATTGCCATATTTGATCATGTATTTTGAAATTAGTCCTTTTGGTCTCTTATTGGGCTTCAGTTGTCGTAAGAAAACGCCAACAAATGTGTTACCTTTTAAAATATCCCATCAATGCTTCACAAAAACCACATGCATACAAGGGGTAATTTCCACCCTTAACATTGTTTTACCGATAAAACAACAAAATATACAGTGATGGCTTTTCATAGCTCTATTGATGTACAAAAGTTTATTAACTCTTTCGCTGTTTGCCAAGTACGTACTTGGGCTCCCAATTACCACTGCAGATTGTCAGCCTGAATATGTACTTGGGCCTGTGCAACTTTGCTTTAATTGCTTTGACTGTAGCTGAAAATGAATGCAAATGCTGCACATCATTGGAATCAGGAAGATATTCTCTTTGCAGTAGTGGTACTTTAAGTATTTATTCTCCATGCATGACCTAACTAGAAGCGAAATAATGATGCTAGCCGCTGTTTGTTTACACTGTGGCTTCCTCATCACGTTGTATTTCATGTTCTTTGGTTAATGATAATATTGAAAGATAACTGTATTGTGACATTGATTTATTTAGTAACAGGGAGATTTCAAGGAAACTTAATGATGATGAAAATATAAATCATGATGGAGACAACAGTGGTATTCTAGATATTGTTTTACCGGCAACAGGTGGTCGTGACGGTACTTCGTACTACCGTGAATAACCCCAAATTTATAGATTCTGTTTCTATCCCTGATAAACTACAATTTACTGCGCAAGTAGGTTTGAAAATAGATATTCCCAACAATTTTATGTAGCTCTACTTCTTCAAATACATTTTTTCAAATTACACTTGTAATTTTTAAGAAAATTCATTTTCTATCTATGCCTGTTTTTCTTGTGTATGTACATGAGATTTTAGAACACTGTGGAGAAAGCAAGGCAGTCTGAGTAAGACAGTAAAGGGGTTAAAGTTGCAGCATGTGGATGAACAAGGAAAAGTGTTATTGTAAAACTGAATAGCATCCAACACAACAGAGTTAGGCTGGCAACAGCAGCTTTTTATACAAGTCCTGTAACCATCCTGCTCACTGAATCTGGTGTGCCACCTGTACACCTGGTATGCTAGCAAATGCTGTTGTCCTATGCTGCGAATTTGCATCAGAGGCCACTTCACCCAAGCTGTCCCTGCATGTTCCACAATGAAATCTGTTGGCTGTATGTTGCTTATCCAGAAGCAATGCAGCCAGTTGGTATATGCTTGGATAACAAACACAGATTGTTTGATTTACCTTCATTTCTTTATCTTGTTAGACAACCAAGTTGGGTACCTCCGTGTCTAATTCGATGACCAGAAATCATCCTGATCTGCACACCGGCCCAAAAATTAGCACGTACCCCTCCATTTATTGGAGGCTTTTCATGTCTATTGTTAGCCAGTATCGTGATTCAGTAGTTATTTACACAGATAGTATGAGGGCAGAAGCAAAAGTAGGTTGCCCATTCATTGTTGATAATAAGAGGTTTCTCTTTCCTCTACCCGAAGCCTGTCGTGTGTACACAGCAGTGTTCTATGCTATCCTTGAAGCTCTGTGGTACACGCTGTCGAATGGATGCTGGCACTTCTGGTAGTGTACGGACTCCTTGAGCTTATTACAGTCCATTGATATATATGTTTCCCATGACACCCTCTGGTACAGCGGTTCCAGGACTTTCTGGCTGGGTGTTGGAAGATTAGCACCAGAATCACGCCTGTGTGGCTTCTAAGCCACATGGGTATAACGGGAAATGATTTAGCTGATAAGGCTGCCAAGGTGGCTGTCACTTTGCTCCCTGTTGCCTTGCAAGGTTACAGCCAGTGATATTTGTTCACATGTGAGATATTTGGCAATTGTTCCATTGGAAGCAGGAATCGCAGGCCACTCGTCTTTCCTACAAGCTGAGAGTGATTAAATGAACTACAAAGCTATTGAAGACTTCCCTTTGGGTCTCTTGGAGAGAAGCAGTGGTATTACATCATCTTCGGATTGGCCATGGTCTAACAATCCACTCCTACTTACTGAAGAGAGAAGACTCCTCTGGTGTGTACTTGCGACAGTCATCTTACCATGGTACAATCCTTATAGAGTGTGTGGACCTGGCTGATCAGCACTGTAGTCTAAAAGTTCCGAGTACAATCACACTCAGTCAGTTGACCTGGTCTTCTGTTCTATGAGAGATGGTGGACTGTTTGTGTTTTAAAGTGTTCATTTGTACTTGTTTTACATTTTTAAATTGTTAACTATGCTTTTATTCTGTTGACTATCTTTGTGTATTTCTGATTTTACTTCTGAGTCATGCCTTATTTAATTTTGTTACATTTTACTCCATTTTAAAATCATTTTATAGGAAAATAAGGCATTGTGAATTAGATCCACTGATTAATCATTTTTCTCATTATCATTTCAAAAAAATTCTGGTCTCTGGGTAAGTTTTAAATTTTAATCTATCACTTTATTTCATGTTATCCCATACTATCAGGGTTCTAGATGTTAGGCCCCTTTAAATTATCCTCATCATCATCGATTTCATTAAAACCAGAGGGGTGATATATATGTAGGTTTACTTTTAAGCCACACTCATGACTTCCAAAGGATGGACAGATTCTAGAATGGCAATCCACTTTTTATCATCATAAACAAAGCACAAGTAAAACTCTAAAGTATATTCATAAAAATTTAGATATTACATCTCAGTGCTCCATTCACACACTGGAATTACTGGGAAAGAAGCAGATGATGACCCAGCAAAAAAGGGCACCAAACTGTCTTATATCACATACAAACTTGAGGTCGTCATTGTCATTCCATTGATATTATGGTACCCAATATGATCTTGGTGGGCTATTCAATCTGAGCTCACTAGGATTGATCTCTATATCTATGTATTACTGTGTTCTGCTGCTTAGATATTTTACAATAATTATATCTTAACTTTGTAGTGATGGGGACATACAGTGAGAGTCATAGCCATTACTAAGACAGAAATTTGCACTGGCTTAGTTTATGCCATATTTATCCCCCCTTCCTGGTGGATTTCATATTTTGCCATCATTTATTACTAGAAGAGGTAGCAGTATTTTGAGAGTTTCTTATGTTGTGTATTTTTTTCCTATGTCATTTGACTGTCACAGTGGAAGCAGATGATGAGCCCAACATTTCACCAAAGACTGCATTCAGCATCTTCAAGGGTTCCCAATTACTTTGATGGCTACAAAGCTTGCAGTGGAATCGAGTGGTGTCATAATTCCACCTTAATATACAGTGTAGACTGTGGTATGCTATGGTCTTGATTTATGAATTTCATTTTCCGTATTGACATTTACCAATCTTCTTAAAAGGAAAGAAAAATTCCACCTAGTCAATACATTTATTTTCTTGCAAAGTATTACAATCTAGGACCGGTTTCGACCCTTCATAGGTCATCCTCAGCTATATCAGAATCACATTTGCACTTCCATCCTACACCTCTGAAAGACCCTATGATATATTGTTTCATAATTCTCAGTAAAAACTTATCTTAAAAACTTACAAATTTCTAAGCGTTGTGTTAAAATTAAAAATTAAAATTACAAAACTTTGTCTATTATATACATGCCCTTGGGCTGACAGAATGCATCCTTAGGTTGATTAAGCATCTATCTTAGGTATTGTTGCTTATTCTGTTGAATCGAATCCCTTTTATACTTATGTACAATCGTGAATAGACTATCAGTAAAATTTGATAAATAAAGCTTGCGTGATAATTATAATAAAATATCATGTTACATCTTTATACCTTATTGCTGGAGTGATATTATTTTAGGCAAAATATAAATGCGTGTTGACCTCTATAAAATATTTTACATAATATATTTTAAAGTCTAATCATTGTACTTTAAAGTCTAAAATACTTATTGCTTTGGATCTTGCGTTGTTATGTGGTAAAATATTATAACAATTTGTCTTATATAACATCAGATATTGATAGTATTTAAAAATGCCGTGTATGGTTGGCTTTTAAATCTAAAGATTAAATGTCATTTCCTTCTTGCATAAAATTACAAGTTTCATATTATGTTGATTATGTGTTATATAAAACATAAATGTCTAATAAATTGAATGCTTATCATTTACTACAGAAATTTTAAACACTTGAATGTCTAGTAATATAGTCAGTGTGTTTAGTGACACTGAAACATGTTGGCCTTGATTCTTGCGTTATATTTCCATAATTTGCCTTTTTTTATATATGTCGAATGTTGGTCTTTATAGGTTCCATTTGTAAATAACAGCACTTTCCTATAATTGTGAAATGGATCAATAAGCTTGATACGTGTTAAATTATGGAATATATGTGCGATTCAGTTCTGGCCTAACTTCTGGAGTTTTCTCCCATCAAATACCGTAAGACTGTGGTGGTTCCTTTCCCTTTTTTAAGGCTGGTAAAGTTGCTGGATGTTAGAATTGCAATTGAATGCTCCATCACATCGTGCTAATGTAACAAGGGATTTTTTTTGCCAGATCAGGGTTGACTGTGCTTGATCACCCTCCATACAGTCCTGATCTTGCCCCATGTGACTTCGCACTCTTCCCAGAAGTGAAGATGAAGCTGAAAGAGTGGTGTTTTGCATCCGACGAGGAGCTTCTGGCAGCGTGGGATCAAGAGTGTGAAAATGTAACCGAAGAAAAGTGGCAGAGTTGATTCAGTGACTGGTTTTGACGTATGGAGAAGTGTACTGAGTGTAGTGGAAATTATTTTGAAAAAGTCTAAAGCGTTCACTCACATTGCAAAACTTTCCTATTGCCCTTTGTATAGTGCGCGGCTCGCCTATTGGTCCACCATGCTGGGGATCGGGGGTCACTGATTGCCTGTTCTTTGTCCATCGATTAAAGCAGTGTGGAGCTCGGCATTGCCCGACCTGCCTTGTTGGAGGCAGCCAACTGATCATCTGTTGCTGCAGTGTCCTCCACAATTTAAGGTTTTCAAGACTGGAAACCATGCTTTGTTGAGCTGTTCTGATTCCTCCTTACAGTTGAAATTTTTTGTGTGCCTCAGGGTTTTGATGGCTTTCCTTTGTAGCATGTGTAAAATCTTTGTGTATCTTTTAATATATTTTTAGCTTTCAAGTTTGTCCGTGATCATTAAGGCAAAATGATATGACCATGTGGTTAGCTGGTTTGAGTACCGCAAGTTTATGATAATGGTGGTGAGTTGGCCATGCTGTTAGGAGCGCGCAGCTGTAAGCTTGCATCCAGGAAATAGTGGGTTCGAAAGCCCACTGTCGACAGCCCTGGAGATGGTTTTCTGTGGTTTCCCATTTTCAAACCAGGCAAATGCTGGGGCTGTACGTTACTTAAGGCCACAGCCACCTCCTTCCCATTCCTAGGCCTTTCCTGTCCCATCGTCGTCATAAGACCTATCTGTGTCGGTGTGATGTAAAGCAACTAGCAAAAAAAAAAAAAAAAATGCTGGCAGCGAGGTAGGAAAGGAAAGGTGGTGGCATATAATTTCTGAACACTGCATTGTATGCCAAAAGCTTGGATTCAATTCCAAACCTCTCCGCAGTGTTCACATGGAGTGATGGCATATGACGCTGTTAACGGTGATTCGTCCGTTGGATGGAGACATAAAGCTTTGATCATACCCTTTGGTGTTATTTGAAGAAGTAGGCTATGTGCCAACACTGGGTTTCACCCTGTCCCCATCTCATTATCATAATCATCCCACATCCATACATGCAGGTCGTTCATGGACATCAATTAGAAAGACCTGCAGAAGGTGAGCCGAACATTCTTTGGACACTCCCAGCACTGCCATATAATAAACGAAAGTTTTAAGTTGAATAAAATAAACAGTTTTACTTTTAAATCAGTGCCTTATTCAGTTTGATTACATTTTACTCTGTTTTTAATAATTCCATAGAAGAATGGCATTGCAAATTAGATCCACCGATTATTTTAAATTCATAATCAATTTCATCATTATCATTTTTTGAAATCCTAGTCAGTGGGTAAATTTTAATCTATTATTTCATTTTGTTTCAACTCGTACCATCAGGGGCCGATCACCTAAATGTTAGGCCCCTTTAAACAACAAGGATCATCATAATCATCATCTTCTTTCTCTTTCTTTTCCTATCTTCTATTGTTTTCGTTGTTATTTTACATGCGAATTTTACGTGGGAATCTTATTCATCTCAAGTCCGTGTTATTTTGTATTGGTATCTTATTCTCTCTGCCTGGCTCACTGTCATAATAACTTCTGTGCAATATGGTATCATAAACTGTTACTCTGTATATAGTGGCAACTGAATGATGAAGCTTGATACTTTTCACAGAAGTGAAATTTAATCCAACTATATGGCATTTTCTGTCATGATTTCTTCACTTCATCATTTTTATTTGTATTTTTTTTAAGTTTGCTTTACGTCACACCGACATGGATAGTTTTTATGGTGATGATGGGCTAGGAATGGGAGGGAAGGGACCATGGCCTTTATTAAGGTTCCCATTTTCACACTAGCAAATACTGCAGCTGTGCTCTAATTAAGGCCACGATTGCCACTCCTAGCCCATCGTTGCCATAAGACCTACCTGTGTGGGTGAAACAAAAAGCAAATTATAAAAAAAAAGAAATATACCACTACTCATAGTACTGTAATATAGTAATAATCGGATGGCCTCAGCTACAGTGTGCAGGCAGTTTTTTAATTTTATGCCATCTGGCTGTTTGCTCATCAATTTTGATTTTCCATTTTACTGTAGGTGGAGTAAACTGAATCTCTCTTGGCAGTCTATGGCTAAGTTTTAATGAATTTTGTTGGGTAAACATCAAATGACCACCACTCATGAAACATGAGAATTTCTGCAGATTGTCTGTGCAGAAACCCAAAAGACTATCATATTCAAGATTTATATATTACTATACAAACTGTTTTATAGTTGAGACTCTCAAGCTTAGTATACTGTTCTGTAATGGTCCCAGCTTTGTGTTTCAGCATATTTGTATTTTCTTGCCACACTCTGAACAATTTCTGACTCTTTCCAGGGTTTGCGTGATGATGTATATGCCAAGACAGATAAATGGAAAGTCATGTTTGACAGCTTGGAGCCTCATATTTTCCCATTGCCTGGCCATTGGGATAACGCACTTTCACAATTCCAGAAGATGCTTGTTCTACGTTGCATAAGACCTGACAAAATGGTTTCAGCAGTGCAGAACTTTGTGAAAGGTACTTGTCCTATTCCTCTTAGTACTAGAATTGGTTCAGTGTTATATTTGTTTTATATTTAATAACTCAAGCTTTTTTGGCCTGTCTAGCTAATTGAAATTTGTAACACCTTATGAATCAGCTGTTACTACAGCATTCACTCCATAACACTTGACTAGAAATAATATGTGGCCCATAAGGAAATCATAGAATATTATCTTTTGTGAGTTTATTTTGTTGCAAACATGATGTGAAAATAATTAACATATACTATTGTATATCTGACCCTTGTCCCATTTCTGTATGGGGTCAGGTATGAAGAGAGATGAATCCTTGCAGCAAGGTTTTACGACCGGGTCCCCTTCCTGATGTCAACCATAACAGAGGAGTTAATGAGATAGAATTAATGACATGATATATGATAGTAGGAAGGGAGAGAGTGAAACCCAGTGCCAGCACATAGCCTACTCCTGTTGATTAGCACCAAGGGGTCTGCTCAAGGCTTAACATCTCCATCTGATGGATGAATCACCATCAACAGTGTCATATGCCTTCCCTCCATAGAAACACTGTGGACGGGTTTGGAACTGAATCCAGGCTTTTGGCATGCAGTCAAGTGATTAGAAATTGTATACCACCATCTCCCCTACCCTGCCAGCCAACATTCTGATGGTGACATTTTTTTGACCAAGTTGAACCAGCTAAGCACGGTGTCAGACCGCATAGATTTGATGCTTTTTTCTTTTTACAATTGGCTTTATGGCACATCGACACAGGTAGGTCTTATGGCGACAATGGGACAGGAAAGGGCTAAGGGTCAGAAGGAAGCAGCCGTGGCATTAATTAACCCCTTTCACTCCGGCGTAGCTAGTACGGTGGTGTGACCCTCTGGACACGAGAAGGTAGTGGCTCACCAAGGCCGCTGTACAGGATACTTGTCTTGCTCCGCTCTCCCGTCTGCATACAGCTAGCAATTTAAATAGAAAACAGGAAGTGGTTAAATGTGTTTTATTTTATTTTTAATGTGGAACTCCACCTGCAGCCACCTTCTTTAAAAAGTCTTTTACTATTTGCTTTAGGTCTTATGGTGACGATGGGATAGGGAAGGCCTAGGTGTGAGAAAAGTATCTATTCGTCTCCTTGCATAGAAGAGTTATGATACTCGTGTTAAAAAACAGCTCAAAGAAACTTAACATGCTAGCATTGTCCACTAAACTTTTCAGTCCAGAATTAGCTGCATCAAAATTATATTTCTTCGGTTTCAGGTTCTTCTTTTTCCTATTTAGTTTCCTTCTTGGTGGTTCAGCCACTTGGTCTTCATCTTCACTATCTTCATCGTCAGTTGAGTTGTCGAAGTAGGCCAACCTCTTAGACAACGAAGCGTTAACTGAAGTAGAAAACGTGCCTGAAGTAGAAGGTGTGATTGAAGTCGTTCTGTCACTAGAATCAGATAAATCACCATTGTCATCTTCAAAGTCGGTACCCAATATGGTGGCAAGAGCTTCCTCTACAGTATATCTTTTTTCCATTATCACACCTTTCACAGTTACAAGGCGATTGAAAGCTAAGTCAAGAAACACAAGCACGTCAGCACGGAGGAGCAACTAGGCATGAAGTGAGTAGCATACCGGACACATTGCTTTCGTCTTTGAACTGGTTACTCCTGTCATCTGGTGATCATAGCCGTAACTATAGACTCCCAAGTCAGCCACGAGAGACCTCCAAGGCCGAACTTCCCCCAGCAGTCTATCATAGGGAAATGGAAAACAGCCAAAAGACACGCGACTTCTACAGCAGTCGACCAGCTATGAGGCACAGCTACAGCAGTCCAATGAGTGCGCGGCACCAGGTGCAGCCCCAGCATTTGCCTGGTGTGTAAATGAGAAACCATGGAAAAGAATATACAGGTGTTATTGGGAGAGTTGCACCAAGCTGAAAGCCTAAAAAAGACTGCAAATGACCGAGCTCGATAGCTGCAGTCGCTTAAGTGCGGTCAGTATCCAGTATTCGGGAGATCGTGGGTTCGAGCCCCACTGTCGGCAGCCCTGAAGATGGTTTTCCATGGTTTCCCATTTTCACACCAGGCAAATGCTGGGGCTGTACCTTAATTAACGCCATGGCCGCTCTCTTCCCAGTCCTAGCCCTTTCCTGTGTCCCATCGTCGCCAAAATACCCATCTGTGTCGGTGCGACGTAAAGCCAATAGCAAAAAAAAAAAAAAAAATAATAATAAATAAATGCAAATGCAAGGGAAACTGCTTATCAATAGTTACAGGTGATGAGAAAAGTGATTTCTTGACATCATTCTTATAAATAGCAAATCAAGAACAACAAGATTCATATTTAAGTGGTTTAATAACTGTACAAAGCATTGTGAGATGCAGACCAACATCAGACTGCTTAAATATTGAACATTCCACTTACTATGGTGACTATTTTTGATTCATTTTTTTTTTTTTAATACTTGTATTCGAAGAGCAGAAGTATTTATTCTACATTCACTTTATTATTTTCCATGCTAGTGATTTAAATAAAAAGAGACATTCTCAAACATATTCTTAATATTTTGGTGCAAGACGGATGTAACTCATTTTAAATTTATATTAATATAAATAATATTAATCGGTCCGAATTTTAAAATTGTAGCTACACACTACTACCTTAAAGTAGGTGCTGTGGGAATATATCTCTTATAACTATTCAAGCTACATGAAATATGTTAATCAGTTTTATGTCTCTCCTGAAGAAAAAAAAAGAAAAAAGAGGTAATATGGAGGTACTCCCATCTTGCACCAGACCTTTAATTTGTTGTCTGGTCCTTCATATCCAGTGCTCCATTATAGTAATGGAAAGAAGTGGTGAGAGAAAACTTCCTTGTTGGACTGTCCTCTCGGTTTGAAAATGACTTGACCTGCCACCTTCAATTTGCACATGGCTCTTTGTCTCTAACTATAGCTGCTTTACTTGAGCTATAATCTCATGTGGCACATCATCACATCTCAGACATTCCCATATGTGCTTACGTGGTACTAAGAAATTTAAATAAGTTTAGCTGCAGTGGACTAGCCTAAGTTTCAAGGTGATCTGGTGGTGTGAGTTAAAACTGCTGTGAGAGAGTTCCTGTTTAGAAGAATCACTGAAACTCTGTAATCTTACTCTATTTATGAGTTTTGCAGGCTTGTAGTTTGTGGTACAGGATGCACCTTCTAAGCAGTGGCGGCTCGTGGCTGTAAAGTATGGTGAAGAGCTATTACCTGTTCGGTTTCGAGCGACAGATTTAGGAACTTCTTTCTTTCTTTCTTTCTTTCTTTCTTTCTTTCTTAATCTGCTTACCCTCCAGGGTTGGTTTTTCCCTCAGACTCAGGCAAGCAGGCCCAACAAAACAACTTCTGTAGAGCTGGAGAGGAGCACAACCATGGAAATTCCTTAAACCATGATCGTTTGAAACTAGGATTGTAAGATTTACCGGAATGTTTCACTTCTTTTGTAGCACAAATTTGCAGCGATTCAGTAGGGCGATCAAAACGTAGAACTTCATTCTGATCTTCGTTTCTCCAACGTGAAAAGGGTGTTTATAATAAAATGCACACTATGTCATAAATAGGATACATATTTAAATAACACAGCACAATACTATGAATGAACCACGATGCGTAAGTACTCGTACTTCACACAGGATGACGCAGGGAAGACGAAAAATTCCGCTCTTCCGACAACTTCACTAGCACATTCCGCTATGTGGAAAGTACGAGGGTGACGTCACGGTTGTCATGGCAACCGCCAAGGCCAAGCGCTACGAGGGAGCATTTGGTAGGTAGAGGCAGCTGCGGAATCTCTCGTCTTCACTCAGTCTCACGTGCCGTACTGTGGCCAACAGCCGGTGCTTTCGTGAGTTCCCCTGGTTCTCATCAGGTGATGAGGTGCTCCAAATGCCGTACAATAAAACATTTTCTTTCCATAAAACCAACAAATATCATAAGAAAAATATAATTCATTATGGTAAAAATAAGTGGTGAAGTGGCACTTCACCTACTTCACCTGAAAAGCCGCCCCTGCTTCTAAGAGAGCATGTCCTTAGAGAACGACGAACACAAAAACATCAGGTGACTGAATCCCTTCTGGGCCATGGCCTACAAGGCAAAAAAAAAAAAAAAAATAATCACTTTTCCCTTTGTGAAAATCAAATGTTCATAAAATATGTCTTGGTCATCCATCTACAGCTATTAATTTCAGATGACCGCCAGCCATAAGACACAGCCTGCATAGTTGCTAGGTAACATTGTCTGGCTATCCATCCATACTTTACATCACAGCCTGCATGGTTGCTAGGGTTACACTTCCACCACGGTAACTTCCGTAAAACAAATTTTCAGATGACATACTTATGTCAACTTGTAGAGTTGGATGATGGCTGTGACAGCCAAAGCAGTTAAATTTCTGATCTTAGATGCATTCTCAATCTGTTGGAAATGTTCCATCTCATATTAGTTGAGAACAAGACCACTGATGATCATGTATCATTTCCTGCCTACCGTATTTTTTGGACCATAAGATGCACTTTTTGTTACAAAAAATACTGCCTAAAATATGGTTGCATCATATGGTCTGAAGGTCTATCGTATTTAGAGACTGAGTATATGTGATTTTCTACATCAGTACACTGATGAATCATCAGTTGACCACTTTTCTTACTGCAGTTAAGAAACAGCAGCTGTGGTATACCTGCATTTGGTTAACAGGAATGCGAGTTGACAGGGAATTCCTAACAAAACAGCTTGCAACCCCTTTCCACCGTGCCTCCTTATTGTATCAGCCAAACACAAAGAACTTCAACCTTAACCAATGTTATAGGTAACCTTGAAGGAAGGTTAGAAAGAAAATATTTCACTTTGTAATCATTAGCAAGTTCCAGTAGTGGCAAGTTGTGGTAGTGGCCATTTACTGTCAATATCAGTTGTATGGAAGAGGTTTTCTTACAACATAGGCCTAGCATTTAAATTAAAAGTTGTGGAATATGCAAAAAAATGTATTTTTAATAGGGCAGGAGAAAGACAATTTGGATCTCTGGCAACTGAGAAAATGATATGCGAATGGCAAAAACAAGAAAATCACATGTTGAAACTGGGGGGGAAGTAAACACTCTTTTAGGAGGCTTGCTGAAAAGTGGCCTCTTCTAGAGTCAGAAATGAAGGAATGGGAAATTATTTTTTCCCTTAAATTTTGTCCATTGTGTCTTATGGTCCACAGCATCTTATGGTCGAAAAATGGTGCCCTAAGATGTAATAGGGACGCCATTTTAGCCTCATGCTAGGGACAACGAATGCCAACAGTAAAGCATCATTTTCTGATGGTTCTGATAATAGGAAGCCATAATTCACTGAGGTTGTAGCCTGTATACCTGAACACCCAGATGAGTTCAACCGCGATACAGGGCACCATTTTAAGTTCTTAGATGCTTTCCCTTAGCAACCTTTGATGCATCATGTTTCATTTTTTCTATTTTCTCCTGATGAAGAAAGGCAAGGTTCCTTTTGAAATGCATTGAGTGTGTTTATATAGTTCACTACATGGCATAAATCCAAAATATATATCATGAATTGATCATTCTGTTGTTTTTACCCTTTAAAACACTTTTCACCAATCATCAGTCCTTTAGTGGTCTGCTATGTATGATATTTAAATTTAGGATATTAAGCATAACTCGATCCGGTTCCTCTTGTTACCATTACTGTTCATCTTCACTTCATTAAATTATTAATCTATTCTGACCCCAGTGATGTAGCACATAGCATTTGTTGATGAGAAAGATCTCTCTCATCCATATATATAACTGAAATCTTGCAGTAAATTACAGTGTTTGTTATGGCACTGCTTGTCCATTGCTATTGCACTGTGAATGCAAGACTGGGAATAACTCATGGTACACCCCTAGAATATTCCTTGTATGGAAAATTAAGATACACTTTAGGACATGTTCTGTGGCAAAATTAATGTATGACTTTTGATTGTCTGTGCTTGATAGAGGCCATGTTTGCTTGTTTGTTTGTAGCACAACTAGGGGAGCCCTTCATCATACCACCTCCGTTCAACCTCTTGTCTGCATACAAGGACTCACACAGTATTATACCACTCATCTTTATCCTGACACCTGGTGCTGATCCCATGTCGCTGCTACTCAAGTTTGCTGATGACCAGGTGCGTATTTGACCAGAGATATTTGTACATGTACCTTCCTCTGAAGACATACTATGTGATGAGATATGCGTATGTACTTCCAGGGTTTTGGAGCCAGCAGACTGTACTCCTTATCACTAGGACAAGGGCAGGGGCCAATTGCAGTAAGACTGATTGAAGAAGGAGTTCGCAATGGTACTTGGGTCGTTTTACAGAACTGCCATTTAGCAAAAAGTTTCATGCCTTCTCTTGAAAAGGTTAGTAATATTATTGTTCTTTCATTTTCCTTTCTATTATATGTGGCAAAATTATATATTGTATAATGGAAGATATAGAGTAGTATTAAAACCAAGAGAAGTGACCACGATACGACTATGGAGGCAAGTGGGATCAAACCCCACAGTCGGCTGTCCTGAGAATAGTTTTCTGTGGTTTCCCATTTTCACTTTCAGTAAAATGCTGGGACAGTCCCTATTCAGAGTCTCCAGCTGATTCCTTCCACCATCTTATCCAATTTCATTCATTCATTCATTCATTCATTCATTCATTAGCTCCTCAATTGAGGTTGGTGTCAGGAAGGGCATCGGGGTGTAAAAACATGCCATAGAGAACAGAACTTGGTCCAATCTTATTTAGCTTATATATCTAAGATATGCCTGCCAAACTTTCAAGAAAAACTGGTTATGCCGATGATTGGGCACTTGCTACTAGAGATACAACATTCAAGAAATCCGAGATGACTCTAATGGACAACATTAAAGAGTTGGTACAATACTTAAAGTTGGAGAGACTTAACACCTAATGCCAACAAAACAGAACTATGTTGCTTCCATCTAAGTGCAAGATAGTTAATAAGGAATTGCAGGTGTAGATTGGAAATCAATTATTGAGACATAATAGATTCCCTAAGTATTGTAGCATTATTAATATTCTGACAGCAAATGAATGTGCATTATATCACCGCATTGGTTGTGGGATGGAAAGACTTGAAACTGTTTTCATCCAGAATGCTGCATGTATATTTTATATCCACTACCTGTGAGTAACGGAACATGTACTGGACTTGTCTGCCATCTAACAGCATGAATTTAAATTGTGGGCTTGTCTGAGAGCCCGTAGCTCTGTGTGTGTGTGCTACTAACCAGAGTGAGACTTCGCCTCCAAGCAGTAACTCGCCCGTCTTGTTGCTGAGTTGTCGTGCCTGCTCCTGGCCTGGACTGTAATGGCTGCCAGGCTCTATAACGGCCGTCATTTGATACGGGCTAAAGGACCTGTTTTCTTCTCTTTACAGTGTCCCTGTACGCTGAAGTAATATGGTTGATGTTAATTTTAAAATGTGACTGTGCTGAGTAATCTTCTGTACTCCGGTAAGGACTTGATTTTTGATCACCAAAATTATTTCTTCATCCTGCGCGAGTATACTTAATTAATTTTCCAGTCAGAAGAAGGTTGGGATGACTTCTATTGTACAGTGTATGTTCTGATTTACTACAGGAATATAACATAAATAAAAAACTAATATCTTTTAAGTGTTTGAAATCATTTGCGTGTGCTTCGTTGGTTAACTATGTTAAATATTTCCATTCAAAATTCATGGCCTGGCATGGCATTCTAAATTATTTGTGTTCATCTGGAAATTACCTGTGTAATTATCCATATCTAAAGGCATTGTCATATGAAAAGTGCCATAGAGAATGCTCGGTTGTTTTAATTTAATATTTATATTTCGTTATTATTTTTATTAATTTTTTTCTCCATCATCTTGCCTCTGTTATTTCTGTATTTTAATTTACAAAGAGCGGTGCACTCACTTTGGGTAATAAAATTATTATTTCCATAAGTATGATGTAAGATTTTGTTATGTAATTTAGGGAAATAGTTGTATTCAATTCTGAGGGAAGTATTGTGAAGTTTGAATTGATGTTGCTTTAATTATTGTTCTATTTCAGTTGCTTGGGTCATTTTTTCCTTGGTAATCTTCATCTTATCTCAGATTCTGCCCACTGCGTTTTGTTGTTAAATAGCATCAGTTCGACGGATTGTTTGTTGGTGTTTGAACATGTCCGTGTCTCAGGTCTGGAATCAACTGTTATAATGTAAACGTTGAATATAAATCCTTTGAATTTTAACTTGATGGTTATGTGAGATGTGCGATGTGACATCTTGATAATTTTACGAGATTTTTGAGGGAATTTAATTTTGACCAACGTTTCAAGCTTCGTAGTATGGAATTCAAGTCTCAAAAGGGTTGTTCTGATTATAAAGACAGTGTAAATGAAACATCACAGGCTACACAGATTTAACTGTGCAATATTTGTTAAGAGTATGAAATATTGTTACTGGTAACTTAGTAAGAGAAAAGGTTTTATGGTTACCTACAGGAAGTGATTGTAAATTCTGATTTTGTGTTTTCTTAAATACCCACTTAATTACAGCATAAAATATATAAATAAGCTAATCGATAAACATACTAACAAGCCCATGACTACATTAACGAAAGAGTCAAAAAGTAAGAAAAATATGTGACATTCACATTTAGCAATAATAATATACACATAAACACCAAGGTCCTAAGAAAACAGAACCTGAAAATTGCTTTCAAAACCAGCAACACTAATGAAAGAATATTATTTATCTCCCACACCGTAAATACTAACAATAAATACACAAATTCTGGGATATATAAACTGGAATGTCAGGGATGCGGTTAAAGTTACATCAGACAAACTGGTAGGAACTTCCTCATAAGATATACAGAAGATCGCAACGCTTTAAAATATAATAGTTTCTCTATGATGAGTGATTATCACAAAGACTATAATCACAATTATACTACAATAGATCAAGATCTAAAATTTCTACAACATGAAAGAGAAGGTCCACTACTCAACATTTTAGAGAATTTTTACATCAATATGGATCAGTATAAGAACCCAGCCCTCAACTTAAATGAGGTAAATTTAAAAAAAAAGCCACAATGTGGGAAACTTTTATTCCGATCATTTGTAGTAAAATACTCACAATTATCACACTCGGTTTCAGTCACCGCCCCCAATATTCTGCACACTCCCATTCTCCCACCCATTTATGCTCTTTCGGCAGTGTTCACCACTTCTAATACTGCATCATCTGTCGAATGTCCTCTCTGAAAGCCATGCTGACGAGGTGACAAATCCCCAGCTCACTGAACTGCTGAGAGTATTCTGGGCTGTAGGAGTTTTCGAAACCTTTTCCTGCAGTATCAAACATACAGAGGTCTATACTCCCCAGACTTCCCTTTGCTGATCAAAACTAACCGTGTTTTGTTCCATCAATTGCTAAAAATACCTGCCATGTGGCAATTGTTGTACATCTCCAGCAGCAGCAGCAGTAGTAGCGATGATGATATAATAATAATAATAATAATAATAATAATAATAATAATAATAATAATAATAATAATAATAATAATAATAATAATAATAATAATAATAATAATAAGTAACGGGGATACCCGTGGAATGCAGAAGTGAAAGAAGGTGCGGGCTGGAATGGGTCTAACTACAAGGCCGAGATATGAATTAAAATTACATTAAAGGTTATATTTGCGAAAATAGCAAAACTTAACAATTTTCACATAAAATTTCAAACTTTAACAAATAACAAGAAGTCAAGTCAGGTACAAGACCAGGAAAGGCAAGATTTAGAGACAATTTAACAATCTGGACCTAAAACCCTAATTTTTACAATTCCTGAGCTCTCAGCTCAATTTTACCAAGGTACATTCTTGTCCAAAGGGCAGAAAACCCCTTCATTCAAGGAGCCTTTGCTCCAAAAACCATACCAGGCCTCCTAGAGGCACTTTTGCCACATATAAAAGAGCTGACCCGCTCTCGATTTTGTGAGCCTATCAAAGGCCACAACAAACTTTACCATTAACTGCCCTCAAGGCACACTTACAAAGAAACAGGGGTATCTTGTACCCAACCTACTGGGCTTTAGTAGAAAAATAACAGGTTAAGTTAATGGCCCAAAATGCAAAATGAATGGAGGCGTGAACTTGCCCTCCTAAACACACATTTTAAAACCTAAAAGGCACTAGGCCGATGAAACAGTGGCTATTCCCAAGCTATGGAGGTGACTCGTATACAGAATAAATTTAACACATTAAGGAAGAGTAGAAAAACGGTTATGAAAACGTAGTCACCTCAGATCCAAAATGCCACGAACCTGCTACGCAGGCATAGCAGGGGGAGAGGTGATACTCCCAAGTGGCACGTCCTAGGTGGCGGATAGGGGGGTCCTAACTGGCTTGCCGGCGGACTTGAGGGAAATAAAATACCTCTCGCGGACCAAACACACCCCCCCCTGTGGGTGGGGGAGGCTGACAAATAATACACCCACGGTATCCCCTGCCTGTCGTGAGAAGCGACTAAAAGGGGCGACCAAGGGATGATTGCATTCAAACCATGAAACTACATGTGATTAGTACCACCACGTGGAGAACACCAAGGGTCGCTTTTACTTGTGCATAGTACCACAATATTAGGTATGAAATAGGTTTATGATTGGTAGCACCTAGGAGCACCGTGCGGTCGGCTTTTGCAGTACCTGTGATTAGTACCACCATATGAGCAGAACCATGGGATGATGGATGCCATGGTTCTGCCTTACCTGTGATTAGTACCCACTATATGAGGAACACCACTGGATAGGGGAAGGTCCCTGTGGTTAGTACTCTTATGTGATGAACACCATAGGTTTGCGTTGCCTGTAAATGGCGCCGCAAAGTGGGAAAAACATAGGTTTGTATTATACGTCAAATTTCATAACCTCTGAGTAGTACAACAGTGTGTGGAATACCGCAAGTCTCTGCTACTTTTGATTAGTACCGCAACAGGACAGATACCATGGTTCTACATTACTAACGATAAGTATCATTCTGAGGGGCCTTTGACCTGTATATTGGACCCATTTAGACACCAAGCATCCTCGATTCAGGATTGTGCTTTGGAAGTGGTCCCTTGGTCAATAATACTATAAACTATGGTAGTTTTTTGAGTCTGATCCACTGATTGTCTTAAATTCATGTTCATTCATTCATTCATTCATTCATTCATTCTTCATGACATTTTTTATATTTTTTATATTTTATATTTTTTATATTTTTTATATTTTGGTCAGTGGATGATTTTGAACTTTTACTTTATCATTTCATTTCGTACCATTAGGGGCCTATGACTGCAATGTTAGGCCCCTTTAAACAACAAGCATCATCATCATCAAATCAAAAATGAAGGGGAGCTCAAGAGGGTAAAGCACTCTCTATCCCCGATTTACAGTTAAAGATATATGTTTTTACAGAATTCTACATGTTTAAGAGATAGGTTACATGGTAAAGGTTTCGGACCTTCCCCGCGGGTTGAACTGCTGAGCTAGCAAGAAATCAAGATGTTAAGCGGCCATTACCTTACTGAAGATCTGCTGCCTGAAGAAAGAGGCGCTTCCCGCCTCCCGCTATACGTCCATACACTAAGTTAGATGTTGATGATGTGGCCCAGAGGCAAGAAAATCAGCAGTTTTTATACCCTCGGGGAAAATTCGAGACCTTCATGAATAAAACAGCCACACCCACAGGCTTTTATTGGCTAGCTAAAAGTTACACATCAAAATCGGAGAAGAAAGACACGGTTGGTCAAAAATTAATTACAGAAATTCTGGATTGGCTCAATTCAAAGCTGGTGGAAAGAAAAGATTAATATTGCCAACCCGCAAATCAATGAACAAAATTTAGTAAAGAGAAAACTTATGAATACAAAATTTCTTCCAGAAAGTTCCTTCACTTCGCGCCAGGGTGCATGATCATAGTTTTTTAGTAGAGACATCTATAAAAGAATGTCCACACTTCTTGATCAATGGAAAACAAAACAAGTTAAAATCCACACAGTATTGACAACTTAATCACAAAATTTACAGTAGTGACATCTTCTGAGAAACTTATGAGTTGATCCAGTTTTTAAAGTTCAGAGTTTCTCCTGTAGAGGAGGATTTATTGGCGCAAGATTTAAAACTGCGGCGTAGGGGTGTACCGCCCAGTACAATAATAATAATAATAATAATAATAATAATAATAATAATAATAATAATAATAATAATAATAATAATAATAATAATAATAATTGTTCCGAGGGTACTGTGGAACAGCAGAGGTGAAAGAAGGTGCGGGTTGGAATAGGTCTCAACTACAGAAGCACGAAAGATGAATTAAAATTTTAACAAGGTTATATTTTCAAAACTTAACAATGGTAGCATAGAATTTTGAGCATACAACAAATAACAAGTTAAATCAGGTACACAATTTAGAGAATATTTAACCGGTTCCCACTAGGGGAAATAACAAAGACAATCAGGTATACAGCCGCTGTACCAAAAACCAGTTAAGTGATTTTTACATATATTGGGCTACGGCCCGAATTCATTAACTCTTGAGCTCTCAGCTCACAATCACAAAAGCTACAGGGCAGAAAACCCCTAAGTCAAGGAGCACTTGCTCCTAATTACAATGTTAAAGAAAAGAGCAGAACCGCTCTCAATATTACCAGCCTATCAAAGGCTACAACCTTCATTTCAGACTGCCTTCAAGGCACACTAAGAAACAGGGGTATTTGATACCCAACCTTTACATGAGGAAAACAAAACATCAGGTTAAATTACTGGCCCATAATACAAAAATGAATGGAGGCGATAGCTTACACTCCTACACAACGTTTGTGTCAAAAAACCTATGTGGCGCTAGGCCGATAATACAGGGGCTAATCCCAATCTAGGAAGGTGACATGTATGAGAAAACTTACTATATTAAAGAAGAGAAGAACGGTTATGAAAACGTAGTCACCTCCTTTATCAAAAATGAACGGGAGTTTGAGAGGGTGAAGCACTCTCTATCCCCGCTTTACAGATTTGTAATTTGTAGATAGACAGAAAAGAATTTACATTTTAAAAGGGTAGGTTACATACTAAAGGTTTCGAACCCTCCCCGAGAGTTAAACTGCTGAGCTAGCAAGAAATGAAGATGTTAACAGGCCATTACCTTGTAGACGAACTGCTGCTTGTTGAAAGAGGCGCTTCCCACCCCCTGCTACATAATCACACACTAAGCAAGTTGTCGATGAAGTGGCCCCAAGACCAGAAAATCAGCAGTTTATATACCCTCGTGGAACATTCGAGACCTTTCATGAATGATAACAACCCACCCACAAACTTTTATTGGTCGGCTAAAGATTACAAGTCAAAACTGAAGAAGAAATCTAGGATTGGTGGAAAATTAATTTAGAAAATTTAGGATTGGCTAAATTTAAAACTGGCGGAAACAGAGATCAATATTGCCAACCCAAAAAATGAAAGAAAGAAATTTAACAAAGAACAAACTTATAGATACAAAATTTCTTCAAAAACAGTTCGTCCACTTCGCACCAGGGTGCACGGTTATAGTTTCTAAGTAGTGACATCTAGAAGAGGATGTCCACACTTCTTGCTACAGAGCAAACAAACACAAATCGAAATAGACATAGTTCAGAACACTTCAAAATTTACAGTAGCGACATCTTCCAAGAAACCTTCGATTTAATACAGATTTTAAAGTTCAGAGTTTCTCCTGTAGAGAGGTTTCAACTGGTGCAATATTTGAATTCGTGGTGTGGAGGTGTACCGCCTGGTACAATAATAATAATAATACAACCTGTGGCATTAAAGTTTGGTGAATGAAGTCAGAACGGTCGATCCGGCAACACTGGCGACACACAACGCTGCACCTGCATAGCAGCAGGTTTTGATCATGTGCTCTCAACGTTGTTCACTTGAGCATCGTGTATGTGCCGTGTAAAACCTGTCTGACACAGTGCGAGTTTAGTCCGTTGGTTCTGAACTGCGAACAGAAACATGAACGACCAAAAGATCGGTGTACAGTTTTGTTTTAAGCTCAGCAAGACAACGAAAGAAGCACATGCGATGCTGGTACATGTTTATGAAGATCAAGCACTGTCCTTGAAGTGTGTGTACGAGTGGTTTGCCCGTTTTCGAGGAGGCTGGGAAGGTGTTTCTGACAACTCCCGTAGCTGAAGACTGGCGAACGCCATCAGTGACGAAAACATTGAGAAGGTGAGGACATTAATCATAAACAATCGGCGATTAACTGTGCGCATGATAGCGGATGAACTGCAGATTAACTGTGAATCCGTACGACAAATTGTTACCCAGAAGTTAGGGAGGAAAACGTGTTTCGTCTTGTGCCACATCACTTGACTGACGATCGGAAGCAGGTACGTTTAGAGGCTTCACAGGATTTTGTCAAAACGGCAGATGCGACACAAAATTTCTTGAACTGTATTGTCACTGAGGATGAAACCTAGTGTCTCAGGTACGACCGTGAAATGAAACGGCAAAGCATGGAATGGCATTCTCCGGGATCCCCTCGTTGGAAATGGGTCAGAGCCGAAAAGTCACGAATCAAACTCGCTTTGAAAGGAAAGAGATTTGACGATATTCCTGAGATCCTACGAAACGTGACAAGGCTTTTGAACACCATCCCAAAGGAAGGCTTCTTGCAACGTTTCCAGAACATGTATCGCCGATCTCAGCAGTGCATAGTTATGTGAGGGGACAATTTTGAAGGACAATAAGGTCACTGTCGTGCATTGCTCATCTATGTTGATAGTACAGGACTATTAACCAAACTTTGTCACAGGTTGTAATAATGATGATGATGATAGTGATATGATGATGATCATGATGATGATAATAATAATAATAATAATAATAATAATAATAATAATAATAATAATAATAATAATAATAATAAACAGTACCCTTCATGAGACACCAGACATCAACCCTCATACAACGCATCCCACTGTAAGTTGCTATAGATATATATAGGACAGGTGCGAATAAGGCGTAGACAAATAAGCACCCTCCGATCAACTGAGGTAAAGAGAAAAATGCTGAATGGCCTCTATGGCAGAAGAGGAAAGACTTCCAATGGTAGAGGGGCTGCAGGAAGCAGCTCTGCGGCTCACAGCCATAGTTTTAATGACGGACAGGGCAATGTGTCCCTACCTAATGAATATGAAGTAACAGTATGTATGATGGAAATGCCTTTGGAAAGAACTATTGGGCCACAAAGAAGGCTTCTGAAATTATGTAACAGTTGTTTATTGTGATATTTAATGGCCATAAACATTTTATAAAAGCATAGTGAACTGTGATTGATTGTCTTTTGTAGATATGCGAAGAATTCACCCCTGAGCGTAATCATCCCGACTTCCGCTTGTGGCTAACTTCATATCCTGCTGATCATTTCCCAGTGTTGGTGCTGCAGAATGGAGTAAAGATGACCAATGAACCTCCTAAGGGCCTGAGGGCAAACATCATCAGGTTTGTATATCATTTCTGACCTTGTATGTGTTATATATTAAAGTACTGTAGGCATTGTAGCTTCCCCCATACTCTTAGCCTTCATTGTCATACTACTGTCTTGCCTATACTTCCTTTCATGAAAACCCCCTGTGGGTGGGGGATGCAGATGAAAAATACACCCACGGTATCCTCTGCCTGTCGTGAGAGGCGACTAAAAGGGGTGACGAAGGGATGATTGTATGAGAACCATGACACTACTTTTGATTAGTACCATCACGCGGGAAAAACCATGGGTCGCCTTTACTTGCGAGTAGTACCACTATGTTAGGTACACAATAGGTTTGTGCTTAGTAGCAGCTGTGAGAGGGTCACTGTGGGTTTCCAGTACCCATGAGTCGTACTCATGTGAGCAACACCGTGGGTCTGGGCGTTGCCTGTGTTTAGTACTACTATATGAGCGACACCGTGGATCTGCATTGCCTATGATTAGTACCCACTATGTGAGGAACACCATGGGAGTACCGGCACCCATAATTAGTACACCTAGGTGAGGAACCCCATTGGTTTGCATTGGCTATGAGTGGCGCCATTGTGTGAGAACACCATAGGTCTGCATTACCTGTACGACGTACAATACTTGTTAATAGTACCATCTTGTGTGGAACACTGTGAGTCTTTGCTACTTTTGATCAGTAGCTTTTTTGGTTTCATGTCCATCCATTCATTCTTCATGACTTTTTATTTTTATTTTTTATTTTGGTCGGTGGATGATTTTAAACTTTTTGTTTTAATTTCATTTCGTACCATTAGGGGCCAATGACCTCGATGTTAGGCCCCTTTAAACAACAAGCATCATAATCATCAGCATCCTTTCATGAAAGTACAAAGCCGTCTCTGTGCTTGAAATTGCTTTGTAGAATCTTATTTAGAAATAACTACTTGAAGAATAACTGTTCCGCTGGGCTGAGTAACTCAGACTGTAGAACTCCTGTGGGACAAAATTCTGGATCAGCATCTCCAGAAACTGTATATGTTGTTGGTGGGATACAAACATTATTATTAATATTACTCTTCCTGTGCCAGGTAAGTCATTTATACCTTTCACTTTCTTGTGCAAGTCTCTTCAATTACTTCTTTCCCTTCCAATCTCCCTTGCTGAAATATTATTCGAACAATATTAGATTGTAAGGCCTTGGGAGACTTAACATCCTCCTTTCATAGTTCTTTGTGTTCTTGACCTCATAGCAGGTATTATTATTATTATTATTATTATTATATTTGCCTTTATATGTAGTGGCGAAGTTAGGACTCATGGTCCTGTCTTACACTTAACCACACTTCATTAACATTGTACATCTGAGAGCAATATTCATAATCTTATCTTAAAACTACCATTACAAACTATGAAACAAAATAACATAAACTCTATAAATATAAATATAAATATAAATATGCAGTTAACCAAACAGCTATGAAAACCCACTAACAATGTTTACACAGTATCAATCAATCAATCAATCAATCAATCAATCAATCAATCAATCAATCAATCAATCAATCAATCAATCATACTAAGAGGTTACAGCACATAGATACAAGTGAGTGGGATGCATGGAAAGGACCCTACCAAAGGACAAGGACAGAGATTCGACATGTTTTTTTACAATAAGCTCAAGGGAATACAGCAATTCTACTTATGACAGAAAACGAGACATGAAAATAAAGCTAAAATACCATTTAACTGAAACGATAATAAATATTTTTGGTAAAAACGAATTGACAAAACTATGTTATGTTATGACAAAGGGAATGAGTAGGAGAAAGCTTGAATTCTGACCTTGACTGCCTCCTTTCCTTCTCTTTGGCCAACTTTGTCTGTGATGTGACAAACCAAAGCCTTCTTATGTTCTGCTAATGAAATGGTGGTGTGACTTAGTGGCTAGAAAATGATGTGAAAAGAAAACAAAAAATGTAGAAGTCTTAAAAAAAAAAAAAAAAAAACTGCGGTATGTTTATTCTAAACATGTACAGTAGTTTGTATATGTATTGTCCTTATTTACTTTAACCTAAAACAAAAATGTTTCTTGAATACAAAGAAAATATTTTAATTATTATCTAAAATTTTCATTATCTGAAACTACCTTTCCCTCCCTTTGTTGTGGTTAACAGAGGTTCTACTGTAAACGAACTTTTAATAAAACAAAATAATGGGGTGGCGAGATGATACAATGTAGAAACTCTCATGAAAAAGAAATTAGCCCAAATAAATTGTACCACCACAACCCAGTATTTTCATTTTCTGTGGACTGTCCAAGTAGTTGAATTGGTTAGGTCTTCTCCTTCTGTGTTCAAGATTACAGTATCAGATCTCAGCACAGTCATTTGGTATAAACTCCTTAACTTAACATTATTAAAGAAAACTAGTCCAAAATGTCCAGTTTTTTTGTTGGTGAAATGTAATATTTATTATAAACATCAGCTATGCACTACAAGGCAACAGTGAGGAATGCGGTACTATACATGTCCAAGATGATGGCACTAGGACAAGAGCAACTGAAGTAAGAAAAGAGAAAATTTGTGAGGAAGATACTGGGACCAAAAAGGTGGAGGTGAAAGATGGGAATTAACATCAAGGGATCGAACTGTACTGAAACATAAGGAAGATTTCAGAAGAAATAAAATTCAAATGAGCAAGATTTGCCGGACATGTGATCAGGATGGACATGGAGAGATTGATTAAAAAAGTACAATGGGTTGGACAGGATGAGGATGATGATGATGATGATGATGATGCTTGTTGTTGAAAGGAGTCTAACATCTAGGTCATCAGCCCCTAATGGTACGAGATGAGATTAAATGTAATGACAAAATTCCAAAATCCATCCACTGACTAGAATTCAAAAAGATGAACTTATTCAGTGGATCTGACCTGCAGTGCACCTCCTTCCCGTACAATAACTTAAAACAATGGTGTAAAGTGAACTAGGGACTGCTTCCAAAGGAAAATCCTAAATCGATGATGCTTGTTGTCTAAAGGGGTCCAAAATCTAGGTCACCAGTCCCTCATAATGGTATTAATTGCTGGTGAAGTAGAACAATGGTTTTCCACATACAGTGGTACTAAACATGCGTACTGTAAACCCACGATGATACTAATCACAGACCCTTGGTGTTCCTCAAATAGTGGTACTAATCTCAAGTAAATTTGACCCATTATGTTTCTTGCGTGATGGTACTAATCACAGGTAATCTCAGAGTTCAAAATCCATCATCCCTTGGTTGCCCCTTTCAGTCGCATCTTACAAAAGGCAGGGGATACTGTGGCTGTATTCTTCTTCTGCACCCCCACCCACAGTGGCTAGGGCAGGAGAAAAGATTGGAACGATATGGGTTATCAAACTCTGGAAGGACTGGACTAAGATAGGGATCAAGATGGAAGGGACAGAGAACTGGAGAAATAAATATACTCCAACCAATATGCCAGAGCTCAGAGACAGAGAAAGGAACAGGATAGGGAAGCACCAGTGGGGGAGACAAGAAAAGAGGATACTGAAAATATCAGCTGAAGAATGGGAGAGAAGAGGGAAGATCATATTTTTATTTTGTTGACGACATGAAATTGTGTTACATTTTGAACATGTTTATAACTAAGATACATTTACATAAGGTGTAAGGTAGAAACTGGTATTATAATGACAAATGTGAAATTATTAATACTGTACAAATTTTATATTTAATTTACAGTGAGTCAAAGAGGCCTTCTTACTAAAGGTTATTATGCTTTTGGCACATTATGCTTTCTGTTACTCTTCATGAACAGAGAATGTGAACAGCTGATACTTAATTCATTCACACTTTTCGCCATTCTCTGCACTGGACTGCGGGAGGCATAATTACAGTATTTTATGCCAGTTGATTTGAGAGGTCTGCTAACATATAATCATGGTGTATCGCCTCCTGAGATCTGGTGCAGAGCTTTTAAGTTTACATCCATAGGTGACCTGCGAGTCTGGGCCCTAACTAGGATGAAAACTAATACTGAAGATGGCACACACTGCTACTTCCCAAGCCAGAGAAATTAACCAGTGAAGGCTAAAATCCCTAACCACTCCCAGAATCGAACCTAGGACCTCTTATACCAAAGGCTAGAATCCTAACCAGTTAGCTACAGAGCTAGACAAATGAATTATGTATCCAGGTGAAACAAATATTGATTTTATTCCAATAATTCAGAACAATGCAGTCATATCGGATATCTATCTGTGAGTACTGTATTTACGCGATGAGGTTCTAGGAGGAGAAGATGATTCTCACACCGAGGGGCAGTACAGGTCATTTCATATTTTTCAAGTTTCACAATTGTATTATGAAATAGAAACTAAACATGAAACAATATACTAATAATAACAGTAATAACATTTGTATATTAGTTCATGGACATCATGGTATTTATCTGCAAAGTAGGCATTCTGATAATATTGTTTTTGTTTTTACCGTTTAGTCTGTTAGTTGGTAGGTTCAAATTTTAAAAATATTGTATATTCTTTTACCACCTCTATTTATGTTTGTTGATGTTTCCCCCATTTCCTGTACTTATCAGGCTTTCTTCTTATCCTATACTTATCCCACATCAGAACTGAAGATTTGTCAAGATGGCCACCCTCCTGATGAAGCTGGCAAGCAGAAATGAGCTCATCAGGGGCTGAGAAGAGATGGCTGTAAAAGAACTGGGATTGATGGGGAGGGAGCCTGTCTATTTGAAGATGGCAGTGTGTGGAGACTGTCCTTATCCTTTTGTGTTTCCGTGTTCGTCGTCGTCTCCTATTTCTGTTGCTCCCTCTTCCCACACTCGCCTGCCATTGTGCTCGTCCTATTAAATGTTAGTTTCTTATCCCCCACTATCTTTCTCTTAAATGTTATATACGCGGTCTGTAAATAAAGTAGTGGCAATATTGATGGAACGCAGTATTTAATGAACTAACAAGTGCAATTGCATTACATTCCTTCATTGTAGCCACCCACAAAGTCTAATGCCGTTTTCAAAATGTCGGGAAGCCGTAGGGTCCATTGGCAAGGTGTTCTCTGTTCATGACAGCGACAGAGACCCTACTGTGTGGAGTACAGATGCCACGTCAGGAAATTGGCAGCCTTGGAGGGGTTCGTTCAACTTTGGAAATGGGTCGAAGTCACAAGGATTCATGTCTGGTGAGTACGGAGGATGCTCCAAGACTTTCCAATGCCACCATTGCAATGACAGCTTGACATTGTTTACGACATGACAACGTGCATTGTCATGCAACACATTAGGGTAATCATCTCGCAATAAACGTGGATGTTAGTGCTGCATAGCCGGACGCAGATGTTGCTCTGGAAATCGACAGTGCTAGTCACTGTTGACGGTCTGTGCCTCACGCAAAGCATGCATCAGAATAACACCCTCATAGTTGTATGCCACAATCAGCATTACCTTCACCCAACTGGGTCCCTGTCAAAATTTCTGTGGACGTGGTGAATCTGGCTAACTCATTTATTCAATTGACGCTTTAATTCATGCCCACTTTTCTTATCAAGGGTGGCAATACACTGCAGAAAAGCATCCTCTTCGTTGCGGTATCTGTAAGTTATATATTAAATTGACCATCTAATCAATACAATAATCTTTTTTTTTTTTTTTTTACATGTTTTGCCTAGTATGAAGGCATCATCAGCCATTGTCTTAACCTCAGAATAAAAATAAGCACTTGATTAACATATAATAAGATAATTTAAAAAATCATGAAGAGACTTAAACTAAAATTAACATTAAAAATAACAATGTTGGTTTTAAATTTTTTTTACAATGTGAAGAATTACAAAGGTGATAGTATTAAAATTATTGATATTAAAAGGCTGCTATTACCAGTAAAATGGACAAAGCAACAGACTGTGATGAACAAGTAGTTTTGCTATAAAATTAAGTTGAGTAATTGGCGGTTACAATTAGACTCTGACGAGAATGACGATCAGTCATATTTATTCAAAAAGTAATATTGAGAAAATAATGTTGAAGGTTAGTCAAGAGATCACTATATTCCTTTCTAGGAGACAAAAAACGAAAGTCATAGGCATATGGTAGAAATGTAGAACACATTGATGAGAAGATTAGTTGTAGATTAAAGGTTGAAGAACAGTGTTAAAATTGGAACTCTGTGGACCATTTCAATTTGAAGCGATGTTAAAATGTTGTCTAGAATATGAGTTTATTGACAGTTGAATCTGTAAAAGGAAACCAGAAACAAGGTATTAACTGTGTGAAAAGATTTTTAAAAAGTTTAGCGGAGATCGTGTATACTTACCATTTCACGAGGTGAAGGTAACTTGTACGTTATGAATTAAGTGTATTGACAACTGTAGACTTCTTACTACAAGTGTTGTAGCTGTAGGTTTGTGTTGGAGGGGGTACTGTTTGCGGTGGCCTGATTATTGGCTTGTTCGTAGTGCTTGGAGGGGAGCTGCTATTGGTGGGAGAGAAGGAAGAGAGTGTATTATTGCGTGTGTTGTATCGGTGAGAAGCCATTGGAGGGAGCGATATTAGAGTGGGTGTGGCTATGGGTTTATTGGTTGCATTTGAATTAGAGGTACTAGCTGTGAGGGGAAGGGAGGGGAGTGTATTAGCTGCAGGTGGGAATGCTTAATAATTTGGGGTTGAAAATTTTTAAGAATATATTGGTGAGGGGAATTGAATTTTGTAATAGAATAAAAACCTGTTCATATAAGGGGCTTTTTTTAAAATCAATAATGTCGTTTAGATTCTTATCTTTATTGAAATGTTGGTTGAGGAAAATGAATAAATTTTCGTATTCTGTCATAAGTTTACTTTTATGAAATCTTTTGAGAATATGAAGAATTGTAGTGAATTTATGTCTTGTGTCCCTCATGTGGTTGGCCATTATTGTATTGTATTGTATTGTATTGATTGTATTGATTAGGTGGTCAATTTAATAAATAATTTACTGTTATTATTCTAATCTGTCCAGGTGGTTGCCAGCCAGTGCATACCGGTGCCATTTCTGTATTTTAGTTAATGTGAAACCCAACAGGACGCAATTTTCCTCATGATAAGGCATTTCGTCAGTATGTGCCACACCGTTTGATGACTGAAACCAACCTCTATGGATAATTTCCAGACAGTCCATTGATGAGACCACTCACGATGTCAATCTGATTTTGAGGAATGGATGGCAGATCTGTGTGGTGAAAATCCACAGTCTCATTCCAATCCATACAAAACGCCTTGATCCGTCGTGCTACCATCCTATATGGTAATGCATTCTCACCGCAGGCTTCACGTAATCCTCAATAACATTCTGATGCATTTTAGCCATGGACAACTTTGATTTTAATCCACAAACACTGATCTCCTTTTGAAACCATGCCTTAGAATGGTGAAGTCAACACACTTCTCTCCAACACCACACAGCAACAACACACCCAACTGTATGACCGTTAAATGCACACTACACACTGACAATAGCATTCTCATATCCTATTTGCGTATGCTTGATCTCCTGCGAGTGTCTGGACTACGTTGCCAACGCTCTATTTACAGCCCTCATATGTGGCACTCCTTTGGGTATTATTATTAATTAATAACCTATTTCTGTTCTTTATTTCAGATCTTTCACGAGTGATCCTATTTCAGATTCTACCTTCTTTATGAGCTGTAAGCAGGATAAGAGATTTAAGATTCTCCTGTTTGGACTATGCTTCTTCCATGCTTTGGTTCAAGAGAGACGCAAATTTGGTCCATTAGGCTGGAATATTCCATACGAGTTCAACGAAACAGATTTACGCATCAGTGTTCAACAACTTCACATGTTCCTGAACGAATACGAGGTAATACATTTGATTTGACGATGTTCAGTAATGAGTATGATGTTCGTGATAATGTCTACTGGTGTAACTGCCCTACATCAAGTGACTGTGTAGGAAAGGGCCACACCAAATTTAAATGTGTGGTTAGACTGCATAATTAAATTGAAGACAAGAAATGAAGTGGTTGAACCTATTCAATACAAGTAAATAAGAAATGTAGTGTTACATTCTTATTTGGTTAAAAGCAGTACCGGTTTCGACTAGCAATCTGCGTCATCATCAGCCGATTGGTGGTTGAAACCGGTACTGCTTTTAACCAAATAAGAATGTAACACTACACTTCTTATTTACTTGTATTGAATAGGTTGAACCACTTCATTTTTTGTTTTCAATTTAATTGTGATACAGTTCAATACGGAACATTATGAAATTTTTATCTTTAAGACTGCATAAGCGTAGTGTGGTTGGTCTGTATCTGTATGGAGAATACGATGACATGACAGTATTACCTGGTTCGAACCACACTGCCATCCCTCCTTCAAATAAACTGAGAATGATTAAGAGGGGTGACCTGGCTTAACACAGGGAAAATAGGCCAATATTCATTCGATTGTTATGTATGCTACAAACATTGTTGACAAATGCTGCACATATCCCAGTATTGGCATGCTTCAGAGCAATCAGAAGCAACTTCAATAATGTCAAAATTCTAATTATAACATTTTAAAATAAAATGTTCATAATTTCCTGCCTTTTAACGGTTTCCTTCATAACTCTCTTACTGTTTCACGGATAATTATGATTTTTTCAGAGTTTCCTCCCATAGTGTTGTACTACAATCTGTACCTCATTCAGATCAATGGGATTTAAATTAGATTTTATATAACATATTTATTTACAAAAATATTAATATTTTCTGGTGCTCGGAATAAAACCCAACAAAAAATCCGAATTACAGTCTATGTTAATGATTGAGGTTCATTTTGTAGCTGGAGGTATGATACACACTTTAAAAAAGGAAAAATACAAAAATTCTTATAAACTTGGAATTTAAAAGGGAAACAGTGATAGACTGTTAGAAAGGCAGGAAATTTTGAACTTTTTATTTTAAAATATTAAAATTATTAAATTATTAAAAGCCGGGTCTCTCCCCTTAAAGGAACTACGAAGGTATAGAAGACTTCTCTTTGGATTTCTCGGAGATAAGCAGTAGTATTATGTCTTTTTCAAATCAGCCATGGTATACTAATGCACTCCTACTTACTGAAGGCAGAAGGAGTTCGACTCTCGGAGTGTACTCGCGGTGGTCATCTGCGTGGCCTGACTGATCTGCACCGTAGTCTAAAACTTCTGAGTACCATTTTCCTCATTCTACAAAATGACGAGCAGTCAGTTGACCTTGTGTCCGGCTCTATGGCTAAATGGTTAGTGTGCTGGCCTTTGGTCACAAGGGTCCCGGGTTCGATTCCTGGCAGGGTCGGGAATTTTAACCATCATTGGGGCCCGGGGGCTGGGTGTATGTCTTGTCTTCATCATCCTTTCACCCCCATCACGATGTGCAGGTCGCCAACGGAAGTCAAATCGAAAGACCTGCACCTGGCGAGCCAAACATGTCCTCGGACACTCCTGGCACTAAAAGCCATACGCCATTTCATTTCAGTTGACCTTGTCATTCATTTTATGACGGGTAGTGGCATGTTTTATTGTGTTTAAAAGTGAATTTTTTTATTTTCAATTGTTATTTTATTAACTGCTTTGTATTCTATTTACTCTGTCTTAGTCTATCTTTGTGTATTTTTAATATGTTTTTAAACTTTTAATTTTCTTCTTTCCTGGCTGTATTTGCACCCATAAAACGGACACTTTCAAGATCTCTCAGGGTTGACTTCTCTGACTCGGAGAAAGTATGTCTGACGTTCCTGTACCAGATCTAATGGCACTTCACTTTTCCTTAAAGCAGCCTCAGCCTCAGCAGTTCGTTTCCATGTAGCCTTATGACGCCCTCTTTCTCTCTTCGGCTCTTCGATGGCAAGAGCTTTCTCTGCTAAATGGTGTTCATTTCTTTTTCTGACATGACCATATCAGCAAAGCTGTTTTTCTCCTTCTTGTTGCTGATGGGCACAATTTTAAAGGATCTTCGCTCATATTCATTGCGCACTTTGTCATGCAGTTTGACTCGCGCCGACCATCGCAACATCCGCATCTCTGTGACATGCATTCGCTGGTCATGCTTTTTCTGCCTTGCCCAACATTTGAAGCCATACATGAGGGCAGGCTGGGCAGTGGTTTTGCACACTTTGCCCTTTAATTTTACTGGCATCTGCTTATCACACAGAACACCAGTAAGAGACCGCCATTTCATCCAACGAATACTGATGCGGTGTTTGACATCTGCATCGATATTAACATCAGTTGTGATCACTACCTAATCCAAGATATTTGAACTTGTTGGTCATCATCAGTGGTTCTCCAGCAAGGAAGACAGTGTTGTGTGGGCCCGCTTGCCCTGGCTGTGCGAAGTTGAAGAACATGTACTCTGTCTTCTTGCGACTTATTCTTAATCTGTTTGCCTCTAGTATTACTCGCCATCGTTCCAAGACTGCCTCAACATCCTGATATGACTCACCTACCAAAACAATATAGTCTGCTTAAAGAGTAATAGATCAGTAAAATTAATAGGTAAGTAAAATTTAAAAATCCACCTTTTCAGTACTAATATTAAACTAGATAAGTTATAACATTTACTTGGAACTAGTTTCCAAAATTTAAATGCATAAAGAGTAGTCCACGGCACGTCTGTCATCAACTGCTCCGTCAGGTAGTTGATGACAATGTTGAACAGTACCGAGCTAACTGCCGACCCTGATGTACACCAACATCAACACAGCCCATTTGCTGCAATGTAGTTCATGTCCATTCAGTTGCACAACAGAAGACTTGGTTAAAGTGAAGCCAAATGCACTTGATGTCGCAAGGTTTTGGGCTTACATAGTTTAGTATGGCTCTTCGTCACTGAAAAATTTATATTATACTAGCAAGATACCTGTGCTTCGCTACGGTATTTTACTGAAATTTATAATTGAATGTTTAACATTTTCGGTAGTGGGCTGTCGGCTGGGCCCATAAAATATATCCTCAGTTTGTATATCAAACGGTTTTGGAGGAATGATTATTTAATTTCGGATGTAAAACTATTAATACTATAGAATAGGAATGATTAAAACCCTATGTTATTTAAAATCTAGGACGCCGAAGTGATCAACTTGCGCAATTGTGATTTGTACATCGAACACTATTAAAGGTGTAGAATGTTTTCTTAGATAACATCTAGCACATAGAAGACCAACCTCCATATACAACTTAAAGTTTGTACGTGAAACAGTTTCGGAAGAATGAATATTGTGCCATTTTAGAGTCGGTCCCTATCTAAACCACTTAGGGGAGAAATGTTTTGAAGTATACGATAATTGACACTTAGAACATAAAAACAACCTTTGTGTAAAATTACAACTTCGTAGGTCAAACGTTTTAGAGAAATGAAGAATTTCATTTACCCTTAGGGGTGGGGTGTTTTCAAATATCTCCTATTTCACACCTGGGATTTAAAATATATTCCGCCACTTCCAATTTTATCTTCGTACATTAAACGTTTTTGGAGGAATGAATATAGTGTTTAACGATATTAAGTCCCATTTAACTCCCTGAGAGGTTATTTTTTCAAACCTGATGTTACTTAATACCTACAATATAATCTAAAATGTTTACTTCGTACGTCAAGCGGTTTCAGAGAAATTAATATTTTTGTCATCAAACCTCACCCCACCTCCGCCAGTGAAAACCCCTCAGGGCTGTATTGTTTTAAGACCACTTCTTACTTGAAGTCTAAGACATATAGGAGCAACCATTGTCTGAAATTGCAGCCTCGTACGTCAAGCGGTTTCAGAGGAATATTTACTTGTATTTTGCCTGGGCGTTGATTGACAATCAGTGGATTTAGTAATTTGATAAAAGTAATCGTTCCTCGGCACTGCACTAAGACATTATCTGAAAATTCCTGGAGAGTAAAAACCCACCGAAAAATTGAGTTTCATCTACCCCAGTACCTCCTTGTAAACCACATTTGTCGTGTTCCTTTTTGGGGCTAAGATGACCTGGCTACTGGCAGAGCTAACTCTGGAACATGCTACATACAACTGTCCGTGTGAGAAACAGTCCTCTCTCAAGTCGATGTTGGCCAATTTCAGTGACTGTCCTTGAGATTTATTAATAGTCATTAATAGTCATGGCAACTGTATTCTTTTAAACTCGAACGGATATTCCGTTGGGATTAACGGTATTCTTGGGATGAAAACTGTCTCACCCCGAGCAGACCCAGTGGTTATTGTGGCTTCTACAATGTTTTTATGCAATGCTTTTACTTGTAGCCTAGTTGCATTGCACAATTTAGGTGAATTAAGATTTCTTAGTAACATTACAGGTGATCCGATTTTAAGAATGAGTTTATGTGATGGAAGAGCAGAAGGATTAAGAGTATTAAGAAATTCTATGGGGTAATGGATGGCGTCGTCCGTTTGGATCACTGAATCAAAAGACTTGTATTCAACGTCTTGTTCTTTGATGGCCTTTGATAGGAAGTCATTAATTGCGGCTGCTTTATCGTTCTTCGGAGTTAAGATGGCACGCTCGTGCAACCATTCTATGGGCTTCTCCTTGATGTTACTTATATCAGGATATACTCTAGAAATTAGCTCTGGTAGGGAGCTAACCACTGTACCCAAATCTGAGGGAATGGTGACTTTACCTTCGACTGAAGGGTAATTTCCATCGCCTATTTTCAGTAACATCTCAGTGAAAAGCACAGCAGATATATCACCTCGTAAATGGACCCTCATATTTCTATGAAATGTAAATTTCCAGATATGTTGCCACAAATATGAAGCCTTTAGGCACGATTTGACTTCATCTGCCCGTGTACCCCTAGGTATGACGGGTAATGTTTGGCGAAAATCTCCAGCTAACAGCACGGTAACCCCTCCCATTAAGCTATTGTTTTCTCTTATATCTTGTAATGTTCTACTGAGAGACTCGAATCTGCCCTTGTGTGCCATTGTGCATTCACCCCAAATTATTAGCTTACACTCTCTCAAAACTTGCGCCATGTTACTCTGTTTGGAAATATTACACATAGGTGTCTCTATTCGGATCATGTTCAAGGGCAGTTTGAAAGCAGAGTGGGCTGTTTTACATCCTTCCAGCAGCGTAGCAGCAATGCCTGAAGAAGCAACAGCCAAGGCTATCCCACGATTTTTTTTCTTTTTCTTGCCAATAAAAGATTTATGACAAATGTCTTACCAGTGCCCCCAGGAGCGTCTAAGAAAAATGTCTGATCTATATCTCTTTCGGTGCTTTCTAAAATTTGGTCATAAACATAGGACTGTTCATCGTTTAACGAATTTTCGTTAGCACTTACAAACTGTGCTAAAATATTTGCATCGTAGCTGATCTCCCGGAGGTAGTCTGTGTTTTGTAAGATTGCTTCACATCTTGATGGCTGAGGTACACCATACTGTTGTAGGCACTGACCTCCCAAAGATAGCACTGTATCTTCAAGACAAACCAAGCATTTATTGTATGCTTTATTTAAAATTAGGTGAACATCTCCATGTTTTAATTCTGACTCCATTCGATGCCGTATGTCTTCAGAAAGACTATCCTTGTATTTCTCCCAAAGATTTAAAGCATCTGATATCTGACAAAATATCAACATTACTACAAAAAGTTCATGTAATCTAAATGGAAGACGACAAAGCACAGCTTCTTCCATAGTTGCATCCCAGTGACTTTCGTCTTCTAGCAAGCCTCGAGCCTTACATGCTGACTGATATGTGGGTTGAATCATGCCATTAACAGTCTTCAAATCCAAGAAAGATGTGGGGCCTCGGACTTCATGAAGTAAAAGGCGAAGATAATAACACTCTGTATTATTAGGGTGGATAGTATACACCCTGCCTAAAGCCCGGTCTTTCTGTATTCCCGGCCAGCCATTGACGTCATTTCCACGTTTTCTTCTCCCAAATCTATTCTTTTTCTATATGTAATAAGAGGGAACTTCAACATAAAGAAGTGTTTTTGCAAAATCATCTGTTTTGCATAAGTCAAAAAATGCTAAAAGTGTAGTTTTGGGTGGATTATTGATCATATTTATCAAGTTATTGGAGTCATTTGGATTAAAATAGACACGCTGTCCATTTTCTAAATGCACAGCGAGATGGAAGACAGTCAGGAACCTTTCGTGAATGGGAAAAGCCAGAACTCTCCATACAGCCTCGGAGCTGCTTATATATCGACCATTCTCATAGAATTTGACTTCATCCTTTTCATTTTCAAGACTAAATGTTGCCTGATCACTCCCTTTATTAACATATTTACATATGTATTTGATGGATTTCACAGGGTTACAGTATTCCACATTAATATGAGCACCGAAAGTATGTGAAAGAACAGGGTTATATGGCACTACCCACCTGTTATCAAGGGTCACACCAGTAGTATAATTGGATGGTTCAGCGGTCACCGCCACTGCCGGGCTCCCAGGGGCCTCCTCCACCGCAGCCAGGGGCCTCTTCCAGTGCTGCCAACTTAACCTTACTAGCGCGAGATTTGAATCGGTAAAGAAATCCACGTGCTTTTTTTGACAGCTGTCATCCGCCATCTTTAATCTACAGAGCACCGTGCTGCCCTCTTTATGGCTACTACCTTAAGCACGTAGTAGCAGGCAATTTGAAAAGTTCCGTTAGCTGTCATCCTCCATCTTTAATCAAGAGAGCACCGTGCTGCACTCTTCAGCTAGATACCTTTGAAATGTGTATGTGTGTATGTTCAGTCTTCAGCCCTTAGGCTGGTTGGATCCTCAACAGCTCTGCCATCAGCTGCCATAGATGGCCTAGGCATCACTGAAGAGGCGTACTAGGGAAATGAGGAGTGAGGTAGTTTGCCGTTGCTTTCCTCACCGAGCCAGAAGTTGCTATTACATATCAGTCGACCAAGCCCACTGAAATGCATGCATCAACCGATCGTATGAGCAATGTTTTCACACCATTTATTGCAGGGACTGGCTGCAATGTGGTGGCGGCTAATTCCACGTGCTTTTTTTTGTCGTCCACCATCTTTAATCTACAGAGCACCATGCTGCCCGCTTGCGAGCAATTTTGTTAGCTGTCTTCCGCCATCTTTAATCAACAGAGCACTGTGCTGCACTCTTTAGCTAGATACTTTTCAGCGGGCAATTTTGTCAGCTGTCATCCGCTATCTTTAATCAAGAGAGCGCAGTGCTGCACTCTTTAGTTGAAGTGTGGTGGCGGCAAATTCTACATGCTCTTGTTTGGAAACAAATCCACGTGGTTTTTTAACAGCCATCTTGCATCGCTAACCTCTGTGCTGCACTCTTTAGTTGAAATGTGGCGGTGACAAATTCTACGTGCTCTTGTTTAAAAACAAACTCACGTGCATTTTTGACAGCTGTCATCCGCCATCTTTAATCTACAGAGCACAGTGCCATCCTCTTTATAGCATGTAGTAACGGACAATTTGACAAGCTCGTCGCCATAAGACCTATCTGTGTCGGCGCGACGTAAAGCCCCTAGCAAAAAAATTGACAAGCAGCCATCTTTAATGAAGAGAGCACCATGCTGCACTCTTTAGTTGAAATGTGGTAGTAGACAATTTGACGAGCTGCCATCTTTAATCAAGAGAGCATCATGCTGCCATCTTTATAACGCTAAACTTTATTCTTTGACATGTGGTGGTAGCATTGCACGTTATAAATTTAATATTAGAGCCCGTATTGTCTCCGCTTTCTAATCCTCCTATCCTAGAATGCTAAAAACAATGAGCAAGCCTAGCTATTTTTACAAACATGCAAATCAAAGATTTTTTATTACCTAGTGTAGAAGCACTTGTAATAATAAGATATAAAATAGTAATTTAGTTTGTTAACAGTAACTATCTGTAAGCACATTCACATGTTTACGTACACAGCACTTGTATTACATATAGTGATAATAGGATATGAAAGGCAAAGTTAGTTTGTTAACAGCTAACCAAGCTATTTTTAACTCGAAGACCTTTATTGCCTAGCATAAAAGCAAATGTAATAATAGGATATGAAAGGACAAGTCAGCTAGCCTAGAGTTGCGATGTTTAGAAGAAACCAAGTTTCAACTTATAGAGGTCAGACATTGGTGTGAGTTTGAAGTTACAAGATTAACCTCTTCCTTGTCTACGCCTTCTAATCCTCTTATCGTAAAATGCTAAAAACAACGAAGGCTACAAAAGTTAGTTGGTTTGTTAACAGCTAACCTAGCTATCTTTACTAGCGTAAAAGCACTTGTGATGAATGGATATGAAAGGATAAGTCAGCCAGCCTAGCCTTCTTTACTAGCGTAAAAGCACTTGTGATGATGGGATATGAAAGGGTAAGTTAGCTAGCCTAGCTATCTTTACTAGTATGAAAGCACTTGTGATGATAGGATATGAAAGGGTAAGGTAGCGTAGAAGTTGCTTTCGAACAAAAAATGCAAACACTAACCAACAGTTTAGGCTTAATCAAGTTGAAGGCTGCAAACTGGAGAATAATATTTACAGCAGACAGTGATTTTCTAAAAAACAAAGAAAAAAAGAAATCACAAATAATAATAATAATAATAATAATAATAATAATAATAATAATAATAATAATAATAATAATAATAATAATAATAATAATATTCAAGGAATTAATCTTACCTTCTGTTTTTACCTACTAGACGGTAGGTGAGAAAGTAGAGGATGCACACACAATTAACGCACATAGAGAACTGCGAGGAGCGCTTCACACAGGCTGCACCGAGTAAATATGCAGCTTATCATTAAGCGGATGTAGAAGTTGCAAACGTATGCAGTACAGTTAAAACGAAATGTTTATGCAACAAGAGTTCTTCCGACTGCCTTACGCTGAGTTCTGCAGGCTGACGTATTTAAGCACTAGGCCGGGATCGCACCTCCTGTTTTTTGAAAGATGCCGAGGTGCCAGAATTTAGGAGTTCTGCAGGCTGATGCGGATCGAACCTGGGAAGGCCAGCGCGTGATCCTCGACCTCTGAACTTAAACGGGGGCACTAAGCTAAGCAAAAAGCCTACATCTACAGTATCCCTTGCCTGTAGGTACTTAAAGGTACTGAGCTATGATCACATCTACGGTATCCCCTACCTGTACTTAGCAGGGTGCTGATCTAAGCAAAAAGCCTACATCTACGGTATTCCTTACCTGTAGGTACTTAAAGGTACTGAGCTGAGATCACATCTACGGTATCCCCTACCTGTACTTAGCAGGGTGCTGACCTAAGCAAAAAGCTTACATCTACGGTGTCCCTTGCCTGTAGGTAAACAGAATGCGCTAGGCTAAGAAGCGGTTCTTAAGAGTATTGAGCTAAGACTGCATCTACAGTATTCCCTACCTGTAGGTGGACAAGGAGAGGACTAGGCTAAGAAGCGATTTTCAAAGGTATTAAGCTAAGACCGCATCTACGGTATTCCTTACTTGTAAGTAAACAGAGGCGCTAGGCTGAGAAGCAATCCTCAGGAGCACTAAGCTAAGCCTACATCCACAGTATCCCCTACCTGTTAGCGACCTTTGAGCTAGGGTAAGAACAACACGAGACGCTGAGGTACCGAAATATACAAGTTCTGCAAGCAGACGTATTTGCCACGAACCTGCTACGCAGGCGTAGCAGGGGGAGAGGTGATACTCCCACGTGGCACGTCCCAGGTGGCGGATAGGGGGGTCCTAACTGACTTGCCGGCGGAATTGAGGGAAATAAAATACCTCTCGCGGACCAAACACACACCCCCTGTGGGTGGGGGAGGCTGACGAATAATACACCCACGGTATCCCCTGCCTGTCGTGAGAGGCGACTAAAAGGGGCGACCAAGGGTTGATTGTGTTAGAACCATGAAATTACTTGTGATTAGTACCACCACGTGGAGAACACCAAGGGTTGCTTTTACTTGTGCATAGTACCACTACATTAGGTACGAAATTGGTTTGTGATCAGTAACACACAGGAGCACCGCGCGATCGGCTTTTGCAGTACCTGTGATTAGTACCACCATATGAGCAGGACCATGGGATGATAGCTACCATAGTTCTGCCTTGCCTATGATTAGTACCCACTATATGAGGAACACCACGGGATAGGGAGAGGTCCCTGTGGTTAGTACTCTTATGTGATGAACACCATAGGTTTGCGTTGCCTGTAAATGGCGCCGCAAAGTGAGAAAAGCATAGGTCTGTATTATGTCGAATTTCATAAGCTCTGAGTAGTACAATAATGTGTGGAATGCCGCAAGTCTCTGCTACTTTTGATTAGTACCGCAACAGAACAAATACCATGGTTCTATTTTGATAGCGATCAGTACCGTTATGAGGGGCGGATAACTGCGATTTAGGTCCCCCATTTGACTGCACGCATAATCGATTCTGTGTTATGCTATAGCAGTAGTCCCTTGGTCAGTAATACGATATTGTCACGTCTGTTTATGTGAATGCGAGACATTGCGGGTCGCAACCACTGATTGTTTTAAATTCATGTCCATCCATTCATTCTTCGTTCTCACGCTTTTGAATTCTGGTCAGTGGATAATTTTAGATTTTTAATATATCATTCCATTTCGTCTCATTGCGTACCATTAGGGGCCGATGACGTAGATGTTAGGCCCCTTTAAACAACAATCATCAATCAACAGACGTATTTGTACTACGATTAAACGAGAAGGTCTAAGCTCAGCGCAACAAGCTGCTGCTGCTGCTGCTGCTAATAATTTTGATGTGGACTGTACATGTGCGGTGAACTACGTACTCTGCGAAAGTAGCTGATTCATCACATTCCAACGGCAGCTCGCCAACCTGATGTAGCTTGTGTGTATAGGCTTGCTTCAAACTTAATCTAAAAACACATCCCAGATATTTTTTCTTGTTCAGGTACTCTAGAGTCTGCTTATTCGAAACCCAGTGCGAGTACATACCTACTCGCAAGGCATAACGCTTGAACTACAGACGTGGCCAAATTATTAGAATAAAATTGGATTTTCAGAATTTATTGACATAATTTTTGTTACATTGACAAATTAGGGAGATTGTTGTTTTAGTACTTTGTATGCCACCCTTTAGACAGAATTAGGGCCTTGATTCGCCTTGGCATCCCATTAATCAGTGTTTGGCATGCATTTCTGACGTCATCGTCCTTAAACCAGATTTCTTGGACCTTAGCAATGAGCTCATCCCGTGTTGTTATTTTGGTCTTTCTCAATTTTTTCTTGACAATAGCCCATAGATTTTCAATGGGGTTAATATCTGGGCTATTTCCAGGCCAATCCAGTAACTCTATGCCCTTCTGTTCAAAAAAATCCATGACTTTTTTTTGCTCTGTGGCATGGGGCACCATCCTGCATAAGATGCAGTCTTCTCCCCCATACCATCGGTCCATTTGCGGTATCAGCTTGTTTTTCAGCACTTTTATGTACTGATCGTGTTTCATTGTCCCTTCAACAATGTACATTTCCCCGCAACCATGCCATGACATGACACTCCACACCATAATTGCCGTAGGATGTTTCACGGTTTGCTGTATACAGTCGAACTTGAACGCCTCTCCCTCCCTTCGTCTCACATATTCGCTGGTCTCTTCTCCGATGGAGAAGATACTTTCATCGCTGAAGCATACCTGATGAAAGAAATAAAGCTTCCTCTAATAACTGGTCCATTACAGTGTTGTAAAATGTAGCAAACAATGGCAGATACTTTTGTATTCCATGTAATCATAAAAGTAAATCGAATATATTAGCAGGTTTTAGCTCACAAAATGATTATAAAACCTTTGAAATACTACATACCTTCTTCCTTTCATCCGCTGACCAGTTTTGATGAATATTGGCCCATTGAAGTCGTCGGGAAGCCATGGAAGGTGTAATCTTAGCCTTCTTTCGTGGTCTCTTTGCTTTCAAGCCGCTGTTGAACAACTCTCTTCGTACAGATCTGGAGGATATATTAACCCCACACTGCTCCGTTTTTTTGCTCAGGTCAGTACTTGTAAGTTTGTGATTACTAATCACAAGATTCTTAAGTTTTCTCGTGCTTCTGGGGCTCAAAATCTTGCTCCGTCTACACTTGCCTGCTCGGTGCTGAGCGTATACTTGTCCACCATTTTCATGTTTTTTAATTCTATTCACTGAAGTTTGTGAAATACCTAATTTCTGGGCTATTGCTTGTTGTGTGTAAATCTTTTCAGCAAGTAAAGCCCTTACTATGCCAATTTTTCTTGGGGAAAGGTCACACTTTTTCCCCATAACCTCAAAATATTTCACTCACACAATAATAGAACACCACTGACTCATCAGGGTTAGAACACACTTTGAATACTTCAAAATACCTTTTAGTTGAACTGCATTACACAAAAACAATGATTAAATTGCAGTACAAAACAACAGAAACACAAAAGCTATGAACACTCGGCAGTAGTCACAAGGCGGGAAATCTCAGCTGAACAACATGTGCACTTCATCATTCATTTGTTCTTCATTCTTGCCAACTGTTGTCTAGCAAAAGTATCCCAGAGGTACAAAATATATCAAGTACCATTATGCCTATCAGAATTAATCCACCACTTATCTACTTATGGGCATATTCAGCCATTTTAGGCACCATTAGCCTGAAATCGAACTTTATTCTAATAATTTGGCCACGTCTGTACACTAGGAAGCAGCTAGCTGCTGCTCTCCTACTCCGAGTCCTGTTTTACAGCCGGATGCCCTTCCTGACATGAGATTTTAAGTTGCAAGAACCTGTTTCACAGCCGGATGCCCCTTCCTAATGCAAGAATGTTTTACAGCTGGATACCCTTTTAGGATTTTAAATCACAGTATCTAGTGTTTTACATCATGAACTATTGTTTTACGGCTAAATGCCCCTCCTGACACTGAAAGACCAGGATTTAGCCAGTTACCCTTCCTGATATAACAAGACTAGGATTTATTTTTTTCACTAATTTACAAAAGCATGTTAGGTGCAAGTTATGCTAAACCAACAATCACTATCTTATGCAAGCTGTTCAGAACTGTAGTCTTATTATTTTTTTCTCTTAGAATGAAGGTGTACCCCCAGACATGTTCTAAACACATCAATCAATGTTCTGATCGTATGTTGTATCGAATACACTGTTCGATTATATTCTTAATCACTTCTTTTGTAATATAATCTTCAAGTATTCCTTGACATATTCTTTTAAATTACCTGCTACTACGATAAAGAGTGCTGCACGGTGCTCTCTTGATTAAAGATAGCTGCTAAGCACATTACCTACCACCACATGTCAAAGAATAAAGTTTAGCGTTATAAAGGTGGCAGCATGATGCTGTCTTGATTAAAGATGGCAGCTCGTCAAATTGTCTACCACCACATTTCAACTAAAGAGTGCAGCATGGTGCTCTGTTGATTAAAGATGGCGGATGACAGCTGACGAAATTGCTCGCAAGAGGGCAGCACGGTGCTCTGTAGATTAAAGATGGCGGATGACAAAAAAGCACGTGGAATTTGCCGCCACCACATTTCAAAGGTATCTAGCTAAAGAGTGCAGCACGGTGCTCTGTTGATTTTTTCTCTTATTAATGAGGTCATGGCATTCTTTATCCCACCATTTTATTTCATTTTCCGGGGGAGGGCTCATTACCTTAAGAGGTCTGCACAGATGGAACATATTTAAATATTGAGTTAAATAGGGAATCAAGGTTGAAAAAGTGATAGATGTACCGCGTTGTGCTGTAGAATATGATTGATATATGCTTGATAAGTTTGAATATTGAAATTTTTATATGAACGTACATTACTTACAATTGAAGGGGCATTATATCTGGAGGTTGTTGGATTATTACCATATGTTATGATGATTGGAATGTGGTCACTGGTGTAAGTGTCTGATAATGTGTGCCAGGTTGTAATAGGAACCGTGTTTGTACGGCATAACGTAAGGTCCACAGCACTTCGTGTGGATCCAGGCGGTGTAAAATGTGTTGGTGAGCTATCATTTAAAATAAAAAGGTCGTGATGATTTGACATAACGAGTAAATTTGAACCCTTTATCGTATCTGTTGTACACCCCCACTCGGTGTGGTGGCATTTGAAGTCACCGACAATGAAAAGGTGCTGGAATTGTGCAAATTGATGGAAAAATTGTGTCCATTGACTTTGAGTAACATAAATTTGAGGGGGACAATATATGTTCATAAAACAAATATTACGGTGTACTATCCCTACCGCATACGTGTGTGGAATAATATATTGCAAAGTTAGCGGTGTATAACTTAATGTCGTTTGTACACGTGTGGCTACACCATCGTAACCATTACCATCATGGCGGAAAATCTGATAACCTCTTAATCTGAAGGAAAATTGTGGTTGAAACCACGTTTCCTGCAAAAAAATAATGTTAGCCTGCGTTTCATTAATTAGAAATTGTAATTCATGTTGTTTAGAAGTGGCACTTTGACAGTTCCATTATAATAATCTAATAATAAAAGAATGTTCATTATATGGTCCCTTATTTGGTATAGTACATGATGTAGCTGTGGCTCATGGCTCATATTTTGGAGTAACATTATTAGAAGTCGCTGGATTTCCTGATGAAGGCGTTCCTTCGTAGGGGTATAATTTATGGCTTGGGGGCCACGGAAAGTTGCTGTCCACTTTGTTTTGACAAACTTGGTGGATGTGATACTTGCTCAGATGGTATCATCGTACTCGATGATGGAATAGGGTTTACTGGGGCAGGATGCTCATTTCGAAGTATGGCCATGTATCCTTGCCTATCATAGCCGGGTTCAGGTATGGGGGAGTGTGATTGTATAATAACTTGGGTAAACTCTCATTTACGGGGGTTTGTTGTCAGTGGAGATGGAGGATTCGTTTGTAAAGTGGGGAATTGATTTTCCTGTTGTTCAGAATGATAAACTGGAAGTGCTGTTCTAGCTTTGGCTTCCGGAAAAGACAGGTATTCTGTGCTCATTAGCCGTTTAATTTTAACCTGATATCTGTGTTCACGACAGTTCGGAGATCCCGTTATGTGATTCTTCGTACAATAAACACATTGAATGAATTGCTCGGTACAAGCATTGGTTTCATGCTGCTGGGAACATTTGCCACAACATGCATTTTTTGCCTGACATTGCCGTATCGTGTCCATAACGCTGGCATTTGCGACAGCAGATAGGTGAAAAAATATTGGAGTTCCACTTTCATATAAACCTTATATAATGCAACATGTGGTGGGAGCATTTGCGCCGGAATACTATTTTAAGAGAACCCGTAGGAAGACATTGCGTTTCACCATCTTGGACCACTCGACGATTGAGTCTTTGCACACTTTTGACTGGTACTTCAGATTCTAAATACTGGAGGATATCCTCATTAGATAGACCTTTCTTGACTCCGCGGATTATTCCTACTCGCAAAACTTGCGAAGAAGGAATATATGCTTTGATTTTTAAAGTTTCTAGAATGGAGCTGTTCAAAAACGTATTGGCTTGAGCAGCCGTATGTAAAGTAACTTGAATTCTGTTGCGACCTTTACGTTAGATAGATTTAACATATAACTTTGTTTCATAGAAGGAGCCATAGGATGTAAACTACCTATGTTCTGATCGGTTGTGGATTCCACGAATACAAAATATGGTCCATGGTGAAACCTGTTATAATATTCCGGAGGAGATACTACTTGTGGCACCTCTGGTTGTTGGTTGAGTTGTTCATTATTAGAACGTGCTGACATGTCCGTATTGAGACGTTGCGGATCATTCCCAGGTGACTGAGATCCCTGCTGTTGCCTCGTATCAATAGATGAATCAGTCATGGATTCCTCATCCATGGGTATTTCAATTTCACGTTCCACTCATAAATTAGTCCCAGACATTGCCAATGTCCCCCCACTCTCGGCAGCCATAGCTTACCACTCCTTCACAACACATATACTATACACAAATGATCACCAATGCCGTGCTTAGCTGACCCGCACAAACAAGGTAGTGTACCGCACGACGATTCAACGATGACTGTGCTCTCTTGATTAAAGATGTCGGATCACAGCTAACGAAATTGCCCGCTACTACATACCATAAAGAGGACAGCACTGTGTTCTGTTGATTAAAGATGGCGCGCCACCACATTTCAAAGGTATCTAGCTAGAGTGCAGCACGGTGCTCTCTTGATTAAAGATGGCGGATAACAGCTGTGAAAAAAAGCACGGGGATTTGTTTACCAATTCAAATCTCGCGTTAGTAAGGTTAAGTTGGCAGCACTGGAAGAGGCCCCTGGCTGCAGTGGAGGAGGCCCCTGGGAGGCCTCTGGGGCCCCAGCAGTGGCGGTGGCCGCCAAACCATCCAATTATACTACTCACACCATTAATTTCAACAGTGAAACCACCATCTCCTGGAGCCCTTCGTCGATATTGTGGGTATCCGTCTTCTGTCGTTTGAGTTTCTTGGAAGAGAGGTCGAGGAAACTTCTTGCTGCAGCTACCTGCTTTCATACAGGGTGATCTGTTATTTAAATGACCGCAAGGCCCGTGGATCATATTCGCCTTGATAATTTCATGAAGGAGAGGATCTTCTGCAGGGTCTGGTATCTCTGCACAAATAACACTGTCTAATTTATCTGGAGAAAAGCATTGTTGTAGCCACAACAAAATATGTATATGAGGCAGACCCCATTTTAGCCATTCAGCGGAATATATAAAACAACGCACTTCCCCAAACAAATTCCCCTTTGTTAGCAATGCCAAAAACACCTTAACTTTTAAGTGAAATACCCTAGCTGTGATATCATGACAGTCATGAGGCTGTTGTCCAGATAGTAATGCATTTGCAATTTCTTTCCATCGAGGATTACATGTAAATGTAATGAATAGATCAGGACGACCGTAATGGCGAACGTATGTCATGTTGTCCTGAGTATTTTCATGCATATACCGTGGTGACCCAGTGAAAGATGACGGAAGTACTGTCATCTGACCAAGCTGAGCGACATCGGTATCTTGTCTTCCTATAGCATCTCTACGGTGTATGTAATTATCAACTCTGATTTGCTCCTGGTTGCTTCTAATGAAATTTAGTCGCTCTGTCTCAATTTTCACGTACGTATCAAGTAAGTATTGACTAGAAAGAGATCGGCAGTACAATAAATGGTTGGTTTCCATATGTCTGATCATTATACGGTGAGAATAAAAGTTTAACGCAGAAACTTTTTCGAAGGGGTAATTTCATTTTCGGGTCAACCTGAGGGATGTCAATGGAGTAACAATCTTCACCACGAGAGAAAAGTAGTGGATACTGCAACGCATCATACGAACAGTGCACTTCACTGATGCGTTGCAATTTGTTACCATGACTTTGTAATACAATATCTCGTTTTTCAAACTGTTGTCCAACTATGACCAGTGCTACTTCGCTTGCTGTCGGTACATTAAATTGTCCTCTATGAGCATTGGTTGGTTTTCTATCAGCGTGTATTACAACTTCAAAGTCTTTAAAATTTTGAGGTACTTTCTCGAGAGTAGTTTTTAAGTCCTTTATGTACGGGTTATTATGGTGAAATATTGCCTGCAATTGTTTTACCAGGCCTTGCTTTACATCAGCGAAGTTGGTGCACCTTAAGCTGGCCTCCCTCTCATCCTCTCCAACAAAATAAATCTGTAGGAACTGAGGGTCTCTTTCAGGCAGATGTTGCAGACTACCAATTAAGTGATACACTTGACCTTGCACTTTGAAAGTTGGCATAAACCAATCTTCCATAACTTTTTTTGCTCCAAAAGAAGTCATTTGAAAGCAGCCATTGTATATTCTAATGCGGTCCATGAAATGTATGTGCTCAGGATGCATACCCATGATCAAACTATAGAGCGGCTCAGGAAGGGGCAATAAAGCCGGAAGCTGTACTAGACCAGCGCTACAGCACATACCAGGCGACTCTTCTTTAAACTTAAGGGCTTACAGTATACACATTTATGACTCGTAGTGCCCAGGGATACGGCTGTATCAGTTTCATAAGCTATCCCCGAGTCATATTTCATCCCAGAAAAAGCTTTAGTCTTCCATGGAAGAGATCACCTAACCAATCGTCGTCCTGGATTATTCTGCGCATGTCTATGAACAACTGCTCTGTGAACCTCCGGATGTTTTTGCTGGTAATTAGCTGCAGCTGCTCTGTGAACCTCCGGATGATTCTGCTGGTAATTAGCTGCAGCTGTTCTGTGAACCTCTGGATGATTCTGCTGGTAATTAGCTGTAGCTGCTCTGTGAATTTCTCGGGTTTTTTGTTGATATTTAGTAGAAAATTGTAAGAGCTGTTTTTTCCTAATGGCGTCTGTAAATCTAGCACAACGTTTTCTAGTATATTCCTTAAAGGTGAGCATGCTATTAGAGCTGTCACGTTCAGAAATAGATGTAGTCGACCCATCTTCATGAGGCACATACACATCAAAATGTCCATGAGACAGGTCTTGCATAGAAGTAAAACGCAGTCTTTTTATGGGGTTCCCTTCTACACCAAATTTCTCATACAGCTCTCCATTGAGATAGACCTCTAACATTGTGAAATATATTTGTGCGGCAGCCACTAACTCGCATAAACCTCCATAAGTATGAAACTGCGACATATCAGTGAAGTAGTCGGCAGAACAGCTGTAATTATTTCCATCTCTATCATATGACATTATACAAAAATCTTCCCAGTGACTCACCACGTGAGCCACTATCTCATCACGAACCTCTCGGGCCATGACTTGAGTGTCATACAAAATAAAGGATATTGCCCTAAACAGGCAAGCTCCATCACCAATAATTGGAACGATAGAATGGGGCATCATGGAGCCATTTATATTCAACCATTCAACAGCCATACTAAATGTATTAGAATGCCTGAAATCAATTGAATACAACTGTATTCTGATTTACAATGCGTACAGAAAACAATGAACGCTAAACCAGAAATTTATGAACTTGCGCTTGTGATGTCGTGTCTCAAGGCCACCTTCCCCACCGGACGATCCAACGTTCTCGAGAAATATCCCTTGAAGTGTATAAGTAAATATACAAACGTAAAACACTTATTTTATTAATTTAAAATATTGTGTTTATGACACCGTTTAATTCTACGTATTCCGTGTTGCAACTCCGCTATTGTACGAACAAAGACAGATAGCTCAGAGCAATCAACACGAAGTGAAACGAAGTGCTGTTGGTGTCAGTTCCATAGTTCATGCGCATGTCAGGCAACAAACACTACACTCTCCCACCCCTACCTTCCCCCAAGGAGCTCTTCTGTACAAACTTACAAACGCTAGCAGGTCACGTGATAGGCAAGAGGTGGGTCTTACTCCTCGATGTTTGGGGATCTAAATAAAATGCACCCTACTACTTTCATAAGGTATGAAAACACAAAATGGTACTATAGCAGGCCTCCCTTAAGAATGAGTACAGGACGGAAGATCCAGTATGAAAGAAATACCCACAGAATAACATCTTCGGTTTGAGAGATATACGTATCGGTATCGTCATTAAACATTGTAGAAGTTTTTCACTTCTTTTTACCTCCATTCAGTGGATTTTCGGAAAACATTGAAATACGTGTTTATTTTTAAAGGAGATTCCAACTACTAATTTTCACGCCTGTAGCATGTAGATACTCATTTTAAAAATTCATTTCCCTTAAGTGGATTTTCCGTAAGCAAAAAATACATGTTTCTTTATTTTTATTGTTCTTATTTTTTCAATTAGTTTTACGTCGCACCGACACAGATAGGTCTTACGGCATCGATGGGATAGGAATGGCCTGGGAATGGGAAGAAAGCGGCCGTGGCCTTAAGGTACAACCTCAGCTATTGCCTGGTGTAAAAATGGGAAACTACGGAAAACCATCTTCAGGGCTGCGGACAGTGGGGTTCGAACCCACTATCTCCCGGATGCAAGTTCACAGCTGCGCGCTCCTAACCACACGGCCAACTCGCCCGGTGTTTATTTTTAAAGAAGATTCCAAATATCAATGTTCATGTCTGTAACATGTTCAGTTTTAGAGACTGAGATTCCAAACACCAATTTTCACATCTGTGACAACTTTAGTTTTTGAGATATAAATATCCTCATACAAAGAATTCAACTAATTTTTCAATTCTTTCACACCCTCTTAAGTGGATTTTCCGTAAATAAAAGAATACGTGTCTCTTTATTTTTAAAGGACATTCCAAATACCAATTTTCACGTCTCTAACATCTTCAAATAAATGGCGTATGGCTTTTGGTGCCGGGAGTATCCAAGGACATGTTCGGCTCGCCAGGTGCAAGTTTTTCAATTTGACACCCGTAGGCGACCTGCGCGTCGTGATGAGGATGAAGACAACACACACACCCAGCCCCCGAGGCAGCGAAATTAACCAAAGATGGTTAAATTTCCCGACCATGCCGGGAATCGAACCCGGGACACCTGTGACCAAAGGCCAGTACGCTAACCGGTTAACCATGGAGCCAGACACTAACATCTTCAGTATTTGATATATGAGTATCTTCATAAAAGTAATTCAACTCTTTCTTCACTTCCTTTCAACCCCCCACCCCCCTCGCATAAGTGGATTCATTTTTTCAGAAGATAGAGATAAAAAATACCATCTTTCACTTCTGTAACATGTTAAGTTATACTGTAGAAATGTTCATTTTAAAAATTCACCCCGCCCCCCTTTTCACCCTCCCATTAATTGGATTTTCTAAAAACAAAAAATACGTTTTCTTTATTTTACAAAGAGATCAAAAGTACAAATTTTCAGGTCTGTAATATCTTTAGTTTCTGAGATATAAGTACCGGAATCCTGATTAAAGGCATTCAACCCCTTTTTCACCCCTTTTCACCCCTCCTATTGGGATATTCTGAAAACAAAGAAATACATGTTTCTTTATTTTTAATTAAGATTCTAAATACCAATTTTTACATGTGTAAACTTTCAAAGTTTTGAGATATAGATACACTCATTTTAAAATTTCACCCCCCCTTTTCATCCCCTTAGCGACGGAATATCCAAAAATCCTCTCTTAGTGAGTACCTACATCTTAATATGAATGTATTCCCAAAATTTCATTTCTTTATGTCCAGTAGTTTTGGCTCGGCAATGATGAATCAGTCAGTCAGTCAGTCAGTCAGTAAGTCAGTCAGGACAAGTTATTATATATATATATAGATTTATGTTCTTTCTTCATATTTAATTTAAAACTTATGCATGCTTCTGACATGATATAAAAATAAGCACATAAACTATCTGAAACACCTGCAGTAGTTTTCACCATAGTAGATATCTTGGATCATCTTCACATACATCTCAGGAACTTTTTGATGTTGTAATGGTGCCCAGATAATATCCCTAGGAATGCAATCAAATGCTTTCTCCAGATCAATGAATACCATACGGAGGTCTTTACATATCTCATGGTGTTTCTCAATCAAAATCCACAGTGTCTGAATTGCGTCATTTGTTGACATACCTGATGTGAAACCACAATGGTTCTGGTCGATATTAATCAAACCCTTGATGCAGGCTCCTATGACGCGCTCCCAGATTTTGAGTGTGTGTGAAGTGAGTTTGATGCCTTGGTAATTCTCACATTCTTGGATATTACCCTTTTGCTTGTATATGGTCACAAGGAAGCTTTGATGGAACTGTTCATGCATTGGAAATCCAGCGAGGATTTTGTTGAACAATTTTGTCAACCACTCATTTCCTTCGGCACCTAGGACTTTCCATAGTTCAGCTGGAATATCATCAGGTCCAATTGCTTTGCCATTCTTCATCTTTGACACAGCTACTGCAATATTAGAAGGGGTGACTTCAGGCACAGGCCCTTCAACTGGACACTGTGAAACTTCTCTGTCTCATGGAAACTCCTCATTTAGTAACCCTTCGAAATACTTCTTCCAGTGGTTGTTAATGGCTTTACCATTAGTCAGTAATGTTCCCCAATCGTCATGGATATACTTGGTGGTGACATTATGCCTGGATTCTCTTTCATGCTGAGCAGCAACCTTGTAGATCCACTGCACACCCTCTAGTGCCTCCAAGTCGTCAGAGGCCTTGCTGGGCTTCACTTTTAGCTATTGCTATGACTCTCTTGGTCTGATTTTTGATGATCTTATATTCTTCCTTTAGGTCTATCAATCAATCAATACTGATCTGCATTTAGGGCAGTCGTCCAGGTGGCAGATTCCCTATCTGTTGTTTTCCTAGCCAATGATTTCAAAGAAATTGGAAATTTATTGAACATCTCCCTTGGTTATTCCAATTCCTAACTCCCCTTCCTATAAATGAATATTTGCCCCAGTTTGTCCTCTCGAATTCCAACTTTATCTTCATGTTGTAATCTTTCCTACTTTTATAAACACCGCTCAAACTTATTCGTTTACTAATGTCATTCCACACCATCTCTCCGCTGACAACTCGGAACATACCACTTATATTACAAATTCTTATAATTTTGTTAATTACCACTTATTCAATACAATAAAAACTTACATATTTATTAAGTTGTTGTTATGGTACATATTTCGCTCCTTTTTCGTGAGCATCATCAGCCAATTATTATTTACTTAAGGTTATATAAGATCATGAATCTATTCTATTGGATTAAGATTATGCTTGTAAACCTGATTGACAAATCTTATAATATTTTACAAGTCATATAACAATAAAATGATGTCTTTAAGTTAAAACATATTTGTCTAAAATCTATCTAACATTTTATTGACGAAACTCAGCTGGTGAACATTTTAAAATTATTTTAGAAAACCTTTTGAGATCTGGCTAATTGTATTGATTCAATGTTGCTTGACTTGTATGATTGTTGTTGAAACTTCGTTAACTATATTAACAATTTTCTACAGTTGATAATTGCCTATGTTATGAACATTTAACTTGTTCTCGATGTTGCTGGAGTAACATTTGTACAAAATGTATTGGCATTAACTTTATGTTGTCAATACGAGAATATTGTTCATGAACAAACTTGTTGGTGAATAAACACTTTCTAATGTGATTTAGAATTTGAATTGTTCTCGTATGATCCAAATTGGGCTTGTCGGTATATTTTTCTTTCTGCTGCGTAATTGTCTAATGTTACTCCTAATCTCTTGAGAACTCTTTCCAACTAACCTGCAGTAAGTAAGCTATAAAAAAAAATTCTTACTGACCACTCTAAGCAAACAAATCTGATAATTTATTATTGATAAAATGATACTAACCTATCCTTAAATTCACTATCTATTTACAAAGGGAATATTAGCATTACAAAGTCATAATGGTACTCAACAGCCATCAGAAGTCTCCATTGTCCGAGTCCGCAAGGGACCTGCCTGGTGAGTTTAGTCCAAGTCTCCGTCCTGAAGGATCACAGGTTCGAAACGTCCCTCGATGAATCTTGATGTATCCATGGTGTTGAGTTTATGAGCACTAGAAAGATACTATTCACACCATGTTTCACTAATACTCTATCCACACGTCACGGTTAGAGCTTTCCTTATATAGTTATGATTGCGATCTTCCGCAGAATGGAAATTGCAGATTTGTTAATCTGATTCTGGTACAAAGAAGGTTACATCAATCAGATCAAACTAATACAACATCACTGTTTTGACACTGCGATATTTAAAACAAAGAAAATCTGAAAATAACTTGACATTGGGTTGTTATATTTTAAAACCCTGTCTCATATGTCTTTATATAATTATACAGTTTACTCACGCACACAACGCGGACTCTCTCTCTACTACGAGATATTAATCAAAGAACAGTTTTCTTCGTCCAACATTCGGCACTTCACCCCGTCACAATTTCGCGATGCGAACGTACGGCATAGTCACGTAATTACGCAGTGCGTCACGACTAATCCGTCATACATACAGCACTGTCTCTAAAATTCAGTTTTCCATTGACGATACCCACAAGAAATGACACTATCTTTGCATTCCCATTTAGATCCATATTTTCTACACATAGACACAGGAGATTCCGATCACAAATGGCCATATGGTCACCTCATAGACTGCCTGCTGACTAACTGGCCACCCTCAGAAGTGCGAGCATATATGGTCTCACATGGAGTGGGAGTTGAACAGAGGAACTCCCCCCAACCATAAATTTGAGATCTCCAAATCCACCAAGTTTATGGAAATCAGCAATGCGGCAAATTGTGTGGCTCACCAATCACTAATACTAGATCTAATGCGGAATGGAAAATGATCAGTGGTTTAATAGTAATTCGGTCGTCTAAATCAAGAGCCCAACGGGGAACCCCTGTTGGTTGTCTGCTTCACAGCTAGCATTATGACGCCAGAGCATCTTACGTAATTTCTTTGAGACTTAATTTCATAAATAATATATTTTTATTTTTATTTATAATTTTGTCAATGTTCCATTTAATTTAAACGTTATTATCCCAAAAGTACTTCTAAAATCACCTCCTCATGCTGTCTCTACTGTGAGTCGGCATTTGATTTTAGGGGCGCAGTCAGCAGAAACTTTTTTTTTTGTCTTCCCTCTTCACGCACGCTCAGTTCAGGGATTTTATAAGCCAGGTTAGGTGCCAGGCTGGCGAAGATGTTACACAACATGATGCAACCGAGCTCCTGTACTGACAAAGAAACTCCAAGCATACATACTTCCTACATATATATATCCGAATAAATATTCAATGTGATGATACGGTCACATCATGTATATATTTATTGAGAAAATAAACATATTTTAACATTCTCTTTCACTCTAGGAAGTTCAGTTTGATGCGCTACGTTACTTGACTGGTGAATGCAATTACGGTGGACGAGTTACTGATGATTGGGACCGAAGAACTCTCAACACAATTCTTAGCAAGTTCTATACTCCTGCAGCATTAGGTGAAGAGATTTATCCATTTGATCCTTCTGGTAAGTAAAGTGTTTTCATGTTTGTTCACTGTATATTGTTAAACTGGCTATAGTTGATCCTAGTCAAGGTTAATCTGAATTAAGTGCTACTGTAGGTGAGACTGGGGAGGTTTGATCTGCTTTTAGCATTTCATTTTTTATGTCATCACATAATGCATTTAAAATCAATCTTTGTAGACTGAAGGATAAGTAAACTATCAAGAGACATTTCTGCAGATAATTACAAGTGCAAATTAAATTTATGAACTTGGTGAAAAGTGGGTAATACCTCCCCAGTTGAGGGAGGTTTGACCCGCGCTGTGGGAGGTTTGACCTATACGTACAAAATATTATATCACTCGAGTTATTTTAATAATGTACTGCTATGGAAAGTACAGACAAAAATTAAAGACACATTTAGGTAGTTAATGTCTTTTCTAAAGAATTACAAACTGATATACATTGCTACTTTCAATGAAGTCAATCAATGAACATTTATGTTTACAAATTTAACTAGAAACTTGAAATGTGATGCCAGCCTTTCAGCTCCTTCTTGAAGAAGAGTGCTTGGGAGTTCCTTTAAATCCTCAAATGGCACAAAACCAACATCTTCAACAGGGTACATGAAAAATTCTGATTATGGTTGATAGCAGTGCAGAAATGTCACCTTACATTCTGAACCTTTGCTCTCTACCTTTTTTCCAACATAGTGACATCTAGTAGATTTTGATCATTTTTTGCCTGCTCATTTTGAAAATCATACAAAATTCATATGATACTGCACTCAGTGTTGGGAGCAGGTTAGAAATAAACCACGCTGTGCGTGCAGCCTGGCTATGCAATGTCACAACAACGGATTAAAGCACTACACTCGGTTTTGGGTCAGCTATCGCCCACCATATGCCATAAATTGGAATTCCTTTATGGAATTAAATCTTCTGTTCTTTTGTAGAATAATGAAAGAGCAGAACTTCTTGTAGATCATGGAAGATGAAAATGAGGGCTATTGGACTAGATGAGAGAGTGATTGAAAGGGTGGCTAAATTTCTATTAAACAGAACTCTGAGAATTAGAGTAGGTGAAGTGTTATCTGATCCTGTAATGTAATGATCAAGTTGGGGTTTCCACGAACCTACTACACTGGCGTAGCAGGGGGAGAGGTGATACTCCCACGTGGCGCTTCTCAGGTGGCGGATAGGGGGGTCCTAACCGGCTTGTTGGCGGACTTGAGGGAAATAAAATACCTCTCGCGGACCAAACACACTACCCCCTGTGGGTGGGGGACGCTCGTGCAGAATACACCCGCGGTATCCCCTGCCTGTCGTGAGAGGCGACTAAAAGGGGTGACCAAGGGATGATTAAATTAGAACCATGAAACCACTTTTGATTCATACCATCACACAGGGAACACCATGGGTTGCCTGTACTTGTGAGTTGTACCACTATATTCGGTACGAAATGGGTTTGTGATTAGTAGCAGCCTGGCCGGGGGGTTTCCAGTACCTGCGCGTCGTACCCATGTGAGCAACAGCGCGGGTCTGGGCGTAGCCTGTGAGTTGTACCACTATATAAGCGACACCGAGCGTCTGCATTGCCTGTGATTAGTATCCACTATGTGAGGAAAACCACGGGGCCCGTGGGACCGGCACCCGTGACTAGTACACCTAGGTTTGCGTTGGCTCTGAGTGGCGCCATTGTGTGAGAAACACCATAGGTCTGCGTTACCTGTACGAAGTACAATACTTGTGAGTAGTACCATCTTGTGTGGAACACTGTGAGTCTTCGCTACTTTTGATTAGTACCCCAACATGACAAATACCATGGTTCTACTTTACTCGCGACATGTACCATTCTGTGGGGCCTTAGACATGGATTTTGCACCCCTTTAGGCATCAAGCATCATTGTGCTTTATGAGTGGTCCCTTGATCAGTAATACCTTTATTTATGCCCTTTTTGAGTCTGATCCACTGTTTTGTTTGTTTGTTTTGTTTTGTTTTTGTTGGGTTCATGTCCATCCATTCATTCTTAATGACATTTTTTATTTTATTTTGGTCAGTGGATGAATTTCAACTTTTTATTACTTCATTTCATACCATTAGGGGCCGATGACCTCGATGTTAGGCCCCTTTAAACAACAAGCATCATCATCATCATCATCATCATCATCATCATCATCATCATCATCATCATCATCATCATCAAGTTGGGGTTCCACAAGGCAGTATTATTGGATCTTTGTGTTTTCTTATGTATAAATGAGTGAAGAATTGGAACCACAGATAAGGTATTTTGTGGATGATGTTATGCTGTATTGAGTGATAAATAAGTTAAAGGATTGTGAGCGACTGCAAAAACGACCTTGACAAAGTGAAGGAATTAATTTATTATCCACTTTGCAGAATTGTCAGATATTGCATCACTATCATTATTATACATCATCTGGGTCAAATTAAATGTTTGTGCCTGTGCCACTATTATTGTTTCGAGTATCGAAAACGCCTGACTCAGATGAACCATACAGTCCACTTTCCGATACTGTTTGCCACATTATTATATTCTGATGTATCTGAACTCAGACTGGAACAGGCTGTGTTTCTTATCTAAACAGAACATTTTTTTTTTTTTTTTTGCACTCCTGCTCAGAGTTCCCTCTTTTTTTTTAAATTATTCAATCAATCAATCAATCAATACTAATCTGCATTTAGGGCAGTCGCCCAGGTGGCAGATTCCCTATCTGTTATTTTCCTAGCCTTTTCTTAAATGATTTCAATGAAATTGGAAATTTATTGAACATCTCCCTTGGTAAGTTATTCCAATCCCTAACTCCCCTTCCTATAAATGAATATTTGCCCCAATTTGTCCTCTTGAATTCCAACTTTATCTTCATATTGTGATCTTTCCTACTTTTATAAATGCCACTCAAACTTATTCGTCTACTAATGTCATTCCACGCCATCTCCCCGCTGACAGCTCGGAACATACCACTTAGTCAAGTAGCTTGTCTTCTTTCTCCCAACTCTTTCGTGAGTTTCTGGTATTGAGAACCACTTAGCTTTTTCTGACTGTCACTCTGTTTATTTAAAATTAAATTTAAATCACATAAGTGCTGAACAACCTCACTCTTTATTATTCCAGGTTATTTTGAAAATGCAACGCTAGTGTTGTTGCTGTCGACAGCTAACTCCACTGATAGTTACATCACGGGTGCATAGATATCAGTGAGAAAGACCCAAGGCTGAGCAAGCAATCCTAATCCCACCCTTTAGCATCTCGCTAGTGCGTCTCCAGAACATCCCAGCTAGAATGTCAATTGAATGATCGGAATATTCAATATGCGTTGTTGTCTATTTTCAACTCCATTATTATGCGTATTATGCATTATCTTCAAGGAACGATATTGTGTAGGGTATTGTTCATGGTAGCTTTAAATGACGATGGGTGAAGAAGAATAATATAAACACAACTTATAAGTACAAAATGTTTATCAAAAGAAAAAAGCAGTTTAGGAAATGCGTCCGAAATGAAATATAAAACTCATTTAACATTTTTTAATAAAATCGTTCACTTTTGTACAAGGGAACCCTGGAATCATGTCCTCCAGGGGCTGGAAAAAAAGGGTCACTTTTATGGCAGTCAAACGCTTAAATGAATCAACAAAAACAACTCTATTTAAAACATGTTACAATGGCATAATCTTTAAAGTAGCCTATACTGTGTTACAGACATGTTATAAAACAACTTTACGAAACACACAATCAACACACTGTAATCTCTAAAACTGCATAAGACCTGTAGGCTCTACACCATCAGGAAAGCAACATTCTATTTACAACATGTTATAATGGTATATTGCAATTCAAGCACATTGTTCGAGCAAGTATACCATGTGATATTTAACAGACCTTTTTCTTTTTTTCCCAAAAATTGCAAACAGAAAATTCCTAAATTCTTCTATAAATCACAAACATAATATTTACAGAAGACTACAAATAAAATGCACTATTGTAATGCATAGATGGAATCCTTATAGTGCATGAAATTCAACTCTGTGTTAACTGAGGCGTTTGCTTGCTGATATTTAATTTTTTTTCTCCTCCTCGCTGTTGGGCTTCTAATATGTAATCCAGGTTTCTTATTGGCATAGATCTACTTTGTCTTGGGTCTACAGTTTTGTGATGGATGTAATGTTTGTAAAACCTATCAAGTAACAGGAGAATACTCTGCCAGAAGTCATCATCTTTCCATATGAGTTTGGTTTTAATTCATTTGGGGGTCCATACTGCAAATAGACAATATTGCCTGCTTGTAATATGAAGCTGCCCTTGAATCTGGAAAAAGAAATTGTGTTTGGTGTCGAAGTTCCCTATTTCTCCATTCTTTCCAACTTTTCAAGTACTCTTTCTCAATTTGATAGCCTCTTCTGGTGTAAGATTTTTTGCAGAAGATGAGCATTTTGTTTCAATGTCACTATCTTCATCAGGAAGCCCATGCGGACTCACTCCAAGTAATGGATGTTCCCAGTCAATGAACAGGCCACCCTTTCTAACTTCTTTCCTTATCACCTATGAAACTTCATATCTTCTCCCATATTCCATCGCAGGACAGTCAAACATTGAATAGGTTTGACTAATGACTGGCATCCAGTTGTCGGCTTCATTTTACAAACATTTCTGAAATATGATGAAGTTAGCAAGTTTGATCATATTTCTAGCCATTGACTGCTCTCACTTTGATGAAGTGTGTCAGTTTTGATGCGTTTTACCTCTTCTTTGGACTTGTTTAAATTGCTCAAGAATTCTTCAGATTCTTTTTTCAGAAGGATTTCATGCAAATCTACGCACTGCGCCATTACACCATAATCTCTTTCTCTTCATTCTGTAAGTTTGGGAATAAAGATTTTCTGTCTCTTCAACTGTTTACTTCTTTCACTTTTCCTCTTTCTTTTACTTCCTGTGTTTTTTTGCAAACAATCCAGGATTACACTTATTATCTCCTTGTGAAGATGGTAATGTGCTTTGCCAGAGATGCTCTGTACGACAGCTGCAGAGCACCTCGCTTCATATGAACCCTTGAGAGCAAAGTGTATTCTTTTGCCATCAGTAAACTTTGCAACTGTTGAGTTGTAGTGTTCGACTGTATTGCTGGTGACATCTTCAAGCAGGCTCCTGCTGTGCCTGCTCAAGTTCCTCATATGTATTTAAATAAAATTTACAATTCCACCTTTCCAATACAACATACTTTTGCAATGCAATTTTACATTACAGTTCCTCATGGCAATCAATATCTGATGTTAAAGGCTGGTTATAAGCAAATTAGGCACCAAATTTTTTCATCAGAGGAAGGGACTGGTTGCAACTCAGAAAAATAGCCCCATATGATACATTCTTTGTGTTCTCCAAAGAAGTGACTTGGGATATTTAAAATATCAAGTCACAGCTCATTGATTGGTTTGTTTGGATCTCCATTTTGTTTCTTCCTAAATCCTACTGCCTTTGTGACAGCTGTTCTACAGCACAAAATACTATCACCAATCTTTTTCCTCAACCACACTGTATTATTTCTTTGGTGCTAGTTGTTGCAGTAGACCTTAACTTATTTGAAAAATTTCTCAATAAGTGATTTTTACCCCCTTACTGCATGACTTTTTTTTTTCTTTCTGAAAAAATTCCTACTGCTTAAACATAGTGTCCTGACTTATGGAAAAATAGTTTTAAAAATCTTAACTTCATTTGGCAGATCTTTGTTGTCGGTTTATGGTTTGTGCCATATATGGGACAGCATGCAATAACGGTTATCATTCGATGGTATCAGTGGTAACTTGGAAACAGAAAATAGCATACCGGTACATTCAGAGAGGGTTATACATATCCAGTTAAAAGTACTACACTTAGAAGTTTTAGTTTTAATCTATGAAAATGACAAAAGGTTTCAGAAATTACACTAATTTAACAAGTCCTCGCAAACCATGGTGCAATAATAGTGAGTTCTTATGATACTTGTACACAAATACAGCTAGTTCTTACAACATGACACTAATCTAGCTAGTCCTCATGAAACTTCATGAAGAAATTTCTGTCCTTTTTAAGCACAGTTCTGCATTGCACTTCTGACATTATTACAAAAGATTTTCCTGTGCAGTCTGGGACCGCTACGGTAGCTGTGAAGGCCCTTCAGGAACTCTGAAAAGTGGTGGCAAAAGGGGCTCTGGTTAAGACGCAGCAGGTCGTTATGCTACTTAGGATCCAGAACGGGTAAAAAAAAAATAGTAAATAAATAAATGCAATGTAAATATTAATGTTATACCAGTTTTATAGTATCATTTGAAGCAATTCCACATACTGTATATCAGTTGACTATATTTGTAAGTAGTACAGGAGATATTATAATTAGAATTTTGTAAACAATATAAATTTATTAAGGATGAGCTGTGTGTTTAATAGAAAACATTGTTAGCGTAAATTGTATAATATTGTATTATAGGAAAAATTTTCTTCTCTTGTTAATTTAATATTTAGTGCTTGACAATAATGTATTTTAGTGTACCATTTGCCACCGAGGTAGACACCTCATTTGCAAATAAAGAGATTTTGATTTGATTTGATTTTACTTGCAATGACCACGTTTTTCCAGCCAGATTGGTATGTGATTTACTTCGTCCTGTCATACAACACGCTGTAGGACTTCTGTTGCAGACCCCCTCTTCGTTTTAATATCCAGTTGTTTTTGGACTTCGTTGCTTGGCCTACCTCGTTTTCTTGATACCGCTTTCCCAGCTCTACAGAGGGTAATCACAACAGCTACCTTGAAATCAACCAGGGGCATGTAGAATGAGTTATTTTTTCTCCAGAGCAACCAGCTATTTACACAATCTGAGTCTATGAGGGGAAAGAATATCTTCAGATACCACTTCTTTGAACTGATTTGAATCCTGTAATATGTCATATCTCTTTCCTTCTATACATAATGCACTATCATCATCTGATAGATCAGGGTCGTCACTAATATTCCCGTCGGGTATAATTAGTATGTGAGTTGAAGAGGCATAAAACTTTCCTACATCCATTGCAGTAAACCAACTGAAAGGAAAGAGATTGGACTGTTATACTTCCAGTAGCAAGAAATAGGTTATGTCACAACTGCATGTTGTGCCATATCTGTCACAAACCTAATTTGAAATATTATAATTACTCCAGTAGACAAATGTTCAAATTTACCTCTTTACAGGTGTCCTGACATATCAATGCTTCCACAGTAATTTTATAAAAACACAAATCGAACTATTACTGTACAAAATACAACTCTCTTGTGGTCAGATATCTAGTCCAACTGCTTACAACACAAACAAGGAAAGAATGTCAAATAGTTCCTCAATCTCTCAGCAGATGGCACATGCTGCTTGCATCCAGTTATTGTTGATAGTGTACCATATCTGTCACTCTATGCAGTAATGAAATAAACACTTCAATATAGGCTGTATAAAAATAAAACCGGTGTGTGCCATATCTGTCACAGTATGCGGTAAGGGGTTACATTCTATTTTCTCTACTGTAAGTGACGTGTAAGTCCTACTTTATAAAATTTTCATATACATGCTACTATCACCATCAGCAATAAGACGATTATACAATTAACCATACATCACTTTGCTTTGTAGGAAACCCTCTGTAATAATAGCAGGCTCCATACCTGAAGTGTTCTGGCCTTGACTCCAGTTTTTGTAGCATGTGTGAGGTTTTGGTTCTACCCAGCTGTATTGGCTTAGCACGAGGTGTGCGACATTTGTTGTGATGCTGACATACAGCACCTGCCTTGTAACTATTTATTTATAGCCCCATCACGTTTAAATCATAAACTTACCACTCGGGAGGGTGACGAGTAGTCAGTTCGGAATGACCCCTTGCACCAGCCACCATCAGCGATGACTGTGATCAATGGTTTCTCATCCTTGTCAACATCTCCACATTTTGATGCTAGTTTTCAGCGTTCTTCGATTCAGAGTCTGCTGTAGTGTGCCATTTATCGGATAGAACTTCTTCATGCCATTTAAAGGTTTTATCAGTCATTGATGGAATGTTCATCCATGACAAAAGTTCTTCGAGGTGGGCATGTCCACTGCCCATTGTAATGGAGCTGCTGACTGCACAAGTATTATTATCCATTTCATCATTTCAATCATTTTTCTGACCAGATTGTTTTTGTATGATTGCACGTATTGCACTTAAAAATAAAACCACATCTAAGTCCAGTTCTCTTTTTTCTCAAAAATGACATGCCTTTGAAAGAACACGCACATGGACTGTGATTATCAAAAGTCTTTTATCTGGCCAAACACGTCTCCTATGTTAATAATTCTTCGTCTCCACTTAGAGTAGGTGTGATTACTTCTTGGTTCTGGTTGTTATTAACTTCGTCATTATTACAAGTTGTCCATTTCATGACCGTATCGATGAATATAATCAAGAAGTTAGTAAAATAACCACCTAATCGATACTTTATTATTGCTAATTTATATTCAATTTTGCCTGAGGCAATAATAAAGTATCCATTAGGTGGTTATTTTACTAACTTCTTGATTCGTCATTATTATTAATTTTAGGAGAGATATTCTGTGCCATCAAAGGAGAGAAACAATTGGTATTGTAATAAATAGTTAATGCTACATAGGTAACATGAATTGGTCACTCTTTGATGGTAACATGGGGTTACTGATAACACCAGGACTTTTTGTCAAATATATTTGCAGTCTTAATATCAAACTTAATGTTGTTGTTCTGTACAACTAACAGTACCTATCTTTAAGTTATTAAACTATTCCCAGTTCAGACTTGGTATTATTCGAGTATGTAAAAATTATTAGAGTATGTTCAAAATATGACCACAGTTAGACAAGTTATAAAATTGTGTAAAATAAAAATTACAATTTTATCATAAACAGCTATTAAATTTAAAAAATGTAAGTAAATAGGAAGGCAGTAATGCTATTTTACAATATGGATTTAAGTAATTTAGTTATGATAGTAAGGTGATTTCAAAACATAGCCCCAGGAGCTCTCACTTGGGAGCACGGTTTGTCGACCACGGGACTCTTATCTGAGTCCTGGCATTCTTCCACTTATTTGTGCCAGGCTGTTCACTTTCATATACCCTACTGTATCTGACCTTCCTTGGTCAACTCTTGTTCTCCTGCTGACCCTGATGGTATTAGGTTTGCCTAAGGAGACTTTATCATGTTCTTCGTGGTCCTTGTCTCTCTCTGGCCGATACCTTCATTTTTTGATGTGTCGGACTCCTTATATTTTTCGCTCTTTGATTAGTGTTAGTAGAGGATGGTTTAGGTGTGTTTTGTCTTTAAGTAATTATCACCACCACCGTCTTTCACAGTACAAAACTTTGTCAATTATAAGAAAACAAATGTAAGGTACCTTATAAAAATACTATGGGTTGATACAAAATGTGTGGTATTTAAAAACCTTCATAGATTGAAACACCCATTATAGGTCACTTTTAGAAATTTTTGCAGAGGTTCCTTTCCATTTACATACAATTTTCAGAAACTTCATTGCGGGTCTCCCTGCACTCTGTATCCTTATTCACTATAATAGCAACAAAATTAGAAAAGTAAGGATCAGTCTCTGGAACCCCAGTGATGATAAATATACGAACATATAAATATGGTACAAGCACAAGTCTCTCAACTTACACCAATGTTGATGTAAATAGGGGTGATGTGTGCCAACAGTTTTGTCATGACCTTCGACCTCAACTATGAAAAGTGAGAATGCTCCAGACTCTATAAACAGAGTTCCACCCAGAATGTGGAGTTTTGTACTATCGCAATATAAAACTATTATCATTTCCACCTGTTCAGTACAATGTGTTTTAATCTTAAAGGTTAATTAGTATGAATATTTTTATATCTTTATATTGTGATATAATCAATACAGAACCAAAAGATGAATTAAATTTCTTGCAATGAGTTTTATACTGTTGCCTCAACTCTTCAGCGTATATGGTGAATGTTGTGAGGGCAGCTCTGGACAGATGGGAGGGAAGATGTTTCATTTACTGGACAAGAAATTAAAAATTTGTGCTTTGCTGATTATACAGCTTTGTTAGCAAACAGTCAACACTAATTATTTGAACTCATTCCGTTAATTGAAAGAGAGCCAGGAACTTGGTTTAGAACTGAACACCTAGAAAACAAAAATGATTGTGGGCAGGCAGAGTAAAAACTGCTCAAAAATAAAGTAGATAGACTGAAATTGTCTGTGAATACATTTATTTTTGATCTCTGATAAAAAAAAATTCTGGATCATCATGATTAAAGTTCAAATGAAGATGTAACCTGGCTGTGGTGGAAATGAAAGTATTAAGAATACTGTGGGAAGATCATCAGATTTTCAAGAACCTGAAAATGAGGCTGGTAAACTAATTCCATGGATCGATCACCACACAAATAACTCTGTTCTAAAAGAGCTTGAAATTGAAGGGGAACTCTCAGGCCAGATTTGGTTCCATCAACTGAAATACTTTGGCTATGTAATAAGGATAGGTCCAAAAAACTATTTAAAAAAAGCTGATCATCCTGATCTAAACTATGGGAAGAGGCCATGAGGAAGAGTACCAACAGATTAGAGTTACATGTGAAAGGACAATATATGATCTAATCCAGCAAGTCACTGACAGAGAATCGTGGAGAAAAATAGTATATACAGGTGTATTAGAAATGTTCCACCAAAAAAAAAAATCAGGGATGCCCTTTGTGTTATGTTAAGAAGGATGGTGCAGTCGGATTGGCGGAGGAAATTTTTCTTTTCAAGAAAATGAGGTTAATTTTTTACTTCCGTGCACGATTCAAATTGATGAAATTGCTGTGTTTGCTATACCAGAGAGCCAGCTACTGCCTGTTGGTGTGCATCAGAGGAAGGGAGGGAAAGGAGGGGAAGTGGGAAGTGGGAGACACAGGTAATACTCGCTGCGAATGCACAAGTGTATTGTTTGTTCTGCACAAACTCGCTGCTATGCGAACCCCATAGAAAGAGAAGATGAACTTGTGCCAAGAATACAGGCAGTTTTTAAGGTCATTAGATCCACTGATTATTTTAAAGTCACAATCATTTCATCATCATTTGTTTTAAATTCTTGTTCATCATCATCATCTTCATTTCCCTTTATCCAGCTGTAGCTGGGTTGGGGAAAATATGGTTCCTCTCCACTTTCTTTAGTAGGGGACACCCTAACATTTTCCGAGGCACCATATCTGCTTTATCCATATAGGCTATTGTTATGATGGGCTCGCCACACCCAAAGGCATTTTATACCTACTGCCAGGTTCAAAATTAGGCCACCCCTAACATGGAGTCAGATGCTTTTCATAGTCACTCCTCTGGAGTGCAGATGCTACAGGTTTGCCCCTTCCGCCATCTCCACCGTACCAAAATCCACCTTCTCCGCCGTAGATGTCGTTGAAGTCTTCACTCACAACCCTGAACTGGGTCCCATACCAGATGTTACATACCGGGTCAGTGTGCTCTGGGACTCGCATAGGCTGGGGCGCCACTCCCTGGGTAGCGCTGTCTCCGAAGAGGGTCCCTACCTGCTACCTACTTAAATTCCTTTTAGTGGATTTTAATTTTTTATATCATGTCATCCACTTTGTACCATTAGGGGCCCTTGACTTAGATATTAGGTCGCTTTAAAAACATCCATAATCATCATCAGATAGATGATGAACACTTATTGACTAGTTACCACGGTATCATTTTTATGTCCACGCTAATTCCAAATAGGCCCCCAGCCCAAAAACATATCCATGTTTAAACACAGTTCTAATATCTGAAAGCCCTAATGGTAAGTACATTTGAGATACTACTTACTAGACTGTGCTCCTTAAAGAAGTGTTATTCTATGTCCTAGGCACGTATTATGCTCCTCGTGTGCTGGGCCATGAGGACTTCTTGAACTACATCCGTGGTCTTCCCTTGCTCACCCATCCTTCAGTATTTGGAATGAATGAAAATGCTGATATAGTCAAGGATCAGCAGGAGACAGATTTGCTCTTTACAAGCATGCTGCTTACACAGGTAATAGTCATAGATATCGGGTATTTGTTGACACAACTCTTTGTAAGCTAAGCTTTAATGTTCTCTTCTGTGTTCTGTGGCTGCTAAGGACCGAATGGTGAGTAAGAACTTTGTTTATAATGCACATGCACATAATCTTTCTATTCAGTCTGATGTAAATGAGTATATTAATGTGAGATTTAAAAAGAATATATATTTAATTTTATTTTTATTTTTGCTCTTCCAAGGATTTGGTTCAACGTCGGGTAAGTGGATAATTTATGTTATTTTGTTGTTCTACTTTCTTCTAAAAAGCTAGGATTGGAGAACTACACAGGCTGTATTTTAATTAAAGGCCAGGTTTTAATAAAAATTACCAAACATTTTATTTTTAAACCACATTTATTTTTAGATTTTACATACATTTCTTTATTTTTTTTACATAGTTGCCTTGTACATTTAGTCATATCTTAAAACTAAGTTTTGAAATCCCTCTTCAAAGAAGTCCTCCACCTGCTCTGACAGCCAAGAGTTCACGGCCATTTCCATTTCTCTATCGTCTTTGAAGCACTTCCCATTGAGATGACGTTTCAGCTGCCAAAAAGGATGGAAATCGCTTGGAAGGACAGGGCTATACGGTGGGTGGTCCAAAACTTTCCACCTGAAAGAGTCAGTCAGTTCCCGAGTCTGGACAGCAGTGTGAGGCCTTGTGTTATCGTGAAGGAGCAAAATTCCCTTTGTTTGCATGCCGCGACTTTTGTTCTGAACCACACGTCGGAGACCTAGACACTTGAGGAAGATCCATTGAGACAGTGGTTATCGTGAATCTTCTGTTCTCATGATGTTTCATGTCAATTGCAGTCACCAAATCTTCTGTGATCACAGATAGTCGACCTGAGCATTCTTTGTCGTGAGCTTTTTCATGGCCACTTTTGAACTCTCTTACCCATTTTCACACTTAACCTTCACTTATTGCATTATCACCGTACACTTTACAAAGCTGATGATGAGTGACTGCAACCGACATGTTTCTTGCACTCAAAAAATGTATTGCAGACTTAAGAAACCGTACCTCATACTTATCATAATGTCAGATCTATTCACTTATAAGAAGACTAACCATGCCTGTGGCTTTGCCCTGCTTAAGTCAGCCATGTAAGCTCCCCATGTTATTTATATACTGCCTTGTGCCAAATTCAACTAGATGAGGGTAGTAATGGAAAATGAACAAACAAATGCTGAATTAAATCAAATAGTGTTTATTCTCGATTATGTTTCTATTCTCATCGCTAGCTTTGTTTGATTTCTGATGTTGTAACGGTAGCTAATGCATAGGATGGATGCCCTTTTTTTCACCCTAGCTTGTCCGGCTCCATGGATAAATGGTTAGCGTGCTGGCCTTTGGTCACAGGGGTCCCGGGTTCGATTCCCGGCAGGGCCGGGAATTTTAACTTAAATTGGTTAATTTTTCTGGCATGGGGGCTGGGTGTATGTGTTATCTTCATCATCATTTCATCCTCATCACGACGGGCAGGTCGCCTATGGCCGTCAAATCAAAAGACCTGTATCTGTCGAGCCGAACTTGTCCTCGGACACTTCTGGCACTAAAAGCCATACACCGTTTTTATTTACGGGGGATACACAGGAAAGAATGACCTTTAGGAGGAGAATTGTGGGAATGAGGGATACACTGGAGAAACTCGCCAAGTTATGCAACATCTCAGTTGAAAAGCTACAAAAGAGAAGTGAAAGACTTGAGAACATCTGGAAGGAATGCAAAGAAAAAGGAATAAATCTAGAGATAGAAGATCTGATGGAATGTATAAATGTGGTTGATAAATGACTGCAAGATATAAGATAATAATATTATTATTATTATTATTATTATTATTATTATTATTATTATTATTATTATTATTATTATTATTATTTATTCTGCTCTTGGAGCGATTGGTTCAGTGATGGGCCAAAAGCATGGAGGAGGCTACTAACCAACTACAGAGCCTCTACAGTATTGCAGCAAAACCGGCTTGAGGTTCAACCTACAGAAGACTGAGTTTATGACTAATATAAATAAGGCTCTTTCTACAATCCCACTAGGAAACAACACCATAAGTAAAGTTCCTGCAGTCAAATACTTAGGAGAATGGATCTCAACAAGCGAGAGTGAAACTTTGGCCATAGACACCAGATGCATCCAGTTAGAGAGGGCCTATCATTCCTGTAAAAGCATTCTACACCTCCAAGTACCTTTCCAAGAACCTAAAGCTGAAGCATTACAACTCAGTAGTACTCTGTACTTTACATTCTGAGTGCCTCTTGATGAATTGAAAGGGTCCAACTAGAACTTAAATAGAGGAAGATCTTGAGGAGGATACTAGGAACCATAAGAGAGGAGGATACCGCCTACAAGATCAGGCACAACAACGAGCTCTACAAACATCAGGAAGACCTAGTCACATGTATGAGGAAAAGGCGACTGACCTTCTATGGACACAGGACCCACCTGAAACCCTGCATGCTTACCAACAGAATCCTCAAAGTGACAAGTACTGAAGGGAAAAGGCTTTGAAGACCAGGTGGATCACCTCAGTAGACTTAGACTTAGCGGAACTGCAGATCCCATTAGAGACCACGGAGAACTGATCCCAGTACGGTACACACAGGCCATCCTACAGGAAGTCTTCCCACTGTCCCTCACAAGCAAAAATAGTACAGGGACCAACAGACCTAAGTAGACGAATGGGAGGAAGCAGGCACACAGCCAAAAAATGAAAGCGTACTGGGTCAAGAAAAAGCATAAATCGCCAGCTAAGAGTCAAGATCAGCTCAGGGATGCTGGGGACAGTACAAACACCCATTCCCTGGGCTAAGGGAATTAACTATTTAAGATCTCTGATCCAGCCAGAAATTGAACCCAGGGGCCTTCTGATCCATTCAGGCAAGGAGCTGGACAATAGATACTGATGAGAAAGGCTGTTCAAAATAGCTTGTGTTCTTCTTTCTTTAGCTGGTCTGGAAGCTGATTCAGGGACTCAGGTGTGGGTCATCAAGCTCTATTAAATGACTGGACACACTCTCTCTAGCCAAATGGTAGTGAAGGAGTATAATACATTCTTGGGCATTTGGACATCAATAATTGTTGCCATAGTACCGTAATACTTCTCTTGTGTCCTAATAAATTTTAGATTATCATTTGAATGAATTATTTCAATAATATTTCTGTGCATGGGAGTCATGATGCATATGGTGCGTCAGCGGCACTACCTCTGAGCTTTGCGTCATGACAGGTAATGAAGTGGAATCAAAAAAAGAATATTTTGTTCAGTCATAGATATTTAATAATGTCCTATGACAGATAAATACATTTTTGAATATTTCTGATAAAAATGCTGCGTGGTAGAATTGGTGTTATTGCTGTGTGAACAATCGCTGCACAACATACCTAGTCAATGCTGTAGCCTGTAATGGTGTACTGCAACAAACTCAGGTAGATAAAGCATTGCTTGGAGTCAATTACTTCTGTCTTTTGTGGATTTCTATGAAGAATTGTTGAAGATACAAGCCTGGCTGTCCTGGACACACTCTACAATAGAACATGCAGTCCTGAGCTGCTGCCCCTCTTTGTAACACTGTCTGAACAGCTTCTGCAATCTATGCCCATTCTTCTTAGCCACACATTTGTTGACAAAGTGTGGAAATGTGTTTCTGTAGGCAGTGTAATCGATTTCGGAAGCCTATCACATGGTATTTCTTCTGCTAGCAAGGCCCTACAACCTCACTATTCTCAGCTGACATAACAGAAAATTATGCCGAATTATAATGACTACAGAGATGGCAATTAACAATTAACCTCATGCCCATTTTGAGCATATGTTTAACAATACAACAGCTCAACAATTCAGATATGAGGTCCACTTGTTTACATAGATACTGCTGGAAATACGAGCTTTAATATTTGGTATGTAGTGTGACACATGTGCGTCGTCATCAGCATTAAGTGAAAGTGGAGTCATGACACACGTGTTGTCATCGGCTGTGAATATGTTAAACAGCATCATTCATCATCAGAACCACAGAAAATCCACTTCTTATCATTTACCTTTTTAAAACAATTTTCAGATTTCCCTCCTTGGAATAAATTTGGTGTAACATGAAATATTTGTCAAACTTTGTTACAAGGTCCATTAACATTGATGTTCCTTTTCCTCAGGATGTTGAAGCTGGAGACTCTGGAGGTAAATCAGCTGATGAAACAGTGTTGGACGTGGCTCTTGACATTTTGAACAAGCTGCCTAAGAACTATGATCTAGTCAGCGCACTTGAGAAATATCCCACATCATATAGGCAGTCTATGAATACGGTACTGGTGCAAGAGATGGGTCGCTTCAATGTCTTACTTACCTGTATTCGCAACAGCCTCGTTCAAGTGCGGAAGGCTATCAAAGGTGAGATGTTTTTCTGATTTAGATATCTTCAAGGTTTAAGTTATATTCACCCAGATACTTCTGAATGCCCCTGAAGATGGTTTTCCGTGGTTTCCCATTTTCACACCAGGCAAATGCTGGGGCTGTACCTTAATTAAGGCCACGGCCGCTTCCATCCAACTCCTAGGCCTTTCCTATCCCATCGTCGCCATAAGACCTATCTGTGTCGGTGCGACGTAAAGCCCCTAGCCAAAAAAAAAAAAACAAAAAAAAAAAAAAACTTCTGAATGCTTACTTGGTGATCTGAGAATTAAGACTTTAGGATCTTCAGGCGTGCCATGCTCCAGAATGATTTCTAACGCTGTGCTAGCTCAGGTTCTCAGTTGCTCGATTGCTCTTTGTCAGACTCCAAAGGTGTCTCCTAAGTTGCTTTAAAAGTTTCTGTACTGGGCGAGTTGGCCATGCGCGTAGAGGCGCGCGGCTGTGAGCTTGCATCCGGGAGATAGTAGGTTCGAATCTCACTATCGGCAGCCCTGAAGATGGTTTTCCGTGGTTTCCCATTTTCACACCAGGCAAATGCTGGGGCTGTACCTTAATTAAGACCACGGCTGTTTCCTTCCAACTCCTAGGTCTTTCCTATCCCATCGTCGCCATAAGACCTATCTGTGTCGGTGCGACGTAAAGCCCCTAGCAAAAAAAAAAAAAAGAGTTTCTGTGTTAATTTGTTTCTGAAGGGAGAAGCCCTCCAGTGTGCACTTGTGGCAGTCATCCAGTACACATCCTCGTGGAGTTACTGGAGTTGAATGATCTGCACTGTAGTCTAAAACTTTCAAGCACCATTTCTCTCATTCTACAAGATGACAAGCAGTCAGCAGACCTCGTCATCTGTTGTTTGAAGGATAGTGGCCTTTTTTAGTGTGTTTAAACATTTAAGTTTCAGCTTATTTGTATTTTTTAACCATATTTTTATCTATCTTTGTGTATTTTTAATTTGAATGAAGTACATGTGATTGTTCTATTTTAATACTTTCAAATCTATTTTAAAGTCATTTTATAAGAAAATAGGGCATTGCAAATTATATACACTGATTATTTTTCATTAATAATAACGTAATCTATAATCTTCATATCCGTATTGACAAATTACACAATTATAAATAGGAAAGGAATTCCACCTTATCAATACTTGTTTATTATAACTATTATACTACAGTACTGGTTTCAACCCCCCAGGTTTGGGTCATCCTCAGCTGAACAATACATTCACATATAGTACATCAAGAAATGATTGATATTACTTTGTCTGGGGAATGCCATATGATAACAAATGTTTAAATACATCCAAGTGGGGCATGTCAAATCGGGAACTGACACTGCAAGTACAGTATGTTTATAATAACATACTTTAAACTTAAAGCTGGTTTGTACAACACTATCTTAACTTAAAATTAACTTAAAAGTATATGTGACTAAAAATAACAAGATATATAAAAACACTTCATGCACATAAACGCTCGTATCTTATGTATTGCTCGGTTCATCAGTTGACTTCTGTATTTGTGTCTTTTGTCATGGTTGTGTATTTGATTGATGCTTTTGAGCTTAAATAATATGATTTTCTTGTAAAATTGTCCTGTTATTTATATAAAAGTTTTTTGTCTTCATATATGTGCATAGAATAAAACACCTTTCAACATTTAAAAAAGTTACAGGTGTGTAGATAGAACTGGGATAAAAATGTATACATACAGCTCTGATGTGTGTTGAATCTTGTTGTTTTATGTTAAAATCGAATCATTTTGTCTTGTGACATTTATAAAATTTTGAGGGGCATTAGACCCAAGGTGGTAGCTCCTTTCCCATCTGTCCAGTGTCCAGATGTGAAGGGGCTATGATGTGCTTGGTGCATAATATGGTGATCCTCCCTTGTGGTGGTCAGACGTCGTCTGGAAACTTGACAAATAATATGCCTGCCCTCTCATTCCCATGCAATCCAACATCGGGCCACTGTCACATCCAAAAGCCCCACAAATCTGGATATTGCACAACTCGACCAGCCAGCCAAATGGAGATGCACATTGAGGCCCCTTTCAAAATCTGTCAGGTGCTGATAATGCTGTCGCCCATGAATATGCTGCATCTCCTTGTCCTTCACAGTGATCACTCAACATCTGACGCTGTTCATGCACCAAATATACCCTACTAGGCCTAGTAACAACACTAAACTAAACTCGAATCATTTACATTCCTGCTGATACTGTGTACGTGTACAAAGTTAGGTTGACATCCGACCATTTCTTCTGGCTGCTTCAATTATTTTGTCAGGCAGTATATTTTGGACCAGGGGTTATTAAACTTTGTTTTCTGGTCACACTCTTTGACCATGGACTATATACCTGGCCATGGACAAAATGAATGACTTCGTCTGCCATCTTGAATGCAACAATGCTTTGATAGTCTCGAGTCAAAACTGGAAGGTGCGAGTTTGAACGTATGCGCTACCGCTGAAAGATGTGGATACCTGTCCACTTTCTGGATTTTAATTTTGTGTTCATTAGTAAGCATTTTCACAACCTACTCAACCTACCCCAAGACAAATATGACCCATGCTAGTCAACTTCACATGATTTTGTTCCTAATCTGTAGGTAAACTATCACACGATAAATATTCGCTACCCTTCACTGCATCACTCAACTTCTAACTTTCGAATGGAAGGCAAAATACAAGCACAAACAGGTTTACTGTGTTATTCAGCAATATCACTGAAAACTGGCAAGCAAAATTGAACATTCTTGAGGATAACAGCTTGCTCTTTGAAGGCATAATTTGGCCTGTAAAGTTCATTTTTCCATATTCAGGAAACTTTCCCCAACCTATGTCCTGTGGTGAGGCCTTTCTTTATCTGGTACTTCATTTTTTGAAGTGTCTGATTCCTTACTTCCTTTCTCTCTCTGACCCCTTGTGGGTGGAGGACGCAGATAAAAAATACATCCATGGTATCCCCTGTCTGTTGTAAGAGGCGACTAAAAGGGGGGACCAAGGGATGATTGAATTAGAACCATGAGAATACTTGTGATTAGTACCATCATGGGAGGAACACCATGGGTCGACTTTACTTGCGAGTAGTACCACTATGTGAGGTACACATTAGGTCTGTGTTTAGTAGCAACGTGGGTGGGTAACTATGGGTCTACAGTACCCGTGATTAGCACCACTATATGCGGATCACCATGGACTTACATTGCCTGTGATTAGTATCATTATGTGAGGAACACCATGGGATAGTACGGGTCGCTGTGATTAGTACACCTATGTGAGGAACACCATGGGTTTGCGTTGCCTATGAATAGTGCCATTATGTGAAAAACACCATAGGTCTGCATTTCCTGTGCATAGTACATTACCTGTGAATAGTATCATAATGTGAGGAACACCATGAGTCTACGTTACTTGTGATTAGTACTGCTACATGAAAAATATCATGGTTTTACTTTACTAGCAATAAGTACGATTATAAGGGGCTGTTGACCTGGATTTGGGACCCCTTTAGACAACAAGCATCATCAATTCAGGATTGTGCTTTGGAAGCAGCCCCATAGTGAGTACATACCATTGTTTCAAGTTAGTTTCTGGGAAGATGGGGCATTATAGGTCAGATCCACTGATTGTTTTAAGTTCGTCATCGTTGTTCATAATTGTCTTTTTGAATTCTAGCCTCTGGATTGCTTTTGGAATTACTTTTAACTTCAATATTGTGAGCTGGATACACTGATTATTTTAAATTCATATTCATCCATTCATTCTTCATCATCACATTTTGAATTCTGGTCAGTAGATGAAATATGGAATTTGAATTTGTCATTACATTTTGTCTCATTTATGACAATGGGGGCTGATGACCTATGTGTTAGGCCCCTTTAAACAACAAGCATCATCATCATCCTGTGGCGAGGGATTTTATATGTATTTAAAATCACGTCCTATCACAAGGGATGACAAAGAACATTTTGATGGCTAGGAAAAATGTGATCATACTAAGCAATAATAGCAAAAATTCATAACACAATAAAGGAGGTACTTTTATATAGATTTAATATGATGTGAATCAGAACTTTCAATTTATGATGTGCTAAGTGGGAAATCATCTTAATGAGGAACACACTAATGAGGTTTCACTGTAACTCCTTCCTCACGTACCACATGGAAGAAGTGTTCTAACGTACATTTTTACTGTTTCTCTAAAATGAAAAGTAAAAATTGGGTTTGGTATAAAATCAAAATATTTTCTTTGTTCTTAATTTATTTTCTTGTGTTGTGCACTCATTTTCTCTATTAAAGGTAGTGTCTGTTGTTTTTTCAGGACTGGTAGTGATGTCGTATGAACTGGAAGAAGTTTCAAATAGTATTGTGACTGGGAGAATACCTCACTTATGGCTGAAAAAATCTTACCCCTCTCTCAAACCACTTGGGAGCTATGTGAATGACTTCCTGGCTCGCTTGTATTTCCTACAGGTAAAATAATATTATTGCTTTATATCACAGTTCAACATATGAGACACTCAAAATAACAAGTGGAAAAGTCCATAGCAACTGTTAGCAAAATTGTTTTAGAAACAATCAAAGAATAAAATTAGTCACAAATTTTTCTATCCAATGTATCTTTATTTTTAAACAGCTGTACCATATTAAAAAGGTTTACTACAGACAGCTTTGTCCAGTCTGTCTGGTCATTCTACTGAACCACTTTACTCCATTCTTTTTAATTCTCTCTGGAATTACCTGCAGGTGAATCATCAGACATTGATAGGTCTCTAAGTTCATTCAACTTTGAGTAATCCTAAAATCAAATCACTAAATGGCCACTCCAGTAATTGCAGGTGAAGGCTTACCCTAGCCCGCAATATGTTTTGTACTTAATGCGTTGCTATGCAATTAACACTTTCATAATTAATGATTTTCATTTCCGTGTTGATGATTATCTAGTTTAGCTGAAATATTACTGGGATGTTTCACCAATCAACACAATAAAGCTACTATATCCCCGAATCCGCCTGGGATGTTGGAATATAGTTATATCTTCGTCTCATGTCTTAACCTTGTCTCCCTTTGTAATGACCGTTTGTTTTATACAAATATTTGGGCAATGAGCCCATGCATCATCAAACTCTTTGATGGAAACCCTAGTTTGGGACAGCAACAATTACAACAATAACATCCTAAAATTAAACTTATGATACTAATGACGATCCACACAATGTATTTATACACATTAATATGTTGATACATCATTTCTCTCTGCATTTCTTCTTCCTTTTGTTTCACCATTTCTTCCACTTCACCTGTCTTATGGGTAGCCCATTTTAAATTGCCATTGTGATGCAAGAGGTTATTCAATGACAACCTATTCATTTCAGGTATTTGTTCTAATTTGATTCCACTACCTATGCGTTCACAATAGTCATAATCAAGTGTTACTTCTGGTACAAAATCCTTATTCTGTGTAGTGTTTACTTCACCTACACCTTGTATTTTGCTATGCAGGCCATATACTGTACAGCTTGCACTTAATACAAGAATACCAGTGCCTGCTAACCTCATATCACTGGTGGTATCCTTACACATACATGTTACCTTGGTTTCTTCTGGGGATACAGATATATATATATATATATATATATATATATATATATATATACACTGACTGACAGAGCAAACGCAACACCAAGAAGGAGTGGTTCGAAAGGGATGAAAGTTGGGGAAAAAACAGAGATGGCACGGACGAATAATTGATGTTTATTTCAAACCGATATGCAGGTTACACAATTCGCACGGCATCGACTCAGTAGGATGCAGGACCACCGCGAGCGGCGATGCACGCAGAAACACGTCGAGTTACAGAGTCAATAAGAGTGCGGATGGTGTCCTGAGGGATGGTTCTCCATTCTCTGTCAACCATTTGCCACAGTTGGTCGTCCGTACGAGGCTGGGGCAGAGTTTGCAAACGGCGTCCAATGAGATCCCACACGTGTTCGATTGGTGAGAGATCCGGAGAGTACGCTGGCCACGGAAGCGTCTGTACACCTCGTAGAGCCTGTTGGGAGATGCGAGCAGTGTGTGGGCGGGCATTATCCTGCTGAAACAAAGCATTGGGCAGTCCCTGAAGGTACGGGAGTGCCACCGGCCGCAGCACATGCTGCACGTAGCGGTGGGCATTTAACGTGCCTTGAATACGCACTAGAGGTGACGTGGAATCATACGCAATAGCGCCCCAAACCATGATGCCGCGTTGTCTAGCGGTAGGGCACTCCACAGTTACTGCCGGATTTGACCTTTCTCCACGCCGACGCCACACTCGTCTGCGGTGACTATCACTGACAGAACAGAAGCGTGACTCATCGGAGAACACGACGTTCCGCCATTCCCTCATCCAAGTCGCTCTAGCCCGGCACCATGCCAGGCGTGCACGTCTATGCTGTGGAGTCAATGGTAGTCTTCTGAGCGGACGCCGGGAGTGCAGGCCTCCTTCAACCAATCGACGGGAAATTGTTCTGGTTGATATTGGAACAGCCAGGGTGTCTTGCACATGCTGAAGAATGGCGGTTGACGTGACGTGGCGTGCGGGGCTGCCACCGCTTGGCGGCGGATGCGCCGATCCTCGCGTGCTGACGTCACTCGGGCTGCGCCTGGACCCCTCGCACGTGCCACATGTCCCTGCGCCAACCATCTTCGCCACAGGCGCTGCACCGTGGACACATCCCTATGGGTATCGGCTGCGATTTGACGAAGCGACCAACCTGCCCTTCTCAGCCCGATCACCATACCCCTCGTAAAGTCGTCTGTCTGCTGGAAATGCCTCCGTTGATGGCGGCCTGGCATTCTTAGCTATACACGTGTCCTGTGGCACACGACAACACGTTCTACAATGACTGTCGGCTGAGAAATCACGGTACGAAGTGGGCCATTCGCCAACGCCGTGTCCCATTTATCGTTCGCTACGTGCGCAGCACAGCGGCGCATTTCACATCATGAGCATACCTCAGTGACATCAGCCTACCCTGCAATTGGCATAAAGTTCTGACCACTCCTTCTTGGTGTTGCATTTGCTCTGTCAGTCAGTGTATATATATATATATATATATATATATCTATTCACTCTAATGGGCATCCACACGAGCTGTAGAATGGGGAGTACATTTTTATTACTGTTCCAAGGTTTTGGTGGATCAGCAGAGGTGAAAGAAGGTGCGGGCTGGAATGGGTCTAACTACAAGTTCGAAAGATGAATTAAAATTTAAATAAAGGTTATATTTTCAGAACAGCCAAACTTAACAGATTGATATAGACTTTGAACAAACAACAAATAACAAGAAGTTAAATCAGGTACAAGATCAAGAAAGCCAAGATTTAGATAGACTTTGACAATCTGGGCCACAAGCCCTAATTTTTACAATTCCTGAACACTCAGCTCACAATCGACATCTTACCAAACGGCAGAAATTCCCTCATTAGAATGGAGCGTTTGCTCCCACCTTTAAATCTCAAGCCTCTCTGAGGCACGTTTACCACAAGAGAAAAGAGCTAACCCGCTCTCAATTTTTCAAGCCTATTAAAGGCATTACCTAGACTTCAGAATTCACTGCCATCAAGGCACAACTTACAAATATAAACAGGGGTATCTCGTACCCAATCTACTGGGCCTTCCTGGAAAAGAACAGATTAATTAAATGGCCCCACAGTACCAAGATGAGTGGAGGCGTAACCTTGCACTCCTACATGAAGATTGTTAAAACCTAAGTGGCGCTAGGCCGATAAGCAGGGCTATTCACATACTATGGAGGAGACACGAATACAGAAGAAATTTAACACATTAAGAAGAAATAGAAGAACGGTTACAAAAACGTAGTCACCTCAAATTCAAGATGAAGGGGAGCTCGAGAGGGTAAGGCACTCTCTATCCCCAATTTACAGTTAAAGTTATATGAAAAGACCGGAAAGATTTACATGTTTCAAAGGATAGTTTACATATTAAAGTTTTCTGACCTGCCCCGAGAGATAAACTGCTGAGCTGGCAAGAAATAAAGATGTTAAACAGCCATCACCTTGTTGAAGAACTGCTGCCAGAAGAAAGAGCGCTTCCTGCCCCCTGCTACATATTCACACACAGAGCTAGATGTTGTTCGAGTGGCGAAGAGCCGAGAAAATCAGCAGTTTTAAACCCTCGTGGAAGATTCGAGACCTTTTATGAATAATAAAGACACACCCTCTCAACTTTATTGGGTAGCTAAGAGTTACACATGGAAATTTGAAGAAGAAAGCTATGATTGGAGGAAAATTAGTTACAGAAATTACTGATTGGCTAAATTCAAAACTGGCAGAAAGAAAGCTTAATATTGCCAACCCACAAATGAAAGAACAAAATTTAGTAAAGACAAAAACTTTTGAATACAAAATTTCTTGGAGAAAGTTCATTCGCACCAGGGTACATGATCCTAGTTTTTTTAGGCAGTGACATCTATGAGAGAATGTCCACACTTCTTGATCCACCAAAAGAACAAAAACAAATCGAAATACACACAGTGGCATCTTCTGAGGAACTGTTGAATTAATTCAGTTGTTAAAGTTCAGAGTTTCTCCGGTAGAGAAGTACTTTATTGGCGGAAGATTTAAAATTGCGGCGTAGAGGTGTACCGCCCGGTACAATCACAATTGTCTGGAACTTGATTAACTCCAATGAGTAATTTTATCGCACAACTGTTTTGGGCGTATACAGTATTAATGAGGATTTTAACATAACACAATTTCCAACTGGGTGTTACTATTTTACATTGCTTTACCTGATCCTTATCTAATTGAACATAAGTTTTCTTCTTTGTCCACAAGGATATAATCCTTGGTCTCTTGAATATAAACAAAATGGTGAAGGTTGCTGTTCATATACATGGGGAATGGGATCATGTGATACAACGTATAAGTCACTCTAACTGTAGGGGATGTCCTTATAATGTACACCAAATAATTCTTATCGGCGAACACCTCCACTGTGGCTACTTTGTTAATCAAGTTATTGTAAGCTGATTTTAAATCAAACGGCAAGGACAATCCTTTAGGGAAATCTCCCTGAGCTTTCTTATAACCCTTAATGATATTGTCTGGTGAGATTATTTGCACCTGAATGACTCCTACCTGGGCATTCATTATACCTGACAATACAACACTATGAAGCTCATACAGTTGTATGAGAAGGCCTTCAATTTCAATCAAATGTCTATTTACTGAATTTTCTAATTCCACTTGCTTAATTGCTTCTGCAATCTGAAGCGTGCTATTGACAAAATAATATCTAATTTCTGTAATATTCTGAGTTAATCTCTGTTCGTTTGCTGTGACATTATAAATGGTGCTGTTCATAGACTGCGTTGTAGATTTTACTACTATCATTTGGTCTTTTGCAGTTTTCATGATTGAGAGTTGCTCTTGTTCTAATTAACTGATTTTTAACTTGTATTTTTCCACGTCTTCCTGACTTAATGTTCCAAATAACGCCTTTGTAACGGAATCTACTGCGTTAATCAAGCCTCGCTTTCGCCTTGTGTTTTCAGTTTCCCTTATTGGTTTAGTAATCCAAGTAATTATCCTTCGATTCCTTGATTCTTTGTAACTGTGCTCTTAGCATTTTAACGTCTTGCTGAAGCATTAAATTACTACTTCTTTCTAACTGTGTACATGCTAATTGAGTCCAGTGTATGTGTCTTTTTACATTCAAAAATACATCATTCAATTTATTCAGCCTTACATAGGTAACTAGTGTCCATTCAGTATGATATAATTATTTATTTATTTATTTATTTATTTATTTATTTATTTATTTATTTATTTATTTATTTATTTATTTATTTATTTATTTATTTATTTATTTATTTATTTATTTATTTATTTATTTATTTATTTATTTATTTATTTATTTATTTATTTATTTATTTCAGGCATATATACATATATACAGAAACAAGAAAGCAAGTACATTATATTTTAATGTCCAAAGATGTTATCCATTCTAGAGCCTCTGTATTGGCCTCTTAGAAAATCAAACCGATCTCCAGGGTAGGCTCTTCTGCTACACTCCTTTACAGTGTGTTTGATGGTTTGAAAAGGAGCACCACAGTCACACTCAGGGGATTGTATCTTTCCCCATTTATACAGGGACGCAGCACAGACACCATGACCACATTGAATCCTATTAAGGATGGTCCAAGTTCTTCTTGGGAGATCAGACCTCAAATTAGGTGGGAAGAAAGGCCAGAGATGTTCACCTGTTTTTGAGATCCAATCTTCCTTCCATTGGGCATAGGGGTTGAAATTGTCTTCTGTGAGCTTCTGAGCGAACTTAACTGGCAGATGTCTAGATTTCAACCGGTTCCTCTGAAGGTCAGGAATATTGGAGTGGATGGGCAAGTCAGGGTTCTCATTTATCTTGGAGTATTCTCTCAACAGAGCTTGTGCTCTACGGAATGAAGGAGGCATGATGTTGCTCAAGACAGGAAGCCAGTGGGTAGGAGTTGATCTTATTGCACCTGAAATACAGTAATCCTCATTATGTTGTTGAGTTTAGTGTCCACAAGTTTCACATGGCAGCTGTTGATCCACACAGGAGCACAATATTTTGCCGCAGAGAAAACTAAACCACGGGCAGAACATCTCAAGGTAGTTGCAGGAGCACCCCAGGTTGTACCACACAACTTCTGCGGAATGTTGTTACGACTCCTAATCTTTGCTGCTGAATTGACTAGATGTTGCCTGAAGGAGAGTGTCCGATCTAATGTTATACCTAAGTATTTTGGGTAATTATTGTGTCTGAGGACCTTACCGTTAAGACACTTGGAGAGTACAGTTTGCCATTTTGTTATTTAGATGAAAGCAGGACACCTCATTTTTGCTGGTGTTTGGTTGGAGTCTCCATTTCCGAAAATAGTCACTAAGAATGGAAAGGTCATCAGTTAAAGTGTTCTCCATTTCTTTCAGGTTACTATGACTTGTAGCTAAAGCTATATCATTGTATCTCACCCTGATTGTCGAAATATGTCCCTGGAGTGTTCTCATATGGTGTCACCTGGACATCCAGTACTTCTCCGGTTATTCCGTTGTGGGGTGACGTCACGGCTATCACTGCTACTATGATGGAGAACAATCCTATCATTCATGCCGTGATCATCTGTCTACCTGCAAGGTAAAGACAGGATATCAATTACCTTTCTACTTGTGGATACTTTCGCTTCCCAATTCCCATTTTACTTATCTACAAATACAGTTTCAAACGGTTCTTGTGTACCTTAACTCTTCTTCCCTTCTTGTTCAATTGTAGGGTGCAATTCACCCCTGAAACTTCTACTATCTCATAAGGACCCTTGAATGGTGGGCTTAGCTTCCTGGATTTTCACCTTCGCAATGCGTCATTGCACAAGAGAACCTTGTCGTCTACCTGAAAGGTGACCTCATGTTTGCTTTTTGTCATAGTGTTTTTTCTCTCATTCTTTTCGTTCAATTAAGGTTTTTCTGGAGGCCTTGTGATTTCGCCTGAGCTGTGCCGTCAGTTCCTCCACCGTGTTCTGGTGCTTGTTGTAACTCATCTCGGGTGGCTTTTGTCGCACACCTGGGATACTTGGTTTCCTTCCAAAAATTAATTCATAGGGTGTGAACCCTGTACTTATACTCTTCGTGGTGTTATACACAAAGCTAGCTGTGGGCAGATACTTGTCCCAATCATTTCGCTCCCCTGAACAGACATAATGCCTTAGGTACTTTGTGAGCACCTTGTGGGATCTTTCTATACTACCGTTCAACTGTGGCCTAAAGGCTGTAGTATGCATTTTCCGAATGCGCTGAGTTTTACAAAGCGCCTTGAACATATCACTCATAAAATTACTGCCCTGGTCAGTGAGAATCTGCTCTGGTATCCCATAGATTCTTATCATGTTATTGATTAGCGTCCGTAGCACAGTTTCTAGCTCTTGATTGGGAATGGCACTCGCCACGAGGTACTTTGACAGCTGATCCTGGCATGTCAGAATGTACCTGTTCCCAGCCTCCATCACCGGAAGAGGTCCAACTACGCCTAGTGATATCTTCTCACAGACCATGCTAGGTATGTCCGTTATCACCATGGGAGCCCTGATGTCTGGTCTGGTCCCCATATTCTTTTGGTAGGAGGGACATGTGCATACATAGCGCTCAATGTCCCCTTGCATGTCCCACTGAATTCGTTCATGTACCCTAGCATACGTGCGCGCTATTCCTTGGTGGCCTCCCACCAGAGAATCATGACACTCTTTCAGAATGACTTTGTCTAAGTATAGATAAGAAAAGTGTTTTTCCACCAATCAATACACAATTTATTTTAAATAGATTAAACTAGTACCAGTTTTGGCTCTTTAACGGCCATCATCAGCTAGTACCTGATTTGTATCCAGCCATTAGACAATTCACAAGTTGTTATTGTATTAGACATCCGGATGTCTAATGGGGGATGGAAATGTATACAGTAGCATGTAATTAAAATATCAGTAGTCAAGGTAAAAAGTTACAATAAGTTAGAACATGAGTATGTAGGACATATTAAAACATATGGGTCATAATATAAAACACTTAAAAAGTTTTAACACATTAAAATTTGGTAAGTATAGGTAGACACTTGTTAAAAAATTTTAGTTCATGTTACAGAGGTTCCATTCTTCTATCTTCTGTGTAGTTCCTTTGATTTTATGTTATGTTGATTTTAGCTGTGTATGGTAATCTTCGAGAAAGTTCTGAAGCTGGTATGCGTCATATTGATATGGACCTTTGTCATGAAGAAATTTTTTATATTGTGTTATATATTCCAACTTGTGATGTACTCTGGTAAGTTTTAATATAGTAAACAGCAGGTCTTGAGTTTGATTTAGAAGTAGTTGGTGGCAACACCTCTCTCGTCTACGTTTGTGGTTGTAGTTTTAGTTGTTGTGGAAGTCTTGTGCCGATGTGTTTGAAGGCTTGTTGTGTTCTACCTTATCTATACTTTGAATCTGTCAATACGGAAAATGAAATTTATAAATAATAATGACTTTGTCTAATTCGTTCCCTTCCTCAGATGAGCTATTCTCGGGCCAAATTTCCTCTGCGTTAGCGTCCTCAGAAACCTTGCTACTGTCTGCTTCAAGTCCCTTTGCTGTAGCACCCTCAGATTTTGAAGACAGTACCTCCTCTCTACTCTCATCTGAGGTCTGAGTTTTTACTGTTGCCTCCTGATGAGACCTATGTTTAGTCAAGTTAACCACTCGTGCTTGGCACTCAGGGACGAATGCTGGTCATGAAAGTCAGGCTTGCTCTTCCATTCGTGAAAGTTGGTGGGGTGGGACATGCATATTTCTGAATGAATAAAATTTATAAACCCAATAATCGCTAAATCACATGAACATTTTAATCATCGGTTACATGAACATGCATTGAAACTGGTTATGTCACACCTACAAGAATGGCCAAAAGAATAACAATCAGACACATTTTATAATTATTAAGAAATCATGACAAGCCAGTGAACATCAAACTATGTACACAGAAAAATTGCTACTATTTATGAAATCTTCCTACTTGAAAACAAACTCTACTCTGTGGCTTCTCTTTACAAAACCATCAATAACTTCATCATAGAAAGAGGACTGTAATCTAATTTTTGCAAGCAATCCTTTTTCAATCGACAACATAGCGAATGATGATATCCTCTCCTGGCATTGAGTCGATCTGCAATATGTATTAATGTGTCTCAGTGTTGAAAAAGAACGCTCTGCAGAGGATGTAGTAGCAGGAATTGTTGCTACAAGTTTGATGAGCTTGAAAATTTCTAGCATACCCATGTACAATTTATTAGTATGCATAAACTGCATTAAGTCTGAAACACTTTTCTCTTTAAAATCAGAAGATGAATACATCACACTTAATTCTGTTTTTAAGCGAACAATGTTGAAAAATGACCCATAGGTCTTTTCTAGGGCAGTAACATCACTGTCTGGAAACCTATTTCTGTGCTTCTCAAACAAATCACAATCCAAAAGCAAGAACAACACAAATTTATTTATGCATTTAACATGCTCTCCTGTTTGGACAAGTGCATTGTCAATAATTTCATTGAATAGACGTTTGTATTTTGATTTTTCTGGTTCATCACTAATTCTTCAATTTTTAGAGCACAGCTGTCCTCCATAAACATCAGTTGCAGTATCAACATGTCCATACAAACTATCAAAATCTTCATCTCTCATAGACTGGATATTTAAAAAGAGCTCCTCAACCTTCTTGCCACAGTACTGAATATTCAGACTTTTTGTTTGTAAAATACTGAATACAGTATCGGAGAATGAAAAAATCTTGGAGAACACTGCCAGCAGAAATCTAGTGTTGAACTTAAGTAAGAAGAACAAAAATCCTTGTGCTTTCAATGTAGTGTCTTCATCCCAGTCGTCTGAAGTATCCTGTACATGTTGAAAGAATTTCACCAGCGTATCATAATATTCCTTCACAGTATTAATAAGATGTGAAGCAAAATTCCATGTCGTTGGTGCTACTGTTGGCAACTTCTTCTGAACAAAATCTCGAAGAGCAGCTGTTCTCTTTGTAGACTTTGAAAGAAAAAGCAGCAAGTCCTGACATTGTTTGGAAGAAAATTGTACATTCTTGGATTTTTGAAGCAGACTGCTGTAGTGTGAAAATTCAATAGGTGGCTATAACAATGCACAAATGTCGCATATGGATACTGGTCTTGAAGTAGTTTATTACGCCCATTCACATGACCGGCTAAGACAGCAGCACCGTCATATGTTTGAGCCACAATCTTTTCCTCACAACTGAACTCTTTTAAAATAGCACGAACATAATTTAAGAGGGCTCCAGCAGTTCAATCTTTACTAATGTCAGCAAAACCAAGAAACCTCTCTTGAATTTCACCACTTTCATCTACAAAACAGAGTAAAGTAGAGAGTTGTGACTTATTAATAATATCGGACGTTTCATCCAACATTATTACCACAAAAGTTGCTTGTTTAAGCTCCTACTTTATTCTTCTCACAATTACTGAACTTATTTCTGCTATTAAATCATTTTGGATTGCAGACGACGTCCCTCTAAAAATGGTGGAGTCTTTCAGATGAGCTGCCAGAAGAGGATCATATTCACTTATAATTTGTAGAAGTTCGATGTAATTCCCTCTGTTTACGGAAGTTGCAGACTTGTCATGTCTGTGAAATGGTAGTTCCTGTTTTGTTAAAAAAACACTGCATCGATCACTCGTTTAAGTATGTCATGATTTTTCTTTACCTTTTCATTATGAAGTTGGTCACTGATGCGTTTCTTTTCATCCAGCTGGTGGTTGATCCTTGTACGCCCAAAGCCCAAAGAAACACTTCATATGGTTTGCAGATTTCTCATGCCTTGTAATGGACAGTGTCAAGGTGTTCAAATTGTCAAAGCCACTTTTACACCATACACCGTTATCAGCAGAAAATAGTGAACACGGCCAGCAAAATAGTCTATTCAGTTTCTTGGACCCTGTCAACCAGTGCGTATTATTATATTGAGATACAGAGAACGAACGTACATATTCTCTATTTTTCTCCCTGTGCTATGTCTTTAAATCTGGCAGCGTCTGCCATTCTTAATAATGTCTGTTTTCTCTTGGATAGTCCTCCGAGAAAATGGATTTGATAACAAGCTGTCAATAATGCACGGTTCGGAACCCATTGCAGCACGTCAAATCATTCAGAATAGATGGTCAGGAACTTACAGTATACTACTCACTGACACAACACACTAGATCTGTAGCTCTCAGACCAGAGCTTCCAACTACACATTATAAACATGACAGCTTGCAACCGGCCTTGGAGAGAAGAAACCTGCACGCGCATACATTTCTCACTGTGTCGACAGCTCCGCTGAAGCTCCTAAGACACGAGCAAGCCTCGCAGGACTCGCCAAGATATATGCAACATGCGATTTGTATAATGCAGATCTATTACAGATACGGTACATATTGTATTTTTTTTAACTCGCCTGCTTTAGAAAAATATTGTGCTTGCGCAGCAAGCGTAGCATGCTCGGAGAAATCACCCCTGTTGGCACTTTGGTTCAGTGGGATTCCTACTTAGGGCATCGGCATTGCAGTTCCATTTGCCCTGCTTATATACGACCTCAAAGTCGTATTTTGCCAGCTTCAGCCTGAACTTCAGCAGGCGTGAAGATGGATCTTGCACATTGAAGACCCACAGCAGATGACAACAGCTCCAAGTATACTGCTTTTATTACACCCACAGGTCTGTATCAGTTTACAAAAGTACCTTTCGGGTTGAATCTTGGTTCACAAATTCTGCAAAGATTTGTTAACTGCCTTTTTGCTGTTATAAAATATCAGTATCTATTTCCATGCGTGGATGACCTTTTAATTTATAGCCCTGATTTTGATACCCATATGAAACATCTTTGTGAAGTACTTTCTCATTTATGTTCTGATAATCTTACCATCAATCCTTCCAAAATTGTTTTAGCTCAGACTTTTATTACATTTTTGGGGCATATTCTTCATGACCTTTTTATAACTTTTGCTTTTCTAATGGGATTAAAAAAGTCTTTATCTCACCGTACCACCCCCAAGCCAATCTCGTTGAACGATATCATAGGAATTTGAAGGTCCTGTTGTCCATCTTCCATTCTGAAGATCAACGCCATTGGGATTCTGAATTACCCGTTTTTGCACCAGCACTTAATTCTATCATAAATAATTCAACCTACTTTTCCCCGGCAAAATTATTTTTGGGTAGAGATTTGCAAACTCCTTTAGATTTAACATGGGATTTACCTTCCTTTCTCCTTTCTATGCCTAATCAAGTTCCTTAGGCCGAGTGGGAAAGGGCATTAACCAAATTGCATCAGGCACAGGAGGTTCACCGACGGGTTCACAACCGTGGGCATCGTCCCTCAGAATTTTAACTTTTAGATAAAGTATTGTTAAAATACTAGCCTCAAAATTCCGCTATTGATCACGTATCCGCTAAAATTTGTCCCTGATGGACAGGCCCTTTTTCGATCATTCAATTCTCAACCCCTGTTAGTGTTTTATTACAGGATGCGAATTATCCTTTTATCATTAAAAAGGCCCATGTCTCTCAGTTGAAGCAGTATTTTTAATAAACATTTTTTTCTTTCTTTTGCTCTACCCAGTTTGAACCTCCAACCCCACCCAGGTCAACTGGACTCTCCCATCCAAGATAAAAATAGAGAATGTTTCCCTCTTTCTTTGTTTCAAAACATGTGAATGGGATATTTTTTTTCTTTTCCCTAGACCATATTTACATTTATTTAATGTGTTGTTCAATTTTCCTGACTTGTCCACCTTCCCCCACCCCCTTTTACTATTTGTTTATCTATGCACTGTTTCTTTCCGAGTCTGCTTTTATTCCAGCCCTTCTTCTCTGATGGTACATTTCTTCTTCCCTCTTCGTCCGTCGCCATTCGTCAGATCTGCATTGACTCCTTGCTCCCAGAATCCTTCGGATTCCTAGCCGTCGGGGGAATATGTAACGGCCACTCACCTACTTGATTCCATATGGCCACTGTCCTCTCGTACTCCCCTTGACTTGCTCAACACGCCGCTATAAGCACTCATGTATTTGGCCTTGTACTTTCGCTGCTGCCTTGCATATCGCCCCACCTGCTGGACATCTTACTGTGTACTGAACTACCACTGGGTTACATCACTCGCTACATCACTATCTGCTGTTTCTTGAAGCCATGTGCGCTTCATGAACTTTCTGCCACCCCATAAATTCATCCCCCGATCCCTCGGTTTTCAGTCCAGCCCTGATACCGAGTGAGGTTGGAAGGTCGTCCACCGAGTTCCCAATATTTTGCTGGGAAACTCTATTTTGATTTTCTTCTCTCAGACGTGATGAACTTTCCCGCTTGTTTGGGCTCATAGTTCGGCATGTCACTCATAGATGGCACTTGCGTACTATTCTGTAAACCTTCTAATACTTCCTACTAAACGAATATCCATATCTAAGGATCTAAATCGCTGAAATATTTGAAAATAAGGTGGAATGTCTTCCACTACAGTAGTTCCATGCCCAGATGGCTGCCCGCAACAATAAACATCTGACTCGGCTTGATGTAAGTAATTATTTATGCGAAAGTGGTGAGAGTGAAGTGTCATGTGAATCTGAAGGCGATAAAGAGGAATTTATTGTTCACGAAAGTAACAAATCTACGTCGGAAAGTGATGTAGACTCCGACAACTTACCAAGGATTTCTGAATGTTAATTGTAGAACCTTTCAGGTATCTTGCAGTAAACCTATATTGTAAGAATGCAGAATTATCCAGAACCATAGTCAGGGTGTGTATATATATATATATATATATATATATATATATATATATATATATAAAGTGTGTTAAGTTCAGTCATTTGGAGATCAGATAGCGAATTGTTGTAGTGATGTGATGTTTGTATTGTGCAGTCACAAGTGAGATGGAGTTGTTGTGATACTAATGTTATTATCATAGATCAGTCACCCTTCGTAGATTGATCTTAAATTACTGTGTATAAATGTCTACGTGTTACCATATCCCACCGTCGGCAGCCCTGAAGATGGTTTCCGTGGTTTCCCATTTTCACACCAGGCAAATGCTGGGGCTGTACCTTAATCAAGGCAATGGCCACTTCCTTCCAACTCCTAGGCCTTTCCTATCCCATCGTTGCCATAAGACCTATCTGTGTCGGTGCAACATAAAGCCACTAGCAAAAAGAAAAGAAAATGTACTGGGCAGTAGTAGGTACATCTTACACATCACCTCATTACACCTCACTGGTACTTTTTAACTCCATGCCAGTTTCTCACACTCTGGTAAAAAGCATTTCCCTGTTGAATCTGTTTACTGATACCTGGTACACTGTCTTCATCCTTCCAATTCCAGTCACTTTCAACTGATCGTGTTCCAGCATCAAAATTGCGTCTTCCCCAACTTGGCAGGTTTGATCCTGGCTCAGTCCGGTGGTATTTGAAGGTGCTCAAATACGTCAGCCTCGTGTCGGTAGATTTACTGGCACGTAAAAGAACTCCTGTGGGACTAAATTCCGGCACCTCGGCGTCTCCGAAAACCGTAAAAGAGTAGTTAGTGGGACGTAAAACAAATAACATTATTATTAAAATAGCGTCTTTGAGATGTGGATGGCTGAGCTACATCTAATACTTTGTTGGACGTGGTTGGGCTGTTTGCTCTCGGCGGAGGACCACGTCTCCGAGACGATGTTAATCGTCAAGTGGTTAAAAAATCTAAAACTCTATTTGACCATTGTTGTGACGTGATTTGTCTCTTCTACTGCCATTCATCTCTGATAGATGGCCGGGCTGAGTAGCTGTGATGGTTGAGGCGCTTGCCTCCTGACCTAAACTTGGCAGGTTCAATCTTGGCTCAGTCCGGTGGTTTTTGAAGGTGCTCAAATATGTCAGCCTCATGTCAGTAGATTTTCTGACATGTAAAAGAACTCTCACAGGACTAAATTCTGGCACCTTGGCATCTCAGAAAACTGTAAAAGTAGTTAGTAAAGTAAACTTGTGTCCTCATCCTGAGGTGGTGCAGCTCTTTTCAGGCACACTCTCATTGGAGGTGAGCTGCGTGTACCATTTGAACCACATACCAGCCCTCCTGCCATTCTTAAATTTCTGGCAGTACCGGGAATCGAACCTGGGCCCCCGAGGACGGCAGCTAATAACACTAACCGTTACGCTACGGAGGCGGACAAAGTAGTTAGTGAGACATAAAGACCATAACATTATTTACTATTCCAATAGTGAGTGCTGCGTCCTGAGTGAAACAGCAAGCCTGAATATTGGTGGAAAATAGCTAGGGAGTTAGATAACTTTTCACATGCTTTATGATTGTCTCTTCAACGATGGGTACTACAGCTAGTTTTGTTATGAAATTATGGTTTAGAGTATGGTGCAGAGACATTGAGGAAGCCTGGAACCATTTGAGGTATGGATACAAAGGCGAATGGAAGAAGTAGTTTTGAGGAAGACTGGGAGCATTTGAGGGAGTGGATTGCCCCTCACTTTCCAGTCAAGCTCAGCCAGCAGATGAAAGATCCCAAGGTGGACAATTCGTTTGCAAGTTGTTCTAATTTTGGAGCCATTTAAGGGACAAGAGTTGACGACAGTACAAGAAAAGAACAATTTAAAATATAAGCTTGACATTTATTATAAAATTTGCACAAATAATGAATTTAACAACAAAATAATTCTTGCTGAAGTTAATCTTGACCCTCACAAAGTTATGATGGTTGAGTAAGTTTACAAAATTAATTCTTATATCTTGAACATTGTTGACATATTGGGTTATTCTGAAAGAATAAGAAAAAGAATAAAAGTTAGCCTTCCTTTGGCTAATTAAAAATAAATTAAAGTGGATTGACTCCATCCTAAACCATCCTGAATCTCAATGATGATTTAAAGCTTGATTTTAAATGTATCACTTTAAACAAAACAAAAACACCAGGCTTCCACTTAAACTGAGTAGTGGATAACCATGGTATCGCTTTCAAGACTTCATCTGTACAATATTAACAAAATTATACTTTACTTTCTCTCTTAATTAATTATAATTTCTCATATAACACACGTTGAGATTATTAACTCAATTATTTGACTATCAAGACTCTTAAAAAATTATTAAATGAATTAATTGAAGTTAATCATGTCATTACATGAACTTAATAATTACTAATGACATTTCATAACAATTCTTTCTTGAAAATCATTTAACCCAATTTTAATAATAATAATAATAATAATAATAATAATAATAATAATAATAATATATTATATATTATATATTATAATATACAATAATAATATATTATTATTATTATTATTATTATTATTATTATTATTATTCATTACATGAATTAAATAATCATGAATTATATTTGTTACGGAATTATCCTTGGTAGTTAGAGGTGAAAGAAGGTGCTGGATGGAATAGGTCTCAACAACAAAATTAAAATTTATTTAAAATTTAACAAAGGTTATATTTTCTTTTCGAGATCAAGAAATAACAAGTATAACAGGAACTCAGTTGTATATCAACCAGTTAAGAATGTACAATTACAGTTTATTAATGGATTTTGGGCTTCGAGCCCCAGATTCACAATCCCTGAGCAATGAGCCCAACTTTACTTATACACAAGGTCCAACAAAGGGGCAGAAAACCCCAATCATGCCAAGGAGCATTTGCTCCCAATTACCCAGTTAAGCCTGCTCGAGGCACACAGAAAATACAATTTAAGAAAGAGCAACCCGCTCTCAAAACTCAAGCCAATTCAAAGGCCACACCAAACTCCACTTTCAAGCTGCCTTCCAGGCACACAAGAACAGGGGTAAAAATACCCAACCTACTGAGGCCTATTCAGTAAAGAAACAGGATAATTACATGGCCCCAAAATACCAACATGAGTGGAGGCGTAACTTGCACTCCTAATACACCTTTTTAAAACCTATTTGGCTCTTAGGCCGCTTATGCAAGGGCTAATCCCATACTACGGAGCTGACACGATAGGAAAATTTATTACATTATGAAGCTATGAAAACGTGGTCACCTCAAAAACAATATGAGAGGGAGCTCGAGAGGGTTAGGCACTCTCTATCCCGATTTGTAGTTAAAGAGATGGAATTTATACCAAGTATCTTTTACATTTTAAAGGAAGGCTACATGATAAAAGTTTCGAACCTGCCCCGAGGGTTAAACTACTCAGCTAGCAAGCAAAGAAGTTATAAAAAGGCCATTACCTGATGGATGAACTGCCGCCTGAAGAAAGAGGCGCTTCCCGCCCCCTGCTACATAATCACACTAGGAAAGATGTTACTGAAATGGCCCGGAGACCAGAAAATCAGCAGTTTAAATACCCTCGTGGAACATTCGAGACATTTCAAGAATGAGAACCCACACCCCCCTCAACTTTATTGGCTAGGATCAAGCAACATATCCATATCGGAGAAGACATACGTTATTGGTCCAAAATTAATTAGAGAAATGTGGGATTGGCTAAATTCAAAATAAGCGGAAAGAGAAGGGTTATACTGCCAACCCAAAAAATGACTGAAAGAAATTTAACAAAGAACAAACTTATGAACACAAAATTTCTCAAAAAAACAGTTCCTTCACTTCGCACTAGGGTGCACAATTGCAGTTCTTTAGTAGTGCCATCTAGAAGAGAATGTTCACACTTCTCACTACAGAGAAAACAAAAACGAATCGAAACTGACATAGTTCAGAACACTTCAAAATTTACAGTAGGGACAACTTCTGAGAAATCTTAGAATTAATGTGGTTATTAAAGTTCAGGCTTCCTCCAGTAGAGGAGTTTCAACTGGCGCAATGTTTGAATTAGCGGCGTGGAGGTGTACCGCCCGGTACAATATTCAACATAACAATTCTTTCTTTAATTTTACAAACTTGCTTATGAAACTTTTACAAAATTTTAAGATCTTATTCACTTACACAAAATTGCATTGGGGTAATTAAATCTGTCACTGAACTTTGCATAAAAATTATTCAACAGCAATCTGAAATAATTGCACGAAAACACTGGCAACACTGGAATAATCTGATACACCATGCTGAACACGTGGTCAGATTAAGGACCACATTACAAGAAATAGTACTTAAAATTTATCAATAACTTCTTCACACACACCATGCACACATAGGATACTCGGATTTTATGTGCAAATTGACACTCGGATCCTAGCCACTAATTTTTTTTATGATTATTATCATAAAAAGTTGATTTAATGGAACAGGCAAATGACCTTCCTTTAAATTCAACATGTTCATCATCTGACATGATTCGTGACAGAAATGGAATGAAATGGAATGAAATGAAATGGAATGAACACTTAATTGAACATTATCTTGACTGTACAACGGCGTTATCTTCAAAAACCCGAAATATTATTCAGAAGACTTGGTGGAACAATTATCATTCACATTGCTTGGTTTAACACATTCTTTTATTATCATCGGACACGTGGACATTGAGTATCGATAAATTATTATTCCTTAAACATTTGAAATACATCTCAACACGTGCTCCACATTTATCTCGGAATGCATTGTAACCCATGATACATGCTTCCAAAATTCAATAAATATCCCACAGGATTACTATTTTCCAGGCAAAATTACACTATAATTGAGCACACTATACATATTCCACATGAAAAATTCTAACATCATTTATCACTCATGACCATTATAATTTCATTTAACCCAATTTTAATAATAATAATAATAATAATAATAATAATAATAATAATAATAATAATAATAATATATTATATATAATAATATATTATAATAATAATTATAATAATTATAATAATATAATAATAATAATATAATAATAATAATAATAATAATAATAATAATAATAATAATAATAATATATTATATATAATAATATATTATAATAATAATTATAATTATAATAATTATAATAATATAATAATAATAATTATAATAATATATTATATATATATTATATTATTATTATTATTATTATTATTATTATTATTATTATTATTATTATTATTATTATTATTATTATTATTATTATTATTGATTTTTAAATCTACCTTCAACATCTGAATTAATATGTAAATAAGATGACTCAATCCGCATAATTGCATGGCAATGCACTGGATGAAACACAACCTAAATCTCATCCCACAATGTTTCATAAAAATCTTAAATAATAATTGTAAATTCTTATTTATCCGAGAGGTCATTGATGCAAAAAATGCACACTCGTGTCCTCATCCCAAGGTGGTGCAGCTCTTTTCAGGCACACCCCCAATGGAGGTGAGCTGCATGTACAATTTCAAGCAGATATCAGCCCTCCTGGCATTCTTACATTTCTGGCAGTACCGGGAATCGAACCCAGGACCCTGAGGACGACAGCTAATAACATTAACCATTACGCTACAGAGGCAGACAGGTCATTGATTATTAAGCATTATTTTAAATAATTGCAGTGAGGTAGAAATATTCTCAGAAGACAAACTAACTGCTAATAGATCCCAATTCACACACTCTCATACTCAAAACTACCTTTACTAATGCAAGATAAAAAGTGAAAAATATCACCAAATTACTCAAATCTAATAGAAATATTATCTGAGAGAAGAAGATCATCAAATTTTCTACAAAGATGGACAAGAAATATTATATAAATGTACCTAAGTTAGCTCGATTCCCGGAGCGGTCTGTTATGCTCCCATGCTGAAAATATCCATCACGATCTCCCTCCGATGTTAGCGGCGCCTACATGTTTAGCACCATATGGTTACTGTAGATTTCAAGTCCCATGTCGGATGAATCAGTTCTCTTGAATGTAAGGTAGACATCCTGAAATTGGTGTCGATATTATGCTGGTGGTAGTCCTCTTCTTTCTTCAGAAGTTATTTCTGAGCTGAAACTGACACAAACGATGTGGGTGAAGAGAATAATCAATACTCTTGGAATTCCAACCGGTCGAACAGCTGACTGAATGAGGTAGCAGACTGTCGCCAGAAATAACATCAGACTTCACTCACATTGAATGAATGACACTGGCTATTACAGGCACATAATTAAACACTCAAAAAGCACAAAATTGACGGAGACAATATGGAGATGAATGGAAGATGAAGTTAGCTAGGTGGGAATAGTAAGTTATGGGGAGGTGCTGGAAATGGTGAAGACTCGCCTGAAGGCAGAACACTTTGTTGTTATTTATAAGAAAGCCATTGTAGATACACAAAAAATATTATTTAGTTCTTCTTCCATGTTGAACCATATTGTTGTTTTCTGTACATATCATACAGTTTGCCAACGTTTCAAATACATTGCAGTGTTCTTTGTCAATACGACTGAAATACCCCTACTCAATCTAAGGTAATAACTCTCCCAGGCTTTAATTGACTGTGAATTAGTTGTTGTGCTCTCACAAAATTAAAAAAACATCCAAACAGTATAAATTTAGAGGAAGGATACAAACTCAGCAATTCTTGGATGCCTATTTTACAGTACATAGATTAAAATGTTAGGCCACAACATGAACATACAGGACAAACCTCAATTTATGTAACACCACCAGGAATTTCCAGCTACCTGGCTGTGACACACATGTTCCAGAATTCTCACGAGACCACAAGGGGCTTACATCAGCCAGATAGAGAAGGCTATTTAAAGGCTAGTACAACAACTAATTCATAGTCAATTAAAGCCTGGGAGAATGATTACCTTGGATTGAGTAGGAGTATTTCAGTTGCCTTGACATAGAATACTGCAATGTGTTTGAAATGTCACCAAACTCTATGAAATGTACCAAACACAACAACACTGTTTTACCATCTAAGATACAAAAAAATATTGCTTAGTTAACTTGTATAATATATTATTTTACAAACCTATAATTCCATTCTACTTCTTCCATTCTACTTCTTCACCTAATGTGTGATCCATTAAAATAACAGTTGGCATGTATCTCCCATTTTACAGTTCTCTGTCAGTGTGTCACTGCCATGTATATCATTCATTGGAGGTTCCTTTGATTTCTAGAAATGGTATGATGAAGGATCACCAACAGTGTTCTGGTTGTCTGGGTTTTACTTCACTCAAGCCTTCCTCACTGGAGCACAGCAGAACTACGCTCGAAAATATTCTATTCCTATAGACTTGCTCATATTTGATTTTGAGGTAAGTAGGCTACCTTATTAATGATTATTATTGTTATAATTATTGTCTGACTTCAAACAAACTTTCAACTTATTAGGCTGTGTTCAATATGTAGTGTATGTACCGAAAACGACCTAATAAGTTAAAAGTTTTTTTTTAAAGTATAATCCTCACCGTGTAAGCAAATACACTAAAAAAGCAAATATTGATGCCCTATTCTCATTTTTCTAGTGGTTCATCATTGCCGCCAACTTGATTAGTTACATATTAAATTCTCTGGACATAACCATATCAAACAAACTCAGTCTAAGTATTAATAATGGAAGGTTACATGATAGCCACTGTGGATAGTTTGAGACGGAGGTTTCAATCTCTTTTCTTTTAATTTAATGTAATATTAATTTTGTAAAGCTGGTGGTTTAAATATAGAAGTTTGGCAAGTCTGTGGACTCTGTTCTATTCCCTACTGGGAAATATGTAATGTAAGGGAACAAAGAGTGTTGACTGTCTGTTGTTTCCCATTCAACCTTGCATGGGGTGGCTAAAATTTTCAAAACCTGTAAATGTCATAAATCTTTTTGGCATGAATGTTTCTCAATTGGTCACCCCGGTGTAGTATAGGATTAGCCTCTTTATCATTGGGCCATAAGCCCACTTATGGTTTTAACAATTTCTTGAAGGAGAGCAAGGGTTTCGCCTCCTTGCTTTTTGATTATGGCCAGTCATATACAACCTTTTCTATTACCATTAAGGTCACATAGTATGGGCTATTATGCCCCTGTATATTCATTTCAGAGTGTAAAATTGTTAAAACCGTAAGTGGGCTTATGGCCCTATGATACAGACGCTAATCCTATACTACACCGGGGTGACTAATTGAGAAACATTCGTGCCAAAAACAGTGAATAGTATGCAATGGATAAGTCCACATTAGGGCAACGGTGCATGAACACTTTAATGTTAGCTGGAATTTTTATTGCAACATAAGAAACTGATGCCTCCGAGGGGCTAGACTGTGGTATTGTGGAGCTCAGACTCCTGAGTTGTGTAACTTATGGGAACAAGCCCTATTCTTATAGGATATTTGGTATCTGTCAGGAGCAATAATGCTTTTTTTTTTCTATGCAGATTAACAATTTATTATTCTCTCAAGTTTTGTATGTGAATTTTGTAATACCAATATAAATGGTCCGTCATTGGACATTATAAATTTTCCAGCTAACTCATTCTTGGTTGCCAGCGTTTCGCCCTCGTGTGCTAGAATGAGTTAGCTGGAAAATTTATAATGTCCAATGACGGACCATTTATATTGGTATTATAAATTTACTCATTCAGGACAAATATTTCAGATTCCCTATGGGAATCAACATCTATGTCATCTGATGGCCAAGCAGGCATCAATTTTCGATAATGAGACAAAGTCTCTTAGTGCATTGGCACTGCCGGTGGCTCCAGTTAGCCTATGCAGTGGCCTCCATGGTATGCACTAGCCAGCATATTGGTAGGTGTGCTAGGTACCAACTGATGAGCCCACCCTAGCACACGAGGGCGAAACGCTGGCAACCAAGAATGAGTTAGCTGGAAAATTTATAATGTCCAATGACGGACCATTTATATTGGTATTATAAATTTACTCATTCAGGACAAATATTTCAGATTCCCTATGGGAATCAACATCTATGTCATGTGAATTTTGGACTTCTAAATCCCTGATATTGTTAGAGCTGATGAGCTCATTAAATACCTGTTTTATTTGTTGGTTATTCATTCAGATTTTCTATCTATCAATTTTAAACTAGGGAAAAGTAAAGGAAAGTTGCTTTAAGTAATCACTTTAAGAAATTTAGAGGTTTTGAAAACTTTAGTCGCCCCATACAAGGTTGAATAGGAAACAACTCAGGCACTTCCTAATACTCTGTGAGCCAACGAAACCCTGTACCAATAACATTTGAAGAGGTTATTTGTAAAGTTTTGGCAATTAAAGTGACATTTTGTTTTTATGTTTATTTCAGGTTATGACACAACCTGATTATACTGTTCCACCAGAAGATGGTGTGTATGTTTACGGCCTGTTTCTGGAAGGTGCACGTTGGAATAAAGACGTCGCTGCCTTGGATGAATCTCTACCTAAAATGTTATTCAGCGCTGTTCCAATTGTGAGTATTTGAGTGAGACCTTTCATTGAATTAAAGATATATGTTATAGAATTTTCTAAGCTGCAAGATTATTGTCCTCTTACAAGTCACATCTTTTGAAAATAAACTCCACTTCTGCATAATACCACGAACCTGCTACGCAGGTGTAGCAGGGGGAGAGGTGATACTCCCACGTGGCGCGTGCCAGGTGGCGGATAGGGGAGTCCTAACTGGCTTGCTGGCGGACTTGAGGGAAATAAAATACCTCTCGCGGACCAAACACACTACCCCCTGCGGGTGGGGGACGTACATGTAGAATACACCCACGGTATCCCCTGCCTGTCGTAAGAGGCGACTACAAGGGGCGACCAAGGGATGATTGAATTAGAACCATGATACTACTTTTGATTTGTACCATCATGTGGGGAACACCATAGGTTGCCTGTACTTGCGAGTAGTATCACTAAATTGGTACAAAATAGGTTTGTGATTAGTTGCAGTTAAAAGCCTGGCCTGGTGGATTCCAGTACCCGTGCGTTGTACCCATGCGGGCAACACCGCGGGTCTGGGTGTAGCCTGTGACTTGTACCGCTATATGAGCAGCACCGTGGGTCAGCGTTGCCTGTGATTGGTACCCACTATGTGAGGAACACCACGGGAATACCGGCGCCCGTGACTAGGTGAGGAACCTTACCGGTTTGCGTTGGCTATGAGTGGTGCCATTGTGTGAGAAACACCATAGGTCTGCGTTCCCTGTACGAATTGCAATACTTGTGAGTAGTACCATCTTGTATGGACCACCGTGAGTCTTCGCTACTTTTGATCAGTACCCCAAAATGACAAATACAATGGTTCTACTTTACTCGCGACATGTACCATTCTGTGAGGCCTTAGACGTGAATTTAGCACCCCTTCTGACATCAAGCATCATTGTGCTTTATAAATGGTCCCTTGGTCAGTACTACTCTACTTAACTACCTTCTTTTTTAGTCTGATAAACTGTTTTTTTTTTTGTTGTTGTTGTTGTTGTTGTAGGGTTCGTGTCCATCCATTCATTCTTCATGACATTTTTTATTTTATTTTAGTCAGTGGATGAATTTTAATTTTTTTGTTATTTCGTTTCGTACCATTAGGGGCCGATGACCTCAATGGTAGGCCCCTTTAAACAACAAGCATCATCATCATCATCATCTGCATAATACACCAGGAAATCTCTTGGCATCCCACATTGAGCAACTAATTTAACACTTTCTTTCTTTCTTTTTTTTACTGTGGTTTCTTTACTAGCCAAGCTGATTGGCTTAGATGGTTGGGGTACTGGTCTTTTGAACCCAACTTGATAGGTTCGATCCTGGCTCAGTCCGGTGGTATTTGAAGGTGCTCAAATACGTCAGTCTCATGTCGTAGATTTATTGCCACGTAAAAGAACTACTTTGGGCCTAAATTCTGGCACCTCAGTGTCACTGAAAACTGTAAAAGGAGTTAGTGGGATGTAAAGCCAATAACATTGTCATTATGTTCCTTTTATAAGTCCCAGAGTCACACTAGTGGCTTATTACCCCTACTCGAAGTGAGAACGAAAGTTTTGTTTGATCTGATCTCAGCAAGGGGTCTGTTAGGGCTTCAAAGGACCATGCAACTCTCAACATTAATGTAGATTTTTATTCCTTTATTAAATCCCAAATAAATTACCAATATTCACCAAAATTCATACATAGATTCATTACCCTCATTCAATGTGCCAAGAAAAGTTTTGTGTGGACCTGATCTAGAATAGGGGTCTGTCAGGGCCACAAAGGTTTATGCAACTCCATGCATTAATGGTAATGTTGTTTCTTTAATAAGTCCCACAGGAGTTACACAATATTTACCAAAATTCACAATGATTCATTACCCCCACTCAATGTGCAAACAGAAGTTTCGTCTGGATCTGATCTCAGATAGAGGTCCATTGGGGGCAAGAAATGGCTATACAACTATTAGCAAATTATGGCAGTTTCTATGATGTTGTGAATGGAAAGTGTCTGTCACCAAAAGTCACAGAGTGATTTATGACCCCCACTCAAAGTGCAAACCAAAGTTTCATCCAGATCTGATCTCAGGAAAGGGTTCATTGGGGCCACAAATGGCCATGAAACTGTTAGAAAATTAGGCACATTGCATGTCATTGTGGATGGAAAGTGCCTGGCAGACATGTTTTGATTGTTTGCATTTTTCTCACACTGGCTTTTGTCTCGTGGGTTTATGTTCTGTAAATTGAATTCAAATTTGCATAAACCATGTTGAAGGTATTGTGCAGTCATTTTATTCACCAAATATTTTAAGATTTTACAATACTGCACTTTAAAGTCATTAAAATTGTTTTAGACATCATTTTAGTATCATAGTTTTGGTATCTTCTTATCAGCTAAATATCACTTCTGGATTCTCACCGTGGTTTGGTCACATGGACAAGGTGGATCCCAAGGCCATCACAATGCTCTCCTACAGAGTTCCTAACTACTGAAGTTCACGTCATTTTAACCTTAGTTTCGTCGCCATGCGCCTTTTAACTGACTCAGTTTGACTCGTACTATTCAATAAACTCTATTTCAACTTTTGTTTTGCTCAATTTAAGAACTCCATAGTCAATAATTAATCCACGCTTCACGCATTGACATATATTTTAAGATGCACTATATCTATATCTTTTTACTTTAACAACCTCATGTTTGTTTTAACTTTATAGACTACCATCGTTCAAAGTATTCCTCTACATACTTGCTGTTAATCTGTACATATTGTTATGTTATAATTTCATGTCTAATGTTATCATTTTACTTTTTATTATGGCTTTGTCACTCTTTTAACAATTTTTATCATTCAGTTCAGGGCCCTGACCTAATCTTTGTAAATTAAGGCTGATGATGTTCGCTATGTCGAACGAAACATGTTCCTTTATTTAAGACACCTCATGATTATTTTATAATTCAATGAGTAATATAATGTATTGAGTAGGTGGTTGTTATTAAAAGGATTTTATAATTTTAATATATTGTCCTCAATACGGTTCTATTATGAGATTAATTACATGTAAGATACGTATTTGTCGATCAGTCGTTATCACAGGTAAAGCCTGTCAGTCGATGTCAGACATTCTCATTCCACAAACGTAAAATCCTCGTTGATGACTCGATTAGAGTCTACGCTTCAAATAGCAAGACAGTCTCCTTAACCACACAGGAGGCTGCTCTCAAGTCCATATTCAGATCATTGGTCAGGCCGATGTTGTAGAATATTCTTGAGTCCATTAATGATAGCACAATCCTTGTATGCAAGAATAAAGACTGTACTGAAATCAACGAGCAAGTCCTTTTACTCTTGTCCAATGAGTTTTGAAAGTATCTCTCAGTTGACAAGATCATCAGTGATAAGAGTGGCTTCGAGCTTCTGTACCTAACAGAGTACCTCGACGCTATCGAGGCCTAGGGTCTGCCCTCTATTGTCTCCATGTGAAGGCCAATGTAATTGCCAGTCTGATGCAGAAATTAAACATCATCGATCCTGGTTCTGTCAAACTGAGAAATGCGTTGCAAATGAAATGTAAACACTAGCTGTCATGTCCTTAGCTGAAGTTCGCACTGCTCTGTATGCACTACTACCAGTCTTCACCTTATAACCCTTTATGGGGGTATATGCATATATATATATTTATTTATAATAATACTGCCAAGGGAATCAAAGTATCGGTACACCGAGTACTCTCAAACGGTAGGTAGTAATATTATGCAGCGAGTAAAACGCTAAATTGAGAATAGAGGCCGTGGTAAAGAAAAGATCTCCAATAAGCATTCCAGAATAACCTCAGATAGCGCAGTGGAAAGCATGCTAGATAATATTAGAAAATTAAAAGAGAATGGGAGGAGAAATAAGGGACATGATGAGAAACCAAGATAAAATTTGGAAATAGATATATTAGAAGAATTAAATCAAGCTCTTACAATATTACATGAATAGAAGTCTGTACAAATACAGAATTTTCCCAACCACATATAATACAAATTTGTTACGCCAAGAATAAAATATCCAAGAGAATGAAAGCAAATAAGAGAATAGGCCAGGAGAGGAAAGGGATAGACAAGAAAAGGATGAATACGGTACAAAGAGAAATGTTGAACAACGAGAATAAGAAAAGGATGTACACAGTTACAAGATTGGAGTATACCAGCATGAAGTCTTCTAAACAAAAGTCCAAATGTAATATGAAAGTCGCCACCTCTTCAATTATCACCCGAATAGGCACAAATTAACGTTGTCAAGCAGGCGTAAGTCACTGTATACTACAATGAAACAGTTTCGAAGTATGCAAAAACATAAATGGCGAAACACTGATTAAGCACAAGTGTGCATAGGAGTCGCAGAGTTGCCGATATACCACACGCACATTTGGAAAGAAAATTGTCACTAGTCAGTCAATAGAGGCTTAGATATTGAAAATACAAGTGAAATCTCGGCCTGGAAATGCACTGCTCCCAGTTAGAATATGCAAAGAAAATAGCTCCAAATGCAGCATAGAAGTATTTACAATAAGGACATTATCAGTTTGTCATACCTCATCTAGAACCAAGTAGTTCTGCCCGAAAATGGAGAGTCCAGGGCACATGTTGCTAAGGACGGAGATGACGTTAAAAGTTCCTCCCTCCACACAGGCCAAAGTCCATCTCAACACATTCAGAGGAAAGCCGGGTATTTATAGTGTGCAATAATGAGAAATATGTCTGGAAGATTCCAGAGGTTAGTGGAGCATGCGTGACAAAGCAGGCGATGTCACATGACGTCAGGCGGCGAAAAGGAAGTTAGTTTATCGTAGATCGTAAAGGTGGATAGAGCAGAGTTCATGCAAGGTATGATGTGTGCAAATTCACATAAGTATGTAAGTTCCAGTAGGAGAGAAAATGCGGTTTATATCATGATGAGGGTAAGTCCATATTAATAGTAGAAAAAGGTTATGTGCGTGGCGAGGTTCATAACAGTAGTTGCTGGTGAAGTGAAGAGTCCGTTACAACCTGAAAAGGCATAGTTCACCCCAGACTGAGCAAGTGGCTGCACACTGCGCCATTTGGGTCACGTAGTTATCAGCTTGCATTTGGGAGAGAGGGGTTTCGAACCCCACTGTCAGCAGCTCTGAACATGGTTTTCCACGGATTCCAACTTTCACACCAGGAAAGCTGCCACTGTGACGGAGGCTCCCCTCTGTCCAGGTATGCTTTGAACACGCTGAGGAGATAAAAACAGGCTATCATCGCTTGGGTGTTTCGGCATGTGGTTGTGAACATCATGGGTTTGCGTTCTGAGGAACACCACGGGTCTGGGTGTTGCCTGTGATTAGTACCACTATAGGAGTGACACCGTGGGTTGGCATTGCCTGTTATTAGTATCCACTATGTGAAGAACATGCCACTGTGATGGTGGCTTCTTTTCCATTCCCAGCCCTTTCCTACTCCCTCGTCGCCTTAAGACCTATCTGTGTTGGTGCAACGTAAAGCAAATTGTAATTTTAAAAATGTTCACCCTAGGCTCAACATAGACGTTGCCAGCGTCATCTACAGTACTGTAGTGTATACAAGCAGTTGAATTACTTGTGTGTATACAGTGCTTTCTACCACTTACACATGCCCTACCACAATGTACCTAATCCCACAATCTTCTAAACATTTTACTCCCGTGGGTGAGGGATGCAGATGAATAAGAGGTGACTAAAAGGAGCGACCGAGTGATGCTGAATTTTGAACGATGACCTTAACTATGATTAATATCATCACGCGAGGAACACCATGAGTCGACTTTTCTTGCGATTAGTACCACTATGTGAGGAATACCATGGGTCTGCGGGTGAATCATTATGGGTTTACAGTACCTGTGTATAGTATCCGCCAATGTGATGGAGGCTCCCCTCTGTCCAGGTATGCTTTGAACACCCTGAGGAGATAAAAATGGGCTATCATCGCTTGGGTGTTTCAGCATGTGGTTGTGGACATCATGGGTCTGCGTTCTGAGGAACACCACGGGTCTGGGTGTTGCCTATGATTAGTACCACTATATGAGCAACACCATGGGTCTGCATTGCCTGTTATTAATGTCCACCATGTGAAGAACACCACGGGGTGGTGCGAGTCCCTGTAAATAGTACCACTATGTGAGGAACAACATGGGTTTGCATTGCCTACGAGTGATGCTGTTATGGGGAATGCTTTACCTGTGAGTAATACCACAATGTGATGAACTCCGTGAGTCTACGTTACTTGTGATTATCACCTCTACATCAGAAATACCATGGTTCTACTTTACTAGCGATAAGTTCTATTATGAGGGGCTGTTGACCTGGATTTTAGACCCCTTTAGACAACAAATATCATCGATTCAGAATTGTGCTTTGGAAGCGGACCCTTGGTCAGTGTATACAATTGTAGTAAATTTGCTTCTAGGAAGGTGGGGTATTGCGGGTCGGATCCACCGATTGTTTTGAGTTCATAGTCATTGTTCATCATCATCATTAAGTTTTGAATTTTAGTCGGTGGATGAATTTTAGAATTTTATATTGTAATTACATTTCATACCATTACGGACCAATGACCTACATGTTAGGCCCCTTTAAGCAACAATCATCATCATCTAAACATTTTTAAGTATATTATGATTATCTTCTATTTCATTGGCATTTCACTTTTAACCATAAATGATCAGAAAGATTCAGAAGACAGGTACAAATTAATTATTTCTGAAAAAGACTTTTTTGATTTTTCAAGTTTTATTCCATCCATATGAGGACTATATTGCTTTGTGAGGTAAGTCTACATTGCTATTACACAAAAACTACTTCTGATGTTGCAGATATGGTTGAAGCCATTGGAGCGGTCTCAGTACATAGAAAGTTCCACTTACACATGCCCTGTCTACAAAACTGCTGAACGACGTGGAGTTCTCTCGACAACTGGGCATTCCACCAACTTTGTTGTTGCAATGCAGTTACCAACACGGCATCCTCCACAGCACTGGATATTGAGAGGAGTGGCTATGCTGTGTCAGCTCTCTCAGTAACATCATTACGTTTTTAAAATCTTTGTTGTAAAAACTTTTATTTATTTGTATTTCTGAAATTTTGGTATGTATTATTTTTATAGATCACTGTTAGCTGTGATTGTAAGAAATTTTTTTTTAAAGTTTCTTTTATTCACCACTTTTAAGAATCATTCTGTTGTATTTCTGTTTTAACTGAAGAAATATATTTTGATATGTGAAAAAAGACTTTACTGTGGAAATTCCTTTTATTTTACTATCAAACAAAAAAACAGTTGCAATTGAAAGACAGCATCCTTATTTAGCTCTATTTTTCAACTATTAATCTCTCTGAACAAGAACTGAATTGAACTGAATACAGTGTACCCGTTTATCTGAATCTCATTAATTTGGATATACAGTTCATCCGGACTGATTGTGCAGATCAAAGGCGGGCACAATTCAGCTCAATGAACAATACTCTAGCTCAGGCAGTTTGCTTTACATCGCACCGACACAGATAGATCTTATGGCAATGATGGGATAGGAAAGGCCTACGAATGGGAAGGAAGCACCCTAACTGCATGGCCAACTCGCCTGGTGGTGTGGCTTTGCCTGTGCCTTGATTCTGCATAAAGAAATTATGCAATTAGTCCACCTTGGTCATCATCATCATCAATGTCCCACTCCAGTCACCCGGGTGTGGTTAACAAGCCTTCTCCACTCCTTTCTGTCCTTCCACTTTTCCTGCTCCATTACTTCTGCCGCATCTTATCCAGCTTCTCTAATATCCTTCTAAATCTGATCCATCCACCTTCTTCTCAGTCTTCCAACTGGTCTCTTTCCCTTAACTTCTCTTTCTAAGTCCCTTCTTGCTACTGCTCCTTTCCCATTCTTTTTACTTGTCCGAACTATCTCAGTCTTGCTTTCTATATGTTCTGTACTAACAGTTCTATATTTAGCTCTTCTCTGATTTTAATATTTTGAATTCTATCTTTTCTTTTTAACCATGTTCTTAAAAATTTCATTTCTACTGGTTGGATCTTACTATCTTGTCTTTTATTAGTTACTAGTGTTTCTAGTCCATATGTTACAATTGGTATGAAATACTGTTTATATAATGTTAATTTTGTTCTCTTGGGTACTTTGTCATCCCATAAAAGCTCTCTGACTTGATGATAAAATGTTGTACCTTTATTTAGTCTGTTATTACTTTCAGGGTTGATTTCATTACTTACATTAATAATGCTACCCAGATACGTAAACTGTTCTACATTCTCTAACCATTCACCGTCTATCTTCACTTGGCTTATTCTCTTTTCCACAATGCATGACTACAGTTTTCTTTTTACTAATTACCATTCCAAACGCCTTCAGATTTTCATTCCAAATGTCCAGTCTCCTTTGTACTTCCTTTTCTCCCTTTCCCCAAATCGCCACATCATCTGCAAATACTAAAGCATTCACTTCTTCACTACTGATACTCTGTTTTACACGTTTTATGATTTCGTCCATCAATATAGTAAACAATTACATTAAATATTATGTAAAAAATACATCAACACTAGGATTACCAAACATTCTTTCTACCTACTTTTACCGAAGCGGTCATTTTGACCATTAGTGGCACGTATTCCTTTCTTGAGGATATTGGTGCCAGGAAAAGGTTTGAATTCAGTATAAAAACATCATAGACCATAAATTTTTTTTTTTGGCTAGGGGCTTTACGTCGCACCGACACAGATAGGTCTTGTGGCGACGATGGGATAGGAAAGGCCTAGGAGTTGGAAGGAAGCGGCCGTGGCCATAATTAAGGTACAGCCCCAGCATTTGCCTGGTGTGAAAATGGGAAACCATGGAAAACCATCTTCAGGGCTGCCGATGGTGGGATTCGAACCTACTATCTCCCGGATGCAAACTCACAGCCGCGCGCCTCTATGCGCTCGGCCAACTTGCTCGGTAATTTAAATTTTATCATGCATGACTTGTAAACAATAATTTGAATAAATAAATAAATAAATAAATAAATAAATAAATAAATAAATAAATAAACAAGTACACTAGTAAGGCTGAATGTTCTTCTTACACACTTTAGCTTACATTACATACATATATGCATGAATGTCTCTTTCTGCTTTTCAAATTATTTGTTGCACTGTACACACACACACACACCTTGCTTTGTCACCTTTGAAATGAACTTAACCACAGGCCAGTTTTCTACAGATGGCACACCTTTCAATAGTCTTGTTCCCTTTGCACACTTCTTCCCTGGTTGATGAAAAACTCAGCAAGACACAATACTATGTGTTCACTTCGGATCTGATTGGTAGGTCGCATTTCATCTTTTCCAAGATAGGGAAAACCGTTTACAACATACTTAGCTTCCACATTGACAACCAACCAAAATTTCATACCAAACTTTTCTGGTTTATTGGCCATTACTGCATAAATAGACAGCTTTCGATGGAAAGGACTGTTCATCCACGGTAATGTTCTCACTTGGTCTGAAGCAAATAGTAAAATTAGGTATAAACTTGTCCAGCACAACAGATGTAAGCGCCAATCCATCAATTTTCAGGTGATCCCTGCTGGTAGAATTTTCCTCGAATCGAAGAAACCTCATGATATCCGGGAAACAGTTTTGTGCCATAGTTTGGGAGAAACTTCCAGGACCCCACTTCTGTGACCACAGATCGAGGACGTCCGTGTCAGATTCATAAGTTCCACATGCGTATAAAATACCAACGACAGCATCCAATTCTTCCAAACAAAGTGTCCGTTCAGGATTTTTCAGAACTTCGCGGGATCCAACATCAGTATATCATTTGATGTGGCGCAGCGTGGATTCGTCAACAAAATTATGACAAGCTATAGAGGCACAAGTTCCTTCAATGTGGCGTTTTGCATGTCCTGTGGGACCTCGGACTTCTCTCAGTATATTTTAATGTCCTTGAGGGCCTGGCAGGCTTTGTAGATCAACAAGAGTCCACACTGTTCCATCCTGACTGTCATGTGCTGACCACGCCCATATGTTGACGTACCACAGCGTATGTTCGGCCTTCTGTAGTTGTTATCGTGCTCCTTGCTAGTAATTTCTTTATCTTTCTTAGTGTTTCCTTCACCTGCAAAATATAATACCAAACTTACTTACACTGTACACAGAATTACATAAATACAAAATGACTAACTTCAAATAGGCTTACCTTTGCCATCAGCTGCTTTGCTAGTATGCATGCGTTGCCATTTGGCGAGTAGTTCCCTAACCTTTGAGGTCGAAGACTGCTGTGTGATATCATGTTCACATGGAAATTCTGCAGGCTTGACGCAACTAGAATCACTATCTGAACTATTTCCGCTTGTCAAGTTATATACCTCTTTGAAATTAACGAGATGAAAAATCAGTCCCAGCTTCATCTCTTGATTGCGATGGGGCAATTATATGCTTATGCTTCATAATTTCGGCATCCATTTGCAGACTACACAAGAACATATTTCTTCAGGGTAATTACAAACAATCGGGAAATCGAGTTTGAATTTTGTAACTAGTGAACACGGCAATTGACTGTTTGTAACGATTGCACACCTTTCATTACTGAACAAATACTGATTATATTTACCTGTCAGTGTACTTGTATCATTGTTTGAAAAGAGCCAACTGTCCCATTGCAGCACAACAATAAGTTCTATTCAATACTATGGTAATAAAGTACACTGTAATAGCTTGTTAGAATGATATCCCGTTCTAAATGAATGCCACAAAAGACTGATGGGGTAGCTACTGCAATACCGGTCAAAATGACCGTCCGGTAAAATTAGATATATGACCTCATAGCACTAACTAGAAAGGAGTTACTGGTTTTTGAAGCTATATGCTGAAAAGTACACTTAACATCAATAAAAGCTGCCAAAGGGTTTGTATGTTCTAACCGTATAACGAGAGTGATAGAGAAAACAAAACTGAAAACGGTCATTTTGACCGCTGCGGTAAACCTAGTGTTAAAGGTTCATGCTTCAGTCTTATTGGGCCTTCTTCAGCCTTGGAAAAGAAATATAAAGGTATTAATTCACAAAGCATAAGATACAGCTACACTGAGCGCATTTCACTTGTACTGTCAATTGACTAATTAACAAATGTAAACTTTCATAATAAAATATCATAAACATAACAGAAGATAATAAGATCAGGTACACAGCCTACTGATAACAACTGTCCAAATCAAAAATCATGAGAATGTCCATGTAGATAGCCAAGTCATCATGGGTCAAGATGGCAGTAAAAACACTTCACATCAACTATTTACATCCCTCTGGAATATACTTTTACTTGATGCTCTATCAAACTCTTGTCTGCTACTAACAGTGTTAAAAAGAGGTGGGAGGCGGATTAGGAAAGATCGTTGAAGTATTGTGTGCTGAGTATGGGGAATGTGGAGAAGATCTTTGGTTCTAGGGGAATGGAAAGGGACACGGAGAGAGAAGAGTGATGCAAGACGTTCCAAGTGCTAATGCCCATTTAAGATTCCATGGAGGATACTCAGGTCAGATACCTGTCGCCTGATGTGCAGCGGTGACACATTTACTGCCCTTAATACCAGCTGCTGCATAGACAGATTTCTGAGCTTTAGGTTTCTGTTCCTTACAATTGCAGCAAAGTAGGACACTGCTGTGTCTAACTGGTTAGTATTGTAGAGGACGGGGGGGGGGGGCTGTTGTCCAAATTGGAGAGCAGTAGTTCAAGAGAGGTTGAATGATAGTGAGGAAGAAGAGACGAAGAGCAATGGGATCAGACATTTCTGTGAAGTAATTGAGAATGCCTAGTAATTTCACATACCGAGCTCGATAGCTGTAGTCGCTTAAGTGCGGCCAGTATCCAGTATTCGGGAGATAGTAGGTTCGAACCCCACTGTCGGCAGCCCTGAAAATGGTTTTCTGTGGTTTCCCATTTTCACACCAGGCAAATGCTGGGGCTGTACCTTAATTAAGGCCACGGCCGCTTCCTTCCCACTCCTAGCCCTTCCCTGTCCCATCGTCGCCATAAGACCTATCTGTGTCAGTGCGACATAAAGCAATTAGAAAAAAAAAAAGTAATTTCACAGCCGTGGTTGTGTTTGTTTCTACATGATCCTTGAATTGTAATTTCGTATTGAACGGTACACCTAAGTCATGCTGTTGCATAACTATGGTCATGGGCTTGTTGAGTAGATAATATGATGTTGGTAGAGGAGATCTACATAGGGTTATGGTCATGTGGCTGCATTTTTGTCGATTGGGGATAAGTTTCCAAGTACGGCACCAGTTCGAGAGGACGTTAAGTGAGTACTGTAGAAGAGCTGCATCTGCTGGATTCCTGATCTCTCTAAATAGTCATCAGCAAAGAGTAGGGTATTTGCTGTTTCATTGAGTTTGGACGGCAGATCATCCATAAACAAGGAAAACAGCAAAGGGCTGTGTGGGACTCTGGAGGTGACTGGTAATATTGAGGATGAGGTGCCTGATGTTACCACTCTCTGCCAACAGTTATGTAGGAAGCCACCAAGAAGGCTCAGAAGACTGCCACGTATATTAAATTGTCTGGAGAATTTAAAGAGCAGCAGAGTGTGGTCTACAGATTCAAAAGCTTTCAAAATGTCTATGTAGTAGTTATCCAGCTGTATCTATTTATGATTCCATGGAGGAAACTCAGGTCAGCTACCTGTCACCTGGTGTGCAGTGGTGAAACATTTACTGCCTTTAATATCTGCTGCATAGACAGAGAATTGTAGGTGGGGGGGCTGTTGTCCAAATCGGAAAGCAGTAGTTCAAGAGAGGTTGATGATCATGAGTAAGAAGTGACGAAGAGCAATGGGATCAAAAATTTCTGTGAAGTACTAGAGAATGCCTAGTAATTTCATAGCCTTGGTTGTACATGTTTCTGTGTGGTCCTTGAATTGTAATTTTGCATTGAATGTTATACCTAAGTCATGCTGTTCCATAACTATGGTGATGGGCTTGTCGAGAAGATAATATGATGTTGGTAGAGGAGATATATGTAGGGTTATGGTGCCGTACTTGGAAACTCATCCCCAGACAAAATTCAGCTACATGCAGACAAAGAATACATCCATGATATTCCCTACCTGTCGTAAGTGGTGACTGAAAGGGGCAACCAAGGGATGCTGAATTTTGAAGCATGAGATCACCTGTGATTAGTACCATGATGCGAGGAACACCATGAGTAAACTATCCTTGCGATTAGTACCAATATGTGAGGAATACCAAGCATCTGTGTGCGGATCACTATGGGTTTATAGTACCCGCCACTATGACAGAGGCTCCCCTCTGTCCAGCTTTGGTTGGAACACCCCAAGGAGGTAAAAAGTGGCTAAACTCGTTGGGGTGTTTCAGCATCTGGTTGTACACATCACGGGTCTGGGTTTCGAGAAACACCACGGGTTTGGGCGTTGCCTGTGATCATTACCACTACATGAACTACACTGTGGTTCTTCACTGCCTGTGATTAGTACTCACTATGTGAGGAACACCACGGGATAATAGGGGTCCCTGTGATTGGTGCCACTATGTGAGGAACACTGTGGGTCAACATTACTTGCATTTAATACCACCATGTGAGGAACACCATGGATCTACTTCACCTAGGAGTGGTACTCTTCCCATGGGACTGAGCATTGCCTGTGGTTAGTACCATCATGTGTATCCCGCTGAGGAGGTGAGGGGAGGGAGCATTTGGCTGCGTGGACTAGTGCCCATGTGAGAAAAGGTGCCATACGCTGGACCTGAATGTGTCTGTTCTTCTATGTTCAGAATGGGCCAGCATTACCTACGAGTAGCACCACTATAGGAAGAACACAACGGGTGTACGATGCCTCTGATTAGTACCACTAAGTGTGGAATACCACGATTTTGGCTTTGCTCGTGATTAGTACCATTATGTGAGAAACACCATGAGTCTGTGTTGCCTGTGGGTGGTACAGTTACGTGTGATATGCCATGGGTTTGCATTCCCGATGATTAGTACCACCAGGTGAGCAGCACCAAGAGTGTACATGGCCTGTGATTAGTTCTACTATGTGAGGAACACCATGGGAATACCAATGCCCGTGATTAGTACACTTAGGTGAGGAGCACCATGGGTCTACATAGCTTGCAAGTGGTGCCCTTATGATAGGAACACCCAGTGGTGGCTCATGGGGTGTAAGTTTGGTGCAGCCCAACACACATGCGTGTGCAGTAAACGCACACATTTTAAATAGGCGTGTTGGATAATCTACCTAGAAGGAAATCAGGTATCGGGTAGATGTTTTGTGAAGATAATGGCCTAGGAATCATCTGCAGTATCATTTTCATGCACTTACAGTACTAAAAAAAAAAAAGCACAATGTAACTATAAAATTAATCAAAAAGCAAATATTACTCACATTTGGTAATGTCTATTATTTGTACATTAAATCTATTCTTCGGTCCTTTGAAGCAGCAAACTTGTCAGTGATTTCATCGTAAAAGGGCATTGTATGTGTCAAGTCGCTGAGCAGTGACTTTTCCAGGGATATAGTACCACTATGTGAGCTACACCATGAACATATGTGGCCTGTGATTAATTCCACTATGTGAGGAACACCACGGGAATACTGGTGCTGTGATTTGTCCCACTATATGAGACACAACATTGATCAGCATTGCTTGTGAGTAGTGCCCTTATGTGCGAAGCACCACGGGTTTGTGTTACCTGTGACTGGTGCCATTCTGTGTGACATACCATGGGTGTACATTACCAGTAATTTGTACCACCATGCGAGAAACACCATGAGTGTTCGTTACCTGTGATCAGTACCACTGTAGGAGGAACACCATGGTTCTGCTTTACCAGTGATTAATACTATTTTGAGGGGCTAGTGAACTGGATTTTGGACCCATGTAGATAATACTTATCATCCCAGTAATTGTGAATTGGATCTACTGATTGTTTTTGATTCACAATTAATTTTAGTAAAGTATTTTAAGTTCAAACAACAAACTTTTAAGAAAATTAATAGTTTTAATAGAATGTGAATAAATTGTTACACTTAGACCAATTAATTGACGTCACATACGGAAATATTGTAATATTGTAATAGTTTTAATTTCAGGCACAATAAGTTGATAGAGATTCTGAGATCAACAGGTACTGACTCCGGTGACTTATGTATAATCGGTAACCTGTACTGGAATCAGTTTGCAAATGTCAAAACTGATCAAGGAACTTCAGAAACTGCTTCGATCAGGAAGGGCGTCCGCCAGGGTTGTGTACTGTCACCTCTGTTGTTTAACATTTACTCAGAGGCAATCTTTAAAGAAACATTGGAAGACTATGGTGGGATCAAAATTAACGGGAAAATCATCAACAACATCAGATATGCAGATGATACTGTTGTCATAGCTGATGACATGCCTGCCCTTCAGTGCATGATAAACTCCTTAGTTCAGCACAGTGAAGAGTTGGGATTGTATGTTAACCCCTCAAAGACGAAACTGATGGTGTTCTCTAAGAAGACAATTCGGACAAATCTCACAATAAAAGATAAAATAGTTGAGCAAGTGTCTTCTCTCAAATATCTGGGTACCATCTTGGATGACCAATGTAACTCCAAACGGGAGATAATATCTAGAATTGAGTAGGCCAGGAAACAATTCATTACCATGAAGAAATTCTTTGTAAGGTCAGATCTCAGTCTCCAACTACGAATTCGTATGATCCGCTGCTATATATTTTCTGTTCTCCAATATGGATGTGAAAGCTGGACTCTGGATCCAATCATAGAAAAACGTATTGATGCTTTCGAAATGTTCCTGTATTGTCGTCTCTTGCGGATATCCTGGGTAATGAAAATCTCAAATGCCGAGGTCCTTCGTCGGATGAAAAAGCAAAAAGAACTACTGCTCACCATAAAACAGAGGAAAACGCGATACCTAGGACATATCATGAGAGGTGAGAGGTATCAGTTATTACAGCTTATTATCGAAGGGAAGATACAGGGGAAGAGATCTGTTGGGAGAAGAAGAAATTCATGGCTGAAAGACCTTCGAAGATGGCACTGCTGTAGTTCAGAAGTGGCATTCCATTCTGCGCTGTCAAGATCAGAGCTAGTTACGTGGATCGCCAACCTCCGCTCGGAGACGGCGTCTTAAAGAAGAAGAATTTGACAGCCATATGATATAATATATAAGACAATTATATTTAATCAGGTTTCTTCTTTAATATGTGTTATTTAAGTTTGCTAATGACAAATCATTTATACAAATTCAAGATCAATGTTCCTAATTAACCTTGTGATGACAATATGGCTGAAGATGCTCAGAAAATGAGTGAAACATACATTTTTTAATAATTTGGCAATAAAATAAGGATAAAATCCTAATTTTGTATGCTCGTTAAGTATTGAATAGATGTAAAATGAAGTTTTATTATTCTCCTTTCAATTGATTTTCATTACGGGATCAGCGGTAGAGTGTCGGCCTCCGGATCCCAAGATAGCGGGTTCAAACCCGGCAGAGGTAGTCGGATTTTTGAAGGGCGGAAAAAAGTCCATTCGACACTCCATGTCGTATGATGTCGGCATGTAAAAGATCTCTGGTGACACATTTGGTGTTTACCCGACAAAATTCATTAAATCTCAGCCATAAACGCCCAAGAGAGTTTCGGTTTACTCGGTCTGCCATCTAGTGGGGGCCTAGAGTAAAACGGAACGTCTAAATTGACGAGCAGACTGCCAGATGGCGTCAAATTGAAATGTCTGCACACGGTAGCTGAGGCCATACGATTATTATTATTATTATTATTATTATTATTATTATTATTATTATTATTATTATTATTATTATTATTATTATTATTATTATTACGGGATCTAAAATGATAATAGTCTCTTGCACTGGAGTGTGTATCATAGACATAGGATAGGAATGGTAGGAGGGGGATTATTCATTCTGGTGGAAGAAGAATTTGTAAGATATGAAAAAGTTATAGATGTATATATAATTTATTAAACACATTGTGTACAAAATTAGCATCATTTGCATAGTGTGACAAAGTCAATGTCCTGTCTTTGCACTCAATCATATGATGTGTGTTGCATGGTCCTCCACATATGGTGCACTGACATCTGTCGGTGGGGCTGTGGTATCCCTTGGTTGAACATATTCGGTGATGTAGTCCGTGGGCTGCCACTCTCGTATATAAACGGCGCAGTTGTTGGTTGGCCTTTTTCCATTCGTTGCTTGTCATCGCTGGGGTGGTGAGGAGTCCGGGATTGACGTCCCTCGCTTTCTGTTGCCTATCTTCTAGGAATCTGGTGCTTTGTGGTGTTGGTATCAGATTATGAGTTTTCATCAGGTCTTCTGTAAAGAAGGTTGTGTCTGCCAGGATATACGTTATTCTGTTTTGCGTGTATTTTGAGACACAGAGCATTCTTTTCAGGTAGGCTGTTTTAATTCCCTCTAATCGGTTCAGATTCGAGTATGTGAAGTGGTTCCATATAAGCTGTGTGCCGTATGAGGCAATGGGAGCAATCTTTATGTCGAATAGTCTCAGGGCTGTTGTGACGGATAGTAGATTCAGTTTCTTTAAGTCGCCTTTATTGCTCTTACAGCTCTGTCTTCACTGTGCTTGGAAAAGGCATGTCCTTCACTTGCAGTGTGAGTCCTAGGTACTTGTAACTTTTGACTATTTCTAGTACTTCTTCTCTGCAAGTGAATCTATCAGTGTTCGCCAAATTTCCTCCTTTTCTGAATTTCATTATTTTTGTTTATAACTAGGTCATTTTCTTGGGACCACTCTTCCAGTTTGTTTATGGCTTCTTGCAGGGGCTCTCTTCTTTCTGAGAGCAGGATCATGTCATCGGCGTACAACCACATCCTCACTTCTTCTGTTTGTATCCTTTGTATCACATCATGGGTATGTTAAACATAATGGGGCTTATAGGATCTCCCTGGAGTACTCCGTTTGTTTGCTGGATTCCATTGGATTGGATTAGGCCATCGTGGATTCTGATTGTATTTTCTCGGAGGATGCTTGCTATGAACTTGAAGATCTGACTTTCTTCATCTAGCACAGGCTTTAGTTTTTCCAGTATTCTATCCCTGTTTACCCTGTCAAAAGCTTGTTTGTAATCAATGAATGCTGCATATGCATGGCCTTTGGGTTTACCCAGGGCTTCGCTTATGAATTGGAGTACATGTCCTACCACTTGTATAGTTGATCTTCTGGAAGTAAAGCCGTACTGTTCCCGAGGTATAACTGCCATTATCTTATTATGTATCTTTTTAAGTAAGATGTTGTTCATTATCTTGAATGGTGTACATTCCAGGGCTATCCCTCTGTAGGATTCTGAGGTGTTCTGTGGTCCTTTCCCTTTGTAGATTACTTTGACTGTTGATTCTCTCCATACTGCAGGGGTGTCCATGATTTCTAGGCACTTGTTGTATAGGGCTGTCCATAACTTAATGGTATAGATCATTGATCCTTTCATCAGCTCGTTCGAGATGTTGTCTGGGCCAGCTGCTTTTAGAGGTTTGCTATTTTCAATTGCTTGCCAAACTTTGTCTTCTGTTATTCTTTCTTCTTCCGTTAGCGGGTTACTTCCTTTGGCATGGTATTGCATTTTCTTCTTCTGAAGTATATTTGCGAAGTGGTTTTCCCATATTGTCATTGAGATACTTGGGGTCACCTTAGTTCTCCATGGCTCTAGGACTTCGTGGGGTTTTGCTTCTGCTTCTCGTATTAATTCTTCTTCTTTGGCCTGGGTATACTGTTGTTTCTTAGCCTTCAGAAGTAAGGTATATCTCGTTCTCACGTGTACATAGTTGAGCTTTAGAGTGTCGTCATACGTGTCTATCTTTTTCAGGTCATTCAGTTTATCCAGGACCAGGTTCCATGCTGTGTAGCATTCACTGTTGAACCAGATCAATGTTACCCCTTTCTATTGTGTTCAGTATTTCTTCCACGTTTATGTTCTGTACTAGTAGATCGGGAACTATTTTTCTTGGCGTCCATCGCTGCTCATTTTGAGTGGTTCTCACCGTCGATATTATATGGAATTCTGCCCTTACTGGGAGATGTTTCCGTATAGATGTGCCTGCTGACTCTGTGGAGGTAGTTATGATTTTGAGCTTTAGATCGTTTCCACGGTAGAATGCAAGGTCTACAGTGCTCAAGCCGTTATGGGAGATGTATGTTTTATCCTGTGCTTTGTTGCTGAGGATGAAGCCTTTCTCTTCCAGTAGTTCAAATAGTGCCTCTGATTTGTTGTTCGGTCTGTCTATTCGGCAGTTTAGATCTCCTGCCAGCAGGATTGGAATCTCTGGGTCAGTTTTGTTCAGTGCAGTCATTACGATTTCTATCACTTCGTCTGCTGAGCACTGGTGTCTTATATAGATTCGTACGATTTGGAGATTTTTATTTGTACACTTACGGTGTTTTCTCTTGTCTCTATGTGAATTGCTTTTCCTAGTGCTGGATTGTAGTAGCACGAGACTCCACCTGATGGTTTTCCTTTTGACCCGGCTTTGGCGTGGAAACCATGTATGTTCCAAGGTTCTTGTAAAAGGGTTTCGCAGAAAATCAGAATATCATTACTGGATATTATGTCGTCTGGTAAAATATTTAGAAGAGATTTTAGTCTTTCCAAATTCCATAACGTGATTTTGTCATCACTCTTCTTCTTTGATCGTAGTCAATTGCGAAACTGATACGGTCAGAAGATTACTCCTTCAGGCCATAATTCCTCCCTCTCAACTTCGTGTTTGATGTGTTCGTTGACTGCAAGTTTGAAGCATTTGTTTCTTCCTCTGGTATTTAATTCCACGCATTATTTTACTTCCTTGATGCCTTTCTCTTTTAGGTGTTCCATGATGTCTTCGGGTGTGGTCATCTCATCCAGGCGACCCAGAAAAAGCCAGTATAGTTTCACTGCAGGCTTTAGTCTGCTTGTCTTTTCTCCTCTTCCTATTTTAGAGAGGGGGGTGGGTGTTCTGCTGGCGACTTGTAAGTTTCTGGGTTGTCGGTCTGTTTGATTTGTTTGCCTTTGGTGTTCGTTTGTCTTCATACTTTGTCGGTCTTCTGCTTCCGTGGGGTTTCCGGTTATGGGGTTGTTGCCAGTTCTATTTGTCTCTGTATTTCCTTCTAGAGACTGTTGTTCTCTATGCCTTCTCCCCTGTTTTATGGTAAAGCCCTCGTTGTCCTCATCTCTCCCAATGCTGCTCTCTTCAAGTTGCGTGGTAACTTCTAACTCTATTGTCGTAGGCCGTTGGGGGGATTCTGTATCCTGCTGCATTGCGTTTTTAATTTCATCTTTAATCAGCTTTCTGATTTTGTTTGAGAGGTTTTCTATCATAATTTGTATCTGGTGGTTTATTTTTCCGTGATTTGTTTTTCCATTTTTGTGTTTGCATCTGTCTTAGGTGTTCGGCCGTCATGTGCCTCTAGGCTCCATCTGTCAATGGCGTCTTTGGTCTGTTGTGTTCATCCAGTTGGCCTGCAGATGTCAGTGTTTGCTGGTTACTGCCAATATCTACACATATTTCAGCTGGTCGGTCTGTAGGTGTCGTCCTGCTCTGGTTTCTGTCCACATCTTTGTGTTTTGAGTCAATAGATAGTGTTACCAGTCCAATGTGCCGGCCGTCTTCTTTCTGGTATGTATATTCTTTTTGTTTTATTCCAGCTGCTTGGCCAACAGATGTCAGTAATCGCTGGTTGTTGTCGCTGTCTTCATGTGCTTCAGCTGGTCAGCTAGTAGATGTTACTAGGCGCAGTCTGTTGCGTGCCTCCTCATGTGTGGTGTCAAAAGGCGGCGCTAATCGATGGTTTCTGTCGTAATCTTCACGTACTTCAATCGGTTGGTCAACAGATGTCGCTGTGCGCACTCTGCTTCCCGTCTCAGTATCCCTTGTGCCAGCAGATGGCGCCACTTGTACCACGAGGCAGCTGTCTCTTTCTTGGAGTGCATAATCTGTTTTCCTTTCCCTTACCTCATTTTTTGCTATATCACCAATTCCGATCTTATCATCTAGAGACCTTTTTATTTCTTTAAAACAGTTTCTGATGACACTCACTGCTTTCTGGATGTCTTCTTTTGATTCTCTTTTGAGGTAACCTCCTGTTTCCGTGATATTTGCCAGTGTTCTGAGAGCACATTCTAACCGTTCTTCTAACGTGTCCACCATTTTATTTGATAAGATAATCAGCTATGTGGAAACGACATGGAAGGGAATGTGATTGCAGCAGCAGAAGATTTCAATTTACCAAAAGGCAATTGGGAAGTTAATGAAAATGACAGGAAGCACGACATACAAATGGCAAATAGGTTAATATGGGAAGGGCAGCTGATTCAGAAAGTGATGGAACCAATTAGAGGGAAGAATATTCTGGACGTGGTGCTGGTAAAAAACGAAAGAAAAACAAACAGATAAGCTCTATAGAGATACCAAAATAATAGATGGTACTGGTGAGCATGAAGCTGTTTTTGTCGTAGTTAAAAATAAATGTGATAGAAAGGAAGGTCTTAAAAGTAGGACTATTAGGGAGTATCATATGGCTTATAAAGCAGGCAAGATGGAGTTCTTAAAATGTAACTATGTTCAGTGAAAAACAGCAAATAAAAATTTAAACAGACTCTGGGATAGATTTAAAACAATTGTTGAGGTATGTGAAAACAGGTTTGTACCTTTAAAGACGGCAAGAAATGGTAAAGACCCATTTTATTATAACAGAGAAATAAAGAGACTAACAAGAAGGTGCAGATTGGAAATGAATGGCCGTGGAAGTAAGCAGAAATTGAAGGAACTTACTAATTGAATCTAGCAAAGAAGTCAGCTAAGGATAACATGATGCAAGCATAATTAGCAGTCATACATATTTTAGTGAAAAATGGAATGGTATGTATAGGTATAGGTACTTTAAAGGCAGAAACAGATCCTAAGAAGGACATTCCAGGAATCATTAATGAAGAAGGGGAGTGTGTATGTAAGGATCTTTAGTCCGCAGTATGTAAAGATTGTTGGCAGATAACTTGAGGGGAAGATTTCAAACTTATTCTATTAATGTAAAGTTCTAAAATCAGTGTTTAAATTTTCTGAAAGTCTGAGGACTTTGTTTCAAATCCCTGCTGGGAAACATGTATTTTAAGGAAACAAAGTGTGTTCACTCTCTGTTAATTCCCATTCAGCGTGGTATGGGGCAACTAAAATTTCCTAAACCTCTAAATTTTTCACACTGCTTTGGTACTTAATATTTCACATCTAGTCACCCTTTTCTGGTATAAGCTTAGCCTCTGCAACTTTGAGCCATAAGCCCATTTAGGATTTTAAGTGTTTCTCTAAACGGAGTGCAAGTGTTTCACCTCCTAGTCTTTTGTTCATGGCTGATTGTCCGAAAACTTTGAATTAAGGCCATTTAGTACGGGCATCCATTGCCCCTGTTCAAAGTGTAATTACTGATAGACAAATGTGTAAAAGTCTGTTGAGCAGAAGTGACTGTAAACACAGTATTTGAAGTTTACCTGGTGTAATTTTTTAAGAAGCTTGTGCCTCTGAGAGGCTGGACTGTAGGAACTTTTGGAGCTCAGTCTCCTGGAAGGCAAATGAATGGAGCAAACATACTCTTGTAAACGTGTACCTGTTTTGAGCTATATTGCTTAACTCTTATAAATTATTGTGTCAATCATTTTTGCTATTGTACCTGATTTTTGGACTGGTAGTCTGTTGTTATTCCATTTAACTATTATTTATTGTTGTTTATTCAGATTTTCTAAAATCTTAATGTTAAAATAAAAAAGGAAGGAAATAAAATTTCAAAATTTATTGCTTTAACTTATGCTCTGGTCATTTACCTGTCCACCCATTCACTCTGGCACCTTCTCACGCATCTGTGAACCATGGAATTTATATATCAGTTCTTCTTCTTATTATTGTTATGGGATACTGTGGATTGCAGAGGTTAAGAAGGTGCAGGCATGAATGGGTGGACAGAGAAAAGATGAGAGCATAATTTAAAACAATAAATTTGAAATTTTTTCTGTCCTTTTCTTTTTTCTGACTTTAAACTTCAAGTCTTCGAACGCAGCTAGCTGCGATGGTTTCCATTCAAACTTAAAACCTTTCCTTTGGGGGAGGTTTAGGGGTGCCTCCCTCTTAGCAAAGTTGGGGATCACCATGCCAACGAATCTGGCAATCCCTTTAACAACTTTGGGAGGTTTAAAGCTGCGAATTGCTTGCGTTCTGGAATAATCAGTTGAAACTCCGTCAGGTGATACAATGTGCCCTAGAAAGGCAAAGATACCTTTGATAACTTGACTGTCAATTCAGCCTTACAAAGGCGATTTAGGGCTTCCCCTAGATGAGCTAAGTGTTCTTCAAAAGTTTCAGAGAAAATAACATCATCTAGATAATGGTACAGATATTCAAATTTGATGTCGGAGAAGACCTTATCTAGAAGTCTGGTAAGAACAGCCAGGCCCGTGGGTAGCCCGAAAGGCACGCGGTTGTATTCGTACAAGTTCCAGTCGGTAGCGAAAGCAGTCAGACGTTTCGATTCTTCCGCCGGAGGTATCTGGTTATATGCTAGGTTAAGATCTAGGATGGTGATGAGCTTAGCCTTATCAAACCAAGAAGAACATGAATGCAAGTCAGGAAGGGGTACTGATTGCAATACAATCTTGTGGTTTAACGCTCTGTAATCAATAACTGGCCTGAAACTACCTTGAGGTTTCTGTACTAGAAAAATGGGCAATGAATATGCCGACTTTGAAGGCCGGATAATACCGTCCTTCAACATTTGATCAGTAATGTCCTTAAGGGCCTTCATTTTAGGTGGAGATAGGATATATGGAGGAAACCTTACAGGGACCGAATCTGTCGCCCCGATCTTATATTCGATTAAATCAGTGACATCAAGAGTTTCCGAAAACACATCAGGAAATGACTGACATCACTTGCGAATACTGTTAGCCTGATCCCCAGGCAGATGTCTAAGTTCTAACGACATCTCACTCTGGATAGGCGGAATCACAGATGATGATGCAGATTTACATTTTAAGTGGGGGAATATAGACATTACTTTCAAATTTGAATATGCAAGATTTACTTTGAAGATCGAGCACCAGACCAGAATATGATATGCAATCTGCCCCTAATATCACAGGGCATGACAAATGTTTGGCAACATGCAACTTAATCTTTTTCTTGCTAGTGGCTTTACGTCGCACCGACACAGATAGGTCTTATGGCGATGATGGGATAGGAAAGGCCTAGAAGTTGGAAGGAAGCGGCCGTGGCCTCAATTAAGGTACAGCCCCAGTATTTGCTTGGTCTGAAAATGGGAAACCACGAAAAACTATCTTCAAGGTTGCCGACGGTGGGATTCGAACCCACCATCTCCCGGATGCAAGCTCACAGCCGCGCGTCTCTAACCGCAAAGCCAACTCGCCCGGTCAACTTAATCTTTCATGTAAATTTAGACATGCGAATTTTAGCATGAATAAATCCCAAAATTTCTAAAGCGGAAGAATTCACCGAAACACAATTAACGGAAGAAAAACTATAATCTGGAAATTTACCGCAGACTTTCAATTTGGAATACCAATCTTCAGAAATAAGAGCTAACATTTCCTGAGTCTGACAGTGCTGTGACCGGTTTCGATTTTGAGGAAGGGCACAAATCCTGGGGTCCCAAAGGCGATTTTGAAACATTCTCTAGGACCTTTAAAAGATGTATTAGAGGGTCTTCCCTCAGAAAATTAGATGCCCGAATTGAACTGGGCTGAGCCTCGAGAAGCTGAATGTGGTGACTCAGCCGGGCATAGTTACTTTCCACCACCTAGCGGAGGCAGCACCATAAGTAGAACAAGTACAATTTTTAGCAAGGTGTGAGAATGATCCGCACTTAAAACATCCTTGAGACGGCCCTGCTCCATTCCTAGGCCCATTAGACTTTACAAGAGGACATTTATTTCCAAGATGATACGCCGATCCACACGCATAACTTTTGCGGGCCGCGGAGATCCGGCGAGCGATGGCCGAGAAGTATTAGACGATGGTGGAGGTTCCCTAGCGACTCGCAGGGAGTCTGCGTATCTAACTCCTTCCGTGGACATTCACGTAACTACAAGTTCAGAAAATGGTTGCGGCCGGGAAGGAAAACACAAATAAGGCCTGTAAGATGGAGATATCCCGTAAAAAATGGTTTGTACAATTTGACTTTCAGAGTAGTGTAGGGAAAATCTGCTAGATTCTCGTCTAGCCTTTGGATTCGGAAGTAGTACTTTTGCACTAAGGATGACAGTGGTCTTGCGGGGATGAAATTCGCTAAGAGATGAGCATGGAAGGTTTCGATAGATCTTCTTTCCGCTATAGACTTAACGATTTTGTCTGAGAGGACGCCAACGGAGTATGGGTAAATGATCTGTAATATTTGTGAATGCGAAAGGGCAAACACTAAGGCATGTTCCTGAAATTCCACAAGAAATCTTAGAAAAGCAATTAGGTCGTTAGTAGAATTGACTGAAAATTTCGAAATGCCCTTAAGCAACCTGGTTAGGAGGTGAGGCAAACTACTGAAACCTGCTGATATTTGTACCGGAAGGTACACCCGCTCCGTTCATTTAAATGAAGCAATGAGCTCGATAGCTGCAGTCACTGAAGTGCGGCCAGTATCCAGTATTCGGGAGATAGTAGGTTCGAACCCCACTGTCGGCAGCCCTTAAAATGGTTTTCAGTGGTTTCCCATTTTCACACCAGGCAAATGCTGTGGCTGTACCTTAATTAAGGCCACGGCCGCTTCCTTCCCAATCCTAGCCCTTTCCTGTCCCATTGTCTCCATAAGACCTATCTGTGTCGGTGCGACGTAAAGCAACTAGCATTTAAATGAAGCGCCTTGGAGAATCCCATCTAAAATCTAAAATTCGCAACAACTAGTAGAAGAAGTTTGGACATTTCACTACAGATGTCGCTACTATAAACTCATGGTATGCCCTCTGGTGTGAAGATTGACTACTAAAATTGTAAAGTAATTTTGTATTCTAAGGTTTCCTAAAGTGAATTGATTATTCCTTCTTTTTGGCATGTTAAATTTTACAACACTTCTAGCTATTCCCGCCAACTTACGATTTGGGCCAATAGAAAATGTTGTAGGTATATTTATTTTTCATACCATCACAGGTGTCTGGTATTTATTTAATTACCCAATGAGAATTGTCGGTGTTTCGGGCTTAGCCCAGAGTTTTCTGGAACTTTCCCCTCGGGTGTAAAAGCTGGTATATATTCGGGCCAGGTTGTCATTTTGATTGTTCCAGGCTACAGAGTGTGTGTTTATAGAGGAGGTGGGGGCGCCTCGTCCATCTTCGAGAAGTCTACCAGCTCAAGGTAATGGCAGTACTGGTTTAACTAAGTGATTGTCTTTGACAGCTAGCTCGAGGGGAAGGTTTCCAACCTTTAATGATGTAACTTTATTTTATAAAATGTAAGTTTCGAGCTTTAAATGTAAATTTCAAACAAGCCGAAGGAATTTAACTGAAATCAGGGAATAGAGACAGAGCTACTCTCTCGTGTTCCCTATCAACTTGATTTTGAGCTGACTACGATTTTGTAACCTTTTTCAGTTTGTAATCTTTGTAACTTAAATATTGTCTCCATCTAGTCACCTCAGTAGTATAGGCTTAGCCTCTGTAACTTCGGGCCATAAGCCCAAATAGGGTTTTAGGCTGTTCATTTAATTTTTCAAGGAGCGCAAGTGTCCGCCTCTTTTCCATTTTGGTTTTTGGGCCAGTTATCTAACCTTTTGTTTTTTTTGTTTTTTTTTTTTTTGCTAGGGGCTTTACGTCGCACCGACACAGATAGGTCTTATGGCGACGATGGAATAGGCAAGGCCTAGGAGTTGGAAGGAAGCGGCCGTGGCCTTAATTAAGGTACAGCTCCAGCATTTGCCTGGTGTGAAAATGGGAAACCACGGAAAACCATCTTCAGGGCTGTCGATAGTGGGATTCGAACCTGCTATCTCCCGGATGCAAGCTCGCAGCCGCGCGCCTCTACGCGCACCTTTTGTTTTTACCGAAGGCCTTGCAGAATGGGGACGTGCTACCCCTGTTATAATCAATGTCATTCCTTTTAATGTTAAAGACTATTATGCATCCAAGACAATGAATAATGTTGGAAATTGTGAAATATAGGTTGTGCCTTTGATAGGCCGGGGCATTCCTGGAAATTGGTTCCTAAATGTAAATTTTATAGAGCATTGATGCTCTTTCTATTAATTTAAAGGTGTTAATTTAAAGGTTGACAGGTGCCTTTCGAAGGCTGTAATGGTGTAATGTTTGGAGAGTAGTCTTCTAGATAATTTTGTGGAGCAAAGGTGTTCTTGTCATTTTTATATTACTTCTATTTCTCATTGTTGTTTTCGCTTAGCGAATTGCTTGTTAAAATTTAACATCTGAAAGGAAACCAAAAGATAGCAAAGAAAGAAATATAGCTCTAATTATAAAAGTTTTAAATTAATCTTCTGATTACCTTATATCAACCCATTCATGCCCGCACCTTCTTTCACCTCTGTGTTCCACCCAAACCCGGTAACAATATTACTGGAGAGAGCGCTGGAGGTTGAGGAGGTTCGAAAGCTGCGTTACTGATGAAGAAGGGTGGAAGTAGTAGTGGATGACCAACAACTTGTTCAGAAGGGGCAGAAGCTTGTTGTGGGTCAACAGATTCCCTACTCCCAGAAGACGTATTAGGGTCCTCTTCAGTTGGTACATTTAATGGGGTAAAGTAGTCTCTTCGCACTAGCGGCTCCGGACAACAATTGATTAACCTTATTCGACAAATGAGAAATGTGTTCAACCAGAGTGTTAGCCATACTAGAATGATCCTCATTAAGTTTCAGAGACAATAGGCCCCTCACTCTATTATAGAAATGGAATAACCTAGCTCGAACACGCTTAAGTTTATTTCCGGAGGGTTCATCTCCTTCAAAAAATAAGAACAGAGCTAAGTTCGGTTACTCTAAAGAATATTTAAGCCTAGCTGTGTCTGTTGCAACCGTGCCACCAGACTGGACCTTTCTAATTAAGAGTTCGCGAATTAGTTCTTCCTTGCGCAAATACAAGGGGGCCGCTACTTTTCTAGTACCAGATATAATGACAAAAAGTTTGGAAGTATCCGGAAACAGAAAAAGGTTTAGAGTTCGATTCCAAATTATATAAAAAGTCGTCCAAAGGGGCTTTGTTCAGACCCATTTAACCACGCTCTGCTACCACTTGTTACGGGATACCGTGGATTGCAGAGGTGTAAGAAGGTGCGGGCGCGAATGGGTGGACAGAGAAAAGTGAGATCATAATTTATAACACTAACATTTGAAATTTTATTTTTTCCTTTCTTTTTTCTGACTTTAAACTTTTATGAACAAGAATAAATAACAGTTAAATGGAATAACGATGAGCTCTTCAGCTCTTAAGACAATAATGATTTAAAGTCATCAAACAATCAGGTACCATAGAGAGAATTGTTGACACGATAAGTTCAAAGAGATGAGATTTGTAGCTCTAAAGTTACACTATTTGAAAGAGTATATTTGCTCCACACAATTACCCTTTAGGAGACTGAGCTCCAAAATTTACTACAGTCCAGCATCTCAAAGGCACACGTTTCTTATCCAAATTGCACACTAAATAAACCATGCAGTGTTCACTGTCATTTCAGCTCGACAGTCTGTTACTCACTCATCCATAATTGTCTAGAGATAACTAGAATTTAAACAGGGGCAATAAGTGCCCATACTAAAGGACCTAAATGCACAGAAATCAAAGATTTAAGAAAATTGGCCATGAACGAAATGCTAGGAGGCGAAGCACTTGCACTCCTTTTGACATACACTTTGAAAAACCACTTAAAATCCTGCATATGCTTATGGCCCTAAGTTACAGAAGCTAAGCCTATACTACAGAGGGTGACTAGATGGAGAAATATTTAGTTCCAAAATATAGTTAAAAATGCAGATTTAGAAAAACATAGTCACCCCCATACCTAGTTGAATGGGAATTAATGGAGGGTGAACACTCTTCATTCCCTAAGTTACATATTTCCCAGTAGGGATTTGAACAGTGTCCTTAGACTTGCCTGAAAATTTACATTTAAAAAAGCGATGTTAAACTTAAGAATTTTACATTAAGAGGGAATTTTGAACACTTATCCTCAAGTTAACTTTCTGGAGCTATCATATATTTAAAAGGCGTCTGCCATTACCTTGAGCTGGCGAGCCTTCCGACGACGGGCAGACTACACTTGCCTCCACTAAGGCCGTATGCACTCTAGACTGGAGCGATGAAGGAGAAAACAACATGGTCCAAAAGCTCCCAGCTTTAATGTCACAAGGGGGAAGTTCCAGAATTCTCTAGGCCGAATGCCTGTACACACCCCCAATTTTAATTGGCTACAAGAAATATTTACAACATTTTCTGATTGGCTAATAACTTAAGGAAGAAGGAAGTGGAAGAAGTGTTGATAACTTAAGCACATAAGAAAACAATTTACACATAGAAAGTTTACCCACTTAAGCACTAGCAAATTCCCTCTGAAGAATTGTCTGTCCTCACACCCCAGGGGACACATAGGTCGATAGTAGAGACATCTGAAGATTAGAGGTCCAAACATCTTTAGATACATCGTTACAGATTGATATCACAGATGGCCTTCTAAATGGCGCTCAGTTCAAATCCACGGAGGTGTACCTCCGGTACAATTATTATTATTATTATTATTATTATTATTATTATTATTATTATTATTATTATTATTTAGACGTGTTATTGTTAGTAACATTGTATTCAGTTGAGACTGTTTAAGCGTAAAAAAGGGAAGTATATCCGTAACTTTGCCAAGATAAATGATATATCATTATCACCAGCCCCGTTCAGTATCAAGCAAGCTACGGTTCCGTCTCGACTACGTAGCCTCCTACTTAGTAGAAGTCGTGCATTGCTTCGGTTGTAGGAGGAAAATGATTACGGTCTCTTCTTCATTTTAAAAGAAACAGTGTCAATAGAGGGATGCGGAGATGTGCTCATCTCGTATTCCTCAAACCTCAACGCGCTCCATCAGTAATTGCATTGGGGTGGGACCGAGCCCAGCCTGGGGCAAAAACCCTACCCTTCACTCCTCTATAAAAATACAATTCCTCACGTTATACAGCGCGAGATACGAGCGGATGCAGATCATCTTCAAATGTACGAGCTTTGTACTGAAAGTAATGAGCAACAGTTCTTCATGAAATAGGATTATTATTATTATTATTATTATTATTATTATTATTATTATTATTATTATTATTATTATTATTATTGCCGGACCCGCGGTGAAGGGGGTAGTGCGCCTGCCTGACACCCGAAAGGCCCGGGTTCGCACCCCTGTGGGTGGGGGGCGGTAGAATAACATCCACGGTATTTCCTGTCTGTCGTAAGAGGCGACTAAAAGAGCCTCAGGGGTCTCAACTTGGGAGCGTGGGTTGGAGATCATGGGGCCTTTTGCTACGTCCTGGCATTGCTACCACTTACTTGTGCCAGCTCCTCACTTTCATCTATCCTATCCGGCCTTCCTTGGATAACTCTTGTTCTTTCCCGACCCCGACTCCATTAGATTCCGAGGCCTGGGGAGTCTTTCATTTCCACGCCCTTTTTGAACCCTGTCTTTTTCAGTCTCATTAGTGTTAATAGATGATGGTTGCACATTTGTACTTTCTCTTAACACAATTAACACCACCATCACGGATTGGAAATCCAAGAATAACGGCCATGAGGATTCGTCGCACTCACCATGCGTCACGTTATAATCTGCTGGATTTCGGACTGAGTAGCGGTCGCTGGATAGACCAGAGTTCATGAGTATTGTAGTGTCATAGGACTATTACTATTCAGTTACTATTATTATTGTTCCGGGGTTATCTGTTATCTGTGGAACGCAGAGGTGAAAGAAGTTGCGGGTTTGATGATGATGATGATGATTGATTGTTGTTTTAAGGGGCCTAACATCGAAGGTCATCGGCCCCTATTGTGAGGGTTTGAATGGGTCTATCTACGACAGTCAAAGATTAATTTAAAACTTTAAACAAAGGTTATATTTCTTTTCACATATTCCATTTTAACAAACAAAAATCTTTCAGGTACAGAGGTAGTTTTGTACAAAATAGAAAAACAGAAAAACCATGAATAGTTAAGTTACGATTTGAGCTTCAAGCTTATAATTTACAAAGGTTCCAACATCTCAAATGTTGCGTTTAGGTAGATAGTCAAGGAGATGAATCTCCCAATTTCTTTCACAGGAAATTCTAAATCAGAATTTTGAAGAGCACTTTGCTCCAAAGGTTACAAGTTATCGCCTTCCAAAGGCACCACACAAAATTCTATTACATTACAGAAGAGCCTCTGGGCTGTATAATTCAACCAAGGAGACTGCGCTCCCAAACCCTCACCGGCAACTTTTACCTCTCACACTAGAGATTAGAGCGTCTTTGTTCAATAAAATTACAGTTTCAGGCCTCTCTACGCACAACCTACAATTTACAAAACCATATTGTTAGTCTTTTAAGCACCGAGCTCGATAGCTGGTGTCGCTTAAGTGCGGCCGGTATCCAGTATTCGGGAGATAGTGGGTTCGAATCCCACAGTCGTCAGCCCTGAAGATGGTTTTCTGTGGTTTCCCATTATCACACCAGGCAAATGCTGGGGCTGTACCTTAATTAAGGCCACGGACGCTTCCTTCCCAATTAGCCCTTTCCTGTCCCATCGTCGCCATAAGACTTATCTGTGTCGGTGCGACGTGAAGCAAATTGTAAAAAAAAAAATGTCTTAAGTTTACATGAAAGAAATATTACAGGGGCATTGAGTACTCATTCTACCGGGCCTTTGTGGAAAAGCACAGGTTAAAGTTACTGGCCCAAAAATCACAATATATGGAGGCTGAAACTTACGCTCCTTGAAATCAAAGATTAAAACCCTACTTGGGCTAGTGGCCTGACGATGCAGAGGCTAATCCCACACTACTGAGGTGACTAGATGGACAAGTTAAGTTAGAATTTACAAGCGAAAACGGTTACAAAATCATAGTCACTTCAAGATTAATTGAAGAGGAACTTGAGAGGGTAAGGCAGTCTCTATCCCCGGTTTTCAGTTAAGTACTTTGACGTACTTGGACTTTTACATGAGAAGAAAAACAAGGTTACATGTTAGGAAATTGACTGTTACATAGTTAAAGATAGGAACCTTCCCGTCGAGTCGGCATGTGGAGATAACTACTGAATTAGAAACTGGTGGCCATTACCTTATCTAATATTCTGCCTGCCGAAGAATGGGGCCCCCGCTTCCTCTCTTAACACACACATACTCAATAGCACGACGATCAATAAGACAAGTTAGCTCGAAAAGGTGTCAGCTTTTATACCGGAGAGGAAGGTTCGAGAAGTCTCTGGACAAAATCTGGACACACCCTCTCATCTTTATTGGCGTAGCAGGGGGAGAGGTGATACTCCCACGTGGCGCGTCCCAGGTGGCGGATAGGGGGGTCCTAACCGGCTTGCCGGCGGACTTAAGGGAAATAAAATACCTCTCGCGGACCAAACACACTACCCCCTGCGGGTGGGGGACGCACATGTAGAATACACCAGCGGTACCCCCTGCCTGTCGTATGAGTCGACTAAAAGGGGCGACCTAGGCGCGGACATGGATTGCGGTTTGGTATAACGTGTTGGACCTCCTGTGGATGGGAGGGGTCGAGTACATTCACAGGTAATCCCTGCCTGTCGTAGAAGGCGACTTAAAGGGTCAAGTGGCCATGGTCCCCTCTTTATTTTATTATTTTTTTCCGAGGGTCAGATGTAGACCATTCGAAATTTTGATGTGCGTGCTGCCCGGAGATGGGCCTCTTACGTGTGCGATTACGCCCAAAAGCCCGCAACTGTCCACCCAGGACCATTGCGTGGTGGGAGCGCCATGTACCTTGGCAGTGGTATCCGCCTGACAACACAGGTCCTCGCACAGCCGAATGCCAGAAGGACATATTATTATTAATTATTTTAATTTTTTTCTCTATATTTAGTGCTCTGTAAACGCTATGGGGTACATGCTATTGCGGGTGACTGGAGGAAGGGAGTCTTAGTACTCATTGCCTCAGTCATGCCGTATTAGGCATCGTCCAACATCGGACCCCGGGCAGTACCTGCTATGACCAGGTGGGTATTGCCTTGGCTGCTTGGTTCGGCTACAGAGACCCCTGATCGGAGTGGGTGGCATTCGGGGAGGATGCTATCGGGCATGGCTTCCAAACGAAGTCTGCTCTCTCAAGGTGGTCCCCCACCTAAGTCTTTAACTTTCGCTTCCCTGAGAGGTTCAACTCCCTGGGAACATGCGCAGCGTGAAGGAATGGGATCCAGCTTCCCTAGGTTTCTGGTCGCTACCAGAACCGATGGGCACGATTTTAAGCTGGTGAAGTCGATCCTTTTTAGTCGGCACATCGAAGGCGTCTATGGCGAACTGGAGGAACTTAAGAAAATGCGCAACGGTAGTTTGCTTATGAAGACTCGTACAGCACTGCAAGCTGATCAGTTGCTTAAGTGCGAGCACTTTGGCGAAATCCCCGTCAAAGTGGAGGAGCATAAGTCCTTGAACCTGGTTCGCGGAGTCATCTTTCACCGCGACCTTATTTTGAACACTGACGACGAGTTGATGGAAGACATGAAGAACCGTGGCGTGACACACGTCCGGCGCATTACGCGCAAGGTCAACGGTGAAGACGTTGCCACTGGTGCCTTCATTGTCTCTTTCAAGTTGTCAGTGTTACCAGAGAAAGTCAAGGTAACAACTTATCGTTGCGATGTGAGGCCGTACATCCCGCCTCCTATGCGATGCTATCAATGCCAGCGATTCGGACATATGGTATCTCGCTGTTCGAATCAGGCTGTATGTGGTACATGTGGACGAGTAGCTCACGGCGCGGAGGTGTGCACAACTCCATACAAGTGCACTAACTGCTCCGGTTTTCATTCTCCTCGGGATCGGAATTGTCCGACTTACCTGAGTGAGAAGAAGATCCAGGAGATCAAGACCCTGGATGGTCTTTCCTACCAGGAAGCGCGCCGTAAGTTTCATTCTACGATTACACCTGCCCGTACACTCGACTATAGCTTGATAGCTCAGAGTCTTCCAGGTTCGTCATTTACGACCAAGACACCTGTCCAGACCGCTGCGCCCAAGGCGACTGTTGCTGCTCCCAGCAACATCGCAAATAGTCAAAGCTCGAAGGGGGGAACCACCCCACCTTCGACCAACCAGAAGTCTGTGCAGGCTGGCAGTTGCCAGCCGGCACAGCAAGGGGGGAAGACTAAGTTTCCCCCCCCTAGGAGGTCGACGAAAGTCGTGCCCCAGCCGGCGGAGGCGGCATCGTCGACCAGGGCTGGGAAACCATCTCCCAGCCCGTCTAAACCTGAAAAAAAGAAGGTGAAGAAGAGCGCCCGTTCTGAGCGCTCTCGGATTTCCCCTGTGAAGGAGAAGTCATGCCCCCCATCTGGGGGGTATGAGTCTGCGCCGGGAGGCACTCCTGCTCCCAAACCTGCGCGCTCTCCTCGTAGGGGACCCCCTCGCGCCCGAAAAGTGTCGAAGTTCTGGGCGGCACCCCTGCCATCTTTTGATGACGGGATGGATGTCTCACTGTCCTCTACATCTACGGATGTAGAATTAGATAGTGTTTAGGCTAACGAGCATTTTTTTCGCTCATAACCTAACACTCCTTTTATAGTCCACACTATGGCACTGTTACAGTGGAATTGTAATGGTTATGACAGGCATCTTGCTGAGTTACGTCAGCTCATTAGTGAGTACGCAGCGAGTATAGTCTGTATTCAGGAGACCAACTTCAGACCTGGTCATCGTACGGTCTTGAGAAATTTTAAGCTATACTCTACAGAACGATACTATGCACACCGGGCTTCCGGTGGCGTTGGCACTTTTGTACGTTCTGATACCTACAGCGAAGAGGTGCCATTAAGAACCCCGCTCGAGGCTGTAGCTGTTCGCGTTTCACTGCCTGTCATAGCAACAGTGTGTAATGTTTATTTTCCACCAGGCCAGCATCTTAATATAACTGATGTCGTCCACGAACCTACTACGATGGCGTAGCAGGGGGAGAGGTGATACTCCCACGTGGCGCGTCCCAGGTGGCGGATAGGGGGGTCCTAACCGGCTTGCCGGCGGACTTGAGGGAAATAAAATACCTCTCGCGGACCAAACACACTACCCCCTGCGGGTGGGGGACACACATGCAGAATACACCCGCGGTATCCCCTGCCTGTCGTAAGAGGCGACAAAAAGGGGCGACCTTGGCGCGGACATGGATTGCGGTTGGTATAATGTGATGGACCTCCTGTGGATGGGAGAGGCTGAATACATCCATAGGTAATCCCTGCCTGTCGTAGAAGGCGACTTAAAGGGTCATGTGGCCATGGTCCCCTCTTTATTTTTTATTATTTATCTGAGGGTCAGATGTAGACCATTCAAAATTTGATGTGCGTGCTGCCCGGCGATGGAGCTCCTATGTGTGCGACTACGCTCGAAAGCCCGTGCCAGCAACCACCCAGGACGCGGCGGGTGGGAGTATCATGTACCCGGGCAGTGGTATCCGCCTGACAACGCAGGTCCCCGCACAGCCGAATGCCAGAAGGACATATTATTATTAATTATTTTTATTTATTTTTTCTATTGTTAGTGCTCTGTACACGCTATGGGGTACATGCTATTGCGGGTGACCGGAGGAAGGGAGTCCTAGTGCTCATTGCCTCAGTCATCCCGTATTAGGCATCGTTCAACATCGGACCCCGGGCAATACCTGCTACGACCAGGTGGGTATTGCCTTGGCTGCTTGGTTCGGCTACAGAGACCCCTGATCGGAGTGGGTGGCATTCGGGGAGGATGCTATCGGGCATGGCTTCCAAACGAAGTCGGCTCTCACAAGGTGGTCGCCCACCTAAGTCTTTAACTTTTGCTTCCCTGAGAGGTTCAACTCCCTGGGAACATGCGCAGCGTGAAGGAATGGGATCCAGCTTCCCTAGGTTTCTGGTCGCTACCAGAACCGATGGGCACGATTTTAAGCTGGTGAAGTCGATCCTGTTTAGTAGACACATCGAAGGCGTCTATGGCGAACTGGAGGAACTTAAGAAAATGCGCAACGGTAGTTTGCTTCTAAAGACTCGTACAGCACTGCAAGCTGATCAGTTGCTTAAGTGCGAGCACTTTGGCGAAATCCCCGTCAAAGTGGAGGAGCATAAGTCCTTGAACCTGGTTCGCGGAGTCATCTTTCACCGCGACCTTATTTTGAACACTGACGACGAGTTGATGGAAGACATGAAGAACCGTGGCGTGACACACGTCCGGCGCATTACGCGCAAGGTCAACGGTGAAGACGTTGCCACTGGTGCCTTCATTGTCTCTTTCAAGTTGTCAGTGTTACCAGAGAAAGTCAAGGTAACAACTTATCGTTGCGATGTGAGGCCGTACATCCCGCCTCCTATGCGATGCTATCAATGCCAGCGATTCGGACATATGGTATCTCGCTGTTCGAATCAGGCTGTATGTGGTACATGTGGACGAGTAGCTCACGGCGCGGAGGAGTGCACAACTCCATACAAGTGCACTAACTGCTCCGGTTTTCATTCTCCTCGGGATCGGAATTGTCCGACATACCTGAGTGAGAAGAAGATCCAGGAGATCAAGACCGTGGATGGTCTTTCCTACCAGGAAGCGCGCCGTAAGTTTCATTCTATGAATACACCTGCCCGTACACTCGACTATAGCTTGATAGCTCAGAGTCTTCCAGGTTCGTCATTTACGACCAAGACACCTGTCCAGACCGCTGCGCCCAAGGCGACTGTTGCTGCTCCCAGCAACGTCGCAAATAGTCAAAGCTCGAAGGGGGGGACCACCCCACCTTCGACCAACCAAAAGTCTGTGCCGGCTGGGAACTGCCAGCCGGCACAGCAAGGGGGGAAGACTAAGTCTCCCCCCCCTAGGAGGTCGACGAAAGTCGTGCCCCAGCCGGCGGAGGCGGCTTCGTTGACCAGGGCTGGGAAACCATCTCCCAGCCCGTCTAAACTTGAAAAGAACAAGGGGAAGAAGAGCGCCCGTCCTGAGCGCTCTCGGACTTCCCCTGCGAAGGAGAAATCATGCCCTCCATCTGGGGGATATGAGTCTGCGCCGGGAGGCACTCCTGCTCCCAAACCTGCGCGCTCTCCTCGTAGGGGACCCCCTCGCGCCCGAAAAGCGTCGAAGTTCTGGGCAGCACCCCTGCCATCTTTTGATGACGGGATGGATGTCGCGTTGTCCTCTACATCTACGGATGTAGAACTAGATAGTGTTTAGGCTAACGAGCATTTTGTTGCTCATAACCTAACACTCCTTTTATAGTCCACACTATGGCACTGTTACAGTGGAATTGTAACGGTTATGACAGGCATCTTGCTGAGTTACGTCAGCTTATTAGTGAGTACGCAGCGAGTATAGTCTGTATTCAGGAGACCAATTTCCGACCTGGTCATCACACGGTCTTGAGGAATTTCAAACTATACTCGACAGAACGATACTATGCTCACCGGGCTTCCGGAGGCGTTGGCATTTTTGTACGTTCTGATAGCTACAGCGAAGAGGTTCCTTTAAGAACCCCTCTTGAGGCTGTAGCTGTTCGCGTCTCGCTGCCTATCATAGCCACAGTGTGTAATGTTTATCTTCCACCAGGCCAGCATCTGAACATCACTGATGTCGCTGATCTTATAGATCAGCTTCCACCACCCTTCCTCTTATTGGGCGATTTTAACGCCCACCACCCCATATGGGGCTCTGAGACGTCTTGCCCCCGAGGAAGAGAGCTGGAAACACTCCTATCAGATCTGGATTTATGTATTTTGAACACAGGGGAACCAACTCACTTTAGTGTACGTTACGGCACATATTCTCGCATAGACGTTAGTCTATGCAGCCGAACGTTGGTTCCACTGTTTCGGTGGAATGCACACGATGATCTCTGTGACAGTGACCATTTTCCCATCGTTCTTACTTTGTTGAATCATAAACCCGTCGAGGCTCCCCCTCGATGGATTCTTCAACATGCTGATTGGCCAAAGTACACATCACTAGCTGTCTTTAGCGAAGATGTCAGGCGGACCGTCGGCGAGGAAATAACTTACATCACCCAAGTTATTCTTGCTGCTGCTGAGGAGTCCATTCCGTTTTTCTCGGGGACTCCTCGCCGAAAACTCGTTCCTTGGTGGAACGATGAAATAGCAGCAGCCATCAAAGAACGCCGTCGCGCTCATAAGCGTTACCGTAGACAGCCTACTGTGGCCAACTTGGTAATATTTAAGAAATTCCGCGCTAAGGCGCGAGTTCTTATTCGACAAAGTAAGAAGGCTTCATGGGAGAGATATGTGTCGTCCATGACGTCACATACTCCATCATCTCAAGTGTGGACGAAAGTTCGACGAATTTCGGGTATTCAAGGATCATCTGCTGTACCGGGAATTTCCATTGCAGGCAGTGTCGCCACTGATCCCCTCGCGATTGCTAACCATCTCGCTAGTCATTTCGCGGATGTCTCTGGCTCCGGGAATTACCATCCTGATTTCCTCCCTCTGAAGCGGGAGGCCGAACGTCATCACCTGAGTTTTGCCACCCAAGCTTCAGAGGACTACAACGTGCCCTTTACGGAGTGGGAACTCCGCAGCGCCTTAGCGCTTTGCAAGGACACGTCTCCTGGACCGGACAACATCCATAACCAGATGTTGAAACACCTTAGTGATGATAGTTTACTATATCTCCTTCGTGTGTTCAACCGAATCTGGACAGAGGGTGATTTTCCGTCTCAGTGGCGAGAGGGCATAGTCATCCCTGTCCTCAAGCCTGACAGAGATCCTAAGTATGCAGGAAGTTACAGACCGATTTGTCTTACAAATTGCCTGTGTAAGCTATTTGAGAGGATGGTAAATCGCCGACTCGTGTGGTGTCTGGAGAAACAAGGACTCTTGTCCGAGTACCAATGTGGATTTCGAGCCGCTCGATCCACCACAGACCACTTGGTACGCCTGGAGAGCTCTATCCAGGATGCGTTTCTCCGAAAACAGCACTTGGTAGCTGTCTTCTTTGACTTGGAGAAGGCCTACGACACCACCTGGCGATATGGCATCCTTTCAGTCCTGCATCAATGGAGATTCCGAGGTAACTTGCCGGTATTTATTGCGAATTTTTTGTCCCTCCGTCTATTCCGTGTCCGAGTAGGTAGGACATATTCGCAATACCACGTTCAAGAAAATGGAGTCCCACAGGGATCGGTTCTTAGTGTCACTCTGTTCGCGATTGCCATAAACTGTATTGTCGCTGCTGCTGGTCCAGCCGTAATACCGTCCCTATATGTGGATGATTTTGCTCTGCACTATAGCTCGTGCAGTATGGCAGTCGCAGAGCGACAGGTACAGCAAGCTATTAGGAGGGTGGAGAAGTGGACCTTAGAACATGGCTTTCGGTTTTCTGCCGCAAAGACCTCCGTTGTCCACTTTTGTCGTCAACGTACACTTCACCCTCATCCTGAGCTTTATCTAGGTAATGTCGTTCTTCCAGTTGTTGACACGTACCGATTTCTTGGGCTCCTTTTTGACAGTAAATTATCGTGGGAGCCACACGTGCGGGAGCTAAAAGTGCAATGCACCAAGAGGCTTAACCTCTTGAAGTTTCTTAGCAGCACTAATTGGGGAGCTGACCGCGTGGTGCTCCTGCGATTCTATCGGGCACACATTTTATCTCGGTTAGACTACGGCAGTGCAGCATATGGCTCCGCAAGGCCAAGCGTTCTTGCGAAGCTGAACAGTATCCACCACAGCGGGGTTAGGTTGGCGACGGGAGCTTTTCGTACTAGCCCCATCGCTAGCCTGCTCGCTGAGTCTGGTGTGCCGCCTTTACACCTGAGGCGCCAGCAAATGCTTCTTTTGTATGCTGCAAATTTGCGACAGATACCACTTCATCCGAGCTATCCCTGCGTGTTCAACAATGGCAACCGTTTGTTGTACGCTGCTCATCCTCGTGCGACGCGGCCGGTTGGGATACGCTTGGATAGCAGTTATGAATTGTTTGACGTACCTTCGATTCCTTGCCTTGTCAGACAACCAAGTGGGGTACCTCCGTGGGTTGTACGACGACCTGAAATCATCCTGAATTTGCACACTGGCCCGAAAGGAGACACGGACCCTTCGATTTATCGGAGGATCTACCTGTCCGTTCTTGGCCGCTATCCAGGTTCGGTCGTCGTTTACACGGATGGTTCAAGGACAGATACGAAGGTGGGCTGTGCGTTCGTTGTCGACAATGATCGGTTTCTTTTTGCTCTCCCGGACACCTGTAGTGTGTACACGGCAGAGCTCTATGCTATCTGTGAGGCTCTGCGGTACGCACTAGACAATGTGCGCCGACACTTTCTCGTGTGTACTGACTCCTTGAGTTCGGTTCAGTCTATTGATACCTGTTTCCCTCGACACCCTCTGGTGCAGTGGATCCAGGACCTGCTGGCCGGGTGTTCGGATGCCGGCACCAGAATTACGTTCGTGTGGCTTCCCAGCCACATGGGCATAGAGGGAAACGAGTTAGTAGATCGGGCTGCCAAGGAGGCAGTTACACTGCCCCCGTTGCCTTTCAAGGTTCCAGCAAGTGATATTCGCTCTCAGCTGAGACATCTGGTTATGTCTCATTGGGAGATGGAGTGGCAGGCCATCCCACTTCCCAATAAGCTGAGAGCGTTAAAAGGAACAACGAAGGTATGGCGGACTTCCCTTCGGGCTTCGCGGAGGGAAGCCGTGGTATTATGTCGCCTTCGGATCGGCCACGGTATCTTGACGCACTCCCATCTACTGAAAGGAGAACCCCCTCCGGTGTGTACCTGCGGCGACCATCTTACCGTGGTACACATCCTTACGGAGTGCGTGGACCTGGTCGATCTGCGCCGTAGTATTAACCTTCCGAGTACTATCTCCCTTATCTTGCGCGATGACGAGCAGTCAGCAGACCTCGTCATCCGCTTTATGAGGGATAGCGGTCTGTTTTATCGTGTGTGATGATGTCCTTTGTCCTAGTGTTGTTTATGTCAGTTGCGCTTTTATCTCATTGACTCCATTTTAGTTTGTGTTGCGCATTTTAATGTGTTATTTTACCGTCTAACGTACATTATGTGTTAATATCTTTATTACTGGGCGATGCCTTATTCCTTCGCTTTCCTGTATTTTCTCTTATTTTAATAGAACATAAGGCATTGCGTATTAGATCCACTGACTGTTTTAATCTCACCCTCATTTTTCTTCATTACCATTCTTTTTTTATCTCTAGTCAGTGGATACTTTTTAAAATTTTAACTTCATATCTCATGTCCTTCATTTCGTTCCATTAGGGGCCGATGACCTTCGATGTTAGGCCCCTTAAAACAACAAGCATCATCATCATCAACTGGTGTCGTTGATCTCATAGATCAGCTTCCACCTCCCTTCCTTTTATTGGGCGATTTTAACGCCCATCACCCCATGTGGGGCCCTGAGGCGTCTTGCCCCCGGGGAAGAGAGCTGGAAATATTAGCAACTGAGCTGGATTTATGTATTTTGAACACAGGGGAACCAACTCACTTTAGTGTACGTTATGGCACGTATTCTCGGATCGACCTAAGTCTATGCAGCCGAACGTTGGTTCCACTGTTTCGGTGGAATACACACGATGATCTCTGTGACAGTGACCATTTTCCTATTATCCTTACTTTGTTGAAGCATAAATCCGTCGAGGCTCCCCCTCGATGGATTCTTAAACGTGCTGATTGGGCAAAGTTCTCATCCCTAGCTGTCTTTAATGACGATATCAGGCGGACCGTCGGCGAGGAAATAACTTACGTCACCCAAGTTATTCTTGCTGCTGCTGAGGAGTCCATTCCGTTTTTCTCGGGGGCTCCTCGCCGAAAACTCGTTCCTTGGTGGAACGATGAAATAGCAGCAGGCATCAAAGAACGCCGTCGCGCTCATAAACGTTACCGTCGACAGCCTACTGTGGCCAACTTGGTAACATTTAAGAAACTCCGCGCTAAGGCGCGAGTTCTTATTCGACAAAATAAGAAAGAAGGCTTCATGGGAGAGATATGTGTCGTCCATGACGTCACATACTCCATCATCTCAAGTGTCGACGAAACTTCGACGAATTTCGGGTATTCAAGGATCCTCTGCTGTACCGGGAATTTCCATTGCAGGCAGTGTCGCCACTGATCCCCTCGCGATTGCTAATCATCTCGCTCGTCATTTCGCGGATGTCTCTGGCTCCGGGAATTACCATCCTGATTTCCTCCCTCTGAAGCGGGAGGCAGAACGTCATCACCTTAGTTTTGCCACCCAAGCTTCAGAGGACTATAACGTGCCCTTTACGGAGTGAGAACTCCGCAGCGCCTTAGCGCTTTGCAAGGACACGTCTCCTGGACCGGACAACATCCATAACCAGATGTTGAAACACCTTAGTGATGATGGTTTACTATATCTCCTTCGTGTGTTCAACCGAATCTGGACAGAGGGTGATTTTCCGTCTCAGTGGCGAGAGGGCATAGTCATTCCTGTCCTCAAGCCTGACAAAGATCCTAAGTATGCAGGAAGTTACAGACCGATTTGTCTTACAAATTGCCTGTGTAAGCTATGTGAGAGGATGTTAAATCGCAGACTCGTGTGGTGTCTGGAGAAACAAGGACTCTTGTCCGAGTACCAATGTGGATTTCGAGCCGCTCGATCCACCACAGACCACTTGGTACGCCTGGAGAGCTCTATCCAGGATGCGTTTCTTCGCAACCAGCACTTGGTAGCTGTCTTCTTTGACTTGGAGTAGGCTTACGACACCACCTGGCGATATGGCATCCTTTCAGTCCTGCATCAATGGAGATTCCGAGGTAACTTGCCGGTATTTATTGCGAATTTTTTGTCCCTCCGTCTATTCCGTGTCCGAGTAGGGAGGACATATTCGCAATACCACGTTCAAGAAAATGGAGTCCCACAGGGATCGGTTCTTAGTGTCACTCTGTTCGCGATTGCCATAAACGGTATTGTCGCTGCTGCTGGTCCAGCCGTAATACCGTCCCTATATGTGGATGACTTTGCTCTGCACTATAGCTCGTGCAGTATGGCAGTCGCAGAGCGACAGTTACAGCAAGCTGTTAGGAGGGTGGAGAAGTGGACCTTAGAACATGGCTTTCGGTTTTCTGCCGCAAAGACCTCCGTTGTCCACTTTTGTCGTCAACGTAGTCTTCACCCCCATCCTGAGCTTTATTTAGACAACGTCGTTCTTCCGGTAGTTGACACTTACCGATTTCTTGGGCTCCTTTTTGACAGTAAATTATCGTGGGAGCCACACGTGCGGCAGTTAAAAGTGCAATGCACTAGGAAGCTTAATATCCTTAAGTTTCTTAGCAGCACTTCTTGGGGGCTGACCGCACGGTGCTCCTGCGATTCTATCGGGCACACATTTTATCCCGGTTAGACTACGGCAGTGCAGCATATGGCTCCGCAAGACCAAGCGTTCTTGCCAAGCTGAACAGTATCCACCACAGCGGGGTTAGGTTGGCGACGGGAGCTTTTCGTACAAGCCCTATCGCTAGCCTGCTCGCTGAGTCTGGTGTGCCGCCTTTACACCTGAGGCGCCAGCAACTTCTCCTTACATATGCTGCCAATTTGCGACAGATGCCACTTCATCCAAGCTATCCTTGCGTGTTCAACAATGGCAAGCGTTTGCTGTACGCTGCTCGTCCTCGAGCGACGCGCCCGGTTGGGATACGCTTGGATAGCATTTCCGAATTGTTTGACGTACCTTCGGTTCCTTGCCTTGTCAGACAACCAAGTGGGGTACCTCCGTGGGTCGTACGACGACCTGAAGTAATCCTGGATCTGCACACTGGCCCAAAGGAAAACACGGACCCTTCGATTTATCGGAGGCTCTTCCTGTCCGTTATTGGCCGCTATCCAGGTTCAGTCGTCGTCTACACGGATGGTTCAAGGACAGATACTAAGGTGGGCTGTGCGTTCGTTGTTAACAATGATAGGTTCCTTTTTGCTCTTCCGGCAACCTGTAGTGTGTACACAGCAGAGCTCTATGCTATCTATGAGGCTCTGCGGTACGCACTGTACAATGAGCGCCGACACTTTCTTCTGTGTACCGACTCCTTGAGTTCGCTCCAGTCTATAGATACCTGTTTCCCTTGGCACCCTCTGGTGCAGCGGATCCAGGACCTGCTGGCCGGGTGTTGGGATGCTGGCAGCAGAATCACGTTTCTGTGGCTCCCAAGCCACATGGGCATAGAGGGAAACGAGTTAGTAGATCAGGCTGCCAAGGAGGCAGTTACACTGCCCCCGTTGCCTTTCAAGGTTCCAGTAAGTGATATTCGCTCCCAGCTGCGACATCTTGTTATGTCCCATTGGGAGATTGAGTGGCAGGCCATTCCACTTCCCAATAAGCTGAGAGCGATAAAAGGAACAAAAGAAGGTATGGAGGACTTCCCTTCGGGCTTCGCGGAGGGAAGCCGTGGTATTATGTCGTCTTCGGATCGGCCACGGTATCTTGACTCACTCACATCTTTTGAAAGGAGAACCCCCTCCGGTGTGTACCTGCGGAGACCATCTTACTGTGGTGCACATCCTTACGGAGTGTGAGGACCTGGTCGATCTGCGCCGTAGTCTTAACCTTCCGAGTACTATCTCCCTTATCTTGCGTGATGACGAGCAGTCAGCAGACCTCGTCGTCCGCTTTATGAGGGATAGTGAACTGTTTTCTCGTGTGTGATGCTGTCCTTTGTCCTAGTGTGTTTTGTGTCACTTTCGCTTTTATCCTATTGACTTAATTTTAGTTTGTGTTGCGTATTTTAATGTGTTATTTTAACGTCTCTCGTAAATTATGTACTGCCAGGCAATGCCTTATTCTTTTGTTTTCCTGTAGATTCTCTTATTTTATTAGAAAATAAGGCATTGCGTATTAGATCCACTGATTGTTTTAATCTCACCCTCATTCTTCTCCATAATTTTTTTTAACTCTAGTCAGTGGATATGTTTTTAAAATTTTAACATCATCTCTCATGTCGTTTATCTCGTCCTATTAGGGGCCGATGACCTTCGATGTTAGGCCCCTTTAAACAACAAGCATCATCATCATCATCATCTTTATTGGACAGTCGAAAAGTTACAAGAAGCCTATGATTGGCAGAAAAATAAATACATAAAATTTATGATTGGCCAGACTCCAAAGCTGGCGGGATGAGAAGGAAGTGTTGCAAACCTTGAAGTATCAAAAATAAGGAAAGTCATTTCAGTTCAGAAAACCTGTAAACACAAAACTTCTTGTTATTCCACTTTGCACCAGAATGCATGTCAACAGTTCTTAACTAGAGACATCTATGAAGAGAAGTCCAAACTTCTTGAAATAGTTGTTGTAAACTTTAAATCACTAACAAAACCCCAAAGAAATCCATTAAGTTTAGGAAACCTTAAAATAACACATTAGGCTACTCTATCACTTTAGTAGTGACCTCTTTTGGTCAACCTCCCAACTTCTCGCACTAGGTGTTTCAAGTTTTGTATGTTATGTAACGTTCCTGAAGGCGCTTCATTTAAATGCACGGGGTTGAGGTGTATCCCCCGGTACAATTGTATTTATTATTATTGTACCGAGATACACCCGCTCATTTAAAATAAGCGCCTTTTAGAAGACCATCTATAACGTGGACTTTGAAGCTGCTAGTGGAAGAAGTTCGAACCTTTTTCGACAGAGGTGTCTACTGTGAAACTTGGCACTCCCTCTGACGAGATGGCGGACAATTAAATTGAAGATAAATTTAGTATTCATTAGTTGGTAAAATTGCACTGTTTGTAAATTATTTTTGGTGTTCTGAAGTTATCAACAATTCTATCTCTTCCCGCTATCTTACGATTGCAACTAATAGGGAATTTTGTGCACTTATTTAATTAGCTAATGAGAAAATTTTGATATTTATTTGATTGTCCAATGGAAATTGTGGGTGTGTCAGGCTTCGACCCAGAGAAATTTGTAACCTGTCTGTCCACTATAAAAGCTAGGACATTTCGGGCCATGTTGTCTTTGTGATCGCTCCTTTCAAGAGCTTTATAATGTGTTCGTAGTGGGGGCAGGAGGAAGGGCTGCCTCGTCCATCTTCGGGAGGTCCACCAGCTCAAGGTAATGGCAGACTCTGCTTAACCATGTAATAGTCTTTGAAAGCTAGCACAAGGTGAAGCTTTTACATTTCTTTCGCAATATAACTTTAATTTCTCAATGTAAATTCTCAAATAAGTCTAAAGAAGTTAACCGAACTTAGGGAATAAGGAATGAGGAACCCTTTCTATTCCCTTTCAACTTTTTATTGAGGTGACTATGATTTTGTAATCTTTAAAATCTACCTCTTGATTCTATAAACTTTCTCTCCATCTAGTCACTTCCGTGGTATAGGCTTAACCTCTGTAACTTCCGGCCTTAACCCCACACAGGGTTTTAATGATGTTCTGGTGAATTCCAAAGGAGTGCAAGAGTTCGCCTCCTAACATTTTGCTTTTCGGCCAGTAACTTTAACCTCTTGTTTCTAATAAGGCCACGTAGAATGAGTACTTTTTACCCATGTGAAATCAGCTTCTATTTTTTCATTTAGTGTCTTGGTAAATCAGGCTGTTGAGCGATTAAGACAGTGTCTACTGTTTGGTTTTGTTAAATGTATGTAGGTGCATTAGGCCTGGAACTTGTAATTTTGGTGGATAGTCTCCTAGGAAGCAATTGTGCAGAGCAAAGACTCTCTTTCTACAGATGTAAAAATTGGGAGTTCCGTCTCCTTGAGTGTGGGTTGTTAATGTTGTAACTAGGGAGCTTCAAACTCAAGTTGTTAAATGGTTCTTATCTGACTATTCGATATTGTATTATATTGTATATTATATTCTAATATTGTTACTCCTGCTCACGAGCTAGACCTTGAACATGATTTTGTTATTTGCTTAGCAAAGTGTAAAGTTTGAAAAGAAAAGAAAACAATGAGGAAAAAGTATATTCCTAACTTATAAAGTTTTAAATTGCTATTTAATCTTTCCTTTATCCACCCATTCATGCTCGCACCTTCTTTCACCTCTGACCACCAGGGTATCCCCGGAACAAGTATTATTATTATTATTATTATTATTATTATTATTATTATTATTATTATTATTATTATTATTATTATTATTATTATTGTTCCGGGATGACCGTGGCTCACAGAGGGATAAGAAGCATTGTGGGTTGAATGGCTGGACACCTAGAGCAGAACTTAGCACCGCAAATTTTGACATATTGCTTCTTTCCTTTTTTTCTAGTTTAAAATTGAGAAATAGAAAAACTGAATGAATAACAATAATATTGATAAGCTCGTCAGCTATAACAATAACAGGGAATTAGAAGTCCGAAAATCAGGTAGGTACACAACTTTCGATAATTAACAGAGTGGTTGATTTACATGGAAAAGAGCGTTATTGGTCTTGACAGGTACGAATTTACAAGAGCACTATTTGTTCCGGTCGTTTACACTACATGGAAGTCTGTGTTCCAAAAGTACCATAGTTCAGCCTCGCAGAGGCATCAATTTCTTATGGCGCACTTAAGTTCCACCTGACAACATATCGGTTGTCCTCAATTAAAGTATTTACACACAGTTGCCCCGATTTGGGCATGTAGGCTTATCTATTGCTCAAACGTTCACTGTTCCCAAAGGGAACTAACACCAGAAAATCTTTACACATAGAAATAAATATACAGAGGCGTAATTGCCCATACTAAGTGGCCTTAGTGTTAAAAGGAAAGGTTGCGCATGAGGCTAGAAATAGTTAAAACCCTAAGTAGCCCAGGGATACAGAGGCTAATCCTTTACTACACCGGAGTGACCAAGTGAGAAACATTAATGCCAAACAAGATTTAAGGAATTTAGAGGTTTTGAAAACTTAAGTCACCCCATGCAAGGTTGAATGGGAACCGACAGAGGGTCATGACTCGTTATCTTACATGACCTATTTCCCAGTAGTGAATAGAACAGAGTCCTCAGAGTTGGCGAAATTCTACATTTAAACCACCATATTTAGAAATTTACATTAAATAAAAGTTGAATCCTTCCCCTCAAACTATCCGCAGGAGCTATCACATGTCGAAGAAAATTCTGCCATTACCTTGTGTTGCTGGGCCTTCCAAACGCAGGCCGCACCCTGTCTCCCTTCGCACATGGCGTACTCACCCTTTGTTATCGGCGGGCCAAGGCTCATACGCTGGCCTTTCAAACTAGTTTGAAATCCTTGCCGGTCGGGTCTGCCGTACTCAGAACTGTGCGATGGACATCGAAGCAGACAGTGTCCAGAGGAAAAGAAATGCTGTTGCAGCTGATTGAATGTGCATTTTGCTATACCGGTATGTTAAATCATGCAAACAGAAAAATCGATCGAAGTGGATGAAATCATGGATAGGAAAGCGAGACAGCTTTAGTCACATGAGTGATGGTTTTCCGTGATTTCCCCTTTTCACACGTGGCAAATTCTGGGGCTGTACCCAAATTAAGGCCACGGCCGCTTCCTTTCAATTCCTAGCCCTTCCCTAACCCATCGGCGCCATACGGCCTATCTGTGTTGGTGCGGTGTACAGCCACTAGTAAAAAAATGACTTGTTTTGCGTAGCTATTACTGGAGAACAGTCTAGTTGATGCGTATTTACTGTGGATATTGTAGCTTCTAAGCTAAAGGAGAAAAGGAGGATATTGAAGAACGCTTGATTGCGACACTGCGACACCTCATGTTTTAATTGTCAGAGACACGGCCGCTCTTTGTACATTTCAATAACTTTCTCTAGCAGTGCCTTTGTCCACTCTATGCTTTCCTTACAAGAGGCGAGGTCTTTCCGTTGAGGCGCTGACAACAGGTCTCGCCTGTAGCAGATAACGCCTCGAACTGATCTCGCTCACTAACGAGCAGTCCTAGCTTGTCGGAACGCGTCACAAAAGGCCTCGTCTGTCACAATTCCTTTCCATGTATGGCCAGCTAATCACTGGACTAATTAAGACAATACGGCCCGAAAGCGCTCTGCTTTTATAGTAGTTTAAGGTGAAGCTTCCAGAATCTTTACTGATAGGCTGGATTCCAATACACATCCCGGTTTTAATTGGCAAGAGAAAATATTTCCAAGTTTTTGATAGGCTGATTACAATCGAGGAGGAACTAGCTTGGCAACTTCGGAACATTAAAAAAATCCTCAGAACCAGGTTTATAAACATCGAAAATATTTCTTTATGAAATAATGATAGTTTAACCCGCTAGAGGGAGCAAATAAACCGACGGTAGACACATCTAACAGTTGAAGACCAAATTTCTTGTGAAAGCCTTAGCTTTATCGAAAACTATATCCTGGCATGGTCCAAAAGATGCACATATTGAACTGAGAGAGGAAAACCTAGCTTGTGCAGTGACACGTCTAGCAGGAAATAGCCGTGAAAATCGAGTAGAACCATCCACACACAAGAATGAATTTATTCCCATTCCCTTTTGATTGTGGGAAGGGTCTCACATAATCGATATACAATCGCTCCATGGGGCGAGAGACTTTGTGTGGTGACAATAGCCCTACTTTGGTAGATAACATGGGCTTGCTAATCAAACAAGTTTTACATGCTTTAACCAGTTCTTTAATTTCGTCGTCCATCCTCTTCCAGATGAACAATTCCCTTATGTTCTCTCTGGTTTAAAAACGTACCAGTACACCATCTTATTCTGCACACATTTTTCCCACCGTTTGGTAAGCTCGAAAATATCCTTGCAGTACAACTCGGTTAAAATAAAATAGTCCGCAGATACTGACATTCTGCTTTGATCCACAGATGGTTCGGTAACGCTTTTTTAAAAGGGATTCCGTGGCTCACAGAGGAATAGGAAGCGCCTAGGTTGAATAGCTGGACAGGGATCACATAGAACAAACATTTACTTGAACAACATTTTGACATTTTATTTCTACCCTTTCTTAAAATTCAGACGGAGTAATTTAACGACATATCAAAGAATAGCTGAAATATAGCTTGGGCATGTTTACATAACAACGGGCTCGTCAGATGCAACAATGCATTGGGCTTAGAAATCCTTAATCACGTACCAAATTAATTGGGATAAGTCCCAGTCGTTAACTTACATAAAAAGAGCTTAATTGCTCCTGGCAGGTACAATGTTATGCCCCAAGCAGGTACGATTTTATAGGAGCCTCAGCTCCTAGCTAGCCTTAATCAAGTAATCAGTTGCTGTTTACAATCTCAGTTACACTCGATAACCCCTAGGGTGACTCCACTTCAAAGTCTTCATACACTGGTTGTCCCATTGGGGGAATACCTGTTACAAAGTTCCACAATTAGTTTAAGTACTGTTAACAAAGGGAACTAAAATGTAGACACGGTTACCCTAAGGACTATATAGGATAAACAGGGGTATAATTACCCATTCTTCAAGGCCTTAAGAATGATAAGAAATGGTTACACACAACAGACCGGTAACAAAAGGCAAGGAGGCGAAACACAGCACTCCTTAACGAATATTCTGGAAGAGACGAGAACCTCAGTCGGCTTAAGGACCAATGACACAGAGGTTAATCCTATACTTAAAAAGGAGATTAAAGAGGGAGAACACTTAAAAGCCGAGACAAGATTTCTAAAGTTTAAAGGTTGAAAACTTAAGTCATCCAGCTCAAAAGTGGAAGGGGAGAGATTCGAGGTTCAACACTCGTGCTCCCTTACATTAAAATGTTTTCCCGGTAGGGAATATAAATAGAGCGAAAACTACGCACAAGGTCCTAGATTTCAGCCCGAAAGGAAAATTACATATTAGATATTAAGAAAACTGCTGAAACATTCCCCTCGAGCTACCCGCAGGCAAAATCATACGTTTAGGTAAATTCTGCCATTACCTTATAGCGCTGGATCTTCTTCAAGCAGGGCGCACCCCTGCCTCCTGCTCTCTCTAACCTCCGTCAAGTCGCACTCTCAATATCCGGAGCAATTCAGACAACATGACCCTAAAGTGCTCTCCTTAAATAGTGCCGTAGGGGAAAGTACCAAGTACAAAGCGCTGATAGGCCAAATTTCCATACACACCCCCGGGTTTGATTGGCTGGAGAACATAGTTATAGGCATGTGATAGGCAGATTACATTAGAGGAGGAACCAGGTGAAGTATTGACAACTTCAGTACATTAAAAAACCAGAAAAAAGATTTACCAAGTACGATAACAAAAATATATTTTGCAATTAGTTTGAGTTTAGTCCACCAGATATCGCTAGAAAATAGATGGCAGAACCATTTTACCACCGGAGAATGTTTTAGAAAGTTTTTAAAAGTTCGTGTTCACTAACATAGATGGCGCGCAGTTTAAGTAGCCGGGGAAGGTGTACCCCTGGTACAATTAAAAGCACATACCAGTACCCCATCTTATTCTACACACGTTTTTTCCACCATTCGGCAAGCTCGAAAATATCCGTGCAATACAACTCGGCTAAAAATAGTTCGCAGATACCGACGTTCTGCTTTGATCCACAGATGGTTCGGTGACGCTTTTCTTTGTTCACCACCCCCCTGTGGGTGGAGAACGCAGATGAAGAATACACCCACGGTATCCCCGGCTTGTCGTAAGAGGAGATTAAAAGGGCCCCAGGGGCTTTATATTTGGGAGCGTGGGTTGGCGACCACGGGGCCCTTAGCTGAGTACTGACATTGCTTCCACTTACTTGTGCCAGGCTTCTCACTTTCATCTATCCTGTCCGACCTCCCTCGGTCAACTGTTGTTCTTTTCCGACCCCTCAACGGTATTAGAGCATTCGAGGCCTAGGGAGTCTTTCATTTTCACACCCTTTGTGGTTTTGTCTTTCTTTGTACGGTACTTCATTTTTCTAAGTGTCGGATCCCTTCTTCTTTCTCTCTCTCTACCCCCTTTGGGTGGAGGACGCAGACGAAGAATACAGACACAGTATCCCGTGCTTGTCGTAAGAGTCGACTAAGAAGGGGGAAAAGGGATAATGACATCAGAACCATGAGCTTACCTGTGATTAGTATACCATCACGTGAGGAACACCATGAATCGACTGTTTTTGCGATTAGTACTACTATGTGAGGAACATCATGGGTCTGTGGGTGGATACCTGTGGGTTTACAGTGCCCGTCTATAGTATCCGCCACTATGGCGGAGGTTCTCCTCTGTGCAGGTTCGGTTGGAACACCCCAAGGAGAGAAAAAAAAAGAGTGTGCTTACTGGGGTGTTTTCGCATCTGTTTATGGACATCATGGGTCTATTTTTGGTCAGTAGATGAATTTTGGACTTTTAAATTTTCATTACATTTCCTACCATCAGGGGCCGATGTTCTAGATGTTAGGCCCCTAAAGAACAAGCGTCATCATCATCATCATCATCATCATCATCATCATCATCATCATCATCACTGCAAGGGAACTCATCAATTGGAACTTTAATGGTTCTGATGAATGGCAATTGGAGTGGACCAACACAGCTCCAGATGAATGGCAGACCCTCTTTAGTCTTCAACATCCACCACCTGATTTTAATCTCCCCAGAAGAACTTTGGTTCTTCTCAACAGAGTCCGTACTAAGTGCATAAGTGGGGTATGTGCTCCTCCCCTGAGTGCGACTGTGGTGAGAGGAAACAGACCATCCGTCATATTGCCACTGAATGTCCAAGGAGGCCATATTCCGGTCAGCTGAAGGAGTTTGAGTGTGCTTCTGACAGGGTTGTACAGTCTAGATTTGAGTTTGTGATCCTTTTTTTGAGATTGGTTGATTTTTGGAAGTGTTATATTGTTTCTTATATTTTTTAAATATTTGTATGTAGAGTTATGAACTAGCCATAAGCTAAATAAATAACAAATCATCATCATCATGGGCCTGCGTTTCGAGGTACACCGCGGGTCTGGGCGTTGCCTGTGATTAGTACAATTATGTGTGAAACACCACTTGTCCGGGCGTTGCCCGGCATTAGTATCACTATATAAGCGACGCCATGGGTCCGTGTTGCCTGTAGTTAGTACCCAGTATGTGAGGAACACCACGGGATAGTACGAGTCCCTGTGATTAGTACCACAGTGTGTGGAACACCGTGAGTGTACGTTACTTGTGATTAGCACCGCCAAAGGAGAAATACCATAGTTCTACTTTACTAGCGATAAGTACCATTATGAGGGGCCGCTGACCCGGATTTTGGATCCCTTTAGACAACAAGTGTCATCGATTCAAGATTGTGCTTTGGAAGCCGCCCCTTGGTCATATACCATTGTTTTAAGTTTATTTCTGGGAAGATGGGGCATTACAGGTCGGAAGCACTGATTGTTTTAAGTTCATACCCTTGTTCATCGTCGTCTTTTTGAATTCTAGTCAGTGAATTGATTTTGGAATTATAACTTTTCATGTTGTGAGTTGGATCGGCCGATTATTTTACATTCATTTTCATCGTTTCATTCTTAATTTTATTTTATTTTTATTTATTTGTATTTCCTACAATGATTGGTTGCCTAAGTCTGACAAATTGTACCATAACACTAGAATTTTGAATATATGTGTAACCATGAAGAGTTTTCTTCTATACAGTACTATAGAGGTGTTTTGTAACAATTTGGGCGAAGCCTTTAATGGCCAAGATGGCTAAATCACAGTACAGATTCTTGGGAATGCTCACACTTTTGAAAAACTGAACTAAGAATTTTGAATTGGTTCCGCTTGCTCCGATGAAAAGTCCTACAACCCTCATACAGGAAATGTATGATTCTTTGAAGTAGCTGATAGATGGCTCGCTTCTCCTCGTGCACTCTGCTAGCTACTTGAGTCGACCTCGCATCTAATGGTGGGTCCAGAATATATGCAAAGTCTATTTTTCCCGACTTATTGCGATCATATCTATTCTCCGGTTGCGTCAACCATCAGCAAACATTGCTCCTCTTCATGTACCTCTTAACCTTTCTGAAATTCTAGATCTTATTCTGTTGTGCCTAACATTCCTAAGCGAATCCCCCCGTGGACATGAACCAAGAACATGAGCTAGGGTTTCAGGCTCACTGCAGTGTCTGCAGTGGACTCCATCCCGACTACGTGCAGGGAGGGCCCGTACAGGAGCCACGCTGTGTTGCATTTTAAGCGCGTCTTTCCATTTAGGGTGTCGATCCATCGGTTAGCTGGTGTGTATTCCTGATAGAGGATGGCTCCCTTACCGTGAATTCATAATACACACTATTTGCTACACTCTTTTTTCCTTAGCATTTCTCTTAACTTCCTTGCGCTAAGACCCGCTGTGGGTGGGGGACGCAGGTGAAGAATACACCCACGGTATCCCCTGCCTCTCGTAATAGGCGACTAAAAGGGGCCCCAGGGGCTCTAAACTCGGGCGCGAGAGTTGGCGATCACGGGGCACATAGCTGAGTCCTGGCATTACTTCCACTTACTTGTGCCAGGCTCCTCACTTTAATCTATCCTGTCCGAACTCCCTTGGTCAACTCTTGTTCTTACCCGACCCTGTCGGTATTAGAGCATTCGAGACGTAGGGAGTCTTTCATTTTCACGCCCTTCGTGGCCTTTGTCTTTCTTTGTCTGGCACTTCATTTTTCGAAGTGTCGGATCCCTTCTTTTGCCTTTTTTCCCTCTCTTTCTACCCCCTGTGGGTGGGGGATACAGATATGGACTACACCTACGGTATCCCCTGCCTGTTGTAAGAGAAGACTAAAAGGGGGACCAAAGGATGATAAGATTAGAACCATGAGATTACTTTTGATTCGCACCATTACGTACGGAACACCATGGGTCGACGCTACTTGAGACTAGTAACACCATGCGAGGGTCTACGTTATAATATAGGAACAGTACCATTCTGTGCGGAGTATTATGGGTCTGAGTGTTGCTTGTGAAAGAGATCATCATGTGTATTCCATTGGTCCGTTCCACTGGGTTCGGTATGGTCTGCGTTACCTATGAGTAGTACCACAGTATGTACAACACCATGGGTCTACGTTGCCTGCGCTTAGTACTACTATGTGAGAAACACCACGGGAATAGCGGCGCCCGTGATTAGTACCACTATTTGAGGAAAACCATTGGTCTGCGTTGCCAGAGTAGTATTATTATGTGAGGAACACCATGGGATTGTTGCCTGTGGGCGTTACCATAATGTATGATGCACCGTCGGTCTGCATTGCCTATGATTATTATCTTTTGTGGGCGACCCTATGAGTATACGTTCCACCAAGTGAGGAACACCACGGGAATACAGGCGCCCATGATTAGTACACCTAGGTGAGGAGCACCATGGGTCTGCGTTGGTTGTGAGTGTGCACTTATGTGTGAAATGTCATGGGTTTTTGCTACCTGCGAGTGGTGCCATTGTGTGTAACATACGATGGGTTCCATTACCTGTGATTAGTACAACCATGCGAGAAACACCATGAGTCTGCATTACCTGTGATTAGTACCAGTGACGTGACTTTGCTGGTAAGATGTAGTGTTTACAGTGCACTATGTCTTCTGGTATGGGTTAGAATAAGTTTGTTACTTTCATTGACTTGTCTCAGTCTTATCCTTGGCTTTGACAATATGAAAGTGGCTGAGGTATAAGTGATGCTAGTAATGCCATTCCTTATGTACCCAGACCTTGCTATGAATGGTGTGAAAATGTCGCTCATAGGGTCGGTTGGTGCACGCATTTCAGTGGGCTTGGCAGACTGGTATGCAACAGCAACTTCTGGCTCAGTGAGGAAAGCAGCGGGAAACTACATCACTCCTAATTTCCCTAGTACGCCTCTTCAGTGACACCTAGGCCATCTATGACAGCTAACGGTGGACCTATTGAGGATCCAACCAGCCTTCGGGCTGAATACCCAACATAGATACATACAACAGTACCACTGAATGAGAAACACGATGGTTCTGTTTTACTAGTGATTAGAACCATTGTGAGGGGTCGGTGACCTGGATTTTGGACCCCTTTAGATAATAAGTAATTAAGACATTGTGAATTGGAGCCACTGATTGTTTTTGTCTCAACACCATTCGTTTTAGATTCTAGTCAGTGGATACATTTTGAGATTTTAATTTTCATTCCGTTACACCTCGTACCATTAGGGGCCGATGACCTAGCTGTTAGGCCCCTTTAAACAACAAACATTATCATAATCATAATCATCATTGTTGCGCTAGGTTCTTCCAGTAAGGTGTTATCTGCATTTCTTAGGTTAAGTCTCTGAACAGACAATTTCATCTCTTCTACCAGATTGCGCAAGGATGTTACGTCCTCATTATCAGCCTTCCCTAGTAAGTGGTGCCTACATTCTGCCTTTCAGAGCCCAAACCCCTTCATTTTCCTTGCAGAGTATAGAGAGCTGTTTGGCGTGTGTGCAAGTAACTGAAGAATTTGTTAAATTGTGCTTCTCACGATCTTGTCGACATCAATTAAGAAAGACTGCGGAATTTTAATGATAATAGCGATCTGCAGAGGGTATATAAGAGTGGGCCATATGAACTGATTTACAACCAAGAACGTTTGCTGTGCTTTTAACAGAGGATGCTTTGCTAAATTGTCGATTGCATTTTAGGTGATTTACAGCTTTTTGCATTGAAGTTTCGAATTCTGGTCAGTGGATAAATTTTAGAATTTTAGAATTTTAAATTGTCATTACATTTCGTCTCATTTCTTACCATTAGGGGCCGATGACATAGATATTAGGCCCATTTAAACAACAAGTATCACCCCGAGTGGGTGGGGGACGCAGATAAAGAATACATCCACGGTATCCCGTGTCTGTCGTAAGAGGCGACTAAAAGGGGCCCCAGTCGCTCTCTACTTGGGAGCGTGGGTTGGCTATCATGGGGCTCTTAGCTGAGTCCTGGCATTGCTTCCACTTACTTGTGTCAGGCTCCACACTTTCATTTATCCTGTCCGACCTCCTTTAGTCAACACCTTTTCTTTTCCGATCCCGACGGTATTAGAGCATTCGAGGCCTAGGGAGTTTTTTATATTCACGCTCTTCGTGGCTCATGTCCCTCTTTGTCTGGTACTTCATTTTTCGAAGTGTCAGATCCCTTCTTTTTTCCGTTTTCCTCTCTTTCTCTACCACCTGTGGGTGGAGGATGCAGACGGCGAATAAACCCACGGCATCCCCTGCCTGTCATAAGAGGCGACTAAAAGGGTGACCAAGGGATGATGACATTAGAACCATGAAACTACTTTTGATTAGTACCATTACGTGCGGAACAACATGGGTTGATGTTATTTGCGACTCATCATCATAGGCATTTATACGTCAACGAAGAGATTGACCATTGATTGTGTTAGCCGTAGTTCTCTCATTGGAATTTGGTGCCGTCTGGTAAAGGATCTTAGTCTTATTAATATTAATTTCCAATCCGATACTTTCATACGCTTGATTAAAAGCATTTAGGATTGATTGCAGATCTTCCTCTGTGTTGACTAAAATAACATTGTCATCAGCATACTGAAGCTCTATAACTGACACTGAGGACACCTTGGTCTTAGCTCGCAGTCCGTTGATTTTAAACGGATTTCCATCAGTTCTATACGCAAGTTCTATACCTGATGGCAGTTTATCATACACAAGGTGTAATATAGTTCAGACAAATACTGAGAACAATGTTGGAGCAATTACACAACCTTGTTTGACTCCAGTAGAAATACGGAAAGGGTCTCCTGGTCTTGTATTGGAATGAACAGTAGCAAACATGCCGTCGTGCAGCAGTATAAGTATCTGTATGTATTTGTTTGGACATCCAATCAGAGCTAGAATTCTCCGCAGAGATTCTCGATTAACAGAATCAAACGCCTTGACTAGATAAATAAAAGCCTTGTACATGGGTTGGTTTTACTCTCTAGACTTTTCCTCCATTTGTCTTGCACTGAAAATCATATCAATTGTACTTCTGTTTGGACTGAAACCACACTGTGTTTCTGGTAGACACATCTCAGTTAATGGCAGTAGACGATTGGAAAATACTCTAGCAAGAATTTTTCCCGCAACTGAGTAATGATATTCCTCGATAATTGTTACACAGGTTCTTGTCCCTTTTCTTGAAGATAGTGTTGATGGAAGCATCTCGTAGATCAGCAGGGACCGTTCCCCTGTTCCATATTTTTACAATCAGCATGTGTGTATGTTAAATTAGCAAAGGACCACTCTCCTTGAAGAGCTCGGATGGAATTTCATTTTGTCTGGGTGCCTTTTTATTCTTCAGCTGCTGAATGGCCTTCTCGATTTCTTGAATAGAAGTGATCTTGATTTGGCTGTTATGGAATATCAGCAAACACATCTTCCTCGACATGCGAGTTTCTGTTCAGGAGGTTTTGAAGATGTTCTTTCCAACGAGAAGCTATCGAGTCAGGGTTTTTAAGAACTTCAGTGCCGTCTTTGGATTTTAGACAATTAAGATCTTTGGTGGAGGGACTATAAATAGCTTTGGTAGCACTAAAGAAGGCACTAGTTTTGTTGGAGGTGATCAAATTCTCCATGTCCATTGATTTGTCTATCCACCATTTATTCTTGATCATCCTGTATCCCCTGTCCGCCTCCGTAGCGTAACGGTTAGTATTATTAGCTGCCGTCCTCCGAGGCCCGGGTTCGATTCCCGATACTGCCAGAAATTTAAGAATGGCAGGAGGGCTGGTATGAGGTTGAAATTGTACACGTAGCTCACCTCCAATGGGGGTGTGCCTGAAAAGAGCTGCACCACCTTAGGATGAGGACACGAGTTTACTTTTTTATCCTGTATCTTTTCTGGACTTCTGTTTTGATTTGCTGATATCTCTGTTTATTGAGAAATGAATTTGGATCATTTTGACAAGCTTTGTAGGCTTTCCGCTTTTCATCAATTAGGTCACATATTTCTTTGTCGTTATCGTCAAACCAGTCCTGATGTTTCCGCTTTGCCAGCCGCTATAATAACTGATTTTAATAACGACCAGTGCTGCTCAATATACTGTATTCTGGGTATTCATTTGGAAGTTTATCAGTCAATAGTACCTGATAGTCAGATGTGGTACTGTTGTTCCTAAGTTGTTCAGTATTTTGTTTGTGTTTTATCGCCTTCCCCTGAATCCACCGTTTTGGAGGAACCTGTATAGCCATCACAGATCGAACTAAGCGGTGGTTAGTCCAGCAATCATCAGCACCGGTAATGACTTACTTGACTTATTTCCTGTATCTCGTGAGTGGAGCATAGGGCATCCCATTTTATTCATCCGGCTTCTATTCATTGATGTTTCGCTAATGGGTTAATCTCGGGCGTATAAGGTTATTGGCCTCCAACACGTAAAGCTTGGTGAAGGGGCTGCCTTGTAAGTAGCCAGGCCTACTGATTTTCTGTCGGGGTTTCTTCCCTTAGCCTTTAAGTTCCCATTTCTAACTACAGCCTCTTCCGTCAGCTCCACCGTTCCGAAGTCCCTCTTCTCCACATTCACTGCCGTTGAGGTCCTCACCGTAACCCTGGCAAGAGACCCTTACATGGGACTACCAGCCGGGCCAGCTGGACCAAGTGTTTTTTAAAGTGGCGTTACTCCTCTTATCACTCGCCCTTTGTCCTGACTTGTGACAGGCAGAGCGTGAATTCCCAAACATTGGGCCCAGGTTGGTGGGGTTAGCACCGGTCATAGCTTTGGTTATATGTACATCGCGCTGATCTCTGCCGCGGACAATAATGTAGTCGATTAAGTGCCAGTAATTTGATCTGGGATGTTGTCATGTTGTTTTAAACTCATACTTGCGACTAGTACCACCATTACGCGATGAACACCAGGGGTGGACGTTACTTATGATTAATACTACTACATGTGCCTGGTTGTGCTCGCTTTTAGAGCAATAATCACTACTACCTAATGAACGCGAACCGCTACCTCCCCAAGCAGGGTCCCTGATTAGTACCAACGGGGGAGGATTACTATGGGAATAGTACAATTATATGAAGAACACTTGTTATGTATTGCCTGAGGATGGTGCCATAATCCTGCATTGCCTACATTGTCTACATTGCCTATGATTAGTAGCACTATGTGACACCATGAGTATACGTGGCCTCTGATAAGTTTCAATGAGTGAGGAACACCATAGGTCTGTGTTGCTTGTGAGTGGTGCCATTTTGTGTGACATACAATGGGTCTACGTTATCTGTGATTAGTACCACTATAGGAGGAACATCATGGTTCTGCTTTAGTAGTGATCAGTACGATTGTTCGGGGTCGGTGACCTGGATTTTGAACCACTTTAGATAATAAGCATCATCCCAGTAATTAAGGCATTGCGAATAGCAGAGTAAACCGAATCTCTCCTGGGCGTTTATGGTTGTATTTTAATTAATTTTGTTGGGTGAACATCAAATGTGTCACCATAGATCTTTTACATGCCGACATCGTACGATATGAATTGTCGAATGGATCTTTTTCCGTCTTTCAAAAATCGGATATCCTCTGCCGAGTTTGAAGCCGCTGTCTTGGGATCCGGAGGCCGACACTCTACGACAGATGATCCACAGTGGATGACCCCAAAAAAAGACAACGTACCGAAGTCGGCAGAACCAAGCTAAACCTGCAGAAATGGGGGCTTTCGAGTGATTCTCCTGATTCCAAAAACAGTTCGTACATGGTACCTACGTAAGATTTTAGCAATACGATCCGTCGTGTTTTGTATTTAAGGTAGGTAAGCAGTTCCTTTTACATCTTTTTCCTTAACAGACGTCCGATTATGTGTCGATTTCAGAACCCTTCAGATCAAAGCTCTGTTGTAACCGTTGCTCTCAAAGGTGTCGTCAAGGTGTTAATTTCCTCTTGTAGAGCTGACACTTCACAAATGTACGAACTATTTTGGGAACAGCAATTAAGATTACGCAACTCTTGCGACCAACTAAGGATAGTTTGCCTAAATTGCAACAACCTGGTATCTACAGAGTTCCCTGTACTTGTGGCAAGGTTTATACTGGGCAGACTTCGAGAAAGGTGTGTACTCGCATCAAAGAACATACCACGAACCTGCTACGCAGGCGTAGCAGGGGGAGAGGTGATACTCCCACGTGGCGCGTCCCAGGTGGCGGATAGGGGGGTCCTAACCGGCTTGCCGGCGGACTTGAGGGAAATAAAATACCTCTCGCGGACCAAACACACTACCCCCTCCGGGTGGGGGACGCACATCTAGAATACACCCACGGTATCCCCTGCCTGTCGTAAGAGGCGACTAAAAGGGGCGACCAAGGGCTGACTGAATTAGAACCATGAAACTAATTTTGAATCGTACCATCACGCGGGGAACACCATAGGTTGCCTGTACTTGCGAGTAGTACCACTAAATTCGGTACGAAATAGGTTTGTGATTAGTAGCAGTAAAAGCCTGGCCTGGTGGATTCCAGTACCCGTGCGTCGTACCCATGTGTGCAACACCGCGGGTCTGGGCGTAGCCTGTGAGTTGTACCACTATATGAGCAGCACCGTGGGTCTGCGTTGCCTGTGATTAGTACCCACAATGTGAGGAAGACCACGGGAATACCGGCGCCCGTGTTTAGTACACCTAGGTGGGGAACCTTCTCGGTTTGCGTTGGCTATGAGTTGCGCCATTGTGTGAGACACACCATAGGTCTGCGTTACTTGTACGTATTGCAATACTTGTGAGTAGTACCATCTTTTGTGGAACACCGTGAGTCTTCGCTACTTCTGATTAATACCCCAACATGACACATACCATGGTTCTATTTTACTCGCGACATGTACCATTCTGTGGGGCCTTAGACGTGGATTTTGCACCCCCTTTAGACACCAAGCATCATTGTGCTTTATAAGTGGTTCCTTGGTCGGTAATAATGTTATTTTCGTTCTGTATTGAGTCCGATCCACTGGTTTTTGTTTGTTTGTTTTGTGTTTTGTTGAGTTCCTGTCCATCCATTCATTCTTCATGCCATATTTTATTTTTATTTTGGTCAGTGGATGCCTTTGCAATTTTTGTTCTTTCATTTCGTACCATTAGGGGCCGATGACCTTCGATGTTAGGCCCGTTAAAACAACAAGCATCATCATCATCATCGTCAAAGAACATACCAGATGTATCAGACTCAACCAACCTGATAAATCAGCTGTTGCTGATCATGCCTTAACACCTGGTCATGATGTCTTGTTCCAAGAAGTGGATGTTCTTGCCCGTATAAAGCAATATCGCCCAAGAATTATCAGGGAGGCGGTTGAAATACTGTACGTAAACACCCAAATAACAGCGATACAGGTTACAACCTCAGTGAATCATGGCTACCAATTATCAGAACCATTAGAGAGTAGTGCTTTGCTGTTGCCATTCGTTGTCTCTAGCACGGGGCTAAAATGGCGTCCCATTTACATCTTAGGGCACCATTTCAAGTTCCTTGTTGCTTTCTCCTAGCAACCTTTAATGCGTCGTTTCATTTCTCTATTGTCTCCTGATGAAGAAAGGCAAGGTTCATTTCGAAACGCTTAGAGTGTGTTAACAATTAATTACACGGCATAAGCCCAAAATATACCTCAATGAATAGTTACACGGGCCGTGAAAGTCTAAATTATAACAGTAAAATGTTATACACGAAAGTATAGCATGCAAACGTAAGGTGCGGGAAGAAAAGTAACTTTTTTAAATTGTAGTACACTAACGGGCGGTATCTTCACGTATTTAGGCGTTTATCAGTTTTTACGTCACTGGGAGCGTTGGACTCGCGGCCACATCCAAGATATGATTAACTTCCTGTGATAGTTTTGCTAGAGCATGTACGCTGCCGGAAAAAAAAATAATCATGCAACATCCCCAAGCGATCCTCACAAGCGATGTGACAGGTAATTCATCATTGCAGGAGTATATGATTACAAATTCGGACCAAATAAAGCACGCATGTCACAGCTAAGGGCACCCAAACAGTCGCATCAATACACAGTGTACCCCCATCTGGCGGCAATGAAGGCGTGTATTCGCGCATGCAAGCGATCACAAAGGTGCCGAATGGCATCCTGCAATAGATTGTCCCAAGCATCTTGCACTTTTTGATGTGGTTCGTCAATGGTTTTCGCAGGCTCTGGAGAACGCGTCGCTTCAACATGTCCCATACGTGTTCAATTGGCGAGAGATCCGGTGATCTTACTGGACAGGGCAGTTGTTGTACACCACGTTGCGTCATATGTGGACGTGCATTGTCGTGCAGGGAAAGCATATCACGTTCCTATGGAAGAAATGGCAGTAGCACGGGGACAACACCCTGTGGAATGTAACGGGCACTGCAGAAACACTGTGACCGTGAGTTGCAACTGATGACCTCCGACGTCACGAAGCCTGGGGTGGGACCTGGGTGTCGTGGGCGAATGCACTCTGGAAAAGGCCGCTTGCAGACAGAACATACTCCTTCACTGAAGACAAAAGCGTGTCATTCTCCTCTCCAGTCGATTCTTTTTACATCAGAGTAGCCGTGCTTGGCGGTGTCGGGGTGTCAGTAGTAGCCTGCCCAGAGACACACGTGATAGTAATCATGCTGCAAGTGGTCCGTGGTAACAATGTAGGTGCAACATGTGACCGGATTTCGTTCCTGCTGCTCGCACAATTGCGTCGATCTTGACGTGCGTCTGTACTACGCGAACGTCCAGAGCATGGTCTACGGCAGGGCCTCTCAAACGCCCAAAATCACACACGTGCAAATCGAGGCGCAAGACCTCCGTGCACTGTGCTTCGCTCCCGCTCGGTACGGCTCGTACCAACGCTTCGTCTCTGGGCTACTCGGCTAAGCTCGGCTCAACTCGGATCAATTCGGCTCGGATTTGGAGCGCTACGCAGCAAGTGAGAGAGAGAGGGAGACAGAGGGAGCGAGCGAGACAGGCGTGGGGAAAGAGAGAGACAGCGCTATTGCTCCAAATCGATAAGTGGGGTCTGCACTCTGGTCAACCAAGCGAGGTCGTCTTTTGCACCGTTCACAGTGCATGCACCTTGAGAGGCCCTGGTCTACGGGTGTGAGAATGTTCCAGAGACCAGTGCTGAAAGCAGCGAAACACCGTCCACATGTGCAGCAATACGTCGAACTATCCATCCAGCTTCCCGCAGCCCACAATACGACCCCCTTCAAATGGCTACAGTTGTCGGCAGGGCATGGTTGTGCCCTAGAATGGATGTTGCAAACACTATTCACCTCTAACCTCAGCACCCGCCGTGATTGGGGGATGCAGATGAAGAATACACACACGATATCCCCTCCATATCGTAAGATGCAACTAAAAGGGGCCCCAGGGGCTCTCAAATTGAGAGCGTGGGTTGGCGTCCACAGGGTCCTTAGCTGAGTCCTGTCATTGTTTCTACTTACTTGTGCCAAGCTCCTCACTTTCGTCTATCCTATCCGACCTCCCTCCGTCAACTCTTTCTAGGGAGTCTTTCATTTCCAAACCCTTCGTGGCCTTTGCCTATCTATGTCCAGTACTTCATTTTTCGAATTGTTGGATCCCTTCCGTTTTCTCTCTCTCTCTCTCTCTCTGACCTCCTGTGGGCGAGGGACGCAGATGAAAGATAGACCCACGGCATCCCTACCTGTCGTAAGAGGCTACCAAAAGGGACGAACAAGGAATGATTGCATTACAACCATGAGACTATTTGTGGTTAATACAACACGAGAGGAACACCATGGGTCGCCTTTACTTGCGAATAGCACCACGCAGTAGGTCTGTGATTAGTAGCAACAGCGGTTGGATCTCTATGGGATTACAGTACTTGTGATCAGTATCACTATAAGCGGAACACAAGGGGCTTACGTTGCCTGTGATTAGTGCCATTATGTGACGAACACCACGGGTCTGGGCGTTGCTGCAATTGGTACCACTATATGAGCGACACCGTGGGTCTGCGTTGCCTGTTATTAGTACCCACTCTGTGAGGAACACCACGGGAATACCGGCACCCGTGATTAGTACACCTCGGTGAGGAACACCCTGGGTTTGCGTTGCCTATGAGTGGCGCCATTATATGAGAAACGCCATAGGTCTGTGTTAGCTGTGCGTAGCACATTACCTGTGAGTAGTACCATAATGTGTGGAACACCAGGGTTCTACGTTACTTGCGATTAGTACCGCTACATGACAAATACCATGGTTCTACTTTACTAGCGATAAGTACCGTTATGAGGGACCGTGACCTGGATTTTGGACCCCTTTAGACAACAAACATCGTCGATTCAGGATTGTGCTTTGGAACGTGGGACATTGCGGGCAGGATCCACTGATTGTTTTAAGTTCATATTCATTGTTGATCGTCGTGTTTTTAATTGTATTCAGTGGATTGATTTTGGAATTATTTTTAACTTTCAATATTGCGAGTTGGATCCGCTGATTATTTTAAATTCATATTCATCCATTTATTCTTCATCATCACATTTTCAATTCTGGTCAGTGGATGAATTTTGGAATTTTAAAGTTTCATTACATTTCGTACCATTAGAGGCCCATGGCCTAGATGTTAGGTCCCTTTAAATAACAAGCATAATCATCATCATCATCATCATCATATAACCTCAGCACAATCTAACCTAAGGGTGCGCATGTACAGGTCTCCTGATCGCCATCTGATCACCTATGTCCGTGAGAAATGAATCACGTACACAACCATCCCTCAGTGGCACTGTACACTGTCCTTGAGGACGTTGCATGATTTTTTCTTTTTTTTCTGCAGTGTGTATGTTCAACATATTACGTGAGCGTGATCCTGCAATGTGGTTTCTTCGTCTTCCGCAGTCATTGCATTGGAAATGGGTGCACAGAAAAGTGAAGACTGTGGCAGACTTGTCAAAGAATACTGAAAACCTTATCTCAACGACCCACGAACCTACTACGATGGCGTAGCAGGGGGAGAGGTGATACTCCTACGTGGCGCGTCCCAGGTGGCGGATAGGGGGGTCCTAACCGTCTTGCCGGCGGACTTGAGGGAAATAAAATACCTCTCGCGGACCAAGCACACTACCCCTGCGGGTGGGGGACGCACATGCAGAATACACCTGTCGTAGGAGGCGACAAAAAGGGGCGACCTTGGTGCGGACATCTATTGCGGTTTGGTATAATGTGATGGACCTCCTGTGGATGGGAGAGGCTGAATACATCCATAGGTTATCCCTGCCTGTCGTAGAAGGCGACTTAAAGGGTCATGTGGCCATGGTCCCCTCTTTATTTTTTATTATTTTTCCGAGGGTCAGATGTAGACCATTCAAAATTTTGATGTGCGTGCTGCCCGGAGATGGGCCTCTTACGTGTGCGATTACGCCCAAAAGCCCGCAACTGTCCACCCAGGACCATTGCGTGGTGGGAGCGCCATGTACCTTGGCAGTGGTATCCGCCTGACAACACAGATCCCCGCACAGCCGAATGCCAGAAGGACATATTATTATTAATTATTTTTAATTTTTTCTCTATATTTAGTGCTCTGTACACGCTATGGGGTACATGCTATTGCGGGTGACTGGAGGAAGGGAGTCTTAGTGCTCATTGCCTCAGTCATCCCGTATTAGGCATCGTCCAACATCGGACCCCGGGCAGTACCTGCAATGACCAGGTGGGTATTGCCTTGGCTGCTTGGTTCGGCTACAGAGACCCCTGATCGGAGTGGGTGGCATTCGGGGAGGATGCTATCGGGCATGGCTTCCAAACGAAGTCTGCTCTCTCAAGGTGGTCCCCCACCTAAGTCTTTAACTTTTGCTTCCCTGAGAGGTTCAACTCCCTGGGAACATGCGCAGCGTGAAGGAATGGGATCCAGCTTCCCTAGGTTTCTGGTCGCTACCAGAACCGATGGGCACGATTTTAAGCTGGTGAAGTCGATCCTTTTCAGTCGGCACATCGAAGGCGTCTATGGCGAACTGGAGGAACTTAAGAAAATGCGCAACGGTAGTTTGCTTATGAAGACTCGTACAGCACTGCCAGCTGATCAGTTGCTTAAGTGCGAGCACTTTGGCGAAATCCCCGTCCAAGTGGAGGAGCATAAGTCCTTGAACCTGGTTCGCGGAGTCATCATTCACCGCGACCTTATTTTGAACACTGACGACGAGTTGATGGAAGACATGAAGAACCGTGGCGTGACACACGTCCGGCGCATTATGCGCAAGGCCAACGGTGAAGACGTTGCCACTGGTGCCTTCATTGTCTCTTTAAAGTTGTCAGTGTTACCAGAGAAAGTCAAGGTAACAACTTATCGTTGCGATGTGAGGCCGTACATCCCGCCTCCTATGCGATGCTATCAATGCCAGCGATTCGGACATATGGTATCTCGCTGTTCGAAACAGGCTGTATGTGGTACATGTAGACGAGTAGCTCACGGCGCGGAGGAGTACACACCTCCATACAAGTGCACTAACTGCTCCGGTTTTCATTCTCCTCGGGATCGGAATTGTCCGACATACCTGAGTGAGAAGAAGATCCAGGAGATCAAGACCCTGGATGGTCTTTCCTACCAGGAAGCGCGCCGTAAGATTCATTCTACGAATACACCTGCCCGTACACTCGACTATAGCTTGATAGCTCAGAGTCTTCCAGGTTCGTCATTTACGACCAAGACACCTGTCCAGACCGCTGCGCCCAAGGCGACTGTTGCTGCTCCCAGCAACGTCGCAAATAGTCAAAGCTCGAAGGGGGGGACTACCCCACCTTCGACCAACCAGAAGTCTGTGCAGGCTGGCAGTTGCCAGCCGGCACAGCAAGGGGGGAAGACCAAGTCTCCCCCCCCTAGGAGGTCGACGAAAGTCGTGCCCCAGCCGGCGGAGGCGGCATCGTCGACCAGGGCTGGGAAACCATCTCCCAGCCCGTCTAAACCTGAAAAAAAGAAGGGGAAGAAGAGCGCCCGTTCTGAGCGCTCTCGGACTTCCCCTGCGAAGGAGAAGTCATGCCCCCCATCTGGGGGGTATGAGTCTGCGCCGGGAGGCACTCCTGCTCCCAAACCTGCGCGCTCTCCTCGTAGGGGACCCCCTCGCGCCCGAAAAGTGTCGAAGTTCTGGGCGGCACCCCTGCCATCTTTTGATGACGGGATGGATGTCGCACTGTCCTCTACATCTACGGATGTAGAATTAGATAGCGTTTAGGCTAACGAGCATTTTTTCCCTCATAACCTAACACTATTTTTATACTCCACACTATGGCACTGTTACAGTGGAATTGTAATGGTTATGACAGGCATCTTGCTGAGTTACGTCAGCTCATTAGTGAGTACGCAGCGAGTATAGTCTGTATTGAGGAGACCAACTTCAGACCTGGTCATCATACGGTCTTGAGAAATTTCAGACTATACTCGACAGAACGGTACTATGCTCACCGGGCGTCCGGTGGTGTTGACATTTTTGTACGTTCTGATACCTACAGCGAAGAGTTTCCATTAAGAACTCCCCTCGAGGCTGTAGCTGTTTCGCGTTCCGCTGCCTGTCATAACAACAGTGTGTAATGTTTATTTTCCACCAGGTCACGCTCTTAACATAACTGATGTCACTGATCTTATAGATCAGCTTCCACCTCCCTTCCTATTGTTGGGCGATTTTAACGCACATCACCCTATCTGGGGCTCTGAGACGCCTTGCCCCAGGGGGAGAGAGTTGGAAGCATTAGTTACCGAGCTGGATTTATGTATTTTGAACACGGGGGAACCAACTCACTTTAGTGTGCGTTACGGCACATATTCTCGCATAGACGTAAGTCTATGCAGCCGAACGTTGGTTCCACTGTTTCGGTGGCATACACACGATGATCTCTGTGACAGTGACCATTTTCCCATCATTCTTACTTTGATGAACCAAAAATCCGTCGAGGCTCCCCCTCGATGGATTTTGAAACATGCTGATTGGCCAAAGTACACATCATTAGCTGCCTTTAACGATGATATCAGGCAGACCGTCGGCGAGGAAATAACTTATATCACCCGAGTTATTCTTGCTGCTGCTGCGGAGTCCATTCCGTTCTATTCGGGGACTCCTCGCCGAAAGCTCGTTCCTTGGTGGAACGAAGAAATAGCAGCAGCTATCAAAGAATGCCGTCGCGCTCACAAACGTTACCGTAGACAGCCTACTGCGGCCAACTTGATTACATTCAAGAAACTCCGCGCTAAGGCGCGAGTTCTTATTCGTCAAAGTAAGAAGGCTTCATGGGAGAGATATGTGTCGTCTATGACGTCACATACTCCATCATCTCAAGTGTGGACTAAGCTTCGACGTATTTCGGGTATCCAAGGATCATCTTCTGTACCGGGAATTTCCATTGCAGGCAATATTGTCACTGAATCCCTCCTGATTGCTGACCATCTAGCCAGTCATTTCGCGGATGTATGTGGCTCCGGGAATTACCATCCTGATTTCCTCGCTCTGAAGCGAGAGGCTGAACGTCATCACCCTAGTTTTGCCTCTCAAGCTTCAGAGGACTACAACGTGCCCTTTACGGAGTGGGAACTCCGCAGCGCCCTAGCGCTTTGCAAGGACACGTCTCCTGGACCGGACAACATCCACAACCAGATGTTGAAACACCTTAGTGATGATAGTCTCCTATATCTCCTTCGTGTGTTCAACCGAATCTGGACAGAGGGTGATTTTCCATCTCAGTGGCGAGAGGGCATAGTTATCCCTGTCCTCAAGCCTGACAAAGATCCTAAGTATGCAGGAAGTTACAGACCGATTTGTCTTACAAATTGCCTGTGTAAGCTATTTGAGAGGATGGTAAATTGCAGACTCGTGTGGTGTCTGGAGGAACAAGGACTCTTGTCCGAGTACCAATGTGGATTTCGAGCCGCTCGATCCACCACAGACCACTTGGTACGCCTGGAGAGCTCTATCCAGGATGCGTTTCTCCGCAAACAGCACTTGGTAGCTGTCTTCTTTGACTTGGAGAAGGCCTACGACACCACCTGGCGATATGGCATCCTTTCAGTCCTGCATCAATGGAGATTCCGAGGTAACTTGCCGGTATTTATTGCGAATTTTTTGTCCCTCCGTCTATTCCGTGTCCGAGTAGGGAGGACATATTCGCAATACCACGTTCAAGAAAATGGAGTCCCACAGGGATCGGTTCTTAGTGTCACTCTGTTCGCGATTGCCATAAACGGTATTGTCGCTGCTGCTGGTCCAGCCGTAATACCGTCCCTATATGTGGATGACTTTGCTCTGCACTATAGCTCGTGCAGTATGGCAGTCGCAGAGCGACAGTTACAGCAAGCTATTAGGAGGGTGGAGAAGTGGACCTTAGAACATTGCTTTCGGTTTTCTGCCGCAAAGACCTCCGTTGTCCACTTTTGTCGTCAACGTACTCTTCACCCACATCCTGAGCTTTATCTAAGAAATGTCGTTCTTCCAGTTGTTGACACCTACCGATTTCTTGGGCTTCTTTTTGACAGTAAATTATCGTGGGAGCCACACGTGCGGGAGCTAAAAGTGCAATGCACCAAGAGGCTTAACCTCTTGAAGTTTCTTAGCAGCACTAATTGGGGAGCTGACCGCGTGGTGCTCCTGCGATTCTATCGGGCACACATTTTATCCCGGTTAGACTACGGCAGTGCAGCATATGGCTCCGCAAGACCAAGCGTTCTTGCGAAGCTGAACAGTATCCACCACAGCGGGGTTAGGTTGGCGACGGGAGCTTTTCGTACTAGCCCCATCGCTAGCCTGCTCGCTGAGTCTGGTGTGCCGCCTTTACACCTGAGGCGCCAGCAAATGCTTCTTTTGTATGCTGCAAATTTGCGACAGATGCCACTTCATCCGAGCTATCCCTGCGTGTTCAACAATGGCAACCGTTTGTTGTACGCTGCTCATCCTCGTGCGACGCGGCCGGTTGGGATACGCTTGAATAGCAGTTATGAATTGTTTGACGTACCTTCGATTCCTTGCCTTGTCAGACAACCAAGTGCGGTACCTCCGTGGGTTGTACGACGACCTGAAATCATCCTGGATTTACACACTGGTCCGAAAGGAGACACGGACCCTTCGATTTATCGGAGGCTCTACCTGTCCGTTGTTGGCCGCTATCCAGGTTCAGTCGTCGTTTACACGGATGGTTCAAGGACAGATACGAAGGTGGGCTGTGCGTTCGTTGTCGGAAATGATCGGTTTCTTTTTGCTCTCCCGGAAACCTGTAGTGTGTACACATCGGAGCTTTATGCTATCTGTGGAGCTCTTCGGTACGCACTGTACAATGAACGCCGACACTTTCTCGTGTGTACTGACTCCTTGAGCTCGCTCCAGTCTATTGATACCTGTTTCCCTCGGCACCCTCTGGTGCAGCGGATCCAGGACCTGCTGGCCGGGTGTTCGGATGCCGGCACCAGAATTACGTTTGTGTGGCTCCCCAGCCACATGGGCATAGAGGGAAACGAGTTAGCAGATCAGTCTGCCAAGGAGGCAGTTACACTGCCCCCGTTACCTTTCAAGGTTCCAGCAAGTGATATTCGCTCTCAGCTGAGACATCTGGTTATGTCTCATTGGGAGATGGAGTGGCAGGCCATCCCACTTCCCAATAAGCTGAGAGCGATAAAAGGAACAACGAAGGTATGGAGGACTTCCCTTCGGGCTTCGCGGAGGGAAGCCGTGGTATTATGTCGTCTTCGGATCGGCGACGGTATCTTGACGCACTCCCATCTACTGAAAGGAGAACCCCCTCCGGTGTGTACCTGCGGCAACCATCTTACCGTGGTACACATCCTTACGGAGTGTGTGGACCTGGTCGATCTGCGCCGTAGTCTTAACCTTCCGAGTACAATCTCCCTTATCTTGCGCGATGACGAGCAGTCAGCAGACCTCGTCATCCGCTTTATGAGGGATAGCGGTCTGTTTTATCGTGTGTGATGATGTCCTTTGTCCTAGTGTTGTTTATGTCAGTTGCGCTTTTATCTCATTGACTTCATTTTAGTTTGTGTTGCGCATTTTAATGTGTTATTTTAACCTCTAACGTAAATTATGTGTTAATATCTGTACTACTGGGCAATGCCTTATTCCTTCGATTTCTCGGGTAGTTCGCTACCCAAGTCTTTAACTTTTGATTCCCTAAGGGGGGCAACCCCTTGGGAACAAGCGCAGCGACTTAGTCTGGGTTCCAGCTTCCCTAAGTTCCTGGTTGCTACCAGGACCGATGGGCAAGACTTCAAGCTGGTGAAATCGATTCTCTTTAGTCGCCACATTGAAGGTGTCTACGGTGAACTGGAGGACCTGAAGAAAATGAGCAATGGTGGTTTGCTTTTAAAGACGAGCACTGCGCTCCAAGCAGATCGTTTGCTTAAGTGCGACCACTTTGGCGACATCCCCGTCAAAGTGGAAGAGCACAAAACCTTGAATGTGGTTCGTGGAGTGATTTTTCCACCGCGATCTCGTCCTGAACACTGACGATGAATTGATGGAAGACATGAAGCACCGCGGCGTGACCCACGTCCGGCGTATCACACGCAAAGTCAACGGTGAAGACGTTGCCACGGGTGCGTTTGTAGTCTCCTTCAAATTGTCAGTGTTGCCAGAGAAAGTCAAGGTGACAACCTATCGTTGCGATGTGAGGCCGTACATCCCGCCTCCTATGCGGTGCTATCAATGCCAGAGATTCGGACACATGGTATCTCGTTGTTCGAATCAGTCAGTGTGTGGTACATGTGGGAAAGTAGCTCACGGCGCGGAGGAATGCACGCCTCCGTACAAGTGCACTAATTGCTCTGGTCTTCATTCTCCTCGGGATCGGAACTGTCCGACCTATCTGAGTGAGAAGAAGATCCAGGAGATCAAGACCCTGGATGGTCTTTCCTACCAGGAAGCGCGCCGTAAGTTTAATTCCCTGAATGCACCGGCCAAGACACTTGACTTCAGCTTGATAGCTCAGTCCCTGCCAGGTTCCTCATTTTCACCTGCAACACCTGTCCAGAAGATCGCTGCGCCCAAGGCGGCGGTTGCTCCTGCCAGCAACGCCGCAAAGAGAACAAGCTCGAAGGCTGGTCCATCCCGGCCTTCGACCACCAATCTGCCTGTGCCGGCTAAGAAACCTACGCCGGCACAGAAGGGGAAGAAGACAACGTCTCCTTCCCCTACACGGTCGGCGAAAGCCGCGCCTAAGCCGGCGGAGGCGGCATCGTCGACCAGGGCTGGGAACTCCCCTCCCAGCCCGTCTAAACAAGAATCGACTGCGGGGAAGAAGAACGCCCTTAATAGGCGCTCTTCCAAATCTCCTACAAATGGGGTGTCACGCCCTCCACCTGGAGGGCCTGATTCTGCGTCAGCAGGTCTTCCTTCGGGGAAACCTGCGCGCTCCCCTCGTGGGCAGAAACCCCGCACCCGGACTACGTCAAAGAAGTTGAAGGCCTGCATCACCTCGTCTGATGACGAGGAGCTGCACATGGAGCACGAATCTCCATCTTCGGATGGGGATGTGAGTGTAGGTTAGGTTAGGTAGCATTCCGTTGCTCCTATCCTAATCCTCAGAAGTCCACACTTACAATATGGCACTGTTACAATGGAATTGTAACGGTTATGATAGGCATCTTGCTGAGTTGCGCCAGCTCATTAGCGAGTATTCGGCGAGTATAGTCTGTATTCAGGAAACAAACTTCCGACCAGATCATCATACGGTATTGCGAAATTTTCGACTATACTCGACAGAACGACATTATGCTCACCGGGCGTCCGGTGGCGTTGGCATTTTTGTCCGTTCTGATACCTACAGCGAGGAGGTTCCACTAAGAACCCCGCTGGAGGCTGTAGCTGTTCGCGTTCCGCTGCCTGTCATAACAACAGTGTGTAATGTCTATTTTCCGCCAGGGCTACCTCTTAACATTAATGATGTCACTGATCTTCTAGATCAGCTTCCACCTCCCTTCCTCTTGTTGGGCGATTTTAACGCCCATCACCCCATATGGGGCTCTGAGACGCCTTGCCCCCGGGGAAGAGAGCTGGAAACATTGGTAACAGACCTGGATTTATGTATTTTGAACACAGGGGAACCAACACACTTCAGTGTACGTTACGGCACATATTCTCGCATAGACGTAAGTCTATGCAGCCGAACGTTGGTTCCGCTGTTTCGGTGGAACACACACGACGATCTTTGTGACAGTGACCATTTACCCATCATTCTTACTTTGATGAACCAAAAATCCGTCGAGGCTCCCCCTCGATGGATTCTTAAACATGCTGATTGGCCAAAGTACACATCACTAGCTGTCTTTAACGATGATATCAGGCGGACCGTCGGCGAGGAAATAACTTATGTCACCCAAGTTATTCTTGCTGCTGCTGAGGAGTCCATTCCGTTCTTCTCGGGGACTCCTCGCCGAAAACTCGTTCCTTGGTGGAACGAGGAAGTAGCAGCAGCTATCAAAGAACGCCGTCGTGCTCATAAACGTTACCGTAGACAGCCTACTGCGGCCAACTTGGTAACATTTAAGAAATTCCGCGCTAAGGCGCGGGTTCTTATTCGCCAAAGTAAGAAGGCTTCATGGGAGAGATATGTGTCGTCTATGACGTCACACACTCCGTCATCTCAAGTGTAGACTAAACTTCGGCGTATTTCGTGTATTCATGGATCATCTTCGGTACCGGGAATTTCCATTGCAGGCAATATCGTCACTGAACCACTCTCGATTGCTAACCATCTTGCTCGCCATTTCGCGGACGTGTCTTGCTCCAGGAATTACCATCGTGACTTCCTACCTCTGAAGTGGGAGGCAGAACGTCGTCATCTCAGTTTTGCCACTCAGGCTTCAGAGGACTATAAGGTGCCCTTTACGGAGTGGGAACTCCGTAGCGCATTAGCGCTTTGCAAGGAGACATCTCCTGGACCAGACAATATCCATAACCAGATGTTGAAACACCTTAGTGAGGACAGTCTTCTCTATCTCCTTCGTGTGTTCAACCGAATCTGGATGGAGGGTGACTATCCGTCTCAGTGGCAAGAGGGCATCGTCATTCCTGTCCTCAAGCCTGACAAAGATCCTAAATATGCAGGGAGTTATAGACCTATTTGTCTTACCAGCTGCCTGTGTAAGCTGTTTGAGAGGATGGTAAATCGCCGCCTGTGTGGTGTCTGGAGAAACAAGGACTCTTGTCCGAGTACTAGTGTGGTTTCCGAGCCGCTCGATCCACCACTGACCACTTGGTACGCCTGGAGAGTTCTATCCAGGATGCGTTTCTCCGCAAACAGCATTTGGTAACTGTTTTCTTTGACTTACAAAAGGCCTACGACACCACATGGCGATATGATATCCTTTCAGTCCTGCATCAATGGAAATTCCGAGGTAACTTGCCGGTTTTCATTGCGAATTTTTTGTCCCTCCGTCTATTCCGTGTCCGAGTAGGGAGGACATATTCGCAATACCACGTTCAGGAAAATGGAGTCCCACAGGGATCGGTTCTTAGTGTCACTCTGTTCGCGATTGCCATAAACGGTATTGTTGCTGCTGCTGGTCCAGCAGTAATACCGTCGCTATATGTGGACGATTTTGCTCTTCACTATAGCTCGCACAGTATGGCAGTCGCAGAGCGACAATTACAGCAAGCTATCCGGAAGGTGGAGCAGTGGACCTTTGAACATGGTTTTCGGTTTTCTACTGCAAAGACCTCCGTTGTCCACTTTTGCCGTCAACGTACTCTGCATCCAGATCCTGAACTTTATCTAGGAAATGTCGCTCTTCCCGTGGTTGACACTTACCGATTTCTTGGGCTCCTTTTCGACAGTAAATTATCGTGGGAGCCACACGTGCGGGAGCTAAGAGTGCAATGCACCAAGAGGCTAAATCTCTTGAAATTTCTTAGCGGCACTAATTGGGGAGCTGACCGTGCGGTGCTCCTACGATTCTACAGGGCACACGTTTTATCTAGGTTAGACTACGGCAGTGCAGCATATGGCTCCGCAAGACCAAGCGTTCTTGCGAAGCTGAACAGCATCCACCACGCCGGGGTTAGGTTGGCGACGGGAGCTTTTCGTACAAGCCCCATCGCTAGCCTGCTCGCTGAGTCTGGTGTGCCGCCTTTACACCTGAGGCGCCAACAAATGCTTCTTTCGTATGCTGCTCATTTGCGACAAATGTCACTTCATCCCAGCTATCCTTGCGTATTCAACAATGGCAACCATTTTCTGTACGCTGCTCGTCCTCGAGCTACGCGGCCGGTTGGAATACGCTTGGAGAGCAGTTACAGGTTGTTTAACGTACCTTCGGTTCCATGCCTTGTCAGACAACCGAGTGGGGCACCTCCGTGGGTAGTTCGACGTCCTGAAATAATCCTGGACCTACACACTGGCCCGAAGGAAAACACGGACCCTTCGATTTATCGGAGGCTCTTCATGTCCGTTGTTGGCCGCTATCCAGGTTCAGTCGTCGTCTACACGGATGGTTCAAGGACAGATACGAAGGTGGGCTGTGCGTTCATTGTCGACAATGATCGGTTTCTTTTTGCTCTCCCGGAAACCTGTAGTGTGTACACGGCAGAGCTCTATGCTATCTGCAGAGCTCTGCGGTACGCACTATACAATGAGCGCCGACGCTTTCTTGTGTGTACTGACTCCTTGAGTTCGCTTCAGTCTATTGATACCTGTTTCCCTCGTCACCCTCTGGTGCAGCGGATCCAGGACCTGCTGGCCGGGTGTTGGGATGCCGGCACCAGAATCACGTTTCTGTGGCTCCCAAGCCACATGGGCATAGAGGGAAACGAGTTAGCAGATCAGGCTGCCAAGGAGGCAGTTACACTGCCCCCGTTGCCTTTCAAGGTTCCAGCAAGTGATATTCGCTCCCAGCTGCGACATCATGTTATGTCCCATTGGGAGATGGAGTGGCAGGCCATTCCACCTCCCAATAAGTTGAGAGCGATAAAAGGAACGACGAAGGTATGGAAGACTTCCCTTCGGGCTTCGCGGAGGGAAGCCGTGGTATTATGTCGTCTTCGGGTCGGCCATGGTATCGTGACTCACTCGCATCTTTTGAAAGGAGAACCTCCTCCGGTGTGTACCTGCGGTGACCATCTTACCGTGGTACACATGCTTACGGAGTGTACGGACCTGGTTGATCTTCGCCGTAGTCGTAACCTCCCGAATACCATCTCCCTTATCCTGCGTGATGACGTGCAGTCAGCAGACCTCGTCATCCGCTTTATGAGGGATAGTGGTCTGTTTTATCGTATGTAATGATGTCCTTTGTGCTTGTATCTTTGTGTCAATTACGCTCTCATCCTATTGACTTCATTTTAGTTTGTGTTGCGTATTTTAATGTGTTCTTTTCACGTCTAATGTAAAGTCTGTATATATATCTGTACTAGCAGGCAATGCCTTATTCCATTATCTCCTGTAATTTTTCTTATTTTATTCCAAAATAAGGCATTGCGAATTAGATCCACTGATTGTTTTAATTTCATACTCATTTTTCATCGCATTTTTAAAACTCTAATCAGTGGCTCCGTTTTAAATTTTAACTATCATATGTCATTTCGTCCATCTCGTTCCATTAGGGGCCGATGACCTTCGATGTTAGGCCCCTTTAAACAACAAGCATCATCATCATCATCATTCCTTCGATTTCCTGTACTTCCTCTTCTTTTAAGAGAACATAAGGCATTGCGTATTAGATCCACTGATTGTTTTAATCTCACCCTCATTTTTCTTCATCACCACTCTTTTTTAACTCTCGTCAGTGGATAAGTTTTAAAATTTTAACTTCATGTCTCATGTCATTCATTTCGTTCCATTAGGGGCCGATGACCTTCGATGTTAGGCCCCTTAAAACAACAAGCATCATCATCATCATCATCTTTCAGGTTCGTCATTTACAACCTCGACACCTGTCCAGATCGCTGCGCTCAAGGCGACTGTTGCTGCTCCCAGCAACGTCGCAAAGATTCAAAGCTCGAGGGGGGGGGGACCACCCCACCTTCGACCAACCAGAAGTCTGTGCAGGCTGGTAGTTCCCAGCCTGCACAGCAAGGGGGGAAGACTAAGTTTCCCCCCACTAGGAGGTCGACGAAAGTCGTGCCCCAGCCGGTGGAGGCGACATTGTCGACCAGGGCTGGGAAACCATCTCCCAGCCCGTCTAAACTCGAAAAGAAGAAGGGGAAGAATAGCGTCCGTGCTGAGCGCTCTCGGACTTCCCCTGCGAAGGAGAAGTCATGCCCCCCTCCTGAGGGGTATGAGTCTGCGCCGGGAGGTACTCCTGCTCCCAAACCGGCGCACTCTCCTCGTATGGGACCCCCACGCGCCCGAAAAGCGTCGAAGTTCTGGGCGGCACCCCTGCCATCTTTTGATGACGGTATGGATGTCGCGCTGTCCTCTACATCTACGGATGTTGATGTAGATAGTGTTTAGGCTTACGAGCATTTTTTCGCTCATAACCTGACACACCTTTTATAGTCTACACTATGGCACTGTTACAGTGGATTTGTAACGGTTATGACAGGTATCTTGCTGAGTTACGTCAGCTCATTAGTGAGTACGCAGCGAGTATAGTCTGTATTGAGGAGAACAACTTCAGACCTGGTCATCATACGGTCTTGAGAAATTTCAGACTATACTCGACAGAACGGTACTATGCTCACCGGGCGTCCGGTGGTGTTGGCATTTTTGTACGTTATGATACCTACAGCGAAGAAGTTCCATTAAGAACTTCCCTCCAGGCTGTAGCTGTTCGCGTTCCGCTGACTGTCATAACAACAGTGTGTAATGTTTATTTTCCACCAGGTCACGCTCTTAACATAACTGATGTCACTGATCTTGAAACTCCCTTCCTCTTGTTGGGGGATTTTAACGCCCATCATCCCATCTGGGGCTCTGAGACGCCTTGCCCCAGGGGGAGAGAGCTGGAAACATTAGTAACAGAGCTGGATTTATGTATTTTGAACACGGGGGAACCAACTCACTTTAGTGTGCGTTACGGCACATATTCTCGCATAGACGTAAGTCTATGCAGCCGAACGTTGGTTCCACTGTTTCGGTGGCATACACACGGTGATCTATGTGACAGTGACCATTTTCCCATCATTCTTACTTTGATGAACCAAAAATCCGTCGAGGCTCCCCCTCGATGGATTTTGAAACATGCTGATTATCCAAAGTACTCATTGTTAGCTGCCTTTAACGATGATATTAGGCAGACCGTCGGCGAGGAAATAACTTACATCACCCGAGTTATTCTTGCTGCTGCTGAGGAGTCCATTCCGTTCTACTCGGGGACTCCTTGCCGACAGCTCGTTCCTTGGTGGAACGAAGAAATAGCAGCAGCTATCAAAGACTGCCGTCGCGCTCACAAACTTTACCGTAGACAGCCTACTGCGGCCAACTTGGTAACATTCAAGAAACTCCGCGCTAAGGCGCGAGTTCTTATTCGTCAAAGTGAGAAGGCTTCATGGGGGAGATATGTGTCGTCTATGTCGTCACATACTCCATCATCTCAAGTCTGGACTAAGCTTCGACGTATTTCGGGTATCCAAGGATCATCTTCTGTACCGGGAATTTCCATTGCAGGCAATATTGTCACTGAATCCCTTCTTATTGCTGACCATCTAGCCAGTCATTTCGCGGATGTATGTGGCTCCGGGAATTACCATCCTGATTTCCTCGCTGTGAAGCGAGAGGCAGAACGTCATCACCTTAGTTTTGCCTCTCAAGCTTCAGAGGACTACAACGTGCCCTTTACGGAGTGGGAATTCCGCAGCGCCCTAGCGCTTTGCAAGGACACGTCTCCTGGACCGGACAACATCCACAACCAGATGTTGAAACACCTTAGTGATGATAGTCTCCTATATCTCCTTCGTGTGTTCAACCGTATCTGGATGGAGGGTGATTTTCCGTCTCAGTGGCGAGTGGGGATAGTCATTCCTGTCCTCAAGCCTGACAAAGATCCTAAGTATGCAGGAAGTTACAGGCCGATTTGTCTTACCAACTGCCTGTGTAAGCTATTTGAGAGGATGGTAAATCGCCTACTCGTGTGGTGTCTGGAGAAACAAGGACTCTTGTCCGAATACCAGTGTAGTTTTCGAGCCGCTCGATCCGCCACTGACCACTTGGTCCGCCTGGAGAGCTCTATCCAGGATGCGTTTCTCCGTAAACAGCACTTGGTAGCTGTTTTCTTTGACTTAGAGAAGGCCTACGACACCACATGGCGATCTGGTATCCTTTCAGTCCTGCATCAGTGGAGATTCCGAGGTAATTTGCCGGTATTTATTGCGAATTTTTTGTCCCTCCGTCTCTTCCGTGTCCGAGTAGGGAGGACATATTCGCAATATCACGTTCAGGAAAATGGAGTCCCACAGGGATCGGTCCTTAGTGTCACTCTGTTCGCGATTGCCATAAACGGTATTGTCGCTGCTGCTGGTCCAGCAGTTATACCGTCGCTATATGTGGACGATTTTGCTCTGCACTATAGGTCGTGCAGCATGGCAGTCGCAGAACGACAATTACAGCAAGCTATTAGGAAGGTGGAGAAGTGGACCTTAGAACATGGCTTTCGGTTTTCTTACGCAAAGACCTCCGTTGTCCACTTTTGTCGTCAACGTACTCTTCACCCACATCCTGAGCTTTATCTAGGAAATGTCATTCTTCCAGTTGTTGACACCTACCGATTTCTTGGGCTCCTTTTTGACAGTAAATTATCGTGGGAGCCACACGTGCGGGAGCTAAAAGTGCAATGCACCAAGAGGCTTAACCTCTTGAAGTCTCTTAGCAACACTAATTGGGGAGCTGACCGCGTGGTGGTCCTGCGATTCTATCGGGCACACATTTTATCCCGGTTAGACTACGGCAGTGCAGCATATGGCTCCGCAAGACCAAGCGTTCTTGCGAAGCTGAACAGTATCCACCACAGCGGGGTTAGTTTGGCGACGGGAGCTTTTCGTACAAGCACCATCGCCAGCCTCCTCGCTGAGTGTGGTGTGCTGCCTTTACACCTGAGGTGCCAGCAACTACTATTTACGTATGCTGCAAATTTGCGACAGATGCCACTTCATCCGAGCTATCCCTGCGTGTTCAACAATGGCAACCGTTTGTTGTACGCTGCTTATCCTCGTACGACGCGGCCGGTTGGGATACGCTTGAATAGCAGTTATGAATTGTTTGACGTACCTTCGATTCCTTGCCTTGTCAGACAACCAAGTGGGGTACCTCCGTGGGTTGTACGACGACCTGAAATCATCCTGGATTTGCACACTGGCCCGAAAGGAGACACGGACTCTTCGATTTATCGGAGGATCTACCTGTCCGTTGTTGGCCGCTATCCAGGTTCAGTCGTCGTTTACACGGATGGTTCAAGGACAGATACGAAGGTGGGCTGTGCGTTCGTTGTCGGAAATGATCGGTTTCTTTTTGCTCTCCCGGAAACCTGTAGTGTGTACACATCGGAGCTTTATGCTATCTGTGGAGCTCTGCAGTACGCACTGTACAATGAAAGCCGACACTTTCTCGTGTGTACTGACTCCTTGAGCTCGCTCCAGTCTATTGATACTTGTTTCCTTCGGCACCCTCTGGTGCAGCGGATCCAGGACCTGCTGGCCGGGTGTTCGGATGCCGGCACCAGAATTACGTTTGTGTGGCTCCCCAGCCACATGGTCATAGAGGGAAACGAGTTAGCAGATCGGGCTGCCAAGGAGGCAGTTACACTACCCCCGTGTCCTTTCAAGGTTCCAGCAAGTGATATTCGCTCTCAGCTGAGACATCTGGTTATGTCTCATTGGGAGATGGAGTGGCAGGCCATCCCACTTCCCAATAAGCTGAGAGCGATAAAAGGAACAACGAAGGTATGGAGGACTTCCCTTCAGGCTTCGCGGTGGGAAGCCGTGGTATTATGTCGCCTTCGGATCGGCCACGGTATCTTGACGCACTCCCATCTACTGAAAGGAGACCCCCTCCGGTGTGTACCTGCGGCGACCGTCTTACCGTGGTACACATCCTTACGGAGTGTGTGGACCTGGTCGATCTGCGCCGTAGTCTTAACCTTCCGAGTACAATCTCCCTTATCTTGCGAGATGACGAGCAGTCAGCAGACCTCGTCATCCGCTTTATGAGGGATAGCGGTCTGTTTTATCGTGTGTGATGAAGTCCTTTGCCCTAGTGTTGTTTATGTCAGTTGCGCTTTTATCTCATTGACTTCATTTTAGTTTGTGTTGCGCATTTTAATGTGTTATTTTAACGTCCAACGTAAATTATGTGTTAATATCTGTACTACTGGGCAATGCCTTATTCCTTCGTTTTCCTGTATTTTCTCTTATTTTAATAGAACATAAGGCATTGCGTATTAGATCCACTGAATGTTTTAATCTCACCCTCATTTTTCTTCATCACCATTCTTTTTTAACTCTAGTCAGTGGATACTTTTTAAAATTTTAACTTCATGTCTCATGTCATTCATTTCGTTCCATTAGGGGCCGATGACCTGCGATGTTAGGCCCCTTAAAACAACAAGCATCATCATCATCATCATCATATCTCAACGACCACTCGATTCGTCATTGTAAAGATTCTGGAAAATATGAAAAGTAAAGTATTATCCGCACACTTTATGTTGGTGCATTTACACCCTAGTGCTGAATCGGTCGACCTCGGCGACCTTCGAGATTCGTACTGGCAACCTTTGAAACACAAACTATGAATCGCGTAAGCATCGTTGTGCGACATCTGGCGTACACTTTACGTACTAGTACTGTTGTTGTTTACACAAAAAAGCCAAAGTATAGAATTCATGCTAGGAACAAGATTCGCATCGAGAAATGTTTTATAATGTTATATAATGTGTATGTGACATAGTTGTTGGCTTAAGATGATAACGGTTTAGAAACTTCGTATCGATCGATCATATTCTCGATTCAATTCAGATTTCATTTCCCTTCAGTTGGCAGCACTATCGATACCGGGACACCTCCCTTCCTTACTCCTCACCGCCGTACACAAATGCACCAACATAAAGTGTGCGGACTATACAATAGTATGAAATAGTGCAGGTTGCTGCAGTATGTGTATGTTGGGTATTCAGCCCGAAGTCTGGTTGGATCCTCAACAGGTTCACCATTAGCTGTCATAGATGGTCTAGGTGTCACTGAAGAGGCGTACTAGGGAAATGAGGAGTGAGGTAGTTTCTTGTTGCTTTCCTTACCGAGCCAGAAGTTGCTGCAGGATCTTCGCAAATAATCGCTGAAATATTCACTACACAATCAAAATTATCCGGACAGCTATCTGAAATTGCTCTTGGACTTTAGCCGTGTCGCGTTTCATATTATTGGACATTAATATGGGGTGGGTCAACCTTCTCCTTTATGAAGACTGGAGACTCTTTCAATGAAGTGTGTGAATGTCTATGGAGGAATGGCAGAGAAGGTAGTGGTGTTGGACGCTGGGGTCTGGAGCGAAGTCGACGTTCTAACTCATCCCAAAGATGTTCCATTGGATTTCAGGAATGTTTTTGTGCACAAAGCATTTTTATGACAGGGTGCGTTGTAATGCTGATAAATCTCCTGCTGTGCTCGTATGTCGATATATTCAGACATCACAATTATCGTCTGCTGTACGCAGTCCATAATGGCTTAAAATTTGTTCATATCCTTCCACGTTTCGTAAGTGCAATAAGGGAACCACACCCTTACCACGAAAAACAACCGCATACCTTAACACCAAATCCTCCTCCTCCCTGAACATACCGACATACCATCACAACAAGAACCCCCTGTCGGAGGGGGCGGTAGAATAACACCCACGGTATCCCCTACCCGTCGTAAGAGGTGACTAAAAGGGGCCCCAGGGGCTCTGAACTTTGGAGCGTGTGTTGGTCACCATGGGGACCTTAAGTGAGTCCTGGCATTGCTTCCACTTACTTGTGCCAAGCTCCTAGCTTTCATCTATCCTGTCCGACCTATCTTGGCCAACTGTTGTTCTTTTACGACCCCGACGCTATTAGGTTTGCGAGGGCTAGGGAGTCTTTCATTTTCACGCCCTTCGTGGCCCTTGTCTTCCTTTGCCACGAACCTGCTACGCAGGCGTAGCAGGGGGAGAGGTGATACTCCCACGTGGCGCGTCCCAGGTGGCGGATAGGGGGGTCCTAACCGGCTTGCCGGCGGACTTGAGGGAAATAAAATACCTCTCGCGGACCAAACACACACCCCCTGTGGGTGGGGGAGGCAGACGAATAATACACCCACGGTATCCCCTGCCTGTCGTGAGAGCCGACTAAAAGGGGCGACCAAGGGATGATTGTATTCGAACCATGCAACTACATGTGATTAGTACCACCACGCGGAGAACACCAAGGGTCGCTTTTACTTGTGCGTAGTACCACTATATTAGGTACGAAATAGGTTTGTGATTAGTAGCAAACAGGAGCACCGCGCGGTCGGCTTTTGCAGTACCTGTGATTAGTATCACCATATGAGCGGGACCATGGGATGATAGCTACCATGGACCTGCCTTGCCTATGATTAGTACCCACTATATGAGGAACACCACGGGATAGGGAGAGGTCCCTGTGGTTAGTACTCTTCTGTGATGAACATCATAGGTTTGCGTTGCCTGTGAATGGCGCCGCAGAGTGAGAAAATCATAGGTCTGTATTAATGTCGAATGTCATAAGCTTTGAGTAGTACAATAATGTGTGGAATACCGCAAGTCTCTGCTACCATTGATTAGTACCGCAACAGGACAGATACCATGGTTCTACATTACTAGCGATAAGTATCATTCTGAGGGGCCTTTGACTTGTATTTTGGACCCATTTAGACATCAAGCATCCTCAATTTGCTTTGGAAGTGGTCCCTTGGTCAGTAATACTATTAACTATGATAGTTTTTTGAGTCGGATCCACTGATTGTTTTAAATTCATGTTCATTCATTCATTCATTCATTCGTTCATTCATTCTTCATGACATTTTTTATTTTGGTCAGTGGATAATTTTGAACTTTTACTTTGTCGTTTCATTTCGTACCATTAGGGGCCGCTGACCTCGTTGTTAGGCCCCTTTAAACAACAAGCATCATCATCATCATGTCTTCCTTTGGCCGATACCTACATTCCACGAACCTGCTACGCAGGCGTAGCAGGGGGAGAGGTGATACTCCCACGTGGCGCGTTCCAGGTGGCGGATAGGGGGGTCCTAACCGGCTTGCCGGCGGACTTGAGGGAAATAAAATACCTCTCGCGGACCAAACACACACCCCCTGTGGGTGGGGGAGGCAGACGAATAATACACCCACGGTATCCCCTGCCTGTCGTGAGACCCGACTAAAAAGGGCGACCAAGGGATGGTTGTATTCAAACCATGCAACTACATGTGATTAGTACCACCACGCGGAGAACACCAAGGGTCGCTTTTACTTGTGCATTGTACCACTATATTAGGTACGAAATAGGTTTGTGATTAGTAGCACACAGGAGCACCGCGCGGTCGGCTTTTGCAGTACCTGTGATTAGTACCACCATATGAGCTGGACCATGGGATGATACTACCATGGACCTGCCTTACCTGTGATTAGTACCCACTATATGAGGAACACCACGGGATAGGGAGAGGTCCTTGTGGTTAGTACTCTTATGTGATGAACATCATAGGTTTGCGTTGCCTGTGAATGGCGCCGCAGAGTGAGAAAAACATAGGTCTGTATTAATGTCGAATTTCATAAGCTTTGAGTAGTACAATAATGTGGAATACCGCAAGTCTCTGCTACCACTGATTAGTACCGCAACAGGACAGATACCATGGTTCTACATTACTAGCGATAAGTACCATTCTGAGGGGCCTTTGACTTGTATTTTGGACCCATTTAGACACCAAGCATCCTCGATTTGCCTTGGAAGTGGTCCCTTGGTCAGTAATACTATTAACTATGATAGTTTTTTTGAGTCGGATCCACTGATTGTCTTAAATTCATGTTCATTCATTCATTCATTCATTCGTTCGTTCATTCATTCTTCATGGCAATTTTTATTTTGGTCAGTGGATAATTTTGAACTTTTACTTCGTCGTTTCATTTCGTACCATTAGGGGCCGATGACCTCGATGTTAGGCCCCTTTAAACAACAAGCATCATCATCGATACCTTCATTTTTCTAAGTGTCGGACCCCTTCCATTTTTTCTCTCTGATTAGTGTTACATAGAGGATTGTTGTCCAGTTGCACTTCCTCTTAAAACAATAATCACCACCACCACCACAACAACATCACAACAAGAGATTGCGATGTCTGAACATACCGACATACCAGCACAACGTAAGATTGTGATGTCTGAACATACCGACATACGAGTACAAACGAAGATTGTGATGTCTGAACATACCGACATTCGAGCACAACAGGAGATTGTGATGTCTGAACATACCGATATACGAGAACAACCGAAGATTGTAATGTCTGAACATACCGACATTCGGGCACAACAGGAGATTGTGATGTCTGAACATACCGACATGCGAGTACAACCGAAGATTGTGATGTCTGAACATACCGACATGCGAGTACAACCGAAGATTGTGATGTCTGAACATACCGACATGCGAGTACAACCGAAGATTGTGATGTCTGAACATACCGACATTCGAGCACAACAGGAGATTGTGATGTGTGAACATACCGTCCTACGAGCACAACAGGAGATTGTGATGTGTGAACATACCGACATTCGAGCACAACAGGAGGTTGTTGTCTGAACATACCGACATGCGAGCACAACAGGAGATTGTGATGTCTGAATATACCGACATGCGAGTACAACCGAAGATTGTGATGTCTGAACATACCGACATACGAACAACAGGAGATTGTGATGTCTGAATATACCGACATACGAGCACAACAGGAGATTGTGATGTCTGAACATACCGTCATACGACCGGAAAGGACCCCATTGTGCGACAGCTCTGATGGGCCGCACCCTATCAAGCGACCGTTGCTCAGTGCGAAGGCCTGCAGTTAGGAGGTGACCCCTGGTCATTGCGACGAATCTTCTCGGCCATTATTCTAGGTTGTTCAGACCACGGTCACCAACTCACCGTCAGATAGCTCCTTAGTTGTAACACATGTGGTTGGGAGCGGTAGAATAATACCCACGGTATTCCTTGCCTGTCGTAAGAGGCGAATACTAGGGACCCCAGGGACTCCTAAGCGTGGGTTGGTGATCACGGGGCCCCTAGCTGAGCCTGGCATTTCTTCCACTCACTTGTGCCAGGCTCCTCACTTTCATCCATCCTATCCGACCTTTCTTGGTCAACTCTTGTTCTTTTCCGACCCGACGCTTTTAGGTTTGCGAGGGCTAGGGAGTCTTTCATTTTCACGCCCTTCATGACTCTTGTTTTTCTTTGGCCGATGCCTTCATTTTTCGAAGTGTCGGATCCCTTCCATTATTTCTCTTTGATTAGTGTTATATGGAGGATGGTTGCCTAGTTTTACTTCCTCTTAAAGCAGTAATCATCACCACCTCAGTTGTAGTCACGTATTCTGAGTGGACCTGGAATCAATTCTCGGGTCCAGATATCGTAGTCTCAGGGTGAGAGGTAAGTACGCTACCCCTAGAGCGCGGGACCGACCGAGCGCAAGAGGTTTAAAGGAGGAATTGAGAGATGTGAATGGTAATCTGTGGATATGTGTTGAAATGAAGGGATGCTGTGAGGTCTCCTTCAAGAAGTTTGTGGGTCAGAGTTACCTCAGCGGCTGTAAGTGCTGTGTGCTGCTGCAGTGAAGTCAGTAGCTCGCCCCCTAGCGGACGGAGATGGCGCCGTCGTCATGGTTACGGCAGATTCCTTCATCGATCTGGGCCCGACACTCTCCCCCACCACCTCCCGCCCTCATTTAAACATGGATTTCCTATTTCTCGCTTTTCTAACCCGAGAAAAGTTTCGACCTCTTGTAATTTCCTCTTGTGCTTCTTTTCAATTCATCCCCCCTCTTGTATTTCACAATTTTTGTTCCATAGACATTGGTTTGAACAGGTGCACTACAGGCCTGAGATAGTAACTACAGTACGATCAGACAAAAGTGACATATGTAGCATTCATTGATTTCCGTTTGTATGGCATACCCTCCTCAATGGTTCACAACTGTTCACACGTGAATGGCAAACACGGCTTCAGGCGATTAACTTCCGCTCTCTTGTTTCAAGATTCTTTCTTATCTCACATTTCTTCAGCATATGTTACTCGTACCAAGCCGAGCTAACTGACCGACTCAGTTGACTGCGTAAGTTGGCAGGTTGGACCACGACCCAGTCCTTCGCTCAAATACGCAAGCCTCGTGCCAACCGACTCGCAAAAGAGCTCCTTCAGGAGCAAATATTTGACACCACGGCCCATTTGAAAACCGTATAAGTAGTTGGTGGGGCATGAACAATTTTATTATTATTATTATTATTATTATTATTATTATTATTATTATTATTGCTGTTGTTGCGGTACATCCGTGGCTCCGGCAGTAGCGCGCTGGCCTCTCACCGTTGGGTTCCGTGGTTCAAATCCCGGTCAGTCAATGTGAGACTTGTACTGGATATAGCGAAGACGGGACAGGTTTTTCTCCGGGTACTCCTGTTTTCCCTGTCATCCTTCATTCCAGTAACACACTGCAATATCATTTCATTTCATCTGTCGGTCATTAGTCATTGCCTCCAGGCTTCGGCAGTAGGCACAATTCCTACCCTCGCCGCTAGATAGGGCCTTCATTCATTCCATTCCTGTCAAATTCCGGTCAAATAACTGGAAACAAGCTATGCTATTTCATAATAATAATAATAATAATAATAATAATAATAATAATAATAATATTCTGTGAGAAAAGGTGCCGGTGCTCACTAAAGTTCGATTCTGGCTCAGCCTGGTGGTATTTGAAGGTGCTAAAATACGTTAGTCTCGTGTCAGTAGATTTATTCGCACGTAAAAGAACTCCTGCTGGACTAAATTCCGGCACCTCGGCGTCTCCGTAAACCGTAAAAGTAGTTAGTGGGACGTAAAGCCAGTAACATCATTATTATTATTATTATTATTATTATTATTATTATTATTATTATTACCGAGCTCGATAGCTGCAGTCGCTTAAGTGCGGCCAGTATCCAGTATTCGGGAGATAGTAGGTTCGAACCCCACTGTCGGCAGCTCTGAAGATGGTTTTCCGTGGTTTTCCATTTTCACACCAGTCAAATGCTGGGGCTGTACCTTAATTTAGGCCACGGCCGCTTCCTTCACAGTCCTAGGCCTTTCCTGTCCCATCGGCGCCATAAGACATATCTGTGTTGGTGCGACGTAAAGCCAGTAGAAAAAAATATTATTATTGCTACGAAGATATTACGGAAAGCAGAGGTAAAATAAGGTGCGGGCATGAATGGATGTATGAAAATCAAAAGATTGAAGTAAAACTTTAAATTGGCAGTTTTATTTCTTTTCCTAACTTTTCCCTTTGTTTTTCTTTTCTAATCTTAATACTTTGACAAGTAATTAACATTTTTCACACCAGCCAAATGCTGGGGCTGTACCTTAAATAAGGCCACGGCTGTTTCCTTCCAACTCCTAGGCCTTTCCTACGTCGCAATAAGACCTATCTGTGTCGGTGCAATGTAAAGCCACTAGCAAAAACAAAAAAAAGGTAATTAACAATTAGTTACAAAAGTTAGGTCGTAAGCTTGAAAAACACTTTTAGAGAGGTCTAAAATGATCAGATAACAATTTTACAGGTTGAGCTTGTAGCTCCCAATTACAAATGTTCTTTGAGCACTACTGCTCCATTCAATCACCAGTTAAGGAGACAGATCTCCTAGTTTTTACACCAAAAGTAAGAGCATTTTTGCCCTATCAATTAACACTTAGGAATCTATTTCCGAAAATTCACACTTTCCAGACCTATCCAGGTACAACCTACGTCTAAACAAATTAAACAGTATTCACTATCTTAACTGCTCAACAGTCTGGTATCCTTAACATGAAATAAATGGAGTTAAACAGGGCCAACAAGTACCCATTCTACATGGCCTTTGGAAAAGACAAAAGATTAAATTACTGGCCCAAAACCCAAAATGGTAAGAAGGGGAATACTTGCACTCCGAGAAACTTACATTAAATGCATAAAACCCTATTTGAGCTTATGGCCCGAAGTTACAGAGACTAAGCCTATACCAATGAGGTGGATATATAAAGAAAAATACTTAAGTTACGGAAATTACAAAATATAAAATGTTACAAAATCATAGTTACCTCAAAATCAAGTTGAGAGGGAATACGAGAGGGTACCTCACTCTCTATTCCCTGATTTCGGTGGAGTTTTTTCGGTTTGTTTGTAATTTACATTTAGAGTTTGAAATTTACATTTTAGAAAATGAAGTTGCATTACTAAAGATTTGAAACATTCCCCTCAAGCTAGCTTTGGAAGACTATCGGATTTTAAACTGGACCTGCCATTGCCTTGAGCTCGTGGACCTACCGAAGATGACGAGGTGCCCCCGCCTCCGTTACGAACCCACACTAGAATGTAGACTGGAGCGATCAGAAAGACAATCTGTTCCAAAACGTGCTAGCTTTTATAGCAGAGGGGAAGGTTCCGGAAAACTCCGGGGCAAGGGCCAGACACACCCCCAATTCACATTGGATAATGAAATAGATACCAGAAAGTTTTGATTGACCGAGAAATAAAACTACACAATTACTCGCTGAATCTGGTGTGCCGCCTTTACACCTGAGGCACCAACAAATATTTTTGTCCTATGCTGCTATCCCTGGGTATTTCACATTAAAAAAATACTACCAATAGCGTTAGGCCTCGGAGGACCATGCGTCTAGCATTTACGGAGTGACCATACATTTAAGGTACACATATTTCGTAGTTAAAGAACCAAATCTTGTAAATTAATACTACAGACCGATAAATATGGGCAAATTAGAGCCCATAATTGTGGAGTTAGGTTTGATAACAGGATGGCAACTGAAGTTGGCAGTGGGGTATTTAACTTCACCAAAGGAGTTGGTTCTGTTGTTGGGAGTACTTCTTACATGAAAGTATGGTGTGGTATTGAGGGTTGTCGAAGACCTTAATCCTGTGTAGATGACTCGGATAGCATCCATGCCCTAGATGCATTCTTATGAAAGATGAAAGATGTCTGCGAGTTAGTTTCAATTTCTTGAAACATATCTGTGTTGGTATGATGGGCTGAATTTAAGCATTGTGCTTTTCTCTTGTAAGCCGTAACATTTTCCAGACCATTCCCCGTAGACCTGTTGTTTGATTATGGGCAGAAATCAGAATATGGTAACTGTTTGTAAAGGCGAAGTTCACGTGGTTTCTTTGGCTACTATGTCGTTCATCGTCATATCAGCGTGGCCTTTGATCCATAGGAGATGTACTTCCTTCGCTGCTTTCTGGGCGGTATAGATTAAGTTAAAAATGTCTAATGTGTACTGATGTATAGACAGGTCCCAACGAGAATTTTGTAGCTTAGGAAGGACACATTGTGAGTCAGAAAGTATTATAATTTTGCGGAAGTGACGAATTCCACAGCTAATGGCTGAACGGATAGCTAAAATTTCTGCAGTAACAATAGACGTCTCTTGAGGTAAGGAGCACTTACGTGACACCTGAGATGCAACACAGAAGAATGCATAACCCACGCCTTTTGTGGTTCTGGATCTGTCAGTATAAATATGAACAAAATTTAGCCATGTGGCATTGAGAAAAGCTGATAAACTTTCATTGATGGAAACATTGTTAGTAATCGAACGTAGTAAGAAGAATATGGAAGGTGTAAATATTAAAAGTTCGTAATTTTGTTGAAATACAAGGAGTCCTTCAGACTGAAGTATGAATGGAAACAAGTGTTGAAAATTCTTGAAGCTTGCATATAATAATGTAGTCCGGTGTTTTGGACCGATGTTATTTCTGTCGATTGCCATTTGTAGTAGTCTTAATTTGCTTATCAGCTTATTGGTCCCCAGGGTAGATAGGCGAAGAAAGAAGGTATTCGCCAGATATTGTCTTCTTTTTTGTTGCTATTTGCTTTACCTCGCACCGACACAGATAGGTCTTATGGCGACGATATTGTCTTTCTATGTTGAGAGACATCTCCTTGGCTTCAACTAGGAGTACGTTCGTAGAATTCATTGCCACTAGACATATTCGGAAAGCACGATAAAGTACTATATCAATTTTTCGGATAGCGTATTGTAGTGCATTTCCATAAAAATGCTGCCGTAGTTTAATATGGGACGCTTTAATGAAAATTTACAGGCAGATTACTTCAAACAAAGATAGCGAAAAATTACAACAAGACCTCACAGCACTGGTTGAATGGGGAAGACACAATTCCTTTCAATTCAATGTTAAGAAATATGAATCAATGATCTTTACTAGAAAACGACATCCAAAACTCCATTCTTATGAAATGAACGGTATCAGCCTAAAACGAGTTGAAGAAAAGAAGGATTTAGGAGTGGTATTTGATAGTAAACTTCAGTTCAATATACACATAAATAACGCCGTAAATAAGGCCTGTAGGAACCTAGGATTTCTAATGAGAAACACAAACAAATTCAAAAATATCAAAGCGATAATACAGGTATACAATTCACTAGTTAGAAGAGTAATAGAATATGCCTCTATAGTCTGGAATCCATCATGTATCAAACGTATAAAATAAATAGAAAATGTTCAAGCTAAATTTCTAAGATATCTGTATTTCTGTATCTCTAAAACTAGTGCAAAATATGTGGCATATGGTGACTTAATAACAAATTTTGAGATAGATGGGTTGCATACGAGGAGAACATTAACCTGTGTAAAATACCTACATAGAATTCTCAAAGGTAAAGCAGATAACCGAGAGTTACTCCACCAAATAAATTTATATGCACCGTTTGGAAGCAATAGAAATACTTTAACTTTCTTCGTTAAAAGGTCAAACACAAATCACCATATGAATTCACCATTAAACAGAATATGTCAGTTAATTAATAAAATGCCAAATGTGGACATACTTCACGACGAGAGTATCTTGTTAAGGTCAGTCAGAAGGGAACTGGCACAGAGAGAAGACATAAAGTAAATAGAGTAGCATTATTGTGTACCATGAATAATTTAGTGCTTAGATTAATTTAGATTAATAATGTATATTTTAGGAGGAATTAAGATAATAATTTGAAACACACACTTACCACTGTCCATAGTTCATAAGTATAATATTAGGTTTATATTTTAATTTTTATTGTAAATTATTTATAAAATTAGAAATAAGAAATGGAAATGTTCTGTAAGTGGGCAGAAGTGCCTGTTGAACAATAAATAAATAAATAAATAAATAAATAAATAAATAAATAAATAAATAAATAAATAAATAAATAAATAAATAAATAAATAAATAAATAAATAAATAAATAAATAAATAAATAAATAAATGCTCGATACAGTAGTAACAAAGTTGTAGTGTCCGCACTCCACCAGATTCTAGAAACAGCTCGTAAGACATTCAAAACTCGATAATTTTTTGCTACTAGGTCCTCGACGTGACTTCTCCAGGTAAGCTTACTATCGAGATGAAATCCTAATAGTTTCGCTGATGATTTTAGTGGGAAGGAGAATGGACCGAGGCGTATTGTGTGAGAAGTATATGGGATCCTTTTTCGACTAAAAATAACAGCAATTAATTTCTCAGCAAATAAGGTGAGTCCTCTTTGCGCTGTCCATTGCGCTAGGTGTGAAGCTGCCGTGTCTAGCCACATACATTTCAACCGGAAGTTAGTAGAGGCCGTGTAAATACGTACATCATTCGCATATTGAAGCACTGTGATCGTAGGGTCAGACATTTTATCCAGACCTTCCGTGTAGGCGGCATATAATAAAGGACTGAGAATATCACCCTGAGGAAGTCCATTCGTGACAAAACGAGGGACATACAGTGTATAGTCATGACGACGGAAATACAATGTTCTTAAGATCAAGAGATTGTTGATCCCAGATATATATATTTTGGGGAGGCCTAAAAGTCTGAGTGTTGATACTAGTTCAGGGATTATAGATCTATCGCATGCCTTTAGAAATATCCCAAAATATAACAAATAAATATACTCTTTGTTCAAGAAACTCCGTTCTATATCAGTGGTTAATAGGCTGAGGTTGTCAAATGTACTTTTGGCTTTCCGGAATCCAAACTGCATCGTTGAAAGGACTGCGTCATGTTCCATCCACCATTGAAACCGAAGTTTCAAGATCCTTTCAAAAATCTTAGCGATGCAGAATGCTAGTACTACAGGATGATGGATCGTTGGGATCCTTCGCTGGTTTCAATACTGGAACAATTATTTGATTAGTCCAATCTGTTGGAAAGTCACTTTCCTTCCATATGTCGTTGAAGAGCTGAAGAAGGATCTCTTTGCGGTCCGAGGGAGGTTAGATGTCATCAAGTAACGGACTTGATCATACTCAGGAGCTGAGTTGGATGATGCCTTCAAGACCAATTCTAATTCACGGAATGTGAATGGTGATGTAAGAGGGCACATGAAGGTCTCCGCTGATTAGAAGATGGCGAATGTAATCTTTCGAAGGATGTGGTCGGTGGGGCGATCAAATTCGCTAAGTCTTTAATCCAGTCGCGGAGAGCTAATGCCTGTGGTGGATTCTTCCTCATTTTATTAATTGTTGACCATACCTACGATAGCGGGGTATCATTAGATAATTTTTCACAGCAGGTTTTCCACGCCGATTTCTTCCGATTCTTTAGGAAACGTTTAACTTGGGAGTCTGTGTTCTTTGTACATTACATATTTGTTCCATGTTATTTAACATTTTAGTCGTCTGAAGGCTTGTTTGCGTATTCCACAATGGAAACCGTCGGCTGTACGCTGCTTGTCCACGAGCAACGCAGCCGGTGGGTATAAGCTTTGGATAGCAGTCACACATTGTTTGATGTACATTCGGTTCCTTGCCTTGTGAGACCACCAAGTAAGGCAGCTCGGTGGATAATACGACGACCTGAAATAATTCTAGATTTGCACACCGGCACAAAAGAGACCATGGACCCTTCCATTTATTGGAGACTCTTCCTGTCCGTTGTTGTCCGATATCCCGATTCAGTCAATGTTTACCCGGATGGTTCAAGGGCAGAAGCGAGAGTACGATGTGCATTCGTTGTCGACAATAACAGGTTTCTGTTTCCTCTACCGGAAGCCTGTAGTGTGTACACAGCAGAGCTCTATGCTATCTGTGAAACTCTGCGGAACACGCTGTCCGATGAGCGCCAGCACTTTCTGCTGTGTACCGACTCCTTGAGCTCGCTACAATCTATTGATTTTATATGTTTTACTCGGCACCCGTTGGTGCAGCGGATCCAGGACCTGTTGGTCGGATGTTGAGATGCTAGCACGAAAATCACGTTTATGTGGCTCCCAAGTTACATGGGTGTAGAGAGAAATTAATTAGCTGATCAGGCTGCCAAGGAGGCTGTTACATTCCCCCCATTGCCTTACAAGGTTCCAGCCAGGGAAATTCGTTCTCAGTTGAGACATTTGGTTATATTTCATTGGGAGGCCACCCGTCTCCCAAATACGCTGAGAGCTATAAAAGGAACTACGAAGGTATGGAAGACTTCCCTTCGGGCTTCTCGGAAGGAAGCAGTGGTATTATGTCGTCTTGGGATCCGTCATGGCATAGCAACGCACTCCTGCTTACTGAAGGGCGAAGGCGTTGCGGTGTATTCTTGCGGACGTGGTACACATCCTTACGGTGTGCACGGACCTGGCCGATCTGCGCCGTAGTCTAAAACTTCCAAATTTCATCTCCCTCATCCTACGAGATGACGAGCAGTCAGCAGATCTCGTCATACGTTTTATGAGGGATAGTGGCCAGTTTTATTGTGTATAAAGGTATATTTTCTATTTTATTGTTAACTATGCTATTATTCCATTAACTCGATTTAATTTTTGTTTGTGAATTTTAATGTTTAAAAAAATTTCTAACCTGAATTATATATATCACTTTACTTCAAGGCTTCCATTGTAATTATTTTCTATCATTTTATCAGAAAATAAGGCATTGCGAATTACAGTAGATCCACTGATTATTTTAATCGCATAATCATTTCTTAATCATCATTTGTTTTAAATTCTAGCCAGTGGACATATTTTGTAATTTTAATTATCATGTCATTTCGTTCTACGCAGATGATAGGCTCTTTCAAACATCAAGCATCAATCATCATCATCTTAGGTCATAGTTTTGTGAGCCTCTTCACCACATGCATTTTCGGTACTAGTTTTGCGTTTTACAAGATCACGAGTTGAGTTGTTATTTCTACTTCTTCAGCGTTCCTTATTTCGCTCCATGAAATGACTTAACTACTTATTTTACTCATTTTGAGCAATTATTACAATGATTTAACTTACAGGACCACGAACCTACTACGCTGGCGTAGCAGGGGGAGAGGTGATACTCCCACGTGGCGCCTCCCAGGTGGCGGATAGGGGGGTCCTAACCGGCTTGCCGGCGGACTTGAGGAAAATAAAATACCTCTCGCGGACCAAACACACTACCCCCTGCGGGTGGGGAATGCACATGTAGTATACACCCGCGGTATCCCCTGCTTGTCGTAAGATGCGACTAAAGGGGGCGACCAAGGAATGATTGAATTGGAACCATGAAACTGCTTTTGATTCGTGCCATCACGCGGGGAACACCATGGTTTGCCTGTACTTGCGAGTTGTGAGACTATATTCGGTACGAAATGGGTTTGTGATTAGCAGCAGAGAGTTGGTTCCCCTGTGGGTTTCCAGTATCCGTGCTTCGTACCCATGTGAGCAACACCGCGGGTCTGGGCGTAGCCTGTGAGTTGTACCACTATATGAGCGACACCGTGGGTCTGCGTTGCCTGTGATTATTATCCACTATGTGAGGAACACCACGGGGCCCGTGGGACCGGCATCCGTGCCTAGTACACCTAGGTGAGGAAACTCATCGGTTTGCGTTGACTATGAGTGGCGCCATTGTGTGAGAGACACCATAGGTCTGCGTTACCTGTACGCAGTACAATACTTGTGAGTAGTACCATCTTGTGTGGAACACCGTGAGTCTTCACTACTTTTGATTAGTACCCCAACATGACAAATACAATGGTTCTACTTTATTCGCGACATATACCATTCTGAGGGGCCTTATACCTTGAGTTTGGACCCCTTTAGACATCAAGCATCATTGTGCTTTATGAGTGGTCCCTTGGTCCGTAATACTATTATTTGCGATCCTATTTTTTGAGTCTGACCCACTGTTCTTTTTTGGGTTCTGGTCCATCCATCCATTCATTATTCATGACATTTTTTATTTTATTTTGGTTAGTGGATGAAATTGGATTTTTGTTATTTCATTTCGTACCATTAGGGACCGATTACCTCGATGTTAGGCCCCTTTAAACAACAAGCATCATCATCTAACTTATAGGGGATTAATTCAAAACTCCTTTGAACACATGAATGTTGCAGAGTGGATATAGAACTGATAGTCTGACATTGGAAACAATCGAAAAGTGATCTCAACTTCCTGTTCCTGACTAGTTACCAACCTATGAAGCCTATGAGACATGTAAGCATGGTACCAACCTGCGAGAATAAAAGATGAAAAGTAAATTCGTGAAAACAGTACCATCTGCTGGGATATTTATAGCATATGTTCCTGTCAGTAAATCGTTGTCATTTTTCCAAAAACACTTACGGAACTGCGTACCGTTGTCGTCCGACGAAAAAAGTAATTCTTATGTTCTGGGGTTTCCGTGTATCACAGAGCTATAAAACGCGCCTGGGGTGAATGCGTGGACAAGGAATTAACTAGAGCAGAATTTAACACAACACATTTTGAAATTTTAACTTCTTTCCTTTTCTTTCTGAGTTTAAAATTGGAGAAATAGAAAATATGAATGAATGACAACCATATAATGAGCTCGTTAGCTCTAACAGTATAGTGGACTTTGAAGTCTGAATATCAGGTACAAAACTTGAGAGAATTGCAAATGTTAATTTACACAGAAAAAAGCTGAATTGCTCATGGCAGGTACACAATTTACAAGAGCACGATTTGCTCCTATCATTTACACTAGAGGGAAGTATCAGCTCCAAATAGAGTCCAGTCTCGCAGAGGCATCAATTTCACATGGTGCACATAAATTCCACCTGACGACCTATTTGTTGTCCTCCATTGCAATATTTACATACAGTTGTCCCGACGTGGCCTTATCTATTGCTCAACAGTTATACAATTTACTGTTCTCAAAGGGAAGTAGCCAGAAACACTTACCTGAATAAATAGGAGCGTACTAAGTGGCCTTAATAACAAAAGAAAATGGTTGGTTCTAACCGGCCATAAACAAAAAGCAAGGAGGCGAAACACCTGCTCTCCTTCTAGAAATATTTAAAATCATATGTGGGCTTATAGCCGAAAGATACGGAGGCTCACCCTCTACTACACCGGGGTGACTAAATGAGAAAAGTTAATACCAAGTAAATATTAAGAAATCAAGAGGTTTAGAAACTTAAGTCACTCCATGCCATGTTGATTCGGAACCAACAGAGGGTAATCACTCTTGGTTCCCATACATTACATATTTCCCAATAGGGAATAGAACAGAGTCCTCAGACTTGCCGAAAATTCTACATTTAATAATAATTGTACCGGGCGGTACACCTCTACGCGACGCAAGTTCAAATCTTGCGCCAATTGAAACTTCTCTACTGGAGAAACCCGGAACTTTACCACTGAACTAACTCTACTAGTTATCAGAAGAGGTCACTGAGTGTTTTTGATTTGTTTTTGTTTTTCATTGATCAAGAAGTGTGAACATTCTCTAACAGATGTCTCTACCAAAAATAACTATAGTAATACACTCTGGCGCAATGGAATGAACTCTCTTGAAGACATTTTGTATTCTTAAGTTTTGTCTTTACTAAATTTTGTTCTTTTATTTTTGGGGTTGGCAATATCAATCTTTCTGTCCGCCAGTTTTGAACTCAGCCAATCCCGAATTTCTTTAATTAATTTCTGACCAATAGTGTCTTTCTTCTTCGATGTCGATGTATAACTTTTAGCGACCCAATAAAATTGAGGGGGGGGGGGGTGTCTACTCATTCCTGAAAGGTCTCGAATTTTCCACGAGGGTATAAAAACTGCTGATTTTCTTGTCTCGGGGCCACTTCAGTAACATCTAACTTAGTGTGTGGTTATGTAGCAGGGGGCGGGAAGCGCCTCTTTCTTCAAGCAGCAGTTCTTCTACAAGGTAATGGCCTTTTAACATCTTTATTTCTTGTTAGCTCAGCAGCCTAACTTTCGGGGTAGGTTCGAAACCTTTAATATGTAACCCATCTTTTTAAAATGTAAATTCCTTTTCAGTCTATGTAAAAACTACAAATATCATTAACTGTAAAGCGGGGATAGAGAGTGCTTTACCCTCTCGAACTCCCCTTCATTTGGAAATTGAGGTGACTACGTTTTCATAACCGTTTCTTCTCTTCCTTAATGTATTAAAGTTCTCATACGGGTCACCTCCCTAGCTTGGGCTTAGCCCCTATGTACCGGCCTAAAGCCACTTAGGTTTTAAAAGTGTATTTAGGAGTGCAAGTTCACGCCTCCAGTCCTTTCTGTACTTTGGGCCAATAACTTAACCTGATGTTTTGTTTTCTTCTCGAGAAGGCCTGTAGATTGGGTATGAGGTACCTCTGTACTATTATATGTGTGCCTTGAGGGCAGTTAGTGGAAAGTCAGTTTATGGCCTCTTAAATAGGTTTGAAAATTTTGAGAGCGGGTCAGCTCTTTCTTGTGTGTGAAAGGTGTCTCTGGGAGGATTGAGTTAAAAGTTGGGAGCAAGTGCTGTATGCATCTAGGGGTTTTCTACCCGTTAGCAATTGTGGTTGTGAGCTTTGAGCTCAGAAATTATACTTGGGGCTCGAAGCCCAAATCTTGTAATGAACTGTAGTTTATAATTTCTTAATTTGTTGATCTGCTACTTGGTACCTGTTATACTCTGTTATTTGTTGATTTCGAAAAGAAAATATAACCTTTGTTAAAGTTTTAAATTAACTTTAATTTTGTAGTTGAGACCTATTCCAGCCCGCACCTTCTTTCACCTCTGCTTTCCACGGATAACTCCGTAACAATAATAATAATAATAATAATAATAATAATAATAATAATAATAATAATAATAATAATAATAATGTTATTTGTTTTACGTCCCACTAACTACTCTTTTATGGTATTCGGAGACGCCGAGGTGCCGGAATTTATTCCCGCAGGCCACGAACCTGCTACGCAGGCGTAGCAGGGGGAGAGGTGATACTCCCACGTGGCGCGTCCCAGGTGGCGGATAGGGGGGGTCCTAACCGGCTTGCCGGCGGACTTGAGGGAAATAAAATACCTCTCGCGGACCAAACACACACCCCCTGTGGGTGGGGGAGGCTGACGAATAATACACCCACGGTATCCCCTGCCTGTCGTGAGAGGCGACTAAAAGGGGCGACCAAGGGTTGATTGTATTAGAACCATGAAATTACTTGTGATTAGTACCACCACGCGGAGAACACCAAGGGTTGCTTTTACTTGTGCGTAGTACCACTACATTAGGTACGAAATTGGTTTGTGATCAGTAGCACACAGGAGCACCGCGCGGTCGGCTTTTGCAGTACCTGTGATTAGTACCACCATATGAGCAGGACCATGGGATGATAGCTACCATGGTTCTGCCTTGCCTATGATTAGTACCCACTATATGAGGAACACCACGGGATAGGGAGAGGTCCCTGTGGTTAGTACTCCTATGTGATGAACACCATAGGTTTGCGTTGCCTGTAAATGGCGCCGCAAAGTGAGTAAAGCATAGGTCTGTATTATGTCGAATTTCATAACCTCTGAGTAGTACAATAATGTGTGGAATGCCGCAAGTCTCTGCTACTTTTGATTAGTACCGCACCAGAACAAATACCGCGGTTCTATTTTGATAGCGATCAGTACCATTATGAGGGGCGTATAACTGCGATTTAGGACCCCCTTTTGACTGCACGCATAATCGATTCCGTGTTATGCTATAGCAGTAGTCCCTTGGTCAGTAATACGATATTGTCACGTCTGTTTATGTGAATGTGAGACATTGCGGGTCGCAACCACTGATTGTTTTAAATTCATGTCCATCCATTCATTCTTCGTTCTCACGTTTTTGAATTCTGGTCAGTGGAGAATTTTAGATTTTTCCACGAACCTACTACGGTGGCGTAGTAGGGGGAGAGGTGATACTCCCACGTGGCGCGTCCCAGGTGGCGGATAGGGGGGTCCTAACCGGCTTGCCGGCGGACTTGAGGGAAATAAAATACCTCTCGCGGACCAAACACACTACCCCCTGCGGGTGGGGGACGCACATGTAGAAAACACCCGCGGTATCCCCTGCCTGTCGTAAGAGGCGACAAAAAGGGGCGACCTTGGCGTGGACATGGATTGCGGTTTGGAATAATATGATGGACCTCCTGTGGATGGGAGAGGCTGAATACATCCATAGGTAATCCCTGCCTGTCGTAGAAGGCGACTTAAAGGGTCATGTGGCCATGGTCCCCTCTTTATTTTTTATTATTTTTCCGAGGGTCAGATGTAGACCATTCAAAATTTGATGTGCGTGCTGCCCGGCGATGGAGCTCCTATGTGTGCGACTACGCTCGAAAGCCCGTGCCAGCAACCACCCAGGACGCGGCGGGTGGGAGTATCATGTACCCGGGCAGTGGTATCCGCCTGACAACGCAGGTCCCCGCACAGCCGAATGCCAGAAGGACATATTATTATTAATTATTTTTATTTATTTTTTATATTGTTAGTGCTCTGTACACGCTATGGGGTACATGCTATTGCGGGTGACCGGAGGAAGGGAGTCCTAGTGCTCATTGCCTCAGTCATCCCGTATTAGGCATCGTTCAACATCGGACCCCGGGCAATACCTGCTACGACCAGGTGGGTATTGCCTTGGCTGCTTGGTTCGGCTACAGAGACCCCTGACCGGAGTGGGTGGCATTCGGGGAGGATGCTATCGGGCATGGCTTCCAAACGAAGTCGGCTCTCACAAGGTGGTCGCCCACCTAAGTCTTTAACTTTTGCTTCCCTGAGAGGTTCAACTCCCTGGGAACATGCGCAGCGTGAAGGAATGGGATCCAGCTTCCCTAGGTTTCTGGTCGCTACCAGAACCGATGGGCAGGATTTTAAGCTGGTGAAGTCGATCCTGTTTAGTAGACACATCGAAGGCGTCTATGGCGAACTGGAGGAACTGAAGAAAATGCGCAACGGTAGTTTGCTTCTAAAGACTCGTACAGCACTGCAAGCTGATCAGTTGCTTAAGTGCGAGCACTTTGGCGAAATCCCCGTCAAAGTGGAGGAGCATAAGTCCTTGAACCTGGTTCGCGGACCACGAACCTACTACGGTGGCGTAGTAGGGGGAGAGGTGATACTCCCACGTGGCGCGTCCCAGGTGGCGGATAGGGGGGTCCTAACCGGTTTGCCGGCGGACTTGAGGGAAATAAAATACCTCTCGCGGACCAAACACACTACCCCCTGCGGGTGGGGGACGCACATGTAGAATACACCCGCGGTATCCCCTGCCTGTCGTAAGAGGCGACAAAAAGGGGCGACCTTGGCGTGGACATGGATTGCGGTTTGGAATAATGTGATGGACCTCCTGTGGATGGGAGAGGCTGAATACATCCATAGGTAATCCCTGCCTGTCGTAGAAGGCGACTTAAAGGGTCATGTGGCCATGGTCCCCTCTTTATTTTTTATTATTTTTCCGAGGGTCAGATGTAGACCATTCAAAATTTGATGTGCGTGCTGCCCGGCGATGGAGCTCCTATGTGTGCGACTACGCTCGAAAGCCCGTGCCAGCAACCACCCAGGACGCAGCGGGTGGGAGTATCATGTACCCGGGCAGTGGTATCCGCCTGACAACGCAGGTCCCCGCACAGCCGAATGCCAGAAGGACATATTATTATTAATTATTTTTATTTATTTTTCCTATTGTTAGTGCTCTGTACACGCTATGGGGTACATGCTATTGCGGGTGACTGGAGGAAGGGAGTCCTAGTGCTCATTGCCTCGGTCATCCCGTATTAGGCATCGTTCAACATCGGACCCCGGGCAATACCTGCTACGACCAGGTGGGTATTGCCTTGGCTGCTTGGTTCGGCTACAGAGACCCCTGATCGGAGTGGGTGGCATTCGGGGAGGATGCTATCGGGCATGGCTTCCAAACGAAGTCGGCTCTCACAAGGTGGTCGCCCACCTAAGTCTTTAACTTTTGCTTCCCTGAGAGGTTCAACTCCCTGGGAACATGCGCAGCGTGAAGGAATGGGATCCAGCTTCCCTAGGTTTCTGGTCGCTACCAGAACCGATGGGCAGGATTTTAAGCTGGTGAAGTCGATCCTGTTTAGTAGACACATCGAAGGCGTCTATGGCGAACTGGAGGAACTGAAGAAAATGCGCAACGGTAGTTTGCTTCTAAAGACTCGTACAGCACTGCAAGCTGATCAGTTGCTTAAGTGCGAGCACTTTGGCGAAATCCCCGTCAAAGTGGAGGAGCATAAGTCCTTGAACCTGGTTCGCGGAGTCATCTTTCACCGCGACCTTATTTTGAACACTGACGACGAGTTGATGGAAGACATGAAGAACCGTGGCGTGACACACGTCCGGCGCATTACGCGCAAGGTCAACGGTGAAGACGTTGCCACTGGTGCCTTCATTGTCTCTTTCAAGTTGTCAGTGTTACCAGAGAAAGTCAAGGTAACAACTTATCGTTGCGATGTGAGGCCGTACATCCCGCCTCCTATGCGATGCTATCAATGCCAGCGATTCGGACATATGGTATCTCGCTGTTCGAATCAGGCTGTATGTGGTACATGTGGACGAGTAGCTCACGGCGCGGAGGAGTGCACAACTCCATACAAGTGCACTAACTGCTCCGGTTTTCATTCTCCTCGGGATCGGAATTGTCCGACATACCTGAGTGAGAAGAAGATCCAGGAGATCAAGACCCTGGATGGTCTTTCCTACCAGGAAGCGCGCCGTAAGTTTCATTCTATGAATACACCTGCCCGTACACTCGACTATAGCTTGATAGCTCAGAGTCTTCCAGGTTCGTCATTTACGACCAAGACACCTGTCCAGACCGCTGCGCCCAAGGCGACTGTTGCTGCTCCCAGCAACGTCGCGAATAGTCAAAGCTCGAAGGGGGGGACCACCCCACCTTCGACCAACCAGAAGTCTGTGCCGGCTGGCAGTTCCCAGCCGGCACAGCAAGGGGGGAAGACTAAGTCTCCCCCCCCTAGGAGGTCGACGAAAGTCGTGCCCCAGCCGGCGGAGGCGGCATCGTCGACCAGGGCTGGGAAACCATCTCCCAGCCCGTCTAAACTCGAAAAAAAGAAGGGGAAGAAGAGCGCCCGTCCTGAGCGCTCTCGGACTTCCCCTGCGAAGGAGAAGTCATGCCCCCCATCTGGGGGATATGAGTCTGCGCCAGGAGGCACTCCTGCTCCCAAACCGGCGCGCTCTCCTCGTAGGGGACCCCCTCGCGCCCGAAAAGCGTCGAAGTTCTGGGCGACACCCCTGCCATCTTTCGATGACGGAATGGATGTCGCACTGTCCTCTACATCTACGGATGTAGAACTAGATAGTGTTTAGGCTTACGAGCATTTTTTCGCTCATAACCTAACACTCCTTTTATAGTCCACACTATGGCACTGTTACAGTGGAATTGTAACGGTTATGACAGGCATCTTGCTGAGTTACGTCAGCTTATTAGTGAGTACGCAGCGAGTATAGTCTGTCTTCAGGAGACCAATTTCAGACCTGGTCATCATACGGTCTTGAGGCATTTCAAACTATACTCGACAGAACGATACTATGCTCACCGGGCTTCCGAAGGCGTTGGCATTTTTGTACGTTCTGATAGCTACAGCGAAGAGGTTCCATTACGAACCCCTCTAGAGGCTGTAGCTGTTCGCGTCTCGCTGCCTGTCATAGCAACAGTGTGTAATGTTTATCTTCCACCCGGCCAGCATCTGAACATCAATGATGTCGCTGATCTTATAGATCAGCTTCCACCACCCTTCCTCTTATTGGGCGATTTTAACGCCCATCACCCCATATGGGGCTCTGAGACGCCTTGTCCCCGAGGAAGAGAGTTGGAAACACTTATAACAGATCTGGATTTATGTATTTTGAACACAGGGGAACCAACTCACTTTAGTGTACGTTACGGCACATACTCTCGCATAGACGTAAGTCTATGCAGCCGAACGTTGGTTCCACTGTTTCGGTGGAATGCACACGATGATCTCTGTGACAGTGACCATTTTCCCATTATTCTTACTTTGTTGAAACATAAACCCGTCGAGGCTCCCCCTCGATGGATTCTTAAACATGCTGATTGGCCAAAGTACACATCACTAGCTGTCTTTCACGATGATGTCAGGCGGACCGTCGGCGAGGAAATAACTTACGTCACCCAAGTTATTCTTGCTGCTGCTGAGGAGTCCATTCCGTTTTTCTCGGGGGCTCCTCGCCGAAAACTCGTTCCTTGGTGGAACGATGAAATAGCAGCAGCCATCAAAGAACGCCGTCGCGCTCATAAACGTTACCGTCGACAGCCTACTGTGGCCAACTTGGTAACATTTAAGAAACTCCGCGCTAAGGCGCGAGTTCTTATTCGACAAAGTAAGAAGGCTTCATGGGAGAGATATGTGTCGTCCATGACGTCACATACTCCATCATCTCAAGTGTGGACGAAACTTCGACGAATTTCGGGTATTCAAGGATCATCTGCTGTACCGGGAATTTCCATTGCAGGCAGTGTCGCCACTGATCCCCTCGCGATTGCTAATCATCTCGCTAGTCATTTCGCGGATGTCTCTGGCTCCGGGAATTACAATCCTGATTTCCTCATTCTGAAGCGTGAGGCAGAACGTCATCACCTTAGTTTTGCCACCCAAGCTTCAGAGGACTACAACGTGCCCTTTACGGAGTGGGAACTCCGCAGCGCCTTAGCGCTTTGCAAGGACACGTCTCCTGGACCGGACAACATCCATAACCAGATGTTGAAACACCTTAGTGATGATAGTTTACTATATCTCCTTCGTGTGTTCAACCGAATCTGGACAGAGGGTGATTTTCCGTCTCAGTGGCGAGAGGGCATAGTCATCCCTGTCCTCAAGCCTGACAAAGATCCTAAGTATGCAGGAAGTTACAGACCGATTTGTCTTACAAATTGCCTGTGTAAGCTATTTGAGAGGATGGTAAATCGCAGACTCGTGTGGTGTCTGGAGAAACAAGGACTTTTGTCCGAGTACCAATGTGGATTTCGAGCCGCTCGATCCACTACAGACCACTTGGTACGCCTGGAGAGCTCTATCCAGGATGCATTTCTCCGCAAACAGCACTTGGTAGCTGTCTTCTTTGACATGGAGAAGGCCTACGACACCACCTGGCGATATGGCATCCTTTCAGTCCTGCATCAATGGAGATTCCGAGGTAACTTGCCGGTATTTATTGCGAACTTTTTGTCCCTCCGTCTATTCCGTGTCCGAGTAGGGAGGACATATTCGCAATACCACGTTCAAGAAAACGGAGTCCCACAGGGATCGGTTCTTAGTGTCACTCTGTTCGCGATTGCCATAAACGGTATTGTCGCTGCTGCTGGTCCAGCCGTAATACCGTCCCTATATGTGGATGATTTTGCTCTGCACTATAGCTCGTGCAGTATGGCAGTCGCAGAGCGACAGTTACAGCAAGCTATTAGGAGGGTGGAGAAGTGGACCTTAGAACATGGCTTTCGGTTTTCTGCCGCAAAGACCTCCGTTGTCCACTTTTGTCGTCAACGTACTCTTCACCCTCATCCTGAGCTTTATCTAGGAAATGTCGTTCTTCCAGTTGTTGACACCTACCGATTTCTTGGGCTCCTTTTTGACAGTAAATTATCGTGGGAGCCACACGTGCGGGAGCTAAAAGTGCAATGCACCAAGAGGCTTAACCTCTTGAAGTTTCTTAGCAGCACTAATTGGGGAGCTGACCGCGTGGTGCTCCTGCGATTCTATCGGGCACACATTTTATCCCGGTTAGACTACGGCAGTGCAGCATATGGCTCCGCAAGACCAAGCGTTCTTGCGAAGCTGAACAGTATCCACCACAGCGGAGTTAGGTTGGCGACGGGAGCTTTTCGTACTAGCCCCATCGCTAGCCTGCTCGCTGAGTCTGGTGTGCTGCCTCTACACCTGAGGCGCCAGCAACTACTACTTACATATGCTGCAAATTTGCGACAGATGCCACTTCATCCGAGCTATCCCTGCGTGTTCAACAATGGCAACCGCCTGTTGTACGTTGCTCATCCACGTGCGACGCGGCCGGTTGGGATACGCTTGGATAGCAGTTATGAATTGTTTGACGTACCTTCGATTCCTTGCCTTGTCAGACAACCAAGTGGGGTACCTCCGTGGGTTGTGCGACGACCTGAAATCATCCTGGACTTGCACACTGGCCCGAAAGGAGACACGGACCCTTCGATTTATCGGAGGATCTATCTGTCCGTTCTTGGCCGCTATCCAGGTTCAGTCGTCGTTTACACGGATGGTTCACGGACAGATACGAAGGTGGGCTGTGCGTTCGTTGTCGACAATGATCGGTTTCTTTTTGCTCTCCCGGATACCTGTAGTGTGTACACGGCAGAGCTCTATGCTATCTGTGAGGCTCTGCGGTACGCATTAGACAATGAGCGCCGACACTTTCTTGTGTGTACTGACTCCTTGAGTTCGCTTCAGTCTATTGATACCTGTTTCCCTCGACACCCTCTGGTGCAGCGGATCCAAGACCTGCTGGCCGGGTGTTCGGATGCCGGCACCAGAATTACGTTTGTGTGGCTCCCCAGCCACATGGGCATAGAGGGAAACGAGTTAGCAGATCAGGCTGCCAAGGAGGCAGTTACACTGCCCCCGTTGCCTTTCAAGGTTCCAGCAAGTGATATTCGCTCTCAGCTGAGACATCTGGTTATGTCTCATTGGGAGATGGAGTGGCAGGCCATCCCACTTCCCAATAAGCTGAGAGCGATAAAAGGAACAACGAAGGTATGGAGGACTTCCCTGCGGGCTTCGCGGAGGGAAGCCGTGGTATTATGTCGCCTTCGGATCGGCCACGGTATCTTGAAGCACTCCCATCTACTGAAAGGAGAACCCCCTCCGGTGTGTACCTGCGGCGACCATCTTACCGTGGTACACATCCTTATACGGAGTGCGTGGACCTGGTAGATCTGCGCCGTAGTATTCACCTTCCGAGTACTATCTCCCTTATCTTGCGCGATGACGAGCAGTCAGCAGACCTCGTCATCCGCTTTATGAGGGATAGCGGTCTGTTTTATCGTGTGTGATGTTGTCCTTTGTCCTAGTGTTGTTTATGTCAGTTGCGCTTTTATTTCATTGACTTCATTTTATTTTGTGTTGCGCATTTTAATGTGTTATTTGAACGTCTAACGTAAATTATGTGTTAATATCTGTATTACTGGGCAATGCCTTATTCCTTCAATTTCCTGTCCTTTCTCTTATTTTAATAGAACATAAGGCATTGCGTATTAGATCCACTGACTGTTTTAATCTCACCCTCATTTTTCTTCATTACCATTCTTTTTTAACTCTAGTCAGTGGATACTTTTTAAAATTTTAACTTCATGTCTCATGTCATTCATTTCGTTCCATTAGGGGCCGATGACCTTCGATGTTAGGCCCCTTAAAACAACAAGCATCATCAGCATCATCATCTGGTTCGCGGAGTCATCTTTCACCGCGACCTTATTTTGAACACTGACGACGAGTTAATGGAAGACATGAGGAACCGTGGCGTGACACACGTCCGGCGCATTACGCGCAAGGTCAACGGTGAAGACGTTGCCACTGGTGCCTTCATTGTCTCTTTCAAGTTGTCAGTGTTACCAGAGAAAGTCAAGGTAACAACTTATCGTTGCGATGTGAGGCCGTACATCCCGCCTCCTATGCGATGCTATCAATGCCAGCGATTCGGACATATGGTATGTCGCTGTTCGAATCAGGCTGTATGTGGTACATGTGGACGAGTAGCTCACGGCGCGGAGGAGTGCACAACTCCATACAAGTGCACTAACTGCTCCGGTTTTCATTCTCCTCGGGATCGGAATTGTCCGACATACCTGAGTGAGAAGAAGATCCAGGAGATCAAGACCCTGGATGGTCTTTCCTACCAGGAAGCGCGCCGTAAGTTTCATTCTATGAATACACCTGCCCGTACACTCGACTATAGCTTGATAGCTCAGAGTCTTCCAGGTTCGTCATTTACGACCAAGACACCTGTCCAGACCGCTGCGCCCAAGGCGACTGTTGCTGCTCCCAGCAACGTCGCGAATAGTCAAAGCTCGAAGGGGGGGACCACCCCACCTTCGACCAACCAGAAGTCTGTGCCGGCTGGCAGTTCCCAGCCGGCACAGCAAGGGGGGAAGACTAAGTCTCCCCCCCCTAGGAGGTCGACGAAAGTCGTGCCCCAGCCGGCGGAGGCGGCATCGTCGACCAGGGCTGGGAAACCATCTCCCAGCCCGTCTAAACTCGAAAAAATGAAGGGGAAGAAGAGCGCCCGTCCTGAGCGCTCTCGGACTTCCCCTGCGAAGGAGAAGTCATGCCCCCCATCTGGGGGATATGAGTCTGCGCCAGGAGGCACTCCTGCTCCAAAACCGGCGCGCTCTCCTCGTAGGGGACCCCCTCGCGCCCGAAAAGCGTCGAAGTTCTGGGCGACACCCCTGCCATCTTTCGATGACGGAATGGATGTCGCACTGTCCTCTACATCTACGGATGTAGAACTAGATAGTGTTTAGGTTTACGAGCATTTTTTCGCTCATAACCTAACACTCCTTTTAATAGTCCACACTATGGCACTGTTACAGTGGAATTGTAACGGTTATGACAGGCATCTTGCTGAGTTACGTCAGCTTGTTAGTGAGTACGCAGCGAGTATAGTCTGTCTTCAGGAGACCAATTTCAGACCTGGTCATCATACGGTCTTGAGGCATTTCAAACTATACTCGACAGAACGATACTATGCTCACCGGGCTTCCGGAGGCGTTGGCATTTTTGTAAGTTCTGATAGCTACAGCGAAGAGGTTCCATTAAGAACCCCTCTTGAGGCTGTAGCTGTTCGCGTCTCGCTGCCTGTCATAGCAACAGTGTGTAATGTTTATCTTCCACCTGGCCAGCATCTGAACATCAATGATGTCGCTGATCTTATAGATCAGCTTCCACCACCCTTCCTCTTATTGGGCGATTTTAACGCCCTTCACCCCATATGGGGCTCTGAAACACCTTGCCCCCGAGGAAGAGAGCTGGGAACACTTCTAACAGATCTGGATTTATGTATTTTGAACACAGGGGAACCAACTCACTTTAGTGTACGTTACGGCACATACTCTCGCATAGACGTAAGTCTATGCAGCCGTACGTTGGTTCCACTGTTTCGGTGGAATGCACACGATGATCTCTGTGACAGTGACCATTTTCCCATCATTCTTACTTTGTTGAAACATAAACCCGTCGAGGCTCCCCCTCGATGGATTCTTAAACATGCTGATTGGCCAAAGTACACATCACTAGCTGTCTTTACCGATGATGTCAGGCGGACCGTCGGCGAGGAAATAACTTACGTCACCCAAGTTATTCTTGCTGCTGCTGAGGAGTCCATTCCGTTTTTCTCGGGGGCTCCTCGCCGAAAACTCGTTCCTTGGTGGAGCGATGAAATAGCAGCAGCCATCAAAGAACGCCGTCGCGCTCATAAACGTTACCGTCGACAGCCTACTGTGGCCAACTTGGTAACATTTAAGAAACTCCGCGCTAAGGCGCGAGTTCTTATTCGACAAAGTAAGAAGGCTTCATGGGAGAGATATGTGTCGTCCATGACGTCGCATACTCCATCATCTCAAGTGTGGACGAAACTTCGACGACTTTCGGGTATTCAAGGATCATCTGCTGTACCGGGAATTTCCATTGCAGGCAGTGTCGCCACTGATCCCCTCGCGATTGCTAATCATCTCGCTAGTCATTTCGCGGATGTCTCTGGCTCCGGGAATTACAATCCTGATTTCCTCCCTCTGAAGCGGGAGGCAGAACGTCATCACCTTAGTTTTGCCACCCAAGCTTCAGAGGACTACAACGTGCCCTTTACGGAGTGGGAACTCCGCAGCGCATTAGCGCTTTGCAAGGACACGTCTCCTGGACCGGACAACATCCATAACCAGATGTTGAAACACCTTTTGATGATAGTTTACTATATCTCCTTCGTGTGTTCAACCGAATCTGGACAGAGGGTGATTTTCCGTCTCAGTGGCGAGAGGGCATAGTCATCCCTGTCCTCAAGCCTGACAAAGATCCTAAGTATGCAGGAAGTTACAGACCGATTTGTCTTACAAATTGCCTGTGTAAGCTCTTTGAGAGGATGGTAAATCGCAGACTCGTGTGGTGTCTGGAGAAACAAGGACTCTTGTCCAAGTACCAATGTGGATTTCGAGCCGCTCGATCCACTACAGACCACTTGGTACGCCTGGAGAGCTCTATCCAGGATGCGTTTCTCCGCAAACAGCACTTGGTAGCTGTCTTCTTTGACTTGGAGAAGGCCTACGACACCACCTGGCGATATGGCATCCTTTCAGTCCTGCATCAATGGAGATTCCGAGGTAACTTGCCGGTATTTATTGCGAATTTTTTGTCCCTCCGTCTATTCCGTGTCCGAGTAGGGAGGACATATTCGCAATACCACGTTCAAGAAAATGGAGTACCACAGGGATCGGTTCTTAGTGTCACTCTGTTCGCGATTGCCATAAACGGTATTGTCGCGGCTGCTGGTCCAGCCGTCATACCGTCCCTATATGTGGATGATTTTGCTCTGCACTATAGCTCGTGCAGTATGGCAGTCGCAGAGCGACAGTTACAGCAAGCTATTAGGAGGGTGGAGAAGTGGACCTTAGAACATGGCTTTCGGTTTTCTGCCGCAAAGACCTCCGTTGTCCACTTTTGTCGTCAACGTACACTTCACCCTCATCCTGAGCTTTATCTAGGTAATGTCGTTCTTCCAGTTGTTGACACCTACCGATTTCTTGGGCTCCTTTTTGACAGTAAATTATCGTGGGAGCCACACGTGCGGCAGTTAAAAGTGCAATGCACTAGGAAGCTTAATATCCTTAAGTTTCTTAGCAGCACTTCTTGGGGGGCTGACCGCGCGGTGCTCCTGCGATTCTATCGGGCACACATTTTATCCCGGTTAGACTACGGCAGTGCAGCATATGGCTCCGCAAGACCAAGCGTTCTTGCGAAGCTGAACAGTATCCACCACAGCGGGGTTAGGTTGGCGACGGGAGCTTTTCGTACAAGCCCCATCGCTAGCCTGCTCGCTGAGTCTGGTGTGCCGCCTTTACACCTGAGGCGCCAGCAACTTCTACTTACATATGCTGCAAATTTGCGACAGATGCCACTTCATCCCAGCTATCCTTGCGTGTTCAACAATGGCAACCGTTTGCTGTACGCTGCTCGTCCTCGAGCGACGCGGCCGGTTGGGATACGCTTGGATAACATTTCCGAATTGTTTGACGTACCTTCGGTTCCTTGCCTTGTCAGACAACCAAGTGGGGTACCTCCGTGGGTCGTACGACGACCTGAAGTAATCCTGGATCTGCACACTGGTCCAAAGGAAAACACGGACCCTTCGATTTATCGGAGGCTCTTCCTGTCCGTTGTTGGCCGCTATCCAGGTTCAGTCGTCGTCTACACGGATGGTTCAAGGTCAGATACGAAGGTGGGCTGTGCGTTCGTTGTTAACAATGATAGGTTCCTTTTTGCTCTTCCGGCAACCTGTAGTGTGTACACAGCAGAGCTCTATGCTATCTATGAGGCTCTGCGGTACGCACTGTACAATGAGCGCCGACACTTTCTTCTGTGTACCGACTCCTTGAGTTCGCTCCAGTCTATAGATACCTGTTTCCCTCGGCACCCTCTGGTGCAGCTAATCCAGGACCTGCTGGCCGGGTGTTGGGATGCTGGCACCAGAATCACATTTCTGTGGCTCCCAAGCCACATGGGCATAGAGGGAAACGAGTTAGTAGATCAGGCTGCCAAGGAGGCAGTTACACTGCCCACGTTGCCTTTCCAGGTTCCAGTAAGTGATATTCGCTCCCAGCTGAGACATCTTGTTATGTCCCATTGGGAGATGGAGTGGCAGGCCATTCCACTTCCCAATAAGCTGAGAGCGATAAAAGGAACAACGAAGGTATGGAGGACTTCCCTTCGGGCTTCGCGGAGGGAAGCCGTGGTATTATGTCGCCTTCGGATCGGCCACGGTATCTTGACTCACTCGCATCTTTTGAAAGGAGAACCCCCTCCGGTGTGTACCTGCGGCGACCACCTTACCGTGGTGCACATCCTTACGGAGTGTGTGGACCTGGTCGATCTGCGCCGTAGTCTTAACCTTCCGAGTACTATCTCCCTTATCTTGCGTGATGACGAGCAGTCAGCAGACCTCGTCATCCGCTTTATGAGGGATAGTGGACTGTTTTCTCGTGTGTAATGCTGTCCTTTGTCCTAGTGTGTTTTGTGTCACTTTCGCTTTTATCCTATTGACTTAATTTTAGTTTGTTTTGCGTATTTTAATGTGTTATTTTAACGTCTCTCGTAAATTATGTACTACCAGGCAATGCCTTATTCTTTTGTTTTCCTGTAATTTCTCTTATTTTATTAGAAAATAAGGCATTGCGTATTAGATCCACTGATTGTTTTAATCTCACCCTCATTTTTCTCCATCATTTTTTAAACTCTAGTCAGTGGATATGTTTTTAAAATTTTAACATCATTTCTCATGTCGTTTATCACATTCCATTAGGGGCCGATGACCTTCGATGTTAGGCCCCTTTAAACAACAAGCATCATCATCATCATTTTAGATTTTTAATATGTCATTCCATTTCGTCTCATTTCGTACCATTAGGGGCCGATGACCTAGATGTTAGGCCCCTTTAAACAACAATCATCATCATCATATTCCCGCAGGAGTTCTTTTACGTGCCAGTAAATCTACCGACACGAGGCTGACTTTTTTGAGCACCTTCAAATACCACCGGACTGAGCCAGGATCGAACCTGCCAAGTTGGGATCAGAACGCCAGCGCCTTAACCGTCTGACCCACTCAGCCCGGCAATTCTACATTTAAACTACCGAATTAAGACATGCACATTAAATAAAAGAGGTTTAAATTTCCCCCTCAAACTATCCGCAGGATGTTTATGAAAATTTTGCCATTACCTTGAGTCGCTGAGACTTCCTCATGAAGGCCGCGCCCCTGCCTCCTGGTTCACGTCAATACACCCTCCTCACACTGGAGTAATTCAGACAATACAGCCCTAAAGCGCCCACCTTTTATAGTATTTTTAAAGGGAAACTTTCAGAACTCTTTACTGATAGGTTGGATTCCTGTACACATCCCCAATTTTAATTGACTAGAGAAAATATTTACACGTTTCTGATAGATTGATTACTATTGTAGAAGGAATCAGCTGAAGTGTTTACGACTTTGATACTTAAAAAAACCCAATATCAATACCTAAGGTTTACCAACTGCAAAAATAAACATTCCTTTTCAAAATTGTACCGGTTAGTACACCTATACGCCGCACATTTGAATTTTCCGCCTTAAAGTACTCCTCTACTGATGAAACTCTGAACTTTAAAACTGAATTAATTCAGCCGTGTATCAGAAGATGTCACTGTGTTCATTTCGAATTGTTTTTTTTTACTAATAATCAAGAAGTGTGGACATTCTCTCACAGATGTCTCTACCAAAAACTATGATCAGGCACCCTGGTGCGAAGTGAAGGAACTTTTCTTGAAGATATTTTGTATTCATAAGTTTGTTCTTTACTAAATTTCGTTCTTTCATTTGTGGGTTGGCAATATTAATCTTTCTTTCCGCCAGTTTTGAAATTAGCCAATCGTAAATTTCTGTCATTAATTTTCAGCCAATGGCGTCTTTCTTCCCCAATGTTGATGTGTAACTTAAGCTACCCCATAAACGACTGTGGGTGTGTCTTAATCATTCATGAAAGGTCTCGAATCTTCCCCGAGAGTATAAAAACTGCTGATTTTCCTGGCTCTCGGCCACTCATACAACATCTAGCTTAGTGTATGGAAGTATAGCAGGAGGCGGGAAGCGCCTCTTTCATCCGCCAGCAGATCTTCTACAGGGTAATGGCCTTTTAACATCTTTATTTCTTGCTAGCTCAGTAGTTTAGCCCTCGGGGAAGGTCCGAATCCTTTTCAATGTAACCTGCCTTTCGAAACATGTAACTTAGTGCCGGCTTATGTAAAAGTTTCTTATTATTTTACTGTAAATCGGGGGTAGAGAGTGCTTTATCCTCTCGAGCTCCCCTTCATTTTGAGTTGAGGTGATTACGTTTTCATAACCGATTTTCTACTCTTAATGTATTAAAATTTTCTTATACGAGTCACCTCCCTAGTTTGGAAATAGCCCCTGTAACATCGGCCTAGTGCCCCTTAGGTTTTATTTTCATGTAGGAGTGCAAGGAACGCCTCCATTCATCTTGGTATTTTGGGCCATTTAATTAACCTATTACTTTTCTTTTAAGGCCTTGTAGGCTGGGTACGAGATACCCTTGTTTAATTCTTGTAAGTTGTGCCTTGATGGCAATTATGTGTAAAGTCTGGTATTGCCTTTAATAGGCTTGAAGGATTGACAGCGGGTCAGCTCTTTCTGGTATTTTGAAAGGTGCCTCTAGGAGGCTTGACACTACTAGGTGGGAGCAAGTGCTCCATGTAATTAGGGGTTTTCTGCCCTTTGGTAAATTGTGGTTGTGTGCTGAGAGCTCAGGAATTATTGATCTTGGGGCTCGTAGCCCAGATCTTGTAATGATCCCCTAAAACGTGTGTTTTCGCTTGTAAAATTATCATAGTACCTGTGTTTTTTTATGGTTATTTCACCTAGTGAAAGTTTGTTAAATCTTGATGTCTATTGAAAATATAACCTTTATTTAAATTTTAATTAACCTTTCGACCTTGTAGTTAGACCCATTCCAGCCCACACCTTCTTTCACCTCTGCCTTCCACGGATAACTCCGTAACAAAAATAATTAGAGTTCGTCCCGCTAGAGGGAGCAATTAAACCGAAGATAGAGACATCCAACAGTTGAATACCGAAGTACCTTGTAGTACACCAGTTCAACTTTGTTTACATAGATGGCCTTGTAGAAGGCGCGCGGTCTAAGTGGCCGAGGAAGGTATACCTTCGGTACAGTTACTGTATTATTATCATTATTATTGTTATTGTTATTAAGACCAACGATGAAGCGCTTAAAGAAATAAAGACTACGAGGCCTCTTCTGGCAGCAGTAGTGAAGAGGAATACATCGGTATTTGGTTATCTCCGGCACAACCATTTCCTGCAATATATATTTAAGGGCAAGGTACTGGGTAAAAAGGGCAGAGGGAAACAATGCAAGAAGATCCTAGAAGTGGTAGAGGAGATTATGGGAGGCCAAGGTTACACACATATGAAACGGATTGCAGAGAAAAAAATATCATTGTTTGCAGGGACAAGGCGTAGCTTTTAAGGAGATTATTATTATTATTATTATTATTATTATTATTATTATTATTATTATTATTATTATTATTCCGAGGTATCTGTGGAACAGTAGAGGTGACAGAAGGTGCTGGGTGGAATAGGTCTCAACTTACGAAATTAAAGTTAATTTAAAACTTTAACAAAGGTTATATTTTCTTTTCAAGATAAATAAGTAACAGAATATAACAGGTACCAAGTAGCAAATCAACAAATTAAGAAAGTACAATTTTAGTTTATTACAGAATTTGGGCTTCGAGCCCGACACTCACGAACCATGAGCTATAAGCCCAACTTTATCTATATACCAAGTTCAAACAAAGGGGCAGAAAACCCCAATCATGCCAAGGAGCACTGGCTCCTGATTACCATATTAAGCCTCCTCGAGGCACACAGAAACCAAATTTAAGAAAGAGCAAACCCGCTTTCAAGGTTCAAGCCCATCAAAGGCCACAATAAACTATACTTCAAACCGCCCTCAAGGCATACCAAGAACAGGGGTAATAAATACCCAACCTACTGGGCCTATTCAGTAAAGAAGCAGGTTAATTACATGGACCAAAATACCAACTTGACTGGAGGCGTAACTTGCACCCCTAATGCACTTTTAAAACCTACTTGGCACTAGGCCGCATACACAAGGGCTAATCCCATACTAAAGAGGTGACTTGTATAAGAAGACTTTATTACATTAAGAGAGGAAGAAACGGTTGTGAAAACAAAGTCACCTCAGAACAATAGGAGTGGGAGCTCGAGAGGGTTTAGCACTCTCTATCCCAATTTATAGTTAAAGAGACGAAGTTTTACCAAGTGTCTATTACATTTTAAAGATAGGTTACATGAGAAAAGTTTCGAACCTGCCCCGAGGGTTAAACTGCTGAGCTAGCGAGAAATGAAGTTATTAAATGGCCATTACCTTATGGATGAACTGCTGCCCGAAGAAAGAGGCGCTTCCCGCCCCCTGCTACATAATCACACTAGGAGAGATGTTACTGAAGTGGCGAGGAGACCAGAAAATCAGCAGTTTATATATCCTCGCGGAAAATTTGAGACGTTTCATGAATGATTACAACCCGCCCACAAAATTTTATTGGATAACAGCAAAAACTAATACACCAGACGAAGAAGAAAGACCTTATTGGTGGAAAATTAATTACAGAAATTTCTTTTTGGCTACATTCAAAACAGGCGGAAAGAAAGGATTATATTGCCAACCTACAACTGACAGAACAAAATTTAGTTAAGACAAAACTTATGAATACAAAATTTCTTCAGGAAGGTACATTCTTTTACACCAGAGTGCGATATTAGTTTTGGTAGAGACATCTGTTAGAGAATGTTCAAATTTCTTGATATGGAGCAAACAAACACAAATCGAAATAGACACAGTTCAGAACACTTCAAAATTTACGGTAGTGACATCTTCCAAGAAACCTTTGAATTAGTACAGTTTGTTAAAGTTCAGGCGTTCTCCTGTAGAGGAGTTTCAACTGGCGCAATATTTGAATTAGCGGCGTGGAGGTGTACCGCCTGGTACAATTATTATTATTATTATTATTATTATTATTATTATTATTATTATTATTATTATTATTATTATTATTATAGCCGAGGTTTGGCGGTAAAACCATACCGCTTTGAGGTAGGAGGAAATGCCTGGCCTCAACTCCGAACACCTAGGGAGGTACTGGCAGCAGCTCTGAAATGCTTGGTGACATGCTATGCGACAAGCGGACCGTAAAAACTCTCAATCACAATCTTATGGAATGACGTCTTTCGGATTTAGTACGAAGGCTAGCGCGTTGGCATGGGCCGGTCAACGTGAAATGTATGAAAGGGTTACCGTCGCACGGGAGGCGACGGCTAAACAAGCTAACCCAAACAACCCTTCTTGCTTCACACAAACGTCGGCGGGCGGTAAAAGTCAAGCGCTCTCGAAAGGAGACCGATCGATGCCTGTGTGGTGCAGGAAACACGATGGAGTGGACAGAAGTCCTGCGACATCGGATGCGGGTACAAGCTGTTAGCTGTTATACACTAGTGTCCCAAAGTTAAGCGGAAGACTTGAGACGTATTATAATCAACGCAAAACAAGAACTAATTCTGATCCGTGATCGAAGTGATTACAATTCTCTTACAGCAGCAGAAACACCAGTAGACTCGAAATTTACACTTCATCGTACATTGTGGAGGATTCCACATGTAACATTAATAGATTGAGAAGAACTTCGATTGCTCAAGATTGTAGAAAATGGTACATATTACCTATACGTTTTCGAAGTTGGGAGCTGCATGAATATCCAGTGTTACCATTTACAAACAAGTATAGCTGGGATGTTGAAACGTCACGTTTTACTGAAAAGCCTTTGTGTATTATTTTTGGATTTCAAACTGATAGTAAATTCAACCATGAAAAAGATAGCTCACAGTTTGATCACTCTAAATTACGAAATATTAGACTATATCTCAACGGAATTACGTATCAATATGAAAGCATAGACATTAATTGTGAGAAAAATAAATATGGGTTGCTCTATGACATGTTTCGTAAATTCCAATCATCGTATTATCAGAAAGAAGATCGTCCGTTATTTTCGCCTAAAGAATTTAAAAATAAATCACTGATTGTAGTTATAGACTGCTCTTATCATGAAGAATCTATCAAATAATCTCCTGTCGATATTCGTTTAGAATTTGAAGCATCTGAAAACATTCCTGCTAACACAACAGGCTATTGTCTTATTATTCATGTTACGGAGTTATCCGTGGAAGGCAGAGGTGAAAGAAGGTGCGGGCTGGAATGGGTCTAACTACAAGTCTTAAAGATGAATTTAAAATTTAAATAAAGTTTATATTTTCAACAGATAACAACGGTTAACAATTCTCACTAGGTGAAATAACAGAGAACAATCAGGTACAATGCAACTTTACAAATTCTGGGCTACGAGCCCCAAAGTCTGAGCTCTCAGCTCAAACCACAAATACCAAAAGGCAGAAAACCCTTAATTACATGGAGCTCTTGCTCCCGCTTAGTAATGTCAAGCCTCCTAGAGGCACCATCCAAAATACCAGAAAGAGCTGACCTGCTCTCAATTTTACAAGCCTATCAAAGGTCACAACAAACTTTACTTCTAACTGCCCTCAAGGCACACTTACAAAGAAACAGGGGTATTTGTACCCAACCTACAGGGCCTTCGCATGAAGAAGAAGAAAAATAAAACACCAGGTTAAGTTACTGGCCCAAAGTACAGAAAGGACTGGAGGCGTGAACTTGCACTCCTAAATACACATTTTAAAACCTAAGTGGCGCTAGGCCGATACACAGGGGCTAATCCCAAGCTAGGGAGGTGACTCGTATGCGAAACTTTAATACATTAGGGAAGAGAAGAAACGGTCACGAAAACGTAGTCGCCTCAATTTCAAATGAAGGGGAGCTCGAGAGGTTAAATCACTCTCTATCCCCGAATTAAAGTTCAAGAAAACTAAAGCTTACCAGGAAAAGGGTTTACATGTTTAATAATTTACATATTAAAGGTTTCGAACCTTCCCCGAGAGTTAAACTGCTGAGCTAGCAAGAAATAAAGATGTTAAAAGGCCATTACCTTGTTGAAGAGCTGCTGACTGAAGAAAGAGGCGCTTCCCGCCCCCCTGCTACATATTCACACACTGAATTAGATGTCACACGAGTGGCCCGGAGACAAGAAAATCAGCAGCTTTATACCCTCGTGGAAAATTCGAGACCTTTCAGGAATGAGTAGACACACCCACTCAATTTTTATTGGTTGACTAAGGGTTACATATGGAAATGGTTGGAGGAAAATTAATTACAGAAATTACTGATTGGCTAAATTCAAAACAGGGGGAAGGAAAGGATTAATGTTGCCAACCCACAAACCACAGAACAAAATTTAGTAAAGACAAAACTTATGAATACAACATTTCTCCAAGAATGTTCATTCCTTTACACCAGAGTGCGTTATCATAGTTTTTGGTAGAGACATCTGTTAGAGAATGTCCACACTTCTTGATCAATGAAAAACAAAAGCAAATCTAAAACACACAGTGACATCTTCTGATAACCAGTAGAGTTGATTCCTTTTTTAAAGTTCAGAGCTTCTCCTGTAGAGGAGTTTCAATTGGCGCAAGATTTGAACTTGCGTCGTAGAGGTGTACCGCCCGGTACTATTCATATGAATGATCTTACCATCCCCTAACGAATATTGTTACAAGACTATAGATATGGATAGCCCTTTATCATAAACATTAGTATGTGCTTCTACATCGTATACTATGGAACAGAAATAAGAAAAAGACTACACGGTTAGAGACAATCGTCTCGATAATAAACAAAACTGTGAATGTGGATCCTGTTCGCCTACCAGCGTAACTAATACCCAACGTCTTAATTATCTCATACAAGTAATTAAGGCTATTAAGATGTTCTATAAACATAGAACTTTATACACTGACTGACAGAGCAAATGCAACACCAAGAAGGAGTGGTTCGAAAGGGATGAAAGTTGGGAAAAAAACAGAGACGACACGGACGAATAATTGATGTTTATTTCAAACCGATATGCAGGTTACACAATGCGCACAGCATCGACTCGGTAGGATGTAGGACCACCGCGAGCGGCGATGCACGCAGAAACACGTCGAGGTACAGAGTCAATAAGAGTGCGGATGGTGTCCTGAGGGATGGTTCTCCATTCTCTGTCAACCATTTGCCACAGTTGGTCGTCCGTACGAGGCTGGGGCAGAGTTTGCAAACGGCGTCCAATGAGATCCCACACGTGTTCGATTGGTGAGAGATCCGGAGAGTACGCTGGCCACGGAAGCATCTGTACACCTCGTAGAGCCTGTTGGGAGATGCGAGCAGTGTGTGGGCGGGCATTATCCTGCTGAAACAGAGCATTGGGCAGCCCCTGAAGGTACGGGAGTACCACCGGCCGCAGCACATGCTGCACGTAGCGGTGGGCATTTAACGTGCCTTGAATACGCACTAGAGCTGACGTGGAATCATACGCAATAGCGCCCCAAACCATGATGCCGCGTTGTCTAGCGGTAGGGCGCTCCACAGTTACTGCCGGATTTGACCTTTCTCCACGCCGACGCCACACTCGTCTGCGGTGACTATCACTGACAGAACAGAAGCGTGACTCATCGGAGAACACGACGTTCCGCCATTCCCTCATCCAAGTCGCTCTAGCCCGGCACCATGCCAGGCGTGCACGTCTATGCTGTGGAGTCAATGGTAGTCTTCTGAGCGGACGCTGGGAGTGCAGGCCTCCTTCAACCAATCGACGGGAAATTGTTCTGGTCGATATTGGAACAGCCAGGGTGTCTTGCACATGCTGAAGAATGGCGGTTGACGTGGCGTGCGGGGCTGCCACCGCTTGGCGGCGGATGCGCCGATCCTCGCATGCTAACGTCACTCGGGCTGCGCCTGGACCCCTCGCACGTGCCACATGACCCTGCGCCAACCATCTTCGCCACAGGCGCTGCACCGTGGACACATCCCTATGGGTATCGGCTGCGATTTGACGAAGCGACCAACCTGCCCTTCTCAGCCCGATCACCATACCCCTCGTAAAGTCGTCTGTCTGCTGGAAATGCCTCCGTTGACGGCGGCCTGGCATTCTTAGCTATACACGTGTCCTGTGGCACACGACAACACGTTCTACAATGACTGTCGGCTGAGAAATCACGGTACGAAGTGGGCCATTCGCCAACGCCGTGTCCCATTTATCGTTCGCTACGTGCGCAGCACAGCGGCGCATTTCACATCATGAGCACACCTCAGTGACGTCAGTCTACCCTGCAATTGGCATAAAGTTCTGACCACTCCTTCTTGGTGTTGCATTTGCTATGTCAGCCAGTGTATAAGATGCCAAAATATCCGATTCATTGTTTACCACCAGGATTTTTATCTACGTCCGCTGCTTTTTTCGTAGATGCTTTTTGTGACATCCTTCCTATCCACGGTAAGATGCCAATCGATGTAGCTTTATGCAGACCCTGTCGACGACATTTCAAGCATCGAGGCAAAAATCGTTCGGATGATTGGGATGGGCCTAATCCGAAGACTGTAAGCTGACACAGTGTACGGATGAATTTTTTCCTTCATTACAGTACCTGATAATGATTCAGAAAGGAACAAAACTTATGAATAACAACAAGGTAAGAACTGCATTAACTTCTTTGTATAATATATTTAAAAAATAATTTCATAAACGTTAAATGTTTCGTTTAATTTGAATATTGCAGGGGACATTACAATTTAGGAAGCATGCTACCTCTTCGCAGCAAGCTGAAAAGCAGTACAGCAATTTTGTCGGCAGCATAACCAAGACTGTTGTATAACCGGTAATAGTTTGTTTAATTTTGTAACTAATTACACAATGAATATTTCATTAAATTTGAAATGTCCTACTTATTGTATTCCCTTTGCCTCCTCACACCTATCGAAAATATTTACACCTGGCGAGTTGGCCGTGCGGTTAGGGGCGCGCGGCTGTGAGCTTGCATCCGGGAGATAGTGGGTTCGAATTCCACTGCCGGCAGCCCTGAAGATGGTTTTCCGTGGTTTTCTTATTTTCACACCAGGCAAATGCTGGGGCTGTACCTTAATTAAGGCCATGGCCGCTTCCTTCCAACTCCTAGGCCTTTCCTAACTCATCGTCGCCATAAGATTTATCTATGTCGGTGCGACGTAAAGCCACTAACAAAAAAATATATACACTCATACCATCTATAAAGGCTTGAGTTTGCTAGAGTGTGACCTTGATAACGAACAAGTCTAAACATGCATAACCATGTCGACAGATTACGTGGAGATGTGTAGTCAGCATGACAGATCCTCTCAACCGTTATTCTTTGCCATCTAGACCGGGAACGACACAGATAACTCTTCAATTGTGTTGATAATTAATAACAAAATTATGATTTCGTTTGTTCGAAAACCGTAATAGTAGATGTACATTATTGTTCATCACATTAGCTGATTGGTCAACGTTTAACCTTTTGCACTCCTATGTCGAGTGCGGTTCGACATTAATATATTAGACTTGCGCTCCGATGTCGAGCTCCACTCGACATGACAATATCTCGTACTTTCAGCGCTCGTATGACGTTGTGCCGTGTTCTGGTATTGTAGAGCTATCTAACGGTCTCTGAGAGAGCATGTTTTCCTATTTACAATAGTTCGCTGGAATTGTGGTAACTTTTTTTAAGCTCTGTTATTCTCGAATGTTTATGTAAGTTCACAGATGTTTGAATGTAAACATGGCTTCTGATTCGTCTTAACTCACGGAGCTGGATATTTTAGAACACTTAGTGGACAGTGATAGTGACGATGATGAACCAACAACTGACTTGGATGATTTATTAGTGAATAATGTAAGTGAAAGTGAACAAAGTGATAGTGATAATGAAACCGGTTGGTGATGATCCTCCATACCCATGGCGCGAGTGGAAAGCTGGCGATCCTGATTTACCTGCATTCTCATTCAATGAAACAAAGCGTCAGGTAGGAACAATCCCTCAACATCTCACGGATTTTTTCCACTTATTTTAGTGACGAGTTATTCAAGCAAATTGCCGACGAGATCAACAGATATGCTACAGTCAAAATTCAGAAAGTGACACCACTTTTAAGGCATTCGGATTGGTGGAGTTGGACTGATGTTACTGTAAACGAAATGAAGGCTTTCTATGGAGTTTTACTGATTATGGTAATGCAGAAAAACGACAGAATGCAGGATTTCTTTTCAAGAGGTTGGTTAAAATCGTCCAGTTTTTTGTAGACTTTTTTAGCCGCAAAAGATTTTTTTTTAGATATTTTGAGCTCTTAATGTTTCTGCTCCAGATTCAGCAATCCATTTGAATCCTCAAGTTAGGTCTCGAATTAGCAAAGTCAAGTACGTTTTGGACTATATCAGTGAAAAGTTCTTGGAAGTTTATGCACCACATAAATATCTAGCAGCTGATGAATCAACAGTGTCATTCAGAGGCCGTGTGTTCAGTCCGCAGAAGCCTACTAAATGGGGACTCAGAGTTTACGTAATATCCGATTCTACAAATGGATATGTGTGTAGTCTTATCCCTTAGTACGGTTCTGTAACTACAGAATCTTTGATTCGACCGGACTTGGCTTTCACAGAAAGAATTGTTCTTCAGTTAGTTGCTAATGTTACAAGTGCAACAGGTCAGTCTGGGTACCATGTCTACACTGATCGTCTCTATACAGGTGTTACTCTGGCTGATGAATTGCTGACGCAAAAGATCCATATCACTGGAACAATTCAACCGAATCGCAAGCACTTGCCAAATGGGATCCGGAAGAAAAATCTGCGCCTAAAGAAGCATGAAGTTAAGTGCTTACGCACAGACACAATGATGGTTCTGGGATGGCATGACAAGCGCACAGTACTGATACTTTCAACATCTGTAAACAATTCAACCTCAGTTATTGTCAGAAAGAAGAGAAACTGTGTTGAACAACTAGAAAATTTGAGAAATCAAACGTAATTGTTGACTACACGTCACATATGGGAGGCGTTGATCGCTCGGACCACCAGAGATCAAGCTACGCTTTTGAAGTGAAACGCTTGAAATGGTGGCGGAAATTGTACCTCTGCTATTGGAAGTGGAAATAGTCAACAGATTTTTGCTCCATAAAGATTACTGCACCACGAATCTCATGGAGATTCCGTCACACAAAACCTTCCGAAAACAGGTGATCAGCGAGTTGGTTGGCGAAGTATGCAACAAAGGTCAAAAGCGAGGATGGCCATCTACTTCTGATGTTGAAGAACGTTTGAATGGTAAACTGCACATCATCAACAAGCTGCCTGGAAAACAACATAAAGATTGTGCTGTCTGTTCAAACAGGAGCACAAAAGGTCGTAGAAAGGAAACAGTTTACTACTGCAAAACATGATCGAGAAAACCCGGTGTCCACGAACTGCTACGCAGGCGTAGCAGGGGGAGAGGTGATACTCCCACGTAGCGCGTCCCAGGTGGCAGATAGGGGGGTCCTAACCGGTTTGCCGGCGGATTTGAGGGAAATAAAATACCTCTCGCGGACCAAACACACACCCCCTGTGGGTGGGGGAGGCAGACGAATAATACACCCACGGTATCCCCTGACTGTCGTGAGAGGCGACTAAAAGGGGCGACCAAGGGATGATTGCGTTCGAACCATGAAACTACATGTGATTAGTACCACCACGCGGAGAACACCAAGGGTCGCTTTTACTTGTGCGTAGTACCACTGTATTAGGTACGAAATAGGTTTATGATTAGTAGCACACAGAACCACCGTGCGGTCGGCTTTTGCAGTACCTGTGATTAGTACCGCCATATGAGCAGAACCATGGGATGATAGCTACCATGGTTCTGCCTTGCCTGTGATTAGTACCCACTATATGAGGAACACCACGGGATAGGGGAAGGTCCCTGTGGTTAGTACTCTTATGTGATGAACACCATAGGTTTGCGTTGCCTGTAAATGGCGCCGCAAAGTGGGAAAAACATAGGTCTGTATTATACGTCGAATTTCATAACCCCTGAGTAGTACAATAATGTGTGGAATACCGCAAGTCTCTGCTACTTTTGATTAGTACCGCAACAGGACAGATACCATGGTTCTACATTACTGGCGATAAGTATCATTCTGAGGGGCATTTGACGTGTATTTTGTACCCATTTAGACACCAAGCATCCTCGATTCAGGATTGTGCTGTGGAAGTGGTCCCTTGGTCAGTAATACTATTAACTATGATAGTTTTTTGAGTCGGATCCACTGATTGTTTTAAATTCATGTTCATTCATTCATTCATTCATTCATTCATTCATTCATTCATTCTTCAGGACATTTTTTATTTTGGTCAGTGGATGATTTTGAACTTTTACTTTGTCGTTTCATTTCGTACCATTAGGGGCCGATGACCTCGGTGTTAGGCCCCTTTAAACAACAATCATCATCATCATCAAAACCCGGTGTCCACCCAGAGAACTGTTTTGAAAAGTACCGCACAGTGAAAACCTACAATGATTAACATATTTTGTGTGCCTAATTTTAAATATATTAATGTAACATACTTATATTTTGTGTTAGATTCTTTTGCATTGTTCACATCCTACAGCTATTCACAGTGCAGAAATTAATTAGGAGTGGAGCAGGAAGCATACGCTAAGGGTAATGGAGTTCAAAAGGTTTTTAGCCGTCGGTTTAGAAAATTTCGGGGTTGATTCCTGTTTACATAGTAGGGAGGGATTTTATTCGTATGCGATTATTTCTTCAGGCTCGGGGTCTGTCTGTTTTAATTGATAGCGACTGTGAGGTTAGGCTTGCTCTTTTATTCAATACCTACATCTGACACGTGCTAATGTTGGTAAAACAAGAGCACGTGGTCGTGTTCCAGATAAGGAGGAGGGAAGGACATCTGACCGTAAAACTGGGCCCAAGATGACGACTGTGTAGTTAGGCCCCTCCAAAATGTTGTCTGTGAGGAGAGAAGGGCATACTGACCGTATAACTGAGCATAGGATGGCGACTGTGTAGTTAGGCCCCTCCAAAATGGCGACGAGAAGGGCATATGTCCGTAAAACTGAGCCAAGATGGTGCCGATATAGTTAGGCCACTTCAAAATCGTGTCAAGAAGGGCATCTGAGCGTAAAATTGGAACCAGGATGGCGAATGTGTAGTTAGGCCTTACAAAATGGCGACGGGAAGGACATTTGACCGTAAAACTGGGCCATGTACAGTTAGGCCCCTTCGATATGGCGCCGGGAAGGGCATCTGGCCGGAACACTAGGTTAGGCCATATGTGCCCCCTCTACTGGGAGAATAAGAAAGTCGACGGGAAGGCCAACTGACCGTAAAACTGTGCCCTGTGTAGTTAGCCCCTCCAAAATGGTGATGGGAAGGGCATCTGACTGTAAAACTAGGCCCTGTGTAGTTAGTCCCCTCCATGAGGTTAGGCATGCTCTGTTATGCGAATCTCCCACTGCCCTACTACTCAAGATGGCGTCGGCAAAACCCGCGAATCCCCATTGCCTTACTACACAAGATGGCGTCGGGAAGGGCACCTAACCGTAAAAGTGAGGTTAGGCCCCTCCATGATGTTATGCTTGCTCTCTTACGTGAACCGACATGACCATACTACTGAAGATGTCAAGATGTCGTCGCGAGAATCCCCATTGCCTTACTACTCAAGATGGCGTCGGGAAGGGCATCTAGCTTTAAAAGTGAGGTAGGCCCCTCCAAGATGGTGACTGTGAGGTTACGCATATGCAAAATCCTCGAATCGGCATTGCACTACTACTATACTAGGGGTCAATGATCTCGGGTCAGAACTCGTATAGGTACACTACTAGGGTACAATGACCTCGAGGGAAAATGTTGATTCAGCACCCATTGTTTCTGAACCGCTGTTGCTACACTACTCCTTTAGATAGGTATCATCCCGGTATTAAAGGCATTGTGAATTGGGTCTACTGAATATGTTGGATTCGTAGTAATTTTTTCATCACTATTCGCTTCAGATTCTGGTCAGTGGATACATTTTGAAGTTAAAACTATCGTTTCATTTCGTTGCACCTCGCACCATTAGGGGCTGGTGACCTAGCTGTTAGACCCCTTTTTAAACGAATATATTCTTCTTCTTTCCTAAGGTTTACTCCCTTATTGGTACAGGGTCCCCTTTCCTCATGCCATTTCCATTTCCACTTCCTGCGGCCAAGGGCGCCATCTTCATTGATGCCTACAAGACGCATGTCATGGCCGTACCGCAAGGGCTGCTAATTTTAGAGATCAACCTGCCATAAGACGTAGCCAGCACGGTTGCACTTCCGTCGCACATTTTGTCACGTCACCTTACACATATTTATGTCAATCAATTGGTGCTTTGTATATTTTCTGCTCCTAGCATTGCTTCTTTGACACGAACACGCACGCGTTGCATTACACTGTTGCTACTCAGTTTCACAAGAAAGGACAGCTGGCGAACACAGTCATCGCAAGAGAGCATTATTCGTATTCGATTCAGTGTTTATATTCGCATTGGAGTGTCCTCGTCGATGAACAAAACGAACGCCTGTACCTCAATACTAACGCATCGTAGGACAAACGTTTATAGGGATATTTTTAATGTGGATCCTAGGAATTACCCCCAAACGAAAATATTTCAACATAGGGCAACATAGAGGTACTAGACCCTTTCCAAAAATTGTGTGGTTGTGGACATTCTCTGGGCAACTCTGAAGATAACAGCTGAAAATGAAATGGCGTATGGCTTTTAGTGCTGGGAGTGTCCGAGGACATATTCGGCTCGCCAGGTGCAGGTAGTTCGATTTGACTCCCGTGGGCGACCTGCGCGTCATGATGAAGATGAAATGATGAAGACAGCACATGCACTTCGCCCCCGTGCCAGCGAAATGAAGCATTGATGGTATGGAATGGAATGTCGTATGGCTTTTAGTGTCGGAATATCCCAGGACGGGTTCGGCTCGCCAGGTGCAGGTCTTTCCATTTGACACCCGTAGGCGACCTGCGCGTCGTGATGAGGATGAAATGATGATGAAGACAACACATACACCCAGCCCACGTGCCATTGGAATTAACCAATTAAGGTTAAAATCCCCGACCCGGCCGGGAATCGAACCCGAGAACCTCTGAACCGAATGCCAGTACGCTGACCGTTTAGCCAAAGAGTCGGACACCAATGATGGTTAAACTTCCCGACACTGCCGTGAATCGAACCCGGGACCCCTGTGACCAAAGGCCAGCTCGCTAACCATTTAGCCATGGAGCCGGACGAAGATACCAGCTGATGAGGGCTATTGGAATAGACAAAGAAGTGAATAAATTGATTGCTAAATTTCTCGATAATAGAACCGAGATTTTTTCTTCCACGAACCTGCTACGCAGGCGTAGCAGGGGGAGAGGTGATACTCCCACGTGGCGCGTCCCAGGTGGCGGATAGGGGGGTCCTAACCGGCTTGCCGGCGGACTTGAGGGAAATAAAATACCTCTCGCGGACCAAACACACTACCCCCTGCGGGTGGGGGACGCACATGTAGAATACACCCACGGTATCCCCTGCCTGTCGTAAGAGGCGACTAAAAGGGGCGACCAAGGGTTGACTGAATTAGAACCATGAAACTAATTTTGAATCGTACCATCACGCGGGGAACACCATAGGTTGCCTGTACTTGCGAGTAGTACCACTAAATTCGGTACGAAATAGGTTTGTGATTAGTAGCAGTAAAAGCCTGGCCTGGTGGATTCCAGTACCCGTGCGTCGTACCCATGTGTGCAACACCGCGGGTCTGGGCGTAGCCTGTGAGTTGTACCACTATATGAGCAGCACCGTGGGTCTGCGTTGCCTGTGATTAGTACCCACTATGTGAGGAACACCACGGGAATACCGGCGCCCGTGTTTAGTACACCTAGGTTGGGAACCTTCTCGGTTTGCGTTGACCCTGAGTTGGGCCATTGTGTGAGACACACCATAGGTCTGCGTTACTTGTACGTATTGCAATACTTGTGAGTAGTACCATATTTTGTGGAACACCGTGAGTCTTCGCTACTTCTGATTAAACCCCAACATGACACATACCATGGTTCTATTTTACTCGCGACATGTACCATTCTGTGGGGCCTTAGACGTGGATTTTGCACCCCCTTTAGACACCAAGCATGATTGTGCTTTATAAGTGGTTCCTTGGTCGGTAATAATGTTATTTTCGATCTGTATTGAGTCCGATCCACTGGTTCTTGTTTGTTTGTTTTGTGTTTTGTTCAGTTCCTGTCCATCCATTCATTCTTCATGCCATATTTTATTTTTATTTTGGTCAGTGGATGCCTTTGCAATTTTTGTTCTTTTATTTCGTACCATTAGGGGCCGATGACCTTTGATGTTAGGCCCCTGAAAACAACAAACATCATCATCATCATCATCAGATTTTTTCTTTTCAATTTGCTTTGCGTTGCACCGACACAGGTAGGTGTTATCGTGACGATGGGATAGGAAAGGACTAGGAGTGAGAAAGAAGGGGCCGTGTCCTTATTTAAGGGATAGCCCCAGCATTTTCCTGGTATGAAAATGGAAAACCACGGAAAGCCGTCTTCGGGATTTCGGGCAATGTGGTTCGAATTCACTATCTCCCGAATGCAACCTCAGAGCTGCGCGGCACTAACCGCAGGGCCGGCTCGCTCGGTTATTGCCATTACCTTAATTCTGCAAGTGGTCGGATCGTTTCTTATTAGCATGGATATGGTTTGGTCTAGGGCATTAGCATTACGAACTTAGTGTAGAAAATTTAGCGTGGACAGAAAGCCGACACCGTGTTAACCAGGCAACCAGTATTCGGCATCTTATTCTTCACGTTATTGCCGTGTCAGAACTCGGCTTTCTATATGCAGTGCCTTTTTTAAACGAGTTTCCACTGTCTTTGAATGGCATTTCGTCTAGGTCACAGCAAAGTCCCTTACACATGGTAACGTCACCGAGGACAGCAGAATTGCTCTCATTATACGTATCTCGCTAATATTTATGGTCATACAATTGTGTGCTAAATAAGCGAACATGTTGGACGTAGATCTTGATAGATGGGGCTATCTTGTGATATGGCATGAGGATGTTGTATGCTGGATCAGCTGCCATATTGTTGGATGTTGGTCATGATGCTACACATTTTTTTCGATTTATTGGAACTCTTTATCTTCCCCACGAACCTGCTACGCAGGCGTAGCGGGGGGAGAGGTGATACTCCCACGTGGCGCGTCCCAGGTGGCGGATAGGGGGGTCCTAACCGGCTTGCCGGCGGACTTGAGGGAAATAAAATACCTCTCGCGGACCAAACACACACCCCCTGTGGGTGGGGAGGCAGACGAATAATACACCCACGGTATCCCCTGCCTGTCGTGAGAGGCGACTAAAAGGGGCGACCAAGGGATGATTGCATTCGAACCATGAAACTACTTGTGATTAGTACCACCAGGCGGAGAACACCAAGGGTCGCTTTTACTTGTGCGTAGTACCACTATATTAGGTACGAAATAGGTTTATGATTAGTAGCACACAGGAGCACCGCGCGGTCGGCTTTTGCAGTACCTGTGATTAGTACCACCATATGAGCAGGACCATGGGATGATAGCTACCATGGTTCTCCCTTGCCTATGATTAGTACCCACTATATGAGGACCACCACGGGATAGGGAGAGGTCCCTGTGGTTAGTACTCTTATGTGCTGAACACCATAGGTTTGCGTTGTCTGTAAATGGCGCCGCTAAGTGAGAAAAACATAGGTCTGTATTATACGTCGAATTTCATAACCTCCGAGTAGTACAATAATGTGTGGAATACCGCAAGTCTCTGCTACTTTTGATTAGTACCGCAACAGTACAGATACCATGGTTCTGCATTACTAGCGATAAGTATCATTCTGAGGGGCCTTTGACCTGTATTTTGGACCCATTTAGACACCAAGCATCCTCGATTCAGGATTGTGCTTTGGAAGAGGTCCCTTGGTCAGTAATACTATTAACTGTGATAGTTTTTTGAGTCGGATCCACTGATTGTTTTAAATTCATGTTCATTCAGTCATTCTTTCATTCATTCATTCTTCATGACATTTTTTATTTTGGTCAGTGGATGATTTTAAACTTTAACTTTGTCGTTTCATTTCGTACCATTAGGGGCCGATGACCTCGATGTTAGGCCCCTTTAAACAACAAGCATCATCATCATCATCATCTTTATCTTCCCTGCGGTTGGAGTCACAAAAGATGCATTATCTGCACCTCCTGCATGTCGTAAGAGGCTACTAAGAGGGGAACAACCAAAGAATCTGTACTCGCTGTCTCGTCTTTTAAACTCGAAAGATACCCATAACTCTATGCTTCCGTGTAGCGGAGAAATTTAATTATATGAAAATCCACAGCCTGTTTCCAGTATCAACAGGGTCAGGAATGGAATGATTTCCAGCGGCGAGGATAGGAACTGTGCCGGCTGCCGAAGCTTGTCGCACTGCTCTGGGACAACGATTAATGACCGACAGATGAAATTATATTGGAGAGTGTTGCTGGAATGAATGATGACACGGAAACCCAGAGTACCCGGAGAGAAACGTGTTCCGCCTCCACTTTGTCCAGCACAAGTCTCACATTGAGTGACCGGGATTTGAACTACGGAATCCAGCAGTGAGAAGCCGGCGCGTTGCCACCTGAGCCACGGGAGCTTGGAGAAATTTACATATATATTTTGTTTGGTTGGTTTCTAGTTGTACTTCCCCTTCAGATAATTATCACCACCACATTCCATTCGAATCATTCAAATGTTAAGTTCGAACCTGTAAACGTAAGATCAAATTGGAATGGCGGATCTATTGTATACGCCACGCGCACTGCTAATCAACACGATGTATTGAAAATGAGGTTATATATTTTTGTAGTTCGACTGAACCCTGCTTCTCGGTTTCAGTTTCCTAATAGTGAGAACATAAAATATCTTCCTGACGTTCGATACACCTTCTTCTGCCAGGCGTTGTTTCCACCCTTCTACGTACGAATTCAGACATAGGATGTGAAAAAAACAGCAATCGAATTCTCAATCCCTTCAATGTAGCATAATTAAGATATTTCCCATGTTATTGAAAAATCTTTAAAAGAGAGATTTTCCATTCCTTGATTCCACGAACCTGCTACAAAGCCGTAGCAGGGGGAGAGGTGATACTCCCACGTGGCGCGTCCCAGGTGGCGGATAGGGGGGTCCTAACCGGCTTGCCGGCGGACTTGAGGGAAATAAAATACCTCTCGCGGACCAAACACACTACCCCCTGCGGATGGGGGACGCACATGTAGAATACACCCGCGGTATCCCCTGCCTGTCGTAAGAGGCGACTAAAAGGGGCGACCAAGAGCTGACAATTAGAACCATGAAACTAATTTTGAATCGTACCATCACGCGGGGAACACCATAGGTTGCCTGTACTTGCGAGTAGTACCACTAATTTCGGTACGAAATAGGTTTGTGATTAGTAGCAGTAAAAGCCTGGCCTGGTGGATTCCAGTACCCGTGCGTCGTACCCATGTGTGCAACACCGCGGGTCTGGGCGTAGCCTGTGAGTTGTGCCACTATATGAGCAGCACCGTGGGTCTGCGTTGCCTGTGATTAGTACCCACTATGTGAGGAACACCACGGGAATACCGGCGCCCGTGTTTAGTACACCTAGGTGGGGAACCTTCTCGGTTTGCGTTGACTCTGAGTTGGGCCATTGTGAGAGACACACCATAGGTCTGCGTTACTTGTAGTCTACGTATTGCAATACTTGTGAGTAGTACCATCTTTTGTGGAACACCGTGAGTCTTCGCTCCTTCTGATTAATACCCCAACATGACACATACCATGGTTCTATTTTACTCATTACATGTACCATTCTGTGGGGCCTTAGACGTGGATTTTGCACCCCCTTTAGACACCAAGCATCATTGTGCTTTATAAGTGGTTCCTTGGTCGGTAATAATGTCATTTTCGATCTGTATTGCGTCCGATCCACTGGTTTTTGTTTGTTTGTTTTGTGTTTTGTTGAGTTCCTGTCCATCCATTCATTCTTCATGCCATATTTTATTTTTATTTTGGTCAGTGGATGCCTTTGCAATTTTTGTTCTTTCATTTCGTACCATTAGGGGCCGATGACCTTCGATGTTAGGCCCCTTAAAACAACAAGCATCATCATCATCATCATCATCATCATCATTCCTTGATTATCCACATTTCTGCTTCCTACTCTGAATGGTGAGATTTCTTTTGAAATACCAAATGAATGTTGTGGTTGCTTCATAAATCGCCAGTTAACAAACGCATATCTTTATTTGGTTTCGCTTGTACAGTATGTGATGCTGCCCCTTCCCTTTACCCACTCCCGGCCGGACGAGAAGGGGTGGCAGTCTAGGGAAGGGTGGGGGAGGCGAGCGCGGCTGAGGCTGTGTTGCTAGGCAACCCCTTCAATGCCACCTGCACTGGCATTCCAAACGATCGAAATTGCGGGCAAAAAGCACCAGTTAAGTGGTGGCTATGCACACAGAGCATTTGAAATGTCATTAATGTCCCATACCTGTTTCTCCTCAAGGACGCAACTTTCTGGGAATATGTAGTCTGCATTATTATTTATGATTATAATGTCCGAGGTTTAAAAACCCTGCGACATTGAATTCGGCTTTGTTCTCACTGCAGCTGTCACATGCATTGTCTCGACTAAAATTGTCGCGTACGTTGCCATAAAGGCTAGAAATAATTGCAGAATTAAGGGAGGACCAACACCTGTAACGACTTAAAAAGCACACTTAATGACACATTTTTTTCTCTCATCAAGAGAAAAGGTGACAAATGAAATTTGATGCGGAAAATACGCAATTATTCTCCAACACGACCGTATATGTATCACATAGTGCATACCATTACAAAAAATAATAAATTTCCTGTGGCTATTTTACTCGAGTGCAGCCCATGTAAGGGAGACCCTCCGATGAGGGTGGGCGGCATCTGCCATGTATAGGTAACTGCGTGTTGTGGTGGAGGATAGTGTTATGTGTGATGTGTGAGTTGCAGGGATGTTGGGGACAGCACAAATACCCAGCCCTCGAGCCATTGGAATTAACCAATGAAGGTTAAATTCCCCGACCCGGCCGGAAATCGAACCCGAGACCCTCTGAACCGAAAGCCAGTACGCTGAACATTCAGCCAACGGGTCGGACACAAAAAAATCAGGCATTCAAAATGACGGCTGTATAATGTACACACATTTTTTCATCGATTCTTTTTAAAATCTACTTATTATTTTATCTCCAAACCCTAGTAGAATAAGTGAATTATTTGAAGTATGAATATTTTTCTATAAAGTTGATTTTAGCACAAAAAATTTGTTAAAATTTATATCTAGTAAAAACATGAAACTGGAAAAGACAGAGCTCCAGTTCTACTATGGATTGTTCTCTACATACCGCAGAAGGGTACAAAAGTTTAACTGAGTATCTTGAAAACTACAGGAGTTATCAGGGAAACAAGTTTGGAAAACACGTTTTACCGAATACGAACTTAAACTCACGTGTTGGAAAGTTTCTAGAATTTAAAAGACTAAGGTGAATGACGGCCCTGTACTCTATAGTCTATAATTTTCACGCCCTTCGTGGCTCATTCCTGTAATTCGCCGATATCTTCACGTGGTGGTGGTGATTATTGTGTTAAGGGGAAATACATCTGGGCAACCATCCTCTATTCACACTAATGAGAGAAAAACTGGAAGGGAACCGACACTTCGAAAAATGAAGACATTGGCCAAAGAAAGGCAAGGGCGATGAAGGGCGTGAAAATGAAAGACTCCGTAGGCCTCCATACGTAATACCGTCGGGGTCGGAAAAGAAAAATTGGTGACCAATGAAGGTAGGACAGGATCGATGAAAGTGAAAAGCATGGCACAAGTAAGTGGAAGCAATGCCAGGACTTAGCTAAGGGTCAAGTGGTCGCCAACCCACACCCACAACTCACTGGCGCCCTCTTAGTCACCTTTTAAGACAAGCAGATGATACCGTGGGTGTTATTCTACTGCCCCCACCCTCAGGGGCGGGGAGGCGTTGATACCTTCATTTTTTGAACTGTCGGATCTCTTCCAATTTCCTTCGGATTAGTCTTAATAGAGGATGGTTGCCCAGCTGTACCTCCTCTTAAAACTACAATCACCACCACCACCGCACCATGCATGCATACATACATACATACATACATACATACATACATACATACATACATACTGAACCCTTTAAAAAGCTACTCAGCTTATGGGTGCAATACACATATACTTTATTGTACCGGGCGGTACACCTCCACGCCGCTAATTTAAAATGTGCGCCAGTTGAAACTCCTCTGCTGGAGGAAGTCTGAACTTTATCTACTCTATTAATTCTCTACTTTCTCAGAAGATGTCACCACATGGAAAATTTTGAGTTTTTGAACTGTGTCACTTTTGATGTGTTTTTGTTTCGCTTGAAGTAAGAAGTGTGAACTTTCTCTTCTAGAGGACACTACTGAAGATCTACTATAGTGCAACCTAGTGCGGAGTCAAAGAACTATTTTGTTGGAGAAAATTTAATTTCAAGAGTTTGTTCTTTGTTAAATTTCTTTCTGTCATTGTTTAAGTTGGCAATAATTACCCCTTTCTTCCCCTTGTTTTGAATGTATCCAATCACGAATTTCTTCTATTAATTTCTGACCTATCATGGGTATCTTCTCCCAACTTGAATATATTTCTGTACCCTAGCCAATAAAATCTTTGTGGGAGGGTGTTTTCTTTCCCCTAACGCCTAGAGCTTTCTGCGAGAGTATTTAAACTGCTGATTTTAGGCTCTCCGGGCCACTTCTGTTCCATCTTTCAGTGTATTAAGTACATAGCAGGAGGCGGGAAGCGCCTCTTTCTTCTTCAGCCGTTCAACACCAGGTAATGGCCTATTAATAACTTCTTTTCTGGCTAGGTCGGCAGTTTAACACTCGCGGCGGGTTCGAAGCATTTCCAGCATGTAACCTTTTCCTAAAATGTAATTACTCTTTTCATCTTTTTCTTGTAAAGCTACATATTGGGATAGAGAGTGCTAACCCTCTCGAGCTCCCACTCACATTTGTTTTGAGGTGAACTTATTTTTCCCTACCTATTCTTCGTTAACGTAATGTAAATTGGTTCTTTTTAAGTCACCTCTGTAGTATGGGAGTAGCCCTTGTATTAACGGCCTAGTGCCAAGTAGGTCTTAAGCAAATGTATTAGGAGTGCAGTTCGCCTCCTCTCAATTTGTTACTTTAAAGGTCAGGTAATTAACCTTTTCATTTAATAGACCTCAGTAGGTTGGGTATGTTACCCCTGTGTCTATGTCCTGAGAGCACAACTTGAAGGTGGAGTTTGGTGAATGTTTAAGAGCGTGTGGCTCTTTGAGTGTTGTATGCCTCGAGGAGGCTTTTCCTGTGTAATGTGGAGCAAGTGCTCCTGAGCATGAATGGGGTTTTCTGCCCCTTTGTTGAGTTCTGTATATTGTAAGGTTGGACTTCTAGCTCAAGAATCGTATGGGCGGCTCTCGGAGCCCAAATTCTGTAATCCCTGTAATTGTACATTTCAAATTGTGTTTCGGCTACTAAGTACCGGTTCTATGTGTTGTTACTTAATTTTGAAAAGAAAATATAACCTGGTTAAATTTTACTTAGTTTCTCTTCCGTAGCTTGAGACCCGTTCACGCCCGCACCTTCTTTCACCTCTACCTACCACCAAAACACGGTAACACGTGGCTCATTCCTGTAATTCGCCGATATCTTCACGTGGTGGTGGTGATTATTGTGTTAAGGGGAAATACATCTGGGCAACCATCCTCTATTCACACTAATGAGAGAAAAACTGGAAGGGAACCGACACTTCGAAAAATGAAGACATTGGCCAAAGAAAGGCAAGGGTGATGAAGGGCGTGAAAATGAAAGACTCCGTAGGCCTCCATACGTAATACCGTCGGGGTCGGAAAAGAAAAATTGGTGACCAATGAAGGTAGGACAGGATCGATGAAAGTGAAAAGCATGGCACAAGTAAGTGGAAGCAATGCCAGGACTTAGCTAAGGGTCAAGTGGTCGCCAACCCACACCCACAACTCACTGGCGCCCTCTTAGTCACCTTTTAAGACAAGCAGATGATACCGTGGGTGTTATTCTACTGCCCCCACCCTCAGGGGCGGGGAGGCGTTGATACCTTCATTTTTTGAACTGTCGGATCTCTTCCAATTTCCTTCGGATTAGTCTTAATAGAGGATGGTTGCCCAGCTGTACCTCCTCTTAAAACTACAATCACCACCACCACCGCACCATGCATGCATACATACATACATACATACTTACATACATACATACATACATACATACATACATACATACATACATACTGAACCCTTTAAAAAGCTACTCAGCTTATGGGTGCAATACACATATACTTTATATTCATTAAATACTTAGATTATTTATACAGTCACGCCTAGGGACAGCTTTATCTGTCTCATACTTTACCAGTAACAGAATTACATTAATAAATAACTACTTACAACTCTTAAACAAGTAACTTATCATAAACTCAGACTACGTAGAATTACCGAACTATAACAAACAGTAAGTAGGTACTTGTACATTGAAAGTTATAAAAGTCAAGGGAGAGGAGTGCAATATTATAGAAAAGGAATACAGTTTTGAGGATATACGTAGACACCAAAGTTGTAAACAAGAGAATTACGAAAGAAAGCATAATTATTTGTGAAATAAAAGGTACTTTGGTACTGTGAGTTTCCACACGAGTTGAGATAGGTACAGGGGAAGTATAAAGTAGATGGGGTGAAGAGGATAAAAAATGGACGGAGAAGTAGATAAATTATTATGTTTCTGTGACTTGCTATTTGTGTCTTTCCATCAGATATTTTGTGCACGCACGTTTAAATTTCTTGAACACTGATATCCCTCTCACGTCCTGTGGCAGATTTTTCTACTTACGAATTGCAGTAAGTGTGAAGGAATTGTCATATACTGGGGACTTAAGATTACGTATGGTAATAATATGCATGTTCTGTGATCTTGTGTTTCTTTTCGTGGTATAGAGAGATATTATAGAAACGTTCCTTAAGGCAAGAAGGAGAATTGAGATTTAAAGTTCGTTCCAGTAAGGTTAGGCAGTGAAGAATGCATCTGTCTTGTACACGAAGCCACCCGAGTTTGGTGTAGGTCAATGTAACGTGGTCTGAGTATTTAAGGTTGCAGATGCACTTCACACATGCATTTTACGAGTGCTGTAACTTCCGTAGTGATTTCTCAGTGCCGTCTTTATAAACTATATCGCAGTAATCACGAATTGCCATAACTAGCGTTTCAATTATATACTTTTCAGTTTAAAGGGGAATATAAAATAAATTTGAACTTGCTGATGATGTGCAGTAACGCAAATGGTCGCCTGCAAATTGATACTCTATATGCGGACCGAGATAGATGTTGATCTAGAGTGATTCTACGTTTTTACGGTTTCACTGTAAGGTATGCCTTTGTTCTGTATCTGTATCACAGGGAGAGTTGTGCCGTTCAACGTTCACTTACAAGCTTCTGTGAATAACCTAACTCCGTTTGCAACGAATTCTGTGGGTCATTTATTTCCAAACCACTTATCATTAAATCGTTCGAAATTATGTCTAACTATCCTCGACTTGGTCACTCTACTTCTCTTACTGCCCATGGCCGATTCCACTATTCTCCATTCGCCTCATACGATGCCACCACCGAACCTCGTTCTTACGCCCAGCGTCACCCATCAATTTCATGCCTAACTTAGCCTTTATTCCCCTCATCCCGACTACCCTCGTGCTATCATTCCCACCACTTTCATGTCTTTCTTCCAGCTTATTAACAACATACCCTGATTTCACTGAACTTTCACTCCCACACAGAAAATGTGGTCCGAAAGCAGAGCTCAATATTCTTTCTTACAGGATAGCGTTGATCATAACTGCGAGCTCACTGTGTTAGATATTGCACGCCTTGATCCGATTTCAGTTTAAACATTACGATCCTATCAATACCAGATGCAACATTTAAATGATAATTTCTGACTAATGAAAGTTAAAAGCATGCTTCACATAATAGGAATGGTAAACCGCTGGGGTAAAGAGATCCAAATTTTCTGCAGGCGCGGTTTCATTATAAGACTTGCTGAGCTGCAAAAACACTAGAATGAAGGGTATGGTATACAGGGATTCTTCATATTGAATGTTGTTATCGAGCCAAAGATCGATACCCCACGAACCTGCTACGCAGGCGTAGCAGGGGGAGGTGATACTCCCACGTGGCACGTCCCAGGTGGCGGATAGGGGGGGTCCTAACCGGCTTGCCGGCGGACTTGAGGGAAATAAAATACCTCTCGCAGACCAAACACCCCCCCCCTGTGGATGAGGGAGGCAGACGAAGAATTCACCCATGGTATCCCCTTCCTGTCGTAAGAGGCGACCAAGGGATGATCCAATTAGAACCATGAAACTACTCGTAATTAGTACCATCACGCAGGGAACACCATGGGTTGCATTTACTTCCGCGTAGTACCACTATGCTAGGTACGCAATAGGTTTGTGATTAGTAGCCACAGTGTGTGAAACAGGATGGGGGTCCTGTAGTACCTGTGATTCGTACCCCTATATGAGCGACACCATGGTTCTGCCTTACCTATGCTCAGTTCCCACTATTTGAGGAATTCCACGGGATAGTACGGGTCCCTGTGGTTAGTCCACTTATGTGAGGAACGCCATAGGTTTGCGTTGCCATTATAGGTTTGCGTTGCCTGCAAATAGCGCCGCAATGTGCGAAACACCATAGGTCTGTTTTACATGTGTGCATTACACTACCTGTGAATAGTACCATACTGTGTGGAATACCACGAGTCTCCGCTACTTTTGATTAGTATCGCAACATTACACATAGCATGGTTCTACTTTCCTAGTAATAAATAACATTATGAGGGGCTGATGACCTGGATTTTGGACTCGTTTCGACTATACTCACAATCGATTCAGCATCGTACTATAGAAGCAGTCCCTTGGTCGGTAATACGATTGTTTTGTGCCAGCTTCTATGCATGTGAGGGACCGTGGGTCGGATCCACTGATCGTTTTATTCATCTCCATCCAGTCATTCTTCGTCCTCATGGTTTGAATTCTGGTCAGTGGAGGATTTAGGAATTTTAAGTTGTCATTTCATTTCGTCTCATTTCGTACCATTAGGGGCCGATGATCTCGAGGTTAGGCCCCTTTAAACAACAAACATCAATCAATCAATCAATCAATCAATCAATCAATCAATCAATCAATCAATCAATCAATCAATCAATCAATCAATCAATCAATCAATACCCATTCAGATACTGAATCTGTGAACGACAACATTTTAGGATGAAAGCCTGGGAACACATTTAGCCACCTGTCGGAGAAAGACGTAGCTAAGTATCACACATAAGGTTCTGTATGATCTGCACGCTTTGCAGCATGTGTATTAGAAAGGAGATGTGTCGCTGAGACGTCCCAATTCTTGGAATTGTTGATACTTTCTCCCCAAGTGCGACTGTGAATCACACTCTGTCCTTTCTTGGACTATTACCCTATTGGTGGAATGACCTTATCTTGCAGTATGTGAAAGAAAATACATGTCTTTAAAACTGGCTTGACGATTTGGCTTCAAATGTCACTGTTCCGGGTTGGCGACTTGCTATTAGATCGCGCGGCGAATTTTAAAAGTTTAAACTGACCTTCTTTTGAAAAATGTCCTTCAATCTTTGTAAAACAGCTGGCAAGATTAGAGAAGTCGTCAAAGTAATTACGTCATAGGTGGGGGACGCAGATGATGAATACACCCACGGTATGCCCTGCCTGTCGTAAGAGACGACTAAAAGAGGTGACCAAAGGATGATTGAAAGAACCATGAGATTATTTATAATTAGTACCATTACGTGGAGAACATGACGCAAGTGTAATCAACTGATATAACTTCGAAACAATATTCTCTCACCCACGGGTAAATAATGCAAGTATCGAGCTCGAATTATTATTATTTCACGATTATGATTGTTATTATTATTATTATTATTATTATTATTATTATTATTATTATTATTATTATTATTATTATTATTATTATTATTATTATTATGACTTGTATGGCTATGAAGTGTTTACATCCATTTAGTATTAGTATTGTTACGGAGTTATCCGTGGTAGTTAGAGGTGAAAGAAGGTGCGGGCGGGAATAGGTCTCAACTTTCGAAATTAAAGTTAATTTAAAGCTTTAACAAAGGTTATATTTTCTTTTCAAAATCAACAAATGACAACAAATAACAAAGATGTAACAGGTACCAAGTAGCAGGTTAACAATTTAAGAATTTACAGAGCCCCAAGATTAATTTCTGAGCTCTCAGCTCACCACCACAATAGTTACAGGGCAGAAAACCCCTAAGTACAAGGAGCACTTGCTCCTAATTACAATGTTAAGATGAAAAGAGCAGACCCGCTCTCAATTTTACCAGCCTGTCAAAGGCTACAACAACCTTTATTCCTAACTGCCCTTAAGGCACACATACCGTGAAACAGGGGTATCTTGTACCCAACCGACAGGGCCTTCACATGAAGAAAACAAACACTGGGTTAATTAAATGGCCCAACAAACCAACTTGACTGGAGGCGTAGCTTGCACTCCTACATGAAACTTCTTAAAACCTAGGTGGCACTCGGCCAGTTATACAGGGGCTAATCCCATACTATGGAGGTGACACGATAAGAAAATATTATTACATTACGAAGAGAAGAAAAACGGTTATGAAAACGTAGTCGCCTCAAAATAATATGAGTGGGAGCTCTAGAGGGTTAGGCACTCTCTATCCCAATTTGTAGTTAAAGAGACGAAATTTTACCAAATGTCTATTACATTTTAAAGATAGGTTACATGAGAAAAGTTTCGAACCTGCCCCGAGGGGTAAACTGCTGAGCTAGCAAGAAATAAAGTTATTAAACGGCCATTACCTTCTGGATGAACTGCTGCCCGAAGAAAGAGGCGCTTCCCGCCCCCTGCTATATATGTTCACACACTGCGAAAGATGTTACTGAAGTGGCCCCGAGACAAGAAAATCAGCAGTTTATATACCCTCGTGGAACATTCGAGACCTTTCATGAATGATAACAACCCGCCCATAAATTTTTATTGGTCGGCTAAGGATTACAAGTCAAAACTGAAGAAAACATCTAGGATTGGTGGAAAATTAATTACAGAAATTACTCATTGGTCAAATTCAAAACTGGCGGAAAGAGAAGGGTTATACTGCCAACCCAATACATGAATGAAAGAAATTTAACAAAGAACAAACTTATGAATACCTAATTTCTTCAAAAAAACAGTTCCTTCACTTCGCACTAGGGTGCACAATTATCGTTCTTAAGTAGTGCCATCTAGAAGAGAATGTCCACACTTCTTGCTACAGAGCAAACAAATACAAATCGAAATAGACATAGTTCAAAACACTTCAAAATTTACAGAAGAGACATCTTCCGTGAAACCTCTGATTTAATACAGATTTTAAAGTTCAGAGTTTCTCCTGTAGAGAGGTTTCAACTGGCGCAATATTTGAATTAGCGGCGTGGAGGTGTACCGCCCGGTACAAGTATTATTATTTACGCAGTCGGATGATCGCACTGATTGTGAGGTTATGTCATGAAACATGTACTGTACTAGATGTACTACTCGGCGTAGCCTGGTTGGTTTAGGATGTTTACTTTTAAGATTAGTATCACCAGTTAGTTATGTGAAAGTGAATTTTTATAGAATTCCTTTCTGGGATATGGATTTTTACTATCTATTATATAGTTTTAGAGTTATTTAGATGTGTTTGATTTCAAGTTTTAAATGATTTCATTTTTGGGTAAAATTTTATCCTTGTGGAAGCTCGAATTGTTTAGGAAGTATTTGATCCTTTCAAAAAGATAATAAGTGATAACTTCATCTATTTATCAGTCACGGTATAGATATGATCTACACGATTTCAACTGTCATTGAGACTCTCACCAATCAGCCTTGAGACCTGAAACGCAGTGGATTCACCACTAATCTCGGTCATTTTATACTATTCACTACAAAACCCCTTTCAGTGCACCGTCCCAATGGAGGCTGAACGTCAGGGAGTCACAACAATGAATTCGACATTAATATCGGTTATTTTCTATTATTTTTAAATTTTTGACGGTTATTTTTACATTCATTTTCACCCCTTCTCAACCCCATACCAATTGCGCTGAAGTATGACTTATCCATCCAGAGTATCACAGTTCAACTCAGCGAACTCGTAAACATTAATATCAGTCATTTTCGTTTATTTGTCATATGTGTACCAATTTTGTATGAGGGTTATGTTGGAAGAAACATACATAGAACGACGCCCGGAGTATCAATATTCGTCTCACTACTCCACACTATTTTCGATTATTTTTACATCTCAGCCCTTCCCACCCCACCCCTAGCGTGCTAGGTCTACCATACCTCCTCGCAGTTTGTCTCACGATAGTAAGTCATAAGTGTACCAAGTTAGGCTGAAATCTCTCCCGTAGTCCAGAAAACGATGGATTCAACACTAATATCGTTCGTTTTTAGTTATAATTATATTTCTCCCTCTTCCCTAGGGCTTCTAGGGGTACTTGCCCCCGCAGTATATTTTACAGATAGTAGATAATATATGTACCAAGTTTAGTTGACACCTATGCTGGAACATTTATACAAAGACCCAAAATCTCCGTCATTTGCACAGTTTCTTTTCTTCACCCCTTCTCACAACCCTGCTTACTGGTGCTCAACTTGGACTTAAACGACATCCGGATTGCCACTATTCATCTCAGCGACCCCGAAAACTATGGATTCGTCTTCTATTTCCGATTATTTTTATATCTCACTCTCCCCTCGTCCCTCACCCCAAAGGGTGATGAACTTGGACTTTACAAATTTCGGAGCGTCACTATACATTTCAGCGACCCCGAAAATTGTGGATTTGGCACTATTAACGAATATTTTTATATCCGGCTCTTCCCTCGTCCGCTATTCCAAAGGACTTAAAAATATCGCGGGTGTCACTATTCATCTCAGCGACCTTGAAAACTATGGATTCGTCACTTCCGATTATTTTTATATCTCATTCCACCTCGCCCCCCACTTAGAGGTTGATGAACTTGGACTTCAACAAATTCCGGAGTGTCATTATTCATCTCAGCTACCCTGAAAATGATGAATTCGGCTCTATTTTCTATTCTTCTTGTTATTTCTCATTCCCCTGGCTCCCGCCCCGAAGGGGACTGAAATTTGACTTTAAAATCCGGAGTGTCACTATTTATCTCAGCGACCTCGAAAACTATGAATTCAACACTATAACGATTATTTTTTTAACTCGTCCCCCAAGGCCACGAACCTGCTACGCAGGCGTAGCAGGGGGAGAGGTGATACTCCCACGTGGCGCGTCCCAGGTGGCGGATAGGGGGGTCCTAACCGGCTTGCCGGCGGACTTGAGGGAAATAAAATACCTCTCGCGGACCAAACACACACCCCCTGTGGGTGGGGGAGGCAAACGAATAATACACCCACGGTATCCCCTGCCTGTCGTGAGAGCCGACTAAAAGGGGCGACCAAGGGATGTTTAAATTGGAACCATGAAACTGCTTTTGATTCGTGCCATCACGCGGGGAACACCAAGGGTTGCTTTTACTTGTGCGTAGTACCACTACATTGGGTACGAAATTGGTTTGTGATTAGTAGCACACAGGAGCACCACGCGGTCGGCTTTTGCAGTACCTGTGAATAGTACCACCATATGAGCAGGACCATGGGATGATAGCTACCATGGTTCTGCCTTGCCTATGATTAGTACCCACTATATGAGGAACACCACGGGATAGGGAGAGGTCCCTGTGGTTAGTACTCTTCTGTGATGAACACCATAGGTTTGCGTTGCCTGTAAATGGCGCCGCAAAGTGGGAACACATAGGTCTGTATTATATGTCGAATTTCATAAGCTCTGAGTAGTACAATAATGTGTGGAATGCCGCAAGTCTCTGCTACTTTTGATTAGTACCGTAACAGGACAGCTACCATGGTTCTATTTTGATAGCGATCAGTACCGTTATGAGGGGCCGATAACTTCGATTTAGGACCCCCTTTTGACTGCACGCATACTCGATTCAGTGTTATGTTATAGCAGTAGTCCCTTGGTCAGTAATACGATATTGTCACGTCCGTTTATGTGAATGTGAGACATTGCGGGTCGCAACCACTGATTGTTTTAAATTCATGTCCATCCATTCATTCGTCGTTGTCACATTTTTTTTTTCTGGTCAGTGGAGAATTTTAGACTTTTAATATGTCATTTCATTTCGTCTCATTTCGTACCATTAGGGGCCGATGACCTAGATGTTAGGCCCCTTAAAACAACAATCATCAATCAATCAATCGTCCCCCAAGGCCCCCCTTTAAGGGTGCTTGTGGTGTCTTTCCCCCACGAGGTTTGTTTCCTGATACTGAGTCATAAGTGTACCAAGTTTGGTTGAAATTGCTCGAGTGGTATAGGAGGAGATGCAATACATACATACCTACATACCCACCTATAGATCTATACTGTAGATTACATAGACTCCCCGTTGCTCGTTGGGAACCCCCAGTTGCTCTTCGTTAGGAGGGGGGTGATAACTCTTGTCATTCCATTGTTGATATTCTATATTTTTAAAAGTTTCTTAAATATTTTACACGTCTAATACACTGCTACATTCTTCAAAATGGACAGACCTATCAATGTTGGTACTATGACATGAAAGTACATCTCGATCCCGCCATGTTGGATTGCTATTTCAAAATAATAGGCATAAGAATGCACCTCTTATCAAGAAAGGTACTTTGTAAGTCAATGGGGCGTGTTTTCATCCTCCTATATACAGCAAATATTATCCTCGTCTCGACGCGCAGGTCGCCTAAGGGAGTCAAATCACAAGACCTGCACATGGCGAGCCGAACATGTCCTCGGGCACTCCCGGCACTAAAAACCATACGCCTTTTAGCGGGCTCTCATGGTATAGCGTAAGCTGCTGTCGCCTAGCGACAATCTGTCCATCAAGTCGATCCAATGTTGGTGCGGCTTTGCAGTTTAATAAAATTACATAAAATTACTCATAATAATAATAAAACTACCTTACCGATTTCGTTCAAACCACTTCATAATCTCTTTCAGATGTAATAAGAACAAATTGTGAAAATTTCAGCGAAATCGGTCCGGTAGTTTTTGAGTCTATTAACGTCAAATATACCAACATCCAATTTCATACATATAGAAGACTAGAAAATATAACTCCGTTGAAGAGTAGAGCAGTTAGGTACGAAGATTATAGATATAGCATATAATAATTTTATCGCAATAGTTCTATTAATCTGGTCGTTTTTTGGTTTTTATTTCGAGAGTCAATATAAATATTCATTTCAGGAGTCGGACATATGGAGGGACTGAGGATAACTACTGTGCTGACCCCTTTGGGGCGGGTGCCATGTTTCCTCGATAACATGTCCGAGAAGTTCCATTTCTTACAATTTCTTACAATAATATTTACAGTACTTTTCAGGCCATTCTTTTTTCTGTTCAACTTCTAAAATACTCACGAATACTTGTATTAAATTTTTATTCATCATATTTCCGGACAGGTTATTCTTTATTTGTGCTTTTAGTGCACGTTTTTCAATTATACTATATTCATTTTTGTAAACTGCATGTATCGAAAATTAAGATTAATCAATACCATCTCCCGGCTCTATGATTTCCGAAATTATGGTGCGTATTATCTTATCTTAAATCTCCCGTTAACACTATGGTTGTGAGCTTTTCAATAACCCATCAGTGTAAATACATTTAGCCTTCTTTATTTGCTTGAATATTAAAAAATACTGCAGTTAAGAACAGTGATGATGAATTTTATTTAGCGAATATCATAGGGATATACAAAATTATCCATACATAGATTTTATTAACATCCATTGATACCAACATTTTACAATTGAAACTCTTCACATCAACTGAACATGCGTCATTTTGTCGATTCACCGCACGTTTCTTCTTTCTTGTCAGATAGTGGGTAGAACTTCTCCACCATGCCTCCTTGACCTAACGCAGGAAGCTTTCGTAGAGGTGATGGCTCCTCCCCGCCATCACCCGTGGCGACCATCCAGTAAGTCGATGCGCTTTGTCGCCCCCGGAATCCTTTCGGACGCGCACCTCATCCCGCGTATTTGTTAATATCTCCGAAGTTTCAGTCGTATCCGACACTCGGAACTGAATCCCCAAACAGAGAAAAACTCTGTTCTGAGGAGCAGTACCTCGTGTCGAGTTCGACTGTCACCCCGACGATATTAACAAGTACAGTGGGGTAGTACCAACTGCGATCGCAGCAGGCTTCCCCGTAGTGATGGCCCCTCCCCGCCATCACCCGTGGCAACCATCCAGAGAGTCAGCACGCTTGATCGCCCCCGGAATCCTTACGGACGCGTGCTGGGTGAACGGGGAATAGCGACAACTTTTCTTATCCTTCTTATATGAACTGATTGCGGACTGTACAGTAAGCGACCTATTCAACAATAGTATGTTTCTGTCGTGTCTTATTGTTGACTGTGCACCGAATGTGTTGCGATTATGGAGCAGAATGAAGGCTTCTCCCAATTCCATTATTTCCTACCAGAACTTAAAATTATAGGTATATTACACTAAGGAATAAGGTCGTAAGGAAATAGAACACAGTTTCTCTCGTATATTATATTGTTTCCTTCCGGAGGATTGTTGAATTGGGCTGTGAAATTTCTGCCCTCGCATTCTGTTCTGGACACTTTTTCCTTTAAGGATATTAAATACTGTAGTAATGTTTCTACCTCAGTCCTGGAGATGGTGCATCTCACTCAATGATCAGTGACTACTATGTGTCGCATGTACGAGAAGCTGGCACTTTCTCATATATTAATACGTTTTTGTGACAATAATGAGATTATACGTTTCCTTAGAAACAAATCCGACATGTCAAGCTTCCAAAAACTGAACCGTAATATCATTTCCAGTTATTCAAAGAACTCCCTTCGTGATATACAGGCCGTATCGAGGCTTTCATCCACCCGAGAGTCCACATGCATGTCCCATAAATTCTAAATACTACCTTACATTGCTATATAAGATCTTCCCCTACGAGCTACATCTCACATTAATATAACAGTTAACCTTTTTTAACTCTCCATCACACACTTTCACAATTTCTGTGAAGCTTATACAAGAACATGAAAGTCCCAGTGCTCTTAACTTGGAAGCGTGGGTTGGCGACCAGGGGGGCTTTTGATATATTATACAACTCTAAATCACAAAATAAGTCTAGTGCTTTTTCTAAATCTGGAGTATACAGATTCAAATGTAACAACTGCAGCTCCTCGTACATCAATCAAACTGGACGCAACTTTAATATCAGATACTCCGAACATATCAACGCCATTAAATACAACAGATTCTCAGTTATAGGACAACACATACGAGACTCCAAATATAATTTCACCAATATTGAAAAAGACATAAAAATACTTAAAATCATTAACAAACGCCCCCTTCTAAACACTACTGAAAATCGTTTTATTCACTTTGACCAATACTTCAACCCTAATTTCAATTTAAACGACATATCTGAAAAACCCAATATTCTTTTCGACTTCCAAATCCTTCTTCTCAAAAATGCTAAATTTCTAAACACGAATTCAATTTCCCATGCCTTACACAGTTTCTACCCACGTTTTCTACCTCCAAAAATCCATCCATCCTCCTAACCCACTCTAAACTACCCCTCCTTTATTTCCCTATCCTATCATTTCCCATTTTCTTTTAACGTCCAATTCTTTTAATATTCTCTTATCTACCAATCCTGCTCCTTTATTACCTCCACGAACCTGCTACGCAGGCGTAGCAGGGGGAGAGGTGATACTCCCACGTGGCGCGTCCCAGGTGGCGGATAGGGGGGTCCTAACCGGCTTGCCGGCGGACTTGAGGGAAATAAAATACCTCTCGCGGACCAAACACCCCCCCCTGTGGGTGGGGGAGTCAGACGAATAATACACCCACGGTATCCCCTGCCTGTCGTGAGAGCCGACTAAAAGGGGCGACCAAGGGATGATTGCATTCGAACCATGCAACTACATGTGATTATTACCACCACGCGGAGAACACCAAGGGTCGCTTTTACTTGTGCGTAATACCACTACATTAGGTACGAAATAGGTTTATGATTAGTAGCAAGGAGCACCGCGCGGTCGGCTTTTGCAGTACCTGTGATTAGTACCACCATACGAGCGGGACCATGGGATGATAGCTACCGTGGTTCTGCCTTGCCTATGATTAGTACCCACTATATGAGGAACACCACGGGATAGGGAGAGGTCCCTGTGGTTAGTACTCTCATGTGATGAACACCATAGGTTTGCGTTGCCTGTAAATGGCGCCGCAAAGTGAGAAAAACATAGGTCTGTATTATACGTCGAATTTCATAACCTCTGAGTAGTACAATAATGTGTGGAATACCGCAAGTCTCTGCTACTTTTGATTAGTACCGCAACAGGACGGATACCATGGTTCTACATTATAAGCGATAAGTATCATTCTGAGGGGGCTTTGATCTGTATTTTGGACCCATTTAGACACCAAGCATTCTCGATTCAGGATTGTGCTTTGGAAGAGGTCCCTTGGTCTGTATTACTATTAACTATGATAGTTTTTTGAGACGGATCCACTGATTGTTTTAAATTCATTTTCATTCATTCATTCATTCATTCATTCATTCATTCTTCATGACATTTTTTATTTTGGTCAGTGGATGATTTTGAACTTTTACTTTGTCGTATCATTTCGTACCATTAGGGGCCGATGACCTCGATGTTAGGCCCCTTTAAACAACAAGCATCATCATCATCATCCTTTATTACCTTATACTTTCTTTTCACCTCTCCTCTCAAAAAAAAAAAATTTCGAATTGAACTCTATACTATATTAGCCGACTACCCGGCGTAGCCCGGTTGGTTTAGTATGTTTAGCCTACTTTAAAGATTAGTATCACCAGTTAGTTATGTTAAAGTGAATTTCTATATAATTCCTTTCTGGGATATGGATTTTTACTATCTAATATATAGTTTTAGACTTCCACGAACCTGTTACGCAGGCGTAGCAGGGGGAGAGGTGATTCTCCCACGTGGCGCGTCCCAGGTGGCGGATAGGGGGGTTCTAACCGGCTTGCCGGCGGACTTGAAGGCAATAAAATACCTCTCGCGGACCAAACACACACCCCCTGTGGGTGGGGGAGGCAGACGAATAATACACCCACGGTATCCCCTGCCTGCCGTGAGAGGCAGCTAAAAGGGGCGACCAAGGAATGATTGGATTAGAACCATGAAACTACTTGTGATGAGTACCACCACGCGGGTACACCATGGGTCGTTATTACTTGCGCGTAGTACCACTATGTTAGGTACCAAATAGGTTTGTGATTAGTAGCAATCAGGAGCACCGTGCGGTCAGGCTTTTACGGTACCTGTGATTAGTAGCACTATATGAGCGACACCAGCGTTCTGGCTTGCCTATGATTAGTACCCACTACATAAGGAACACCACGGGATAGTACGAGTCCCTGTAGTTAGTACACGTATGTGATGAAAACCATAGGTTTGCTTTGCCTGTAAATGGCGCCGCTATGTGTGAAACACCATAGGTCTGTATTACCTGTACGAATTTCATTACCTGTGAGTAGTACCATAATGCGTGGAATACCGCGAGTCTACGATACTGTTGATTAGTACCGCACCATGTCAAATACCATGGTTCTACTTTCCAAGCGATAAGTACCATTATGAGGAGCCGATGACCTATATTTTGGACCCCTTTAGCTTGCAAGCATCATCGATTTAGTATTGAGCTATAGAAGCAGCCCCTTGGTCAGTATTACTATTGTTTTCCGTCAGTTTCTGAGACTGAGGCATTGCGGGTCGTCTCCACTGATTGTTTTTAACTTCATTTCCATCAGTTCATTTTTTCGTCCTCACGTTTTGAATTCTGGTCAGTGGAGGATTTTGTGTGTATTTTTATTTTGTCATTGTATTTCGTCTCATTTCGTACCATTAGGGGCCGATGACCTCGATGTTAGGCCCCTTAAAACAACAAGCATCATCATCATCATCAGTTTTAGAGTTTAGATGTGTTTGATTTCAAGTTTTAAATGATTTCATTTTTGGGTAAAATTTTATCCTTGTGGAAGCTCGAATTGATTGGGAGGTATTTGATCCTTTCAAAAAGATAATAAGTGACAACTTCATGTATTTATCAGTCACGGTATATATATGATCTACACAATTTCAACTGTCATTGAGACTCTCACCAATCAACCTTGAGACCCCAAACGCAGTGGATTCACCACTAATCTCGGTTATTTTATACTATTCACTACAAAACCCCTTTCAGTGCACCGTCCCAATGGAGGCTGAACGTCGACTTAAACGATATTCAGGGAGTCACAACAATGAATTCGACATTAATATCGGTTATTTTCTATTATTTTTAAATTTTTGACTGTTATTTTTACTTTCATTTTCACCCCTTCTCAACCTCCATACCAATTGCGCTGAAGTATGATTTATCCATCCAGAGTGTCACAGTTCAACTCAGTGAACTCGTAAACATTAATATCAGTCATTTTCGTTTATTTTTATATCTCACCACCTCCACGAGGAGTGCTACTGGTGTTTTACCCAATAGTATTTTTTTCTTCACTTAGTATGTCATATGTGTACCAATTTTGTATGAGGGCTTTTTTGGAACAAACATACACAGAACGACGCACGGAGTATCAATATTCGTCTCACTACTCCACACTATTTTCGATTATTTTTACATCTCAGCCCTTCCCACCCCACCCCTAGCGTGCTAGGTCTACCATACCTCCTCGCAGTTTGTCTCACGATAGTAAGTCATAAATGTACCAAGTTTGGCTGAAATCTCTCCCGTAGTCCAGAAAACGATGGATTCAACACTAATATCAGTCATTTTTAGTTATAATTATATTTCGCCCCCTTCCCTAGGACTTCTAGGGGTGTCTTTCCCCCGTAGTATATTTTACAGATAGTAGATAATATATGTACCAAGTTTAGTTGACACCTATGCTGAAACATGCATACAAACACCCAAAATCTCCGTCATTTGCACATTTTCTTTTCTTCACCCCTGCTCACAAACCTGCTTACTTGGGCTCGACTTGGACTTAAACGACATCCGGAGTGTCACTATTCATTTCAGCCATCCCGAAAAGTATGGATTCGACACTATTTTCGATTAATTTTATGTCTCACTCCCCCCTCCTCCCCCCCTAAGGTCAAGGAACTCACTTCAATAGGGAACACTACGAAATTCTTACCTCTTAATGCTGAACATGGACTTTTAATAATCCGGAGTGTCACTATACATCTCAGCGCCGCCGAACACTATAGATTCGTCACTATTTCCGATTAATTTTATATCTCATTACCCCTCGCCCCCCACCCCAAAGGGTGATGAACTTTGAATTTAAAAATTCTGGAGTGCCACAATTCATTTCAGCGACCCCGAAAACTATGGATTCGACTTATATTTTCTATTACTATAATTATTATATCTCACTCCCGCCTCGTCCCCACCACTTAGGGTGCTGAATATGAACTTTAAAAAATCAGGAGTGTCACTATTCATCTCAGCGACCCCGAAAACTATGGATTCGATACTATTTCCGATAATTTTTATATCTCACTCTCCCCTCGTCCCTCACCCCAAAGGGTGATGAACTAGGACTTTAAGAATTACGGAGCGTCACTATACATTTCAGCGACCCCGAAAATTGTGGATTTGGCACTATTACCGATTATTTTTATATCTCATTACTCCTCGCTCCCCGCCCCAAAGGGTGATGAACTTGGACTTTCAAAAAATTCCGGAGTGTCACTATTCATCTCAGCGACCCCGAAACTATGGATTCGACTTCTTCTATTATTAATACGTTTATATCTCCCTCCCCCTCGCCCATCCCCCCCCTCCCGCCCGCTAAGGGTGCTGAATATGGACTTCAAATAATCCCGAGTGTCACTATTCATCTCAGAGACCCCGAAAACTATGGATTCGACACTATTTCCGATTATTTTTATACATCATTCCCCCCCTCGTCCCTACCACCCCAAAGGGTGTTGAACTTGGACTTCAACAAATTCCGGAGCATCACTATTCGTCTCAGCCACCCTGAAAATGATGAATTCGGCTGTATGTTCTATTATTATTATTCTTCTTATCCTTCTTCTTATTATTATTAATAATGTTCCGAGGTATCTGTGGAACAGCAGAGGTGAAAGAAGGTGCGGGCGGGAACAGGTCTCAAGTTACGAAATTAAAGTTAATTTAAAACATTAACAAAGGTTATATTTTCTTTTCAAGATAAACAATAACAGAATATAACAGGTATCACGTAGCAGATCAACAAATTAAGAAAGTACAATTTTAGTTCATTACAAAATTTGGGCTTCGAGCCCGACACTCACGAACCTTGAGCTATAAGCCCGACTTTACCTATATACCAAGTTCAAACAAAGGGGCAGAAAACCCCAATCATGCCAAGGAGCACTGGCTCCTGAATACCATATTAAGCCTCCTCGAGGCACACAGAAACCAAATTTAAGAAAGAGCAAACCCGCTCTCAAAATTCAAGCCCATCAAAGGCCACAACAAACTATACTTCAAACTGCCCTCAAGGCATACCAAGAACAGGGGTAATAAATACCCAACCTACTGGGCCTATTCAGTAAAGAAGCAGGTTAATTACATGGCCCAAAATACCAACTTGACTGGAGGCGTAACTTGCACTCCTAATACACTTTTAGAACCTACTTGGCACTAGGCCGCATACACAAGGACTAATCCCATACTAAAGAGGTGTCTTGTATAAGAAGACTTAATTACATTAAGAAAGGAAGAAACGGTTGTGAAAACAAAGTCACCTCAAAACAATAGGAGTGGGAGCTCGAGAGGGTTTAGCACTCTCTATCCCAATTTATAGTTAAAGAGACGAAGTTTTACCAAGTATCTATTACATATTAAAGATAGGTTACATGCGAAAAGATTCGAACCTGCCCCGAGGGTTAAACTGCTGAGCTAGCGAGAAATGAAGTTATTAAATGGCCATTACCTTATGGATGAACTGCTGCCCGAAGAAAGAGGCGCTTCCCGCCCCCTGCTACATAATCACACAAGGAGAGATGTTACTGAAGTGGCCAGGAGACCATAAAATCAGCAGTTTATAAACCCTCGTGGAACATTCGAGACCTTTCATGAATGATAAGACACACCCACAGCAGTTTATTGGTTACAGAACACAGTTACAGAGCAGGTTGGGGAAGAAAGCCCCGATTGGCCGAAAATTAATTTAAGAAATTCGGGATTGGTTAATTTCAAAACTGGCGGAAAGAAAGGATTAACATTGCCAACACTCAAACCACAGAACAAAATTTAGCAAAAACAAAACTTATGAATGTTAAATTTCATCAGGACAGTTCATTCTTTTACACCAGAGTGCGTTATTATAGTTTTGTAGAGGCATCTTTAGAGAACGTCCATATTTCTTGATCCGGAGGAAACAAACACAAGTCGAAATAGACACCGTTCAGACACTGTGAAATTACCAAATTTACTGTGGTGACATCTTTCGAGAAACCATTGGATTAATATAGTTTGTTAAAGTTCAGGCGTTCTGCTGTAGAGGAGTTTTCGACTGGCGCAATATTTGAATTTGCGTCGTGGAGGTGTACCGCCCGGTACAAATATATTATTATTATTTCTCACTCCCTCTCGCTTTGAATTCAACACTATTTTCGATTAATTTTTTAACTCGTCCCCCAAGGCCCCCCCTTTAAGGGTGCTTGTGGTGTCTTTCCCCCACGAGTTTTTTTCCTGATACTAAGTCGTAAGTGTACCAAGTTTGGTTGAAATTGCTCGAGTGGTATAGGAGGAGATGCAATACATACATACCTACATACCCACCTATAGATCTATAGATTACATAGACTCCCCGTTACTCGTTGGGAACCCCCAGTTGCTCTTCGTTAGGAGGGGGGTGATAACTCTTGTCATTCCATTGTTGATATTCTATTTTTTTAAAAGTTTCTTAAATATTTTACACGTCTAATACACAGCTACATTCTTCAAAATGGACAGACCTATCAATGTTGGTACTATGACATGAAAGTACATCTCGATCCCGGCATGTTGGATTGCTATTTCAAAATAATGGGCATAAGAATGCACCTCCTATCAAGAAAGTTACTTTGTAAGTCAATGCGGCGTGTTTTCATCCTCCTATATACAGCAAATAGTATCCTCATCACGACGTGCAGGTCGCCTAAGGGAGTCAAATCACAAGACCTGCACGTGGCGAGCCGAACATGTTCTCGGACACTCCCGGCACTAAACAACATACGCCATTTCATTTAGTGGACTATCATGGTATAACGTAAGCTGCTGTCGCCTAGCGACAATCGGTCCATCAATTCGATCCAATCTTGGTGCGGCTTTGCAATTTAATAAAATTACATAAAATTACTCATAATAATAAAACTACCTTACCGATTTCGTTCAAACCACTTCATAATCTCTTTGAGATGTAATAAGATCAAATTGTGAAAATTTCAGCGAAATCGGTCCAGTAGGTTTTGAGTCTATTAACGTCAAATATACCCACATCCAATTTTATATATATAGATATAGACATTCATATGAGTTCAGTTAATGTAAGAACCTGTATAACCACGAACCTGCTACGCAGGCGTAGCAGGGGGAGAGGTGATACTCCCACGTGGCGCGTCCCAGGTGGCGGATAGGGGGGTCCTAACCGGCTTGCCGGCGGACTTGAGGGAAATAAAATACCTCTCGCGGACCAAACACACACCCCCTGTGGGTGGGGGAGGCAGACGAATAATACACCCACGGTATCCCCTGCCTGTCGTGAGAGCCGACTAAAAGGGGCGACCAAGGGATGATTGTATTCGAACCATGCAACTACATGTGATTAGTACCACCACGCGGAGAACACCAAGGGTCGCTTTTACTTGTGCGTAGTACCACTATATTAAGTACGAAATAGGTTTGTGATTAGTAGCACACAGGAGCACCGCGCGGTCGGCTTTTGCAGTACCTGTGATTAGTACCACCATATGAGCGGGACCATGGGATGATAGCTACCATGGACCTGCCTTACCTGTGATTAGTACCCACTCTATGAGGAACACCACGGGATTGGGAGAGGTCCCTGTGGTTAGTACTCTTATGTGATGAACATCATAGGTTTGCGTTGCCTGTGAATGGCGCCGCAGAGTGAGAAAAACATAGGTCTGTATTAATGTCGAATTTCATAAGCTTTGAGTAGTACAATAATGTGTGGAATACCGCAAGTCTCTGCTACCATTGATTAGTACCGCCACAGGACAGATACCATGGTTCTACATTACTAGCGATCAGTATCATTCTGAGGGGCCTTTGACTTGTATTTTGGACCCATTTAGACACCAAGCATCCTCGATTCAGGATTGTGCTTTGGAAGTGGTCCCTTGGTCAGTAATACTATTAACTATGATAGTTTTCTGAGTCGGATCCACTGATTGTTTTAAATTCATGTTCATTCATTCATTCATTCGTTCATTCATTCTTCATGACATTTTTTATTTTGGTCAGTGGATAATTTTGAACTTTTACTTTGTCGTTTCATTTCGTACCATTAGGGGCCGATGACCTCGATGTTAGGCCCCTTTAAACAACAAGCATCATCATCATCATCATCGAACCTGTATATAATTTATTATTACCTGTATATATGATGTGTAATCCACTACAGTATTGTGAAACACACTGTAACATCCAGAATGACGGTAGAATATTCTGTACATTATATCTATGTATTAAGCACCCTAAAATTTACCAGAAGCTATTTTGTAACATATCTTTCTAGAAGCCTGGCCAGGCACATGCACTGTATAAGGAGGTGGTCTTGATGGTAGAGAGCAGTTATTGTTTAGTTGGAGTTATGGGTTAACAGGAGTTGTACTTGTGACCACGTGTTGTGTTTGTGCGGACATGCTGTGTCAGTCAGCAGTCAACTGTTTCAAGGTAATGATCTCCAGGGGTTCTGTGATAAGCAGTTGTTAAAAATGGTAGTTTGTTGATGTTTTCGGAGTCAAGTGTTTTGTTTGCGACGGCAGTGATTAAAGTTATGCGTATTTAATTTCTAAATAATTGTGAATAAATCCGTGTACGCAAGATGACAGCATTTTGTGTGCGTCTTTGTGGATACATCGAATACCATGGCTCGCCTTTACTTGGAAGTAGTACCACTATGTTAGGTACACAATAGATTTGTTATTAATAACAAGAGAGTGTGAACAGTATGGGTTTTGCAATACCCATGATGAGTACCACTATATGCGGAATACAACGGGCTTACGATGCCTGTGATTAATATCATTGTGAGTAACACCGCGGGTCTGGGCGTTATCAGTGATTAGTAGCACTATATGAACGACACTCTGGATCTGCGTTGCCTGTAATTAGTACACGCTATGTGAGGAACACCACGGGATAGAACGAGTCCTTGTGATTAGTACACCTATGTGAGGAATTCCATGGGTTTGCGTTGCCTGTGAGTGGCACCGTAATGTGAGGAACACCATAGGTCTGCAATACCGGTACGTATTACATTACCTGTGAGTAGTACCACAATGTGTGGAACATCTGCGTTACTCATGATTAGTACAGTAATTTCTGGGGAGATGGGGGCATTGTTTATCGAATCCACTGATAGTTTTAAGTTCATAATCATTGATTTTAGAATTACGTTTAACTTTCAATATTGCGAGTTGGATCAACTGATTATTTTGAATTCATATTCATCCATTCACTGTTCATTATCAAGTTTTGAATTCTGTCAGTGGATGAATTTTGGAATAATTTTAAATTGCCATCACATTTCGTACCATTAGGGGCCGAAGACCTAGATGTAAGGCTCCTTTACATCAAGTATCATCAAACAACTAATTACGTCAATACCTGAATGAACTTTCTTCAAGCAATAATGAAAATGTTTCTCCGTAATGGTACAGATGAAAATAAATTCATGAAAATGAAAATAGGAACGTTAGTATCATCAAGTGCTGATTTCCCCCTCCATAAGAAAACCGGCTCTGAAAGTTGTACAGAAGTCTCTAAACTTCTGTAAATATGAGTTTGTCGATTCTAGATCAAAATTATTTTCGATAACTGGAAGAAATACTTCAATTTTTTGGTATCTTTTTAACCTTTCTTTGTATAAGTCAGTTGTTTATATTGTGGAGGTCACTCGAAAATCAAGGTCTTACAAATCGAGATATACGTTTATCTGTATTTTTTCTGTAAATTTTCAGGAACTTCAAAGCTGATAGTACATGGCGAGAAAGACGGGGGTGGGGATGGGAGATGTAAGGCGTTTGCGCGGAGTTGGAGGACGAATGCGCACGTGCTCAGGTGGCACTTCCCGTATCAAATACGAATTTAGGCCACTACATTTACTGCAATGGACTTGCCCTCACAGTGCAGAACCTCAAATATAATTCAGCATGAGACGCCAGTGACTTTCAAATAGAGAATATGAGGTCTCGTTCGCTACTTCCCTAGCCGTTAATTTCCCCATCACTGGGAAAGATGGCCGTGCGGTTAGGGGCGCCCAGCTGTGAACTTGCATTCGGGAGATAGTGGGTTCGAACCCCATAGCCGGCAACCCTGAAGATGGTTTTCCGTGGTTTCCCATTTTCACACCAGGCAAATGCTGGGGCTGTACCTTAATTAAGGCCACAACGGCTTCCTTCCCATTCCTAGCCCTTCCCTATCCATCGTCGCGATAAGACCTATCTGTGTCGGTGCGACGTACAGCAACTAGCAAAAACTTCCCTCCCCAGCCTCACCGAAATGCTACCTACGATTGTGTAACATGAATACATAGCAAAGTAAACCGATATAAATTCTTCAACTAATGCGAGATTCTTTTCGAATAAAGACTACCTTCAAATATTCTTTGATAACATTCACGTAGTCCACACACGCAACGTCAATACTGAAACAGATGAATGTTTGCATAAACTAGATCTATGTAGCAAACAGTCCGATGATGCTCTTCATCTGAGACATGGCCTACACCTGAAAGGACATGGAAGGTGGTGCTGCTTAACTCGTAAGGGCAAAGGAGTTATTATTTTCAAAGAACATACGACAACCATCAGATGGGTGACAAATTCTCAGGGATTATTGAGCAGCGAATGTAGAGATTCACTGGAAATCCTTGGTATTGCTTATCCAGTCCGGGCATTACCAAGCAGGTTCAAATATAACAGCGAGATAGAAACCCTTACACATGTCTTCGGTGTCTGCAGCATGGTGATTTTCTGGAGATTCCCTCTGGTGCCGTATCCGGACTTCGATCGCTGATGCCTTAAGGGAGGAAGTACGCTCGATGGATCCTGCAAGCGGATAGATATGATAGCCGTTCCAGTCGGCTCGATTCATGGTTTCATAATTGACCCTACATTTAGAACTGAGGTCTCTGAAACTCAACCAGCGGGTGGTCAAAGCGAGAAATGCGACGCGTTTCGAACCTGCAGTTCCATCCTATAAAACAAACTATATGTTAACATCTATAGAAGTAGTAGATCTTATGATTGGAGCTAGAGGCACAATAACATCCAAATTTGCACAGTTCTGTAAGCAGTTCAGGCTATACAATGAAGTTATGAACACGGCCTTGGTGGATGTTTGGGGTTCTGTTGCTAGTTTGAGGAATCATTTGCATTACTGTTATGACTGACATACAGAAATCTCATTTACCATCTGATTATAAGATATTATAACCCGTGTTCGGAATGCTTTGTCTACTGGGTAACCCCTATCTAGGGGAAGCTGAATAGCATTTGCCGTTAAAAATAAATTCTGTATCCGGATTGGACCATGCCATTGTTCAGGTTGCGGACATTTCGAATACATTACAGTATCCTTTATCTACGCTATTGTGCCCCGACTCGATCCGAGGTAATCAGTCGTCCCCAATGTTTCGCTTATATACTGTATCTTCAAGCCCAGCCTCGAGATAATAGCAGCGCCGCGACTTGTTCTTTCAGCAATATAAGCGACCGTCCTTGAACCTCGTGTTCGTGGTCCGCGCTTGCGCTCTGGTACAGCAGTGACGTCATGCGCACTGAGGTGCGCTCTACGCCAAGTTCTGGGTGAAAGAGTAACAATCGACTTGTAATCGTCGTTCTGCAACCAATCTAAAGTTACGAAGCGTTGATTTCCTGAACAAATAAAAAAATAATGTTGTGAGTTCTCATAAAATCGTGAAGAAGAAATCGCGTGGTCAGATTTCATACATTCAGTGCGACAACACAACACAAAGCAGCATTTAAGCAGCAGTGAGGAGTGAGGCAGGTTATAATGCCGTATCAGTACTGACAATGAAACGCGTTTTGTAAATGTTTCTTGACGTTGTCTCTGATTATATGTTTTATAGCTACATTAATTTTTTTTTATATTCTTTATTTAGGACCCCCTCCCTCCCTACCTCCACCAGTGACTTGCTTAGTTTTGAGTCTTCTTTTGTAGCGTTCTTGTTGACAGACTTTATCTGGATGTTATGTGAGTCATCATTGGGGCCTTTTGAATATAGGGGTGTATTTTACCTTCCCTTACTAGTTTACTGCACTTTCACAAACACTCTCCCCCTTTTTTTTTTTTTTTTTTTTTTTACTGCGGGACTGAGTAGCTCAGACGGTAGAGTTGAGAGTTCGAACCTGCCTCACTCGATGGTACTTGAAGGTGCTTACATACGCCACCTTCGTGTTGGCAGATTTACTGGCACTTAAAAGAATTCCTACGAGGCAAAATTCCGACACATCAGCGTCTTCAAAACCCATTTAAAAAGTTGTTAGTGGGACGTAAAGCCAGTACCGTTATTCTTCTTTCTCTGTTATGGTCAATTAAAGAGCGCTTTTAAAATTGTTAGCTTGGTCTGATGGCTTCTTCTTATTCTTCTTCTTCTTCTTGATCTCGCCTCATAATCTCTTCATGCATTTGTTTTGTTGTTTCTTGCGTTCTTCTGTTCATTGTTTTGCATAGTCTTTTATTAGCTTTCCCCACGAATGTGCGATTTGCAGCCTGGGATGCAAAGGCTTTACGATTTTTTTATGGTGTTGTCTGCAGCGTTTATATTTTGTAAATCGTGCTTAACTTCTTCCAATCAGCTGATCTTGACCTTCTTGAAATTGATTATATGAAGTAGTATTTTAGTAAATCTATTATTGTCCATTCTAAAGATGTGACCATAGATTTTCAAGCACCTCCTACGTATGTTGCTGTATAGAGTTCTGTAGTTTCTCTCTTAATCCATATGCCATTTACATGAGTGGCACCATATATTTTCCTGGGAATGTTTCGTTCTTGCTTTCTTAATTTCAGAGTGCCCTCCTAGAGATGTAGATTCTGAGGTATAGACAACTGTACTATCATGATGAAGTGCGATTTTGGTCGCTGTTTCTAAATTGGCTTTACTGTCCAGTCTAGATGGTACTATGATTTCTACGTCCGACCCCATAGCTAAATGGTTTACGTTCTGGCGTTTGGCGACAGGGGTCCTGGGTTCGATTCCCGGCAGGGTCGGGAATTTTAACCCTAATTGGTTAATTTTGCTGGCACGGGGGCTGGGTGTATGTGTCGTCTTCATCCTCATTTCATGCTCATCACATAGCGCAGGTCGCCTACGGGAGTCAAATATAAAAAGACCTGCACCTGGCGAGCCTGGGATATCCCGGCACTAAAAGCCATACGACATTTCATTTCATTTCATCGATCTAGGATTGGACTTTGGAAGCAGTCCCTTGGTCAGTAATACTATTGTTTTAAGATAGTTTCGGGCATTGCGAGTCGGATGCACTGATTGTTTTATCTTCATAACAATTCTTCATCGTCGTATTTTTGAATTATAGTCAGTGGATCAATTTTGGAATTATTTTTAACTTTCAGCATTGAGTTGGATCCTCTGATTATTTTAAATTCATATTCATCCATTCATTCTTCATCGTCACGTTTTGAATTATGGTCAGTGGATGAATTTTGGATTTTTAAATTGTCATTAGATTTTGTCTCATTTCGTACTATTTGGAGCCGATGAACTAGATGTTAGGCCCCTTTAAACAACAATAATCATCATCATCATCATCATCATCATCATCATCATCATCATCACCACCAGTAGACATCCACCGGGGTATGAAGGCTGTGTATGGGACAGGACATCTATCGAAAACCACCGTTGTGGAACGGTGGACCAAGTTCCGTGTGGGTCGCATTTCGACGCAAGACATCATTTGATCTGGAAGGCCAGCCGCAGTATACTGCAAGTTCGTCACGCAAAAGGTACGCCAACTCAAGTGGGAGACACTCGAGCATCCGCCATATAGCCCTGACCTCTCTCTTATAACTCCAAAAATCCCTTGAAGGGTTGACGCTTCCTGTCGGAGGAGTATGTGCAGCAAGCGGTGACGGACTTCTCCACACAGCAGGACACGGTTGTTTGTCGCACGGGGATTCTCAACCTGGTGCGTAGGTGGAATGAGCGCCTCAATGCTCGCGGCGATTTGCCTAATTGGTATCCCGGTTCAGGACTGTACGGCCGTTAAACAGAAACTTTCTTATCGCACCTTATATCATGCTGTTTGTCTTCTGAGAAGACTACTGCAAACAGGTAAAGTACATTAACTCAGAATAGGTTTCAGCTACCTTGCCCCCTCAGTAGAGCACCCTCGAGGTCTTCAACACGATCATTGCTGTCCATGCCCACTCATCACAGCAGTACGTACAACAGTGCGTATGTACCGGGGACAGTAGATTCCTGGAATTCGACCCCGTCTGATATTAGAGACACAAGTAACTTAATAACTTCAAGAAGAAAGTGCCACGAACCTGCTACGCTGGCGTAGCAGGGGGAGAGGTGATACTCCCACGTGGCGCGTCCCAGGTGGCGGATAGGGGGGTTCTCACCGGCTTGCCGGCGGACTTGAGGGAAATAAAATACCTCTCGCGGACCAAACACACACTCCCTGTGGGTGGGGGAGGCAGACGAATAATACACCCACGGTATCCCCTGCCTGTCGTGAGATGCGACTAAAAGGGGCGGCCAAGGGTTGATGGTATTAGAACCATGAGACTACTTGTGATTAGTACCACCACGCGGAGAACACCAAGGGTTGCTTTTACTTGTGCGTAGTACCACTACATTGGGTACGAAATTGGTTTGTGATTAGTAGCACACAGGAGCACCGTGCGGTCGGCTTTGCAGTACCTGTGATTAGTACCACCATATGAGCAGGACCATGGGATGATTGCAACCATGGTTCTGTCTTGCCTATGATTAGTACGCACTATATGAGGAACACCAGGCGATAGGGAGAGGTCACTGTGGTTAGTACTCTTATGTGATGAACACCATAGGTTTGCGTTGCCTGTAAATGGCGCCGCAAAGTGAGAAAAACATAGGTCTGTATTCTATGTCGGATTTCATAAGTTCTGAGTAGTACAATAGTGTGTGGAATACCGCAAGTCTCTGCTACTTTTGATTAGTACCGCAACGGAACAAATACCATGGTTCTACTTTGCTAGCGATCAGTACCGTTATGAGGGTCCGATAACTTCGATTTAGGACGCCCTGTTGTCTGCACGCATAATCGATTGTGTTATGCTATAGCAGTAGTCCCTTGGTCAGTAATACTATTTTGTCACGTCAGTTTATGTGAATGTGAGACCTTGCGGGTCGCATCCACTGATTGTTTTAAATTCATGTCCACCCATTCATTCTTCTTTCTCACGCTTTTGAATTGTGGTCAGTGGAGAATTTTAGACTTTTAATATGACATTCCATTTCGTCTCATTTCGTACCATTAGGGGCCGATGACCTAGATGTTAGGCCCCTTTAAACAACAATCATCAGTCAATCAGTTGCTTAAGTGCGACCACTTTGGCGAAATCCCCGTCAAAGTGGAGGAGCATAAGTCCTTGAATCTGGTTCGTGGAGTCATCTTTCACCGCGACCTTATTTTGAACACTGACGACGGGTTGATGGAAGACATGAAGAACCGTGGCGTGACAGACGTCCGGAGCATTACGCGCAAGGTCAACGGTGAAGACGTTGCCACTGGTGCCTTCATTGTCTCTTTCAAGTTGTCAGTGTTACCAGAGAAAGTCAAGGTAACAACTTATCGTTGCGATGTGATGCCGTTCAAACCGCCTGCTATGCGATGTTATCAATGCCAGCGATTCGGACATATGGTATCTCGCTGTTCGAATCCGTCTGTATGTGGTGCATGTGGACGAGTAGCTCACGGCGCGGAGGAGTGCACAACTTCGTACAAGTGTACTAACTGCTCCGGTTTTCATTCTCTGCGGGATCGGAACTGTCCGACGTATCTGAGTGAGAAGAAGATCCAGGATATCAAGACCCTGGATGGTCTTTCCTACCAGGAAGCGCGCAGTAAATTTGATTCCAAGAATAAACCGGCCCGTACACTCGACTTTAGCTTGACAGCTGAGAGTCTTCCAGGTTCGTCTTTCACGACATCGTTACCCGTGACGATCGCTGCGCCCAAGGCGTCTGTTGCTCCTCAGAGCAACGTTGCAAAGAGTAAAAGTTCGAAGGGGGGGGGGCACCCCACTTCGACCAACCAGAAGTCTTTGCTGGCTGGCAGTTCCCAGCCAGCACAGTAAGGGGGGAAAGCTAAGTCTCCCCCCTATGAGGTCGGCGAAAACCGTTCCCCAGCCGGTGGAGGGGGCATCGACTCGACCAGGGCTGGGAAACCATCTTCCAGCCCGTCTAAACAAGAAAAGAAGGCGGCGAAGAAGAGCGCCCTTGCTGAGCGCTCTCGCACTTCCCCTGCGAAGGAGAAGTCGTGTCCCCCATCTGGTTGGATGAGTCTGCGCCAGGAGGTACTCCTGCTGCCAAACCGGCGCGTTCCCTTCGTAGGGGACCTGGCCGCCCCCGAAAAGCGTCGAAGTTCTGGGCGGCATCCCCACCGTCTGTTGCTGACGGGATGGATGTCGCGCTGTCATCTACATCTACGGATGTAGATGTTGATAGTCTTTAGGCTTGTGTGCATTTTGTCGCTCATAGCCTAACAGTCCTTTCATAGTCCACACTATGGCACTGTTACAGTGGAATTGTAACGGTTATGACAGGAATCTTGCCGAGCTACGGCAGCTCATTAGTGAGTACGCAGCGAGTATAGTCTGCATTCAGGAGACCAACTTCAGACCTGGTCATCATAAGGTCTTGAGAAATTTCAGACTATGCTCGACAGAACGGTACTATGCTCACCGGGCGTCCGGTGGTGTTGGCATTTTTGTACGTTCCGATATCTACAGCGAAGAGGTTCCATTAAGAACCCCGCTTGAGACTGTAGCTCTTCGCGTTTCGCTGCCGGTTATAACAACAGTGTGTAATGTTTATTTTCCACCAGGCCAGGCTCTTAACATAAATGATGTCACTGATCTTATTGATCAGCTTCCACCTCCCTTCCTCTTATTGGGAGATTTTAACGCCCATCACCCCGTATGGGGCTCTAAGAACCCAGGCCCCCGGGGAAGAGAGCTGGAAACGTTAGTAACATAGCTGGATTTTTTGTATTTTGTACACAGGGGAACCAACTTACGTTAGTGTACGTTACGGCACATATTCTCGTATAGACGTAAGTCTATGCAGCCGAACGTTGGTTCCGCTGTTTCGGTGGAATACGCACGATGATCTTTGTGATAGTGACCATTTTACCATCATTCTTACTTTGATGAAATAAAAATCCGTCGAGGCTACCCCTCGATGGATTTTTAAACATGCCGATTGGCAAAAGTACGCATCACTAGCTGTTTTTAACGAAGATATCAGGCGGACCGCTGGCTAGGAAATAACTTACATCACCGAAGTTATTGTTGCTGCTGCTGAGGGGTCCATTCCGTTATTCTCGGGGACTCCTCGCCGAAAACTCTTTCCTTGGTGGAACGAAATAGCAGCAACTATCAAAGAACGCCGTCGCGCTCATAAGCGTTACCGTCGACAGCCTACTGTGGCCAACTTGGTAACATTTAAGAAACGCCGTGCTAAGGCGGGAATTCTTATTCGCCAAAGTAAGAAGGCTTCATGGGAGAGATATGTGTCGTCCATCATCTCAAGTGCGGACTAAGCTTCTATGGATTTCGGGTATACAAGGATCATCTCCTGTACCGGGAATATCCATTGCAGGCAGCGTCGCCACTGACCCTCTCGCGATTGCTAACCATTTGCTAGTCATTTCGTGGATGTATCTGGCTCCGGGAATTACCATCGGACTTCGTCGCTCTGAAGCGGGAGGCAGTACGTCATCACCTTAATTTTGCCACTCAAGCTTCCGAGGACTACAATGCGCCCTTTACGGAGTGGGAACTCCGCAGCGCCTTAGCGCTTTGCAAGGACACGTTTCCTGGACCGGACAACATCCACGACCAGATGTTGAAACACCTTAGTGACGATAGTCTATTATATATGTCCTTCACGTGTTCAACCGAATCTGGATAGGGGGTGTTTCTCCGTCTCAGTGACGAGAGGGCATAGTCAATCCTGTCCTCAACCCTGACAAAAATCCTAAGTATGCAGGAAGTTACAGACCTATTTGTCTTAGAAACTGCCTGTGTAAGCTGTTTGAGAGGATGGTAAATCGCCGACTCATGTGGTGTCTGGAGAAACAAGGACTCTTGTCCGAGTATCAATGTGGTTTTTGAGCCGCTCGCTCGACCACTGACCACTTGGTACGCCTGGAGAGCTCTATCCAGGATGCGTTTCTCCGCCACCAGCATTTGGTAGCTGTTTTCTTTGACTTAGAAAAGGCCTATGACACCACATGGCGATATGGTATCCTTTCAGTCCTGCATCAATGGAGATTCTGAGGTCACTTGCCGGTATTTATTTCGAATTTTTGTCCGTCTCTCTTTTCCGTGTCCGAGTGGGAATGACATATTCGCAGTACCACGTTCAGGAAAATGGAGTCCCACAGAGATCGGTCCTTAGTGTCACTCTGTTCGCGATTGCCATAAACGGTATTGTTGCTACTGCTGGTTCAGCAGTCATACCGTCGCTATATGTAGTCAACTTTGCTTTGCACCAGAGCTCGCGTAATATGGCGGTGGCAGAGCGACAATTACAGCAAGCTATTATTAGAGTGGAACAGTGGGCCTTAGAACATTGCGGTTGAAAACCGGAAGCTAAGTCTCCTGTTGTCCACATTTGTCGGCTCCGTACTCTCCATCATTTAGGAAATGTCGCTCTTCCAGCTGCTGATACTTACCGATTTCTTGGGCTCCTTTTCGATAGCAAATTATCGTGGGAGCCACATGTGCGGCAGTTAAAAGTGGAATGCACTAAGAAGCTTAATATCATGAAGTTTCTTAGCAGCACTAATTGGAGTGCTGACCGCACGGTGCTCCTACGATTCTATAGAGTAGATATTTTATCTCGGCTAGACTACTGCTGTGCAGCATATGGCTCAGGAAGGCCAAGTGTGCTTACGAAGCTAAACAGCATCCAACACAGCGGGGTTAGATTGGCGACGGAACTTTTCGTACAAGCCCCATTGCCGGCCTGCTCGCTGAGTCTGGTGTGCCGCCTTTACACCTGAGGCGCCAGCAACCCCTACTTACCTATGCTGCAAGTTTGCGACAGATGCCACTTCATCCAAGCTATTCTTGCGTGTCCAATCATGGCAACCGTTTGCTGTACGGTGCTTGTCCTCGAGCGATGCGGCCGGTGGGTATACGCTTGGATAACAGTTACTAATTGTTTGACGTACCTTCGGTTCCTTGCCTTGTCAGATAACCAAGTGGGGTACCTCCGTGGGTAGTACGGCGACCTGAAATAATCCTGGATCTGCACACTGGCCCGAAAGAAAACACGGACCCTTCGGTTTATCGGAGACCCTTCCTGTCCGTTGTTGGCCGCTATCCAGGTTCAGTGGTCGTCTACACGGATGGTTCAAGGACAGATATGAAAGTGGGCTGTGCGTTCGTTGTCGACAATGATAAGTTTCTTTTTGCTCTCCCGGAAACCTGTAGTGTGTACACAGCAGAGCCCTATGCTATCTGTGAAGTTCTGCCGTACGCACTGTCCAACGGACTTCGACACTTTCTTGTGTGTACTGACTCCTTGAGCTCGCTACAGTCTATTGATTCTTGTTTCGCTCGCCACCCTCTGGTGCAGTGGGTCCAGGACCTGAAGGCCGGGTATTCGGGTTCCGGCACCAGAATCACTTTTATGTGGCTCCCAAGCCACATGGGTGTGGATGGAAATGAATTAGCAGATCAGGCTGCAAAGGAGGCAGTTACACTGCCCCCGTTGCCTTTCAAGGTTCTAGCAAGTGATATTCGCAATCAGCTGAGACATCTGGTTACATCCCAGTGGGAGATGGAGTGGCAGGCCATTCCACTTCCCAATAAGCTGAGAGCAGTAAAAGGAACAACGAAGGTATGGAGGACTTCCCTTCGGGCTTTGCGGAGGGAAGCCGTGGTATTATGTCGTCTTCGGATCGGCCATGGTATCCTGACTCACTCGCATCTTTTGAAAGGAGAACCCACTCCGGTGTGTACCTGAGGCGAACATCTTACCTTCGTACGCATCCTTACGGAGTGTATTGACCTGGTCGATCTTCGCCGTAGTCTTAACCTCCCACGTACCATCTCCCTTATCTTGCGAGGTGACGAGCAGTCAGCAGACCTCGTCATCCGCTTTATGAGGGATAGTGGTCTTTTTTATCATGTCTAATGATGTCCTTTGTCCTAGTGTATTTGTGTCAATTGCGCTTTTATCCCATTGACTTCATTTTAATTTGTGTTGTGTATTTTAATGTGTTATTTTAACGTCTAATGTAAATTATGTATATTTATCTGCACTACCAAGCAATGCCTTATTCCTTCTTCTTCCTATATTTTCTCTTTTCTTATTAGAAAATAAGGTATTGCGAATGAGATCCACTGATTGTTTTAATCTCATACTCTTTTTCTCATCACCAGTTTTTAAATTCTTGCCAGTGGACACATTTTAAACTTTTAAACATCATATATCATGTCGTCCTTCTCGTTTCATTAGGGGCCGGTGACCTATGTTAGGCCCCTTAAGGGGGGAGACCCAGCTTAACAAAGGAAAAAAATAGGTTAATATTCATTCGATTGTTAAATATGCTACAATTGATGTTGACAATTTCTGCACATGTCCCAGTATTGGCATGCTTCCTGGCAACCAGAAGCAACTTCAGTAATGTCAAAATTTTAATGATTTTAATATTTCAAAATAAAATGTTCAAAATTTCCCACCTTTTTAACAGTATATCACTGTTTCCTTATAAATTCCAAGTTTGTACGATTTTCGTACTTTTCCATTTTTAAAGTGTGTATCAACACTCTAGCTACAAAATGAACCTCAATCATTAACGTAGACTATGATTTGGATTTTTTGTCGCGTTTTTATTCCGAGCACCAGAAAATATTAATAGTTTTTAAATAAAAATGTTATATAAAATCGAATTTAAATCGAATTGATCTGAATGAGGTACAGATTGTAGTACAACATTATGGGAGGAAACTCTGAAAAAAATAATAATTATCCGTGAATCAGTAAGAGAGTTATGAAGGAAACCGTGATATATTGTTTAAAATGCGGGAAATTTTGAACATTTTGTTTTAAAATGTTATAGTTAGAATTGTGACATTATTGAAGTTGCTTCTGATTGTTCTTAAGCATGCCAATCCTGGGGTATGTGCAGCATTTGTCAACAACGTTTGTAGCATATATAACAATCGAATGAATATTGGCCTATTTTCCCCGTGTTGAGCTAGCTCTTCCCCCTTAAAACAACAAGCATCATCATCATCAAGAAGAAAGTGCTTTATTCCCGTGGTTTCCCATTTTCACACCAGGCAAATGCTGGGGCGGTACCTTAAGTAATGCCACGGTCGCTTCCTTCCCACTCCTAGCCCTTCCCTGCCCCATCGTCGCCATAAGACCTCTGTGTCGGTGCGACGTAAAGCAACTAGCAAATAAAAGTGCTTTAAGTTGCACCTACGTAGAGATTAATGAAACTAAGAAGCACCCTCAAAAGTTAGATTATTAAATAAAGAGTGTGTAACATCATAGTTTAATCTTTTCAAGATTTAGTTTTAAATCATAGTAAATACTGTACTTTCATTTAATGAATCTAAACTGAATCTTCAGGATAATTTAAATTTCAGTTAAATTACATTTTACGTTGACTTTAAATTATATTAAACTAGGGGACCCCTGCAAGAAATCTCGCATGTTCACGAAGTAAGTGGTGGAGTACCCCCCTGGTGAACTACTGGTGAATTAAGGAATACACATATCAGTACAATATTAGACAGTCTTACTTACCATTTAATGCAATCTTTGATTTTTTAACATTTATGGTATCTAGTGAACGGATGCAAATTCAAATGCTTTATTATGCTGACGAATTTTCCGGAAGTAACTTTTGGTTTACTATCATTGTTTATTAACAGCATATTACAGCATATTATAATGACAGAAAACAGGCGTCTCAGCGACCAAAATGTGAAGTGGACAGCAATGACGGTGTGTATTTTCCTACAACAACAGTATTTGCAAATCGCACACTTCGTACAATTGTTTAAAACTCGTTTTAAAATAAATGATCGATATTTGTGAAACGCGAGTGCAATTCGTCACTGCTAGTGTCTATTGTCTCTCTTTTGAATGTTTATTTGTCACGATCGGTTACTTGTGAGTGCCGCAAAAGCGATATATACTACTGAAATAATATATAATATATATGATTTACTTTTAATTTTAAGTGGTTTTAAGCATATTATGTTTATGCAGATGTACAATTATAAGGTGTGGCATAATAGCAGGCTTCATAGCCTAAGCCCCGTCATGTAAATAAATAAATAAATAAATAAATAAATAAATAAATCTCTCCACTAATTCGAAATGGTGAAATATAACAAACGTATCCCCTGCGTGACTCGGGATTTCAAGACATATCCTTACAATATTTCAACTTAATTGGTTCAGTAGTTTTTAAGCCCATCCAGAACAAACAAACAGACACCATCTCATGTTTATTAATATTATACATTGTAGATTGCCAGCCTGTGCACGAGCTGTAATATGTTCACTTTTGTGCAGAAAGGACGCCCCACCGTATCAATTCGCTTCCCCTAGCACCATTACGCGCTGCAGATAAGCCATTCAATTACTGTACATTCAATTTCCATAAAATTTAAGTCAAAGCTCCAATTTTATGTGCAATGACATGTTTCACAAGTCAGTGAGTTTGCATATCATTGCCTGTGACAATTTGTAAATGTTGACATGCAGAATAAAGGGAAGCGTTTATTTTTTCTGAACCACGTTTTAACTTATTGTTCAATGAAGATCACGATCATCGGCTTTTGAGATAGTGAGTCATTTTAATATAAATATGTTTTAGTTGGCGGCCGATCTGGAATTAGCATCATCAATTTTCTGATACTATTGTAATCATTGCAAACAGAGTTCGTCTATGTACACTAGGTCAGTAGCGTCATCTTCTCAATAAGCGCTTTCTTCCTGTAACTAAGAGCTTGAGAACATCTCGTAACAAGTGAACCTCGTTCTTCTCCTCAGTCCAGAATTAAAATCCCAAACCCGAGGCCTTAGATGAACCTCCACGCCACAGGGTGGGCTAATAATGTTTAGAATATCTTTCACTTTCTCACTATTCATGAACCTAACCATTCTTTAGCGGAGACACTAATTTCTCTTTCGATTTATCGGAACTCGGTACCTTCCCTGTGGGTGGAGCCAAAGAGTCTGTACTCACTCTCTGGTCTTGTTAAACCGAAAATCATATCCATGATTCTATGCTTTTCCGTAGCGGAGACGTTTACATACGGTATATTGTTAGCACTGTAGTTATTATTTCCTTAAAAGTTCATATTTTCGAGTAGTGTTATCATAATTCTCCCCTTGTGGGTGGGGGTGGTAGAATAAAACCCGTGGTGTACCCTGTCTGCCGTAACGGTAAGAGGCGACTAAAAGGGGACACAGGTGCTCTCAACTTAGAAGAATGGTTTGACGACCACGGGGCCCTTAGCTGAGTCCTGGCTTTACTTCCAGTTACTTCTGCTAGGGTCCTCACTTTCATCTACATTTATCATCCTATCTTGGTCAACTTTCGTTCTTTTCCGACTCCAACGATATTAGAGCATTCGTGGCCTAGGGAGTTTTCATTTTCACACAATTCGTAGCCCTTGTCTTTCTTTGGCTGAAACCTTCATTTTTCGAAGTGTCAGACTCCTTCAACATTTTCCCTCTGATTAGTGTTAATAGGATTATGGTTGCCTAGTTATACTACCTCTTAAAACAACAATCATCACTACTACCACCTTTAACGTACGCACGTTTTAAGAAACAGCTACATAACATTATTTTCTGATAAAAGCATTTCGCTTGTGACGTCATAAGAATATTTGTAATTTAAATGAATGGTTATGATCAAGCGGTCGTATTAAGAAGAATTCTTACAGTATTCTGAAGCATATGTAGACATTTCCGCGATATCAACTTGTACATATCCTCTTAAAACAACGTGTGTTTAAGAGCAGAATCATCACTTCATTGTTAGCAGCTTCAAACGAATTTTCTTACTGCTGTCATTGTGATAATATTTATCATTATTGGAGATCATGTGCAATGTTCTGTTGTATGGCACTGCTCCTATATTGAAGAGCAATTGGATTAAAATCCACTTTTAGTTCGCGGCTATGCAATATTTTCGTAATATGCGGCGAAACGCAATTACCCGCAATGTAATTGTGAATCACGTGCTAGGACACATTTGAATGAAATAACAGTGCTCTTGTAATTGGATGGTGGTAGTTATCAGAAACGAGGGAAGTGATTTGAGTGCCACTGTCTGCAGCTCCGTGGGGGTAGACACGAACTCGTTCCACCATCTGACGATGCAAAATGTTCTAACATTATTTCATATTTTATTTTGCCATACTAGCAAATGGACCCGTGCTTCGCTACGGTATTCAAAATTGTTTACGGATATCGAAGCAAATTACTGTACATGAAGAGAATAAGAATTTTTAAATTGCATGTCTCTTGGCGTTATCCGAGAAAAAGCATAGGGAGGTCCGCAGATGTTGTTTCCAATGTAAAGTGCAAGTTGCGGAGTTGTGATGATAACGACAGGTCCACTTGTCTACCGCAATTCACTATGCGTAACGTCAGTCACATTTTGATGGGTAAATTTGTTTATTATCGCGGGCACCCTTGCAAGGGGCACCTATACCTAATGATAAAGAGAATCAAGTAAAAGAGTTTTGAAAAAAATGCACGTTCCCTTGCCTTCTGCTAGTCAAATCGAGAAGGGAATTATTCATTACAATGGTACACAGGCGTTGGAGGAGGACCCAATTCCTACTGACAGTTGAAGTTGGTGTGAGGTGTACTGATTACAACAGCAGACGCTCTCCTGCTGACAGTCACTATTGATTTGCAAAGTATTAATTACCATGTCAGAAGCTCGTGCCTTTCAGTAATCACGATACCACAACATAATATAAACAATGCCGAAGTCGCCTACTGACATATTAATCGTTCGCTCACATGATACCATAGAATTTCGAATACCGTGTCGCCAATCGCGTATATGAATTACTACAGGCCAAATAACATAATATCACGTCGCTCATTGTGCAATTATTATTACGTCTTGACGAACTACTTCAGGACATGTACTGCATATACACTACTATCTACATTGAGGATACTAGTAAATAAAATAGAATGCATATAAATGCTGCATAAAATAAAATACAAGAAAGGCATTATTATTAAGAAGAATGTGAGACTACTGACTTGGATGGCCAGGGTATTGGAAAGCACATGGCCTAGGTTATCCTTCCTTGTAGCCACGCCATCATCTCAGCTGGACCTGCTTGTATTTATTTAACTCTCCATATTCTCCTGTGTACTTGTATTTCCTGGATATCTTTCTGACATTGTTATTTTACTTTCGTGCAGATCACACCTGAAAGAGGCTAACATTAGATTATTCAATACACAGACAATCACTATTAACCCAACAATGCATATACTTCCAATTATACGTAGATGTTTGCGAGATACCGACAATTTCTATTATGTATCGCGTTGCTTTCCTTGTAATGGCTTTGCCTTGTACGACTCCAAGTATTTCGTTGTTATTTCACACTATTTGCACTCATTTACTGCGTACATATCACCTAATAACTTCTTTTCACATTCTATTTACATAGACTAGTAATTTGCTCATTTAGCAACAACTTTTTCTTAAGCTTCCGTGTATCAATTTCACACTACCATTACATCGACACCAACAATGAATAAAAAGACTAGGATTTTTATTCCGCCTTTTCGTTTTTAAAACTAGACATGGAATAACCGAATTACACACTAGATGTGGAAGTTTATCTTAAGTACCTACTTACATCTATCGATACCTAGATGACGCCACCGTCCTTATTAACAACTATCGATGTTTTACATTGCATAACGTTACCCTTGTATGTACTATCTTTGGTTTCGTCTTATTTTATACATTTTATATTTAACTTAATTTTAATATTATTTACATGTATTTACACGTCTTTCCGCTTAAGGATGAAAGCAAAGTCTCTCTCTTCACGATCACTTCTTCGCGTATTAAACGTATGTACTTGAGTTCTCGCCTAGACTATTCCGGACCTCGTGGTCGCTGTGGCGCATGTTCCACATGGAAACGGAACAATACAAAGAGCAAAATTTAGGTACATACAGAAAGAGAGCCAAATTTAACGTATAAGGATAGAGATACGACAAAAAGTCATAAGACCAAAGTTGTAGATCACTCCAAATTGAATGGAGGTTGTGCCATCCGTTTTGTGATACGACTTACCGTTTATCCCCCAAATACCTCGAAAGAAAGGTCTGCACCGTCATTTATATTTCCTCCATATTTCGATATTTTTCGGGAGTAAAAAATAAAATTTTTAATTATCTCGTAAATTTTCCGTCGATTACAGGCAAAAAGCTATAATTCTGCCAAATTTCTGTTTTAACTCTTCTGGGAGATTGTGCTGCCATCTTGATATGGGGGAGGGGGTTAAAAATTAGGACATTCAGGAAACTTTTAAGCCCATGAAAGCTATAGGTTATTGTTTTGGATAAATATCACAGACTCTGTTCTCATGCAGATTTGAAACTCCCAGCGTGTCCCTCTCAGTGAATTTTGAGAATTTTAGATTTTTCTTGGGATCCCGACGTCATCAGCTTATCTGGTACCAAGTTTTAAGATTCTAAGATGCCTAGAATGGTCTCATTAACTCACGTCTGTTTTCATTTATATGCCTAAATTTATATATAGTACAGTATGGTATATAGATCCCGCCAAACAATTTATTAATATGGATTCACCCGCTTCCTAGTGGTTCTAGGGGCGTCTTACTCTCACAGTATGCTTTCCAGGTAGTACGTCATACTTGAAAGTCATACTGGAACACACACACGCCCATTATCTCGGTCATTTTTGACAATTTATTTTTTCACCCTTTCTCAACCCCTATGCCAAAGGGGGTTGAAGTTGGACTTAAAAAATCCGGATGTTACTATTCATCTCAGCGACCCAGAAAACTATGGATTCGATACTATTTTCGATTATTTTTATACCTCAATCTCCCCGGCCCCCACCACAAAGGGGGATGAACTTGGACTTATAAAATATCCGGAGTCTCACAATTCATCTCAGTGACCCTGACAACTATGGATTCGACACTATTTTCGATTATTTTTATATATCACTCTCCCATCGCCTCCCACCATGAAGGGGCTGAACTTGGATTTTAAAAAACTCTGGAGTGTCACTATTCATCTCAGCGACCACGAAAAATATGAATTCAACACTACTTTCGATGATTTGTATATCTCAGCCCCCTCGCTCCCTCCTGCCCCTAAGGGTTCCTGGGGTGTATTTACCCCCATGCGGTTTCTCTCCTGATACTAAAAATCCGGAGTGTCACTATTCATCTCAGCGACCACGAAAACTATGGATTCGACGCTATTTTCTATTATTTTTATATATTACTCTCCCATCAACCCCCGCCCCAAAGGGGGCTGAACTTGGACATTAAAAGTTCCGGAGTGTCACTGTACATTTCAGCGAGCCCGAAAAGTATAATTTCGCCACTACTTTCGATGATTTTAATATCTCACACTCTCGCCCCCCTCCCCCCGCCGCCCTAAGGGTTCTTGGGTTGTCTTACCCCCGCGTGGTTTGTCTCCTGATACTAAAAATCCGGAGTGCACAATTCACCTCGGTGACCCCGAAAACTATGTATTCGACACTATTTTCGTTTAATTTTATATATCACTCCCCCATCGCCCCCTCCCACCCAAAAGGGAGCTGAACGTTGACTTTTAAAAATCGGGAGTGTCATATTCATCTCAGCGACCCCGAAAACTGTGGATTCGACACATATTTTATTATTTTTATACATTGACCCTCCTGACCCCCCCCACTAAGGGAGCTACGGATGGCTTACCCTCACACTGCTCGTCTCCAGTTAGTAAGTCATAAGTGTAGCAAGTTTGGTTGAAATTGCTCCAGTGGTTTAGGAGGAGATGTGTCATTTACATACACACATACATCCATTTATATATATATAGACAGAAGATTGTGGGTATCGGACGCAGACGAAGAATACACCCATGGTATCCCCTGCATGCAACTAAAAGGTGCGACCAAGGAATGATGACATTAGAACCATAAGACTGCTTGTAATTAGTGCCATTACGTGCGGAACACCTAGGGTCGACGTTACTTGCGATTAGAACTACCATGTGAGGAACGCTATGGATCTACGTTACATAGGAACAATGACATTATGCAAGGAACACTACGGCTCTGGGCGTTGCTTTTGATAAGAGCCATCGTGTACATTCCGCCGGTAGGTTCCACTATGTTCAGAATAAGTCTGCGTTACCTATGAGTAGTACCACTTTATGAGAAACACCATGTTGCCTGTGATTAGTACCACTATGTGAGAAATACCATGGGTTTGGTTGGTGCCCGTGATTAGTACCACTATATGAGGAAATCCATGAGTCTGCGTTGCCAGAGAGTGGTACCACTATGTGAGAAACACCATGGATTTAGTTGGCGCCCGTAATTAGTACAACTATGTGAGAAAAACAATGGGTCTGTGTTGCCTGAGGGTAGTACCATTGCATGAGAAACACCACGGGTTTGGCTGGCGCCCGTGATTAGTATCACTATGTGAGGAAATCCATGGGTCTGCGTTGCCAGAGAGTAGTACCATTATGTGAGGAACACCATGGGTTTCCGTTGCCTGTGGGCGTTTCCATAATGTGTGATACGCCGTGAGTCTTCATTGCCTACGATTAGTAGCGGTATGTGAGCAACACCATGAGTGTACGTAGCCTGTGATTAGTTGCACTAAGTGAGGAATACCGCGTGAATACCGGCGGCCGTGATTAGTGCCACTGTGTGAGGAACACCATCGGTCTGCGTTGCTTGTGATTAGTACCCTTATGTACTACTTGGTTTGTGTTCCTGTGGGTGGTTCCATTGTGTGTGACATACCATGGCTGTACATTACCTGTAATTAGTACCACCTTGCAAGAAACACCACGAGTCTACGTTACCTGTGCTTATTACCACTATAACAGTAATACCATGGTTTTGCTTTACTAGTGATTAGTACCATTATGTCCGACCTGTTAGCTGAACGGTCAGCGTACCGGCCTTCGGTTCAGAGGATCCCGGGTTCGATTCCCGGCCGGGTCGGGGATTTTAATCTTAATTGGTTAATTCCACTGGCACGCGGGCTGAGTGTATGTGTTGTATTTATTATCATTTCATCCTCATCACGACGCGCAAGTCGCCTACGGGATTCAAATAGAAAGACCTGCACCTGGCGAGCCGAACCCGTCCTGGGATATCCCGGCACTAAAAGCCATACGACATATCAGTACCATTATGTGGGACCGGTGACCTGGATTTTGGACCCCTTTGAAGTATCATCTCAGTAATTAAGGCATTGTGAATTGGACCCACTGATTGCTTTTGTCTCACGATCATATTTCATCATCATTCGTTTTATATTCTAGTCAGTGGGTACATTTTGTAGTTTTAATTTTCATTTCGTTGCACCTCGTACCATTTGGGGCCGATGACCCAGCTGTTAGGCCCTTTAAACAACAATCATCATCATCATCATCATCATCATCATCATCATCATCATCATCATCATCATCATCATCATCATCATCATCATCATCATCATGTTTTTCCTATTAAAATTTCATTTGTTAAGTGGTAGAGTGTTACCTTTCGGATCCAAGGATTGGGGATTCAAACCTGGCAGATACTGTCAGATGTTTGAAGGGCAGAGAAGGTCCCTTCGGTATGTATTCCATGTCGTGCGATGTCGGCTGGTAAAAGATCTCTCCTGACAGATTTCGTGTTTACCATAAAGAAGTAATTAACCCTAGATGGACCAAAGGGGTTATAAATGTCCACTTTTTTCTAATATTCTTGGGATTTTCATGATATTTTAACTAGGGATCTGCAATCCCTGTTTTGTGCATTTAAATGAGTGCATTTTCTTGTTTGGTTAGAAACATGCCCTGATGTGCCGTGGAAAAACAAATATCCGATTCACAATCGTAATGGCGCAAAATAGTCCCCGCCCCCACCCCCTCCCTCTCATGTATAGAGTAACCCGCATTTTTACAACCGTATTTAGTTATTTTAAGCAATGGCTTGACGCAATTTGTGTACAGCATCCGGTATTGTTTGTCGCAAAATTTGGCAAATGTGGTAATGGTTAGTTTATCAACAACGGATAGTTAGTACGCGTGCGTATCTTGTTTCTATCTGTAGTTTCCCGTACAAAATGAGTGACATGATTCCCCAGGGCATATTGTTGTATATGGAAGTCAATTATTGTTGAATACATTAATTCTCATCGTTTACATGTATTAAATGCATTACGCAGCATATAGTTGGTTTAAATGTCAACTCATTTTTTAAATTTATATTTATTTGTTGTGGACATTTTGACACTCCACCTCCCCCCCCACCACCACCACCACCACCACTACCCTCACACTTGGTTCATGATGTTACAGAATCTGACTTGGTCCTGCGAGGTTTAATATTCAGTAACAACTTTCCCAATACAGTTCTAGTCTTATACGATCCGATTCTGTTTATTTCTTGTATTACTGTGATAATAGCGGTGTTTCACTTTGGGGAAATAAGATTAAAGGCCGAAAATAAATTGAATGGTAGAAATAGCACATAGTTTTTCATTCATAGAGAGAAGCCTGCGTTCTTCACCAATTATACCATCTTGATAGTTTCAAGATGGTCTCTACATTCTCCTGATGAGTTTTCTCTTCCTTTACATCATTTTTTCACCAAGTGATACGAGTCCAAAGAGCCCACGCATTCCAATAATGGAATTAAAATTGAAGAGACATATTTTGTAGATTAGAACTGGGCAAAGAATTGGAATAACGATAAAGTATACGTCTATACTGTACTGTATACTGTAGGTATACTGTACACTGTTCGATGTGTTAGTACGACGTTCAACAAGTAGCAAAAGAAAAAAGAAACTCCATTACTATTGTTTTGGATTTATTTATTTTCGTCTTTTACTCCTTCTCCATGACTGTCCATACCATTTAGTAAAATATCCAGATCTTCTGGGGACTCATAAAAAGATATTATTCACGAACGGTTAATTTCATTGGCCCGAGAATGTGTTTGTCCTGTAATCAAAATTGCTGTAACTTACACACCACAATCAGTATTTCTTGTTATTCTTCGTATTTTGTTTCCCTTAGCCAACGATTGGATGAGTTTGACCTCGAAGCCAGTGCGCTACTCAGTGGGTGCCGCTGAATCACGAACGTAATGTAAACGATTTTCCTGGTCTGTCGGTTGGACTTCTACCTTCCTTGGGCACGGACTCCCGGGTGTTACGGTGCTCCAGCACTTCCACAAACACTGACTGACAGAGCAAATGCAAGACCAAGAAGGAGTGGTCAGAACTTTATGCCAATTGCAGGGTAGACTGACGTCACTGAGGTATGCTCATGATGTGAAATGCACCGCTGTGCTGCGCACGTAGCGAACGATAAATGGGACACGGCGTTGGCGAATGGCCCACTTCGTACCGTCATTTCTCAGCCGGCAGTCATTGTAGAACGTGTTGTCGTGTGCCACAGGACACGTGTATAGCTAAGAATGCCAAGCCGCCGTCAACGGAGGCATTTCCAGCAGACAGACGACTTTACGAGGGGTATGGTGATCGGGCTGAGAAGGGCAGGTTGGTCGCTTCGTCACATCGCAGCCGATACCCATAGGGATGTGTCCACGGTGCAGCGCCTGTGGCGAAGATGGTTGGCGCAGGGACATGTGGCACGTGCGAGGGGTCTAGGCGCAGCCCGAGTGACGTCAGCACGCGAGGATCGGCGCATCCGCCGCCAAGCGGTGGCAGCCCCGCACGCCACGTCAACCGCCATTCTTCAGCATGTGCAGGACACCCTGGCTGTTCCAATATCGACCAGAACAATTTCCCGTCGATTGGTTGAAGGAGGCCTGCACTCCCGGCGTCCGCTCAGAAGACTACCATTGACTCCACAGCATAGACGTGCACGCCTGGCATGATGCCGGGCTAGAGCGACTTGGATGAGGGAATGGCGGAACGTCGTGTTCTCCGATGAGTCACGCTTCTGTTCTGTCAGTGATAGTCACCGCAGACGAGTGTGGCGTCGGCGAGGAGAAAGGTCAAATCCGGCAGTAAATGTGGAGCGCCCTACCGCTAGCCAACGCGGCATCATGGTTTGGGGCGCTAATGCGTATGATTCCACGTCACCTCTATTGCGTATTCAAGGCACGTTAAATGCCCACCGCCACGTGCAGCATGTGCTGCGGCCGGTGGCACTCCCGTACCTTCAGGGGCTGCCCAATGCTCTGTTTCAGCAGGATAATGCCCGCCCACACACTGCTCGCATCTCCCAACAGGCTCTACGAGGTGTACAGATGCTTCCGTGGCCAGCGTACTCTCCGGATCTCTCACCAATCGAACACGTGTGGGATCTCATTGGACGCCGTTTGCAAACTCTGCCCCAGCCTCGTACGGACGACCAACTGTGGCAAATGGTTGACAGAGAATGGAGAACCATCCCTCAGGACACCATCCGCACTCTTATTGACTCTGTACCTCGACGTGTTTCTGCGTGCATCGCCGCTCGCGGTGGTCCTACATCCTACTGAGTCGATGCCTTGCGCATTGTGTAACCTGCATATCGGTTTGAAATAAACATCAATTATTCTTCCGTGCCGACTCTGTTTTTTCCCCAACTTTCATCCCTTTCGAACCACTCCTCCTTGGTGTTGCATTTGCTCTGTCAGTCAGTGTATTTTGTGCAGGTGATCAGCACTCCCACAATTTTTGTGCAGGTGTTCAGCACCCCCTGAAGTTTTGTGGAAGTGTTCAGCACCCACACAAGTTTTGTGGAGGTGTTCAGTACCCCTACAAGTTTTGTGCAGGTGTTCATCACCCCCACAGACAGGGAGAAGAAAAATATAAGAGATAGCTTATGTTTTACAACAAGTATTATTACTCATTCAAAAACATAAGAAAGAAAGGGTGAATGAAGAAAAGAAAGAAAGTAAGAAAGAAAAAAGGGGGAATCTTTACTTTTCGTCGTAGTTCTTAACCCTAGCAACACAAATGTATTTTTGTCTTGTTCATTACCAACAATTAGATTTGAAGAGCCCACTAAGATATTTTTGTTTACTTTATTCTCAATCACAAGCGAGGTATATGTTTAATTTAATTTAAGTAATTAGATCTGTTTCGCCCAAAACTTCATCAAGATTAACTCCAGAGGTAGTTAAATTGTTTAAGTTTGCTTTAACTACCTCGTTTTTATATGTACATTAGAGCGTTCTTTTTCCGCCCTGTGAAGGTTAAAATCTTACCTGCGCAGTACCATGTGGCACAAGGGAAAATGAACAACAACGCATACCGAGCTCGATAGCTGCAGTCGCTTAAGTGCGGTCAGTATCCAGTATTCGGGAGATAGTAGGTTCGAACCCCACTGTCGGCAGCCCTGAAAATGGTTTTCCGTGGTTTCCCATTTTCACACCAGGCAAATGCTGGGGCTGTACCTTAAGTAAGGCCACGACCGCTTCCTTCCCACTCCTAGCCCTTCCTTGTCCCATCGTCGCCATAAAACCTATCTGTGTCGGTGCGACGTAAAGCAACTAGCAAGAAACAAAAAAACAAAAAAAAACAACGCAATCATGCATGTCCATAATCAAGAATAAAAAAAATTAATTTAACTTCGAAACTGTAGGGAACGTTTACATCAAACGATCGACTGTTCGTAGGAACACTCTCTTTATGTGTGAGAATTAGAAAATCCGCAAAGTTTTAAAATTTTGTTCTATAGTTTCTCTTAATATTATTACACTAACAATAAGCGCCAAGTTTGAGGCAATTTATTTCTTTTTACTCAGCTTGGTATTATTCTAGATGAAAACTAGACTAATATGTTCTTTTATCTTAAGAATTTAGAGACTCAATCTGTATTTCTTTAGATTCCATCCTTTAAATTCACATATATTTAAAATGTAAAATATCTTACGTTTTCATGATTAAAACACACCTTTACCTTTTATGTAGATTTATGTGGACTTTTCTTTGTATTCATAATTGTTGAAAAAGTGCCTAAATAGAACAATATTTTATGTTTTCCAACAAGTACTACTCATTCAAAAACTCCATTTTCATGAGGGTTAAATTTCGACATTTTTCCGGAGTTTTCCACCCCGTTTTTGGAATGCGAGTTAGAGCACCTGCGCCCCTGCTGCCTTCCAGTGAGCAGGTCTCTGTCGCTAGAGTAATTGGTGAGGTAGACGCCTTTCCGATATTCGCCAGACGTGGCCAAGCCGTCATAATCTCCAATCTTGAATTAATTCTTCAATCGATGGTGGCTTTCCACAATTCAGTCTGATGATTTCCTTACGAAGCCAGTCATGCAGAGACCCTCCCCCAGTATTCGCTAATATACTACCATGGAACTTCCCACACAGGGAAGATGTCACCCACTCTTGTCGGAGGGCCTGCCTTACAAGGCAGGTTAGCAAAAGCCACACGAAATTCTTCTTCTTCTTATCATTCATTGATCGATGCGCCCACCTGTGGACCACGTTACACAATATACACTACCTGTCCATCTGTCACGCGGACTAATGCCCTTCTCCTTGCACTCTCGCTAATGATCCTTAAGTCTTCGGCTTCTCCCTCTTTCTTCCGCCGAGATGTCCCGTGGCTTCGTCATTGCCTTTTCGTGTCCATCCCTCACTCCGCAGCCTTTCTTCCTAAATGTTTCTCTGTCCTGTATCTCTTCCTCCTTGATACCAAACTTTTGCTAGGTCTTTGTACACCTGTGTAGCCACCCAGGGTGTTTTCTTGTAGGAGGATTTTGTTGGTTAACCTTTCGTGATTTATCCTTTTAAAGTGCCCATAAAAGGTCAGTCTCAATTTCCTAAACATGTTATAATACTGTAAATACCGAGCGAGTTGGGCGTGTGGTTAGGGGTGCACAGCTGTGTGCTTGCATTCCGGAGATAGTGGGTTCGAACCCCATTGTCGGCAGCCCTGAGGATGGTTTTCCGCGGTTTCCCAATTTCACATCAGGCAAATGCTGGGGCAGTACCTCAGTTAAGGCCATGGTCGCTTCCTTCCCACTCCTAGCCCTTTCATATCCCCGCGACGGAATAAGATCTATCTGTGTCGGTGCGACGTAAAGCAAATTATCCACGAACCTGCTACGCAGGCGTAACAGGGGGAGAGGTGATACTCCCACGTGGCGCGTCCCAGGTGGCGGATAGGGGAGTCCTAACCGGCTTGCCGGCGGACTTGAGGGAAATAAAATACCTCTCGCGGACCAAACACACTACCCCCTGCGGGTGGGGGACGCACATGTAGAATACACCCGCGGTATCCCCTGCCTGTCGTAAGAGGCGACTAAAAGGGACGACCAAGGGCTGACTGAATTAGAACCATGGAACTAATTTTGAATCGTACCATCACGCGGGGAACACCATAGGTTGCCTGTACTTGCGAGTAATACCACTAAATTCGGTACGAAATAGGTTTGTAATTAGTAGCAGTAAAAGCCTGGCCTGGTGGATTCCAGTACCCGTGCGTCGTACCCATGTGTGCAACACCGCGGGTCTGGGCGTAGCCTGTGAGTTGTACCACTATATGAGCAGCACCGTGGGTCTGCGTTGCCTGTGATTAGTACCCACTATGTGAGGAACACCACGGGAATACCGGCTCCCGTGTTTAGTACACCTAGGTGGGGAACCTTCTCGGTTTGCGTTGACTCTGAGTTGGGCCATTGTGTGAGACACACCATAGATCTGCGTTACCTGTACGAAGTGCAATACTTGTGAGTAGTACCATCTTTTGTGGAACACCGTGAGTCTTCGCTACTTCTGATTAATGCCCCAACATGACACATACCATGGTTCTATTATACTCGCGATATGTACCATTCTGTGGGGCCTTAGACGTGGATTTTGCACCCCCTTTAGACACCAAGCATCATTGTGCTTTATAAGTGGTTCCTTGGTCGGTAATAATGTTATTTTCGATCTGTATTGAGCCCGATCCACTGGTTTTTGTTTGTTTGTTTTGTGTTTTGTTGGGTTCCTGTCCATCCATTCATTCTTCATGCCATATTTTATTTTTTATTTTGGTCAGTGGATGCCTTTGCAATTTTTGTTCTTTCATTTCGTACCATTAGGGGCCGATGACCTTCGATGTTAGGCCCCTTAAAACAACAAGCATCATCATCATCATCAAAGCAAATTATATATTAAAAAAAAGGAAAAGTGCTTTGAATGGTTTTACAGAGTTACTGATTTTATCTCAACCGGAAAGTATGTTGGATTTCTTGCGACTTGTTTGGATCCAAGATTTTTTGAAGAAAAATGCCATTTTTTTTCAAAGTCTGAGTCTGCCACCCTTGTCAGTGTTTCCGCTCCATAAAGACACTCCGTTAGGACCAGTGTGCAATATTATTTTAATTTGGCTTGAATGGGGATGGAATTGGGTCTGACTCCGTGGCTAAATGGTCGGCAATGAGGCCTTCGGTTTAGAGGGGTACCGGATTCCATTCCCGGCCGGGTCGGGGATTTTAATCGCATCTCATTAATTCTTCTGGCTCGGAGACTGGGTATTTGTGTTGCACCAACACTATCCTCTTCACATTCAGGCAACACACCATACAAGTACAGAATCACGCAATAGTGATCACATCCCTTCATATAGGGTTGGCGTCAGGAGGGGCAGCCAGCCGTAAAACAGGACCAGACCCACATGTGCGACTCAATCGAACCCGTGATCCCACAGATTTGGAAAAAGCGGCAGAAGAAAAGGAAGGAGAAGGATGCGGACTTGGGGGTGTCGTGGCATAGTCTGAAGGCCGTCTCCATTCTCCTCACCCTCTCTCTTATTGCCCCGTTTTCAGTTTCATTGGGAATGAGAATTTATACCAAGTATTTAAATTTATGAACTCGATGGATGTCCCAAAATGTAGTTACAATTCTTTCCGTGTCATCTGCTTTGTCTGAGTCTATGAATGCTGTTTTTTCGAAGCACATTCTTAATCCTGTTTTGGCCGCAACCTTTTAGTATTTCTTTCACTTGCTTCCTGGCTGTGTGAGGGTTGTCTGTTATATATCAGAAAGACGTCATCTGCGAACGCTAGACAATCCAACATGTCTGAATTTTCCCCACAATATATTGCCCATACTGAGTTTCATTTTCAGGCATTCCCTGATGATCTTTTCTAGGATGGATTTTTTCTTACATCCTTATGACATCGTGTTCATCTCATTTAGCTGATGTTTTCGCTTTCTTCTTCTCCCAAAATCTCTTCATCCTCTCACTAAGTTTTCTACTGCGTTCGTCTCTCCAGGTGTTAGTGGTTCTGGTGTTGGTTTCATCTACAAATTTGTGATTATCGATTAGTGTTCGGAATTTACATCCATCACATATAAGTTCCTCGGAAATTTTTATTTCCAAGAGGTCTGTTTCAATTTCACAAAGCCAGTTGTTCTTGGTTTTTAATGAAAGGGCAAGGTTGAACACTCTTTTAGTCACTGTATACTCACCATATTCTGAGAATATGCCCATATAATTTCATTCGCCTTTTGCTGAAGGTGTGTTAGATTTTTTTGGCATGACAATATATTTTCTGAGACTTCTTTTTCGTCCATATTCCATCCCTATAAACTGGGCCGAAGATTTTTCGTAGAATTTTCCTTTCCTGCTTTTCTATGTCTTGGATGGGATTATTATTATTGTACCGGGCGGTACACCTCCGCTCCGCTAATTCAAACATTGCGCCAGTTGAAACTCCTCTACTGGAGGAAGCCTGAACTTTAACTACAGTGTTAATTCTCTAGTTTCTCAGAAGATGTCCCTACTTGTAAATTCTGAAGTGTTCTGAACTGTGTCGTTTTCGATGTATTTTTGTTTTGCCTGTAGTAAGAAGTGTGAACATTCTCTTCTAGTTGGCACTACTGAAGGACTACAATTATGCACCCTAGTGCGAAGTGAAAGAACTGTGTTTTTGGAGAAATTTTGTGTTCATAAGTTTGTTCTTTGTTAAATTTCTTTCAGTCATTGTTTAGGTTGGCTGTATAACCCTTCACTTCCCGCCAGTTTTGAATTCGACCAATGAGTAATTTTTGTAATTAATTTTCTACCAATCCTGGTTTTCTTCTTCAGTTTTGACATGTAATCTTTTGGCCGTCCAATAAAATGCTTGTGGGCGGGTGTTATCATTCATGAAAGGTCTCGAATGTTCCGCGAGGGTATATAAACTGCTGATTTTCGGGTCTCTGCGCCACTTCAGTAACACTTATCATTGTGTAAATTATGTAGCAGGGGGCGGGAAGCGCCTCTTTCTTCGGGCAGCAGTTCAACCACCAGGTAATGGCCGTCTTATAACTTATTTTCTTGCCAGCTCAGCAGTTTAACCCTCGGGGCGGGTTCGAAACCTTCTACCATGTAACTTTCCTCTAAAATGTAAAAGACTCTTGATTTAAATTCTGCCTCTGTAACTACATATGGGGATAGAGAGTGCTTAACCCTCTCGAGCTCCCACTCATATTGCTTTGAGGTGAACTTATTTTCACTACCATTTCTTCCCTTCGAATGTAATGTAAATCGTTTTCTTATATAAGTCACCTCTTTAGTATGGGATTAGCCCTTGCATTAGCGGCCTAGTGCCAAGTAGGTTTTAATAAGGCGTATTTGGAGTTCAGTTTCGCCTCCCCTCAAGTTGGTATTTTGGAGGCCATGTAATTGTCCTGTTTCTTTACTTAATAGGCCTCAGTAGGTTGGGTATTTTTACCCCTGTTTTCATGTGTTTGGAGGTCAGCTTGAAGGTTGAGTCTGGTGTGGCCTTTGATAGGCTGGAACTCTGAGAGCGGGTTGCTCTTTCAAAAAAGGTTTCTGCGTGCCTCGAGGAGGCTTTACTGTGTAATTGGGAGTAAGTGCCCCCGGGCATGATAGGGGTTTTCTCCCCCTTTTGTTGAATCTTGTATATTCGAGTGAAGTTGGGCTAATTGCTCAAGAATTGTGTGTCTGGGTCTCAGAGCCCAAATCCTGTATCTACCGTAATTGTACATTCTTGATTGGTTGCTAGGTTACTGTGTACCTGTTATATTTGTTATTTATTGATCTTGAAAAGAAAATATAACCTTGTTAAATTTTAAATTAACTTTAATTTCGTAGATTGAGACCTATTCATCCCAGCACCTTCTTTCACCTCTAACTACCACGGATAACTCCGTAACAATTATTATTATTATTATTATTATTATTATTATTATTATTATTATTATTATTATTATTATTATTACGACGGTATTTTTCGTGCACACTGTGGACAGGTATGGTACTGATATATCGGCACTTGCGGAATAAAGCTCTTTCTGGAATGAATTATTTAGTTAAATTGTGGGCATTTCCTTATTTTGATTAATGGGAAATTAGTCAATTGAACATGTTCGAGATAGCCTGTAATGTGTGTGTATGCAGAGCAGCGTTGAGGGAGCGCAGGATTTTTAGAGTTTTGCTCGTCTGTGTGGCTTGCAGCAGCAGCTAAGCGAGATCAATATCTGGTCGTGTCGTCATAGCAACGAGCTCGGGATGCTGTGAGCAACCCGGCAGACAGGGTGCCGCTGCTGCTGCCGCCTGCGTGCAACAGCGACACAAGAGACATCGCCTGAAAACACTCCAGCCGTTACGAATACTTCTCGTGTATTTTCATTACCACAGGCTGAAGAAACACTGATTTTAATTCGTGCAGTTTGTCTAGTCTAGAATTACGTTCTGGGGGCCATTCTGATAAAGAAATAAAACGCATATTAATATTATCTGTATCCCTTATAAGTCGCACGTCAAATTTTTAACACTGAGCATTACCTAATCTGGCAGACTTGTTAGAAGTAAGTGAGAAGACTCTTTGGAGAGAATTATACGCTAGAGTGATGCAGTCTCATCGTGCAGCGAGCCCGCCAGCCACCAGATGAAATCTCACGTTTCTATGGTAACAAAATCGATACGTTGGATGGACCGGCAGCATCCAGTAGCTTCGCTGTTTCATCAGCCCTCCCTCCAACCCTACTCCCGCCCCTCCTACTACTTCACCCCCGACCGAAAATTGGAGTTGGTGGCCATTTTACTGCAGACTGTGGCATTTGGGACCATCTTAAATGAAATTTTACAGCAATAACACCGTGTTAAACATGGAGGGTTCTACAGTTTTGTTTTAAGATCATCAGCCCTTGGCTTTGTCTGCTTCACAGCAGAACTCGGGTAAATAGTTTACACACAAAACTGACCAACGTCGAACTTAATAAACCGATGCGGATCAGAACACTAAAACTTTCTGGCTGCGAGCCCTGACGAGGCACCTCTTGCATTTCAGAACCAGGAAAAATACAATGTTAATAATAATAATAATAATAATAATAATAATAATAATAATAATAATAATAATGAAATGGTGTATGGCTTTTAGTGCCGGGAGTGTCCGAATGCATGTTCGGGTCGCCAGGTGCAGGTCTTTTTATTTGACTCCCGTAGGCGACCTGCGCTTCGTGATGAGGATGAAATGATGATGAAGACAACAGACACACCCAGCCCCCGTGTCAGCGAAATTAACACTGATGGTTAAATTTCCTGACCCTGCCGGGAATCGAATTTGGGACCCCTGTGACCAAAGGCTAGCACGTTAACCATTTAGCCATTATTATTATTATTATTATTATTATTATTATTATTATTATTATTATTATTATTATTATTATTATTATTATTATTATTAATCGTATGGTGTAAGCTACCATGGTGCAGGCCTTGTAAAGTGGTACCATTTCATTTCGTTTACCACTGATCAGCATTTAGGGCTGTTACCCAGATAGCAGATTGCCGCCTTGTTTATTGTTCTGACCCCATGGTTAGCAGTTCGAGTCCCGTTCGTCGATAAATGTTCACCATCAGAATGTTGACTGGCAGGTGGTGGTATACAATTTTTGATCACAGGATTGCGTGCCTGGATTCAATTCGAAACCTCTTCGCAGTGTTCATATAGAGTGCGGTTATATGATGATGGCGACGTTAAGTCTTGAGCAGTCCTCTTGGTGCCATGCGACAGGAGTAGGCTATGAACCGATGCCGGGTTTCAACATCTCCCTTCCTACTATCGTATATATCACGTCATTCATCTCGTTAGCTCCTCTGATCAGACTGACGTCAAGAGGGGTATCCGGTCGTAAAACCTCGCTAATTCCATGTGGGTGGGGGACACAGACGACGACTATAGCCATGCTATCCCCTGCCTGTCGTAAGAGGCGACCAAGGGGTGATTGAATTGAATTGAAATGACTTGGCGTATGACTTATAGTGTCGGGAGTGTCCGAGGACAAGTTCGACTCGCCAGATGCAGGTCTTTTAATTTGATGCCCGTAGACGACCTGCACGTCGTGATCAGGATGAAATGATGATGAAGACGACACATAAACCCACCCCCGGTGCCAGTGAAATTAACCACTTATGTGAAGAACACCACAGGAATGCCGGCACCCGTGATTAGAACACCTAGGTGAGGAACACCATGAGTTTGTGTTGCCTATGAGTAGCGCCATTATGTGAGAAACACCATAGGACTGCGTCATCTGTGCGGCGTACAATGCTTGTGAGTAGTACCATAATGTGTGGAACACGGTGAGTCTACGTTACTTTTTATTAGTACCGCAACTTGAAAAATACCATGGTTCTACTTTATTAGCGGTAAGTAGCATTATGAGGGGCCGTTGACCTGGATTTTGGACCCATTTAGACAAAGCATCATCGATTCAGGATTGTGCTTTGGAAGCAGCCTCTTGGTCAGTAATACTATTGTTTTAAGATAGTTTGTGGGGAGGTGGGGGGCGGGGACATTGCGGGTCGGATCTACTGATTGTTTCAAGTTCATAATAATTGTTATCTTCGTCTTTTTGAATCCTAGTCAGTGGATATATATTGAAAATACTTTTAACTTTCAGTATTGTGACTTGGATTCGCTGATTATTTCAAATTCATCTTCATCCATTCATTCTTTATCATCACGTTTTCAATTCTGGTAACTGGATGAACTCTGGACTTTTAAATTGTCATTGCATTTCGTCTCATTTCGTACCATTAGAGGCCGATGACCTAGATTTTAAGCCCCTTTAACAAGCACCATTATCATCATCATTAACCGGGCGAGTTTATTATTATTATTATTATTATTATTATTATTATTATTATTATTATTATTATTAACAAAGTTGGCCATGCGGTTAGGGGCGCGCAGCTGTGAGCTTTCATTAGGGAGATAGTGGGTTCGAACCTCACTGTCGGCAGCCCTGAAGATGGTTTTCCGTGGTTTCTCATTTCCGCACCAAGCAAATGTTGGGGTTGTACCTTAATTAGGGCCACAACCACTTCCTTCAGGACTTTCCCATCCCATCGTCGCCATAAGACCTATCTGTGTCGGTGTGACGTAAAACAAACTGTTTAAAAATGTTATCATTATCAAAAACTCGTTACGAAGATACATATCACTTTATAGCCGACCGCTTAGTGAAACGGGACAAAGGTTGGACACACGTCACAGTATATGTTAAGTCCATATAACCTTAATTATTTTTGACAATTACCGAGCGAGTTTGCCGTACGTTTAGGGTCGCGTAGCTGTAAGCTTGCATTCGGGAATTCCACCGTCGCCAGCCCTGAAGATGTTTTCCGTGGATGCTCATTTTCACGTCAGGCAACTGCTGGACCGCTACTTTCCCAGGACAACTCGCTCAGTCCTATCGTTTTCCTTTCCCTTCTTTGTATGCTATTAATTCCTGACGCTTTGGAAGTAATCATCTAGCAGTAAGAACGCGTATGTCCGTATGCTCTAGTCTAGAACAACCCCAGGCTATTGTCATACGCAAAGTAGGCAGACGGTCACTGACACAACGCCCTTCGCCTGTATACTCGCCACAGATAGCAGTGTTCTACGTTCACGTAATGTTAAAAATCTCAGTGAAGGAGCATTGATCGTGAAACACCACGTTGCATCCTGAGGTAATATTCTAATTCATTAATGCGACTGGAATCCTTGGTATAGTTCGTGTTAGAAAAGTGTAAAGCTGCACGCCTTTTGAGGCCAAAGGAGTATTTCATTTTCAATCCCTTCGTTCCCCTTACCTTTCTCTTGCCGATACCTTCATTTCTCGAATTGTCGTACCTCTTCCCTTTCCCATTCATTAATTATAAGAGAGGATGCTCAGAATCCACGAACCTGCTACGCAAGCGTAGCAGGGGGAGAGGTGATACTCCTACGTGGCGCGTCGCAGGTGGCGGATAGGGGGGTCCTAACCGGCTTGCCGGCGGACTTGAGGGAAATAAAATACCTCTCGCGGACCAAACACACACCCCCTGTGGGTGGGGGAGGCAGACGAATAATACACCCAAGGTATCCCCTGCCTGTCGTGAGAGGCGACTAAAAGGGGGGACCAAGGGATGCTTGGATTAGAACCATGAAACTCCTTTTGATTAGTACCATCACACGTGGAACACCATCGGTCGCTTTTACTTGCGAGTAGTACCACTCTGTTAGGTACTCCATATTTTTGTGATTCGTAGCACTCGAGGGGGGTTCAGTGTGGGTTTCCAGTACCCGTGAGTCGTGCGCGTGTGTGCAACACCACAGGTCTGGGCGTTGCCTGTGAGTTGTACCCGTGTGAGCGACACCACGCGTCTGGGCGTAGCCTGTGAGTTGTACCACTATATGAGCGACACCGTGGGTCTGCGTTGCCAGTGATTAGTACCCACTATGTGAGGAACACCACGGGAATGCCGGCGCCCGTGATTAGTACACCTAGGTGAGGAACCTCATCGGTTTGCGTTGACTCTGAGTGGCGCCATTGTGTGAGAAACACCATAGGTCTGCGTTACCTTTACGACGTACAATACTTGTGAGTAGTACCTTAATGCTTGGAACACCGTGAGTTTACGCTACCTTTGATTAGTACCGCAGCTTAGATATATCATGGTTCTACTGTACTCGCGACTTGTACCATACTGAGGGGCCGTAGACCTGGTTTTTGGACCCTTTAGACATCAAGCATAATCGATTCAGGACTGTGCTTTATAAGTGGTCCCTTGGTCAGTAATACTATTATTTATGACCGTTTTTGAGTCGGATCCACTGTTCTTTTGTTTGTTTGTTTCTTGTTTGTTTTTGTTATTTTTTGGGTTCATGTCCATCCATTCATTTTTCATGACATTTTTATTTATTTTGGTCAGTGGATTTTTTGAATTTTTTGTTGTCATTTCATTTTGTACCATCAGGGGCCGATGACCTTCGATGTTAGGCCCCTTTAAACAACAAGCATCATCATCAAAACAAGCAAAGTTAATATTTCACTTTCAAAACCAGATATATCGGCTGGAAGGCACTGCGCGGTATACTACTGCACTTCACTTTTTCCTTCCATTATCAGCTGTTCACTCTGACCAATTGTTGTTGACCGCGCACCTGCTCATTGGCACTTTCAATTTAATCCCTGCCAAAAAAAAAAAAAAAAAATCTTGAAAAAGAAACATCAGTGTATATGATATTCTTACCAAGGTATAAGTCCATTACATGGTTGACTTAGGATGCTACATGACTCTCTGAAAACGGTAGAAGACAATCGTAGACGTCCAGACAACTGATATAGAAACTGCTGAAGATGATACTCAGCAAGATTCTGTGTGTACACACCACGAACCTACTACGCAGGCGTAACAGAGGGACAGGTGATACTCCCACGTGGCGCGTCCCAGGTGGCGGATAGGGGGGTCCTACCCGGCTTGCCGGCGGACTTGAGGGAAATAAAATACCTCTCGCGGACCAAACACACTACCCCCTGCGGGTGGGGGACGCACATGTAGAATACACCCGCGGTATCCCCTGCCTGTCGTAAGAGGCGACTAAAAGGGGCGACCAAGGGATGACTGAATTAGAACCATGAAACTAATTTTGAATCGTACCATCATGCGGGGAACACCATAGGTTGCCTGTACTTGCGAGTAGTACCACTAAATTCGGTATGAAATAGGTTTGTGATTAGTAGCAGTTAAGGCCTGGCCTGGTGGATTCCAGTACCCGTGCATCGTACCTATGTGAGCAACACCGCGGGTCTGGGCGTAGCCTGTGAGTTGTACCACTATATGAGCAGCACCGTGGGTCTGCGTTGCCTGTGATTAGTACCCACTATGTGAGGAACACCACGGGAGTACCGGCGCCCGTGTTTAGTACACCTAGGTGGGGAACCTTCTCGGTTTGCGTTGGCTGTGAGTTGCGCCATTGTGTGAGACACACCATAGGTCTGCGTTACTTGTACGTATTGCAATACTTGTGAGTAGTACCATCTTTTGTGGAACACCGTGAGTCTTCGCTACTTCTGATTAATACCCCAACATGACACACACCATGGTTCTATTTTACTCGCGACATGTACCATTCTGTGGGGCCTTAGACGTGGATTTTGCACCCCCTTTAGACACCAAGCATCATTGTGCTTTATAAGTGGTTCCTTGGTCGGTAATAATGTTATTTTCTATCTGTATTGAGTCTGATCCACTGGTTTTTGTTTGTTTGTTTTGTGTTTTGTTGAGTTCCTGTCCATCCATTCATTCTTCATGCCATATTTTATTTTTATTTTGGTCAGTGGATGCCTTTGCAATTTCTGTTCTTTCATTTCGTACCATTAGGGGCCGATGACCTTCGATGTTAGGCCCCTTAAAACAACAAGCATCATCATCATCATCTGTGTGTACACATGCGTTTGAAGTTACTGATTTGGTTGTGTAGGCTTGTGAATGGACAGTGGTATTTATTAAGAAGTATATTGTTACAAAACGGGATACATCCGTGCAGCTTGCTTCTAAACCAGAACATCCAAAATAACATTCCTAATTATTTACAAAACTATAAACTAATTATCGTTTATATCTTAGGTGTGTATGAATTTATCTTATGCAAAAATCTCGCCAGTGTTTCAAGGTTTATTTCTTTCATGCAGTATAGTTACAGTCTCCTGCAAAATGTTGTATTTGTGACTTATCTGCTTTTGAAATTAAACTACCCAGAAAGAAAGATTTCCTCCTGTGGGTGGGGGACGCAGACGAAGAATACACCCTCGATATCCCCTGCCTGTCGTAAGATGCGACTAAAAGGGACGAGTAAGGGATGCTGAATTTTGAACCATGAGATTACCTGTGATTAGTGTCATAACGCCAGGAACCCCATGAGTCGACTTTTCTTGAGATTAGTACCGAGCTCGATAGATGCATTCGCTTAAGTGCGGCCAGTATCCAGTAATCGGGAGATTGTGGGTTCGAGTCCCACTGTCGGCAGCCGTGAAGATGGTTTTCCGTGGTTTCCCATTTCCACACCAGGCAAATGCCGGGAATGTACCCTAATTAAGGCCACGGCCGCTTCCTTCCAATTCCTAGGCCTTTCCTATCCCATCGTCGCCATAAGACATATCTGTGTCGGTGCGACGTAAAGCAAATAGCAAAAGTGAGATTAGTACCACTGTGTGAGGAATACCATGGGTCTGTGGGTGGATCACAGTGGGTTTACAGTAGCCGTGTATAGTAACCGCCAATATGACGGAAGCTCCCCTATGTCCAGGTTCAGTTGGAACACCCCAAGGAGAAAAAAAGGAGGATATCCTCACTGGGGTGTTTCAGCATCTGGTTGTGGACATCATGGGTCTGCGTTTCGAGGATCACCAGGGGTCTGGGTGTTGCCTGTTATTAATACCACTATATGAGCGACACCGTGGGTCTGCGTTGCCTGTGATTAGTACCCACTATGTGAGGAACACCACGGGATAGTACGGGTTCTTGTGATTAGCACCACTATGTAGGGAACACCATGGGTTTGCGTTCACTATGACTGGCACCATTGTGTAAGAAAACACCACAGATTTGCGTTATCTGTGCGTAGCATATTACCTGTGTGTAGTACGACAATGTGAGGAACACCTTGAGTCTACGTTACTTGTGATTAGTACTGGTAGATGAGAAATACCATGGTTCTACTTTACTAGCGTTAAGTACCAATATGAGTGGCCGTTGACCCGTTTTTTTGGCCCGTTTAGACAACAAGCATCATCGATTCAGTATATGCTTTGGAAGCAGTCCCTTGGTCAGTATATACCATTGTGTTAAGATAGTTTCTGGGAAAGTGGGGCGTTGAAGATCAGTTCATAATCATTGTTCATCGTCGTGTTTTTGAATTCCAGTCAATGGATTGATTTTGGAATTATTTTTAACTTTTAATATTGTGAGTTGGATTCGCTGATTATTTTTTCATTCGTATGCATCCATTCATTCTTAATCATCACGATTTGAATTCTGGTCAGTGGACGAATTTTGGAATTTTAAATTGTAATTACATTTCGTACCATTAAGGGCCGATGATCTAGATATTAGGCCCCTTTAAACAACAAGCATCATCATTATCATCCACGAACCTATTACGTTGGCGTAGCAGGGGGAGAGGTGATACTCCCACGTGGCGCGTCCCAGGGGCGGATAGGGGGGTCCTAACCGGCTTGCCGGCGGACTTGAGGGAACTAAAATACCTCTCGCGGACCAAACACACTACCCCCTGCGGGTGGGGGACGCACATGTAGAATACACCCGCGGTATCCCCTGCCTGTCGTAAGAGGCGACTAAAAGGGGCGACCAAGGGCTGACTGAATTAGAACCATGAAACTAATTTTGAATCCTACCATCACGCGGGAAACACCATACGTTGCCTGTACTTGCGAGTAGTACCACTAAATTCGGTACGAAATAGGTTTGTGATTAGTAGCAGTAAAAGCCTGGCCTGGTGGATTCCAGTACCCGTGCGTCGTACCCCTGTGTGCAACACCGCGGGTCTGGGCGTAGCCTGTGAGTTGTACCACTATATGAGCAGCACCGTGGGTCTGCGTTGCCTGTGATTAGTACCCACTATGTGAGGAACACCACGGGAATACCGGCGCCCGTGTTTAGTACACCTTCTCGATTTGCGTTGACTCTGAGTTGGGCTATTGTGTGAGACACACCATAGGTCTGCGTTACTTGTACGTATTGCAATACTTGTGAGTAGTACCATCTTTTGTGGAATACCGTGAGTCTTCGCTACTTTTGATTTGTACCCCAACATGTCAAATACCATGGTTCTACTTTACTAGCGATTAGTACCATTTTGAGGGGCCATAGACCTATATTTTGAACCCCTTTAGACATCAAGCATACTCGATTCAAGATTTCGCTTTATAAGTGGTCCCTTGGTCAGTAATACTACTATATATGATCTTTTATTGAGTTGGATCCACTGTTTTTTTTGTTTTGTTTTTTGTTTCATGTCCATCCATTCATTCTTCATGACATTTCTTTTTTTTGGTCAGTGGATGATTTTGAAGTCTTTGTTGTACTTCCCTTTCCTACCATTAGGGTCCGATGACCTCGATGTTAGGCCCCTTTAAGCAACAATCATCATCATCATCATCATCAACGAAAGAAATATAACCTAATTGCAAATATTCTTCGTGCTATTGGTATCCTGATTTTTCTTTCTATCTCAGGATCAGGTTGTTCAGTGATAGTGGCAACCAGATATTTGAAACTGATTACTCTCTTAATCTGTTGGTTGTTTAGTTGTAAGATTGCTCCGGCATTGGCATGTCTGCTGAACACAATGAAATTGATCTTGTTTTCATTTATTTTTAGTCTCATTTCCTCACGTACCGTACTAATACTTTTGAACAAGAGTTGAACACCATCAAAATTGTCTCACAAGGTGACCGTATCATCCGCATATCTCATGTTATTAATGACGCCACCATTTATTTTCACTCCATCTTAGTGATTTTGTAAAGCTGTTCAGAAAATTTTGTCTGAGTAAAGTTTCAATAACAGTGCAGATAAAACACAACCATAATTACCTCATCTTTGGATGGCTATCTCATTTGTAGTTTGATTTCCGATACGGACAACGGCCTTTTGTATTGAGTAAAGATTTTCGATAATGAAGAATTGCATTAATGAGCGCAAATTTTACTCCAGAGCAGAGGTTTAATGCGAATTAGTCCAGATTCGATAGAGATTTACATTCTGGAAAATCTCTTGCCATCGTGAGAAACAGCCACAGATTAGAAGGGTAGTTCTTGTAATGGATCGTAAGCTACTTCCGCATACAGTATTTATCGTCTTGTCTTGGAGCACAATTAACAGTTTCTAGCTAGCATGACAATTGATTTACGTAATGTAAAAGCATTTGTAAGTAACTCAGCAAATATGACCAAACGTGATTTGAAAGTGTGCTTTGAGGAAATTTTATCGCCAGAAAATTAGGGAATACTTTTAGCAGCCTCTTAAATCTATACAACGAGTCAACCTCAGAAGGCGTAGAATTTCATAAAAAGTTTACTCCACCCCCTGCGGGTGGGGGACGCTCATGCAGAATACACCCGCGGTATCCCTTGCCTGTCATAAGAGGCGACTAACAGGGTCCCAGGGGGCTCTCAACTTGTGAGTGTGGATTGGCGACCACGGGGCCCTTAGCTGAGTCTTGGCATTGCTTCCACTTACTTGTGCCAGGCTCCCCACTTTCGTCTATCCTGTCGGACCTCCCTAGGTCAACTCTTCTTCTTTTCCGACCCCGACGATATTAGAGCATTCGAGGCCTAGGGAGACTTTCATTTTCCCGCCCTTCGTGGTCCTTGCCTTTCTTCGTCCGTTACTTCATATTTCGAAGTGACGGATCCCTTCTTTCTCCTTTTTTCTCTCTTTTTACCCCTTCTAGGTGGGGGACGCGGACGAATAATACACCCACGGTATCCCCTGTCTGTCGTGAGAAGCGACTAAAAGGGGCGACCAAGGGATGATTGACTTAGAACCATGAAACTACTTTTGATTCGTACCATCATGCGGGGAACACCATGCGTTGCCTGTACTTGCGAGTAGTACCACTATGTTAGGTACGAAGTAGGTTTGTGATTAGTAGCAGTAAAGAGCCTGGCCGGGTGGTTTCCAGTACCCGTGCGTCGTGCCCATGTGAGCAACACCGCGGGTCTGGGCGTAGCCTGTGAGTTGTACCGCTATATGAGCGGCACCGTGGGTGAGCGTTGCCTGTGACTGGTCCCCACTATGTTGAGGAACACCACGGGTTAGTGTGAGTCCTTGTGGTTAGTACACTCGGTGAGGAACCTTATCGGTTTGCGTTGGCTATGAGTAGCGCCATTGTGTTAGGAATACCATAGGTCTGCGTTACTTGTACGAAGTACAATACTTGTGAGTAGTACCAACTTTTGTGGAACACCGTGAGTCTTCGCTACTTTTGATTAGAACCCCAACATGACAAATACCATGGTTCTACTTTACTCGCGACATGTACCATTCTGTGGGGCCTTAGACGTGGATTTTGCACCCCTTTAGTCATCAAGCATCATTGTGCTTTCTAGGTGGTCCCTTGGTCTATATTACTATTATTTCCGATCTTTTTTGCGTCTGATCCACTGTTTTTCCTTTCTTTGTTTATTTTTGTCGTTCCTTTTTTTGGTTCATGTCCATCCATTCATTCTTCATGACATTTTTTATTTTATTTTGGTCAGTGGATGAATTTGAACTTTTCGTTATTTCATTTCGTACCATTAGGGGCCGATGACCTCGATGCTAGGCTCCTTTAAACAATAATAATAATAATCATCATCATCATTATCATCATCATCATGATTAAATATTGCGTTCTATCAATATTGCCATTACTTTATGTACAGCCCTCGTATCATCTTGATCTGTCTCTTCGTGAGAGTCAAAGTTTGGCTACCATTTAGAAAAAGTGGAATGAGACAGCTTTCCAAGATTTCAAACTTTTTCCGAATGTTAACATATTCGTCCAGGGGAATGAATTTTAGGCCCCAGAATTTTCCCCCGCAAGGCGTATTCTTGTTTGAAGTTCCTTCTCCATTTTTCCTTTCAGACTAACTGTTTGGCCCAAATAAATATATTCTCTGCAGTACTTTATTGGAGTGTCATTCAGTACAACAAGTCGGGCATAACTCTGGTCTTCCAAGGCTTCAATTGTAAACCAACTTCCTTATTTCTCTCGGACAACTCAACTATCATTTATTGAAGTTCTCCTGTAGATTTAGTAGCAAATAACACAATATCGTCTGCTGTGTGCCCGGATATAAGTTATAAAGAGCACTCATACATGTTTTCACGTGCACCAGCTGTGGGAGAACGAAAAAATACATGAATGTACACTTTGTTTAAAATGACACTAAACTTATCTAACAAAAAATATACATCATCCTCATCACCCCTCCTCAACTACACCCTTTCCAGCAGGACTTGATTTTTCTGATCACGTGTAAGCGCCATTTGTTTCAACAAATGGAACATCTCTTCACGAGGAAGATTTATCCAATAACAGACGAGATTTAATCTGAAGACATGGATCAAACTTCTCTGCGAAACGTAAAATAACTTAACATTCTTTTCATAACACGGCAAAAGCCCAGAAGCTTATTATCATTGTCTATTTTTGTGCTGATTAAATTGTAGCCCGAAGTCAGTCGTGGAGGACCTATTTACCCTCTTCTGAAAACTTATATTCCTCCACTGTTGTCAACACTGCTCTCAAATCTTGAAGCTAAATCTGTGACAGGCTCTTTTAAGAATTCGCACTTAGTAGTGATATTTTTCTGAGGATTTCGAAGTTGTTAGAGCGCTGATTTTGAATTTCCGTAATTATTTTCTTTAATTTTAATTCTTTCTGTTGTATTCTTTGGTCATTTAGCAATCGGAATTTTTCATTTCATTCTAAACTGAATAACGAAGATATGCTTTGAAGATCAGGTCGACAAACATGTGATACACGCCGAATAGGAATATTTGGTGGCTATTTATGAAACAGGGATGCTCAGTTACTTTTATTATCATTAGAGGACGGATGTTGACGAAATGTAATTTTTCCCTTTTGCATTAGTACGTTGCTCAGCAGTATAGTAATTAACCCTGCGATATAACAAACGATAATAACAGTTTTTTATATTTCATTCTTTCGTATTTTTTGTCGATTTGGGATGATCAGTCATTATTTTAACTTTCAAGAAAGTTCTAGGTCAATATATAGCATTTTGAAGACTTTTTAGTTCATTTTAATATGTTTTAAACCCTATGGGTAGGGAAAACCTGTCGCAAGAGTCGACTAAAAGGGGTGACCAAGGGATGATGACATTAGAACCATGAGACTACATGTAATTCGTAGCATTATGTGCAGAACACCATGGGTCCGACTAAAACGCCTTGCGAGGAAAACCATGGGTCTACGTCACATAGGAGCACTATCATTATTTGAGGAACACTTCGGGTCGAGGTTTTGGTTGTGATAAGTGTCATCATGCGTATTCCACTGGTTGGTTCCACTGTGTTCAGAATGGGTCTGAGTTTATGCCACTTTACGAGAAACACCATGAGTCTTCGTTGCCTGTGATTAATAATACCATGTGAGGAAGATCATGAGTGTGCATTGCCTCAGACTAGTACCATTATGTAAGGAGCACCACGGATGTGTGTTGTTTGTGGGTGGTACCATACTGCGTGATACAACGCGGGTTTACATTGCTTTACTATGTGAGAAACATCATGAGTGTACGTGGCCTCTGATTTAAAAAAAAATGCTATTTGTTCGGGGCGTTGACCTAGAATGATCTTTTGCCCCTACTTGCATCATGTGTGAGGAACCTGCGTGTATTGTAAATGGCAGAATTGTAAAGTGTTGAATGTGAAGAAAGGATCGTTAAGGAAGACACAAACTCCCAGTCCCCCGGCCAGGGATATTAATCATTTACAATTAAAAACCCTGAACCGGCCGGGAATCGAACCTGGGGCTGGACTGGCCTCTGATTAGTTCCACTATGTGAGGAACACCACGGGAATACCGGCGGCCGTGATTCGTACGACTATGTGAGGAACACCATAGGTCTGTGTTACTTGTGAGTAGTAAGTTACTCTGATGTGCGAAACACCATAGGTGTTTGTTACCTGTGAGTGGTGCCATTATGTGTACATACTATGGGTCTACATTACCTGTGATTAGTACCATTATGAGGGGCCGGTGACGTGGATTTTTCACCTCTTTAAATAACAAGTATCATCTCAGTAATTAAGCCATTGTGAATTGGATCCACTGAGTGCTTTTGTTTCACGTTCAGTTTTCATCACCATTCGTTATAGATTCTAGTCGGTGGATATATTTAGAAGTTTTAATTTTCAAATGCCTTACAAGGTAAGAAGTCAGGCAAAGCCCCTGGGTTTGATGGCATTAACCCTGACTTTCTGTTACACTGTGGAAAATATGCTAGAATATGGCTTGCTAAATTCTGCTCTGTCATCCTACAGAGAGGGTCTGTCCCTCGGCTTATGAAACGGACAAAGATCATTGCTATCCTAAAACCAGGAAAATCTAACTATCAACCCAAAAATTACCGTCCAATTACTCTTCTGAGCATAGTATACAAACTTCTAGAAAGACTAATCTATAACAGAATTAGTTCAGGCATTTTTCAGAATTTGCCAGTTGAACAAGCAGGGTTCCAACCAAACCGTAGCTGTACAGATCAGGTTTTGTCACTAACAACATTTATTGAGGCAGGCTTTCAAAAACAACTGAAAACCTCTGTGGCATTTATTGATTTTACTGCAGCTTATGATACTGTGTGGAAACAAAGACTTATCTGCAAACTACTACGTGTTTTGCCATGTAAGAATATTGCACGACTTATTGATAGCATGCTGACCAAGAGGAAATTTCGTGTCATACTGGGAAATGGCACTAGCAGTGAGAAAACTCTAAACAATGGTCTTCTCCAAGGTTCTGTATTGGCTCCTCTGCTTTTCAACCTGTGCATAGCTGATTTACCTGAATCTAGCTCTAGGAAATTTGGATATGCTGATGATTGGGTTCTGGCAGTACAAGATAAATTCATGGAAAATACTGAAGAAACACTGACAGCTGATCTTACCACCTTGGGACAGTACTTTCGCAAATGGAGATTACAACCGAATCCAAATAAAAGTGAAGTTACATGTTTTCACCTTAGCAACAAAATGGCCCATCGTGAACTGAAGATTCAGTTTGAGAACACTTGTCTTGCTCACAACAGATATCCACAATACCTAGGGATTACTCTTGACAGAACTCTGTCCTTCAAGAAACATCTTCAGAATACGGCTGCTAAACATCTTACAGAAGCTGTGTGGAACCACTTGGGGATCATTAGCATCTACCCTTCGGTGTTCAACTCTTGGTCTTGAGTACTCTGCTGCAGGATACTGCTCATCGATATGGCTGAACAGCAGTCGCATCAAATTAATTGACACTCAACTGAATCACACTATGCGTATGATATCAAGGAAAATTAGATCTACTCCCACTTTCTGGCTGCCTGTTCTATCCCATATTCCACCACCTCACCTCCGTCGAGAAAATGCTCTCCTACGAGATTATAAGAAAATAACTAACAACAGTCAGTTGCCAATCCATGGTGACATGAATGATGCTCTTATTAACAGGCTAAAATCTAGACACCCACCTGTTAGAAAAGTCAGAAACCTAGCAGACGCTAACTTTAATCTGCTGCAGGCCTGGAAGCAAGTATGGATATCCAGTGCTCCATCAGAATATCACTATCTACCATGGCTGAAAAACAAACCAGAGGGTTTTGATCTTCCACGGAAGACCTGGATAACTATCAACAGGATTCGGACTGGCCATGGCAGATGTGCCAACTCCCTCCATAAATGGGGAGTATTTAATTCGGCAGCGTGGAGTTGTGGTGCTGAAGCAAACAGTTCAGCACTTTGTGGAGCAGTGTCCTCTCACTGCCTACCAGGGAAACCCAAGATACTTTTTTCTGCTCCCACCCTAGTGTGTTGACTATATAAATAATTTGAACCTGTAAATACTTCAAACTGTAAATATTACTATTGTATTTATATGTAATGTGATGTGTTTGCCATACGCTAAATAAATAAATAAATAAATAAATAAATAAATAAATAAATAAATAAATAAATAAATAAATAAATAAATAAATAAATAAATAAATAAATAAATTTCGTTAACCTCGTACCATAAGGGGCCGATGGGCTAGTTGTTAGGTCCCTTTAAACAAGAAACATTATCGTCGGCATCAAACTGCTTACAAAAGAATTAATGCACGTATTCTTTATTGCCAGACTGGTAATGATCCACAACTGACAATATAACAAACAGTAAATGTTACTACATATGTTTACATTTGCTAAATATCTTTCATGGACAAGCAAACTGGCCAACAGTTGGTGACTAAGAAAGGGTAAGAAAAGTATTTATCCCTAAAATCTTGTTTTACGAAGATATCTGCAGGAACACAATACATAACTCTGATAATTAGGAGAAAGTATTTTCTAACGTGGCTCAAGCAGCAAACTTTGCAGCCGCCCCTGCAGCCAGTTATTCACGTGCGCGTATCTCAAGGTCAAGAATAAATGTAACCGAGAGAAGATTGAAAAAAGTTCCCGTTTACGTACAGAAATATCCTCACCAGTGCAAGAACAATATCAAAACTGAAACCACCACAAAGTGTATTTTTAATTCAGCTAGTAAATGAATTTTGTAAAACACGAGTTTACAGCAGATGAGCGTGTTTTATTTTGTAAATTGTGCAGCGTTAAAGTGAGTGCGGAAAGGTAGTTTTTTATACAAAGCACATTAATCGGGAAAAACAACTGAGCTGGGTTTGCATCTTAGTTACGGCCATGGCCGTTTCCTTACCACTCTTAGGCCTTTCCTATCCCATCGTCGCCGTACGACCTATTTGTGTCGGTGCGACGTAAAAAAATTCTTAAAAAATAGAAAATTATCTGAAAGCTGACACGAGTGCTGAAGAAAAGTGTTCCCGACTTCTTCGTGGGCGAAATCCTAGCACTGCATCCAGGAATTTATTAGGTCCAAATTTGTATACACTTACAAGTAAATTAGATCATTATTTTTGAAACAAAACAAAACGAAAGCTTTTCAATGAATTGAACTGCGATATATTACTTACAAAACCACTGTTATATGGCCACCAGAATTCAGTTTGGTCGAATATTTTAGTCATATTTGACTTATTTGAGGTTTTTTTTTCCATAAATTCAAGGGAATTTTATTGATCATTGTCAGTGATTTGTAGGTCATCATTAATATCAGGATTATTTCACAAAATGGCCAAACCAGGAATATTAAAACCTGTAACTATACTGAACATTGCAATAAAATCGTTCAAGGTAGATATGGCTAGAAATGTTCTATTTAGGAAAAGAAAGTGGCCAAAATGCCACTAGTTGCTTTTTCGAAAATTTGTGGCTAACTTAACACTCGAAATGGCCAGATGTACCCGTATAGTGGCTAAAGTGGCACCCCCAGTGTTGAGGATCTATTGACTGAAGTCCATAAGTTTCTAGAGTCTGTCGATGTAAAAGTAGAAGCAAACTCGCTGTGTTATTGTGATCTTGCTTACATGTGGCTAATGTCGAGAAATGCCTGATAGAAAGAGATGAAATGGAAGGTCTCACCGAATGTGTTTCACATAAATTATTCCAGTTATTTTTAAAATATTGTCAGCAATATAATTTATTGTTATTCTCAAAGAATTAGTTACAAGCCTTTTAAAGTATTTTGCTCTTTCCTTGTGTGTCCAAAAATGAGAAAACTTTCTCAATAAACACTTAACAAAATTGATTGCTGTAGTAAGTTTCAAGACCAAGAATAGAAAAATATTTTTAAAGTATATTTTGAATCACAAATACCTTTAACACATACCAAAAGCGTAATTTCAAAGCAAAAAAACTACGCACTAGTACATTTTCTCCGCAACATGGAGTAACATAGAATTACGAATATGTTCTTGGGGCTTAGAAGGCTAGAGAGCGAGTACAGATTCTTTGGTTGTTCACCTCTTAGAAACCTCTTAGAACATTGCCTTTTTTGACTCCTCCCACAGGGAAGATAAAGAGTTCCGATAAGTCGAAAGAAAAATGAGTGCGTCTTCTAAAGAATCATAGGGCTCATGAATTGCAAGAAAATGAAATACATTCTAGAATTTGTAAATATAATACAAATCTATTATTAATCAGCCTTGTGGGGAGCCTCCATGACTCAGGCGGCAGCGCACCTGCCCTTCACCGCTGGGTTCCGTGCTTCAAATCCCGTTCAATCCATGTGGGATATGTGCTGGACAAAGCGAAGGTGGGACGGGTTTTCCTCCATGTACTCCGGTTTTCCCTGTCATAATTAATTCCAGCAACACTCTCCTAATTCATTTCATTTCATTTCATTTCATTTCATTTCATTTCATTTCATTTCATTTCATTTCATTTCATTTCATTTCATTTCATCTGTCAGTCATTGATCATTGCCCCAGAGGAATGCGACAGGCTTCGGCAGCCGGGACAAATTCTTATCATCGCAGCTAGACGGTGGCTTCATTCATGCCATTCCTGACCCGGTCGAATGACTAGAAGCAGGCTGTGGATTTTCATTTCAGTCAGCCTTGTGGTGTAAAGGTAGCGTGACTATTTCTTACTCCAAGGCCCTTGGTTAGTATTACGGCCATTTCAAGGATTTTAATTCTGGACTGGGGAATAGAACGGGCTTCACATGGTACGAGATTTTGTCAAGCTCTTGGTTACAGGAAGAAAGCGCACAGTGAGAAGATGACGCTACTGACCTAGTGTACATAGACCTGCATTGATTGATATGATTACTGTAGTATCCGGGAATTGATGATGCTATTTTCAGGCTGGTAAAGGATAATATAAATTAATGAATGAATTTTCCTTTGTCTTCCTATGTCAAATAAATGAAGTAAATCCCCCCCCCCCTCTTTTTTCCCTGAGATGCGTAATGTACTTCTTTTTTTAAAACAAGACACTGTACCCACCTTCTCCTTCCCAGTTGCAGGCTAAGGACTCTCAGCAATGTAGGCTTGAAAAACTTCGCCATAAAACTTCGACGCAAGTGCGATATCAGGTATAACTTGAAAACAATATTCTCTCACTCATGGGTAACTAACACAAATATCGAGCTCGATTATTATTATTATTATTATTATTATTATTATTATTATTATTATTATTATTACCGAGTTTTGTGGATGTGCAGAGGTGAAAGAAGGTGCGGGGGTCAACAGGTCTCAAAATACGAAATTAAAGTTAAGATAAAATTTAACAAGGTTATATTTTCTTATCAAGATCAAGAAAAACAAGAATAATAGAAACACAGTTGAATATCAACAATTTAAGAATGTACAATTACAGTTTTTACAGAATTTGGGCTTCGAGCCCCGGACTCACAATTCTTGAGCAATTAGCCCAACTTTACCCAAATACAAGGTTCGACAAAGGGGCAGAAAACCCCAATCATGCCCAGCAGCACTTGCTCCCAACTACACAGTAAAGCCTCCTCGAGGCACGCAGAAACATATTTTAAGAAAGAGCAACCCGCTCTTAAGTTCAAGCCTATCAAAGGCCACATTACTCCACTTTCAAGCTGTCCTCCAAGTACATGAAAACAGGGGTAAAAATACCCAACCTACTGAGGCCTATTAAGTAAAGAAACAGGTAATTACATGGCCTCCCAAAATACCAACTTGAGAGGAGGCGTTCTTGCACTCCTACTACACTTTATTTAAAACCTACTTGGCGCTAGGCCTCTAATGCAAGGGCTAATCCCATACTAAAGAGGTGACTTATAGAAGGAGACAATTTACATTACGTTAAGGAAGAAACGGTTGTGAAAATAAGTTCACCTCAACGCAATATGAGTGGGAGCTCGAGAGGGTTAAGCACTCTCTATCCCAATATGTAGTTTAAAAAGATAGAATTGATACCAAGTGTCTTTACATTTTAGGGAAAATTACATGGTAAAAAGGCTTCGGACCTGCCCCGAGAGTTAAACTGCTGAGCTAGCAAGAAAAGAAGTTATTAAACGGCCATTACCTGGTGGTTGAACTGCTGCCCGAAGAAAGAGGCGCTTCCCGCCCCCTGCTACGTACTTTATACACTGATAGATTTTACTGAAGTGGCCCGGAGACCCGAAAATCAGCAGTTTATATACCCTCGTGGAAAGTTCGAGACGTTTCAGGAATGAGAACACCCGCCCACAATCATTTTTTTGGCTAACAACGAAAACCCCTACACTGGATGAAGAAGAAACACATTATTGGTGGAAAATTAATTACAGAAATTCCTTATTGGTCGAATTCAAAACTGGCGTAAAGAAAGGGTTAATATTGCCAACTTAAACAATAACTGAAAGAAATTTAACAAAGAACAAACTTATGAATTCAAAATTTCTCCAAAAACACAGTTCTTTCACTTCGCACTAGGGTGCATAATTGTAGTCCTTCAGTAGTGCCATCTGGAAGAGAATGTCCACACTTCTTACTACAGGCAAAACAAAAATACATCGAAAACGACCCAGTTCAGAAACTTCAAAATTTACAAGAGAAACTTGAGAATTAACACAGTAGATAAAGTTCAGACTTCCTCCAGTAGAGGAGTTTCAACTGGCGCAAAGTTTGAATTAGCGGCGTGGAGGTGTACCACCCGGTACAATTATTATTATTATTATTATTATTATTATTATTATTATTATTATTATTATTATTATTACATGTATGGCTTGAAGTGTTACATCATGTTAGTATTTGTATTATTACGATACGATCGCGTTGTGTGTGAGGTTATGAAACATGTGTTGTATATAGACATTGACATCAGTTCCGTTAATGTAAATACCTGTAAATTAATATTGAAATTTATTCTTACCTGTATATATAAATTGTAATCCATAATTGTGAAACACACTGTAACTTCCAGAATGGTATAGGCGCTAGAACAACTGAGAATATTCTGTACATTATGACCTATGTGTTACGCACTCTAGAAGGTTCAAGAAGGTAGTTCTACTTGTAACGTATCTTTCTGGAAGGCTGGTCAGCATATATATAAAGGGACGATGTTGGCGGTGAAGGGAGTGAAAGTTCTTGGACGAGTTGTGGTTTGGAAGTTATTGGAGGAGAGTTATTGTTTAGTGGCACGTGGTTGACATGCCATGTCAGGCAGTTTCCACGTTGAATTGATCGGTAGTCATCTGTTTTATCTGTGTTGCAAAGTGTAACCTCTGTGGTATTCGGTGTCAGTTGTCAACTGTTTAAAGATGGCGGCTTTGTTGATATCCTACAAGTGAAGTGTTTTTGTTTTGTGATACGGTGATTAAGGTTATGTGTGTATTAATTTTTCAATATGTAAATAAAAGTATTGTACCAACTGACAGCATCTTGTGTGCGTTTGTGTGGGTACGTTAACTTAAAATATGTTAAAAGCATTAAACACTGGCCTTTAAACAGGCAGGCCACGAACCTGCTACGCAGGCGTAGCAGGGGGAGAGGTGATACTCCCACGTGGCGCGTCCCAGGTGGCGGATAGGGGGGTCCTAACCGGCTTGCTGGCGGACTTGAGGGAAATAAAATACCTCTCGCGGACCAAACACACACCCCCTGTGGGTGGGGGAGGCTGACGAATAATACACCCACGGTATCCCCTGCCTGTCGTGCGAGGCGACTAAAAGGGGCGACCAAGGGATGAATGAATTAGAACCATGAAATTACTCGTGATTCGTACCATCATGCGGGGAACACCATGGGTTGCATGTACTTGCGAGTAGTCTCACTAACATGGTACGAAATATGTTTGTGATTCGTTGCAGTAAAAAGCCTGGCCTGGTGGATTCCAGTACCCGTGCGTTGTACCCATGTGGGCAACACCGCGGGTCTGGGCGTAGCCTGTGAGTTGTACCACTATATGAGCGACACCGTGGGTCTGCGTTGCCTGTGATTAGTACTCACTATGTGCGGAACACCCCGGGGCCCTTGGGACCGGCACCCGTGACTAGTACCCTAGGTGAGGAAGCTCATCGGTTTGCGTTGGCTGTGGGTGGCGCCATTGTGTGCGAAACACCATAGGTCTGCGTTACCTGTACGAAGTACAGTACTTGTGAGTAGTACCATCATTTGTGGAACACCGTGAGTCTTCGCTACTTCTGATTAATACCCCAACATGACACTTACCATGGTTCTATTTTACTCGCGACATGTACCATTCTGTGGGGCCTTAGACGTGGATTTTGCACCCCCTTTAGACACCAAGCATCATTGTGCTTTATAAGTGGTTCCTTGGTTGGTAATAATGTTATTTTCGTTCTCTATTGAATCCGATCCACTGGTTTTTGTTTTTGTTTGTTTGTTTTGTGTTTTGTTGGGTTCCTGTCCATCCATTCATTCTTCATGGCATTTTTTATTTTTATTTTGGTCAGTGGATGCCTTTGTAATTTTTGTTCTTTCATTTCGTACCATTAGGGGCCGATGACCTTTGATGTTAGGCCCCTTAAAAAAAAATAAAGAAAAAAAAATTAAACAGGCAGGAATTTTTAATAAACATTCCTTAAAACTGTTGTTCAGTAGTCTGTTATTTCCGAGGAGCAAATATTTTATTTTGTAAAAACTATACCAGGTGGTACACCCCCACGCCGCTAATTCAAACTTTGCGCCAGTTGAAACTCCTCTACTGGAGGAAGCCTGAACTTTATCTACAGTGTTAATTCTCAAGTTTCTCAGAAGATGTCCCTACTTGTAAATTTTGAAGTTTCTGAACTGGGTCGTTTTCGATGTATTTTTGTTTTGCCTGTAGTAAGAAGTGTAGACATTCTCTTCTAGATGGCACTACTGAAGGACTACAATTATGCACCCTAGTGCGAAGTGAAAGAACTGTGTTTTTGGAGAAATTTTGGGTTCATAAGTTTGTTCTTTGTTAAATTTCTTTCAGTCATTGTTTAAGTTGGCAATATTAACCCTTTCTTTCCGCCAGTTTTGAATTTGACCAATAAGGAATTTCTATAATTAATTTTCCACCAATAAGGTGTTTCTTCTTCATCTGGTGTAGTAGTGTTTGCCATTAACCAATAAAATGATTGTGGGAGGGTGTTATCATTCACGAAACGCCTCGAACTTTCCACGAGGGTATATAAACTGCTGATTTTCGGGTCTCCGGGCCACTTCAGTAACATCTATCTTTGTGTAAATTATGTAGCAGGGGGCGGGAAGCGCCTCTTTCTTCGGGCAGCAGTTCAACCACCAGGTAATGGCCTTTTAATAAATTCTTTTCTTGCTAGCTCAGCAGTTTAACTCTCGGGGCAGGTCCGAAGCCTTTTACCATGTAACTTTCCTTTAAAATGTAAAAACACTTGGTATCTATTCTATCTTTTTAAATTACAAATTGGGATAGAGAGTGCTTAACCCTCTCGAGCTCCCACTCATATTGCTTTGAGGTGAACTTATTTTCACAACAGTTTCTTCCCCTCTAATGTAATGTAAATCGTTTTCTTATATAAGTCACCTCTTTAGTGTGGGATTAGCCCTTACATTAGCGGCCTAGTGCCAAGTAGGTTTTAGTAAAGTATATTAGGAGTGCAGTTTCGCCTCCTCTCAAGTTGGTATTTTGGAGGCCACGTAATTGTCCTGTTTCTTCACTGAATAGGTCTCAGTAGGTTGGGTATTTTTACCCCTGTGTTATTTGTGTTTGGAGGTCAACTTGAAAGTGGAGTTTGGTGTGGCCTTTGATAGGCTTGAACTTAAGAGCGGATCGCTCTTTCTTAAAATTTGTTTCTGCGTGCCTCGAGGAGGCTTTACTGTGTAATTGGGAGCAAGAGCTCCTGGGCATGATTGGGGTCTTCTGCCCCTTTGTTGAATCTTGTATATCGTAAGGTTGGGCTTATAGCTCAAGAATTGTGTGTCTGGCTCTCGGAGCCCAAACCCTGTAACACTGTAATTGTACACTCTCGAATTGTTGCTAGGCTACTGAGTACCTGTTATACTTGTTATTTATTGATCTTGAAAAGAAAATATAACCTTGTTAAATTAACTTTAATTTCGTATTTTGAGACCTGTTCACCCCAGCACCTTCTTTCACCTCTGCACATCCACAATACTCCGTAACAAAAACAATTAATTGTTTGTGCGAGTTGGCTAGGGTTGCATTGTATGGGACGGAGTAGATCGTACAGCCAGGGACTCAACGCTGAGTGATGGGCGGCATTAAATAATCCGACTCTCTGGAGAAGCCAACCCAGGGGAATACCGGCGTCCGTGATTACTCCCACTATGTGAGGAGCACCATGGGACTCTGTTGGTTGTGAGTAGTGCTCTTATGTGCGAAACACCATGGGTTTGTGTTACCTTCAAGTGTTGCCATTGTGTCTGACATACCATGGGTGTACATTACTTGCGATTAGTACCACCATGCGAGGAACACCACGAGACTACGTTAACTGTGATTAGTTCCACTGCAGGAGGAACTTCATTGTTCTGCTTTACCAGTGATTAGTACCATTATGAGTGGCCGGTGATCTGGATTTTGGACCCCTTTAGATAATAAGCATCATCCCAGTAATTAAGACATTGTGGATTGGATCCACTGATTGTTTTTGTTTCACAATCATTTTTCATCACCATTCATTTTAGATTTTATTTAGTGGATACTTTTTGAAGTTTCTATTTGTATTTCGATGCACCTCGTACCATTAGAAGCCGATGTTCTAGCTCTTACGCCCCTTTAAATAATAATAATAATAATAATAATAATAATAATAATAATCATAATAATCATAATCATCATCACCATCATGATGAAGCCAGCGGTTCACTTTTGTTGGGTGCGTGTATTCTCCATTTTAGGTGCGGCCTCATTGCAACCTGGCACTTAGATATAAAATGCTTTTTTGTGTAGCGAGCAAAACAGTTCTGAAAAGCTGTTAATAACCAATCACATTAAATAATATCTTTGCTTTTTACGCGGTGCAAAATGTTCAATAACAACGCACTTATGGGTTAAATATAAAGGAAATTTCTCCACAATTTACACAGATGCGGAATATTTTGAAATAAAAATATCGTACGGATCGGGGTCATCTGGAATTTTGCATCACAAAATTAGTGATAAAATGTGTGACGGGATGTTACCTAGCCTCTGTGCAGGCTGCGATGTGAAGTATTGGTGGATGGCCGTGCCTGACTGCCATGTCATCAAAGAGGGCGTTAGAGAAACATGGCCAATGTGATTCTGCAGGCTGTGATGTGAAGTATTGTTGAATGGCCATGTCTGACATATTATGAAAGAGGGGCGTTAGAGTAAATATGATCGATATGATCCTTCAGGCTGTGATGTGAAGTATTGTTGAATGGCCTGTCTGACATATTATGAAAGAGGGGTGTTAGAGTAAATATGATCGATATGATCCTGCAGGCTGTGATGTGAAGTATTGTTGAATGGCCTGTCTGACATATTATGAAAGAGGGGTGTTAGAGTAAATATGATCGATATGATCCTGCAGGCTGTGATGTGAAGTATTGTTGAATGGCCTGTCTGACATATTATGAAAGAGGGGTGTTAGAGTAAATATGATCGATATGATCCTGCAGGCTGTGATGTGAAGTATTGCTGAATGGCCATGTCTGACATATTATGAAAGCGGGGTGTTAGAGTAAGTATGGTCGATGTGATCCTGCAGCCTGTGATGTGAAGTATTGATGGACGGCCATACCTGACTGCCATATTATCAAAGAGGGGCGTTAGAGTACACATGGTCGATGTGATCTGGCAAACTGTGATGTGAAATCTTGATGCATGACAGTGACTGAGACATATTGTTAAGGAGGGGCTTTAGAGACGTGATTTTGCAGGTTGTGATGCGATTTATTGTTGGATGGCCGTGACTGAGACACATATAGAAGGCTCTTTTATCAAAGACGCCTCATCTCAACGTACTATAGAGAACTGATTACTTCATTCGTAATATTTTTATAGGCTTTGAGTCGGTTTCCCTCTTTCAATGCACTGCATCCTGGAGTTGTCGACTCCAACGATCCGTTAGGTGCAAATAAATGAATCGTTATCACCTTGAGTTTCCTTTCTTGAAAGGCATATTCACGGTCATTTGATTTTCTCAAAGGCAAATTTGACACTATTTTCAGAAATATACCTTTGCTAGTGTATGCAACCCACAGAAGACTTCGGTGATTTGACGCCGTCACATCCATGCTCTGTTGGAACTACCCCTTGTGGGACGTAGACGAAGAATACACCTGCGGTATTCCCTGCCTTTCTTAAGAGGCGACTAAAAGGGGCAGCCAAGGGACGATGATATTAGAACCATGTGATTACTTGTAATTAGTACCATTACGTGCGGAACACCATGGGTTGACGTTACTTGCGACTAGTATACCACCTTGAGAGGAAAACCATGGGTCTACGTTACATAGAAGCAGTACCATTATGCATTGGGCGTTGTTTGTGATAGGTGTCATCGTGTGCAATCCACCGGTCGGTTCCACTATGTTCAGAATGGGCCTGCGTTACCTATGAGTAGTACCACTTTATGAAAAACACCATGGGTCTACGATGTCTATGATCAGTACTACTACGTGAGAAACACCACAGGTTTGGCTGGCTCCCATGAGTAGTACCACTATATGAGGAAAACTATTGGTCTGTGTTCTCCGAAAATAGTACCATTATGTGAGGAATATCATGGGTTTGTGTTGCCTGTGGGCGATACCGTAATATGCGATACACCGTGGGTCTACATTACCTATGATCAGTACCACCTTGTCAGCAACACCATGTGTATACTTGGCCTGTGATTAGTTCCACTGGACCGTGACTGGACTCACTATATGAGGAACACCACGGGTCTGGGCGTTTCCTTTGATTAGTACCACTATATGAGCGACACCGTGGGTCTGCGTTGCCTATGATTAGTACCCACTTCTTGAGGAACACTACGGGATAGTACGAGTCCCTGTGATTAGTACACCTATGTGAAGAACACCGTAAGTTTGCGTTGCCTGAAAGTGGCGTCGCAATGCGAGAAACACCATAGGTCTGCGTTATATGCGCGTATTACATTATCTGTGAGTAGTACCATAATGTGGGGAATACCGCGAGTCTACGCCACTTTTGATTAGTACTGCCGCATAATAAATACAATTCTTCTACTTTAGTGTCCGACTCGTTGGCTGAACGGTCAGCGTACTGGCCTTCGGTTCAGAGGGTCCCGGGTTCGATTCCCGGCCGGGTCGGGGATTTTAACCTTAATTGGTTAATTCCAATGGCACGCGGGCTGGGTGTATGTGTTGTCTTCATTATCATTTCATCCTCATCACGACTCGCAGGTCGCCTACGGGTGTCTAATAAAAAGACGTGCACCTGGCGAGCCGAACCCGTCCTGGGATATCCCGGCACTAAAAGCCATACGACATTTCATTTCATTTCTACTTTAGTAAAGATAAGTACCATTATGAAGGAAATTTTGACCACTTTAGACGACAAGCATCATTGATTCAGGATTGTGCTTTAGAACTAATACTATTTTTTACGACAGTTTCTGAGAATGTGGAGCATTGCGGGGCGGATGCACTGATTGTTTTAAATTCATACTCACCCATTCATTCTTCGTCGTCACGTTTTTATTTTGGTCAGCGGAAGATTTTGGACTTTTATATTGTCATTACATTTCGTCTTATTTCGTACCATTAGGGGCCGATGACCTATATGTTAGGCCCCTTTAAACAACAATCATCATTATCATCATCATCACCTTTTGGATCTATTTCGGTCGCCGGAAGAATGTCGCCATTATGAAACTAAGACACTTTAATGCAGAATGGATGAGTGAAAGAATTATTCGGCATATCGACAGTACCTGTCTTTCCGGCGAGGAACATAGTGCTATTAAGTTCTGTCGCTGTTTCGCTCAGAACCACGGGCCTGCAGGTGAAGGAGAGGACTGTTGTCGAACAGCAGACTTTAAAGAAACCACCCCGCTCTGTTCATGAGGACGTCCATAGTTTGACGACGGGTCATGTCGCCGATCGATATTCTCCTGTCTGAACGTCAGCATCCATTAATGAGCCTGCTCTGAACTCCGGAGACTATTATCATCACATCGTACAACACGGTATTTATGCAAACTTAATGAACGTATAAGGCTTGTGCATAAAGACGGCGTAATTGTCACCAGACTTTTACAAAGGATTTGTTTTGCAAATTTAATTTGTTTCTCTAAAAGGACTGAGAAATTTTAATCCCTGCGTGCTTTGCTTAGGAGACAAATATACCCGTTCCGAGCTAAGAGCGCAGTTGTATTGTCGTCGCCCTTCTACTTACAAAACAGCGGGTTCGATGTTTGCTGACGTGACTTGTGTGAGGATACGTTTGATGTAACAGCTCGGCGTGTTCATGAACTCCTTCAGAACAAACAAATAAAATTAAATAAGGTAGACACACTCACAGTACTCGAGCGGGGGATTTTAATCGTGTCTGATTAATTCTTCTGGCACCGGGACTGCGTGTTTATGTTTGTCCCAACACTCTCCTCCTCATATTTAAACAACACACTACACTAGCAACCACCAGAGAAACATGCAGTAGTGAATATATCCCTCCACATAGGTTTGGCGTCGGGAAGGGCATTCGGTCGTAAACAGGGCCAAATCCACATGTACGACACAGTTTCCACCCGCGACTCCATAGGTGTGGAAAAAATGGAAGAAGAAGAAGAGACATACTGTTCTTTAGTTTCACTCACTATTTGAATCGTCTTATTTGAGGATAGAGATCGGAGGACGGAAAATAGCCAAGAATTATCACCAAGAAAGCAGAATTAAGATATTCTTGATCCTTAAAGAACGAAATTATATAAAATTCTATACAAAAATAATTAAGGCAAAGATAAGACCGGAAATACACTGAAGCTTGTGTTAAATATTTTGGGAATCGTCAGCTCAATAAGCAAATATAAGAGTATTGACGAGATATTTGGTCTTTAAGAAACATTAAAATGAACTCTTACTTGTTGAGATTATTTTATGTCGACACTAGCGCAAGAGAGATGATGATCATGACTTGCTAAATTCGCATTGGACCGACGTGGAGGTGAATATGTAACCGCCCAGCCAACCAACCTGATGAAGGAGAGGACTCCAGCTGATCCATAGTTTCCAGCTGGCCAAAGACTACAGCTGTAGCGCAGAGAGCTACAAAGTCGTCACAGCCAGAGAATGACAAACTAAGTTTACTAAATTACAGTTCTTAATTAAGTTAGAATGTAGTACCCTAATGAAATTTATAGTAATTGTGAAGTATTTAAGATATCAAGTGACTCAGTGAAGTGCAAAGATTGAATTAATTATTACAAAGTTAAGTTGTGATAAAATCGATATATCTCGAAGAAGTGATTATACATGTATTGAGTGTATTATGATAGCTGAGGAATTTTGATTATTTACGAGAATGAGTGTAGATTTCACACAGCAAAATGAAAGTATATGCACCTAATGGATTTCTTAAATGGGTTTGGAAGCCGAACATGCTTATTAATCGTCATAATGAAATGATATAAAAAGGAAGTATAGATTGTAGGAGTTATTCCTTGTCGGTGTACGTCATGGAAAGGTATTATGGTATACCGGAGGTTAAATATTCAGTGAGATGAATTATGATCCAATGAAGTGAATATAGATGCAATGAAGTTTAATATGTCGTGGGAATTGTTTTATATATGAACAGGTTATGATATGAAGGAAAATTGTTATGTTGATATGTATAATTGAATGAATTGCGCGATATGTAGAAGTTAATGTAAAAATGAGAAGGAATTGAAATTAAGTGTTATGAAATTAGATGCAGCAGAGACGTAATGATGGATGCTAGATATAAATATTCATATTCTGGATAAATTATAGGAAGCAAGCACGTGGAATGATTAATACTTCGTGGGAATATCGTAAGACAAGGTAGACATGGCTAACCCAAACGCATATGTCAAAGCAAATGGCTCTTGCTACCTTAAAATTAGGTTGTGTTGTTAGGAAATATCCATAGCAAATGTCATATAGGGGTAATACACGAATTGAAAGATGAGATGTACGTGTAGCTGTGTTGAATAATATTGACGTCAGAGAGAATATTGACCTATCATATAAAAATTGAGGGGAGTCACTTATCTTAACTTTCCAATGCAAATAAGACTTCATGTAAAGTCAAATATGGAATAAGAGGTTGAATAGATTAATTAAGAACTAATAGAGTTAGTAATGAGATTTGGATTATTTTCATTTTGGAAAGATATGTAATAATTTACGAATGCTTAAATATAGTAAGACTAGGATGGTAGGTGCCAAGATTATAAGTGGAAATAGGTGTTAGTAACTTTAGCATGTCATTCAACGGAGATAAACAGAGATGAAGCAATATCTACTAAACAATTTATATTTCATAACTCGAAGAAAAACATTTAAATATGAATGATGTGTCATTTTAAATGGTGATATGATTGATTTTTAATTTGATTATTATTTAAATATTGCGATGAACTAATTAAATATTTAAATATCAAATGATGTGAAAACAAGGTGTTAGCTCATATCAAGATTGAGATTGAATCATATTAAGCCAGCGCTGATATAAATGAAATCCATGGATAATGTTAATTTATTTTATGATTTATCGAACAAATAATCAATGCGTTACTTTCTCTTTTCTTTTGGATTAATTGGGATAATAAACTTGTTATTTTAGATTTTTATATGTGTGAATAATTGATTTCTAGGCTCTTATTGTAGCATAACTTAGTCTTAAGTCGTTTTTTACGATCTTTACCATATCGCCATGTGTTGTCATAAGACTCCTCTAAGTCAAAGAGTCGGCGATTTACCATCCTCTCAAACGACTTACACAGGCAGTTTGTAAGGCAAATCGGTCTGTAACTTCCTTCATACTTATGATCTTTGTCAGGCTTGAGGACAGGAATGACTATGCCCTCTCGCCATTGAGACGGAAAATCACCCTCCATCCAGATTCGGTTGAACACACGAAGGAGATATAGTAAACTATCATCATTAAGGTGTTTCAACATCTGGTTATGGATGTTGGAAGAATATGCGGTAGGATGAAGACGTTCATCCATTATTGAATTATGTCTTATTGAGGTTGAATTTCCCTTCTGAATTTACGTAAAGCCGAATTATTTGCATGAAGGATTACCCTGAGATTTAGTTGACTGGTCGGAGTATTTTTACTTGCGTCACACCTGGACGCGGGGAGGGCGCACTTGTAATCCCCTGTGGGTGGGGGACGCAGACGAAGAATACACCCACGGCATCCCTGCCTATCGTAAGAGGCGACTAAAAGGTGTGACCAAGGGATGATTCAATTAGAACCATGAAACTACTTGCGATTAGTACAATAACGCGGGGAACACCATTGGTCGCCTTTACTTGCGAGTAGTTCCACTAAGTTAGGTACACAATAGGTTTATGAATAGTAGCAACAGAGAATGGGTTTCCAGTACCTGCTATTAGTACCACTATATGCGGAACACCACGGGCTTACGTTGCCTGTGATTAGTACCACTACCTATGTGAGAATCACCACGGGTCTGGGCGTTGTCTGTGATTAGTACCACTATATGAGCGGCACCGTGGGTCGGCGCGAGGAACACCACGGGATAGTAAGTATTTTCTGCCAGCAGAAATGAATACACAGCTGAACAACCTATAAACAACATGTAGGAAACAGGGAATGGGTAAGCGAGGGGAGGGGTTCGAATCCTGCATCGGCATTTATTTGAATTTAACTAGAGAGAAGCAATGGAACACTGTTCTTTGTTTAGGATTTCGTGCAATGATTTTGAAAGCAAGTCCTTGTCCACATGTTGTCACACTATATCTTCCGCAGAATTAGATTTAAATAATTGAAAATTAACTTCTCGCTATAGAGGAATGAACGAGATATTACATAAAAGAACAAAGTTTGAGCCTGAAGGACGAAATAGAAGAGAAGCTTCCAATGTGTAATACTGTAAAACATAACATCTAACACTAATTCTGATCATCGTCATAATTTTTAGCATTAGCACGGAGAACCAAATTTGCCGCAATCTTTTTTGCTTCCCGGGTGGTGGGTCTCGATATAGATGTTTAAATTTGAAACAGTCTTTGGCGGGGTATGTTTTTGTTAGATGGCTTAGCGCTGGTGCTTATTCGATGTTCTGTATTCTTCTTCTGTCGAATAGCCTCCATATGGCATTTATTGGAGCCATTTGATTTTCTATGGCCTTAACTTCCTCGTCTGTCTCTGTATCGTTTATGATTTTTGTTAGTATCTGCAACAGTTGCCGTTTCTTAATTTGTATAGACACAGACACAGCCGAAATTTCAGGCTGTCTGCGAGTTTCATTTTCACGTGCGTCATTTGTGACAATCACTAGATTATCCGTCACATGATCTTCCTTGAACTGCTCTCGTTGTTAGTTCTGCACGCGGCAAATCAAATGAATATGTTTACACATATTCATTTGACGGCGGAATCCGGACAGCTGCATATGTATTTGTGTATACATGCATTGCATTTGTTGCACACAGTCTTGCAGTCATATGTTTCTACTATCTTCCGCACCCTGTACGTTTCCTTTGTAGACGAGTATGATGAGATCACTTCTCATGAGTTAATATCGTTTTCTATGACAAGTTCCTCAGACATTATGGTATTTGATTTGTGTCTTTGCCGAAGGTCTGCGATCTTAGAAGTTATTTTGCCTTTATGGATGATTAGTCGATCAATAAACTTGTCTCTGACAAAAGTCATTAAGGCGTGTATCGATTTATCAAGGCGTTTTACGCTCTTGCCTTGCGGATATATGTAGTTAATTGTCTTGTGCACTGATTCTATATGCATATTGGTATTTAAACCACAGTGCACTCTATAGCAGTAGGTCCACATCTATTTGGTAGGAACATAGAAATCTCGAAAATTGTTGCCAAATTCTGACGTGACAGGATCATCACACAACATTTTCAAACCAGCATCTAAATGACATCAAATGAAGCCGATTCTCTTTCTTCCATTACTGTTCTTAATAACTTGTATACTTACACTTGTTTTTCCTTCTTTGTCACTTTTGAAATGTTCTTCCTCCAGGCTCTGTCAACATGCCAGGTACAAAATAATCTCTTCTTAGGTATGTCCATAACAGCACACCAAACATTGTAAAAACCATATGCCATGTCGGACATAAACACATCGGGAGATATTTTGTTCATTTCATTTCGAATATGTTGTAGGAAAATAGATAACACACCTTGGTCAGACCTGTTGGAAATTAAAAAGGTGCAGGGAATTCCTTGCCCTAAGTCGTCCAGTACTAAGTCGTCCATGCACAAACAGTCGCTTCCATATTTTTCAAGCATACTACATCGTGCATCGTTCGTTATCAGCAAAGCGAAGTCTTCTTCCTTGAGCCCAGGTACTTCTCTTCTGGTTGTTTACAATAATACACACATGTTGCCGCTTTCTTCGACTTCCTTTACCCATGCACTGACACTAATACCATAATCTTGATGTCGCATCACATCACTGTTCACATTGAAACCTTAATCGATATTATGCAGGTCTTTCTTAGTGGTAAGATGTCTGCTGTCTAATTCATCTACAATAGAATTCGAACTTCGTCCAAAATCGTATCCATAGGAATATGAGCTGCACTTTTAGAAGCTATCACTTCGCGTTCTTGCTGTTTAAGTCGCAGATGCCCCAGATCACCTTTATGACCTACATGTGTACAGTAGTTATAAAAGAAACCTGACATATTCCGTCTTGCGAACATTTCATTTTCATGTTTGGTGGGCAAAATCCATTTACCTTGCAACTTCCTTGGGTTTTAACATGTCTTTTGCCCGTAGATTTTGACACGTATGTACCGGAATAATGGCGGTAGTGATTGTACAATCTTGTTCTATCAGCACGTGCTTTCACAGAAGTGCGCCTTATGAAGGAAGAATTCGTTTGATTTTCAACGGATTCTTTCCAGGACCTGAAATCTGTGAAGGAAGTAAAGAGTTCCTCTTCGGAGGCTAGGTGAATATCATGGATCTCTCTGAGTTACTGAACTGTGCCTTTATGTGTAGGTGCTGTAAAATCGCAAATACAACAATTCAAATGCTTAATCATCAACGAGGAAAGTAGTAACTGATGGATCCTTCGTTGATGTTTTCGAAGACCTGAGAAGTCAGCAAACCGTTTGTCACACAAATTGCACAGATGTTGTCCACCTCCCTTAGAGTTTATCTTATTATGGACTAGTTTTCTCTCTTCAGAAGGATGACACTTTTTGTGTAAACTTCGGGTATGTTCATACTGCCGATCACACTCCCAACACTTAAACATTCTGTAATCACGATTGTCACTTTTCGTTAAAAGCAATCAACGACTAGCTCTCACTTATCATAACAACCAATGACTGACTTAGAACGCTAGGGAAAATATATTTATCCGTCCAAACAGTTACCGTGTTAGGTTCACGATTGTCACTTCTCGCTAAAAGCAATCAACGACTAGCTCTCATTTGTCATTCCAACTAATGACTGACATAGGACGCGAGGGAAAATATAACTACTAGGTAAATGCACGCGCGCAAACAGTAAACTTACTACAGCATTATTATTTGAAGTACTTCTGCTTAATAAAATTAGAAGTCATGTAGATCTTACAAGAAAGTTTATTAATGAGCAAATATTTTGTAGAAATGCAATGCTAATTTGGCAATATAGGCATAAAAAAAACTATTTCCTCCTTAAATTTCTAGCGCGTGACCATCGGAGTGGAGAAGGGGAGGTGTCACCGCAGGGAGAAGAGCAAAATGTTCGCGCATGCGCCCTTTCAATCTGGTGCAAGGACTGGACTATGTCTAGACGCTCGTTGCACAAGGCACCCACGTCTGGCGAAGGCCCTTCACACAATAGCGTTATCAAAGCCGGGCTGACTTGAGAGGGAAATAATTGGCATATTTATAGCAGCACAGATGGAATATCCTCGAACAGTGGAGGCATGGAGCAGCTTCAAGAATGTTCGATGACGTCAGTAGTCATAAGTCAGAGAAGCCGATGGAAGCTCAGCACGGGTCGTAGCTTGCTGAGAGGCGAAGGTGGCGGTTGTATGAGAGTGTTGAGCAGGTAAAGAATTATGTTTCTTGCTATTTTAGAGAGTACGTCCTAGAAGATATACAGAATTTCAATGGCAAAAGTTGGATCTAAAATTCCTTTAAAATTGGGATTTCTAACCCTTTGTTTGTGAAATCCAGTAGGTCCGAGTATCTCAATTGCATAAAACAGCAGTAATCTTTACTCACAATCTGGGATGGACTTCAATTGCTCAGAGTGTCTAACAAACTTCATGTGGTCTTCAAACGACATCTAGGTTATTCAAGCTCTCTATCGGTTTGCAAGGTCCTTAGTGGCGAGCAAGAAGAGCCCTCGGAAGATATTTCACCCAGCCAGTTTTATCTTTTAAAATATGCGCCGGTGGCTTCATGCGATGTTGAACGTGTCTTCTCAGCCTACAAGAGAATTTTTTGGGATGATCGCCAAAACATCACAATGGAAAACATGCTGTAACGTGGTAGTTGTGGGTAATATACTTTGACAATGGTTGATATAGTTAACAATATGGATAATAATATATGTATGCTAAATCAAATATGGATCTGACTAGCCACTGAATAAAAGGTAGACCACTGGGCCGAAAGACGTACGCAGTAAAGGCCACAAAGCAAGTTGTTACAAGAAAAAAATAAAGTATCGTGTGGCACTTATCCAAGGCAAAAACGGGAACAATAAACGGCATATAAATTAAAAAACTGAACCTCAACAAGTTAGCAGAGTTAGCGCAGGGCTTCACCGGCCCAATTCCAGAGGGTATCGCGTGGTAAATACAAAGTAAACAAGGGAAAAATAGGGAGAGTTAGGACAGTCAGGAAAGTTCATAACAACAGAGTTAAAATGCAAGATGCTTTTGAAACACCATTAAGAGAAAGAAACATTATTACAGTAAGTGAGACTCACAAATATCGACACCAGGTTTTTGCGATACTTTGTTTTAAACATGAAAATATAATTTTAAATACATAGAGATCATCTAGAAATTTGATCATTAGATCGTGACTAGAGCTTTTTCAGTATCACTTAAGTAATACACAAGGAAGTCCATAACAGACTTGATCATTTGGTCATGACTAGACATAGATAATAAATAACAAGATTATAAGAAATATAATCATTATATCGTGACTAGATTCTTCGATAAAACAAGATTTAATAGGCCAAAAGAAAGTGGTCAAAGATAACAATTCAACACCTTCAAAAATGCGGATGATAGTTAAACACCAGTAATCACTGGAATGAAATGCGAAGGCCACTTTTCAAGATTAAAATTACAAGAATTATCTCAAACGTTTAGAGGGATAGGAACGGAAGTGAGTGGGAACAGGAAGTAATTTTAATAAAGACATTAAAAGAAAGAAAGCGTAGAGAATTGACGAAGGTGAGACAAGCCGAAAATCAGGCACATCAGTTTTCAAGGTTACTCCAACACACGCACATAAGGGATATTAAACAGTTCCATATCTGGCAGTCTTTCACTTGATTAGCCGTCAGGCGTAGCAGGGGGAGAGGTGATACTCCCACGTGGCGCGTCCCAGGTGGCGGATAGGGGGTTCCTAACCGGCTTGCCGGCGGACTTAAGGGAAATAAAATACCTCTCGCGGACCAAACACACACCCCCTGTGGGTGGGGGAGGCAGACGAATAATACACCCACGGTATCCCCTGCCTGTCGTGAGAGGCGACTAAATGGGTGACCAAGGGATGATTGGATTAGAACCATGAAACTACTTGTGATTAGTACCACCACGCGGGGAACACCATGGGTCGTTATTACTTGCGCGTAGTACCACTGTGTTAGGTACCAAATAGGTTTGTGATTAGTAGCAATCAGGAGCACCGTGCGGTCAGGCTTTTACGGTACCTCTGATTAGTAGCACTATATGAGCGACACCAGGGTTCTGGGTTGCCTATGATTAGTACCCACTACATAAGGAACACCACGGGATAGTACGGGTCCCTGTGGTCAGTACACGTATGTGATGAAAACCATAGGTTTGCGTTGCCTATAAGTGGCGCCGCTATGTGTGAAACACCATAGGTCTGTATTACCTGTGCGAATTTCATTACCTGTGAGTAGTACCATAATGTCTGGAATACCGCGAGTCTACGATACTGTTGCTTAGTACCGCACCATCTCAACTACCATGGTTCTTCTTTCCAAGCGATAAGTACCATTATGAGAGGCCGATGACCCCTTTAGCTTGCAAGCGTCATCAATTCAGTATTGACCTCTAGAAGCAGTCCCTTGGTCAGTATTACTATTGTTCTCGTCAGTTTCTGAGACTGAGGCATTGCGGGTCGGCTCCACTGATTGTTTTAACTTCATATCCATCCGTTCATTTTTCGTCCTCACGTTTTGAATTCTGGTCAGTGGAGGATTTTGTATGTTTATTTTGTCATTGCATTTCGTCTCATTTCGTACCATCCGGGGCCGATGACCTCGATGTTGGGCCCCTTAAAACAACAAGCATCATCATCATCATCATCATCATCAAAATCAAAGGTCACAACGGACTAGCCGTCTGCGTAAACAGTTTCTGCTCCCTCCACACAATTTAACATACAATACCTGACTACAGGTTACAAGCCAGCGGTGACTTTTATAAGCGAGAATAGCAGAGCCGAGAACATACGAGAACAGATGATGACGTAAGAGTGACGTGTAGAAGGGAGGCCAAGAAGCAGGAGCAGCAGTACAGTCTTGAGCTGGGAACGGAGCGGAGCGGAGCAGTTGTTGTGACGTCATCACCCGGTAGTACCGAGTGAACTACCGAGTAAATGTCCTGACGCGGGACGTTTAAACACGTTATAGGTATGCACTGCGAAGGTATTGCATCCCTCTATTAATACCCTTCTCTCACAACGTAACAACTGTAAATAACTGCATATATATTCACTATAATTGTTATATACGTAACTGCTAGGGAGTAGGAGGTAGTATGTGGAATAAATGTTAGTTACTCGTATAGTTAACTCATTCGAATAGTGAAACAAAGTATGGCGCATACCTACCGAAAGGGTTTGTATACAAGGGGATTAGAAGTTAACAGAAAAGTAATGTATTAACAATTATTTCGTAAGTTCATGTGATACGGTACACTGTTAATGAGAAGAATAACCTGAATATAAAGAATCTTATCAGAATATAATGAAAAACACTGACATAATTTCATCTACAGGATGACAAAAGTAATTACGTAAATGAACGTTGACTGGAATGTCCTTCTTTGCAAATGTGATTACAAAACATATCTGACAACATAACTACTACACGTCCCAATGCCAAACAGCTATCAGTAGAATGCTTCTATAAATACAGTTATTATATTATATTATATTATATTATATTATATTATATTATATTATATTATATTATATTATATTATATTATATTATATTATATTATATTTGATGTGCCACCACCCGTCGCGTATGTGCGGCCACAAAATTTGCATTTTGCGTGTTTCCTATTGTCAGTGATGTCAAAAAACTGCCAGGCATCCGACGGTTTTCGTGGCCATTGTGGAACAACTTTCTGTAAAAATTTCTTTAAATTCCTTTAAATGTTCTAAAAATATAACTACTATCTACGAATATGTTTAAATATCACACTAACACCACAAATATAATCTAACAGACTTCATATTATCTACAAAACATAACAAGCGTAGGAAATATATACGTACATTCGAAACAACACAGATTGAATACAGGTACTTTCGTACGTGTGTTGTGCGCTACACTGTGCTCAGGTCCTCCGCGAGTACTCGCAGTTGTAAGCGGAGGGGATCGGTGGTGCGCTCTACAGCTACAACCGGATTACTCATCGGTATTACTCGCTCCGTCCCCACCTCTAGTACAGTCGCTAGTCAGCTGGGTAAGCATACGGAGCAGACGATGCAGGATGGTTCAAAAGTTGCAATAAACACAGTAGCAGGCGGGCGAAGTAGGCAATAGGTAAGGTAGAACACCGAGGTGGTAGATATTATTAGGGATCACGTAACAGTGCAGAAGTACCTGGTGATACACTGCATATCACGATAAATACAAAACGTTACCGCGTTATTGTTGTTTTATTTAGGAGCGTTTTAAATACAGATTCTATGTTAATTCTATTTATTAACATTTCTTTCTTTCATTTTCAGAACATGAGGGCAACAGAAAATTAGCCAGAACCAGTGCTTTATCTAAGAAAGATAAGTGGTACTCTCGGTTGCCGGCCCTGCGGTGTAGGTGCAGCGTGTCTGCCTCTTACCCGGAGGCCCCAGGTTCGATTCCCGGCCAGGTCAGGGATTTTTACCTGCATCTGAGGGCTGGTTGGAGGTCCACTCAGCCTACGTGATCACAATTGAGTAGCTATCTGACGGTGAGATGGCGGCCTAGTCTAGAAAGCCAAGAATAATGACCGAGAGGATCCGTCGTGCTGACCACACTGCGTCGTATCCCAACGACTCATTTGGTATAGTCAATTATTTAATTAACGTGGACTGCAGTTTGATTGTACAGAAGTTGCGAGCCAGAGTTGTGACCGGAAGTAAAGGAGACAGTCAGGCGTGAGATACTAGCCGGTAGGTTTCCATCGACCGTGAGAAGATACAAATTTTAATGCAAGTCAGCATCGAACGCACGTGTAAGGGAGCGTTAGACCACTCGTTGAGTTGAGCCAATGAGAAATCGGGGATGTGGCTACTTTGAATATTGGAAAGAGCGAAGTGAGGAATTCAGAATGACCAACTTTATTCTAAGTGTGCGGTGTTCATTGTGAGATAGTGGTTATTTCCGTTATTTGTAGCTTTCCCGCAGGTCTGAGTCTTATAATATTCGAGAATAAATTATGAAATTTACTTCAGCCGATATCTGATTTATATGAGTCTGTTCAATCATTATTTCAGTGAAATATAGAGACGTTAAGCAAGACAATAGCTCTGAATGATTGTTTGAACGTACGGAGACTCCCCTTGGTTTAACGACTGCTGGAAACACATTTAAGCTCACCACTCGGTGGAGCGCTCTTCTTTTGCTGTTCTTCGCTGACTAGTCTACTTCGGTACTACCTCAGTGTACGCGATACGCGGAGCCGCTGCCACGTGGGCAGAGTTTGACTTTGTGTGGCGACACAGACCAAGAACAATGAAATTTGTATCAATGAACAGTGTATATCTAAAACCAAGTATATTTAATTGCCATGTGCGGGATGGCACTAATTCGTGTAATAACTGTGCAAACTTAACTTTCCGCCACAGTCTGGTAATGAAGCGAAGGGCGCTTCCGTATATTACCATCGGTCGGGTCGTGTACGCGAGAGACTGTTTGTGTACGATTCGTATCCGTTGGGCCGCTATTATAGACAAGTATTGAATCCCAGATACTCATATTCTAAAGTAAATAATGTACTCATATTAATTTATTCATGTAGGCTCTTTATTTAGAGCCTGAAGTGGGGTTAATATTGTGCGACGTGCACGTATAGCGGTGAAGAGAGACTGACTGTACATGTATGTGTTGCTGTTCTACAGGAACCTGTTTCAAGAGGACGGCTTCAACAGGAGAAGAAAGAAGAATTACTCAACGTGTGCAAAGTGTGTTAGCCATGGAGTAGAGAGCAGTGGGAGCGATTATGATGATGATGATGATGATGATGATGATGATGATGATGATGATGCTTGTTGTTTTAAGGGGCCTAACATCGAAGGTCATCGGCCCCGGAGCGATTATGTAAATCGCTAACGATGTCATAGGAGTTGCAAAGTGGTATGTGATTATAACAAATGGCATATTTTATGAAATACACCACGAACCTGCTACGCAGGCGTAGCAGGGGGAGAGGTGATACTCCCACGTGGCGCGTCCCAGGTGGCGGATAGGGGGGTCCTAACCGGCTTGCCGGCGGACTTGAGGGAAATAAAATACCTCTCGCGGACCAAACACACTACCCCCTGCGGGTGGGGGACGCACATGTAGAATACACCCGCGGTATCCCCTGCCTGTCTTAAGAGGCGACTAAAAGGGGCGACCAAGGGCTGACTGAATTAGAACCATGAAACTAATTTTGAATCGAACCATCATGCAGGGAACACCATAGGTTGCCTGTACTTGCGAGTAGTACCACTAAATTCGGTACGAAATAGGTTTGTGATTAGTAGCAGTAAAAGCCTGGCCTGGTGGATTCCAGTACCCGTGCGTCGTACCCATGTGTGCAACACCGCGGTTCTGGGCGTAGCCTGTGAGTTGTACCACTATATGAGCAGCACCGTGGGTCTGCGTTGCCTGTGATTAGTACCCACTATGTGAGGAACACCACGGGAATACCGGCGCCCGTGTTTAGTACACCTAAGTGGGGAACCTTCTCGGTTTGCGTTGGCTCTGAGTTGGGCCATTGTGTGAGGCACACCATAGGTCTGCGTTACTTGTACGTATTGCAATACTTGTGAGTAGTACCATCTTTTGTGGAACACCGTGAGTCTTCGCTACTTCTGATTAATACCCCAACATGACACATACCATGGTTCTATTTTACTCGCGACATGTACCATTCTGTGGGGCCTTACACGTTGATTGTGCACCCTCTTTAGACACCAAGCATATTGAGCTTTATAAGTGGTTCCTTGGTCGGTAATAATGTTATTTTCGATCTGTATTGAGTCCGATCCACTGGCTTTTGTTTGTTTGTTTTGTGTTTTGTTGAGTTCCTGTCCATCCATTCATTCTTCATGCCATATTTTACTTTTATTTTGGTCAGTAGATGCCTTTGCAATTTTTGTTCTTTCATTTCGTACCATTAGGGGCCGATGACCTTCGATGTTAGGCCCCTTAAAACAAGCATCATCATCATCAACAGCATTATGAAATACATTAAATACTAGTGAGGATTAGGCAAGGGACATTTAGTGTAAATTTCAGTCATATGGAATGATTTCATTTTGTATTGGTGTAACTGTAAATATGTACAGGATTAGGATGCATGTTATTTTTTCTTTTTATTGCTCTATAATTAGCTAGTTGGGGAGCCGAGGGAAATGACAGGTCCAAATTTGACATCTTATTGTCTGTGTATTTATGCATGATATATATTTTAGTTTAGTGTTGTTCCTGTGTTTTCTTTATAGAAAGGTTAGATAGCCGCAATCATCAATATTGATAGTAATACATCCGCAGAGTCGAGATTAAATTTATTTAAATTACACAGAAACTAGATTCAGATAGGCTGCTTGGTTTGCATGAAGTTTCAGGAGCTGTAAGATGTATGGAGGTGCATACACGTCATTGAATTTAAATAGGATCTTTGAAATAGATTGGAGACTGTTTTGGGCAAAGGTCAAGCACGGAATTTAACCTTGAATTGTCGTGGAAGGGCTGATAATAGTGCAGGTCAAAAATGAGTGAAATGCATATTGAGATATAAATGAAATCAAGGGCACGTGCAGTGTGCGCGTTTGGCAATATTGTGTTAAATATGTGAGGCTAGAATTGGCCCAGTATTACGAAATGGAGATATATTATTGAGATGTAGGCCTAAAAGAAGCCCTGAATGAAATGTCGGGCCAAGGGACTATTGTGTGTGTTGCGAAAGAAGTTAGCATGCCTGCATGTGTATGTCTGAATGTGAGCCAACGAGAGCAGTTGTTGATATATGTGCTCGCTATCAAGGTCAGGTTATCAGCTCAGAGAAATATATCCCAGTTGTGAAGTGAAAAGTAGCTTCCGTGCAAGACCAATTTCCAAACAGTAACCAAGGGCCTGTTCCACGAACGAACTTTGCAACTTTTCAACTTTGCACTTTTCACTTTTCAAATTTTGCAAAGTGCAAAGTCTTTCTGTTCCACCATGGTCTAGGTTGTACTTTTCAATTTTTTCGCAAAGTGAAAAGTCTTTGCGAATGAGTGATACGATCGAGTTTATTCCATGAGCAAACTGTATAGGCCTAATACTCTACGATTTTAATGCTTTACTTTTCGCGGCGAATTTGACGGTATAATTGTCGTACAGTTTACGTTTATATCATGGGAAAAAAGATTATTACAACTAGCTGGCTGTGCTGGAAGTTGTCAAGGAGAAACGTGACATACTTTTTCGACAACTTTAAAGATAACCTCTCAAATTATGACACATCAATATTAACGAGAGTAGGCTGCCGTCAACACATTCACACGCAGAAGGAAATTCACCCTTCATTAGAAATGCCGTCGCTATATTGAGTGGATTATCAGGCTAACGTACTGTTAGGAAATATTACATTTACTATAACATCTACGACTTTGGTAACAGTTCGCAAATAATGGTTTTGATGTCCCATGCATTGGTGTTACACCGTGCAGCTGGGCACCATTTACTAACCAATGTAAGCATATAAGAATTTGTTCTTTTCCGGAAAGGGATTGACTTCTTTTTGTTACATGTTTCAATAAATGTCCGATCATTTCAAGAATATAATGAGCCTGTGTTGGGGTAAAACGAAATCACTCGCGAAAGTCCGTCGAAGTGAGGTTATGAAAATTAATCTCGTCTTTGTACGTTCTCTTATTGGATTCTTCATCACTGTCCTCACTTGATGCTAATAAAAGCTCACGTCGTAACGTGTTTATATCACTAAACCAAATTCTACGCCGAGAAACTAGTGTACATACTTGTTAATTAACATATGAAAAGGGAATCATCTCTTTGCAAGATTTATGAAAACTTTTCACTTCACTTCTTTGCACTTTGCATTTCTGTACCAATGGAGGAACATAACAGGCTTGAAAAGTGAAAAGATTCCTAACTTTTCACTTTTCACTTTTCACTTTGCAAGTTAAATTTGAAAAGTGATGGTGGAACAAAATCTGAACTGAAAAGTGCAAAGTGCAAAGTGAAAAGTTGCAAAGTTCGTTCGTGGAATAGGCCCCAAGTCTAGGGAGCAGTCTTTTTTCTTAATATTGACAGGTGATTGCCAAGCAGGAAGCATGGAGAGGAAAGACGACGGTGGGCGTTGGCCCGCGCTCGAATGCAGCGTGATGAATGGGACTGTTGCCCGTTATTTTCTCAGTGTATATTGTATTATTTGACTTGTTTATTTTCAGGAATGTGTACTTGCGTGATATATTTTTTTTTGTTTGATGTCTTGTTGTTAATGGGGAGACAGCCCGTATGCTGAGTTGATGATTGAGGTTATTCTAGTTCTGTCTAGATCCTTGGTGAACCGGGATTCACATGTAGAGTCAGTGTAGTTATGTAAGCTATTTTACCAACCTGTTCCCCACGAACCTACTACGCTGGCGTAGCACGGGGAGAGGTGTTACTCCCACGTGGCGCGTCCCAGGTGGCGGATAGGGGGATCCTAACCGGCTTGCCGGCGGACTTGAGGGAAATAAAATACCTTCTGCGGACCAAACACACTACCCCCTGCGGGTGGGGGACGCACATGTAGAATACCCCCGCGGTATCCCCTGCCTCTCGTGAGAGGCGACTAAAAGCGGCGACCAAGGGATGATTGAATTAGAACCATGAAACTACTTTTGATCACGCGTGGAACACCATAGGCTGCCTGTACTTGCGAGTAGTACCACTATATTAGGTACGAAATAGGTTTGTGATTAGTAGCAGTATAGAGCCTGGCCTGGGGTTTTTCCAGTACCCGTGCGTCGTACCCATGTGAGCAACACCGCGGGTCTGGGCGTTGCCTGTGAGTTGTATCACTATCTGAGTGACACCGTGGGTCTACGTTGCCTGTTATTAGTACCCACTATGTGAGGAACACCACGGGGCCCGTGGGACCGGCACCCGTGACGAGTACACCTAGGTGAGGAAACTCATCGGTTTGCGTTAGCTATGAGTGGCGCCATTGTGTCAGAAACACCATAGGTCTGCGTTACCTGTACGAAGTGCAATACTTGTGAGTAGTACCATCTTGTGTGGAACACCGTGAGTCTTCGCTACTTTTGATTAGTACCCCAACATGACAAATACCATGGTTCTACTTACTCGCGACATGTACCATTCTGTGGGGAATTAGACATGGATTTTGCACCCGTTCAGGCATCAAGCACCATCGTGCTTTATGAGTGGTCCCTTGGTCAGTAATACCTTTATTTCTGATCTTTTTTTGAGTCTGATCCACTGTTTTGTTTGTTTTTTTTGTTTTTGTTGACTTCATGTCCATCCATTCATTCTTCATGACGTTTTTTTATTTTATTTAGGTCAGTGGATTAATTTGAACTTTTTGTTATTTCATTTCGTACCATTAGGGGCCGATGACCTCGATGTTAGGCCACTTTAAACAACAAGCATCATCATCATCATCAACCTGTTCCAGTGTATATAATTTGTTTATTAATCCCGTAATTTTGGTTGTATATATAGAGTAGATGAAGGTCACTAGTATGTAATCATATTTCATGTAGCTCATTCAACCGAATTAAGCCACGAGTAGGTGCTCTTAACGAATGCAATCCTCCCAATTCAATGACTCCGTAAGTTGAGTTTGTTCTGCGTCGTAACTTCATGTAAACATGATCTTTGAACTTTAACGTTTGATTTGAAGAGATGTTTTAAATTTATTAATTTGTAATTTTGTATTCACATTTTGAACTTACCTTGGGGTATTATTGTTTTGATTTAAATTATTATGATATTTTGTTCGAATCAGTTTCATTTCGGAGCCGTATTGAGGCCGTTTTATTTTTTATTTTGATGTTTAGTTTGGATCGTGTTTTTTGTAATAAATACATCTTACCGCACATTAGTATTTGTCATTCGACAAACCTCCATAATATCTTTCATGATACTTAGAGATAAGTTTAAACTTCGGCTTTTATACTAACCACACCACGAACCTGCTACGCAGGCGTAGCAGGGGGAGAGGTGATACTCCCACGTGGCGCGTCCCAGGTGGCGGATAGGGGGGTCCTAACCGGCTTGCCGGCGGACTTGAGGGAAATAAAATACCTCTCGCGGACCAAACACACACCCCCTGTGGGTGGGGGAGGCAGACGAATAATACACCCACGGTATCCCCTGCCTGTCGAGAGAGCCGACTAAAAGGGGCGACCAAGGGATGATTGTATTCGAACCATGCAACTACATGTGATTAGTACCACCACGCGGAGAACACCAAGGGTCGCTTTTACTTGTGCGTAGTACCACTATATTAGGTACGAAATAGGTTTGTGATTAGTAGCACACAGGAGCACCGCGCGGTCGGCTTTTGCAGTACCTGTGATTAGTACCACCATATGAGCGGGACCATGGGATGATAGCTACCATGGACCTGCCTTACCTGTGATTAGTACCCACTATATGAGGAACACCACGGGATAGGGAGAGGTCCCTGTGGTTAGTACTCTTATGTGATGAACATCATAGGTTTGCGTTGCCTGTGAATGGCGCAGCAGAGTGAGAAAAACATAGGTCTGTATTAATGTCGAATGTCATAAGCTTTGAGTAGTACAATAATGTGTGGAATACCGCAAGTCTCTGCTACCATTGATTAGTACAGCAACAGGACAGATACCATGGTTCTACATTACTAGCGATAAGTATCATTCTGAGGGGCCTTTGACTTGTATTTTGGACCCGTTTAGACACCAAGCATCCTCGATTTACTTTTGGAAGTGGTCCCTTGGTCAGTAATACTATTAACTATGATAGTTTTTTGAGTCGGATCCACTGATTGTTTTAAATTCATGTTCATTCATTCATTCATTCATTCATTCGTTCATTCATTCTTCATGACATTTTTATTTTGGTCAGTGGATAATTTTGAACTTTTACTTTGTCGTTTCATTTTGTACCATTAGGGGCCGATGACCTTTGATGTTAGGCCCCTTAAAACAACAAGCATCATCATCTATACTAACCACGACAATCTAACTCACTCTCTACCCACATGAGTTTAGTCGGATGTTTGGACAGGAAGTGGAAGCATCGTCCTAGGCGGTTCTTACCCCTACGGTACGCTACAACACGATACCTCATAGTCTGCAGGCCTTCGGGCTGAGCAGCGGTCGTTTGGTAGGCCATGGCCCTTTGGGGCTGTTGCGCCATGGAATTTGGTTTGGTTTTGGTACTCTCAGTTGCAGTCGACAAAAAATCACCATCTTACAATTTTCGGCAGTTATGCACAGTCTGGTTATCATTTTTCCGGCTGACATAGAAAAATTGATTACCGGTGCGCTATATTATTTTTGATCAACATGTCAAGGTGACAACTGCACAAATTATTTATAATTATTTTATATTTTAAAATTAAGTGAACACATAAATATAAGCACTGTGGTAGTGTCTCATTTTCTTGACCTGCTTACAGTAAATTCCGCACTGTTAAACGAGGCTGATCGCTGCCATCTTCATTCTTCCCCTCCTTGCTTTTCGTGACGGTCGCCAGACGTCTTCATATCAGGAACCATGAATTCACGGAATCCATAGGTGTGAAAGTTCTTAGTGGAGGGCTAACCAACTTGATGAACATAAGATTTGCTACTGTATTCAGATGCAATGATGCTCTTGTTGGAGTCGTGATCAAGTTCATTTGCGAGTAGCGTCTTTCACATTCACTTGTAGAAATTGGGATGCTATTCATAGTATTAATAAGGGGCAGGAGGGTCATAGGGCATTTCTCCTCAGCAAGATATTCACGGAAATCTCTTACGATTTGTCTTTCATGGAGCTTAAAACGTTTACACAAATTTCTTAATTTTTATTCTCCATAAGTTACATCAGGATTTTCCGGTCAAATAGTAGTGTCTAAGACTGTAGCCAATTCTGGGATATCAATGTTTTCTGATGTTAAAAGGCGGTTCTCCATACGCCTGTCGAGGAACTCATAGAATTTCACAGCATAAAGGTGATTTCCTTTCTTTCTTGTGCCTTTTCGAGATTTGCGTCTTTAAACATTAACAATGCTTCTGATTCCAAGGCTTCAGTGTAGTATGAGCCATGTTTCGTCTTTCTTTCAGAAAACAGCATAATTTTCTGGCATATCTTCTCATGGGCCGAATAAATTGTAATGTCACAAACTTGTAAGTCAGCACTAAGTTCTGCAAACTCTTGAAGAACATCACACATCAGTGCAAGGTCTAATATAAAGTTAACATTGATTATGCGTTCAACGAGTCTTCCATACATGGCTTGCTCTATTTTATCTCTTTTTGGATCATCTTTGGCACTTTTGAAATGTGCCACTAAAACTTCAAAATTTTTCCACGCAAACTGCTCTAAAGCTAGAAGCAACCTATCATGTATCTAGAATCCTACCAATTTTTAGGAGTACGGTTTCAAGTTCCTCTGCATGAGCTTTCATTTCCCTGGCATTTTTAGGTGATTGGTCGTAAATTGTATACAGTTTATCAAGGAAAGATTTGAAGTGGTTTACATGTGAGGGGAGATCTTAACTGACAACAACTACGGAAAGCTCTTGCCTGTGACTGACACAATGTCAGAACAAAACATTGGGAAACTCTTGCTTTATTAAGGTAATTACACCCTTCTTCTTTCCCACCATTACTGCAGCCCCATCAATTGAGACTGCAACAAGATTATGTTTCAGAAACTCAACATTGAACCCAAGTACTCCCAAATAAGTCATTAATCCACTAAATATACCTTTAGCAGTGACATCTCGCAAGTCGATCATTTCCAAAAATATGTTAGTGTGCTGATCCATATCTGGAAATGTTATCCTCAGGTACACTATGAGTGATGACAACTGACGGATTGTGGTACTTTTAACTACAGTATAAGGTGGTCAGTTTTACTATTCCCATGCACTGTCATATTTGCCACCTTATGCCTAATTTCTGTTGCAATATGAGAAACAATATTTATGCAAGATTTAGTTTAATGAAGAATGCGGGACCATATTAACGTCATTCAATACTGCACGTCAATTTCAGTTTCGAAATCGTGGAAGGCTTGATTTTTCTTAATTATTTTATATGCTGTTCGAAATAAATTCGCAGTTATTTCCTTTCCTTTTTCGAAAGCCTTAGTGCAAGCAGTTTCCAAAGTTTTCAGTTTTCTGTTTTAGTATTTTAACTGCAGCTTGTTCAGCTGAACTCTCTTTATGTTTAAATATTTTCTTCCGGAGAGAAAGCATTTTCCGGCTATATTTTCATTTCCACCAGTTGCACAAATAGAAACTGAAATCCATTGCTGTGAAGTATTCATCCCTCGTGATGTGCTTTCAGTTGGCAAGACGCCAACTTCTTTACAAATTTTGCAGCTAAGTTTCTTATTTTTCTTACCATCAATCATTCGTAATTACTGCAAAATTCCAGATTTTCCAGCATTCGGTAATGTCTGCGGTCTCACTGTTACACGCGGCTGAGAGCTCTTTGTTGTGATCTTCCTTTGCATCACCTACATTAACTGTACAGCCAACATACGGCACTGAAATACTTAGTTTTTTGCCTAAACGAATTAAATTTCGTCCAATAAGGCAGCAATTACAGAGCTTTAGTCGACCGGACAATAATTTGGCCTAATGTTTCGATTCTGCTGCTTACTGCCGAGTTGCCGAACAAGAGAAACTGATTCCATTGGTCAATTTAAATCGAAGATTACTCTTAATCTCCTCCAACTGTTGTGAACAGCGCGTTGACGCCACCTTAACGATGAACTTTCAAATCGGAAGTTATATTTGTCGGTCTACATAGAAATGTACCAATACTTTTTCTTGAACAGTCTTCTAATATTTAAGGGCGACCGACGCTGCCCCCGCGTTGCCCCTGAAAAAGAATCCCTGGCTACAACAATACGTCCACGAACCTGCTACGCAGGCGTAGCAGGGGGAGAGGTGATACTCCCACGTGGCGCGTCCCAGGTGGCGGATAGGGGGGTTCTAACCGGCTTGCCGGCGGACTTGAGGGAAATAAAATACCTCTCGCGGACCAAACACACACCCCCTGTGGGTGGGGGAGGCTGACGAATAATACACCCACGGTATCCCCTGCCTGTCGTGCGAGGCGACTAAAAGGGGCGACCAAGGGATGAATGAATTAGAACCATGAAACTACTCTTGATTCGTACCATCATGCGGGGAACACCATGAGTTGCGTGTACTTGCGAGTAGTATCACTAACATGGTACGACATATGTTTGTGATTCGTTGCAGTAAAAAGCCTGGCCTGGTGGATTCCAGTACCCGTGCGTTGTACCCATGTGGGCAACACCGCGGGTCTGGGCGTAGCCTGTGAGTTGTACCACTATATGAGCGACATCGTGGGTCTGCGTTGCCTGTGATTAGTACTCACTATGTGCGGAACACCACGGGGCCCTTGGGACCGGCACCCGTGACTAGTACCCTAGGTGAGGAAACTCATCGGTTTGCGTTGGCTGTAAGTGGCGCCACTGTGTGCGAAACACCATAGGTCTGCGTTACCTGTACGAAGTACAATACTTGTGAGTAGTACCATCTTTTGTGGAACACCGTGAGTCCTCGCTACTTCTGATTAATACCCCAACATGACACATACCATGGTTCTATTTTACTCGCGACATGTACCATTCTGTGGGGCCTTAGACGTGGATTTTGCACCCCCTTTAGACACCAAGCATCATTGTGCTTTATAAGTGGTTCCTTGGTCGGTAATAATGTTATTTTCGTTCTCTATTGAATCCGATCCACTGGTTTTTGTTTTTGTTTGTTTGTTTTGTGTTTTGTTGGGTTCCTGTCCATCCATTCATTCTTCATGCCATATTTTATTTTTATTTTGGTCAGTGGATGCCTTTACAATTTTTGTTCTTTCATTTCGTACCATTAGGGGCCGATGACCTTTGATGTTAGGCCCCTTAAAACAACAAGCATCATCATCATCATCACAACAATACGTTATGTAATACACTCAGTGATTTTCAGTGCATAACATTATTTTCAATATCTGAAATGTTTAGATTATGCCTTTAAAATTGTATTAATATTGTCAAAATAAGAAAGCAGTAGACTATATACATAATGTAAAGCAATAAGGAGGGCTTTATCATAAAATAGGGAATTAGTTAAAAAATATTGTCTTCACATCATAACCAAAAGTCATAATAAAAGGAATATTCGAACATGTTTCTAACCTTAGTGCTTTAATTCTATGTCATATTTGAGGAATATTACATATTTCACTGATATTTCCTACATTATATTTACCGTGCATATATCGCACTTCGATATCACAAAAAAACACGGGCCCTAGTGATGACCTCACTGTAGGCACCTTGAAATGACAATTTTCATTAGATGGGTCGCAATATATCCCTGGATGTTACAATCTCACCGACATGCCTCGCACCGGTGATTTCATCCTCCGCCGCAACTCGCGCCTAAGAAGTTTGTTACCTGACCCACTACCCTCAGAATTGCGAGATGCTTTTTCCCTCGAGGGCTCCAAGTTAATTGCACCCATTGATTGCTTGAGAGCAATCAAGCGGTCTTATGCCCGTTTAATTGATCGCGCTATTTATTGTGTGGGTGTTTGTTTACTTCCCCAGTCAATTTACTGGCCGACCACTTCGACAAGAACATCCGTAGTACACCACGTTCACTTACATCTTCATCGTGTGTTGGTAAAACAAGATGAGGAGGAAGAAGAAGGAAGAAGGAGAAAAAGAAGAAAAGTATAGGGAAGGCTCTGTTATATCTTTATTGCGTCTAAATCCGCATAACTAAATATACCTTTAGTATTGTTTTACCCCAACGTAAGTAGGTCTGATCGGCCTCAGCAAGTCTTCTAAACAGCTCGTACACTCGATATCGAAATCGACTTTCAACCTATAAGGGCGTGGTTCGTACATTTGGTACGTATTGGAGATATGTTAAGTACAGAACAAAAATGGCCAACCGGACACCAGTGGGATCCGAACCCACATCCTCTCGATTTCACGCCGGTGTAGCTTGTAATTTTGCAGTGGATCTCTTTAGTGGTAACACCAAGAACCATCGGTACTTTTCCTGTTTGGAAGAAAGGATTCTTTTAAGCGAGTACTTCTACAGGGTGGGCGAAATAAAACTGGCCCGGAAGTAATTCATAAGACTCCACGAACCTACTACGCTGGCGTAGCAGGGGGAGAGGTGATACTCCCACGTGGCGCGTCCCAGGTGGCGGATAGGGGGGACCTAACCGGCTTGCCGGCGGACTTGAGGGAAATAAAATACCTCTCACGGACCAAACACACTACACTCTGCGGGTGGGGGCGCACATGTAGAACACACCCGCGGTATCCCCTGCCTGTCGTAAGAGGCGACTAAAAGGGGCGACCAAGGGATGATTGAATTAGAACCATGAAACTACTTTTGATTCGTACCATCATGCGGGGAACATCCTGGGTTGCCTGTACTTGCGAGTAGTACCACTCTGTTAGGTTGTGAACAGTTTTGTGATTCGTAGCACTCAAGCGGGGTTCAGTGTGGTTTTCCAGTACCCGTGAGCCCTACCCATGTGAGCAACACCACGGGTCTGGGCGTAGCCTGTGAGTTGTACCGCTATATGAGCGACACCGTGGGTCTGCGTTGCCAGTGATTAGTACCCACTATGTGAGGAACACCACGGGAATGCCGGCGCCCGTGATTAGTACACCTAGGTGAGCAACCTCGTCGGTTTGCGTTGGCTATGAGTGGCGCCATTTTGTGAGAAACATCATAGGTCTGCGTTACCTTTACGACGTACAATACTTGTGAGTAGTACCTGAATGTTTGGAACACTGTGAATTTACGCTACCTTTGATTAGTTCTGTAGCTTGAGAAATATCATGGCTCTACTTTACTCGCGACATGTACCATACTGAGGGACCTTAGACCTGGTTTTCGGACCCCTTTAGACATCAAGCATAATCGATTGAGGACTGTGCTTTATAAGTGGTCCCTTGGTCAGTAATACTATTTTTATGACCGATTTTGAGTCGGATCCACTGTTTTTTGTTTCTTTGTTTCTTGTTTTTTTTTTTGGGTTCATGTCCATCCATTCATTTTTTATGACATTTTTATTTATTTTGGTCAGTGGATTTTTTGAACTTTTTGTTATCATTTCTTTTCGTACCATTAGGGGCCGATGACCTCGATGTTAGGCCCCTTTAAACAACAAGCATCATCATCATCATCATCATCATCAATTCATAAGGCTGTTGCGGAATTACCCTTTGTTAATGAACAGGAGAAATGTCCATCACATGAAATGCTGGAAATCGTGATTTCGTTGCACCAATCGGTTGCTGTCACATATCTGCGCGTGCGCATCTCCCGAGTACGTCTCTGTATCATTACGTGTGAGAGAGTGAGAGGAGCAGACGTGTTCAGTGACCAGTTGAATGCAACACAAAATGGTGCTCACGACAAAACAGCGCATATTCAATGTTTAGTGTTATGTGAGCACGATTCTTGGACAATCTGTGCCGAACTGTTTGCGCAAGAGTTTAAGACCGGAAATGTCTCGGTAAAACCTCCAGCAAAGTCTGCAGTGCAACATTTACCAATGATGGTTAAAATTCCCACCCTGCCGGGAATCGAACCCCGGACCCCTGTGACCAAAGGCCAGCGCGCTAAACATTTAGCCATGGAGCTGGACGTGCATGCGTTAAAAGTGTGCAGTGCAACATTTACTGGCAAAATGGCGTGAAACATGCTCTCTAGCGAATAAAACCGCAACTATCCGAAAAGTGTTCGAACACCAGAAAACAATGTTCGAGTGAAGGAACGCCTGGAACGAAGTCCGACGAAATGTCAACGCCGTTTATCTGTGCAAGTGGGAATTAAGAGATCATTGTTTCGAAACATTATCAAACAGGACTTCCATCAGTATCCTTACAAATTTAGTGTTGTGCATGCGTTGAAATGAAATGAAATGAAATGGCGTATGGCTTTTAGTGCCGGGAGATCCCAGGACGAGTTCGGCTCGTAGGCGACCTGCGCGTCGTGATGAGGATGAAATTATGATGAAGACAACACACACACACACCCAGCCCCATGGGAGGGAAATTAACCAATGATGGTTAACATTCCCGACCCTGCCGGGAATCGAACCCCGGACCCCTGTGACCAAAGGCCAGCACCCTAAACATTTAGCCATGGAGCCGGACGTGCATGCGTTAAAAGCGTCTACTGTAGATCAGGGCCTCTCAGGTGCACTGTGCACGGTGCAAAGGACGACTTCGCTTGGTTGACCAGAGTGCAGACCCCCACTCCTCGATTTGTAGCAATAGCGCTGTCTCTCTCTTTCCCCACACGTGTCTCGCTCGCTCCGCCTGTCTCCCTCTTCCTCACTTGCTCCGTAACGCTCCAAATCCGAGCCGAGTTGAGCCGAGCTTAGCCGAGTAGCCCAGAGACGAAGCGTTGGTCCGAGCCGAGCCGAATGGGACCGATGCACTGTGCACAGGAACTCTGCCCCTCAATTTCCATGCGTGAGATTTTAGGCGTTTGAGAGGTCCTGGTCTAGATGAACCTTGGCGTGTTCAATTCTGTCGGTAGTTTCTGAAAAGTGGATTCAGTACTTCTGGATTCGCAGTTTTTCATTTCTTTACATGAGGTCATTTCCAGCATCTTCTAACATGTTCATTAACAAGGGCCAATCTCGCACCATTTCCATTTACCGCCATTTTTCGGGCCAGTTTTATTTTGCTCATCCTGTACAATATGTATAGTCATTTTAAGTAGTGGTATTATTTGGAATCCTTTGGAATTAGTCATACCATGATCAGAAATCACTCCACTGCTAAGGATTTAGCCGAAGTATTACAATTACAGTTAAGCAGTGCTGTATTTGAGGGGAAACGCACTGGAACGCTGTTAAAGTAAAAGAAAAGTTCAGTATTCCCGTTCCAACAGAAATTTGTGTTATTTGATTAAACTCTTAAAAGAGGGGTGGTCAGTTGTTTAAAATTATCGTATTAATTTGATGATCACCAGAGACTGTAGAGAGGAAACAATTCTATGCATTCGGGAGAAAGTGGGTTCGAACCGCACTGTCGGCAGCTCTGAAGATGGTTTTCAGTGATATCCCCTTTTCACACTACACAAATTAAGGCCATGGCTGCTTTTTTCCTACTCCTAGCCCCTTCCTATCCCACCGTCGGCATAAGACCTATCCCGGTCGGCGCGATGTAAAGTCAATTGTAAAAACTAATCAGTTCTATGCAAAGAATCCATTAATACATATTTTGTTTTGACATATTGGTAGTTCTGATAAATTGCTCGTAATTTTAATTTAATTGCAATGCCCATGTGTTTGTGAATTTTCTGTAGTTCTTAAATAATATATTCCTTGCTCGGACAATGCAGACGTTCAAGTAAAAGGCCAGAAATTATGTGATACATTGATTGAGATCAAAAAGACAAGAATGTGAAAATAATTCTACCACAAACGGTAAATAGATAGATATATAAGTAGATAGGTGGATACATAATAAATGCCTTTATTGGCCTAGTTGAGGCCATTGGCCCTTCTCTGACACTAAACCAATGAGTATACATTAGAGTCATAATTAATACTACCGTAATTAATACTAGATAAAACACCATTGAAACACAATCAAAATATAATTAAAATTCAGGAAACTCAATCGTCAAAAATTAACAGTGTTTCGCCCAGAGTTAGGCATGGGCTCATGAGTTGGATACCGTACCTTTTCCAAGACACTGGCCGGCTAGCACGCCGGTAGCGACACCACTGCAAGCCATACATGTGATAAGCACATTGCAGTGCCGACGTACTAGGAGAAAATTGCATCTCCACTTGCTATATTGCCCTCCCGGGTTAGCATGACCAAATATAACTGAAATAAAATTCCACCACTGTGAGACATATATACAACAGAAATAATAATAATAATAATAATAATAATAATAATAATAATAATAATAATAATAATAATAATAATAATAATAATACTGTAGTAGCACGATCAATGAAAGGTCAGAAATGCACAGTTTATTCGTATCCTGCTGTACCTCTTGTGTGTATGTTCAGTCCTCTAACGCTCTTTTAAATGATACTGTAGTTGGTATTCCTCTGACGTCATCCGGTAAACGATTCCATTCTCGAGCGGCAAACACCGAGAATGAACTGTTATATGCGGCAGTTCGATGGCGAGGGATGACGAGCAGGTTGGATGTTTGAGGCCTTGTATGTCTGTCATGAACATTTGAGAAGTAATGGAAACGCGAAGAAAGGTAAGATTGGGAAGATGTAGTAAGAACTCGATGGAGGAAAATGACGAACATGGAGTCGCGACCACTCTAGTTTTAAGAAAGATGGTGACACGTGGTCTTATTTTCTTTAATTGCATATATATGTATATATGGATTTTGGACCCCTTTGGAGAATAAGCATCATCTCAGAAAATGAGGCATTGTGAATTGGATCCACTGGTTGTTTTGGATTCATTGTCATTGTTTCATCATCATTCGTTTTAGATTATATATATCACACATGCGTTTTGAACGCGCTGCAGCCTTAGGGAAAATTGCGGCCTCGCATTATTGAACACAACATCACAATAGCCAAAATGTGGCGTTACAAGAGCTTAGATTAATTCATTTTAAAGCTTTATTGGAAATATAAGTTTATATTTATATAGAGAATGTAAAGCTGAGTAAACTTTTTGACAGATATGTAAGGCATGTGCAGACCAAGTCATGCTTTCGTACATAACACCGAGATTCTTCACTTGTGGTACAAAAGGAATTGGAACATCCTGAAGGATTACTCTTAACGGACGCTTAGTTATACTTGTCATTTTACTTTTATGGCCAAGAAGGATTACTTGCGACTTTGTAGAGTTCAATTACAGGCCTGCGCAGCAGACCAATCACTAATAGCCTATAAGTCAATGTTTAGTAAGTCGATATTTTCCTGAAGGTATCGTGCTGTAGAGTCTGTGTAGAGTTGAATATCGTCATACGGTATGGTATTTGCAGTGTCTTAAATTCGATGATATGTCATTCATGCAGAGTGCAAAAACAAGAGGATCAAGTACAGAGCCTTGAGGGATGCCTCCGTTCTCGTGGCGCCACGAGGAAACGATTCCATTATTACTTTCGAGGTACACTCAGCCTAAGTGATTACATTTGAGGAGCTATCTGACAGCGAGATGGCGGCCCCAGTCTAGAAAGCCAAGAATAACGGCCGAAAGGATTCGTCGTGCTGACCACATGACACCTTGTATGCTGCAGGTCTTTGGGCTGAGCAGGGTAGCCTGGTGGGCCATGGCCCTTCGGGGCTGTTGAGCCATGAGGTTTCGTTTGGTTTAGATATATTTTAAAATTTAATTATCATGTCCTTTTTTCATCTCGCACCATTAGGGGCCGATGACCTAGCTGTTAGGCCCCTTTAAACAACAAACATCATCATTTTCTTGCGATTGGTACCACCGTACGAGGAACACCATGGATCTACGTTACTTAACAGTAGTACTCTTACGTGAGGAACACTACGGGCCTGGGCGTTGCCTGTGGTTAGTACTATGGTGTGTATTTCACTGAGGCGGAAATGGGGCGAGGGGGGCATTCGGCTTCACGGACTAATGTCCGTGTGCCATAACGCTGCGCTGGAATGTGTCGGTTCCCCTGTGTTCAGAATGGAATTGCGCTACCTATGTAGTACCACTTTCCTAGAGACTCCATGGGTCTACAGTGCACGCGATTAGGTACACTATGTGAGAAACACCACGGGTTTGTCTGGCGCCCGTGACAAGTACCACTCTATGAAGAACACCGTGACCGGGCGAATTGGCCGTACACGTAGAGGCGCGCGACTGTGAGCTTGCATCCGGGAGATAGTAGGTTCGAATCCCACTATCGGCAGCCCTGAAGATGGTTTTCCGTGGTTTTCCATTTTCACACCAGGCAAATGCTGGGGCTGTACCTTAATTAAGGCCACGGCCGCTTCCTTCCAACTCCTAGGCCTTTCCTATCCCATCGTCGCCATAAGACCTATCTGTGTCGGTGCGACGTAAAGCCCCTAGCAAAAAGAAAAGAACACCACCGTGGGATTTGTTACCTGTGGGCGTTACCATAATGGGTCATACTGTACACCGTGATTAGTACCACTGTGAGCGCTTCATCACGAGTATATGTGGCCTGTCATTAGTTCCACTAAGTGAGAAACACCATGGATCTGCATTATTAGTGAGTAGTGCCCTTATGGGCGAACCACTATGGGTTTGTGATACCTGTGAGTGGTACCATTGTCTTCGACATACCATGGATCTACATTACCTGTGATTAATACCACTATAGGAATAACACCATGGTTCTGTTTTACGAGTGATTTGTACCATTATGAGGTGCCGATATCCTGGATTTTGGACCCCTTTGGAGAATAAGCATCATCTCAGAAAATGAGGCATTGTGAATTGGATCCACTGTTTGTTTTGGATTCATTGTCATTGTTTCATCATCATTCGTTTTAGATTCTAGTCAGTGGATAAATGTTGAGGTTTTAATTTTAATTTCGTTGCACCTTGTGCCATTAGCGGTCGGTGATCTAGCTGTTAGGCCGCTTTGAAGAACAACAGTCATCATCATCATCATCATCATCATCATCATCATCATCATCATCATCAATTTTTAATTAAGTTGTTTCTTCTTCAGGTAGTTTCTAAATTGTATTTATTGATAAATTCGTTTCAACAAAATAGAGAGCCTAACAGTTGTAAATTGCCTAAGTACAAACTGAAAAGAGATATGACAATAAAATATGCTTCTAACACCTCTCACCGTGATATATTTACACACTATGTTTTGATTAAGCTACGTTTTGAATAAACCGCAGCAGAATATATTTTTACGTCATTGAGAAACCAAATTATCTCTGCCGGATTGGAGCCCATCGACGTGGGATGCGGAGTTCGACACTCAACCACTGATCCATAGAAAGAATTAAGCGGGTCATTGTACAGTGTAGTTTAGAGAGTTTTTAGAGAAGTCTTTCTCGTGAACAGTCGGGATTTTCTTCTGAAGACGCGGTGCTAAGTTCTCTGCGAAGCCCGAAAGCTTATTATCATGTCTTCAAGAACAGGTTATCTTTGCTCCTCATTATAGCCTATCACATACTGTTACCACTGTTAGTGTTCCACTGGAATATCCAGAGTTGAACATGCTCAGTCAGACTAGCAGGTCCTTTTTTAACCAATAATAATACGCAGTTTTCTACACTGCAGTCACATCCAATAAACTCAGCGCGTGCATCAGAAGCGGCGAGATAAAACACGTGACACCGCATTTATGTACATGATTTATCATTATGGAACCTAGGTGTCGTTCTTCATTAATTGTGGCAGTTTTTGAATTACACGAGAGTAAACCTGGCCGATTGGTCCCTTTTATGGAGTATCATTTCATTGGGTGGTGTATGGCGTATTGTGGTTGCAAGCCAGGAGCTTTTGCACTCCTGAAACAGGACTTCGACTCACTCTGACATATTCGACAGGATCGTTTCGGCCTCTGCGATTATTTCTTCCATTATGGACTACTATAAATAATATACTGTCATATGCAATTCTAGGTGCAGAGGGAATATCAGGAACAAGATGCTGTAACCAACAAGCAACTATTATTTTGCTTGAAAACATCGGATTTACCTGATACAAATTCTTATTTATATTCAAACCATGTCTTCTTCCCGCTACCCCACCTCACCACACACCACTTTGATCTCCCTCGGAGTTCCTTAGGCCAGCGTATCATCAATACATAGTGCTCAAAAAAGAAAAGAAAAAGAAACTACTTTTCCCTTTGCGAAGATCAAATGATCATAAATACATCTCACGGACATGGCCATCCATCAACGGTTGATAATTTCAGATGGCAACCATCCATAAGCCATAGCCTGCACGGTTGCTAGGTAACACTGTCTGGCCATCCATACCTTACATCACTGCCTGCACGGTTGCTAGGGTTACACTTCCGTCACATATTTTGTGTCACGTTATATACATTTTTGGATTTGGATGATCTCCAGCCATTAGATATTATATATGTCAAAAGTTTTGCATTTTCTGGTTTTGCGCAGTTTTAATTTCGGTATGTGTATACATTACGAAGGGTTTATACAAAGAAAAACAACTATGAAAAACAACAGAAGCTCAGCAAAGGCACAAACTTCGTAATGGGGAATTTTAAACACACAATTATCGTTCATTGCATCCATGAACCTGCTACGCAGGCGTAGCACGGGGAGAGGTGATACTCCCACGGGGCGCGTCCCAGGTGGCGGATACGTGGGTCCTAACCGGCTTGCCGGCGGACTTGAGGGAAATAAATTACCTTTCGCGGACCAAACACACTACCCCCTGCGAGTGGGGAACGCACATGTAGAATACACCCGCGATATCCCCTGCCTGTCGTAAGAGGCGACTACAAGGGGCAACCAAGGGATGATTGAATTAGAACCATGAAACTACTCTTGATTCGTACAATCACGCAGGGAACACCATGGGTTGCATGTACTTGCGAGTAGTATCACTAAATTGGTACGAAATAGGTTTGTGGTTAGTTGCAGTAAAAAGCCTGGCCTGTTGGATTCCACTACCCGTGCGTTGTACCCATGTGAGCAACACCGCGGGTCTGGGCTTCGCCTGTGAGTTGTACCGCTATATGAGCGGCACCGTGAGTCAGCGTTGCCTGTGATTGGTACCCACTATGTGAGGAACACCACGGGAATACCGGCGCCCGTGACTAGTACACCTAGGTGAGGAACCTTACCGGTTAGCGTTGGCTATGAGTGGCGCCATTGTGTGAGAAACACCATAGGTCTGCGTTCCCTGTACGAATTGCAATACTTGTGAGTAGTACCATCTTGTGTGGACGACCGTGAGTCTTCGCTACTTTTGATCCGTACCCCAACATGACAAATACCATGGTTCTACTTTACTCGCGACATGTACCATTCTGTGGGGCGTTAGACGTGAATTTAACACCCCTTCAGACATCAAGCATCATTGTGCTTTATAAATGGTCCCTTGGTCAGTAATACTCTAATTAACTACCTTCTTTATGAGTCTGATCCACTGTTTTTTTTTGTAGGGTTCATGTCCATCCATTCATTCTTCGTGTCATTTTTTATTTTATTTTAGTCAGTGGATGAATTTGACATTTTTGTTACTTCAACTTCGTACCATTAGGGACCGATGACCTCGATGTTAGGCCCCTTTGAACAAGAAGCATCATCATCATCATCATAGTTCATTGCATTGTAATTCAGTTCTGTACATTGCCACATCGGACCCTGGAGCATGCTTGAACATGACGGACATATTCAGCAACAAACAATCCAACTTATATTGGGGTAGATTATTCCCCTCTTGGATAGCAGCCTCAGTCAGTTACTGGATGTTAGCAGGAGGATTAGGACGGTGGTCAACTGCTTATTTCACTTTATGCCCTGTAAGTTGAATAGAGTTCATGTCCGCAGAATATGACGGCCACGCCATTCGCTGTATGCTATGCGTCTCAAGGAACTGATTGACCACTCTTGTTGCATGAGCACGAGCATTATCACACAACAGTGGCAGAAAATCCTGCAACTGCAGGTTGGAGGATATTGTCTCTGCACAACAGACCAGTCATGTTACTCGGGATAGGAATTACAGGCGTACGTCGACCAAACATGATTCCATCTCACCTCGAAACATGGCGGAACCACTTGGCATCATATGGTGCTCGAGGATGAAGGGATTGGCGCTTGGATGGTTGCCATTTTTCAGCCACAATTGCAATGATTTATTTTTAATTGCAATACAACAAGATTAAAAATTGTCATGTCTCCGACATGGCGCGTTCCACCATCCGCGTACGGAAGGGTGAACGGTTCGAACGAGAGTCGAACCGTGACCTCTCAGTACGAAGAGTAATGTAAGAAAAAGAGTCGTAGATTTAAGAAAAATAAAACTCAATCACAAGACCTACGACAGTGTCCTAGTGGAATGCATAATCAGAAAAAGTTAAAGTGCCCAGTGTTTCGTATGATAAAAATATATGAAAATAATTTAATACATATGTAAGAAACCGCAAAGGCAATGCAGTTCACGAAGTCTTGGAACAAGCCAGGGCGTGGCGAAATATCAGGACATATCACAGGATGTTTGTACCAGTCTTATCATTGCTATGTAAATATTCTAAGAGCAGTAGCTGGGAACTTCAGAGACTCAGGTAGGCAATGGAAATATCCATCTTCTCTATGCTTCTAGAAAACACCGATAGCAACAATCTTCCTTGCTAAGAGAAAACGCCAACCAATAGAGAAGGGTCAACTCAGAATCACGAGTAGGGCGAAGTCGAGCGCCTAACAGTAGATTCGAGAAAATAAGAGGTCATTTAAGGAGGTGTAGAGGGAAAAATTAGTCAGTCACGCGGAGAGTAGCAATTGGTCAGGCAGTCAACGAGTAGTTGGTCAGAGAGTTGGTCAACAAGTCAGTCACGAAGTCACGTAGTCGCTCAGCCACGCAGTTACTGACAGTCCCAGGGTAGTCAGTCCACAGCCATAAGGAAAGTCTCGGTCTTAGTCTTAATAGTTGATCGAGTGACGGTCCGAGGAGGAAGCCGAGAAGTTAGCCTATAGACTTTACGGGAGACAGTCCGGAGAAAAACCAAGAGAGGTAGACTTCTGATTTTACGGGAGTAGGTTCAAGAAAGAAAGAAAGAAAGAAAGAAAGAAAGAAAGGAAGAAAGAAGGGACTTGCCAAACATAGTACAGAAAGTTGGGTATGAGAAACCACGGATAGAGACGAGCAATTTAAGTATCCACGTACGCAGTAGAGTAAGAGTGCAAGCTTTTGGGGATTTGGAATATTCACAGGACAAGTGAAGCGTGGTCTACAAAAGTATCCTCTAAAGCCTATTAAAAGGAATTCTTCCAGCTACTCATAGGGAAGGACTATAGAGGACTACTAAGTATCGGTAACCCCAGATTAGCCTGACAGTAATCCTAGGGCATTGTACGGGAAATGTGAAGATTATTAAAACAAAAATGTCACTTGTATCACTTGTTTGAAGCAAGAAGAACAGTCTTAGATGCTGTTCTCAATTTCTCTTAAAAGTTTTAACTACATGAACAGGAATGGGAAGGCATCTATGAAACCATCTTAATAGATTCTATCAAAATCGTCAATCACCATATATACGGGAGTTGAGACTAAACCTATGTGTAGTTACAAACTGTAACAAATGTAAATTTAATGTTAGTCTTTGTTTTGTTGTTAAATTTGTAACAAATCAATAAGATGTGCAACCACGAAGTTAATAAATGGTATGACAGAATGATTTGAAATAGGAAGAGGAGTAAGGCAAGGATGCAGCCTTTCGCCGAATCTATTCAGTATATATACCGAAGACTTATAAAAAGACTCTAGAAGTGGAGGAGAAGGAAGGAATAGACATAGGAGGCCAGAAGATTACCTCTAGCAGGTATGTTGACGAGAAGGTACTGCTTGGAGAACAACAATATACCTTCAAAGGAAACTAACCAGAGTAGAAAAAGGAATGCAAGAGTATGAAATGAAAATAAACACAAATAAAATTAAGGAGATGAGAGCATATGACAAAGAAGATATGAAGATAAAAAGTACAGAACAAATTGAACAGGATGCACGGTATATATATTTGAGAAGCATGCTGACAACTGGATGAGAGAGAAATAAAAACTAGAATATCAATGGCAAAACGATCTTTCAAGAAAAAGAAATATTTATTATGCAGCAGAACGGGATAAAGTTAAAAAATGATTGGCTAAATGTTTTTTTTTTCTATTTGCTTTACGTCGCACGGACACAAATAGGTCTCATGGCGACGATGGGATAGGAAAGGCCTAGGAAGTGGAAAGAAGCGGCCATGGCCTTAATTAAGGTAAAGCCCCGGCATTTGTCTGGTACGAAAATGGGAAACCATGGAAAACCGTCCTCAGGGCTGCCGACAGTGGGGCTCGAACCAACTATCTCCCGATTACTGAATACTGGCCGCACTTAAGCGACTGCAGCTATCGAGCTCGGTGGCTAAATGTTTAGTGTGGATTGTCTTTTGTGTACGGCTGTGAAACTTGGATATTGAAGAAGAGAGGAAGAGACAAAATTGAAGCATTCGAGATGTGGGCTTGGAGGAAACAATATGCATTGATAAAGTGAAAAGGTTGAAAACTCCAAGGAACAAAGAACTGTCCTAAACCTGGTTAAAAAGAGGAAAGCGAACTGGATGAACATATATTGAGAGGAAAAGCTAACAACAGTTTTTGAAGGGATAGTGGAAAGGGACGAGAAACTAGAGGGAGAAGCATAACAATGCTCAACGAAGTAAAGAGCGGAAGATTCCAGACTACCAGTAGGCCCAAGATAGGAACATATGGAGACAGCTATGGTGTCAGGAACCTACCAACAGGCAGAACACCTGTAAGCAGAACACCTGTTGGTGGTGGTGGTGATGATGATGATGATGATGATGATGATGATGATGATTATTATTATTATTATTATTATTTCGTATGGCAAAACAAGGATACATTATAAGTACATATAAATACATATTTCTTAAATAAGTATGTGATTTACAAGTCAGCATTCAAAACTTAATGTCCAGACTTTTCAGCCAGTCCACTGCTTCTGTAGAGGCACTATGTAATTCTTATGATGATGATGATGATGATGATGATGATAAAGCTGTGCGTTACTGCATTTCCTAAGTGGAACAGCCTCACTATCCCTGAATAAATTTGTTTGTATTATATTTAAGGTTGAGATGTTCATCCATTCTCGTGTAGATGGGCTTTCAAGTGTCAGTAACGTGTAAATTGTTAATCCATTTAAAAATCCAGTCACCGACAAGTTTTCTACTAGCATCCTGTTTTTAAAAATGCCACTGGAAGAGATGCTGCAATTTCTCATCACCACTCATGGGAGTGTTTTGTTATTTGCGAACACGCTGGTCCGAAGGGGGATATAATTTTTAACGACATGCTATCCGCGGACGGGGAATTGTTCCTACAAATTTATTACGCAGAATTTAATCACATCAACATTAACCTGTTTTTTCGTGGTTGGATATTGTAGTACAGGTGTATTGGTGCGGCCAGTTTTCAAAGTAATGACTGCTTCTAAATAACGTTGTATAACTTTTTCAGCCGTTAATTAGTCATTTACCGGACTGGAGCAGCATCCATTAGCGTAATGATGTCCTTTTATTTGCTATAAATTTATCAGTAACTCCGAAATGCGATATATCGTCTCGCGAACAACACATTCTAATTGTATTTATGAATTTATCTACATTTATTAATAATCATACGCTCTCAGCTAATGTATGCAAGTATTTTGAATTGACGCCATACAGTATATGATGCCTGCGTGTAAGTTTTGACGTTCCGTTCTCTCTACTGGATGGCAGTGTAAACCAGATCTATGTTGGGCGATCTGGTGATAATTATTTTCGCGGATAAACACTGAATGTGTCACCAGAAATATTTTATAATACAACATGTTGTGGATTGACAAATAGACTTTTGGGTAGAGCACAGAATATGTAACTCACCTGGGTGTGATATGTTTCATCTTAAAATGTTTATCAAGTTATTCTGAAGAGAAGTTAAAATTGGCTGTGTGTGCTCTATTCAGCATTGGAATTCATCTTAGTTAGGGCGCCATCCTCACAGACGCGCAAGTCGCCTGTAAGATGTCAGGAGGCCGCACGCCATTATTATTTCAATGCTTTATTCCCCCCATCTTTACATATGCTCCAGGGCGATATTGTTTTGTGTGCGCGTACAGGGATGTTCTTTGGTTCAGGGCGATATTGCTTTATGTGCGCGCACAGGGATGTTCTTTGGTTCAGGGTGATATTGTTCTGTATGCGCGCACAGGGATGTTCTTTGGTTCAGGGCGATATTGTTTTATGTGCGCGCACAGGGATGTTCTTTGGTTCAGGGCGATATTGTTTTGTGTGCGTGCACAGGGATGTTCTTAGGTTCAGGGTGATATTGTTCTGTATGCGCGTACAGGGATGTTCTTTGGTTCAGGGCGATATTGTTTTATGTGCGCGCACAGCGATGTTCTTTGGTTCAGGGTGATATTATTTTCTCTGCGCGCAAAACGATGTTCTTTGGTCACTGGGACTACGCACATTAATTAAGACTTTAAAAAAGCAACACGAATTATGCCCTGGACCATCGATCAGATTTTTTAAATCTGAGAAAGAATTCGATGAAATTGTCCTTCGTGTGTTCAACCGAATCTGGATAGAGGGTGATTTTCCGTCTCAGTGGCGAGAGGGCATAGTCATTCCTGTCCTCAAGCCTGACAAGGATCCTAAGTATGCAGGAAGTTACAGACCAATTTGTCTTACAAACTGCCTGTGTAAGCTATTTGAGAGGATGGTAAATCGCCGACTCGTGTGGTGTCTGGAGAAACAAGGACTCTTGTCCGAGTACCAATGTGGTTTCCGAGCCATTCGCTCGACTACTGACCACTTGGTACGCCTAGAGAGTTCTATCTAGGATGCGTTTCTCCGCAAACAGCACTTGGTAGCTGTTTTCTTTGACTTGGAGAAGGCCTACGACACCACCTGGCGATATGGCATCCTTTCAGTCCTGCATCAATGGAGATTCCGAAGTAACTTGCCGGTATTTATTGCGAATTTTTTGTCCCTCCGTCTATTCCGTGTCCGAGGAGGGAGGACCTAATCGCAATACTACATTCAAGAAAATGGAGTCCCACAGGGATCGGTTCTTAGTGTCACTCTGTTCGCGATTGCCATAAACGGTATTGTTTCTGCTGCTGGTCCAGCAGTAATACCGTCCCTATATGTGGACGATTTTGCTCTGCACTATAGCTCGTGCAGTATGGCAGTCGCAGAGCGACAGTTACAACAAGCTATTAGGAGGGTGGAGCAGTGGACCTTAGAACATGGCTTTCGGTTTTCTGCCGCAAAAACCTCTGTTGTCCACTTTTGTCGTCAACATACTCTTCACCCCCATCCTGAGCTTTATTTAGGCAATGTCGTTCTTCCAGTTGTTGACACTTACCGACTTCTTGGGCTCCTTTTTGACAGCAAATTATCGTGGGAGCCACACGTGCGGCAGTTAAAAGTGCAATGCAGTAGGAAGCTTAATATCCTTTTCTTAGCAGCACTTCTTGGGGGGCTGACCGCACGGTGCTTCTACGATTCTATAGGGCACATATTTTATCTCGACTGGACTACGGCAGTGCAGCATATGGCTCCGCAAGACCAAGCGTTCTTGCGACGCTCAACAGCATCACCACAGCGGGGTTAGGTTGGCGACGGGAGCTTTTCGTACAAGCCCCATAGCTAGCCTGTTCGCTGAGTCTGGTGTGCCGCCTTTACACCTGCGGCGCCAGCAAATGCTTCTTTTGTATGCTGCAAATTTGCGACAGATGCCACTTCATCCCAGCTATCCTTGCGTATTCAACAATGGCAACCGTTTTCTATACGCTGCTTGTCCTCGGGCAACGCGGCCGGTTGGCATACGCTTGGAGAGCTGTTACAGGTTGTTTAACGTACCTTCGGTTCCTTGCCTTGTCAGACAACCAAGTGGGGTACCTCCGTGGGTTGTACGACGATTTGATATCATCCTGGATTTGCACACTGGCCCGAAAGGAGTCACGGACCCTTCGATTTATCGGAGGCTCTACCTGTCCGTTGTTGGCCGCTATCCAGGTTCAGTCGTCGTTTACACGGATGGTTCAAGGACAGATACGAAGGTGGGCTGTGCGTTCGTTGTCGGAAATGATCGGTTTCTTTTTGCTCTCCCGGAAACCTGTAGTGTGTACACAGCGGAGCTTTATGCTATCTGTGGAGCTCTGCGGTACGCACTGTACAATGAACGCCGACACTTTCTTGTGTGTACTGACTCCTTGAGCTCGCTCCAGTCTATTGATACCTGTTTCCCTCGGCACCCTCTGGTGCAGCGGATCCAGGACCTGCTGGCCGGGTGTTCGGATGCCGGCACCAGAATTACGTTCGTGTGGCTCCCCAGCCACATGGGCATAGAGGGAAACGAGTTAGCAGATCAGGCTGCCAAGGAGGCAGTTACACTGCCCCCGTTGCCTTTGAAGCTTCCAGCAAGTGATATTCGCTCTCAGCTGAGACATCTGGTTATGTCTCATTGGGAGATGGAGTGGCAGGCCATCCCACTTCCCAATAACCTGAGAGCGATAAAAGGAACAACGAAGGTATGGAGGACTTCCCTTCGGGCTTCGCGGTGGGAAGCCGTGGTATTATGTCGCCTTCGGATCGGCCACGGTATCTTGACGCACTCCCATCTACTGAAAGGAGAACCCCCTCCGGTGTGTACCTGCGGCGACCATCTTACCGTGGTACACATCCTTACGGAGTGTGTGGACCTGGTCGATCTGCGCCGTAGTCTTAACCTTCCGAGTACAATCTCCCTTATCTTGCGAGATGACGAGCAGTCAGCAGACCTCGTCATCCGCTTTATGAGGGATAGCGGTCTGTTTTATCGTGTGTGATGTCCTTTGTCCTAGTGTTGTTTATGTCAGTTGCGCTTTTATCTCATTGACTTCATTTTAGTTTGTGTTGCACATTTTAATGTGTTATTTTAACATCTAACATAAATTATGTGTTAATATCTGTACTACTGGACAAGGCCTTATTCCTTCGTTTTCCTGTATTTTCTCTTATTTTAATAGAACATAAGGCATTGCGTATTAGATCCATTGAATGTTTTAATCTCACCCTCCTTTTTCTTCATCACCATTCTTTTTTAACTCTAGTCAGTGGATACTTTTTAAAATTTTAACTTCGTGTCTCATGTCATTCATTTCGTTCCATTAGGGGCCGATGACCTTCGATGTTAGGCCCCTTAAAACAACAAGCATCATCATCATCATCATCATCGATGAAATTGGAATTTAAGATCTTCTCTCACTTACACGAAGATACATATCTCAACTGATTTAATTGAAATAATTGAATTGCGTTATCTTGACGGGAACGGAGAATAGAAGGGGCGACCAATGGATGATTGAATTAGAACCATGAAAGTGGTTGTGGTTAGTACCATCACGCGGGGAAAGCCATGGTTCGCCTTTACTTGCGAGTAACACCACTGTGTTAGGTACACAATAGGTATGTGATTTGTAGCAGCAGAGAGTGGTTCACTGTGGGTTTCCAGTACCTGTGATTAGTACCACTATATGCGGAACAACACGGGCTTACGTTGCCTGTGATTTGTACCATTATGTGAGAAACAGCACGGATCTGGGCGTTTCCTGTGATTATTACCCACTATGTGAGGAACACCACGGGATAGTATGAGTCCCTGTGATTAGTACACCTATGTGAGGTGCACCATGGGTTTGCGTTGCCTACGAGTGGCACCGTTATGTGAGAAACACCGTCTGAACGATGTACAATAATTGTGAGTAGTACCAAAATGTTTGGAACACCGTGAGTTTACGCTACTTTTGATTAGTACCGCAACTTGAGACCACGAACCTCCTACGCAGGCGTAGCAGGGGGAGAGGTGATACTCCCACGTGGCGCGTCTCAGGTGGCGGATAGGGGCGTCCTAACCGGCTTGCCGGCGGACTTGAGGGAAATAAAATACCTCTCGCGGACCAAACACACACCCCTGTGGGTGGGGGAGGCTGACGAATAATACACCCACGGTATCCCCTGCTGTCGTGAGAGGCGACTAAAAGGGGCGACCAAGGGATGATTGAATTAGAACCATGAAACTACTTTTGATTCGTACCATCACGCGGGGAACACTATGGGTTGCCTGTACTTGCGAGTTGTACCACTATGTTCGGTACGAAATGGGTTTGTGTTTAGTAGTAGTCATGAGCGTGGCCTGGGGGTTTCCAGTACCCGTGCGTCGTACCCATGTGAGCAACACCGCGGGTCTGGGCCTAGCCTGTGAGTTGTACCACCATATGAGCGACACCGTGGGTCTGCGTTGCCTTTGATTAGTATCCACTCTGTGAGGAACACCACGGTGCCCGTGGGACCGGCATCCGTGCCTAGTACACCTAGGTGAGGAAACCCATTGGTTTGCGTTGGCTCTGAGTGGCGCCATTGTGTGAGAAACACCATAGGTCTGCGTTACCTGTACGAAGTACAATACTTGTTAGTAGTACCGTCTTGTGTGGAACACCGTGAGTTTCGCTACTTTTGATTAGTACCGCAACATGCCAATACCATGGTTCTACTTTACTCGCGACATGTACCATTCTGTGGGGCCTTAGACATGGATTTTGCACCCCCTTAGACATCAAGCATCATCGTGCTTTATGAGTGGTCCTTTGGTCAGTAATCAATTATGTATGATCTTTGAGTCTGATCCACTGTATTCTGGTTGTTTGTTTCCTTTATTTTAATTGATTTTTGTTGGGTTCATGTCCATCCATTCATTCTTCATGACGACATTATTATTTTTTTGGTTATTGGATGAATTTGACATTTTTGTTCTTTCATTTCGTACCATTAGGGGCCGATGACCTCGATGTTAGGCCCCTTTAAACAACAAGCAAAAAAAAAACCAACTTGAGAAATACCATGGTTTTACTTTACTAGCGATAAGTGCCGTTATGTGTTACCGTTGACCTGGATATTGAACCCCTTTGGACAACAAGCATCATCGATTCAGGATTGTGCTTTGGAAGTAATTACTTGGTCAGTCATATAGTCCGTGGGAAGGTGAGGCCTTGCGGGTCGGATCCACTGATTGTTTTAAATTCATGTTCATCCATTCATTCTTCATCATCATGTTTAGAATTCTGGTCAGTGGATGAATATTGTACTTTTAAATTGTCATTGTATTTCGTCTCATTTCGTATCATTAGGGGCCGATGTCCTAGTTGTTAGGCCCTTTAAACAACATGCATCATCATCATCATTAGTAATGTGATTGCATGCAGCCATGTTTGATTACTACCTGCCAAGCCGGAGAGTGTACAATTCCTCTGTTCATGGAAGAATACTATTTCCTTCTAAATATTATTTGATTCTATGACCTTCCCCAACTTCTAAATATACTCAACAGATGGCGGAACGTTCCTAATAATTTACATACTACTAAAAGAAAAGAGTAGACTACGCAGATACGGGAAGGTATCAAGTCGACTAGCCTTCTGTATGACCATGACGGACAAATTCTTGAACAAGTGGGTGTCTACTTACCCGAACGAGGATTCAGTCATGGCGAATTGTATGCTGTAACAAAAAATATATATAAGGGGAGGAAATTGTTATGATGTGGGAAATAAAATTGTATACAAGGCAGATTTTGAATTGTTATACAGAGGACTTCCGCACATACATTGGAGCTTTCTGGAAAATTACCCTGATGTTAACCAGGCACTAGATATATTTTATTCTAAATTTTATTCTGTTATAAATTCCTGTGTTCCGGCAACCGGCAGGAAAAAGAAACGATGCCCCTGTTGGTTTACGCAAGTGATAATAAGAAATATTAGGCGGAAAGCATACCATCACAGGAAAATGTGCGAAGGGCAGAGAAATCAGGCTTCCTATTTCTTGAAATTCAAAGAACTGAGAAGAAGATATATGCATCGCGTATAAAGCCTACTGTATATCTGTTTTGCTATTTGCTTTACGTCGCACCGACACAGATAGGTCTTATGGTGACGATGGGAGAGGAAAGGCCTAGGAATGGGAAGGAAGCGGCCGTGGCCTTAATTAAGGTACAGCCCCAGCATTTGCCTGGTGTGAAAATTGGAAACCACGGACAACCATCTTCAGGGCTGCCGACAGTGAGGTTCGAACCCACTAACTCCCGGATGCGATTTTACAGCTTCGCGCCCCTAACCGCACGCCCAACTCGCCCGGTAAAGCCTATATCGGACAGGTAGGGCATGAAATAGTCGTAGGTACGGAAAACTCTTGGGCATTCGTTAAAAGTAAGCAAAGGAACCCCTATGTCAGTGTAATTAAATACAATGGAAAATAACTATTAAGCGACAAATCTGTTGCTGACAGTCTTGCAGGCTATTTCTCATGAACTTATGAACTTAGAGAAACGGGCGAGGTGTGATTTACCGAAATATGAGAATACGGAAATAGATCCATTGATGAATGTACTAAATGCTAATGAAATTAATACTACCGAAATTCAAAACGCAATACGCAAGATGGAACCTGAAAGAGCCGCAGGCCAGGATCTAATCTCTCCGTATATAATTAAGGCTGTGGAGATATTTTATTATACCTTCTCTCATTTATTTTTGACATATCGCTAAAAATTTGAACTTTTCCTACAAAGTGGAAGATAACGCGAATTAGTCAGCTTCACAAATCCTAGGATAGGTCAGTAATTAATAACTACAGACCCGTTGCAGTTTCTTCTGCGTTAGCAAAAGTTTATGAACAAACCCTATATCGGCATGTGTTCGAACACCTAGAAATTATCATCAGTGACATCCTACATGACTTCAGGCTGGGGAAATCGACAACGACAAATCTGTTGCAATTCACTCATGAAGTATCGGCAGCCATGGGTGCAGGACGCCAAGTTGATGTAGTTTTCGCATATTTTAGAAAAGCATTCGATAAAGTTGATCACGATGTAGTTTTAAATAAATTATCTCATTATGGGCTCTCTCGACAGCTTGATCAAATTATTTGCGTGATATCTTTCTGATAGACAACAATTTGTGTCTTATAAAGAATTTGAATCTGAGTATTACCATACTCGATCTGGTGTCCCGCAGGGCTCAAGCCTTGGACCATTACTCTTCTTACTACTTATTGATGATCTTCCTAAATACGTACAGTATTCAAACATTCGCAGACGATGTAAAAATTTTCAAAACCATTCGGTCACAGGACGCCTGTAGATTATTTCAGAAAGATCTCTATAGCATATCACATTGGAGCGTTATTAACAAGTTAGACTACCGGACGAGTTGGCCGTGCGCGTTGCGGCGCGCGGCTGTGAGCTTGCATCCGGGAGATAGTAGGTTCGAATCCTACTATCGGCAGCCTTGAAGATGGTTTTCCGTGGTTTCCCATTTTCACACCAGGCAAATGCTGGGGCTGTACCTTAATTAACGCCACGGCCGCTTCCTTCCAACTCCTAGGCCTTTCCTATCCCATCGTCGCCATAAGACCTATCTGTGTCGGAGCGACGTAAAGCCCCTAGCAAAAAGAAAAAAAACAAGTTAGATTTTAACATTAACAAGTGTCATGTAATGGAATTTTCCAGGAATAAAAATAAAATTAGTCACTAGTATAATATTTTGAATACTAATCTGTCATCACTGAGTTCTATGAAGGATCTTGGTGTGCATTTTGACGCTTAATTTACGTTCTCTCTACATATAAAAGAAGTTGTTGCAGATACTTACAGAATATTAGAATGTATTAAGAGATGCACACGTGACTTCACAAATCCCGAGGCAATAAAGCTATTATACAACTATTTTATAAGAATTCGGCTAGAAAAAGCATCGACCATTTGGAATCCCAGCTTTAAACTATATGAAAACAAAGTTGAAATAGTGCAAAACAATTTTCTTAGATACCTTACGTACAAAATGACTAGTAATTACCCTAAATTTGATTCGTATGATGACTTAATGAAGCAACTTGGCTATAGGTCCTTAGCAAAAAGACGAGTAATTGCAGTTCTTCTATTTGTCTACAAATTATTTAACAATCTTATTGGTAGTAGTAAATTGCTCTCTCTGTTCAACTTGTCTGTCCCTAATCCATCTACACGCCCGAAATATATGACTTTGTACTTCTCTACATCAAGAATCCGACAACGTAGTAATTCATCAGTGTTAAACTCAATGAAAATATTGAATAAATATAGCAATAAGTACAGAGTAGATATATTTGCAACTACATACACATCCATAGTAAAACAATGTAAACAAATAAATTGTTTTCTGTTCTAAGTTATTTATTTATTTATTTATTTATTTATTTATTTATTTATTTATTTATTTATCGTGTCAGAAGTACAAAGTAAGAGAGACAAAAATTAAACAAGGAAATTTTAAACATTGGTTGACCAAAAATTGGCCACGACAAGTGCATTTGGAGTTGCCCTCATTAGATCTTTAATGGTACAAGTGGCTGGAGAAGATGCTCATTAGTCTGGTTAGTACCACACTTGCAGTAAACTGTCTGCACAGGAAGGCCCCGTTTCTGTAGGTTGGTCTTGCACCTCGTGGTACTGGAGCGTAATCGATTGAGAGCCTTCCATGTTGTCCACTTTTCAGAATGTCCAAGAGGAAGTTCTTCCTTTGGAACCATTCATTCTCTCAAATGTTGACATTTTTCCTGCCACATTGAGATTCTTGCTTGTTGTGGTGTTCCTTTAAGAGCTTCAGTGGTTGTCAAGAAGCTCTTTCTTGATTTCAACCTAGGATGTGCTGGTTGACAGGCATACGAAGGATGGGCTTCCATAAGCATAGCCTTGCTTTTCTCATGCCTAGCAGCAATCTCACGTCGGATTTCAGGTGGTGCTATACCAGCGAGACAGTGGAGTTTATCTATGGGAGTAGGTCTTAAACAACCTGTGATAATACGGCAGGTGTCATTTAGTGCTACATCTATGTTTTTGGCATGGCTGGACTTATGCCACATGGAGCATGCATACTCAGCAGTGGAGTAGCACAGTGCTAGCGCGCTTGTTCTCACAGTGCAAGGGTGAGCTCCCCAGGTGGTGCCTCGAAGTTTCCGCACTATGTTGTTTCTGGCAGACACTTTTTCTTTCACGTTTAGGCAATTTTTCTTATACGTAAGCGTACGGTCCAGAATCACTCCCAGATATTTTGGAGTCGAACAGTGTTGAAGAGGGATTCCTTCCCAGGTGATTTGTAAGGTTTTAGCTGCTTTTTTGTTATTGAGATGAAATACACAGCTATGAGTTTTGGCAGGATTTGGCTTCAAGTCATTTTCATTGTAGTAGTTGGTAAATTCTTTCTTTCTAAGTTAAAATCCCACTTTGTTGACTCTTATTGTTAAGCTCATGACTTTAGTTATCTTTCTAGTTTCTAGGAATACCTTATACCTCATCATCATTATTATCTTCGATAACATCACTACCATTATGTATAATTACAGTACTAATGCAACTTTAAAGCCGTTCGTAAATAATTTTAATTGTAATATTTTAAATACCTTGTTATACTATGTGCGTATGTAACTGTATATTTGAATCCTCTAGATTCAAAACCCCCTAAAGACCATATTTTTTGAAATTGTGATAAACATAGCAGTGGATTTCCAAGGATGAGTTCGATTGGTTCGTGAACCTCTGAGTCTCAAAACTCGCTAAGTTACTTAGAACGAGCTACTTGAAAATCACTGTTAAATTCAAAATCCTCTATATCCACCACCAGTTACGTTCAAAAGCCTGTATGTGTATCAACCAATGATAAATTTCAGATATACTGAGGAATAAGAATGACGTCACTTGTTTAGCAGTGCAGCCAACTCTTGCAATTTTCTCTTAATTACAGATTTTCGTATATTAATGGACCCGAATGAAGACATAACAGTACGATTGTCAGAGGATAATTTGAACGTATTCACAGGGATTTTGATTAAAGTAAGTGGCTTAATCACTGGAGAAAGGACAAGTTGCCCGTTCTTTCTACCACAGACAGGAGAATTCTAAAGCAGTATGTTGGCAATATGCGTTACTCTGATAGTAGGGGGCTTCCTAGTGCATTAAGGAGAAAGCAATTTATTGTCCATTTCCTTGGCATCATTTATTGAAAAATGAGGGACGAAACTTTTCTTGTTGCTAAAGCAACTCTACGAAGAGGGTGAAAAAGTTTGCGGCAGGTGGATACTTTGAAAAGGTTTAGGCAAAAGCGAGAAAGGTGAATAATGTTTAGCGATTCAAGTATTATTGAAGTGCTTAAAGTTACATTGTTGACTGTGATTTATAAGTTCGTATTCATGATTACTAGGCCAAGAATGCAAAACAGTTGTATAAAATGTGATTCAGTGATCTTATATTGTTTAACATCATTTTCGTGACAACAGCTGAAGTAAAGTGAGTTAGTTTCAAAACGCTCCATATCCAGTAGTATTCATGATTATGACTTTCAAAATCCCCTATGTTAGTATTTGAGATTCAAAACCCCCTACATTCATATTTAACACTGATTTTACTGCATATTAATATCTCTTAATGTATTTTATATAACTTATAACTGCTTCTGGATCCTCTTTGAATGTTTAGATAACACAAATTGTCCAATACCATTTCAAGAATAACCTGTCAAAGAAAAAGTCACATCCTGAACAATTTATACAAGTGGATATAGAGGATTTTGAATCTAGAGGATTCATTTGTAATATTATGTTACTGAAGAAATGTGTACTTTTATTTAATTTATCACTATATTTTACAAGGACTTTCATAAGGGATAATATAATTTTAATTTTATATTTGTTTTATCTAATGTAATGATAAAAACATCCCGGTAGAGTGAGCAATTAAACTGATGATAGAGACATCTAACAGTTGAAGACCGAAGTATCTTGTAGTACACCAGTTCATGTTTGTTTACATAGATGGCCTTAGAGAAGGCGCGCAGTTTAACACGTCATTATAACACGGAGTCCCGAGTGGAGTTTTCCCTCTGTACAAAAATATGATTTCCTCTCCTGGGTTTCAATCTATACTCTTGGGATCTGAAGACCGATAATCTATCATTGGACCACAGAGAGAACTGTTAAAAACAGCACTGTTTCATGACCTTCCCACGTGCATAGTGCATTATAAGAGCTGGTCAAGAAGGAGCCACATACTGTAGGTTGGACACGTTGGAGTGCTGTTGCTACCTGCCAATTAGGTCATCATTCCTTTCCATTTCCTGGCCAGGAACTGCAACTGGCTCGTCAGGAAGGTGATTAGTACTTCACCACAACATCAATCAAGAGTTCGTAATTAAAGGTCTGCATATTGGCCTCCCACAAAGATGAGTCGCAAGGTATATCATCAGAATACAACCAGGTTTATTTTCATAATTCAATTATGATTATTTTTATGAACACACTACGTGGCTCTCATTCCAACACATGAATTTAAAGCAAGGAGTGTTAACATATAAAGAACAAACAGCAGCCCTTAATACACAGGGTGTGCCGAACGATTTGGCCGTGCGGTTATGGTCGCGCAGCTATGAGCTCACATTCAGTAGATAGTAGGTTCGAATCCCACCGTCGACAGCCCTTCAGTTGGTCTACCATGGTTTCTCATTTTTACAATAGGCGAATGCAGGAACTGTAACTTAATTAAGGCCACGGCCGCTACGTTTGCATTCCTATACTTTTCCCTTCCCTCCATAGCGTAAATCTTCGATGTGTTACTGCTCCGCTAAACAAGTCGGGGAAAAAACACAGAGTGTTTCAGAAGTATAGGTTGAAAGTGCAGGGATGTGTGCGAGGAAATAAAGCAAGGAAATAAGTCCTAATAAATACTGGTCCAGACACCAACAGTTTAATAATAATGTTATTGGTTTTACGCCACACTACCTACTTTTTAAGGATTCCGGAGACGCCGAGGTGCCGGAATTTAGTCCCGCAGGAGTTCTTTTACGTGCCAGTAAATCTACTGACACGGGGCTGACGTATTTTTAGCACCTTCAAATAGCACCGAACGGAGCCAAGATCGAACCTGCCAAGTTGGGGTCAGAAGGCCAGCTCCTCAACAGTTTAAGAGATACTAGCAGTTTCCCGCTGGCTCCGCCCGCAATGTACAAAGTATGGTGCTGTTCGTTACTATCCTCACGGATGTATTTGCAAAGTTTCGAGTTAATGAAATAAAGCACATGGTCTGCTGTGGTAATATAATGTAATATTATGTCAAAAAACACTTGAAAACACATCACACCTAAGAAACTGAATTAAACGTACCTTGGCACAACACTACGCGCCGAAATGTTACAAAGTCCTTCAAAGATCTTCGTCATGGAGACAAATGTACTCATAACCTTTCTGAGAATCTACAAATTTAAGTAGTTATTACCTCAAAAGAAATCGCTTGATCCACTGAGTGTTTTTAGACCAAAACGAACTGCGTACCTCAATTAGAACCAAAGATTTGATTGCTTCAAAGAGACCAAATATTAATCAAATCAGATAATTTGAGGAAGGCGGAAGTTAAGTGATTTCAAGTACCTGATGACAAATCTGTGCATGAATACCTTTCAGTTAAAAAAGAATGAATGAAATCCACTCGATAGAATGGCCGGACTGACTGACTTCAGTTTTCATAAATTTTGTTAATATATAGATGATATAGTCACATTTGCAAACGTCCAAATGCTGTTCATGCTTTACGTTCCACTTATTACGTTCCACACTGGTTGTCAACAGCGTCTTGTGTTTACATTTGAAGCAGTTGTCATCATACCACCCACGTTGGCACGTCCGTACACTCACAGCCACAGCAGGGCTGTACGTTACTTAAGACCACGGTCGCTTCCTTCCTACTCCTAGCTCTGTCCTATCCTATCGTCTCATAAGGCCTGTGTGTGCCGGTGCCACATAAAATTACAAAAATCTCACTCGTACATTTTTCTGTGCTACGCTGGAGAGTATAGGAGCATGGATATGCTCTTGTCTTTGGAAGACGAGAGAGCCAATACAGATTAATTGGTTGTTCCCCTACAAGCAGCCTCTTATGACACGCAGGGGATAAATATAATGCGTCTTTTGACTCCATACACGGGAGAAAATACATAGAGAGAAAAGTGAGTGTGTCCACAAACGAAAGGTAAGGCTCATGAGCTGTGAGAAAATGAAAGGCATTCTAGACCTCGTAAAAATAATAGTAACCTAATTATTACTAATATCTTGCTATAGGGTATAGAGGTGGCATGCCTGTCTCTTATTCCAATGCTCTGGATTCGTTTTCAGGCCAGTGCAAGGTTTTTAATTCTGGACTAAGGAGTAGAACGGGGTTCACTTCATACGAGATGTTCTCGAGGTCTTAGTTACAGGAAGAAAGCGCACAGTGAGAAGATGACGCTACTGACCTAGTGTACATAGACGAACAGTAGTTGCTGTGGTTGCAGTGGTGTCGGGAAATTGATGACGCTAATACGCGATAGACCTGCAGCCCAAAAAGTATCCATGTTAAAACGAGAGAGAGAAAAACCTAAAACCTTGCAAGTGCGATATTGTGACGAGTGTTCTTAATATTCCTTAATATTCCTTAATATTCCTTTCCTATTGCAAAGAACAAAGTCATCTCCGCACAGGCCACAAAAGCTCAGGGCGGGGTGGAAGGTAAAGGCTTCCACTATCCATAACCTGGGCACTTGGTGGAGTAGAGTGGTTAGATGTACACCCGGCCACCATTATCCCCACGAATTAACCTGGCACTCATTTTTTTCTTTTTGTGTAGGCTGAGTGAATCCCAGGGCCAGGTGCACCTCCGAAAGGGGATATCTCGTTTCTTAAATTTTACGACTTCCTGACGGGGAATCGAACCTACGTCCTTCCCGGCGAACCGAACACGCCTTTATCGCCTCGGCGAGGCAGCCCCTTTCTTTCCCAGTAGTGACCCAGTATTTATATTTTTCAAAGATCATGTTTCCTCTGTGATACAAAAATCTTTGAGACAATGTCCACGAATGCTTCAGCGTTACTCAAAATAATGAAATATTTCCAACAATATATTGGTCCAAAAACTCTCCAATCCTAAAAAATACACACACGAAAGTTTTTATACTACTCCTCCTCTCCAGAGCACTCCTGATTTCGTATTTAGCGCATTGTAAATACTCTTTCTCTGTCTTGTCAGTAGAGAACTACCCATTGCTGAATGGGCATTACGCATCACTACCAGTATCGTCGTCATTAACTGACACGCATAAAGATCCTGGCAGCTTACATCTGACTCTGAAGATGACTGTGACATAATTTGTTTCGGTTTATTATGACTAAACCCGGGACATTTAGGCATAAATACGTTAGCATCCCAACTAAATTTAGCTAGTAGGAAGTATCGCGTAACCCGGTCTTCCATAGTGTAGAGAGAGTAACATAATTAATAGGGGTTCTAATAGGCCAAGCCCTAGTGTTTATGCAAAATTACAGCAGAATTGTTGCCCGGGTTACAGTAAACTTCTCACTCGCGTTATACAAATTTTGTCACATTATCGTACTGTGGGGTAAACGACGGCAATAAGTGAGTGATTTTAGGAAAAAGCTTACGCTAAATCCCAATAGCCTGCTCTGTGGCCAATATCGTGATGACGACGACGATGATGATGATGATGTATAAAGGGGCCCTTATGGTACGAAGTCAACGAAATGAAAATTAAAACTTCAAACTGTATCCACTGACGAGAATTTAAAACGAATGATAATGAAAAAAGGACGATGAAAGCAAAACATTCAGTGAATCCAATTCACAATTCCTTATTTTCACAACTGATGCTCATTGTCCAAAGGAGTCCAAAATCCGGGTCACCGGTCCTTCATAATAGTAATCACTGGTAAAGCAGATCCATGATGTTCCTCCTATAGTGGTACTAATCACAGGTAAAGCAAACTCATGGTGTTTCGCACATAAGATCACCACTCACAAGCAACGAGGACCCATTGTGTTCCTCACATAGTGATACTAATCACAAGCAACGTAGACCCATGGTGTTTCATATAAGTGGTACTACTCATAGGTAACGCAGACCCATTCTGAACACAGTGGAACCGACCGGTGGAATGTACACGATGACACGTATCAAAAGCAATGCCCAGACCCATAGATTTCCTCACATAATGGTACTGTTCCTATGAAAGTAGACTCATGGTTTTCCTCGCAAGGTGATACTAGTCGCAAGTAATGTCGATCCATGTTTTTCAGCACGTAATGGTACTAATCACAAGTATTCTCATAGTCCTAATTTCATCATCCCTTGGTCACCTCTTTTAGTCGCCTCTTACGTCAGGCAGGGGATACCGTGAGTGTAGTCTTCGTTTGCGTCCCCCAACCACAGGGGGCAAGAGAGAGAGAGAGAGAGAGAGAGAGAGAGAGAGAGAGAGAGAGAGAGAAAAGAAAAAATAAGGGATCCGACACTCCGAAAAATGAAGTACCGGCAAAGAAAGACAAGGGCCACGAAGGGCGTGAAAATGAAAGACACCCTAGGCCTCGAATGCTCTAATACCGTCGGGGTCGGAAAAGAACAAGAGTTGACCAAGGGAGGTCGGACATTATTGATGAAAGTGAGGAGCCTGGCACAAGTAAGTGGAAACAATGCCAGGACTCAGCTAATAGCCCCGTGTCGAAAACCACGCTCACAAGTTGAGAGCTCCTCGGGCCTCTTTTAGTCGCATCTTATGACAGGCAGGAGATGCCGTGGGCGTATTCTTCACCTGCGTCCCCCCCCCCCACAGGGCGTTATAAAGAAAGGAAAGCAGTAAAAATAAATGTTTTACCTTACATCTTCAATTGTACAAGTGCTTCATCATCACGTTCTCTAAATATCCTGATAACTGCGAGTTATCCCGTTCCGTTTTCAATGTTTGTATAGAGCAGGTGGTAAAATAAATCGAAGAGGAATTTGGAAGAAAAATCACAGTCCAAGGCGAGGAAATCAAAACTCTGAGATTCGCGGATATTGTTTTTTATTATCTAAATCTGGAGAAGATCTGTATAACTTACTGAAGAAGAGAAGTAGAAGATGAAAATAAATAAACCTAGAACAAAAATTACGGAGTGCGGTCGAATAAAGTCAGGTGAGCCGGGAAATATTAAATAAGTCTTAAAGGAAGTAGATGAATACTGTTACTTGGGAAGCAGTATAACTAACAATGGCAGAAGTGAGGAGAACATCAAATGCAGACTACCACAGGGAAAGAAAGCCTTTCTTAAGAAAAGAAATTTGATCACTTCGAACATTGGTAGAGGAATTAGAAAGATGTTTTTGAAGACTTTCGTCTGGAGCGTGGCATTGTATGGAAGCGAAACATGGAAGATAAGTAGCTCAGAAAGAAGCTTTGAAATGTGGTGTTACAGAAGAATGCTGAAGGTGAGATGGGTAGATCGAGTCATGAATGAAAGGATACTGAATAGAATCGGGGAGAGGAGAACGACTTGGCGAAATTTGACCAGAAGAAGAGATGGAATCATAAGACTCATATCTTAAGGCACCCAGGACTTGTTCAGTTGGTTTCAGAGGCGGTAGGAACGGCAGGGGTAGACCAAAGTATGAACAGAACAAACAGATTAGAGCAGATGTAGGGTGTAGTAGTTACGTAGAAATGAAAACGTTAGTACAGGATAGGGTGGCATGGACGGCTGCATCAGGCCAGTCTATAGACGGATGACTCAAAAAAAAGAGTAACAGCAATAACAACAGCATAAAATATGTATTTATTTATTTATTTATTTATTTATTTATTTATTTATTTATTTATGTATTTGTTTGTTTATTTATGTGTTTATTTTTTAATTATTTTTTATTTATTTATAATTATTGTTTTATTTATTTATTTATTTATTTATTTATTTATTTATTTATTTATTTATTTATTTATTTATTTATTTATTTATTTATTTATTTATTTATTTAAGAATTGCTTTCTATGATACCGTTCGTCTCTGACTGAACGGTCACTTGTGAATGATCTTGTATTGGATTGCCTGTACCTCTGACGTGTCCTTCATTTCACATAAATCCCAGGCTTGAGCCGGGCGATGTTACACGAAAGCCCAGCGGGTCATGTCTCCAATCGTATATTTTAGACATGCGAAATTTTCCCTGATTGACCGAGACGAGGAGGCTAAATGCTCAGTACACCCCTGGAGGGGAGGGTGCAAGGGTGCTGATTCATCATCCCCGCGGTAAAGAAACAGGGCCCATGTGGTACAGTTCGTGCCCCCCCTCCCCCCTGCTGTGAGTCATTACCGAGTCTCAACATCTCCAGTCTAATCCTCGCCGGGTCCCCTACATACTACATGACCTAATTTTTCACATCCGAGCAAGTGGCCGCGTTCTCTGGATCACGTAGCTACTAACTTGCAGTCTGGAGGTAGTGTGTTCGAACCCCACTGTCGTCAGTCCTGAAAATTGTTTTCTGTGGTTTCCCATTTTCATGCCAGGCAAATGCCGTAAGACCAACTGAAGCTAAACTCGGTGAGTCACATTTTGTTAATTGGGAACATGCATCAATTTCAAAAATATTTTTTTTGAAAAGTACACCAATGAAATAGTACGTAAACGTATTACATTGTGGTATGTTGCCTTGTTTTCTACCATTAAAAAAATATTTAATAGTGCCTTTCCGCAAGGCGAGTGAAACGGCCTCTGACGTAAGCGGCGCGCTGTGACGTCACGATCCAGTACCGCATGGAGCTCTACCAGCCGTTGTGCATCAGCCGTTGCTAAAAGCCGATTGTTTATTATTCATGATCGCGAATAACTTCGAAATGAGAGAAGAAAGGTTCAAAACAGCACAGTCAGACAATCTATCATGTGTAGATGTCATCATTCTTGAAAAGTAGTGACTTTTGTGGCCGCAGAAATTCGCGGATAACAAGCAAGTTTGTAAGTGGCGTCTTTTATATACGTACAATAGTATTAGGATAACAACGAACCTGGATACATATCACATCACTTTCAACTTTTCAACATTTCCTTCTAGACTGATTCCCCTATTAAAGAATAACATTACATTTTCGGGCTTTCAGCATTAGTAAAGCACTAACATAAACATATAGGTAGCATTATAGTACTAGTCCGCTTCTGTGGTGTAGTGGTTAATGTGTGCACTCCCGGAGGCCCGGTTTCGATTCCTGGCTCTGCCATGAAAGTTGAAAACAAATACTACGAGGACTGGAACGGGGTCTACTCAGCCTCGGGAGGTCAACTGAGTAGAAGGGTTTCGAATCCCACCTCAGCCATCTTCGAAGTGGTTTTTCGTATTTTCCTACTTCTCCTCCAGGCACCTAAGGCCACGGCCGTTTCCTTCCCTCTTCCTTGTCTATCCCTTCCGATCCTCCCATCCTCCAACAAGGCCCCTGTTGAGCATAACAGGTGAGGCCACCTGGGCGAGGTAATGGCCCTCCTCACCAGTTTCATCACCATACTCAAAGTCTCACGTTCCAGGACACTGCCCTTGAAGTGGTAGAGGTGAAATCCCTCGCTGAGTCCGAGAGAAAACCAACCCTGAAGGATAAACTGATTAAGAAAGAAAGAAAGAAAGAAGGAAAGAAAGAAAGATCATAGTACTATAGGGCTATAATCTATCATTCCCCAAAAATATATATATTTATGGTTGGGACAACTGGCCTACCCACTTCCAGTGCCCATGAAAGAGAATTAAATATCTTTGCGGAGGGAAAAATGTTAAACATGATAAAGATAAATATGACTTCATCTAGTTTTCACAAGTCGGGCTGAGTGGTTCAGACTGTTGAGGTGCTGGCCTTCTGACCCCAACTTGGCAGGTTCGATCCTGGTTCAGTCCGGTGGTAGTTGAAGGTGCTCAAATACGTCAGCCTCGTGTCGGTAGATTTACTGGCACGTAAAAGAACTCCTGCAGGACTAAACTCCTGCACATCGGCGTCTCCGAAAATCGTAGAAGTAGTTAGCGGGGGGTGAAGCCAATAACATTAATTACATTTGGCTTTTAACAAGCTGAGCATACCAGGAAAGAAAAGTGTCCTGGTGACATTTTAGTCGCTCAATACAGGAATGTCTTTGGGTGCTGTGACTTACTTTTTTTTTTTTTTTTTGCTGCTTGCTTTACGTCACACCGTCACATATAGGTCTTATGGCGACGATGGGACAGGAAAGGCCTAGGAATGGGAACAAAGCGGCCATGGCCTTAGGTACAGCCTCAGCATTTGCCTGGTGTGAAAATGGGAAACCGCGGAAAACCATCTTCAGGGCTGCCGGCAGTGGGGTTCAAAACCCACTATCTCCCGGATGCGAGCTCACAGCTGCGCGATCCTAACCGCACGGCCAACTCGCGCGGTATTTTTACCCTTCGGTTTATTGACTTGGCTTGTATAACCTAAAACTTAGGCTAAGTTGGATAATATTTTAAACACCTACATCACTATTTTCACCTGTGTGCAATTATGTTATTTATTTCATTAATATTATGATAATCATTATAATTGAGCATTGTTAACTTATAAGACCCCAACAGACAAGCATTGGTTTTGTGTAGAGTTATACATTTGTTAAATTCACGTTGTTTCCTTTCATGATGTACACGCCTATTCTTTGTTACATTATAGAGTATTTAGATATAGCTTAAATTTCTTTCCCAATTAAGCTCTTCAATAAAGACATACATAACTGTCCCATGCCAAGATATATTGGTAGAATTAGAGCTGTCAAAATGGTTCATAACCCCTTTGATTTATTATCTTGACGTGGATCACCCAAAACATAGGTTAGGTTTGGAGAATACTTTAATAATCAGCATTATTTAATGCACTGTTTATTACTTTCATATTCCAAGATGTAATTTAAGCATTTAAATAAAGCATCATACATTAAAATTTAAAGTTTTACCACTAGAACAGCTGACATGGAAAAGTGATTTGAAAATTCAAACAAATTCATCTTGCGTTAAAATCTTCAAAAAAATACACTGTAGACTTTTCCGATATATCACCAGCATTTCTCTGGCTCGCCAAAATCCATTTCTCCCTAGTTTTAGCGTCTTTGGAACATTTATAAACAATTTGTTTGGTATGGTATGGTATGCGATGTGCTACTGCACATCGGAAATCTACACCATTTATAAGTTTTCTGCCTCACTGTCTGCGCAGGATTCATTTTAAGTCTAAAATATACCACTCAGATTATTATCCAATGTATAGACCTCGAATTTAACCATACTAGACACTAACGTAAAGTAGAAATACGCGAAGTGTATCCTGCTTCTCACAGCACACTATGTGTTATTTCGTCTGCTAATTCAGTCAACCTGTACGATGACGTCAGACCAATGAGATCGCGTACTTGCGTGACGTGACATTTTCGTAGATTCTTATCACGTTTGGAGTTATTATTTGTACATTCTGATCACATTTTTGAACTCTGCATGAAATTTTGAATCAGATTAGCATATTTTTAATTAAAACCCCGGATCATGCATGTTCCCTATTGTCTTGAAGTTTAATTTTAAGGGAGAGAAGATTTATAATCAGTGATGATGATGATGATGATGATGGTGATGATGATAAACATGATGATGATGCTTGTTGCTTAAAGGGGACTAACATCTAGATCATCGTCGGCCCTTAATGGTACGAAATGAGACGAAATGTAATGGAAAAGTAAGATTTTGAAAGAAATAATATAAGAGAAGAAGAAACTATATACAGAGAAATTGTTAGAAAGAGGGTAGTAAGTATGTAAGGATTCCAAGGAAGATTGAACAAGAAGCCTGGTGCGAAGTGGTCCGAGGACAGAAGGAAACATGATGAAAGAATATTGGAAGGAGCGGAAGAGAAAACAACACAGTATGAAGAACTGAATTGAAATTGGCACGTGGTCCTTAGCAGGCCTCATCGGACAGAAGAGAAGAAGAAAAAGTAAAAGTCCAAAACTCATCCACTAACCAGAATAATTCAAAACGTTGTGATAAAGAATGAATGGATTAATATGAATTTAAAATAAACAGCGGACCCAACTCGCAATATTGACAGTTAACAAATTTCCACAATTAATTCACTGATTAGAATTCAAAATATGAACAATGATTATGAACATAAAGCAATCAGTGAATTCGACCTTCCAAGAAACTATTTTGAAACATTAGTATATACTTACCAAGGGGCTACTTCCAAAGCACAATCCTGAATCGATGATGCTTGTTGTCTAAAGCGGTCGAAAATCCTAGTCAACGGACCCTCATAATGGTACTTATCGCTAGAAAAATAAGAACTTTGGAATATCTCATGTAGGCCTAGCAGTACTAATCATGAGTAACGTAGACTTCGCTGTTCCACTCATTGTGGTACTATTCACAGGTAATATAATACGCACAAATAACGCAAACCTATGGTGTTTCTCACATTACGGAGCCACTCATAGGCAACGCAAACCCACGGTGTTCCTCACAAAGGTGTACTAAACACGGTCGCCGGTATTCTCGTGATGTTCCTCACATAGTGGGTACTAATCACAGGCATCGCAGTCCCATGGTGTTGCTCATATAGTGGCAATGCCTAGACCCGTGGTGTTTCTGACAATGGTACCAATCACAGGCAACGTAAGCCCGTGGCGTTCTACATATAGTGGTACTAACTTAAGCACGGCTACTGTAAACCCCATACTGATTCACCCTCTGTTGTGTACCTAACATAGCGGTACTACTCGCAAGTAAAGGCGATCCATGATGTTCCTCGTGTGGTGGTGTTAATTACAAGCATTTTCATGGTTCTAATTCTACCATCCGTTGGTCGACCCTTACGACAGGCAGGCGATACGTGGGTGCATTCTTCGTCTGCGTCCCCCAACCCACAGAATCTGTGTGTTTGGTCCAGCTCAAGTCCGCCGGCAAGCCGTTTAGTTCCCCCCTATCAGCCACCTGGGACACGCCACGTGGAAGTATCACCTCCCCCCCTACTACACTAGAGTAGAAGGTTCGTGGAATTTATAGTTAAATTCATTCCATAGAGCAACTTATTTTGTTACACATGGTGTATAGAAAAATAAAGTACATGCACAGAGAAACGAGAAACAAATTTTAGAAGGCCAAATACAGAATATTAATTATTTTTCCAGTTAGGCGCCATCATCTCCGGGAGGATCCTCTGCGAACTCAACGTCACTTTCATCTTAGTTCGAAATATTACCTGGAATTAACTCTTGGTAGAACGCCTGAACATTGGGATTGACCAATACTGTTTTAGTCTTTGAACTTTGCAGATTTCATAGGCAGGGGTCCATTGCACAACCTCATTAGTTCTGTAGGGCCCGCAGTTTTTTTGTTTGCCTTATTCTTTGGAACCACAATAGCCTTATTTTAACTTCCAAAATAAATACTTTTATGTAAATTAAACACCGCCTGATGTTTGTAAATTTTCACTTTTCCGATTTGTCTTGTTTGTGTAGGGCATTTTGGTTTGTACAACTGTGACAAAAACTCTCTCCAGCTATGAAAGTTGACTTCATTGCCACCGCTTACTACTTTGAAAGACGTAGGTTTCGTTCTACTGCTTTTAAGCACATCTCTCCAGTCCTCTGTCGTCTCAGTGTAAGACTTTGTGTCAATAAGGCTCGTATCTTTATCGCCCTCCATATACGAATGTCCGCGTACTGGGAAAACAACATTTACACCATCGAAATGGTTCTTATTTTGAACTGTCTTATGCAAGAAGCGCAAAACTGTGTAATTCTTGATTTGGCCTGCGCAAGAATCGCAGAAAATTACGAAATGTCTTACTTTGGAATTAAGAACGTTGTTAACAAAGTGGTCCAACATTAAGCAAACATCATCGGCCTCTTTACGAACAATACTCTCATCATAGTTATAAAATACTGACGTAGAGTCTGACAAAACATAAATATTGAAGAATATGAAATGAAGTTGGGGACGGTAATAAAACATCAGACGTTGTTATATTTGAGATGGGTAAATTCTTCTGGTAATCCATTGTAATCGCCTCAACTTCTGCTTTCTTCATAGATGCATTCCTAATTTGTTTTTTAAAGACTAAAATCGTGAACTTCTCATTAAGTGAACTTTCTTCTCGGTCTCTTTTTCTTTCAGTGCTTCAATTAACGATGTTTTAAATTTTTTGTCCCTTTGTGTAACTATATGTTCTCCCATTACTGAAATATCCGCTTTTAACAAGTCGTGAATACTGCATGTGTCTTTGTGTGAGTAACTAAACAAACTGTTAAATATACCCTCAAACATTTCACGGAATGTTGTATAGCCTATTTGATTATCCTGTGAAGTATGGCTACATCTAGTTTCTCGGATAAGTAAACTCTGGTAGTATCCTTTAAGGAACAGTGGGATTTTCCACCTTTGAGAGATTTGATGAGATCTATAACTTTCGATTTTGTTTCATTGGATAAACTATTGGGTCTGTTGTTATTTTGCCTCGGCCATGCGCCTTTGCTTCACCAAATTCTGTCAAATGTTTCTTAATAGTTTGTACACGACGATTAGAAATACCATATAGAGATAAAAATGACTTTCAACAAACGCTTACATCCCATAATATGCCACCTACACGATAACGATAATAGGTGCTATGAAAGCTTGCCTCAGATGCATCCTTCCGGTTGCGCCGTCGTTGAATAGGGACAACTGTAACAATCCAGTCAAATGCTGCTTCTGTTCATCTCATTGAAATTTCAGTTAATGCATTTTTGTTCATCAGAAACATTGTTTGGGAACATTTGAAGCGGGAACACTTATAATTCTCTCCAGTCTCATGAGCTCTAGCAAGTAATTTCTTCATAACTTCACTCATTTTGCCTTCCTTTTCCCTTTTCACCCAAATCACTCGACATTAAGAGCGTGTACTACTGTAAATACAATCAAACAAAGACCTTGATGTAGGTACGTTATGTTCTATGTGAACGGAACAGCTGTAATGGTGGAGAGGCGAGGCAAGGCATATCGATGGACACTGATCGGTATTGTTTGTCAGTGCGCGGACCTTGATCACTATTTCACCTTACTTAACATCTTTCCCGTCAATAACTAGGTGACTATGAACTTTCTTTGCCGAAAAGAATCAAATACGTACTCTGTATGCATTAAGCTGCAAGATGGCATTGCACACTCATGACTATGATCATTTTTAGCCGTCACCCTTCATGTAACAAAAGAAAGCAAAGATCTGTGGTGATACACTTGGTGTTTACCCGCTAAAATTATTTAAAACTCAGCCATAGTACGCCCGACATAGTTCAGGTTTACTCTGCCATCTTGTGAAGAAATCGGAACGTCAAAATACACGGAGGCAGCCTGGATCACGTCAATTGCACCCAGTAGTAGAGGCCATACTACTATAAATAAATAAAGGTAATACGTAATAGAATTATTGGACTGAATTTGAATGTGTTGAATTTGTATTTATTGAATTTGAATGTATTTGTTGCAATTTGCCACTGAAGCTAATGATCCCATTTATGTACCATTTACATTGAAAACAATACACAGAAAGATTATTATAGTTCCCAGTTTCCTCGTTAACAACCGGCGACTCAAACGTTCAACAGTACCACCACCAGACAGAAACCAGATTTATAACTGTGTACAGTCGTCTCTTCTGTAACCAATGGCAGATGGCTCTTGACATGCTGGTTTTGTCAGTGACAGTCCATACGAAGTACTTCAATAGCGTGCCGGTCCTGGAGCCGACTCACTTATCAAGTCTCTAGTGTTGCACAGCTGCATGCAGTTCTGTCCAGTCTTGTTACTCGCTATATCGCTATGCCTCAAGTTGGGGAAATCCTGGCACTCCGCGGACAAGGAATGTAAACACAGCCCGGTGAGCTAGGCTTCAAACGCGTGCTGGCCGTTAACGAGGAAATTGCAAGAAGAATTTTTTAGGCACTAGTAGGTTAGAAGGCGCAAGTGTCATCTAGCCGCTCGACAGTTGTGTAGGCGAGTTGCATAATTTTTAGGGGTTCTGATAGTATAGGTCGCTATTATTTGTGAAAATCTCACTGCAGAACCGTTGTGCTGATTACAGGACACTTTCACCTTGCTTAAATAAACCTCAAACCCCTCGAGCAGTCTTGAGTCCATACTTTGGAACTATACTCCTTGTTGAATGAATTATTGTAGTTTTTCTAGCTAGGCTTAGTTGCAAAGGAAAATACGAACCCCTCACTGCAGGGAGAAAACTTATTTTCTTCTTCTTTACCATGAGACCTGCTAGGGACCAGATGTCAATTTCCATTCATCATTGAACTATGCTTTATTCTTCTATCCTCACACCACTTTGGACCGGGTTTCCTTTACATTCCTCCTTGGAATCATTCTATTCTTAAAACCTTATTTTTAAAATATATAGTTTCCTCTTATGTTATTTAATTTCTTTCTAAATCTTTCTTGATCTCTTCTACCCAGCTTGTTGTTGACTTTTTCGCCCAAAGGTACTTGAATATGAGCTTCATCAATTTTTCATCTTCTGTTCTATAGATATGTCCAGAAAAGAATGATCTCAGTTTCTTATTGTTTCTGTTATATTTTCTATTTTGTGGTATATTTCCTTATTACATATTAATTACCATTGTTCAGTTGTTTTATTCTTCTTTCTTGCACATTCAGTTTATGTAATCTATAATTCAAAAATAGACATTCACTTGCGTAAATGCATTCTGGTTCACCACTGTATTGTAGTCCTTTCTGAGATATTTAGATAAGTATTTCTTGTTGTAAAAATTCTTAGTGGTGCCCTGCGCTCTTTCCTGTGGTTAGTACCATTGTGAGAAACACCACGGATCTGGGCGATGCCTGTGATTGTGTTTGAGTCATCAGTCTATAGACTGGTTTGATGCAGCCCTCCATGCCACCCTATCATGTGCTAACCTTTTCATTTCTACGTAACTATTGCATCCTACATCTGCTCTAATCTGTTTGTCATATTCATACCTTGGTCTACCCCTACCGTTCTTACCACCTACACTTCCTTCAAAAACCAACTAAACAAGTCCTGGGTGTCTTAAGATGTGTCCTATCATTCTATCTCTTCTTCTCGCCTGTGATTAGTACCCACTATCTGAGGAACAGCACGCGATGGTCGAGTCCCTGTGATAATACACCTACGTAAGGAATACCCTGGGTTTATGAGTGGCGCAATTATGTGGGAAACCCCATAGGTCTGCGTTACCTGTGACTAGTACCACAATGTGTGGAACGCCGTGAGTCAACGTTACTTGCAGACCTGCCAACTTTACAAATGACCTATCAGTAAAATCCCCGTATGTCAAAATACGCGGGAATCCAGGGCACCAAAAGGCGGTAAAACATGACAAAATTGGTGTATTTTCTTCACTTCAGATAATTACGAGTTCAACAGCATTACTATACAACACTACATGCAACCAGTATCATTGTAAGGGACAAAATATTTCACCTCAGTTAAACTGACACAAATATCTGCATCAATGAAATCTACTTTCACATTATAACTCGTTTATGCACACAACTAAATAAAACATTGAAGTAAAGATTACGTTGCTGCACATAATCATATGAACAAAATGTATTTACATTATTTACACCATCACACGCACATCTTCATACTGAATTCCACGAACCTGCTACGAAGGCGTAGCAGGGGGAGAGGTGATACTCCCACGTGGCGCGTCCCAGGTGGCGGATAGGGGGGTCCTAACCGGCTTGCCGGCGGACTTGAGGGAAATAAAATACCTCTCGCGGACCAAACACACTACCCCCTGCGGGTGGGGGACGCACATGTAGAATACACCCGCGGTACCCCCTGCCTGTCGTATGAGTCGACTAAAAGGGGTGACCTAGGCGCGGACATGGATTGCGGTTTGGTATAACGTGTTGGACCTCCTGTGGATGGGAGGGGTCGAGTACATTCACAGGTAATCCCTGGCAGTCGTAGAAGGCGACTTAAAGGGTCATGTGGCCATGGTCCCCTCTTTATTTTATTATTATTTTTCCGAGGGTCAGATGTAGACCATTCTAAATTTTGATGTGCGTGCTGCCCGGAGATGGGCCTCTTACGTGTGCGATTACGCCCAAAAGCCCGCAACTGTCCACCCAGGACCATTGCGTGGTGGGAGCGCCATGTACCTTGGCAGTGGTATCCGCCTGACAACACAAGTCCCCGCACAGCCGAATGCCAGAAGGACATATTATTATTAATTATTTGTATTTTTTTCTCTATATTTAGTGCTCTGTAAACGCTATGGGGTACATGCTATTGCGGGTGACTGGAGGAAGGGAGTCTTAGTGCTCATTGCCTCAGTCATGCCGTATTAGGCATCGTTCAACATCGGACCCCGGGCAGTACCTGCTATGACCAGGTGGGTATTGCCTTGGCTGCTTGGTTCGGCTACAGAGACCCCTGATCGGAGTGGGTGGCATTCGGGGAGGATGCTATCGGGCATGGCTTCCAAACGAAGTCTGCTCTCTCAAGGTGGTCCCCCACCTAAGTCTTTAACTTTTGCTTCCCTGAGAGGTTCAACTCCCTGGGAACATGCGCAGCGTGAAGGAATGGATTCCAGCTTCCCTAGGTTTCTGGTCGCTACCAGAACCGATGGGCACGATTTTAAGCTGGTGAAGTCGATCCTTTTTAGTCGGCACATCGAAGGCGTCTATGGCGAACTGGAGGAACTTAAGAAAATGCGCAACGGTAGTTTGCTTCTAAAGACTCGTACAGCACTGCAAGCTGATCAGTTGCTTAAGTGCGAGCACTTTGGCGAAATCCCCGTCAAAGTGGAGGAGCATAAGTCCTTGAACCTGGTTCGCGGAGTCATCTTTCACCGCGACCTTATTTTGAACACTGACGACGAGTTGATGGAAGACATGAAGAACCGTGGCGTGACACACGTCCGGCGCATTACGCGCAAGGTCAACGGTGAAGACGTTGCCACTGGTGCCTTCATTGTCTCTTTCAAGTTGTCAGTGTTACCAGAGAAAGTCAAGGTAACAACTTATCGTTGCGATGTGAGGCCGTACATCCCGCCTCCTATGCGATGCTATCAATGCCAGCGATTCGGACATATGGTATCTCGCTGTTCGAATCAGGCTGTATGTGGTACATGTGGACGAGTAGCTCACGGCGCGGAGGAGTGCACACCTCCATACAAGTGCACTAACTGCTCCGGTTTTCATTCTCCTCGGGATCGGAATTGTCCGACATACCTGAGTGAGAAGAAGATCCAGGAGATCAAGACCCTGGCTGGCCTTTCCTACCAGGAAGCGCGCCGTAAGTTTCATTCTACGAATACATCTGCCCGTACACTCGACTATAGCTTGATAGCTCAGAGTCTTCCAGGTTCGTCATTTACGACCAAGACACCTGTCCAGACCGCTGCGCCCAAGGCGACTGTTGCTGCTCCCAGCAACGTCGCAAATAGTCAAAGCTCGAAGGGGGGGACCACCCCACCTTCGACCAACCAGAAGTCTGTGCAGGCTGGCAGATGCCAGCCGGCACAGCAAGGGGGGAAGACCAAGTCTCCCCCCCTAGGAGGTCGACGAAAGTCGTGCCCCAGCCGGCGGAGGCGGCATCGTCGACCAGGGCTGGGAAACCATCTCCCAGCCTGTCTAAACCTGAAAAAAAGAAGGGGAAGAAGAGCGCCCGTTCTGAGCGCTCTCGGACTTCCCCTGCGAAGGAGAAGTCATGCCCCCCATCTGGGGGGTATGAGTCTGCGCCGGGAGGCACTCCTGCTCCCAAATCTGCGCGCTCTCCTCGTAAGGGACCCCCTCGCGCCCGAAAAGTGTCGAAGTTCTGGGCGGCACCCCTGCCATCTTTTGATGACGGGATGGATGTCGCACTGTCCTCTACATCTACGGATGTAGAATTAGATAGTGTTTAGGCTAACGAGCATTTTTTCGCTCATAACCTAACACTCTTTTTATAGTCCACACTATGGCACTGTTACAGTGGAATTGTAATGGTTATGACAGGCATCTTGCTGAGTTACGTCAGCTCATTAGTGAGTACGCAGCGAGTATAGTCTGTATTCAGGAGGCCAACTTCAGACCTGGTCATCATACGGTCTTGAGAAATTTCAGACTATACTCGACAGAACGGTACTATGCTCACCGGGCGTCCGGTGGTGTTGGGATTTTTGTACGTTCTGATACCTACAGCGAAGAGGTTCCATTAAGAACTCCCCTCGAGGCTGTAGCTGTTCGCGTTCCGCTGCCTGTCATAACAACAGTGTGTAATGTTTATTTTCCACCAGGCCACGCTCTTAACATAACTGATGTCACTGATCTTATAGATCAGCTTCCACCTCCCTTCCTCTTGTTGGGCGATTTTAACGCCCATCACCCTATCTGGGGCTATGAGACGCCTTGCCCCAGGGGGAGAGAGCTGGAAGCATTAGTTACCGAGCTGGATTTATGTATTTTGAACACGGGGGAACCAACTCACTTTAGTGTGCGTTACGGCACATATTCTCGCATAGACGTAAGTCTATGCAGCCGAACGTTGGTTCCACTGTTTCGGTGGCATACACACGATGATCTCTGTGACAGTGACCATTTTCCCATCATTCTTACTTTGATGAACCAAAAATCCGTCGAGGCTCCCCCTCGATGGATTTTGAAACATGCTGATTGGCCAAAGTACACATCATTAGCTGCCTTTAACGATGATATCAGGCAGACCGTCGGCGAGTAAATAACTTATATCACCCGAGTTATTCTTGCTGCTGCTGCGGAGTCCATTCCGTTCTATTCGGGGACTCCTCGCCGAAAGCTCGTTCCTTGGTGGAACGAAGAAATAGCAGCAGCTATCAAAGAACGCCGTCGCGCTCACAAACGTTACCGTCGACAGCCTACTGCGGCCAACTTGATTACATTCAAGAAACTCCGCGCTAAGGCGCGAGTTCTTATTCGTCAAAGTAAGAAGGCTTCATGGGAGAGATATGTGTCGTCTATGACGTCACATACTCCATCATCTCAAGTGTGGACTAAGCTTCGACGTATTTCGGGTATCCATGGATCATCTTCTGTACCGGGAATTTCCATTGCAGCAATATTGTCACTGAATCCCTCCTGATTGCTGACCATCTAGCCAGTCATTTCGCGGATGTATCTGGCTCCGGGAATTACCATCCTGATTTCCTCCCTCTGAAGCGAGAGGCAGAACGGCATCACCTTAGTTTTGCCTCTCAATCTTCAGAGGACTACAACGTGCCCTTTACGGAGTGGGAACTCCGCAGGGCCCTAGCGCTTTGCAAGGACACGTCTCCTGGACCGGACAACATCCACAACCAGATGTTGAAACACCTTAGTGATGATAGTCTCCTATATCTCCTTCGTGTGTTCAACCGAATCTGGACAGAGGGTGATTTTCCATCTCAGTGGCGAGAGGGCATAGTTATCCCTGTCCTCAAGCCTGACAAAGATCCTAAGTATGCAGGAAGTTACAGACCGATTTGTCTTACAAATTGCCTGTGTAAGCTATTTGAGAGGATGGTAAATTGCAGACTCGTGTGGTGTCTGGATAAACAAGGACTCTTGTCCGAGTACCAATGTGGATTTCGAGCCGCTCGATCCACCACAGACCACTTGGTACGCCTGGAGAGCTCTATCCAGGATGCGTTTCTCCGCAAACAGCACTTGGTAGCTGTCTTCTTTGACTTGGAGAAGGCCTACGACACCACCTGGCGATATGGCATCCTTTCAGTCCTGCATCAATGGAGATTCCGAGGTAACTTGCCGGTATTTATTGCGAATTTTTTGTCCCTCCGTCTATTCCGTGTCCGAGTAGGGAGGACATATTCGCAATACCACGTTCAAGAAAATGGAGTCCCACAGGGATCGGTTCTTAGTGTCACTCTGTTCGCGATTGCCATAAACGGTATTGTCGCTGCTGCTGGTCCAGCCGTAATACCGTCCCTATATGTGGATGACTTTGCTCTGCACTATAGCTCGTGCAGTATGGCAGTCGCAGAGCGACAGTTACAGCAAGCTATTAGGAGGGTGGAGAATTGGACCTTAGAACATGGCTTTCGGTTTTCTGCCGCAAAGACCTCCGTTGTCCACTTTTGTCGTCAACGTACTCTTCACCCTCATCCTGAGCTTTATCTAAGAAATGTCGTTCTTCCAGTTGTTGACACCTACCGATTTCTTGGGCTCCTTTTTGACAGTAAATTATCGTGGGAGCCACACGTGCGGGAGCTAAAAGTGCAATGCACCAAGAGGCTTAACCTCTTGAAGTTTCTTAGCAGCACTAATTGGGGAGCTGACCGCGTGGTGCTCCTGCGATTCTATCGGGCACACATTTTTATCCCGGTTAGACTACGGCAGTGCAGCATATGGCTCCGCAAGACCAAGCGTTCTTGCGAAGCTGAACAGTATCCACCACAGCGGGGTTAGGTTGGCGACGGGAGCTTTTCGTACTAGCCCCATCGCTAGCCTGCTCGCTGAGTCTGGTGTGCCGCCTTTACACCTGAGGCGCCAGCAAATGCTTCTTTTGTATGCTGCAAATTTGCGACAGATGCCACTTCATCCGAGCTATCCCTGCGTGTTCAACAATGGCAACCGTTTGTTGTACGCTGCTCATCCTCGTGCGACGCGGCCGGTTGGGATACGCATGGATAGCAGTTATGAATTGTTTGACGTACCTTCGATTCCTTGCCTTGTCAGACAACCAAGTGGCGTACCTCCGTGGGTTGTACGACGACCTGAAATCATCCTGGATTTACACACTGGTCCGAAAGGAGACACGGACCCTTCGATTTATCGGAGGCTCTACCTGTCCGTTGTTGGCCGCTATCCAGGTTCAGTCGTCGTTTACACGGATGGTTCAAGGACAGATACGAAGGTGGGCTGTGCGTTCGTTGTCGGAAATGAACGGTTTCTTTTTGCTCTCCCGGAAACCTGTAGTGTGTACACAGCGGAGCTTTATGCTATCTGTGGAGCTCTGCGGTACGCACTGTACAATGAACGCCGACACTTTCTCGTGTGTACTGACTCCTTGAGCTCGCTCCAGTCTATTGATACCTGTTTCCCTCGGCACCCTCTGGTGCAGCGGATCCAGGACCTGCTGGCCGGGTGTTCGGATGCCGGCACCAGAATTACGTTTTTGTGGCTCCCCAGCCACATGGGCATAGAGGGAAACGAGTTAGCAGATCAGTCTGCCAAGGAGGCAGTTACACTGCCCCCGTTGCCTTTCAAGGTTCTAGCAAGTGATATTCGCTCTCAGCTGAGACATCTGGTTATGTCTCATTGGGAGATGGAGTGGCAGGCCATCCCACTTCCCAATAACCTGAGAGCGATAAAAGGAACAACGAAGGTATGGAGGACTTCCCTTCGGGCTTCGCGGAGGGAAGCCGTGGTATTATGTCGTCTTCGGATCGGCCACGGTATCTTGACGCACTCCCATCTACTGAAAGGAGAACCCCCTCCGGTGTGTACCTGCGGCAACCATCTTACCGTGGTACACATCCTTACGGAGTGTGTGGACCTGGTCGATCTGCGCCGTATTCTTAACCTTCCGAGTACAATCTCCCTTATCTTGCGCGATGACGAGCAGTCAGCAGACCTCGTCATCCGCTTTATGAGGGATAGCGGTCTGTTTTATCGTGTGTGATGATGTCCTTTGTCCTAGTGTTGTTTATGTCAGTTGCGCTTTTATCTCATTGACTTCATTTTAGTTTGTGTTGCGCATTTTAATGTGTTATTTTAACCTCTAACGTAAATTATGTGTTAATATCTGTACTACTGGGCAATGCCTTATTCCTTCGATTTCCTGTACTTCCTCTTCTTTTAAGAGAACATAAGGCATTGCGTATTAGATCCACTGATTGTTTTAATCTCACCCTCATTTTTCTTCATCACCGCTCTTTTTAACTCTAGTCAGTGGATACGTTTTAAAATTTTAACTTCATGTCTCATGTCATTCATTTCGTTCCATTAGGGGCCGATGACCTTCGATGTTAGGCCCCTTAAAACAACAAGCATCATCATCATCATCATCATTCTGAATTAACAGCTAAAGTTGTGGCTTGCTTTGCTTTCTTCAGAAAGTCAATATAATATGTGTTTGCTTCAGAATTTAAGGTCTTCAGTTTGGAAATGGCTTCCAGAGTTCCACTGGACATCGATGACCTGAACTGTGTCCTGTTCTTAATCAGGCTAAAAATTCGTTCACACTCTGCATTATTATGTGATATGACAAGAACAGACAGCATGGATCTAGAGATCCTGTCATATTTATAATGTCCAGCAGTTCCACGCATATTCAACAACTGCCCATTTTGAATCATTTGTAGCTTGATTTCCTACAACACGAGGTAAGTCGTATATCTGAAGAGCTGTAAACTGGCTTTGGAGTTCATTCACAGCGTCATCTCTTATTCATTTTCTCTCTTACACAAAATAACAGGAAACTTCTCTAAAAAATATATTGACAGAAGAAAGCTCTGCTTCTTCAATGGCATCAAATTTAGCAACCTGTACGTGTTTTAGCACATCGTTCTTAGAAGGGAACTTGTTAACCTTGTAGTTACAGGCTCCATAGAAATAGTTTCTCACTGACAAGCAAAACAGGGATTTGTGTTCATCTTGCAGCGCCTTAACCAAGTTTGAGGTTTGAATGTCAATTACTAATTCATCATCATCCTTCTGATTCTGGATTGTGTAATACTGGACATCAAGCAATGCAGACCGTTTCATTAAACTTGGCTTCACAAACTTGGTGAGCATCTGTTTCAATAGATCTGTAATTAATTCTAACAGTACAAGGATATGTGGGGAAGCATTCTGAAGGATCTTACCAAATGATGGGACAGTCACGTGTAAAAAGTACAAAATGCCTTGTTTAGGTCAGAGGAAAGAACCAAACAGCTTTTCTTCACAAGATGTAGTGGGATTCACGTTTCTGAGAACAGGTGTGTCACGTTTGGAAGAATATGACACTCCTTTGGCAGAAAATGAGGAGGAGGAGGAGGAGGAGGAGGAGGAGGAGGAGGGAGAATCACAAAATCACTTAATTTGCTTGTCATCAGATCAGGTGTGTCCTTTGGGAATATTAAAAATTATTTGGAGCACATACTACCACCTAATCCTTACAAAATGAAAAAAAGTGGATTCCACTGATCTAATAATCTGTCGAAACACCTGGCTAGGGATAACCATCTTGTGCACACATTCTTCAACAACTTCTTTGCTTCTTTTCCATCCATACTTTGAAATTTCTGAAGACATTCTTTTCTTTTGGCACAGTTCTCCAAGTAATAGAAAATATCAACAAGAATCTCATCAATTCTAACCGGTCAAGTTGCAGCAGCTTTATCAGCGGGTAAGTTAATTAGATGGCAGCTGCAACAAATACCAAAAGTATTCTGACGAGCTTCTTTCAAAACTGACCCCCTGGGGGTGGGGGACGCAGACGAAGAATACATCCACTGTATCCCTTGCCTGTCGCAAGAGGGGACTAAAAGGGCCCCAGGGGCACTCAGCTTGGGAGCATGGGTTGACGACCACGGGGCCCTTAGCTGAGTTTTGGCATTGCTTCCACTTATTTCGCCAGGCTCCTCACTTTTATCTATCCTGTCCGACCTCCCTTGGTCAACTGTTGCTCTTTTCCGACCCCGACGGTATTAGAGCAATCGAGGCCTAGGGAGTCTTTCATTTTCACGCCCTTCGAGGCCCTTGCCTTTCTTCGTCCGTTACTTCATTTTTCGAAGTGACAGATCCCTTCTTTCTTCTTCTTTCTTCTCACTCTTTACCCCCTGTGGGTGGAGGAAGCAGACAAAAAATACACCCACGGTATCCCCTGCCTGTCGTGAGAGGCGACTAAAAGGGGCGACCAAGGGATGATTGCATCAGAACCATGAAACTACTTGTGATTCGTACCATCACGTGGAGAACACCATGGGTTGCCTGTACTTGCGAGTAGTACCACTATGTTAGGTACGAAACAGATTTGTGATTAGTAGCAGCAGTGAGTTTGTTCTCCTGTAGGTTTCCAGTCCCCGTGAATCGTACCCATGTGAGCAACACCGCAGGTCTGGGCGTTGCCTGTAAGTTGTACCACTATATGAGCGACACCGTGGGTCTGCGTTGCCTGTGATTAGTACCCACTATGTGAGGAACACCACGGGATGTGTGGTTAGTACACCTAGGTGAGGAACTTCATCGGTTTGCGTTGGCTATGAGTGGCGTCATTGTGTGAGAAACACCCTAGGTTTGCGTTACCTATACGAAGTACAATACTTGTGAGTAGTAGGCCTACCATGTTGTGTGGAACACCGTGAGTCTTCGCTGCTTTTGATTAGTACCCCAACATGACAAATATCATGGTTGTACTTTACTAGCGACATGTACCATTATGAGGGACCGTTGACCTGGATTTTGGACCCGTTTAAAAAACAAGCGTCATCATCATCATCATCATCATCAATCCATCCATTCATTTTTCATGTCACCTTTTTTTTCTTTCTTTTGGTCTGTGGGTGATTTAAAACTTTTGTTTTGTCATTTCATTTTGGACCATCAGGGGCCGATGACCTAGATGTTAGACCCCTTTAAACGACAAGCATCATCATATATTAACCCCTAAATACTTACCATGATCCCCAAAAGGAACTTTCCCACCATCAACGTTACTACAAGATATGGGAGGAAGATACGAATTCTCTCTCGTCTCATTTTGAAGTTTCTTTCTTTGCTTTGTTTTGTTTTGTTTTGGTTGTGAGCTTAGTGGTTTTAATCATAATATGATTAAAAGTTGGGAGGATGCTACGAAAATTTGATTAAGTTTATTTTCTCTTGGCCTCAAACATGGTGGACACTGGCGGGAGATCAGTGTTTTACTTGGACTCTGTGGTGTGTGATGCCAGATAGTACAGTGAAGTCAAAAGAGCGGTGTGTATGTTTGTGTCGTTGTGCATTAAATAGTTTTTCCTATCTTTGAGGTTAACGTTTACGTTGCCTGTGATTAGTGCAATTATGTGAGAAACACCACGGGTTTGGCTGGTGCCCTTGATTAGTACCACTATATGAGTAAAACCATAGGTCTGCGTTGCCTGAAAATAGAACCATTATGTGAGGAACACCATGGGTCTTTGTTGCCTGTGGGCATTGTCATAATGTGTGATACACTGTGGGTCTATATTGCCTATGATTAGTTCCACTAAGTGAGGGACACCACGGGAATACTGGCACCCGTGATTAGACCCACTACGTGCTGAACACCGTGGGTCTGCGTTGCTTGTGAGTAGTACCCGTATATGCAAAACACCATGGATTTGTGTTACCTGTGAGTGGTGCTGTTGTGTGTGATATACCATGGGTCTACTTTACCTGTGATTAGTACTATAGGAGGAACACCATGGTTGTGTGAGGGGCCGGTGACCTGGATTTTGGACAAGCATCATTTCAGAAAATGAGGCTTTGTGAATCAGATCCACTGATTGTTTTGGATTCATTTTCATTGTCTCATCATCATCCGTTTTAGATTCTAGTCAGGGGATAAATGTTGACGTTTTAATTATCGTTTCATTTCGTTGCACCTATTACCATTAGGGCCGATGATCTAACTGTTAGTCCCCTTTAAACAATAACAACCTCGAACCTACTACGCTGGCGTAGCAGGGGGAGAGGTGATACTCCCACGTGGCGCGTCCCAGGTGGCGGACAGGCGGGTCCTAACCGGCTTGCCGGCGGACTTGAGGGAAATAAAATACCTCTCGAGGACCAAACACACTACCCGCTGCGGGTGGCGGACGCACATGTAGAATATACCCGTGGTATCCCTTGCCTGTCGTGAGAGGCGACTCAAAGGGGCGATCAAGGGATGATTGGATTAGAACCACGAAACTGCTTGTGATTAGTACCACCACGCGAGGAACACCATAGGTCGCTGTTACTTGCGCGTAGTACCACTATGTTAGGTACGAAATAGGTCTGTGATTAGTAGCACGCAGGAGCACCGCGCGGTCAGGCTTTTACGGTACCTGTGATTAGTAGCACTATGTGAGCGTCACCAGGGTTCTGGCTTGCCTATGATTAGTACCCACTATATAAGGAACACCATGGGATAGTGCGAGTCCCAGTGGTTGGTACACTTAAGTGATGAAAACCATAGGTTTGCGTTTCCTGTAAATGGCGCCGCTATGTGCGGAACACCATAGGTCTGTATTACATGTGTGAATTTCATAACCTGTCAGTAGTACCATCATGTGTGGAATACCGCGAGTCTACGATACCTTCGATTAGTACCGCACCATGACAAATACCATGGTTCTACTTTCCAAGCGATGAGTACATTATGAGAGGCCGATGACCTATATTTTGGACCCATTTAGCTTGCAAGTATCATCGATTCAGTACTGAGCTATAGAAGCTGTCTCTTGGTCAGTATTACTATTGTTTTCCGTCAGTTTCTGAGACTGAGGAATTGCGGGTCGGCTCCACTGATTGTTTTAAATTCATATCCATCCGTTCATTTTTCGTCCTCACGCTTTGAATTCTGGTCAGTGGAGGATTTTGGATTTTATTTTTTCATTGCATTTCGTACCATCAGGGGCCGATGACCTAGATGTTAGGCCCCTTAAAACAACAATCAGACCTTTAAACAACAAACATCATCTTCTTCTTCATCATCATCATCATCAAAACATCATCGTCATCATGTACTGTACTGTTTGTAAGGTCTAATTATTTTACTTGATTCTTCAATATTATGTTGATCATACAAATATCCAATGCTGTTTTTCTGCCGGTAATGAACGGTTCTGAGTACCGGTACATTCTATTTCCTTGTTTATTTTAATGAACTGCAATTTATTCACGTATAAATTTTATTGAAATATTCAAGCAAATGGTAGTGTGTCCGCAAATCGAATTTTTAATTTGCATTCTCGAATGTTGATACCATGCTTACATGTTTCATAGGCTTGATAGGTTGGTAACTCGGCTGGAAACAGGAAGTTGTTTTCACTTTGCGGTTGTTTCCAATATCAGACTGTGAGTTCTATTTCCGCTCTGCAGGACGCAGGTGTTCACGTGAATTTTGAATACTTCTACTCTAAGTGAAATCAGCGCAAGCATTGTTCAAAATGGGTAAAATAAACAGTTACTTTGTGTCGGTGAGCAAAGTAAGGAAGGAGGAAGAAGTAGAAATTGTCAAATCTACTTGTGATTCTGTAAAACACGAAAGTAGTGTAGTACCGAAAATACACGAAACGAAGGATCACAAAACCAAGGCCGAAGGTTCACAGGGTCAAAATGAAATAGAATCTGATAATGACTGGCTAGATCGTAGGACACTTGAAAGACAAGAAAAGGAGTACTTTCTGTGAGAGAAAGGAGTGGATGGTAACGACAAGGTTATATCGGAGTGTAAGTTAGAAGTGTGGAAATTGCTGTAATAGCACATACACGTTGAGTATCGGCAAATTTTCTCTCAGAAAAAATTCACCACTGCAAATACTTGACATTTTGCTCTCCATGTGATATATCTAGGACTTGTGGCCATTCGGATGGGTAACGAACATTTAAGTGATTAGTAATATTACTATAAACATCTTTCTTTAAATTGTCGGAATATTCGTCCCGTAAGAATTGTCTGTATTACCATCAGTCTCAGTTCCGACTTGCTGTGTCGGTGCGACGTACAGCAACTAGCATATATATATTTCCGACTTGACTACCTAACTTTTGTAGAATTTTCTATCATTATTAGATTTAATATTTTTATTATCAGTGAACGCAAGAGATTTAAATTCGTGTGACTTAACAGGGTGTATTGACATGGATTTTCTTGCTTCCTTCCACGAACCTGCTACGCAGGCGTAGCAGGGGGAGAGGTGATACTCCCACGTGGCGCGTCCCAGGTGGCGGATAGGGGGGTCCTAACCGGCTTGCCGGCGGACTTGAGGGATATAAAATACCTCTCGCGGACCAAACACACACCCCCTGTGGGTGGGGGAGGCTGACGAATAATACACCCACGGTATCCCCTGCCTGTCGTGCAAGGCGACTAAAAGGGGCGACCAAGGGATGAATGAATTAGAACCATGCAACTACTTTTGATTCGTACCATCATGCGGGGAACACCATGGGTTGCATGTACTTGCGAGTAGTATCACTAATATGGTACGAAATATGTTTGTGATTCGTTGCAGTAAAAAGCCTGGCCTGGTGGATTCCAGTACCCGTGCGTTGTACCCATGTGGGCAACACCGCGGGTCAGGGCGTAGCCTGTGAGTTGTACCACTATATGAGCGACACCGTGGGTCTGCGTTGCCTGTGATTAGTACTCACTATGTGCGGAACACCTCGGGGCCCTTGGGACCGGCACCCGTGACTAGTACCCTAGGTGCGGAAACTCATCGGTTTGCGTTGGCTGTAAGTGACGCCATTGTGTGCGAAACACCATAGGTCTGCGTTACCTGTACGAAGTACAATACTTGTGAGTAGTACCATCTTTTGTGGAACACCGTGAGTCTTCGCTACTTCTGATTAATACCCCAACATGACACATACCATGGTTCTATTTTACTCGCGACATGTACCATTCTGTGGGGCCTTAGACGTGGATTTTGCACCCCCTTTAGACACCAAGCATTATTGTGCTTTATAAGTGGTACCTTGGTCGGTAATACTGTTATTTTCGTTCTCTATTGAATCCGATCCACTGGTTTTTGTTTTTGTTTGTTTTGTGTTTTGTTGGGTTCCTGTCCATCCATCCATTCATTCTTCATGCCATATTTTATTTTTATTTTGGTCAGTGGATGCCTTTGTAATTTTTGTTCTTTCATTTCGTACCATTAGGGGCCGATGACCTTCGATGTTAGGCCCCTTAAAACAACAAGCATCATCATCATCATCATCTTGCTTCCTTACAAATTATTTGCTGGGCTGGCCCAACTTGGCAGGTTCGATCCTGGCTTAGTCCGGTGGTATTTGAACGTGCTCAAATACATCAGCCTCGTGTTGGTAGATTCACTGGCACATAAAAGAAATCCTGTGAGACAAAGTCCCAGCACCTCCACATCTCCAAAAACCGCAAAACTAGTTAGTGGGACGTAGAAAACAATAACATCATATTATTACAAATTATTTTTATTGTTCTCCTAACGACTTTTTCAGCGATACTCTGTTAATATATCAAGCATTATTCTCGTATTTTCTACAAATGTAGGAGATTATAAATAACTAACTAAAGTAGGCATTCTTCGTTCGGATTTCTGAACAAGTTTTTAAATTAAAGTGGCCCGCAAGTAGATGTGTGTCTTACAAACTCGCGAGTTGGCCGTCCGGTTAGGGGCGCGCAGCTGTGAGCTTACACTCGGTAGACAGTGGGTTCGAACCGCACTGTCGGCAACCCGGAAGATGATTTTTCCGTGGTTTCCCCATTTCACACAGGCAAATGCTGGGACTATAACTTAATTAACGCCACGGCTACTTCCTTCCCACTCCTAGCCATTTTTATCCCACCGTCGCCATAAGACCTACCTTTCTCGTTGCGACGTAACGCAACTTGTAAGATATCAAAAATAAATTATGTAAACCTGGCCATGACTGAATCTCTGGTTCTATAGACAATGACACAAAATGAAATATAAATTACAAACACACTAAATATGAATCCTAAACCTACACAATACAAAAAAGTTTGGACCACGGAATATAAATTTATTACGATGACGATAATAATGAAAATGGCTGAATAAATACACTCAAGAATAACGGCCGAGAGGATTCGTCGTGCTGACCACACGACACCTCGTAATCTGCAGGCCTTTGGACTGGGCAGTGGTCGCTTGGTAGGCCAAGGCCCTTCAGGGCTGTAGTGCCATGGGGTTAGTTTGGTTAGAATAAATAAACTGCTGCCCAGAGCAGTTCGCACGCTTAGCACTCTCAACAATACAACTGTAACTTCCGAACGCTTTCCGTAGCGCTCATTCTGCAGCTGGCCTGTTAACAAACAGATGACTACTTACCCTACTCATTAGTGAAGGCGACCGGAGCCAAACACACAAGAAAGATGAATTTTCTCGAAAACCGTTAAAGACACGAATAAAATTCATATAACATTTGTTGTAGAAAATGTAATTTCAAAGCTGAGAGTGCACTTCAACTCGTTATTTGACTTTATGTCGGGTAAACCTCACCCAAGTTTGTTACATACCCCTTTAAAATTCTCCAGCAGTTGGAAACGGTGAAATATATCGAAATCAAAACTAGCCTATCCCTTGAGGAACTAGGGATCGCAAGCTATAACTTTAATACCAATATAAATGGTCCGTTATTGGACATTATAAATTTTCCAGCTAACTCATTCTTGGTTGCCAGCGTTTCGCCCCCGTGTGCTAGGTTGGGCTCGTCAGTTGGTACCTTGCACACCTACCAAGACGCATGGCTAGTGCATACCGTGGAGGCCACTGCGTAGGCTACCTGAAGTCACCGGCAGTGCCAATGCACTATGAGAGACTTTGTCTCACTACCAAAAATTGATGCCTGCTTGGTCATCACGGTATGCCTCCACGGTATGCACTAGCCATGCGTCTTGGTAGGTGTGCAAGGTAACAACTGACGAGCCCAACCTAGCACACGGGGGCGAAACGCTGGCAACCAGGAATGAGTTAGCTAGAAAATTTATAATGTTCAATAACGGACCATTTATATTGGTATTATAGATGTACTCATTCGGGACAAATATTCCAGATTCCCTATGGGAATCAACATCTATATCAGCTATAACTCTACCAAATTTCAGCTCAGTCGTTCCACATATTTCGAGCCTATCCGCAAAAAGCAAAACAAAAACAAGCAAGCAGACACCACCTCAATTGTTACGTGCCAGCCCTGCCGTTACCCCCTTCGGTACATCCAACAAGGGGCTAGTGAGTTAACTGGGAGCTCCCAGTGTAAGGACGTGGCCGCCCCTCTTCTGTATTATTCTCTTCGCCGTGAGCTTTCTGAGAAGTGCAGTGAGAATGTACCGTCTTTAGCTGAGCCCTCAATATTCCAGTAACTATTCATCGAGATATAAATATGAGGCCGCCGTTAAGGAATGGTTGTAGTGTTGGAAGGTCGAGTGTGTGGTGGGTGTTCCACCAGTCAGTGTTGGAGTTGGGTAGTCGGACTGGGGCGACAGTAGTGTTGGCTCCCGCCGGTGTCCTGCTGTTCAGCACTGTTAACCTGTTGCTATTTGATCATCAGTGTTAACTAACTCATTGTGTTTGGCCATGCAAATTACTGGATTTTCTCTGGAGTCCAGCCAAGGAACAGTCATCGTGCACTGTGGCTGTCAGCAGCCCTCTGTTCAAACATCTGCGTGCGTCTGTGTGTGCGAAGGAGCTGAACTTGCAGGAGCAAAAGACAAAGTTAGGCGAGCCTTCCAGCAAGGATTATAGCGTCGTTCAAGTAAAGACTGTCCGGCTGGAGTTCTCCTGTGAGAGACTTGTAAATAGTCAACAATTACTGAGCGTGGTCATTTATAGTTGCATAGAATTGTGTGTGTGTGTGTGTGTGTGTGTGTGTGTGTGTGTATTCATTGGATCATCGTGAAATAAATTAAAGCCATAAAAGAGACGGTTAATAATCCGTAACAATAGTATAGATACTACATGACATGGTACTTTAAACTTTCCTTCGAGTCTCTTGAATGACCCCACGAACCTACTACGCTGGCGTAGCAGGAGGAGAGGTGATACTCCCACGTGGCGCGTCCCAGGTGGCGGATAGGGGGGTTCTAACCGGCTTGCTGGCGGACTTGAGGGAAATAAAATACTTCTCGCGGACCAAACACACTACCCCTTACGGGTGGGGGACGCACATGTGGAATACACCCGCAGTATCCCCTGCCTGTCGTAAGAGGCGACTAAAAGGGGCGACCAAGGGACGCTGGTATTAGAACCATGAAACTACTATTGATTAGTACCATCACGCGGGGAACACCATGGGTCGCCTTTACTTACGAGTAGTACCACTATATTTGGTACACAATAGGGTTGTGATTAGTAGCAGCAGAGAGTGGTTCCCCTGTGGGTTTCCAGTACCCGTGATTAGTACCATTGTGAGAAACACCACGGGTCTGGGCGTTGTCTGTGAGTTGTACCACTATATGAGCGACACCGTGGGTCTGCGTTGCCTGTGATTAGTACCCACTATGTGAGGAACACCACGGGGCCCGTGGGACCGGCTCCCGTGACTAGTACACCTAGGTGAGGAAACTCATCGGTTTGCGTTGGCTATGAATGGCGCCATTGTGTGAGAAACACCATAGGTCTGTGTTACCTGTACGAAGTACAATACTTGTGAGTAGTACCATCTTGTGTGGAACACCATGAGTCTTCGCTACTTTTGATTAGTACCCCAACATGCCAAATACCATGGTTCTACTTTACTAGGGATAAGTACCATTTGAGGGGCCTTAGACCTGGATTTTGAACCCCTTTAGACATCAAGCATACTCGATTCAAGATTTCGCTTTATAAGTATTCCCTTGGTCAGTAATACTACTCTATATGATCCTTTTTCTGAGTAGGATGCACTGCTTTTTGTTTGTTTTTTGTTTCTTTTTGTTTTTGTTTTTTGGTTTCATGTCCATACATTCATTCTTCACGGCATTTTATTTATTTTGGTCAGTGGCTGATTTTGAAGTTTTTGTTGTAATTCCCTTTCGTACCGTACGGGCCGATGACCTCGATGTTAGGCCCCTTTAAACAACAAGCATCATCTTGAATGACCAAATTTTTAGTGTTTTTAAATGAGAGAATAGTCCTTGGAAGTTTTCCCAGACAGCTAGAACAGTCGTCAATACGCTCGTCAGTGCAATCTGGTGGCAGCTCCATGTTATAATTCGCAGCACCATCACTATCTTCGTCATAATCAGGATCATTGAGAATTTCTCTAAGACTAACTATTTTATAGGGACTCACTAGGATCTGAAAACTAATTCAAAAATGGTGTTTCTAGATGGTATCTGCCATGAGTCTCAAATAGGGATCAAGCTTTAAGAAGCCCACATAACTAAATTATAGTAGACTTGATGACAAAAGGCCTTTAAATATCTTATAAAGGCATAGAAAGTAAAGCAGTTGATGGAAAATGGAAATAATACACACTATAATATGACTTACCGTTATTTGAAAAATATCAGTTGTTGACACTTTTAAAACCCTTCTCTCATCACAGAAATCAGATGCTGAAACTCGCTAACATAACGAGAATGAACAAATACTTGACCCATAAACTCCAACAATATTTTGAAAACATTGTCAACATATAATCATAGTTGCCAACATAAACACTGTACTAAATTCTCCGCGAAAAGGAAAGATCCCCGATTGGTGACAGAGTGAGACTAAACATGATACATACCGTGGAACTATATTGTAACTGGTTCCTGAAATACTCATCGCTAAGCCTCGACATCATTGGGGAAAGTGCATCTTTGGATTTACTGAAAACACGCTGTACAGGGGTAGTTGAAGGAATAACTTTGTTTACTTTTAAGAACACCCCCAGCAATGGTGGATGTTGTAGGATAAGTCTGATGTCTTTGAAAGTAGTGGAGAGGTAAATTAGGAAGCATACAAATGATTTCGTAATATATGTACTAGCGGACTCATGCTGCTCCTCACATTTGTTATGAATAGCTGAAGTAACGTGTCTTGATATGAAATCGGTCAATGCGCTGCCCGTGTACTGTTTTGAATGTGTCAGTTATGTGTCAAGCGAATTATTTTTGTAGATTTCATTATTGTGCTGTTGATTGATATTTTACGGAATATGTTATAGTTTTAGAGATTTAATTACAGATTATTTTGTTTCGCGAGGAAGTTCGTCCTTGTTGCAGCCCGCACTGTTTGGGAAGTAGATGATCCCTTCAGGCATATAATAACAATAAGTGATAGTTGTATGTATTTATGCGTCGCGTTAAAGATATGATGTAAACGATTCCAACTGCCATTGGGACTGTCACCTATGAGCCTAGCGAACCCGAAAATTGTCGATTCAACACTGAACTCGATCATTTTCGGCATTTTATGAACTTAAACGGTTTCCAGAATATCAGAATTATTTTCAGCGACCCCGAAAAGTATGGATTCAACACTAATACAGGTCGTTTTTGATTATTTATGCATGTCACTCCCAACCTGCTCCACCCGCAAGGGTGCTAGGGGTGTCTTACCCTCACGGTATTTCTATCCGGTTTCTATCCGACTGTTGTTGAAAGTACAGGTTTGCCTATAGACGCCCGGCGTTTTTAATATGTTAGGTTCGCCGATGCCTTTACGTAAAGATATTGCTCCTTAACAGTTCGCAACCCGCTAAGTACAGCCATTTAGTGACTTGATTTTATGATTACTCAAAGTAACTGAACTTACTGACCTCACAATGTGTGATGATTCATCGGCAGGTAACTCCGGAGAGAATGAACAAATCCACAGTTCAAGCAACTCAGTGTCGAATACATTCTAGGGACATGAGGTACGAATTTTGGGTAAATAAAATATAATAAAGTATGAGAATATATTCTTTATTTATTCCTAAAAATTACAAACCTCTTCTTAATCATCGTCATCCGGTCGAATAGATTAACATTTTGCCTTTATCTAGCATTACGAGCGCTATAGTGAGTCAATGCAGAGTTTTACTTAATAACTACATTCGGTATGAAAGTTTTTCAAAATATTGAAAACTCCTGAGGGTATTGAAGCAAGAAAACGTTACAGGAAGAATTATGTGAATAAGTTTATTTGGCTAGGATTTGAACGAAAAAGGAAGCGAGTAAGGAAATAAGCGATTTTAGACTATTTCCGGAACTGCATTTAGGCCGGAAGTGATTTCCGAATTTTTAAATTACAGTTTGATAGAGCTCTCAAAGACTCTCAATGTGAATGTTTTTGGGCGCTTTAGCCCTTCAACTTTCGTCACAGTTGAGGAAATTGCTTAATTTTACGTTTTTCGTAGTATGGGGACCTCAACTTTGTTTGCTACGAAATGTTTCAAACTTTAAAAATGAATGAAGCAAATCGGTCCAGTAGAACGGAAAAATCTGGTTTTAGTAAACTTTTTAAACATATAGATGGAGCCTTTAACAGTCCGGTGGTCGCGTGGATCACAATTGTGATCCATTTTTCTTTGTGATATACGGCTATTCTATACTATTTATTCAATAAATATAATTAGGCATTGTGAAACGAACTTTATTTTCTGTACATTATCATATACAGTAATTATGCATGCATTTATAAGAAATACTTGAAAAATTACTGGATATTGTGATTTGTCTCATTTACTCCCTCCATAATGTTTTGAGGTGGTGTAGGGGTAGCGTGCCTGCCTCTCACTCGGAGGCCCCGGGTTCGATTCCCGGCCAGGTCAGGGATTTTTACCTGGACCTGAGGGCTGGTTCGAGGTCCACTCAGCCTACGTGATTAGAATTGAGGAGCTATCTGACGGTGAGATAGCGGCCCCGGTCTAGAAAGCCAAGAATAACGGCCGAGAGGATTCGTCGTGCTGACCCCACGACACCTCGTAATCTGCAGGCCTTCGGGCTGAGCAGCGGTCACTTGGTAGGCCAAGGCCCTTCAAGGGCTGTAGTACCATGGGTTTGGTTTGGTTTGGATAATGTTTTGAGGTACCTCACTGTCTGGTTCATCCAGACATCGAACACAACAAATCTCCAAACATATCGGTACACAACCTCCACAGCAACAACAATAACAACCATATAACGTGCATAGACAAGAGAGGTGTCACCACCAACTGCTCTAAAATTAAACCCTATCTCGCTGTATATATAAATCTTACTGGACTACATCAACAGTTGAATTGCACAGTACTCAATTTTCAAATTTTAATGACAAGAGTTCTTACAACATACCAATACAAAGTATATCAGCCATAGAACATTCTCGATGATCACCTAATACATCTTAATCAACACAAGAACTACAAGAGGATTGAAGAATGAATGCAACGCAACATGAACTCAAATTTTAATAGACGTTTTTAAAATATACCATGTTTAATGTGTTTAATGTGCTATATTTTTAGTGTCTTATGATTTGGCATATATATTTTAATGTGTTTATGTAAACCGGTACTAGTGCAATAATTTATTCACAATAAATGTATTGATCGGTGGAACATTTTTCTTGTCTATTACATAGAATCCAATCAATACGGAATATGAAACTTATAAATAATAATTCTCGTAGTCATCCATTTAGTACTTATATACCAATAATTAATATAAATTCATAAAACGGAGGAGATATATGCATATGAACTGAGATTAGACACCGTAATAAAACAAACAAAGTCAAAATAAGTCACGCTAGTGGTCGCACGGATCACAGTTGTGATCCACAAGAATAGATTGTTCTATAACGCAATAACCATCAGTCGAGGTTAGCAGACTACTGCATTATCAGAGAGGAGATGGGGCACGAGAAAGGTACACATATGCTCAAGATCAACAATCATACCAGAAAACAGGAGCGAAAAAAACTAAATGGCTGGGTTGTGCTCCGCCCGACCACTTGAGTGTTAAGGGCTGTTACGTGTAGAAATGACTGGTTACCAAGGTATCCATGCTCAACTGATGATGTTAATTCCAGAAAGACCCCCAGTCCAAAACCATATCCATGTTAAAACAGCATATCTGACTGTGTCACTTCTTTGTGGAAGATGGATCTATCCGACGGTCGTCCTCTATATGAGTAGCAAACAGAAGTTTGGTTCGTTAAATACGAGTCATCTTCCCGCCTAGCTCCAATAACAGGAACGTAGAATTTCACAGTTACTGCTTTTAGGTTTACAGGTAGAATAGATATCAAATAATATACCTGTGGATATGTTGAAGACTGGCAGACTGTATGTTAGGAGGAAATATGAGCGGAATGCTATTCACTTACTGGCTTTGCAGTCAAATATTAAAATGGGGTAGGGATAAGAAAGGAAGAAACCCCAGGACATTCTGTCCATTCTGAAGTTCATTCCACCTCTGCAGCATGAGTTTCATCAAATCTCTGATGGGAGAAAGATACTGAATAGAACAGCAGTTATGTAAATAACAGGCTAAAGGGGACCAGAACATTAATACTCGACACTTTGTAAACATAAAGGCAACTTTGATATTTCACCCTCTCAATTAATTCGTTAAGGTTATATTTCAAAACATTAAAAGTAAATACATACATACATTATCATTATAGACTCGTATGCCTTTCAGCGTTCAGTCTGCAAGCCTCTGTGAATTTACTAAACGTCGCCACAATCCTCGATTTGCAACTAGGGTTGTGGCCTCATTTAGTTCTATACCTCTTATCTTTAAATCGTTAGAAACCGAGTCTAACCATCGTCGTCTTGGTCTACCTCTACTTCTCTTACTTACCCTCCAAACCAGAATCCATTATTCTCGTAGGTAACCTACCCTCCTCCATTCGCCTCACATGACCCCACCACAAAGCCGGTTTATGCGTACAGCTTCATTCATCGAGTTCATTCCTATATTAGCCTTTATCTCCTCATTCCGAGTACCCTCCTGCCATTGTCCCCACCTGTTTGTACCAGCAATCATTCTCGCTACTTTCATGTCTGTTACTTCTAATTTATGAATAAGATATCCCGAGTCCACCCAGCTTTCGCTCCCGTAAAGCAAAGTTGGTCTGAAAACAGACCAACATTAAAAGTTTATAACAAAAAAGATATTAATTTCCATTTTATTCTATACTTGAGAATATAGGATTTCATGAATTTCCATTTGCACATTTACTTACATTTCTGTTTTATTCCTTCTTTTATTTTGACAGTGTAGGATGAAATTTACAATAAATAATGTGTTTTATGGAAAGTTTACAGAACTACCGTTCTTTATTTTCCTTTGTACTCTTTTTTAGTGATACATTTTGCCCGAATATTTGTAGATAAATACTCTTCTAAAGGTTAGGAACATAATCTTAAAATTAGGATATCATTGGAGATGTGGGAAAAGAAGTGGAGTTAAATGTAAGATAAGACCATGAGTCGTAACTGTGGCATTATGAATGAAGGGAATAACAAAAGTTATATATATATATATATTTGGTTTTTACTTGTACAACAATAAAGCAGAAATGTGAGCTTTCGCTTAATTTATGATCACATTTTGTTACTTACCCTTTCACTCCCAAGTTCTTTTTAGCCTTATGAAGAGTCATGGAACGACAACATTAGCAATAGTTTTCTTTTGGCTCTTTTACTAGAACTTGTGAGTGGCGTGATAAAAGTCTACAGGTTGTTTCACTGCAACTTACCTTCACTATGCTCATAAAAGACACGCTCATCATCATTGTTTTATATTTCTAAAATGTAATCTTCCTTCATGCTTTACACTTCTGCGCACATCTCAGAAGACAGCTGTGAAAGAAAAGCACAGGGCACATAATTATCGTCAAAATGCGGTAGGTAATTTATGAATCGTCGTTCGTCTTAACAGAGTGTGTGATGAGCAGCGCCAGACTGAACTCGGAAGTAGAGAAGAGCGCATTGCTTGAAATGCGAGTTAACTCGGGCATGGCATGGTCACATCCAAATGAGGAAACTTTACCTTATGTCCACTCTTGAGAAATGTGAGCGGCAAATGGTTTGTTTAGAATAATGCTGCCTTAGGAAATCCTACCTTGTTTAATGGACAGCCAGGAGTTCTCAGCACTGAAATATATACCCATTATTCCTGTGTCCAGCGTTTCAGAAAAAAATTTCACTTTAACAGGTCATTGAAATCTGTGAGTCGATGTTTCGTATAGCAGACCCTCCCTTCGACGAGGGTGGGTGACATCTGCCGTGTACAGGAACTGCGTGTCCTTGTAATGCAGGGTAGTGTTGTGTTGGTAATTGATTTGTAACGATATTTAGAACAGCACAAACATCCGGTACTATTTCATATAAAAAACCTCGACCTCACCGGGAATCGATCCCGGGGTCCTCTGAACCGGAGACCAGATGTTTCCACTCTCGGTCGATGTAGACTTGATACTGGATTTTTTTTTAAACTTTCATGTTGCTTAAAAGCCAATCTAAGCCACTAATTTCATTAACAATGTCATCAGATTTAGCCGGGCTACGTGGCTCAGACGGGTGAGGCGATGGCCTTCTGCCCCCAACTTGGAAGGTTCGATCATGGCTCAGTCCGGTGGGATTTGGAGGTGCTCAAATACGTCAGCCTCGTGTCGGTAGATTTACTGGAACGTAAAAGAACTCCTGTCAGACAAAATTCCGGCACCTCGGCGTCTCCGGAAACCGTAAAAGTAGTTAGTGGGACGTAAAGAAAATAGCATTATTATTATTATTATTATTATTATTATTATTATTATTATTATTATTATTATCGTTACATTTATCACCTGCAGTTCTCTTAAGCCACTATAATAGACTGATTACCAAATGCAAGATGCGAACTAAAAAAATAAACGACCAATAAAACAGAAACGCACTCACGCAAAATATCGCAGAAGGCTGTACTGCAATTCTACTGACCTGATTGGTTCAGAATAGAACTCAACTCAAGATTGATGAAATCATCATTCACCTCTTCAGATTCACCTACTACGAACCATGTAGTTTTAACGTGGTATATATCTCTCTTTTCGCTCTCTGTCGAGCCCAGTCAGGACTGATGAAATACGCATGGCTCAACATGCTTCGTCGTGTGGAGAGTTGCAACCCTGTCTAGCTTAAGCACGAATGCTATAATGATCAATAAAGCCTGAACGTTTGGGCAGTAATAGGTTAGAATGGAAATTTCCTGAAGCGAGTAACAAGTACACTCTAGCCTGCACAACAGTTATGATATGAGTTTTGCATACATATTAGGGGTGTAGCACATCAGATTCCCTAGTATTTATGTTACTCTTGCTACATTACGGAAGGGCGGGCGAGACGACACTTCCTACTAGCCAAATTAGTTTGCATTCTAACGGATTACTGCATAACAATCCGGGGTCTACTTGTCACCAAACTCAAGTGAGGCGTGCATATCGCGTTGCCGGTAAGTGCAGGCTTTATTCTCCAGAACAGTATACGGTCCTTTCCTCAGCAAGATTTAATTAGGAAACAGCCTCATTATCATAAAAATCCAGTTCTAGCCTTTTAGGCAAACAACACAATGTTGAAAACCTCCTAGGGATATGGGCTACAAATTTTAGGTAAATATATAAAATAAATTATGAGAATATGTTCTTTATGTATTCCTAAAAATTGCAATCCTTTTCCTAATCATCGTTATCAGGTCGATTAGATTAGCAGGTTGCTACCATTACGAGCGATAATGTGTGTCAAAGGAGAGTTTCACTTAAGCCCTATAATTACATTACGTGTGGATATGTTTCAAAAACTCAAACAACGCCTGAGAGTATTGAACCAAGGAACACATTAGAGATATAATAATGTAAATAAGTTAATTTGGCTAGGATTTGAATAAAAAAGGAAACATGTACAGAAACAAGCGGTTTAGGCTGTTTTCCTGAAAGTGCATTTAGGCCGGACGCGATTTTCAAATTTTTTAAAAAGTTTGATAGAGCTATCCAAATTTCACAATTTGAGACCTTTCTGAGCCTTTTAGCCCGTCAACTTTCGGCACAATTTAGGAAATTGCTTAAATTTACGTTTTCCATAGAGGGGGGACCCCTACATTGTCTGCTAACAGACGTTTTCAACATTAAAAAGACCACGAACCTGCTACGCCAGCGTAGCAGGGGGAGAGGTGATACTCCCAGGTGGTGCGTGCCAGGTGGCGGATAGGGGGGTCCTAACCGGCTTGCCGGCGGACTTGAGGGAAAACCTGATACCCAGGCGTAGCAGGGGGAGAGGTGATACTCCCAGGTGGTGCGTGCCAGGTGGCGGATAGGGGGGTCCTAACCGGCTTGCCGGCGGACTTGAGGGAAAAAATACCTCTCGCGGACCAAACACACACACACCCTGTGGGTGGGGGAGACAGACGAATAATACACCCACGGTATCCCCTGCCTGTCGTGAGAGGCGACTAAAAGGGGCGACCAAGGGATGATTGGATTAGAACCATGAAATTACTTTTGATTAGTACCATCACGCGCGGAACACCATCGGTCGCTTTTACTTGCGAGTAGTACCACTCTGTTAGGTACTCCATAGTTTTGAGATTCATAGCACTCGAGTGGGGTTCAGTGTGGGTTTCCAGTACCGGTGAGTCGTGCCCACAGGTCTGGGCGTTGCCTGTGAGTTGTACCACTATACGAGCGATACCGTAGGTCTGCGTTGCCAGTGATTAGTACCCACTCTGTAGGAACACCACGGGAATACCGGCGCCCGTGATTAGTACACCTGGGTGAGGAACCTCATCGGTTTGCGTTGGCTATGAGTGGCGCCACTGTGTGAGAAACACCATAGGTCTGCGTTACCTTTACGACGTACAATACTTGTGAGTAGTACCTTAATGTTTGGAACACCGTGAGTATACGCTACCTTTGATTAGTACCGCAGCTTGAGAAATATCCTGGTTCTCCTTTACTTCCGATAAGTGCCATTAGCATCGTTGTGCTTTATATGTGGTCCCTTGGTCACTAATATTATAATTTATAATTATTTACAATCTTTTTTGAGTCTGATCCACTGTTTTATTTTTTTGTTTTTGTTGTGTTCATGTCCATCCATTCATTCTTCATGACATTTTTTTTGGTCAGTGGATGCTTTTCAATTTTTCGTTGTTATCTCATTTCGTACCATTAGGGGCCGATGACCTCGATGTTAGGCCCCTTTAAACAACAAGCATCATCATCATCATCATCATCATCATCATCATCATCATCATCATCATCATCATTACCTTTCGCGGACCAAACACACTACCCCCCTGTGGGTGGGGGACGCAGACGAATAATACAGCCACGGTATCCCCTGCCTGTCGTGAGAGGCGACTAAAAGGGGCGACCAAGGGATGATTGAATTAGAACCATGAAACCACCTTTGATTCGTACCATCACGCGGGGAACACCATGGGTTGCCTGTACTTGCGAGTTGTACCACTATATTCGGTACGAAATGGGTTTGTGATTAGTAGCAGTATAGAGGCTGGCCGGGTGGATTCCAGTACCCGTGCGTCGTACCCATGTGAGCAACACCGCGGGTCTGGGCGTAGCCTGTAAGTTGTACCACTATATGAGCGACACCGTGGGTCTGCGTTGCCTGTGATTAGTATCCACTATGTGAGGAACACAACGGAGTGTGTGGTTAGTACACCTAGGTAAGGAACCTCATCGGTTTGCGTTGGGTATGAGTGGCGCCATTGTGTGAGAAACACCATACGTTTGCGTTACCTATACGAAGTACAATACTGGTGAGTAGCACCATCTTGTGTGGAACACCGTGAGTCTTCGCTACTTTTGATTAGTACCCCAACATGACAAATACCATGGTTGTACTTTACTCGTGTCATGTACCATTCCGAGGGGCCTTAGACCTGGATTTTGGACCCCTTTAGACATCAAGCATCCTAGATTCAGGATTGTGCTTCATGAGTGGTCCCTTGCTCAGTAATAAATTATCTCTGATCTTTTTTTGGGTTGGATCCACTCGTTTTTTGTTTGCTCGTTTTTTTGTTCATGTTCATCCATTCTTCATGACGATTTTTTTATTTTGGTCAGTGGATGCTATTGAATTTTTTGTTGTCATTTCATTTTGTACCATTAGGGGCCGATGACCTCGAATGCAGGCCCCTTTAAACAACAAGCATCATCATCATCATCATCGTTAAAAAGAAAGCAGGGAAGAAATGAAAAGTGGTAATGATTTTTCCTTTTCTTATCTTAATGTCATAGCAGTTGCTGACAACGATTTCCATTTTCCTTTGTGCAAACTTAGTATCTGCGAAGGAAATTCTGTGACACTCGTCGTAATTCTACTTATCACTCTCCTGATTTCTTTTGCCACGGCCTCTGATATACGCGGATTTTTAAGATCTACTTTCCATTTTAAATTTTCCCGCAAATAAAAATCAATCATACTGAGATCTGGAGAATGAGGTGGCCATGATCCCGTACTAATTTTCCCACCACCAAACACATTTCTGATTGCAACAATATAATGATTTGCAGAATCGATCGTAGCATTGTCTTGCTGAAAGTAGGCGTCGTCTCTTTCTTCCTCAGTCAACATATTTACGAAAGGATGAAATAGTGTGTCCATGTACCGCTCCATAAAAAAATTACGGGTCGAGTTCTTTGCCTACTAACTGCACAACGAACATCCGCTTTTGTGTCAGTAAGAAGTACCTCATCGCGTGGGGATTTTCAGTGTCCAAGTGATGGGTATTATTTTTTGCTAGTTGCTTTACGTCACACCGACACAGGTAAGTCTTATGACGACGATGGAATAGGAAAGGCGTAGGCATGGGAAGGAAGCGGTCGTGTCGTTAATTAAGGTGTGAAAATAGGAAACCACGGAAAACCATCTTCAGGGCTGCTGACAGTGGGGTTCGAACTCACAGTCTCCCGGATGCAAGCTCACAGCTATGCGCTTCCGCACGGCCAACTCGCCCGGTGATGCGTATTCTGAGAATTAATGTATCTACTGAGTTCAGACGAAGCTTCATCAGACATGATAAAAAGCGAAGGATCTAAATCTCCGTCATGGATGGATTGGAGCAGCTACCTGCAGAAGTTAATGCGTGTGGTAGGACCTGCAATATTTAACGTGCACTCTACGGAAAGCTTATACGCAAAAAAGAAAGTTCAAGAATTTAAAGCCCTCTCAGCACTGACGTGGGAGGCATGCCGCACTCTAGAGCTAAACAACTACACTATTTTTCGTCATTTAAGACCCTAATGCCTTTTTCTGTTTAAAACCGATCCAGTTGGGCGCAAGTTCTCACACAAAGCGCGGAGAATTGGTTTTGGTGGTATAGAACTTTCCAGAAATCGGTTTCAAAACCTCCGCACATACCTATTATACAATTTCTTTATGCAACTTTCTAACACGGATATATTTTTCGTCTGGTGGTCTGTCTGCATTTAGCGCCATCAATTTCCGGACACCATTGTAACCATGGTAACCAGTGTTCGTCTATGTATACTAGGTCAGTAGCGCCATCTTCTCACTGTACGCTTTCTTTCTGCAACTAAGATCTTGAGAAAATCTCGTATCAAGTGAACTCTGTTGTACTTGTCACTCCGGAATTAAAATCCTTGAACGGGCGGAAAACGAACCCGGGACGTTGGAATAAGGGGCAAGGACGCTACTTCTTCACCACAGGGCTGGGTAGTAAATAATTATTATATTAACACTATATTTACGAGGGATAGAATGTCTTATTTTCTCACTGTTCATGAGCCGTACCTTTCTTTTGTGGATACAATAATTTTTTCTTTCGATTTGTCGGAACTCTTTATCTCCCCTGTGGGTGGAGTCAAAGGATACATTATCTGTACCCCCCCCCCCGCATATCGTAAGAAGCTACTAAGAGGGGAACAAGAGAATTTGTACTCGCTCTCTCGTCTTCTAAGTCCAAAGTCATTTTCGTGAATCTATGCTTTTCTGTGTAGTAGAGAAAATGTACGAGTGTTCATTCCTTTTAGCAATTAACACTCATTGCTCAATGTGTACTTAACCATGATAGATAATTGTTGCTGTGCACTTTATAATTAAAACCACTGAGCGTGTCAAATAAATCACGTGTCTCAATGGCACAACTTCAGATCTCTACTAACGACCGAGCCTTACAGGACAGAGGATGGGAAAAAGAAGCTGTTGTCTCCTGCCAGATAGATCGTTGAATACAGACCAGGTACCCTGGAAGCATGAAGTTCTCTTTGTTTGTTTTCTTTTTTTTTTTGTAGCATTTGATACACAATATACTTATTTCTAATTTATATCTTAACTAATATAGAGTACCGTCCACTTCTTCTTACCTGGATGTTGCAGGGAGTTGGGTTTTAATAGACTAGAGAATATAACAATAATTCAAAATTCTTTAATTACAAATCAAATTACATTTTGTTAAAATCTGGTACTTCAGCGTGACAGAAGGTATTTCCACGGTCGTAAGTGGTTCTTGCTGTTGAGTCACTGGTGTCAGGCTATACAATGTAGGCAGAACGATAACAGAATGTGAGACTTGATGAGTAGAGTAACAGTCCGCTCTTGGCATTCACCGCGTGCCTTATGATCCACATTACGACACATCAAGGCCAACAGTGAACACGAGGAGCAAAACAGACGTCTCACTTCTGGCTCTTCACTACGCACCAAGATCCACAGTGAACTAAAGAGGTACCTAATTTCTGTATTTCATCTTACCTCACCGCTGCATACCATATACACACATCAAGATTAACAGTGAGCAATAGAGGTACCTCATTAGGCAGGCTTCGGATAATTATGAACTTAAAAATGACAAAATATGCATGCAAATATGCACTAAAAGTGTCAAAATATGCACTAAAAGTGTCAAAATATGCAGGCAAATATGCACTAAAAGTGTCAAAATATGCACTAAAAGTGTCAAAATATGCATGCGAATATGCACTTAAAGTGTCAAAATATGCATGCAAATATGCATTAAAAGTGTCAAAATATGCATGCAAATATGCACTAAAAGTGTCAGAATATGCACTAAAATGTTGAAATATACATTAAAAACAAACATATATCTGATATAAATTAGCGGTTTATATTATAAGAAATTATACACTTTAAACTTCGTCAAAATAAAAAGTATTACATGCCACAATAAAATCCTCCAGTTTGTCAATGAAATTCAAACGTCTTGATTAAATTGAATCACTGCATAATGTAATAGGATTTGAAACACAAATTTACGCCTATTTCCTCGTAAAAAGACTTAGTACTCCTAAAACACTCTCTCCACATCACACGCCACAGTTGGGAGCATACTCCAACTAGACGAAATCAGAGTCTTCTAGTAACGACGCAGTGTCAAATTTGCCTTAGCCTTGGATAACACCAGAAATGCTTTTAAGTTTGAGGGAACCGGAGTTTTTTTAGCGCTACCAACTGCAATTTTTCGGAGAAAACTTGATTAGTTATATTCATTAGGGATCTTTCGACTGCTCTTCAACAATTCCAATACTAATGTGAAGATGCAGTCGTTTGCTTGCAATTTCTTATGAGGAATAATTTATCGTATATAAACATAATATTTCCTATTTGGTCTTTATATTATTGCCTACTACGTTTTATTCTATTGACTCTGTTTTAGTCTGCGTTTCTATATTTTAACTAGCAGTTAACCGTGGCTTCGCTCGCTGGATTTCGTCATCTGCTAAAAGTAATTGTTCCTCGGTATTGTACTAAGACATTATCTGAAAATCCCTAAAGTATAAAAACTCACCGAAGAATTGAGTTTCATTTACCCCGGAAAGTCTTTGTAAAACACGTTTGTTCTATTGCCTTTTGGAGCTAAGATGCGACTTAGAACTGTAGGTGTGAGAAATAGTCTTCTCTCAAGTCGTAAGAAAAATGTTTATTTTTAAAGGAGATTCCAAATACCTGTCATTTTCGTATTTTTAAGTTTGCGACATTTTTCACCTTCTCACCCCCTGTGTCACGGGGACAGAACTTGGACGTTTAATAAGTTTTAAGAAACACATCATGATCTTCACATACTGTTGGGTAGGCAACCCGCTGATCGAACTTGTCTTGCGGTTTGCTTATCTTCCCTTATTTTTAATTTTTCACCCCTTAGTGCCGAACTATCAATCAGATTTCGTTCAATCCACTTTGTAATCCCTCTCAGATGTAATAAGAACAAACTGTGAAAACTTCAGCGAAATTAGTCCAGTAGTTATTGAGTCTATTAGCTTCAAATGTACCAACATCCAATTTTATATATAAGATGTATTTTAAAATATTAATTTGAATGATATATACTACTGCATTCCAAGGCAATGTCTTACTCTACCGTAATCTATATTCTCTATCATTTTATTGTAAAATAAGGCATTGCGAATTAGATCCACTTATTATTTCAAACTAATAATCATTTTTCATCATCATTTTGGATACATTTTAAAATTGTAAATATCATGTCATTTCGTTTCACTTCGTACCATTAGGGGTCGATGACCTATATGTTAGGCCCCTTTAAAGAACAACCATGCTGTTTAAAGTTTATCCATTTCAATTTACTGTGTTTAGTTGTTTGAAGATGTTGATACTTTTTAGTTGCGGTTACGACTGTGCTGCAGTATTTGGAAAACAACACACATCTTTCAGTTGAAAAGTCTTGAAACACTCGTACGTCAATAGTTCACTAACAGTTCTCATCTCCTTAGGAATTATAAATTAAGTAGCAATACTACAGCTATTTAAGGTACTAAGAACCACAACCTGTTTCAACTCAGCTGTAAGAGAAATTCCAAGAATTAGTACCCATCTAATTGCACTACAGGTAGACAAAGCCATAGCCTGGATGTAGAGCTGGTGTTGCTAAATTTACACACGTCTACCTGAGGATAACCAGCACAATTTAACAATTCATTTATCTCAAATACATGGCAAATTTCCAATAGTGTCCTGCAGAACCTGAAGTCTACATTCAAGACGAAAAATACTTTTGAAATATGTCCTAATACGAGGAAACTCCAAAATATGCAGTGTTGAGATAAAACTGCTCCAAATATGCAATTGAATCTGCAACATGCAGTTCTTTTGACAAAGTACGTCCTATTGCTGGGGGTCATCTGAAATTAGCGATACAAAATGTGTGACGCGATGCTACTTAGCAACCGTGCAGGCTGTGATGTGAAGTATTGCTGGATGGCCATGACTGAGGGAGATGTGGAACGCTCTCTTACCATAGATGATTCATTTCATCATACTCTAGAGAAATTATTTAATTCGTGGTAATTTCATAGGTTCTGAATTTGTTTCCTCCTTTTGATGCGCAGAATTGTACACTTGTCCACTCCACATTGCATATAAATATATCTAGAAAACGATTGAATAGATGCAAATAAATTAACCGTTATCAGTTTGAGTTTCATTTATTGAAATACGTGTTTATGATCATTTGATTTTCCCAAAGGGAAATTTGACACCATTTTGACATAATGTCACTTCTATGTTGGTTAACGGAATGATTGCTCTTTATAGAATCGAACCATCTAAAGATCCGTTCTTAGTTCGGAAAGATCATATCCATAGGAATATGCCTGAATGATGCCTGAGACTGGGAGGATTGGTACTATCAAGACCTAGCGCAGGGGTCGGTTCGCATGAGAGGAAGTGGTTCTACAGCACGTTACACACTTGCTGCAAAAAGGGTGCAAAGTGAAAAAAAGAATGCTACCAGAGACAGGCCTACTTGGGAGGCGACACAAATCAAAGTCCAGACTGGCCCTTCGTTCAAAGGTTCTCTATATCTGCGTAAAGAGGAAACTAAAACAAGAAGTAGGAAAGGAAAAATAAAGAACACGTATGTTTTATTGACTTCTTCTTCTATACATACAGGGTGTACCAAGGTGTCAGTGATATCTGATGCTGATAGGTCTATGGTTAACCCCAAGATCGCGGGTTCAATCCCGGTTGGGACTGCTGATGTTTGATCGGTGGCAGAAACACAAGGTGCCTCGTCGCCCATGGTGAAAGAGCAGAAAGTCGTTCCCACGCCGCAAACTTTAATTCGGCAGTGCACCAACACCTGCGCTCCGGTCCCGCCTCCACTCGTCACTGTGACTGTGCCTACAATGTAACTTCCTATGAGCTGCCAATGTCAGACAGGTGATGTGCCATTGTAAAAGTTCTTTTCAATAATACCTCATCAGGGAAGTATTTCCGAGTCTGTGTTCATGGGACACTTTTCCCTTGTGTTTGTGCGAATAACCCATTCCCATCCTTTGTACAAGTATTACTGATATCCCTCTATAAGAAGTTTGTTTCAACAAGTAGTTGTCGGCGGATGCAGAGTGGGTTTCGGCTGGTCCGTGGTCCGACAGCTTTGCACTCCGACCAGCCAACCGAGCAGATAAGGGGTGACCATGCCTCTACGGCTCTGTATTCGGGAGATGGAGAGGAGCTGGTCCCCACCATCGGCTGTCCTGAGAATGGTTTTCCGTGGTTTTCCATTCTCCTACTCTAAGGTGAATGCCGAGACATTTCCTAGTACAGTCCACGGCCGCCAACCTTCTCAACGTCTTCGCACATCTCCCACTCCGATACAAATCTCCTGGTTTGAGGGGCAGCGTCTCCGTTGAGGAGGCCCACCTCCCGTTTCAGAGGGCTGGGGATGAAAGCATTTAGTAGTAGTAGTAGTAGTAGTAGTAGTAGTAGTAATACGTAGTTCTACACCAGTTTTATGAATTTGCGTGCTGATACTGTTAAGGATAATTGAAAAGTAGGTACTGAAGTGTAAAAGAAACGAGAAAATAAAACAGAAGTGGTGAAGCAGTACATCTTCATGCGGGTGTTTCCTGTAAATTTCTAGGATATATCCTACTGTTTTAGACATTTCGCTTCGTCCAGAAGTTAAATGATTTCTGGATTTTTCTGCACTGAACAATAATCATATTCATATACGTTGTTGCTAAAAGGTTAAAAAAATAAAATGTCCTTCAGAATGTAAAATATTTTGTTGATTTGCTTGTAGTTGGATAGGGACTGATCACTGATCCGTTACTGGCTAGGTTAATTTAGTTAATAAATAATTCATCGAATAGAGTAGAATACTGCTGGAATGACAAAAAGAAAAATGCGAATGACTGTGGAAGAGAAACGGTAACATCTACCTGAAGTGTTGGAGAGAAGAACTGTTCCTTGTAAATTGGAAATAAAGAATTGATTGATTCTTTAAATTGCATACAAGTAATGGCAGAATCGAAATGTACCATCCTTATCAGAGTCAAGCATTCACGTGAGGATTTGAATTCTACCAGTGGCATGTACTCGTAAAGAAAAAGGTACCTCGTTACTTAGTTTTAGCTTACGCGATCGCTAAACACCAAGATCAGCACTAATCAATAAGGGTAGTTCATTTGTGTGTTTTACCTTGCCTGGTGACTACATACCCAGATTATTAATTTAATTTCGTGTGGCTATTTCTAGCCGGGTGCAGCCCTCGTAAGGCGGACCCTACGATGAGGGTGGACGGCATCTGCCATGTGTAGGTAACTGTGTGTTATTGTGGTGGAGGATAGTGTTATGTGTGGTGTGTGAGTTGCAGGGATGTTGGGGACAGCACAAACACCCAGCCCCCGAGTCATTGGAATTAACCAATGAAGGTTAAAATCCCCGACCCGGCCTGGAATCGAACCGGGGACCCTCTGAACCGAAGGCCAGTACGATGACCATTCAGCCAACGAGTCGGACACATACCAAGATCAACAGTGAAGAAATAGGTTTTTCATTACCTTGTTTTATCTTATGTGATCACTACACACCAAGATGATTAGTGAAGAAAGAGGTACTTCATTACCTTGTTTTACCTTATATGATCACTAGGGTACCGAAGTTTATGACCTAAAGATGTACAAAATATGCAGACAACTATGTCCTAAAGTATAGTAAAAAATTTACCTAAAATACGATAAAATAAGACATGAATTTAAGGGATAGGTAGCTTGTATGACTAACATTAAACGTCTGATGTATCAAAACGTGATCAGACACATTTAATCATACAAGGTGACAGAGAAGTACAGTACGTTAAAATGTTCAACATTTATTCAGTATGGTAGCCTTGAGATGCAGTTCTCGTTCGGTTTTCCTAAATAAATCCTAAAAACGAAGTATTGGGATGTTTTATGGTTTCTATCGGCGTACGTTAGAACACACTGCCTAACAGGAACTTTATTGGGGCCAATTTGTTGAAATTCGTTGGTAGTGGAAGGAGAAAGGAGCTGTAACTGGACCCTTCAAGGAAGATTACATGAAATCTACTTGTTTGCTAATTGCTTCTGAGCTAAATACAGTATATCTACTGGAGTGATTCAGAAACGGAAACACTCTATCGTTACGCTTCGTGAGCTCATGCGTGTCGTATGGGAATCTAACTTGTTCAGAACAATGTGCTAAAAGACGTCCTTACAGCAGCTTCTTCTTCGAATCAGGTCTTCTAAACTGCTACCTATCTGTTCAGGGAAAAGAAAGAAAAATATATCTACTAGAAGTAGACTATTTGGAAATTATGTGTTTGCAACTCGACGCACGTACCTTCTTAACGACTCCTCAGTTAAGCATACATGCTGGAAAAATAACCAAATATAACCTTATATCGCTAAAATGAGCAAAATAAGACCAAAACCATAAAAATGGCCGAAATATGCGTTTATATGCAACGCCAAATTATTCTAAACAGGGTCAGGGGCACGTCATTCACACTTAATTTCAATATTACGGGTAAAATGAGATCTTTGTGATCATTACACCCCAAAGCCAGCAGTGAACAAAGAGAGAAAATCCACTAGGGATAGCTGCCCTAGAAGAAGGGGCGCGGAACGGTAACAGTAATATACTTATTGCCATTCGAATTTTCATACTAGTCATCCTTGGATAAAACGAGTTTACATATTTATAATTTTGAAATTTCCCTGTTGTACAGCTATCCCCGACGAGGAATACTTTATTTTTCTTTGCACATACATGACCATGTATTAACTTACCTGGTCACTTCCTCATGCGCTTCGTCAAGTGCACCGACAGATCATAACCAAAAGTAACCGAAACAAATACCTTAATTTTATGTCTTGGTTTATCTGATCATTTCACTTCACTTCATCATATTCTTTCGAACTTTTGCTATTGCGGGAAGGAGTGGCAGGCCACTTACATCCGCAAAAGCCTGAGAGCAAATTAAGAACATCACGAGGGTGTGGAGAATTTCGAAAGGAAACGTTGATGTTTGGCTCTCTACGTCCGGTTACGCCTTCCTATATGTTGAAGAGTGAATCCCCTAACAGTGTTTAGTGTTGCTGGTCGTAGCAGTCCGTCCTCACAGAGTGCGTGGATCTGACTGACCTGCCTAACACCATATACTTCATCTTGTGTGATGACGAGCAGTCGGCAGACTTTGTCGTCAGCTTTCTGAAAACAACAAGTCTGTTTTATACATTTTGAATTACATTTTAACTAACGTAAAATTAGAGACCAATTGTTATTTGCAATAATATCACTCATTTTCAATTCTCCTTTTAATATTATACTTGAATCTCTTGTAACGTTGAGTTTATAAAATAAAAGTCTTAAAATGTGTTGTCCTTGTCATCAATCTGATTGTAATCATACAAAAGGTATTTACAAATCAGTGCTTTAATTTTTCAATCTGATTTAATCTCATTTTATTCATTTTTTAAAAACAAGTTCTTGAATAGATCATCGCTTTTAACTACCGGTATTGTATTCTCATTTACATTCTCATATTAGTGGGTAAGTTTTAATTGCAATTCATTTTATGTCATGTTATCAGCGCGTGATGACCTCGCATTTTGGCCCCACTACAACAGAAATCATCTTCGTCATCAATTTTCAGACTTATTACCTGCAGATGGAAGGAAATAAAACAGGTATCACTTTGCCGTCTAAGCTTTTCTGGCCACTCGGTGTCATTCCATCACGTGATTTGTAATCGGTTACCGACATTACTGGCCATACATCCGTACTTTACATCACAGCCTGCACGGTTGCTGGGTAATATTGCCTGGCCATCCATCCATACGATACATCACAGCCTGCACGGTTGCTAGGTAACATTGTTTGGCTAACCATCCATACCTTACATCACAGCCTGTACGGTTGCTGGGTAATATTGTCGGACCATCAATCCATACTTTACATCATAGCCTGTACGGTTGCTAGGTAATATTGCCTGGCCATCCATCCATACGATACATCACAGCCTGCACGGTTGCTAGGTAACATTGTTTGGCCAACCATCCATACCTTACATCACAGCCTGCACGGTTGCTGGGTAATATTGCCTGGCCATCCATCCATACGATACATCACAGCCTGCACGGTTGCTAGGTAACATTGTTTGGCTAACCATCCATACCTTACATCACAGCCTGTACGGTTGCTGGGTAATATTGTCGGACCATCAATCCATACTTTACATCATAGCCTGTACGGTTGCTAGGTAATATTGTCTGGCCATCCATCCATACCTTACACCACAGCCTGCACGGTTGCTAGGTAATATTGTCTGACCATCAATCCATACTTTACATCATAGCCTGTACGGTTGCTGGGTAATATTGTCTGACCATCCATCCATACCTTACATCACAGCCTGCACGGTTGCTAGGGAACATTGTCTGGCCATCCACCCATACCTTACACCACAGCCTGCACGGTTGCTAGGTAACATTGTCTGACCATGCATCCATACCTTACATCATGGCCTGTACGGTTGCTGGGTAACATTGTTTGGCCAACAATCCATACCTTACATCATAACCTGTACGGTTGCTGGGTAATATTGCCTGGCCATCCATCCATACCTTACACCACAGCCTGCACGGTTGCTAGGTAACATTGTCTGACCATGCATCCATACCTTACATCATGGCCTGTACGGTTGCTGGGTAACATTGTTTGGCCAACAATCCATACCTTACATCATAACCTGTATGGTTGCTGGGTAATATTGTCTGACCATGCATCCATACCTTACATCATGGCCTGTACGGTTGCTGGGTAATATTGCCTGGCCATCCATCCATACCTTACATTACAGCGTGCACGGTTGCTAGGTAACATTGTTTGGCCAACAATTCATACCTTACATCATAACCTGTACGGTTGCTGGGTAATATTGTCTGACCATGCATCCATACCTTACATCATGGCCTGTACGGTTGCTGAGTAATATTGCCTGGCCATCCATCCATACCTTACATCACGGCGTGCACGGTTGCTAGGTAACATTGTTTGGCCAACCATCCATACTTTACATCATAGCCTGTACGGTTGCTGGGTAATACTGTCTGGCCATCCATCCATCCATACCTTACATCACAGCGTGCACGGTTGCTAGGTAACATTGTTTGGCCAACCATCCATACCTTGCATCACAGCGTGCACGGTTGATAGGTAACATTTTCTGATCATCACAGCCTGCATATTATATTACATACACTACTTCGTTATACAAATTTTCGGTTGACCCCTAGCTCTAAGACATATTTATATTATAACAGAGACTGATAAACAAAGAATGGTATGCTTTGTTCTACGAGAACATCCTCAGACTCTATCAAATCACTTTAATTCATGCGCATATGTGTACAAGGTGATCGATATCAGATACTGAGAACGAAGGATTATCTACAATCTGCATAAAAATTAGTTTGCTGTGATAAGAATTGAGGGCTTTGAAAGAGAAGCAACAATCCAGAAAGGAGTGAGTCAATGATGCAGTTTGTCCCCCCTCATTTTGAATGTTTGTATAGAACAGACGGTAAAGGAAATCGAAGAGGAATTTGGAAAGGGAATCACAATCCAAGGGGAAGAAATCAAAATCGTGAGATTTGCCGATTATATTGTTATTTTATCTGAGTCCAAAGAAGATCTAGAGAAGTTGTTAAATGGTATGGACAGAGTCTGGGGAACGAGTACAAGATGAAAATAAATGAATGCAAACAAAAGTAGCGGAGTGCTGTCGTACGAAGTCAAGTGATGTAGGAAATATAATATTAGGAAATGAAGTCTTAAAGGAAGTACTGTAGAAGAAATACCGTTACTTGGGAAGTAAAATGACTAACGAGGGTGAAAGAAAAGTCATAAAATGCAGACTAGTACAAGCGAGGAAGGCCTCTGTTAAAAAAAGAAATTTGCTCACTTAGAAAGGTGTTTTTGAAGACTTTCGTCTGGAGCGTGGCACTGTATGGAAGTGAACTGTGGATGATAACTAGCTCAGAAAGAAAGAGAATAGAAGCTTTGGAAATGCAATGTCACAGAGGAATGCTGAAGGTGAGATGGTTAGAATGAAAACATGCTGAGAGGAGAGCGATTTGTCTAAATTTGACAAGACACCCAAGACTTTTTCAGGTAGTTTTTGAGGGAAGTGTAGGTGGTAAGAACGGAAGGAGTAGATCAAGGTATGAAATGACAAGCAGATTAGATCATATGTTGGATGTACTAGTTATGTAGAAACGAAAAGTTTGCCATTGGACATGGTAGCATGTAGAGCTGCATCAAACCACTCCATGGCCTGATGACTCAAACAAAAAAGCACCAAGAACAACAGCAAAATATTTAATCCAACTAATTGGAGTGATGTTAATAGTTTTACTTTTTTTGCTATTTGCTTTACGTCGCACCGACACAGATATGTCTTACGGCGACGATGGGATACGAAAGGCCAAGGAATTGGAAGGAAGAGGCCGTGGTCTTAATTAAGTTACAGCCCTGGCATTTGCCTGGTGTGAAAATGGAAAACCACGGAAAACCATTTTCAGGGCTGCCGACAGTGGGGCTCGAACCCACTATCTCCCGATTACTGGATACTTTTATTGTGGGTGGTAATTTAGCTAAATGTTTGGGCTATGCTGACAGGCTGTGCTGAAAGCTTGAAATATACTGTTGTGGGGGATGAAAGGTAATGCTGCGAGTATTGTATGAACATGAGCATTTCAAAGACTAAAGTGAATTCAGTGACACTCCGAAATACGATACCTGACCAGGTGGATCATTTCAAATATTTAAGATGTGTGTTTAAATATTGTTATTGGTTCTATGTGCTAGTAAATCTACCAACAACAAGCTGACGAGTACCTTGAAATACCAGATCGAGATCTTGGAATTATAGCTAAGTGTTCCGTTAGGAAGATATCAAGAACCAGAAATGAACACCTATAAAGGTGGGAAAATGCTACAGGAATCGAATACGGGTAATTATTTAGTAAAAGACCATGGATGGAAACAATAGGAAAACTGCTTGCGTGCAGTAGAATTCAGTGAAGATTTATAGTAGCAATCCTTACGAGACACGCACCTGACGAAGCACTTAAACAAATTGGGAGTTCCAAAGAACAATGTGGAAGGAGATAAGAGCTAACCATCATATAATGTATAGATGACAGAGGTACGACATATTTCGGAACACAATAATTCAACCAGCTGGACTCGCGCTAATGGTGGAGCAACGGTTTTTCAACACCTCTCATTATATGCTGGAGTGGAGATTAAAGGACTTCATTAAGATAATTCCAGATTTCAATTTCCTAATTAAGCGAAATATACGTAAATATTTATACATTTCTAAATATTTGAGTAGGATTTGATAGAATCTGGTGATATTCTTTGAAGAACGAAACATGTCAGTCTATGTTAGTTAAGTCGTTTCCATGACCTATTACGCTGGCGTAGCAGGGGGAGAGGTGATACTTCCACATGGCGCGTCCCAGGTGGCGGATAGGAGGGTCCTCACCGGCTTGCCGGCGGACTTGAGCGAAATAAAATACCTCTCGCGGACCAAACAAACAACCCCCCGTGGGTGGGGGAGATATACGAAGAATACACCCTCGGTGTCCCCTGCCTGTCGTAAGAGGCGACCAAAAGGGGTGATCACGGAATGGTTGAATTACAACCATGACGCTACTTGTAAATAGTACCATCACGCGAGGAACACCACGAGTCGCTTTTACTTGTGAGTAGTACCAGCATGTTATGTACGCAATAGGTTTGTGATTAGTAGAAACAGAGGGTGAATCAGTATGCGTTTTATAGTACCCGTGATTAGTACCATTGTAATAAACGCAACGAGTCTGGGCGTTGCCTGTGATTAGGACCACTATATAAGCGACAACATGGGTCTGCGTTGTCTATGATAAGTATTCACTATGTGAGGAACACCACGGGTTTGGGTTACCTGTGCAACGTACAGTACTTGTGAGTAGTGCCAAAATGTGTTACGTTACTTGTGACTAGTACCGCTATATGAGAAATACCATGGTTCTACTTTCCTAACGATAAGCACCATTATGAGGGGCAGTTGACATGGATTTTGGACTCATTTAGACAACACGCATCATCGATTCAGGGTTGTGCTTTGGTCAGTATCTACTAATATTTCACGATAACTTCTAGGAATGTTGGACATTGCGGGTCGGATCCACTTATTGTTTTAAGTTCATAATCATTGTTCATCGTCGCCTTTTTTAATTATACACAGTGCATTGATTTTGGAATTATTTTTAACTTTCAATATTGTGAGCTGATCCGCTAGTTATTTTAAATTCATATTCATCCATTCATTCTTCATCATCACGTTTTGAATTCTGGTCAGTGGGTGAACTATGGACTTACAAATTGTCATTCTCATTTCGAACCATTAGGGGCCGATGACCTAGATGTTACGCCCCTTTATACAACAATCATCATCATCATCATAAACATGGTGATCACAAAATGGATGTACGAAGATGCCATCTTTGTTAACGATTTAGCTTCATACCAACACAGATGAACACCACCGAAGCCATGTATCCAGTAATATTGGCCACTTTCTCCTCAGCCGTTAGTCCTCCTGTAACAAATGAGAATAGTGTGATTTAAGACATCGAAAATTAATAACATTATTATCAAAGTACACATTGAAGAAAATCCTGAATAATATCACTATGGATTTGGATACGGAAGGAGTAAATATTTAAAATTAGACAAATAGTAGGGAAATCGTTCGAATAAAGTACCGTTCTTCATTTGTTGCTTGCTAGTTTCGAACAAGAATGTGAATATATGATAAAATCTCAGGAAATCGAACATAGGAAGGAATTTGTCATCCCACTGAAGTTAATTAACTTCAATTAATCGTCAATCATCAGTGATCTGCCACCCAGGTGGCAGATTCCCCATTAATTGTTTGCCTAGCGTTTTCTTAAACGTTCTCAACGAGCATCGAAGTTTATCAAACATTTCTTTTGATCTATTATTCAAATCCCTTACTCCTCATCCTATAAATGGATATTTGCCGCAGTTTGTCCTCTTGAATTTCAACTTTATATTGTGATCTTTCCTACTTTAAAAACACTACCCAAGCTTATTCGTCTACTAATGTCATTCCATGCCATATTTCCACCGACAACTCGAAATATATCACTTAGTCGAGCGGCTCGCCTTCGTACATCAAAGTCTCTCCAGCCCAAAGTATTCAACATTTTCGTAATGCTACTCCTTTATCGAAAAGGAGTAGTGTTCAAAAAAGAAAATTCTGCTAAGAAATATTGAAGTTAAAAGTCAAAAGTACTTTTTTTAAATATGTTTTAAAAGAAGACCTTCTGTCCAATATCTACAGACCTGGATCCTGGGGCACTGGGTACATAAGACACAGGCGTACTCCACTTTACTTCTATTCTTGTATTCTAAAATAAAGATAAGTTTCCAACTTCCATTCTCTTTTTGATAATAAACCGGCTCGTTCCAGAAATCCAGCCTTCCATCTAGCCCAACAGCTTGCCGATTGTAACTTCAGTATTTATGCCAAATGGCGTTACGTCTAGACTGATAATGCTCCGTTTGAAGTGCGTGTTGTTATCGACCCTGTACGAAAACCCAAGGGCTTTGAACTCCCAAAACTTGCGTGGATAGTCCTCAAGCACATCCGAGCAAGACATGCACTATGCGGTAAACAGTCCAGTCCATGCTGCGATTGTGAAGCACTAAACCAAACCAAATATCTACGAGTTGCCGCCCTAGACCGTGCACTAACTTACAAAAAGCACTGACTTAACAGAAAGCACAAGATATCTGCAAGAAACAATATTCTCCGTAAGCTTGTCAGGAACCAGTTGGGTAATGCGACCTCAAACACTCAGAACACCTAATGATAGCTTCTCCTCAGACGATCACGCCAGCCTACAGTAGTTTATTATAAATCATGTTACACGAGACAGGTTAACATTGCACTCAGCAAAAGCTGCATCATTATTACAGGCCGTCTGAGACCTACCCCCATTGAGAAAATCTACTGTTTAGCTGGTATTGCTCCTGGTGAGATTCGTAGTGAAATTAGGAGCACATCCACTCATTGGGTGCTCTTGTCCTCGACCTAGGCGTATATCTGGGTAAAGCTTCCTTTGAACAACCATGAGCCTTCAAGAGAAGGAAGATAGCGCCAGGATAAATATGTGGAAAATAATAAGGCCAAGGAGGAGGTCCCATTTTCCTCGCTGCCTTACAAGTTTCCAGCCAGTGACATTCGTTCTCAGCGGACACATTTGGTTATACCCGATTGGGAGATGGAGTAGTTGAGAGACATAAAAGTTACTACGAAGGTATGGAAAACTTCTTTTTTTTGGTTTCTTGGAGAGAAGCATTGATATAATGTCGTCTTTGGATCGGCCAAGGTAAGGCAACGCACTCCTACTTAATTAAAGGAGAACCCCCTCCGGTGTGTACTTGCGGCGGTCATCTTACCGTGGTACACATCCTTACGGAATGCGTGAACCTGACCGATCTGTGCCGTAGTCTAGAACTTTTGAGTACTATCTCCCTTATCCTACGAGATGACCAGCAGTCAGCAGACCTCGTCATCCGTTTTATGAGGGATACTGGCCTGTTTTATCGTGTATAAGAGCGAGTTTTCTATTTGGGTTTTGATTTCTTTTACAATGATTGGGTGGGTAAGACACATACGCGCGTGCCCCTAGCCTAAAATCAAATGTACATTAAATGTGTTCTATCTCGAGAACTATTCGCATTAGAGTGTATGTCCATATGAAGATTTTTGCTTCGAATGATCGTTCCTGTCATGTCCTTGAATATTGACCATTACTCCCAGGACACACTGTATAATGATTTCACTAAATTTTTTTAATCTATTTTATACCATTTTGTAAGCAAATAGGGCATTGCGAATTAGATTCACTGATTAATTCAAATTCATAATAACTTTTTCATCATTATTGGTCTTAAATTCTAATCAGCGAATATTTTAAAAATTTAATTATTACAATATTTTCGTTTCACCTCGTACCATTAGGGCCCATTGACCTAGATGCTAGGCCACTTTAAACAACGAGCATCTTCACCATCATCCAAATTTGGAAGGGAGAATTGATCATGTCTTAAATTTGATGGAACCTAAGTAGAACCCTTATGGTCACAAGAAGAATAGGATAATATGGAAGGCATTAAAAAGACTAAGAACGGAAGTGGGCAATCTCGGTTGAACCTGCACAAATGGGTTTTTTCATCTGATACAGCCCTTTATGACTGTGGAGACAAACAGCTTGTGTTTGTCAACATGCACTATGGAAGAACTAATCTCAGCCATCCGTAATGCTATTGATGTAGCCTTCTACTGGGCAAAGAACATCTAACTTAGTGCACTTCCAGACTATACATCTTCACCAATGTTTGCCTTGAAGTTGTCCATAAACATATTTCCATAACTCATTATAATTTTGATTTATATGGTTCTGTAGTAATATTATAATAGTAATAATGTCTTACTTTCATGTGCTTGTGCAGTGCAGTGTAAAGAATTTATCTATTTACCATTGTATAATTGTGTCTGACACGAATACAGAAAGAAAGAAGGAAAGAAAGAAAGAAAGAAAGAAAGAAGGAAAAAATCCCCACCAAGTCAACTGAGATCCTATCTGGGTAATCCGAATGATTTTTTTCAATGCTACACCATCGAGCGTTGAGTGCGTAAATGGACTGTACGTTGGACTCTATAAACATTCTTAGTTTCTGTTATTCCATTATTTGTGTTTTGTATCACGAAGACGGTGTACACATTAGAAGTGGTCGGTAGGATACTAAAGGGGCGACCTAAACTACGACGGGCTGATACTCTCCACAAAGATCTGAAGATCGTCAATCTTCACTGTGACATGCCCAGGATAGAATTAAACGGAGTCAACGAATCCATGCAGCGGACCCGCCAATCGCTGAAGAAAAAAATAATACGATTTTCTCTATTTGTAACAAATTCCATTTAATGAGTAATGCCATAAACCACACAAATTAAACAAAGTCAATGTCAGCTTATGATGATGATGATGATGATGATTATGATGTAATTGTGATTGGTCCACTATGGTTCAAGAGGCTGTCAGCCGGTTGCAAGTTGTAACATTGTTCACAGCCTGGTAATCATTAGCCACCAAGACTAAGTATGTGATCAACAAAACAAATACAAATGTGGCCGGGAGAGATGTTGAAATGACGATATAAACTTACGAAACAGATGAAATATGCACGTGTCTAGGATTATGAATTACAGGACAAAATAACATATACGTGGATAGAGAAGAAAATTTACTTCAGAAAATCGCTGTCACTAAGCATTTGATGAGACGTTTAGTGCCAGATAGACATAAAAATAAGAAATGCGGTTAAGTGATAAAACACACACCAATCTTTCCACGGAGAATGAAAGAATAGCAGTAAAACATTGCCATATCTAGAAATGACAGAGGGAATAAAATGGACATACAAGACAAGTAATAAAGTAGTTCTCGAAAAGATTAATGAAACCACGAAACACACAACCCCCTGTGGGTGGGGGACGCAGACGAAGAATACACTCATGGTATCCCCTGCCTGTCGTAAGAGGCGACTAAAAGGGGCGAGCAAGGGATGATTGGATTGGAACCATGAAACTACTTGTGATTAGTACCACCACGCGGGGAACACCATGGGTCGCTATTACTTGCGCGTATTACTACGTTAGGTACCAAATAGGTTTGTGATTAGTAGCAATCAGGAGCACCGTGCGGTCAGGCTTTTACGGTACCTGTGATTAGTAGCACTATATGAGCGACACCAGGGTTCTGGCTTGCCTATGATTAGTACCCACTGTATAAGGAACACCACGGGATAGTACGAGTCCCTGTGGTTAGTACACACGTGATGAAAACCGTAGGTTTGCGTTGCCTGTAAGTGGCGCCGCTATGTGTGAAACCACATAGGTCTGTATTACCTGTGCGAATTTCATTACCTGTGAGTAGTACCATAATGTGTGGAATACCGCGAGTCTACGATACTTTTGATTAGTACCGCACTATGTCAAATACCATGGTTCTACTTTCAAGCGATAAGTACCATTATGAGAGGCCGATAACCTATTTTTGAACCCCGTTAGCTTGCAAGCATCATCGATTCAGTATTGAGCTCTAGAAGCAGTCCCTTGGTCAGTATTACTATTGTTCTCCGTCAGTTTCTGAGACTGAGGCATTGCGGGTCGTCTCCACTGATTGTTTTAACTTCATATCCATCCGTTCATTTTTCGTTCTCATGCTTTGAATTCTGGTCAGTGGAGGATTTTTTATTTTTATTTTGTCATTGCATTTCGTCTCATTTCGTACCATCAGGGGCCGATGACCCTTAAAACAACAATCATCATCATCGTCATCATCATCAGATTAATGAAAAACAGGCAATTGTAACCAATAAGGAGGGAAAGCTGGTTGAATAGGACACAACATCTATTGGAGAGAGGAAGAAATATGAAAATATGAGTCCGGGACGAAGAATAATCTGAACAGATTAACAGAGGGGCTCAACTGGAATAACACAAATACTTGGAGGGTGCAGCTCCTTTGTTATCTGTTTACAGATAGACACGCTGCTGCTGCTGTTGTTGTTGTTGTTGATGATGATGATGATGATGATGATGATGATGATGTGGGGATCACATGAACAACGCTAAAGTTCATATTTTCAAAATTAACGTCTATATGGAACTCTAAACAAACATTTTCAGAATTAAAAATTGGGATATTTAATACAAATATCTACAATATCTGACACTATCCAACCATTTTATAGGCTGAGGTATTAATTCACTGGCCAACCCACAGCTACATCGAGATACATCTATTGAAATACAGCAATCCTCGTTATCTGTCCATTGCTATCATTTATAAGATTCATTCCTTTCTTTCCTTTCCTTTACGTCACACCGACGCAAGTAGATCTTTTGGCGACGATGGGGCAGGAAAGGGCCCGGGGTGGGACGGAAGCGGCTGTGACCATAAATAAGGTACAGCCCCAGCATTTGCGTGGTGTGAAAATGGGAAGCGACGGAAAATCATCTTCAGGGCTGCCGACAGTGGGGTTCGAACCCAGTATCTCCCGAATACCTGATACTGACTGCACATAAGCGACTGCAGCTATCGAGCTCGGTATAAGAATCAAAGACGAGGTCATTTTCGTAAGCTTGATGTAGCGGTGAACAAAGATGTTTTGTCCATTTAACAATAACATGTTTAATTAAACACAATAAGTAATAACAGTCCTCTGTGGTATAGTGGTTAGTGTGATTAGTTGCCACCCCAGGAGACCCGGGTTCGATTCTCGACTCTGCCACGAAGTTTGAAAAGTGGTGCGAGGACTGGAACGGGATTCACTCACCCTCGGGAGATGAACCGATTACACTGGTTTCGATTCCCACCTCACCTATTCTCCAAGTGTTTTTTTCTGAAGGCAAATACCAGGATGGTACCTAACTTAAGGCCACGGTCAATTCCTTTCCTCTTCCTTTCGTATTACTTCCAATCTTCCCATCCCCTACAAGGCCCCTGTTCAGCATAGCAGTTGAGGCCACCTGGGCGAGGTACTGGTCCTCCTGTTCAGTTGTATCCCCAACAAAGTGTTACACGCTAGAGGTGGGATCGCTCGCTGAGTGCGGGGGAAACCATTCCTGGAGGGTAAATGGATTAAAGAAATATATTATTAATAATAATAATAATAATAATATCAAACGCAGAAAATTATTGAGATGTACTGTAGGCAGTCAAAATGAACGATGCAAACCTAAGTATTAGCCGATGAGGAATGAGAACAAGTTAAGGTCCATGCTCTATGGCTGGTAGCTGATTCTAAACAGCTGCTTATGGCCACATAGCAAAATAGGTTATATAAGTGCAATGATATAAAACACTTATTTTACCCCATATATTATCAGACACTAGTCTAGGCTTGTGAACACCGCGCTGAGTAGCTCGGACGGTAGTACGCTGGCCTTCTGAATCCAACTTTGCAAGTTCGATCCTGGCTCAGTCCGGTGGTATTTGAAGGTACTCCTACACGTCAGCCTCGTGTCGGTAGATTTACTGGCACGCCAAAGAATTGCTGTGGGACTAAATTCTGGCACGTCTGCGTTTCTGAAAACCGTCAAAATGTAGTTAGTGGGACATAAAAACAATGTTGTTGTTAGAATTATCAGTTTATAGACTGGTTCGATGCAGCGGTCCATGCCACCCCTATTCTGTTCCATCCCTTTCATTTCTACGTAACTACTACATCATACACCTACTGTAATCTGTTTCTCATATTCTTACTTTGTCCTTCACCTACCGTTCCTACCGCCTACACTTCCCTCCAAAACCAGCCGAACAAGTCCTGGGTGTGTTATCATTGGATCTCTTCTTCTGGTCAAGTTTCGCCAAATTATACTCCTCTCACCAATTCGATTCAGTATCGCTTCATTTGTTATTCGATATATCGATCTCGCTTTCAACATTCTTCTGTAACACCACATTTCAAAGGCTTCTATTCTCTGTCTTTCTGTGCCTGTTACGTCGATGTTTCACTTCCATACAATGTCACACTCCAAACGAAAGAATTCAAAAATATCTTTCTAATTCCTATATCTATGCTCTAAGTGAGCAAATTTATCTTCTTAAGAAAGGCCTTCCATCCCACTTCCCAATAAGCTGAGAGCGATAAAAGGAACAACGAAGGTATGGAGTCCACGAACCTGCTACGCAGGCGTAGCAGGGGGAGAGGTGATACTCCCACGTGGCGCGTCCCAGGTGGCGGATAGGGGGGTCCTAACCGGCTTGCCGGCGGACTTGAGGGAAATAAAATACCTCTCGCGGACCAAACACACACCCCCTGTGGGTGGGGGAGGCAGACGAATAATACACCCACGGTATCCCCTGCCTGTCGTGAGAGGCGACTAAAAGGGGCGACCAAGGGATGATTGCATTCGAACCATGAAACTACTTGTGATTAGTACCACCAGGCGGAGAACACCAAGGGTCGCTTTTACTTGTGCGTAGTACCACTATATTAGGTACGAAATAGGTTTATGATTAGTAAGCACACAGGAGCACCGCGCGGTCGGCTTTTGCAGTACCTGTGATTAGTACCACCATATGAGCAGGACCATGGGATGATAGCTACCATGGTTCTGCCTTGCCTATGATTAGTACCCACTATATGAGGACCACCACGGGATAGGGAGAGGTCCCTGTGGTTAGTACTCTTATGTGATGAACACCATAGGTTTGCGTTGCCTGTAAATGGCGCCGCAAAGTGGGAAAAACATAGGTCTGTATTATACGTCGAATTTCTTAACCTCTGAGTAGTACAATAATGTGTGGAATACCGCAAGTCTCTGCTACTTTTGATTAGTACCGCAACAGTACAGATACCATGGTTCTGCATTACTAGCGATAAGTATCATTCTGAGGGGCCTTTGACCTGTATTTTGGACCCATTTAGACACCAAGCATCCTCGATTCAGGATTATGCTTTGGAAGAGGTCCCTTGGTCAGTAATACTATTAACTATGATAGTTTTTTGAGTCGGATCCACTGATTGTTTTAAATTCATGTTCATTCATTCATTCTTTCATTCATTCATTCATTCATTCTTCATGACTTTTTTATTTTGGTCAGTGGATGATTTTGAACTTTAACTTTATCGTTTCATTTCGTACCATTAGGGGCCGATGACCTCGATGTTAGGCCCCTTTAATCAACAAGCATAATCATCATCGAAGGTATGGAGTACTTCCCTTCGGGCTTCGCGGAGGGAAGCCGTGGTATTATGTCGCCTTCGGATCGGCCACGGTATCTTGACGCACTCCCATCTACTGAAAGGAGAACCCCCTCCGATGTGTACCTGCGGCGACCATCTTACCGTGGTACACATCCTTACGGAGTGCGTGGACCTGATCGATCTGCGCCGTAGTATTAACCTTCCTAGTACTATCTCCATTATCTTGCGCGATGACGAGCAGTCAGCAGACCTCGTCATCCGCTTTATGAGGGATAGCGGTCTGTTTTATCGTGTGTGATGATGTCCTTTGTCCTAGTGTTGTTTGTCAGTTGCGCTTTTATCTCATTGACTTTATTTTAGTTTGTGTTGCGCATTTTAATGTGTTATTTGAACGTCTAACGTACATTATGTGTTAATATCTGTATTACTGGGCAATGCCTTATTCCTTCGATTTCCTGTACTTTCTCTTATTTTAATAGAACACAAGGCATTGCGTATTAGATCCACTGACTGTTTTAATCTCACCCTCATTTTTCTTCATCACCATTCTTTTTTAACTCTAGTCAGTGGATACTTTTTAAAATTTTAACTTCATGTCTCATGTCATTCATTTCGTTCCATTAGGGGCCGATGACCTTCGATGTTAGGCCCCTTAAAACAACAAGCATCATCATCATCATCATCATCAAGAAAGGCCTTCCCTTCTTTTGCTAGTCTGCATTTTATATCCTCCTTACTTCTGCCATCGTTAGTTATTTTCTATCCAAGTAACAATATTCATCTACTTCCTGTAAGAATTCGTTTCCTAATCTAATATTTCCTGCATCACCTGACTTTGTTCGACGGACTCCATTACTTTTGTTCTGATTTATTTTTGTCTTGTACTCCTTCACCAAGGCTGAGTCCATACCATTCAGCAGTTTCTCCACATCTTTTTCACACCAAGACAAATAAGATTAATCGTCGGCAAATCTCAGCATTTTTATTAGACTAGTGTCCGACTCCATGGCTAAGTGGTTAGCGTGCTGGCCTGTGGTCACAGGGGTCCCGAGTATGATTCCCCGTAGGGTCGGGAATTTTAACCATCATTGGTTAATTTCGCTGGCACGAGGGCTGGGTGTATGTGTTGTCTTCATCATTATTTCATCCTCATCACGACGCGCAGGTCGCCTACGGGAGTCAAATCGAAAGAGCTGCACCTGGCGAGCCGAACATGTCCTCGGACACTCCCGGCACTAAAAGCCATACGCCATGAACCTGCTACGCAGGCGTAGGCGTAGCAGGGGCAGAGGTGATACTCCCACGTGGCGCATCCCAGGTGGCGGATAGGGGCGTCCTAACCGGCTTGCCGGCGGACTTGAGGGAAAACGGTATCCCCTGCCTGTCGTGAGAGGCGACTAAAAGGGCAACCAAGGGATGATTGTGTTAGAACCATGAAACTACTTGTGATTAGTACCATCACGCTTAGAACAAGGGTCGCTTTTACTTGCGCGTAGTACCACTATGTTAGGTACAAATAGGTTTGTGATTAGTAGCACACAGGAGCACCGTGCGGTCGGCTTTTGCAGTACCTGTGATTAGTACCACCATATGAGCAGGATCATGGAATGATAGCTACCATGGTTCTGCCTTGCCTATGCTTAGTACCCACTATATGAGGAACACCACGGGATAGGGAGAGGTCCCTGTGGTTAGTACTCTCATGTGATGAACACCATAGGTTTGCGTTGCCTGTAAATGGCGCCGCAATGTGAGAAAAACCATAGGTCTGTATTGTATGTCGAATTTCATAAGCTCTGAGTAGCACCATAATGTGTGGAATACCGCGAGTCTCTGCTACTTTTGATTAGTACCGCAGCATGACAAATACCATGGTTCTACTTTCCTAGCGATAAGTACCGTTATGAGGGGCCGATAACTTGGAATTTGGACCCCCTTTAGACTGCAAGCATCCTCGATTCCGTATTATGCTCTAGCAGTAGTCCCTTGGTCAGTAATCCTATTATTTTTTCGTCAGTTTCTGTGAATGTAAGGCATTGCGGGTCGCATCCACTGATTGTTTTAAATTCATGTCCATCCATTCATTCTTCATCCTCATGTTTTGAATTCTGGTCAGTGGGGAATTTTGGACTTTTAATTTGTCATTCCATTTCGTCTCATTTCGTACCATTAGGGGCAGATGACTTCGATGTTAGGCCCCTTTAAACAACAAGCATCATCATCAAAAGCCATATTTCATTTCTTTTCTGTGCCTAGGAGCAGTTTTAATCTCATATGGTGTGCGAAAGGCATTCGCCAGGTCATGAACAAAGAAGCACGAGGGAGCGAGGTCTCTGTTTAGCGAGGCGGGTGCACAAAGGGAAGTTGGGAGCGCGTCGCAGGTGAGAGAGAAATGTCCCCATTAACTACTACCTTTCTACCATGATCTTCCCACCCTGTAGCAGTGCCATGACCGGCCTCATGGTGAGAAGATATAGCACCATCCTTATCCTTATCACTACCAGCTGGCCAAATGGTGTCTAACCAAAAGCCATTCTTGCAAATAAAAAGAAAAAGAAATACGAGCCGCTGAAAGAGACAGGGAGAGTTGAATTTGTTTCGGGATTTCCCAACTACCAACAGAGGCTAATAAAATATGAGATATGTCTTATGGCGACGATGGAACAGGAAAGGGCTAGGAATGGGAAGATAGCGACCGTGGCCTTAATTCAGATACAGCCCTAGCTTTCTCCTGGTGTGAAAATGGGAAACCACGGAAAAACATCCTCAGGGCTGCCGACAGTGGGGTTCGAACCCACTATCTCCCGAATACTGGATATTGGCCACACTGAATTGACGGCAGCTATCGAGCTCGGTGTATACAGTATACACAAGGATTTGCTCAAGCTTAGCTTGTATTTCCGCATGGATAAGGTGGAGGGTTTGAGTGCACAGAGGTTCTAGCCCCGTGTGAGCTACGTCAAGATGAGTGTATTTCAATGTATGTTGTTTTCAGGTATGCGTCTTTTCATTGTGTGTGGTGCTTTATATTGTCTATTATTTTATTTATCTTGTGTCTTGTTATTGTACAGTAATTACTGTGGTCACGTCGGTCGCGAAAGGAAGCAAACGTTTGCGCTATTTCAAGGTTGTGTGTGGGTTCTGACCCGTTCGTGTAGTTCAGGCCACGACCATGGACGTGGACACATTGTTACTTTGGAGGTTATAGGATCCGGCCTCCTTCCAAGAGTTGCATTTGACATATATTCGTGTACCCTGTATTTACTGGGATTTTTTTTTAACTTATGGATGCGAAAAATAATGCTCTAACATTAACAGACATCGAACTACAGGGCCCTCGGCCAAGCATTGATCCTTTTTATTTCCGCCGTTTCAATGCTTTAGTGATATCTCAGGTTCCAAAGAATAATGTTAACTTTCACAAGGGCTCGTGACTCCCATCGTAATTTCAGTGGCGTATTTTATTGGATGCATGCCATTTGCGAAAAACTGACCGTGGGATATCGTGACATAATTGCAGAAATGCAGGTTGCAGTACAGCAAAATTTCAGGTTTGAGTACCGCAAATGAATGTGACAAATTAATCACACAGTGAAAGTGACTACATGGTTCTAAACTCTAATTATGGCATATCAATCGTTCGTATAAATGAAGATTGAGTCTATCATAAATTTATTAAGCCATCTTTTAATTTCTGAATTTAAGAACACGCCCAAATGGTCTTGGTGTGGCAGTACTGATGAACAGATGTTGCCGGTGACGTAGGCGTTCTTCAGTGTGTCAGTACTAACCGGCATGGAGCTTGTGAAAACAGTGACCAAGCGTGGAGTGCAATGCGTAGTGTGGGATAATTTTAACTACCGTAGACAACGTGTAACGAATACTGGAAATATGCCGTGGCGATGCACTGTTAAAAACCTGTGTAGTTACAATACGGACTCAGATGCCAATGAAGTTGTGTTTAGAAGAGGTGAGCATACACATGAAAGAGAACAGTGTATCGAAAATCATATCATTAGAAACAGTTGTAAACGCATAGCTACAGAGGACCTGACTTCACAATCACGTCAAGTTATTCGTAAGGAACTGTGTAAGTCAAATGCAAATCATATTCACAAAAGAAACATTAAGAGTGTTCGTAACATCTATCAATGTACAGAGAACGAAGGAAATTACTGCCACTTTTACCTCGTTCTGCTGACGAGGCACTAGTACAATTTTGTTACGTTCATGTTAACGACAGAATGCTGTTCTTTACGTGTGAAACAAATGGAAATGTTTATACAATAATTTTAATACGATATTAGCATTTGGCAGATTTTCCCGAAGGACTTTTATCAGATATACCATTCACTCATATACACATGCTGGATACATTCAACTTACAGTCACTCCCATAAATATTCGGCCACTGATAAAATCCGCGAAAAAGTGGTGACAATAACGCACCCATGAGCCGAATGTAAAACCATATGTGTCTAAGTTATGAAACTACATTTGGTTGCTTAGGCCGAAGAGGAAAAACGGAACATTGATGTAGAGTATGCTGTAAAAGAAAGGACATTGCCCACATGGGTGAAATGACACGCCTCAAATATATTCGGTCACCCGAAAAGGCCGGGATTGCCGTTGTGTTAATTGACAGAGACAGGGCAGATAGCGTTGCAAAACGTTCAGTTCAGGAGCGCGGTGCCGCGAGACACGTCGTGCAGAAATCATTTGCTGCAGTGTAGCGGAATGGTATCAAATGTGGTGCAAAAGACAACATAATACCACGTTTGAAGAACGCCAGCTCGTGACATTCCATCGTGCTCGAGGTAAATCGCATAGAAAGATATCGCAGATGCTTAACATAACCAGAACAACAATTGGAGATATAATAAATGAAGACAGAATTTATTCAATTCCCCAGACCGGCAGACCAAGAAGGCGGACACAACGAGAGGAGCGGTTGTGCTTCAGAATGGAAAACGAAATCCGAAAATTAGTGCTCCGAAACTGGCAGCAACTGTTTTAGAGGAGTGTGGAAAGAAAGTGGGTACTGATACCGTGCGAAGAGCACTGCAAAGGAATGAGTTCTTTCGGAGAAGAGCTAGGAGGAAACCATACATTAGTGCAGTAAATAAAAACAAGCGACTAGAGTTCGCAAAAGCCTTCGTACGCAAACCCAGTGCTTGGTGGGAGGATGTGTTATTTGTTGATGAGTCAAAGTTCTACGTCTTTGGGTCCGGTGAAAAGCAATTTGTGTGGCGGAAACGTCACGAGGAACTGAGAACAAGCAATTTACAAGCAGCGGTAAAAAAATTGTGGAGGAAGAGCAATCGTGTAGGGATGTGTAGCATCGAACGGGGTTGGTGCACTGAGTTTCATTGAAGACACTTTGACAAAAAAGGGCGTATTTGGCTATCCTCAACAACAATTTGCGACAATTTGCGGAACAACTTGGTATACAGCGTACTTTCAAGTTCTACCAAGATATCGACCTCAAGCACAAGTCGTAACTTGTCAGGGAGTGGCTGTTATGCAACTGCCCGAAGGTCTGGAAACTCCACCACAATCACTTGACCTGAACCCCATCGAGAAGGTATGAAGTCGAATGAAGGCAGCTCTGCAATTTCGGCGGCCAAGTTCCTTCAGAGACTTGAAGAGGAGACTGCTACAAGAATGGGCGGCATTAAGCCCTAATTATTTCAAGAAAGTTATCGCCAGTACGACGAATCGATCTGAATAGGTCCTAAAACATCAAGGTGGACCTACAAAGTACTGAATGTGTAACATTGTTGTGAATTATGCGAGTTTATGTTGCTTTTTGTATAGTGGCCGAATATTTTTGAGGTGGGACTGGAATTATTTCTTTTATTTAATGTACGACAGAGGGCGTACTAATTACTGTCAGAAGACTTTGAATTACATCACAATGTTTGTAGAACGTGTTACTATGTTTTCCTACATGTTTCGTTGTATTAAACGTTATCATTACAGTGTAAGAATAACTACCCAATAAAAGTGTGTGAAAAATCAGACTGACCGAATATTTATGGGAGTAACTGTATATTTTGTTTACTTTCATCCCAAACTGTTGACACGCATTAAAACATGTGGAACGGTATTTGCCAGTTATGGAAAAGCAATTTTAACCCTGAATCTATAATATTAGACTTTGAATTAGCAGCTCTAACTGCAGTAAGAAATGTGTTTCCAAACGCGCGTCTTGAATGTTGCAGCTTTCATTTGGGACATTTTCCATCACCATTTTTTAAACTCTAGTCAGTGGATACGTTTTAAACTTTTAACTGTCATGTATCCTGTCGTCCATCTCGTTCCATTAGGGGCCGATAACCTTCGATGTTAGGCCCCTTAAAACAACAAGCATCATCATCCTCATCATTCGGGACATGCCTGGCTCCGGAGAATTGTAAACATCGGGCTGAAACGTGAATACATGAATAAAAGCTCAGTTTTAGGATAACTTCTAAAATATTTATTTGACTTGCATTATTTGCCTCCAGATACTGTAGATAGTGGGTTTGTTGAATAGCACAGCATAATCCTGAAATGAATGCTTCGTCGAGTATGCATTCGAAAACTTCATCACTGCTGATGCGAAATTTCCACTGGTGTTACGGGATAGTTGTCCTTCAAGCGATCCACGAACGACAAATGGGGCTATGTTCTTTGCTCAGACATTAAAGCAAAAAACAAATATCATGAATCAGATCCATCTTTTCATGTGCTGACTGCAATGCACAAATAATTCCAGAGCGAAATATACACCTCTATCACTTCTTTGCAGCAGAGAAATGTTAGGAAAACCGGGCGAATTGGCCCTGCGGTTAATGGCGTGAAGCTGTGAGCTTGCATCCGGGAGATAGTGGGTTCGAACCCCACAGTCGGCAGCCCTGAAAATGGTTTTCCGTGGTTTCCCATTTGCACACCAGGCTGTACCTTAATTAAGTCCACGGTCACTCCTTTCCCATTCCTAGGCCTTTCCTGTCCCATCGTCGCCATAAGACCTATCTGTGTCGGTGCGACGTAAAGCAAATAGCAAAGGGAAAAAAAAGTTCATAAGTTTCAATGGAGATAGCGGTTTGTGGCGCAACACGACGGCTTCCATTACAAATTACACCGTGAATCAGATCGGGCCATCGATGAAGGCAGGTTCCGTAGTTAAATGGTCAGCATCTTGGCATTCGACCTTCAGGGATCCGGGTTCGATTCCAAACTGGGTAGAGGCATTTTAATCTTAAGTGGTTAATTCACCGGGCTCGGAGACTGGATATTTGTACTGTTTCCAACATTCCTGCAACACACACTTAACACTTACCTCCACAAACTCATGTGCGTGGGGTCGCAGATGAAGAATACATCCACGGTATCCCCTGTCTGTCGTAAGAGGCGACTAAAAGGGAATCCAGGGGCTCTCAACTTGGGGGTGTGGTTTGGCTACCACGGGGTCATCACTGAGTCCTGACATTGTTTCCACTTACTTGTGCCAGGCTTGTCTATTTCGTCTATCCTGTCCTACCTCCCTTGGTCAACTCTTGTTCTTTTCCGACCCCGACGGTATTAGAGCATTCGAGGCCTAGGGAGTCTTTCATTTTCACGCCCTTCGTGGCCCTTGCCTTTCTTTGTCCGGTACTTCATTTTTCGAAGTGTCGGATCCCTTCCTTTTTTCTATCTAGCTCTCTCTCCCTCTCTCTTTGACCCCCTTAGGTGGAGGACGCAGACGAAAAATAGGCCTGTGTTACCTGTGCGTCGTACTTTACGTGTGAGTAGTACCACAATGTGTGGAACACCGTGAGTCTACGCTACTTGTGATTAGTACCGCTACCTGAGAAATACCATGGTTCTACTTTACTAGCGATAACTACCTCTATGAGGAGCGATTGACCTGGATTTCGGACCCCTTTAGACAACAAGCATCATCGATTCAGGATTGTGCTTTGGAAGCAGCGCCCTTGGTCAGTATATACTATCGTTTGAAGATAGTTTCTGGTTCATTGCGGGTCGGATCTACCGATTGTTTTAAGTTCATAACCATTGTTCATCATCGTCTACCCCCTGCGGGTGGGGACGCACATGTAGAATACACCAGCGGTATCCCCTGCGTGTCGTAAGAGGCGACTACAAGGGGCGACCAAGGGATGAATAAATTAGAACCATGAAACTACTCTTGATTCGTACCATCATGCGGGGAACACCATGGGTTGCATGTACTTGCGAGTAGTATCACTAAATTGGTACGAAATAGGTTTGTGATTAGTAGCAGTAAAGAGGCTGGCCTGGTGGATTCCAGTACCCGTGCGTTGTACCCATTTGGGCAACACCGCGGGTCTGGGCGTAGCCTGTGAGTTGTACCACTATATGAGCGGCAACGTGGGTCAGCGTTGCCGGTGATTGGTTCCCACTATGTGAAAAACACCACGGGAATACCGGCGCCCGTGACTAGTACACCTAGGTGTGGAACCTTACCGGTTTGCGTTGGCTATGAGTGGCGCCATTGCGTGAGAAACACCATAGGTCTGCGTTCCCTGTACGAAGTGCAATACTTGTGAGTAGTACCATCTTGTGTGGACCACCGTGAGTCTTCGCTACTTTTGATCAGCACCCCAAAATGACAAATACCATGGTTCTACTTTACTCGCGACATGTACCATTCTGTGGGGCCTTAGACGTGAATTTAGCACCCCTTCAGACATCAAGCATCATTGTGCTTTATAAGTGGTCCCTTGGTCAGTAATACTCTAATTAACTACCTTTCTTTTTGAGTCTGATCCACTGTTTTTCTTTATTTGTTTGTTTGTTTGTTTTTGGTTTTTTTGTATGGTTCATGTCCATTCATTCATTCTTCACGACGGTTTTTTTATTTTGGTCAGTGGACGATTTTGAATTTTTTGTTGTCATTTCATTTCGTACCATTAGGGGCCGATTAAACAACAAGCATCATCAGCATCATCATCATCCTCTTTTTGAATTCTAGTCAGTGGATTGATTTTTGGAATTATTTTTAATTTTGAATATTGTGAGCTGGATCCTCTTATTATTTTAAATTCATATTCATCCATTCATTATTCATCATTACGTTTCGAATTCTGGTCCGTGGATGAATTTTGGACTTTTGAATTGCCATTATGTTCCGTAAATATTAGGGGCCGGTGACCTAGATGTTAGGCCCCTTAAAACAACAAGCATAATAATAATAATAATAATAATAATAATAATAATAATAATAATAATAATAATAATCATCATCATCATCATCATCTTTCCTCCACAACATTAACGCGCAGATGCTGCCCAACCTCCTGAGAGGATCTACCTTTCAAGGGCTGCACTAGCCTAGCATTGCCACATGAAATTATTTAAAACGAGCAGAAGTACCCGTTCTTCTTATGGGTTATCAGAAACTGGCTTTAGTTACTCATACTATCGGTGCGACTGATTACTGGTGTATTGACGTAAGTACGTAGAAATTATTTGTCATGTTTGGAATTATAGTGTAAGTACCTTCTTCTTCTTTTCTTCATTTGGGCCTCTAAAAATTAGTTCTTAATTAGCGTCGACCTCTAAGATCTTTTGCTACCATGTTTTTCCTTCATTCCCACCTAGATATACCGGCTCCCTTCACATTTCGGAACTATTACAAATGATCAAGGAAATATTCGATGCATAAACACTACTATAATTATCGAGATTTAGAATTCTCAGGGGTTGTCACTCATGTCGCACATCGTATAATGAATCTGAGTAAAATGTTGAGAAATATTTTCAAGTTATCTTGGCAATTGTGTACAGTATATAGGTTGTTTTTATGGTTACAATGATCGTAGAAGTGGTTCAAAATATCGGCACTAATAACATCAGTGATACCACTACTCCATGATTTGATAGAAAATAGTTTAAACTACAGTATAGGTAACAGACTCCGCAAAATGCTGAAACCTAAGCCAGTACGTAAAACTGCTGGTCGCTGTAGTACGGAGATCTCCGGGACTATTGTTTGTATAATTCACGCCCTTTCCATCCCCGCCCAAAGGGGTACTATGAGCGTCTTACACAACAATTTATTTTTTCCAGATAGTAAGTCATATGTGTATCAATTTTGATTGGCAGCTATGCCCAAACCTACTTGCATAATCTACCTGTTGTAGAATCCTGGAGCTGACGTTGCCATGGTTACGGCAGTTCATTACTTTATCCGATTCCTAGAGCAGGGGTAGTGTGGTGCCAATATCTCCGTAACGGTTCGTTTTAGGGCCTTAAAACGTGGTTTTCGGGCCCGCAGGCCTTACCGAGTTTTGTTCTTTGCGTCAAGAGGATTAAATTGAGCTTTGTCTCGTCCTTATACGACAAATTCGGTATTTTGCCTATATTAGCCTATTATTTTTATTACTCCCCCCGTGCCCCCCCACCTCGAATTGTTTTGAAAATAAAATACAGCCCATATTACTCACTGGCAATGCAGCTTTCTATAGGTGAAGTAATTATTAAAATTGGTTCAGTAGTTTTTGAGCCTATTCTTTACAAACAAACAAATTTTTCCTCTTTATAATATTAGTATAGATGTTGAGGAAGTATACAAAAGTGGGCCTTGGAAAGAAAAGACTTCAGACAGGTGCAGTGGCGAGAAAGATTCATAACAGCGATTTTAATATCGAAGATCAATATTCACAACAGGTGAAAAAATTGGTATTTTTTACATGAATGTCTGGGGTCATCGGAAATTTTCGTCACGAAATTAGCCACGAAAATTGTGTCACGCAACCGTGCAGTTTACTTGTTGTTTAAAGGGGTTTATCATCATCGGTCATGTGAAGTTCGGATGGCCATGACTGAGAGACATATTAAATAAATCAATGAATATTCAAGATAAATATTATAATTAAGCACTCAATATTCAATACAATATATAATTTATTATATCTAGTACATGCTTCGCCCCTAAGGGACATCATCAGCTAATAATAAATTAACATTAATATATCAGAAACAAATATTAAAATTGGAAAGACACCTTAAAATTTTTGACATTTAAAATAAAATAAAAAAAATTAAAATAAGATCTTCGAAATTTTGTTAAAATTGTAAGTCATAAGACAGATAAAACAGTTAAATTGTCCATATTTCTCTTGTTGATGTTCTTGGAAAATACCAGTTTTGCTATAAAATCCTAAAATATCATTTGTTGTAAATTTTTTGTAATAGGGGACGAAACATGTACTAGATATAATAAATTATATATTGTATTGAATAGGCGGACCGCTTAATTTTAATATTTAGGTTTATCTTGAATATTCATTGATTGATTGTAGTCAATACGGGATTAGCATTACTTGAAATGAAGCTGTTAAAGCTTATCACTTGTAATGAAAGACATATTATCAAAGCGGGGTGTTAGAGTGCAGTTGATCTATGCGATCTTGCAGGCTGTGATGTGCAGTGTTGTTAGATGGCCATGATTGAGACTCAGGGAGACCTCATCCCATCATAATCTGAAGAAATGATTATTTCATTGGTGGTAGTTTCATAGGTCCTGTGTCAGTTTCCCATTTTTGATGCCCTGGTCCTACACTTGTCGACTCCATATTCCTATCAATGTATCTGGATAAGGACTCGTTAGATGTGAATATTAATCGCTATCAATTTGATTTTCAATTATTGAAAGGCATATTTATGATCATTTGATTCTTCCAAAGCGAAATTTGAAACCATTCTTTCTTGAATAGTCGTGTGTACGAGAGATAAATAATCAATATTTCATGGGGTTGTAGAGTCGAATGTGTAAAACCAAACTACCAAGGACCTTCACGATCATCGGCTGAACAAGAGCAGATCGGGCAAAGTGCCACTTCAATTCTGTGTAGGCGTAACAAAAAGCAAACGAGGTTAAACTTCACCCTGTACTAATAAATCATTCGAGATGACACTGAGTCCCACATTATCTGGATGGACAGCGGCAGATATAGTCTAATGTTCTGCCCGATGTTGTGACGCTCTGTTCCATACATCCATTTTCCGCTGACGTAGCAGTTGTATGCAATACGATCCCGGAATCATGCCAAAATGAGATTCTATATAGGACAGTTTCTGGCTCAATGACTGAACGAACCCTTGTACTGGACAATGAAACCCTATGTACCTCAGTAATAAAATACTTGTTGTCTCACTCCTTAATAGATATTACTCCAACACACACTTTGCAACAAACGTACGTACTATGTTAGGGAAGTGACAGGCAGGCTGTTTAGTCACTTAAAACTTTAAGCTGTGTTTACGTCAGAAAGTGTTGTGATGACTCCGTATGGGTGGGAGACGCATATGAAGAATACACCCACAGTATTTCCTGCCCGTCGTAAGAGGCAACTAAAATGGGCAACCAAGGGATGATGACATTAGAACCATGAAACTACTTGTGATTAGTACCTTCACGCTGGGAACACCATGAGTCGCCTTTACCTGCGAGTAGTACCACTATGTTAGGTTCACAATAGGTTTGTGATTAGTAGCAGTAAATGAGGAACACAACGGCCTTACATTGCCTGTGATTAGTACCATTATGCGAGACACACCACGGGTCTGGGCGTTGCCTGTGAGTTGTACCACTATATGAGCGACATCGTAGGTCTGCGTTGCCAGTGATCAGTACCCACTATGTGAGGAACACCGCGGGAATACCGGCGCCCGTGATTAGTACACCTGGGTGAGGAACCTCATCGGTTTGCGTTGGCTATGAGTGGCGCCATTATGTGAGAAAAACCATAGGTCTGCGTTACCTTTACGACGTACAATACTTTTGAGTAGTACCTTAATGTTTGGAACACCGTGAGTTTACGCTACCTTTGATTAGTACCGCAGCTTGAGAAATACCATGGTACTACTTGACTCGCGACATGTACCATTCTGAGAGGCCTTAGACCTGGATTTTGGACCCCTTTAGTCATCAAGCATCCTCGATTCGGGATTGTGCTTGATGAGTGGTCCCTTAGTCAGTAATGAATTATCTATAATCATTTTTGAGTTGGATCCACTCCTTTTTTGTTTGCTCGTTTGTTGTTTTTTGTTTGTTTTTTGGTTCATGTCCATCCATTCCTACTTCATGACAATTTTTTTATTTTTTTAAATTTTGGTCAGTGGATGATTTTGAATTTTTTGTTTTCATTTCATTTCGTACCATTAGGGGCCGATGACCTCGATGTTAGGCCCCTGTAAACAACAAGCATCATCATCATTCGGATTATCTACCAACGTTTAAGGTGCTAAAAAGGAAATGAATACAATTTCAGAATTTAGTGTTTTAAATTATGCTTTGACCTTTTCTCTGTCCACCCATTTATCCTGGCACCTTCTTACACCTCTGCAAACCACGTAAAAATTATTATTTCAACCTCACGAGATACAACACAGAACTGACTATTAAACCTCTCTATACTCGGGGTTGAGGCGCGGCGAGTCACACCTGGGCATTCACGGTAGCGTTGTTTACACGAGGCGTGATCACGGTTAGCCTAGTTTTACGCCTGTTTTAGCTACTACTACTAAAATTCTTTTAATTCCGTACCCTGAATAGGTAGGGCGGGTCTCTTAGAGGATAACACCTTCTCTCACGCCAAGGAGAATTGAAGTGATAGAGGAAATGTACGGAAAAGGCGAGTGTTGGTGACCGTGACCGATACTAGGAACTGTACCGGCATTTGCCTTAGTTCAGGAGCATGAAAAACAACGGGAAACCATTCTCAGGACAGCCGATGATGGGGGCCAGCTCATCTCCGTCTCCCGAATGCAGAGGTGTAGCGTCACGGTCGAGTCGTGGCCACCCCTCCTCTGCTCGGTTGGGTGGTCGGAGTGCAGAGCTTTCGGACCACGCTACTTGTAGGCCGTAGCCTACTCTTCAATCGCCGACCGCTCTTGTGAATCGCGGTACCACTACTGCTATATACTGTATTTTTGCATTTGTTCCAGTAAAAATGTTCATTATTATCGTTCCAATAGAGAACTGTGTTAATTATTTGATTAAACTCTTAAAATAGGTGGACAGTTGTTCAAAATTCCCCCATTAATTTGAAGATCACCAGAGATCGCGTATAAAGAGAAAACATGTCTATGCTCTTTGAGCAGAGACCATCACATCCACGAATACATATTTCATTTTGCTGGAAGCCACGCGGAGACCTCTTTAATAACCTATTCTTATTGGATGCGTTTCACTAAATATATATATATTCCCGACCCAAAGTCTCACGCTCCAGGACACTGTCCTTGAGGCGGTAGAGGTAGGATCCCTCGCTGAGTTTGGAGGGAGAAAACTAACCCTGGAGGGTAAACGGCTTAAGAAAGAAAGAAATAAAGAAAGAAATAAAGAAAGAAAGTAAAGAAAGAAAGAAATAATAAACGGCACGCAGATAACGTTACACGGCAGATACCACGCATTACCACATCGGGGATCTGCGTTACAAATGCTGCGACTGGCTAAAATACACACAGGAATTATTTGCAGTTAGCGTGTTGTACATCTTCTGATAAAGTATTCATGATTTTCGTTTCAGTGCAATGTGTAGGCTACGTGTTTGTGGATTTACTGTAGTTTTCAAATAATATATTCCTTTGTACGAAATAGTTATAAAGTGAAAATAAATTTTCTTAACCTCTACAGACCCAAGGTATAAAGTAATGCTATTTTTGAAATAAAAATTAGATATATTGCTAATTGGGCATCACATATCACAGATACAATAAAAACTATGAATTTTTGAAAAACATTTTTGAAAAACTGCATGTGTCGTATGTGACACATTGGTACTCTAACTTACTAAAAGGCACTTCATAGTCTTGAATGAATTACTGGGTTCTTGGCACAAATTTGCAAAATCTACCACACGAAACACTGTTGTATGTTCACTACTACAAGCTAACAATCTTTGTCTATGTTCTGAGAACAGTTTAGGATACTGGACCTGAAACTGTGATGATGAAAGTGTCCCCTGTCATTGGCAACTGCTGCTGTTGCTCACTTCCTCCGGTGGTACCCTTTGAAACAGTTTCGCCCAGAAACAAGACACAGATGTACTCCGCATACTGTGCAGAAAACTCGAGCTCGCACACTTTTGCAGCCTGGCATTCTGCATCTGTGTGTTTTGCCATCATCCACCATTTCTGGCATGTGAAGTGCACCAGACGTCCTCTTAGCAGTGCTTGGATGTGGTGATGAAGACTTTCTTTTTTTCACCTGGCAGGCTGTGTCTTCTGGTGTTTCATTTTCTTCTGATTCTTCTTCTCCCCTGTTGTTTGGTTCTGAATTCATGAGCCATTCGGCCACTTCGATTTTGAAGTCCAGGTAGTCCATGATGTCTTTCTTTGCTTTCTTCAGTACCTTGCAATCCCCTCGGTACTCTATCAATCCTGCTGCACAAGCAAAATCAAAGAAGTGTAGAATGAGCCGTACAGTCCATTTTCTGGTTTTTGCATTTTGCCTATAGTATGACAGCACTCTGTCGAGGAAATCCACTCCTCCCATAAATTTGTTGTAATTCTCAACAATGAGAGGCCGCTTCACTTTCTTGTAGATTTTGTCTTTTTTGCACCAACGGCGGCATTCCCCAACTGGATTTGTGCCTTCTATGGACGAGGCAAGAGTAACTGGCTTATTATCAAACCATTTTACTATGCACACTTGCCCATCGCCACGAACAACTTGGTCAACCGAGCCCCTGCCTTCCCTCTTCATTTCTGCATCACTTCTCAGTCTTACTTCAGGAGGAATACGGGAAAGTTGTATTGTTCCCGTTCCTTGGCATGAAGCATCAGAATGTAGGTAATCCAGCAAGGTTTCAGACGTAAAATATCTGTCCATGTATACTATCGTCCCTGGTGGTAAAGTTTGTGACAGCCTCATCACAACTTTCCCCCCAATGTCCAGGTCATCATACCCATTTACAATTGTGTCTCCTTTCCCCTCGTACATGAAGAAATCTAGTGGTAGACCATCAGGAGCACAACATACAAAATTTTTCAATCCACACGGTTCAGGCTTTCCCCTGATGTACTGTCGCATTGCAGCATGACCCCAGAATGGCACCATCTGTTCATCAATACACACCTGCATCGACCTCTCGTCTTTCAAGCACCCATCATGAACTGACTCTAATAAAGGCCTCACCTTCCAGAACTTATCATTGCGGCGTTCAGTTGGTACATCATCATCAACTACAACTTTTAAATTCTGTCTGATGGCAAAGAAACGATTTCGGGACATCTTTGAAGCTATGTGTTCTACTTTAGTGGAACCCGCCCAGTACATCTTCAGCCTTGGGTATCCCAAGTATGACATAGTCATTGAAATGCCAAAAAACCTTTTGATTTCTTCGGCAGTTGTATTGAGAGATTTTCCCAAACGCGTTAGAGACATCACATTTGTACATCGAGATACAACGCTGTAAATACTCTCCGACACATATTTCGAAAAATATTGAAAGGGTTGCAACTCCTCAAAATCACGTGGGACCTCATGTAAAGCTGGAGCAGGTGGAAGAGGTTCAAATATATCGGTATGTCTCCATGGTGGAATACGATGATTCACTGGAATTTCTAATTCTTCAGTAGGATCCTCGGGACTGTCGGAAGGAACATCTTCGTAAATGACTTCATCGGGTGTTAAAATGTCATCACTTTCCGAGTCCACACCCTCGAGATCAGAGCAGTTGCCATCAATTTCAAGTTCTGATATAATTTCCTCCGCAGACACTGTAATGCAAGAGACCGTTAAAAATTAAATGCCAGAATGTATTTGAATTATGCCAAAGTCACACTGCTTACAAAAATGTCTCAGTCTCGCAAGAAGACAAACTTTTTTAACTACCTATACCTATTAATTCAAATCTGTTGTCACTATTTATTACTATTTTGCTCTAATTGTCGAGAAATTAGTGTATCGGAACAACACTGGTACTCTAATTTTTTTGACAGTCGTAAGAAAATTCTAAACCAAATCAGTATTAGAATTAAGGTTTAGTTCCAGTGTGTCGTATGCGACACACGCTTTCAAAACACTTCGTACAGTCAAGATAATTCACAAAATTGTAAATTATACTATATCAACAGACTCTTTAATATGTTGCAATTATAAATCAATTGAAACAAATCAGATACATGCAAATAAAAACAGTCAAAATCACTTACATACAGAACGCGCCATTTTCAGTTCAATTTCTGAGCACACGATCTCAAACAATGACTTCCCAGTCACGCAGTTCCCGCTATTTGGGCTCAAAACTACTTTCGGTCGTTAACTGCACTCTACAGTTTGCCACGAGAACTAAATTGGATGTGTCGCACGCGCCACACCGGTTCCCTAGCCTTCAGAACATTGCTAATTTTATGTGTCGTATAGGACACACAGGGTCGGTTTCAAGAAAGAAGGGGGAAGGTACCTTTGATAATACAGACGCTCATGTAAAACGACCGAAATTATGCGATGAAAATATTGAGGTTAAGAAGAATGTAGAACGTGAAATAAATGCTGCCACACGTGGTGATCATGAGTTCGATGGTGAATTTACTGGATTCACCGATGACTTAGACCAAGAACAATGTGCCCTCAAAGCTTGTTTTTCAGTCAATAAGAAGGAATATCCCGAATGGTGATTAGAAGATCCAGTCGCCTCTGTGCAGTCTTACAGACGAAGCAAGATACAAGCACTTGCCAACAGAGACATGATCTACGAAACCATATGGATACCGCTTTAATTACCTGCTGTTATTGAGTGTGTTCCACTAAAAACATTTTCCACATAGAGCACTGAGTAAGAAGCCAATATAAACACCGTTTCATATTGTCACTGGGTTTCGTATTCTGTTTTTGTTTTTACAGGAGAATCTTCTTTGATCAGTTTAATGACCTTGCTGTCTATTCCGTAAGACACAGACGTATGGACATGAAACATCTTACTTTGAGCTAAGATGTTGTCGTCACTCCCTATTCGCCACGAACCTACTACACTGGCGTAGCAGGGGGAGAGGTGATACTCCCACGTGGCGCGTCCCAGGTGGCGGATAGGGGGGTCCTAACCGGCTTGCCGGCGGACTTGAGGGAAATAAAATACCTCTCGCGGACCAAACACACTACCCCGTGCGGGTGGGGGACGCACATGTAATATACACCCGCGGTATCCCCTGCCTGTCGTAAGAGGCGACTAAAAGGGGCGACCAAGGGATGATTGAATTAGAACCATGAAGCTACTTTTGATCCGTACCATCACGCGGGGAACATCATGGGTTGCCTGTACTTGCGAGTTGTACCACTATATTCGGTACGAAATGGGTTTGTGATTAGTAGCAGTGATGAGCTTGGCCTGGGGGTTTCCAGTACCCGCGCGTCGTACCCATGTGAGCAACAGCGCGGGTCCCCGTTGCCTGTGAGTTGTACCCACTATGTGAGGAACATCCCGGAATAGTGTGGTTAGTACACCTAGGTGAGGAACATCATCGGTTTGCGTTGGCTATGAGTGGCGCCATTATGTGAGAAACACCATAGGTTTGCGTTACCTATACGAAGTACAATACTTGTGAGTAGTACCATCTTGTGTGGAACACCGTGAGTCTTCGCTACTTTTCATTAGTACCCCAACATGGCAAATACCATAGTTCTGCTTTACTCGCGACATGTACCATTCTGAGGGGCTTTAGACCTGAATTTTGGACCTTTTTAGACATCAAGCATCCTCGATTCAGGATTGTGCTTCACGAGTGGTCCGTTGGTCAGTAATAAATTATCTATGATCTTTTTTTTAGTTGGATCCACTCCTATTTTGTTTGCTCGTTTTTTGTTTTTTAGTTCATGTCCATCCATTCCTTTATGATGATATTTTTATTTTTGTCAGTGGATGATTTTGAATTTTTTGTTGTCATTTCATTTCGTACCATTAGGGGCCGATGACGTCGATGTTAGGCCCCTTTAAACAACAAGCATCATCATCATCAAATCTCCCTATTCGGAGGGCTGTAGTCCATAGTGAGCCATCTAGTGATGAACCAGAGTATTATCGAGAATATACCAAATGTCAAGTATTTTGAAGTTCCAACCATCATTGTTAGAGAAGTATTAGTTGTCAATAGACGTGTTTCCCTTCTAAAGACGCAGAGTAAAGTCTCCACGAAACATAAACAACGTTTACTCTTTGTTTCTTTGACACGGGAAAATCCGAAAAGATTATGATGTCTATACGACAGAGGTACGCCTACCGCTATTTCTTGATTGATGCAGTACTTTTGTATCAGTTTTCTGGCACAGGCCAGAGCAAAGTGTACAGTAGCTTCCACGGAATTCCCAGTCTCACCCATCGTTGTGACAATATGCAAGCTGCTGGGGTATGGGTGGTGCTGATTAATGCCATTCAGTTCGTCTGATTGTTATGAAAGATGTTGCACGTAATGTCAGTCGTGCTATAATAGCACTGTCTGGCTCGGTGAAGAAAGCAATGGCAAGCTCGTCGTTTTACCTACTTCGCCTCATCGGTTGTTGCGGTTTCCCCGTACTCGCATAACCTTTGGTGGTGCTATTTGAGGATCCAAAACCTGACAGACAGACAGACAGACAGACAGACAGACAGACAGACAGACAGACAGACAGACAGACAGACAGACAAGACAGAAGATGTTGTATCTGAGCCATGAGCAACTAGAAGGTGCAAGAACAGTGTGAGTTACCTCGTGGACCAGGGAATTATACAAATGTATATTCTCTAAAGCTCTATGCACGACGAAGCGACGGCGCCCATTGATAAGCGATGAGGGGAGGAAGTACTGAGTTAGTTGACGTAATTTGATTCTTGACGTGAAAAACTAAACACGAACCAAGTAAATGCCAAGGCGCTACGGGCTTGGCCTACCAAGCAACCGCTGCTCAGCCCGAATACCTGCAGATTTAGAGGTAACGCATGGCCGGTCATTATTATTCACTTTCTGGACCGGAAAAACTAAATATTAACTTACGAAATCTTGAATTTTTTGAACCGTTTGCTACTTTAAAATTATTAAAAATGGGTCATTTATTTGTAATAAAAGCATTCAGCTTCAACATAGTCCACCTGTGTAGCGTGGCGATTAGCACTATAAGCTGCTGTCCTCGAGGGCCCGGTTTCAATACCTGGTAATGCAGGAGGGTTGGTATGTGGTTAGAATGGCGCTTGCAGTTCACCTGCCATGACAAATTCCTTGCTTACTTCGTTGATGCTATTTCAAAGAAACTGACGCTCTTCAATATTGTCAGCAAATATCGCGCTCTAACGTCAATAGTGGATATTATTTATTTTCGTTATTTATTTATACCCCCGTACCTACATCCAATCCACATTAAATATCTTAATTAAGGGAGCAGTAACAGTGAAACACTCTCGATACATTGACCTCGTGAGAGAGATGGAGCTCGCTAGCGGACTGATCAAAATAGGTGCGTTAAATCAAAACTGAACGACAACACTTTAGGAATGAATTCCTCATATACACAGAACAAAAGCAATATACTGTACGTACATTTCTCCGCTACACGGAAGAGCATTGAATCATGGGTATATTTTGGGCTTAGCAGACGAGGGAGCGAGTACGTACACAGAATTCGGATTTCTGATGTACTGTGAATCGTTCAAACGCTTTGTATTTTTCCGCATCGGTAGTTGTAGAGGAGAATGGCGAGTCGATGAGGAAATTCATTCTCTCCCTTCTGCGCAAGTATCCATTCCCGATTTTCTTTTCAATTTTCACTTTTCAGCTTGCGTTCTGGTATCAACGTATAAGATTTTTCTTACTTGTAGCAATATATTGATGACGCTATTGACTTCCCCTGTGGCTGGGAGTGGTAGAATTACACCCAAGGTATCTCTGCCTGTTGCAAGAGGAGACCAAAAGGGACCTCAGGGGCTCTGAAATTGGGAGCGTGGGTTGGCAAGCACGGGGACCTAGCTGCTTGCACTTGTGTCGGGCTCGTCATTTTCATCTATCCTACCCGACCTCCCTTGTTCAACACTTGTTCTTTTCCGTCCCCTATGCTATTAGGTTCCACGCCCTACGGGACCCTTGTCTTTTTTCAGCCAATACCTCCATTTTTCGAAGTATCGGAAGCCATCTATTTCTTTCCTCTCTGATTAGTGTTAACAGAGGATTGTTACTTTATCTCAAAACAGTAATCACCACCACCGATGCTACTAACCTAGTGTAAATAGATGAAGAACCCTACTAGCTATGGTTACAATGGTGTCAGGAAACTCATGACGTTAATTCCAGAGAGACCCCTGCCCAAAAATATATCCGTGTTAAAAACGGGTGTATGAGAATGTGCGTCCAGAAATGCATAATTACAAAGTTCACAGAACGTGTATTTACAGGATACACGCAGAAACTTCATGACTGCCAGAATAAAATGCCAGACACTGGTTACGACAGTTAAACAAGTTCAAACCAAACCCCAAGGCGCAACATCAGTGAAGGGTCTTGGCCTACCATGCGACCACTGCTCATCCTGAAGGCCTGCGTGTCATGTGGTCGGCACGACGAATACTCTCGGCCGTTAATCTTGGTTTTCTAGACCGGGATTGCTACCTCACCGTCAGATAGCTCCTCAATTGTAATCACGTAGGTAGAGTGGATCTAAAACCAGACGTCAGATTCAGGTAAATATCCTTGACCTGGCGGGGAATCGAAGCCGGAACCAGGCACGCCACCGCTACACAAGTAATGACGTGGAAAATAAATTTGATGTGTTTCGTACCTACCAGTACGTCCCGCACATGATATTCTCTTCTTGGTGACTGTTTGTTTGAACCCTGCGTTCATCCGGACAGGCTTACTGGATAGAACTACTCATATTTCTTACGTGCTACACATTACCTGATTACTTGAAAGGTATTCCACTAACATCCCGTCGACAGCTGTACTTCATACATGATGGCGTTCCCACACATTTTAGACTGTTTGCCCGCAGGCACTCAGTGCGTATTGTCCAGGGTGTTGGATAGTTAGAGATGGACCCATTGTTTTTCCACCACGCTTCCCTGAATTAAACCTCCTAGTATTTTACCTTTGGGGATACGTAAAGTCTGTCGTGTATTCAACTACTGTTGATTATGAGCTAACTTAAAATCTGATAACTGTGTAGTTATTGACTTCCGGACCCCACGGTGACATGGATTTATTTTCTCTACTTAAGGAATTTTCCTGTTGATTTTTAGTACATCCTGTAGAATTCGTATAGAATGTATCTGGCTGGGAAAAAAGTCCGTTCATATAGTCATTTAGAACGCCAGGAATGCATGCATAGCCACTTTACGGCGTGGACGGACAAGTTGCCGGCCTAACGCCTAGTCACACACGTGTTATCGTTGCTGTAGAGCGGGTTGTGGCCTCCCCAGGATGAATATTCCCTCTGTATAGATAACCGGTACAACGCGAACGGAGCAGTTACAGGTTGTTTAACGTACCTTCGGTTCCTTGCCTTGTCAGACAACCAAGTGGGGTACCTCCGTGGGTTGTACGGCGACCTGAAATAATCCTGGACCTACACACTGGCCCGAAGGAAAACACGGACCCTTCGATTTATCGGAGGCTCTTCCTGTCCGTTGTAGGCCGCTATCCAGGTTCAGTCGTCGTCTACACGGATGGTTCAAGGACAGATACGAAGGTGTGTTGTGCGTTCGTTGTCGACAATGATAGGTTCCTTTTTGCTCTGCCGGAAACCTGCAGTGTGTACACAGCAGAGCTCTATGCTATCTGTGAGGCTCTGCGGTACGCACTGTACAATGAGCGCCGACACTTTCTTGTGTGTACTGACTCCTTGAGTTCGCTTCAGTCTATTGACACCTGTTTCCCTCGGCACCCTCTGGTGCAGCGGATCCAGGACCTGCTGGCCGGGTGTTCGGATGCCGGCACCAGAATCACATTTTTGTGGCTCCCAGGCCACATGGGCATCGAGGGAAACGAGTTAGTAGATCAGGCTGCCAAGGAGGCAGTTACACTGCCCCCGTTGCCTTTCAAGCTTCCAGCAAGTGATATTCGCTCTCAGCTGCGACATCTGGTCCTGTCCCATTGGGAGATGGAGTGGCAGGCCATTCCACTTCCCAATAAGCTGAGAGCAATAAAAGGAACAACGAAGGTATGGAAGACTTCCCTTCGGGCTTCGCGGAGGGATCGGATCGGCCATGGTATCGTGACTCATTCGCATCTTTTGACAGGAGAACCTCCTCCGGTGTGTACCTGCGGTGACCATCTTACCGTGGTACACATCCTTACGGAGTGTACGGACTTGGTCGATCTTCGCCGTAGTCTTAATCTCCCGAGTACCATCTCCCTTATCCTGCGTGATGACGAGCAGTCAGCAGACCTCGTCCTCCGCTTTATGAGGGATAGTGGTCTGTTTTATCGTGTGTAATGTTGTGTTTTGTGCTAGTGTATTTGTGTCCATTGCGCTTTTATCGCATTGACTTCATTTTAGTTTGTGTTTAGTATTTTAATGTGTTATTTTAACGTCTCACGTAAATTATGTACTACCAGGCAATGCCTTATTATTTAGTTTTCCTGTATATTCTCTTCTTTTATTAGAAAATAAGGCATTGCGTATTAGATCCACTGATTGTTTTAATCTCATACTCATTTTTCATCACCATCTTTTTAAACTCTAGTCAGTGGATATGTTTTAAAATTTTAACTGTCATATATCATGTCGTCCATCTCGTTCCATTAGGGGCCGATGACCTTCGATGTTAGGCCCCTTTAAACAACAAGCATCATCATCATCATCACAACGCGAACGGACTTTCACTACCAAATATGACGAGCCAGCTGTTACTTTCTCTTCAAATGGATTATGAGATGTTTACGCCATTTAAAATAACCCTTATAGGCCTACTGTCAGATTATTTTGGAAAAACTCCTTTGTTGCCATAATCCGCGGGAATTTTCGGTCTTTAAGTACTTCTGCACTCTTGTAAGTTACGGACTACCTGCACGCAAACATGCTACTTACTGGCTCTTCTAATTTTTGAGATTTATTTGTGTAGACACGGAATGGTGGATATTTTTGCTGGTGGTATAACGTCGCACTGATACTTCGAAGGTTTTCGGCGACGCAAGGATGAGAAAGGGCAAGAAATGGGAAGGGTAACGGCTGTGGCCTTAAATAAGGTACGGTACAGCAATTGTCTGGTGTGAAAATGGGCTCATAGAACACACCATCTCCCGAATGCAAGCTCACAGCTACGCGACCCTAACCGCACGGTCATCTGGGTCGTACCGAGGTTTTTGCTATTATGTATGTGATATACTGCTCATTCTTCGACGTTTTCCGATTATTTCGGGTCGGTACTGTAGGTGGTGGTGGTGGTGGTGGGGAAGAATGCGTGATTAACTCAGCGGCTTTGCTGCTGGCCTTCCGCCCTGAAGACTGAGGTTTGAATCCCGACCGGTCCTTGGTTGAGATTTTCATCTCAAAGATCACGTTGCGTCAGGAAGGGCATCCGGCCTTAAAACACCTGCCGAAACAAAAATGAGCCTAATTGGCTCAAGCAACTCCCAGAAATATCTGAAAGGACTTTGGTACTACTTGTAATAATAATAATAATAATAATAATAATAATAATAATAATGATAATAATAATAATAATAATACCCTTGATTGATTCCAATATGTGACGAACACCATGGGTCTGCGTGTTGCTTGTGAGTAGTGCCCTTATATGCGAAACACCAGGGTTTTTTGTTACCTGTAAGAAGTGCCATCTGCCTTTGCTGGCAGGATGTAGTGTTTACAGTGCACTATGTCTTCTGGTATGGGCTAGAATAAATTTGTTACTTTCGTTGACCTGTCTCAGTCTCATCCTTGGCTTTGACAATATGAAAGTGACTGAGGTATGAGCGATGCCAGTAATGCCATTCCTTATGCAGCCAGTCCCTGTTCAGAATGGTGTGAAAATATCGCTCATAGGGTCGGTTGGTGCATGCATTTCAGTGGGCTTGGCAGACTGATATGCAATAGCAACTTCTGGCTCGGTGAGGAAAGCAACGGGAAACTACCTCACTCCTCACTTCCCTAGTATGCCTCTTCAGTGACACCTAGGCTATCTATGACAGCTGTTGGTGGAGCTGTAGAGGATCAAACCAGCCTTCGGGCTGAATATCCAACATACATAAGAAGTGCCATAGTGTGTGACATATCATGGGTCTCCATTACCTGTGATTAGTACCACTATAGGAGGAACAACATGGTTGTGCTTTACCAGTGACAAGTACCATTATGAGGGGCCGGTGGCCTGGATTTTGGAACCCTTAAATAATACGTATCATCCCAGTAATTAAGACATTATGAATTTGATCCACTGATTGTTTTTGTTTGATAATCATTTTTTCATCATCATTCGTTTTAGATCCTAGTTAGTGGATACATTTTGAAGTTTTAGTGTTCATTTCGTTGTATCTCGTACCATTAGAGGACGGTGACCTAGCTGTTAGGCCCGTTTAAACAACAAATGTCATCATTAGTAATAATAATAATAGGCGCTTTGGCTGAGTGGTCAGCGTACTGACGTTCGGTTCAGAGGACCTCGGTTTCGATTCCTGGCCAGGCGGGGGTTTAATCGTTTCGGATTAAATTCACCACCTCAGAGCTGGTTATTTGTGTTCGTTTAATTACACACCTCCAAATTCATACAGCACACAACACTACCATCCCTACGAACCTGCTACGCAGGCGTAGCAGGGGGAGAGGTGATACTCCCGCGTGGCGCGTCCCAGGTGGCGGATAGGGGGGTCCTAACCTGCTTGCCGGCGGACTTGAGAGAAAAAAAATACCTCTCGCGGATCAAACACACTACCCCCTGCGGGTGGGGGCGCACATGTAGAATACACCCGCGGTATCCCCTGCCTGTCGTAAGAGGCGACTAAAAGGGGCGACCAAGGGATGATTGAATTAGAACCATGAAACTACTTTTGATTCGTACCATCACGCGGTGAACACGATGAGTTGCCTGTACTTGCGAGTAGTATAGTACCACTAAATTACTGTAGGTACGAAATAGGTTTGTGATTAGTTGCAGTAAGAAGCCTGGCCTGGTGGTTTCCAGTACCCGTGCGTCGTACCCATGTGTGCAACACTGCGGGTCTGGGCGTAGCATGTGAGTTGTACCGCTATATGAGCGGCACCGTGGGTCAGTGTTGCCTGTGATTGGTACCCACTATGTGAGGAACGCCACGGGAATACCGGCGCCCGTGACTAGAACACCTAGGTGGGGAACCTTACCGGTTTGTGTTGGCTATGAGTGGCACCATTGTGTGAGAAACACCATAGGTCTGTGTTCCCTGTACGAATTGGAATACTTGTGAGTAGTACCATCTTGTGTGGAACACCGTGAGTCTTCGGTACTTTTGATCAGTACCCCAAAATGACAAATACCATGGTTCTACTTTACTTGCGACATGTACCATTCTGTGGGGCCTTAGACGTGAATTTAGCACCCCGTCAGACATCAAGCATCATTGTGCTTTATAAATTGTCCCTTGGTCAGTAATACTCTAATTAACTACCTTCTTTTTGAGTCTGCTCCACTGTTTTTTTTTGTTTGTTTGTTTCTTTGTTTGTTTTTGTTGGGTTCATGTCCATCCATTCATTCTTCATGACAACTTTTTTTAAATTTTGGTCAGTGGATGAATTTGAATTTTTTGTTATTTCATTTCGTACCATTAGGGGCCGATGACCTCGATGTTAGGCCCCTTTAAACAACAAGCATCATCATCACACTACCATCCACCAGAGAGATACGCAATAGTGAATACAGATCTCTACATAGGGTTGGCGTCAGTAAGGGCATTCGGCCAGAATACAGGACCAAATTCATACCGCAAGAAACGGGTTAGCAGTTAGGGCTACCAAGGAGGCGGTCACATTGGCCCCGTTACCTTACAAGGTTCCAGCCAGTGATAATCGTTCTCAGCTGAGAAATTTGGTTATGTTCTATTTGGAGATGGAGTGGCAGGCCACCCCTCTCTCAAATAAGCTGAGCGCGATAAAAAAAACTACGAAGGTATGGAAAACTTCCCCCCAGGCTTCTTGGAGGAAAGCAGTGGTATTATGTCGTTTTCGGAACGGTCACGGTATAGCAACGCATTTCTACTTCCTGAAGGGAGAAACGCTCTCTGTGGGTGGGGGACGCCGATGAAGAATACACCCACGGTATCCCCTGCCTGTCGTGTGAGGCGATCAAGGGATGATGACATTAGAACTATGAGACTACTTGTGCTTAGTACCATTACGCGCGAAACACCATGGGTCGACGTTACCTGCAACTAGTACCACCTTACGAGAAAACCATGGGTCTACTTTATGTAGGAACAGTACCATTATGTGAGGAACACTACTGGTCTCTGGCGTTGCTTGTGACGAGTATCATCGTGTGTATTCCACCGGTCGGTTACCCTGTGTTCAGAATGGGTCTGCGTAGCCTGTGAGTAGTACCATTTTATGATAAACACATGGGTCAACGTGGCCTGTGATTGGTAGCACTACGTGAGAAAATCTACGGGTTTGCCTGGCGCCCGTGATTAGTGTCACTGTGTGAGTGACACCATGGGTGCTTGTGAGTCGTACCCTCATGTGCGAAATACCATGGCTTTTGTCATATGTGAGTGGTGCCATTGTGTGTGACATACCATGGTTCTACATTACCTCTGATTAGTACCACCATGCGAGAAACACCATGAATCTACGTTGCCTGTGATTAGTACCACTATAGGGGGAATAACATGGTTCTGCTTTACCAGTGATTATTACGATGTGAGGGGCCGGTGACCTGGATTTAGGAACGCATTAGACAATATCATCCCAATAATTAAGGCATTACGAATTGGATCCACTGATTGGTTTTGTTTCACGACCATGTTACGAGATGACGAGCAGTCAGCAGTCCTCGACATTCGTTTTATAAGGGATAATGACCTGCCTTTTTGTGTATAAAAACGAATTTTTAATTTTTTAAAGTTTCTTTTATTGCAAATTTAGTTTTATTCATTTCACTATGTTTCCTGACTATCATTTTATGAATTTTGATATGGTTTGACATTTTAAGTTGAATAACATAAACGATTTCGATTTAAAGCCAATGCCTTATTCAATTTCATTACATTTTAATTTAATTTTAAATAACTTTATAGGAAAGTAAAGCATTGAGAATTAAATCCACTGATTATAAGTTTCTATTCCTTTTCTTCATCACTCTTTAAATCCTAGTCAGTGGTCGATTTTAATTTGTAAATTTCTGATTTCGTCTAATCTTGTACCATTATGAACCGATGACCTTGATGTTAAGCCCCTTTAAAACAATCATCATCATCATCATCATCATGATCACAAATCCATACAAAGTGCCGACGACAGGTAGTTGGTAAATACCAAATAGAAGAAGAAGAAGAAGAAGAAGAATTAAAATGATAATGTTTAAATAATTCTAAGATCAACCAAGTAAACGTTTAACTGAACATTTCGTGAAGACGAGTTTATCCACTGCAAGACGATAATTATGAAACTGAATGGCACTCGAGCAGTACGTGTTCAGAAACACTCTGCAGGATTTCCATAGTAGTTTATCAGTTTCGATCGTTTCTAACTTGGCTGTAACTTTGTTTGCAAGTTAATTCAATGACCAAGTTGTGCTTCGACGTGGTGAAATACGGTAATATGTTTCTCTTAGTCCGTTATAGGTAAATATTATACTACTTCCAAAGTGTTAGCATTAGAGAATTGCTGAATGACATGGTGTTACTCCACTTAACGAGGAGTTGAAATGTGTGGTAAATGTGGCTGCGGCCTGATGGCTATCTGCATTCATCTCTGAGGTGATATTTTGTGCAAGTCAATTAGCATAAATTACACACGTAAAATTGTATGTTTATCCGTAGGAAAGTAGCTTCACGATCATCGGGCCCAGGTTCGATTCCTGACATTGTTACAACATCCAGTACCTAGAAATCCCAAATGGCCATCTGAAACAACTCTGATTTACGCACAATATATTTCCACCTATCCTTATTCCTAGTATTTTACCAATTATTTTGAGGTCAGCACTTCTCCCGTTTGTACAAACGAATCACTTACCCGGTGTACTTATATATATATCACAAGTAAGTCTGTTTGCTCATTATACGAATCCATACGCCTCCACTGATCAGTACCAACATTCGCACCAAGGATCATGAAGCACCTGGACGGGTCGTAGATGTAGTTATGTCGTCATAATATGTGACATATTGGTAGAAGGTTTTACGTGTTGACGACATTTTCTACACCAAAACTGTTAACGGGTAGACTCAAAAAACGAATAGCTTTGAACTTAAAATAGCAAAGAATATCTACGTTACTATCTAGCGATTTATTCTGTGGAAAATTAACGGCAATTCCATAAATGAGTATCGAAATAATGATTACCTCCAAAATTAAATAGTGAGCACATGTAAGCAACTTTCGAAGCAATCCTACCATTACTTCATCTTGACAACATCTCTACCACAGCCGTACATTTGAGCAATTCGAAAGTCTGCCCTCAATTTTCTACCTCATTTCCATCATTAGGGGAAATCATTGCAGGGATTAATTTGGGAACTCCGTGTTTCTCTCATGTAGCTTGCTCCAGCGTTGGAACTCCGAGAAATCAATACATTTACACTCTCAATAGTGTGACACGTAATGTTCTTTATCTCAAGTCACCCATTAATTATTTCACAGTTAGAAAAACTGTATAAGATTATTAATCGATATCAGTAATTCGCAATAAGTTCAAAAAATTACCGAAATTCCGATAAACAAATGTAACGATATTTGTGATATATATCCAAGTGTTTGTTGATATAATATTACATCCTATTACCATATGAACTCATGCGTATTATTCAATTACCTCGAAACTTTGTAACATGAACGACGAGTGACACTGCGGGGAGAGCCCACGGCTAGCTATTAGTTTGTCATATACATTTAAGCTCACAAGATTTCCCTACCAACAATAAAAAATGTGTGTACAATAATTACCGCTAGGTCCAACGAAATTTAGTATAAAAATTAGTATAATAATATGTTTACAGTTGAAATTTCCGTCTTATTCAATATTATGCTAATATCTGTCAAGCACTCCGAGAAAATTCCTTACTAATGCAGGGATCTCGCTTTCGCTCGATGAAAGTAGCCAGTTCGTGTTTAGGAAAAGTTATTCCAATGAGGATCAACTTGTAGGATTCCAGTAAGGTATAGCAAATATTTTAGATTCATGAGGTCAAGTGGACTGTGTCGCTGTTTGCCTATCCAATGATTTTGATGCGGAGGATTAAGGAAGACTACTGATAAAAATGAGGTCTATTACATTTGGCAATAGAGTGATTGAATGGATGGCTAAATTACTAGAAAAGAGAACCCATAGAATTATTGGTCTATTTTTTCATGATGATGGTGATGATGATGATGATTATGATCCTTGTTGTTTAAAGGAGCCTGACACCTAGGTCATCGGCCCCTAACGGTACGAAATGAGACGAAATGTAATGACAATTTAAAAGTCCAAAATCATCCACTGACCAGAATTCAAAACGTGAGGACGAAGAATGGGTGGATGGATATGAATATAAGACAGTCAGTGGATCCGACCCGTAATGCCCCACATTCCCAATAGTATTACTGACCAAGGGACTACTTCAAAAGCACAATCCTTAATCGATGATGCTTGTAGTCTAAAGGGGTCCAAAATCCAGGTCATCGGCCCTTTATAATGATACTTATCGATAGGAAAGTAGAACCAACGTATTTGTCATGTTGCGGTTCTAATCAAAAGTAGCGTAGACTCGCGGTATTCCACACATTATGGTACTACTCACAGGTAATGTAATACGCACATCTAACACAGACGTATCTCACATTGCGGTGCCATTTACAGGCAACGCAAACCTATGGTGTTTCTCACATAGTGGGTACTAATCATAGGCAAGGCAGACTCATGGTGTCCGTCATATAGTGGTAATAATCCCAGGTTCTGTAAATCCCACCCTGATTCACACTCTGTTGCTACTAATCACAAACCTATTGTGTACCTAACATAGTGGTACTACGGGCAAGTAAAGGCGACTCATGGTGTTCCCCGCGTGGTGGCACTAATTACAAGTAGTCTCATGGTTCTAATTCGATCATGACTTGGTCGCCCCTTTTTAGTCGCCTCTTACTACAGGCAGGGGATACCGTGCGTGTATTCTTCATCTGCGTCCCCCACCCACAGGGGGATGTGTGTTTGGTTCGCGAGAGCTATTTTATTTCGCTCAAGTCCGCCTGAAAACCGGTTAGGACCCTCCTATCCGCCACCTGGGACGCTCCACGTAGGAGTATCACCTCTCCCCCTGCTACGCCAGCGTAGTAGGTTCGTGGGGACTAGGTTTTCTTATGTATATAAGTGGGCTGTAAGTCAAGAACTGGAGTCACAGATAACAATTTTTGCGGGTGCTGTTATATTGTGTAGAGTAGTATATACTACTACAAAAAGATATCGACAATGTTTCGAGATGGACATCGGACAATGGTATGATGGTAAACGGAATGAACAATCAGGTTGTAAATTTTACCGAGTAGAAAAGTACTCTCAGTGTTATTTACTGAGTTGATAGTGTGATAGTACATAATAGGGGATAACTGTAAGTATGTACCTAGCTGTTAATATATGAATTTACCCCAATAGCATAATTAAATTAAAAAAGCTGTAAAGAAACGTTATAGACCTCTTCACATGGTTATGAGAGTATTTAGGGGTTGCAAGGACGTAAATGAAAGGGTGTGTAAGTCTCTGGTGACCCCAGTCGGAATATGGTTCCATTGTATGGGACCCTCTGGCTGAATGGTCAGCATACTGGCCTTCGGTTCAGAGGGTCCCGGGTTCGATTCCCGGCCGGGTCGGGGATTTTAACCTTAACTGGTTAATCCCAATGGCTCGGGGGCTGGGTGTGTGTGGCGTATTCAGCATTAGAAATTATCCTAGGTAGGACTCTCATCTTCACAGACATGCAGATCGCCTAATAGGCCGTCTACAAGAAGACGGCCCGCACCAGGCATCTCCGGAGGCCAAACGCCTTTATGGGACCCTCATCAGGATTAATTGATACGTGAACTGGAAGAGATCCAAAGGAAAGCAGCACGATTTGTTCTTGGAGATTTTGCAGAAGGGACTAGTGTTACGATAATGTTGTTTACTTTGGGCTGGGAAGTCTTGGGAGTAAGGAGACGAGCTGCTCGACTAAGCGGTATGTTCCGAGCTGTCAATGGAGAGATGGCGTGGAATGACATTAGTAGATGAATAAACTTGAGCGCAGACTTTAAAAGTAAAAAGATAAATTTGGAATTCAAGAGGACAAACTGGGGCAAATATTCAGTTACAGGAAGAGGAATAAGGGATTGAAATAATTTATCAAGGGGAATGTTCGATAAATTTATATCTTTTTTGAAAATATTTACGAAATGGCCAGGTAAAGAATTGGTGGGGATTCTGCCACCTGGGTGACAGCCCTAAACGCATTTCTCTAGGTAGAGGACACTTGAGTGAGAAGTGGGTTAACATACTTCACCAACCAGCTAATAGTTTTTCCTCGGCTCCCCACTTCAGCTTTAAGTATATGTCGCAATGATCCATTTCCTGACACAAAGGGGGATCGGCTGAAAATTAATCAATCCCAGAGCAGAAGCTCGACCGAGACTTTTGAATAACTTAGTTATTTCACACAACTATGATTTTAGGGCAAGTTTAAATTAAATCCTGCTACGTATCCAAGGTGACGAAGTGTGGACGGATGCATATTAAAGAGTAAGAAAGGAGGGCGAGGTATTCAAAATTTGACTCTCATTCTTCCATACAAAGTCTGCTCATATTTTGTGTTTTGAGGATTATCGAGCCTACAAGTCCACGATTTTATCAGTCACAATGCACACACACACACATTTCATTTAGCTGTTGAATAATACATGCCAGACTACCAGATGAAACAAAAGCAACAAATATATTGTAACGCACGCTGTGGAACTAGCCTTGCTATCCCTTTCACCATTCATCTAGTGTAACAATTATTTTACTGTGCCACGAACCTGCTACGCAGGCGTAGCAGGGGGAGAGGTGATACTCCCACGTGGCGCGTCCCAGGTGGCGGATAGGGGGGTCCTCACCGGCTTGCCGGCGGACTTGAGGGAAATAAAATACCTCTCGCGGACCAAACACACACCCCCTGTGGGTGGGGGAGGCAGACGAATAATACACCCACGGTATCCCCTGCCTGTCGTGAGAGCCGACTAAAAGGGGCGACCAAGGGTTGATTGTATTAGAACCATGAAACTACTTGTGATTAGTACCACCACGCGGCGAACACCAAGGGTTGCTTTAACTTGTGCGTAGTACTACTACATTAGGTACGAAATTGGTTTGTGATTAGTAGCACACAGGAGCACCACGCGGTCGGCTTTTGCAGTACCTGTGATTAGTACCACCATATGAGCAGGACCATGGGATGATAGCTACCATGGTTCTGCCTTGCCTATGATTAGTACCCACTATATGAGGAACACCACGGGATAGGGAGAGGTCTCTGTGGTTAGTACTCTTACGTGATGAACACCATAGGTTTGCGTTGCCTGTACATGGCGCCGCAAAGTGAGAAAAACATAGGTCTGTATTATATGTCGAATTTCATAAGCTCTGAGTAGTACAATAATGTGTGGAATGCGGCAAGTCTCTGCTACTTTTGTTTAGTACCGCAACAGAACAAATACCATGGTTCTATTTTGCTAGCGATCAGTACCGTTATGAGGGGCCCATAACTTCGATTTAGGACCCCCTTTTGACTGCACGCATAATCCATTCAGTGTTATGCTATAGCAGTAGTCCCTTGGTCAGTAATACTATATTGTCACGTCAGTTTATGTGAATGTGAGACATTGCGGGTCGCAACCACTGATTGTTTTAAATTCATGTCCATCCATTCATTCTTCGTTCTCACGTTTTTACATTCTGGTCAGTGGAGAATTTTAGACTTTTAATATGTCATTCCATTTCGTCTCATTTCGTACCATTTGGGGCCGATGACCTTCGATGTTAGGCCCCTTAAAACAACAAGCATCATCATCATCATCATCATTTTACTGTGACTGATTCCAGACTTAAGAATTCGTTTCCAGTCAGTGTCAGCTTATTTCGAAAGATCTTGCTCAGATTACCTGATGAAAACTACCGACTGATGTTGGCACCGTATAGCTGAGTGATGAAGGACTGTGAACGTTTTTCTTGGATATATAGACAAAAAAAAAAACCATGGCCCAACAGCCCCGAAGGGCCAACGTCTACCAAGCGACCACTGCTCAGCCCGAAAATAAATAAATAAATAAATAAATAAATAAATAAATAAATAAATAAATAAATAAATAAATAAATAAATAAATAAATAAATAATAGTATGCCTCGGAGTGACTAACACTGAATAAGGGAGGAACTTCACGAAATCAAAAAAATACGAAAGGAAAATCTTGAGAACAATTCTAGGACCACTAAGGGAATGTAATAGGAAAATACCAATATCTCAATGCGGAAGTGAAGGTGGACATCTGGTGAGAATGGACGAGAACCGATTGAAGAAGAAGAAGACCTTTAAGTATATCGTAGGATTGAAGGCTACAACGAGGTGGGTGGAAGAGAAGAAGATGGGATGCTGAGAAAGTTGGACTTACAACAGACGTCATCAACAACAGAAAGTAGTTCATAAGCCGAACTGACAACATCAAGACATGCGAAGAAAAATCACCAGAAGGCAGAATCAAATTGACAATTATTACTTAGCGTATGACTTACATAAAACACAAAACAATGGAATGAACAAATAAAGAAAAATAAGTTAATGATGGACACTTTCCATCAGCCCTTAGAAATTACACCCAGGTTCTTGAGCCATTCAAGTACATCAGGTGTCGCATCAATAAAATCTTGTCTCTCTCCTGGGTAACACGTGACAGGACACTCAAAGGCGATATGGTAGATTGTCTGACTGTCATTCCCACAGTCACAGGCAGCTGACGGATGCCAACCCGATTTATATGCCGAGGCAGCATAGCATCCATTCTTAGTGTGTATCCGGTTTAATCGGGCCCATAACTGTCTGGGTAGCTGGAATCCCGGGAGCCTTGTGCTGTGTGACTCGTTGCCATCGTGGAGGTGCGTTCCATTTCTGTTGTAGCTTGAAGTTGTTTGCTGAATGAATCAATCCTGCTGATATTGGTGGGTTTCCTGAAGCTATTCGGTAATGTAATATCATACGATCTGAAATACCAGCATTGATTGGTAATTGTGGGTTCGACACAATTTTTTTTAAATATTCCCGGATTAAGCTGTTTTGTCTCCTAAGATGTGGAGAAGCAATATCACGGATTTAATGCTCCCAGATATCAGCCTTACATTTTGTTTCCACGAACCTGCTACGCAGGCGTAGCAGGGGGAGAGGTGATACTCCCACGTGGCGCGTCCCAGGTGGCGGATAGGGGGGTCCTAACCGGCTTGCCGGCGGACTTGAGGGAAATAAAATAATTCTCGCGGACCAAACACACTACCCCCTGTGGGTGGGGGACGCACATGTAGAATACACCCGCGGTATCCCCTGCCTGTCGTAAGAGGCGACTAAAAGGGGCGACCAAGGGATGATTGGATTAGAACGATGAAACTACTTGTGATTTTGTACCACCACGCGGGGAACACCATGGGTCGCTATTACTTGCACGTAGTACCACTATGTTATGTACCAAATAGGTTTTTGATTAGTAGCAATCAGGAGCACCGTGCGGTCAGGCTTTTACGGTACCTGTGATTAGTAGCACTATATGAGCGACAGCAGGGTTCTGGCTTTTCTATGATTAGTACGCACTATATAAAGAACACCACGGGATAGTACGAGTCCCTGTGGTTAGTACATTTATGTGATGAAAACCATAGGTTTGCGTTGCCTGTCCATGGCGCCGCTATGTGCGGAACACCATAGGTCTGTATTACATGTGCGAATTTCATAACCTGTCAGTAGTACCATAATGTGTGGAATACCGCGAGTCTACGATACTTTTGATTAGTACCGCATCATGGCAAATACCATGGTTCTACTTTCCAAGCGATGGGTACCATTATAAGAGTGTGATGACCTATATTTTGGACCCCTTTAGCTTGCAAGCATTACCGATTCAGTATTGAGCTATAGAAGCAGTCCCTTGGTCAGTATTACTATTGTTTTCCGTCAGTCTCTGAGACTGAGGCATTGCGGGTCGCCTCCACTGATTGTTTTAAATTCATATCCATCCGTTCATTTTTCGTCCTCATGCTTTGAATTCTGGTCTGTGGAGGATTTTGGATTTTATTTTTTTCATTGCATTTCGTCTCATTTCGTACCATCAGGGGCCGATGACCTAGAGGTTAGGCCCCTTAAAACAACAAGCATCATCATCATATATTTTATTTTAAATGGACGTCAATCTTCTTAACATGGCAGCTGTTGGCCAAATTCGGATTTAAGAACAGATATTAACAGTATGTCAATTTCTTTTATGTTAAACTACACATTGAGAAGGTGAATTACGTTCAGTCTCTCCCACACAATTTATGATATAAACGAAACATGAAGGATCAATATTTGAAACACAAGCATTATTAAGTAGACATCTTCAGATTTAAGAAATTATATAAAATAAAAACAAAATATCCTAGGAAGTATATACCAGTACTGTAAATATCATTAATAACCGTCTACTTGTCCAATAGTTGCGAAAAGAAAGAATAAGAAAAAAATATCGAGCTAGTTGGCCGTTGGGTTACGGGCGCGCAGCTGGGAACTTGTATTTGAGAGACAGTGGGTTCGAGCCCCACTGTCAGCAGCCCTGAAGATGGTTTTCTGTGCTTTCCCATTTTCACACCAGGCAAGCGCTGGGGCTGTACCTTAATTAATGCCACAGCCGCTCCCTTACCACTCCTAGCCCTTTCCTATCCTATCGTCGCCATAAGACCTATCTGTTTCGGTGTGACGTAATGCAAGTTGTAAAGGAAAAATGAAAGAGTCTTTTTCCAATATTATTGCGAAATTACAATCCTAGAATAAATTTGTAAATAGAACTTGTATAATTTTCTGAGGCGAATATCTGAATAAATGCATTTAATAGGATAAAACATGTCGTTTTGTTTTAAATTCTAGTTAGTGGATACATTTGAAAATTTTAATTAGCATGTCATTTCGTACCATTAGAAGCCGACAATCTAGATGTTAGACTCGTTTAAAAAAGAAGCATCATCATCATCATCGTCATCATCATCATCATCAAAACATGTCCTTACGTGCTTAATAAAGCTCTCTCTTTCAGATTCCATGTCTTAATTTTTATAAGACGAAATCATCTAGCAAGTCTCGTCGCGGATGTGTCTGAGTGCAAAAATTACCATCTCAAATTACTTACTCTGAATCGTAGAGTAGAACGCAGTCATTTACGATTTGCTACTCGCGCTTCAGAGGATTTTAACGTGTCCTGTTTCCGAATGGGAACTTCGGAGCGCTTTGACGGTTTGTAAATGTCCACAACTGCATGTTGAAACACCTCATCTAAAGTAGCCTGTGTTATCTTTTTAAGGTATCTCAAGCGAATGTGGTTGGAAGGCGAGTTTTCGTCTTAGTGGCGATGGGAATAGTAATTCCTGTCCTCAAACCTGATAACAAAATTCCAAGTTACAGACCTATTTGTGTTACTAACTGTCTGTGTAAACTATTTGAAAGGATGGTGAATCGCCGACTTGTGTGATGTGTTTGAAGAAAAGAGGACTTTATTTTTCGAGTACCAGTGCGGTTTTTAAACTGCCCGATCGACCACGTACCACTTCTTACGCCTGGACAGTTCTTCCGGGATGCATTTCTCCGAAAACAGCGTTTAGTGGATGTTTTCTTCGATTTAGAAAGGGCCTATGACACCATGTGGTGATCTGGAATCCTTTCAACCCTGCATCAATGGAAATTCCGAGGTAATTCATCAGTATTTATTGCAAATTTCCTGTCTCTCCATCTATTCCATGTCTGAATAGGGAGATCGTTTTTGCAATACCACGATCAGGAATACAGAGTCCCTGAGGGATCGGTTCAGAGCGTCACTCTGTTCGCGATTGTCACAAATTGTATTGTTACTGCTGCGGGCTCAGCAGCAACAAAGTTGCAGACCAACAGTTACAACAAGCTGTTAGAAGTGTGGAACTGTGAGCATTAGAACACGGCTTCCACTTTCCAAAGGACAAGAGCGCTGTTGTCCATTTCTGCAGGAAGCGTACTTTTCCATCCCTAAGCTTTATCTGAGGAGGTTCGCTCTTCCAGTAGTGGACACAAACCGATCCCTTCGATTCCTTGTCGATAGTAAATTATCGTTCAACCTGCTCGTTCGTTTGTTAAAATCTAAGGGCGCTAAGAAAATATTTTAAGGTTTAATAGCAGCACACAGTGCGAGGTTGAGCTCTCGGTGCTCCTATGTTTTTATAGGGCCCACATTTTATCGATATTAGACTACGGCAGTGCAGCATACAGATCAGCACGTAAAGTTGTTGTTAATAAACTGAATAGCGTCCGCCACAGCGGAGAAGCTTGCAACGAGAGCTTACCGTACTAGTCATACAGCCAACCTGCTCGCGGGATCCGGTGTATCACCTTTACACGTGAGACGCAAGCAACAGCTGTTATCATACGCTAACACTTTATACCAGCTATCCTTGTGTATTCTATAACCAGAATAGCCGGCTGTATGCTGCTTGTCCACGAGTAGTGCAGCCGGTTCGGATAAACTTGGATAGCATTTACACAATGTTGAAGTACCTTCAATTGTCTAGTCAGAGGGCGTAGAAAAGTTCCTCCGTGGAATAATATGTCGTCCTGACATTATATTGGAACTGCACATCGATGCAGACTCCTCTGTGTAAGTCGGCATCAGAGGGTGAGTTGAGGACAGAAGGAAAGGCGGTCTGTCCGTTCACTGTGGTTTTTCTTTTCCCTACCTGAAACCTGCAGCAAGAGCTGTCCAATGAAGATCAGCTTTACCTTGTATGGATCGACCCTTTGAGTTCATTGTAGTCTATCGATACGTCCGTGTTTTTCGCAATGCCCCTGCTACAATGAATTCCCTATCTGATGGTCGAGTTTTGGACGTTTTCTTAAATTTTATTTTAGAATTATATCCTCCAGGGTTGTTTTTCCTCGGACTCAGCGATGTATCCCAATTATACCGCCTCAAGGGCAGTGTACTGTAGTACGAGACTTTTGGGTTGGTGATACAACTGGCGAGGAGGACCAGTACCTCGCCCAGGGGAGCCTCACCTGCTATGCTGAGCAGGGCCTTGTTGATGGGGGAGGTGTTGGGAAGATTCGAAGAAGTGAGAAACCACGGAAAACCACTTCGAGGATGGCTGAGGTGGAAATCCAATCCCTTCTTCTCAGTTGACTTCCCGAAGCTGAGTGGACCCCTTTCCAGTCCTCGTACTACTTTTCAAATTTCGTGGCAGAGCGGGAAATTGAACCCGGCCTCCGGTGGACGGCAACCAATCACACTAACCACTACACCGCAGAGGCGGACACGTTCTAGAATTACATTTGTGTGACTTTCAAGCCACACGGGTATCTGGATTCACCGGTCGTGGCAGTGGGATATGGAGCAGGATGTAGCGGGAAACGAGTTAGCTGATAAGACTACTAAGGAGGCGGTCACACGGCCCCCGTTACCTTACAAGGTTCCAACTAATGGTACACGTTGTCAGCCGATATATTAGCCCGCCTAGTGGCGTCAAGTCTTCGTGCTCTGATAATATTGTCACTACCAGAATGTTGAGTGGTAGGGTAGAAGAGGAAGTGGTATACAATTATTCTGTCGCGAGCGCCGATTCGCAACACGTCCGACCGTAGGGAATTATGGAGCGAGCGCATCGAACGGGGTTCTATCCGTGACCTCCCAGTCAGAAATCCCTAATAATCATTACTAGTTTAAGTGTAACATATAATCCTGAGTGGGTCAAGTATAACATAAGAAAAGAAGATATAGAAAAAACAGTGGAAGTGAGTGTTTAAGTGTAAATTAAATACCAGTGCAAGTTAATAAATGGAGAATTACAATTATAATTAAAAGCATTCATAAAGCTATTCTCAACTTGGAACATTCAGGGAGCCAGGGAGTAAATCAATCTTGAGCAATCAGAATATTTGTCAGGAAGTGTAGTAAACACACAAGAAAATCATGGTTTGAGGCCCAAATTGGTTGGACCAGTGGAAAACAAGCATATTTTTGGTTACGCAAGAATGTGCCCTGTGAATTAAGAGTGCACGTAGTGGTGCAACAATTCCTTCTAGAAAGATTCAGTGGAAGGTTACAAGTCACATGTACATACAGGAGACGGGTGGGACCACACTTGAAGTAACCAATAGGAAGGTAACAAGACAGCGATGTTAGAGAACATTGTAGTAGGGGATGCCATGTTCTAGAAACTCAGAGAAATGATAAAAGGGAGTGACAAGGGAGACTCGGGGTCACTCTGGAAGGAGCGGTCACCTGGAAAGGAGTGGTCACTCGGGAAGGAATAGTCACTCTGTAAGGAGCACTCACTAGGCCACTTGGAGAGCCGTCACACTGTAGAAAATGGTCAGTGAAGATAGCAGTTTAAGCAGTTAGTCAGATCAGGCAGCAGTTGAGCCTGTCAATCAGTAGAACAGATTAGCTGTGCCCCACAGGGTAAAGCACAAAGACAGTACGTAGAGAACTCACTGAGTGTTTAAGGAGACTGTAGCCTCAGTCCGCGTTACCTTAGCAAGAGTTCTGTGTTCGAGTCTTGAACTCATCAGGGAAGATTCCAGAGGAGCTCTACAGCGAGGAATCAAGAGAGAAGCAAGACGGAAGAAGTTTCAAAATCCGAGATAAGTATCAGCTAGTTTTAAGAGACTCTAAAGACTGAAGGAAAGTTAAGTGTTGTATAGTGAAACGTAGACGTTTGTGTATTCTAAAGTAGTCAGAGACTGACAAACTGATTTTTAAAAAAATCAATTTTGACAGGAGAATATTTGCAGGTGCGTTGTAAAATGTTATTGCATAAGTGGTATATTTTAGAATCTATTTTGAATAAATTAGAGTACCGATCTCGATAGCTGCAGTCGCTTAAGTGCGGCCAGTATCCAGTAATCGGGAGATAGTGGGTTCGAACCCCACTGTCGGCAGCCCTGAAGATGGTTTTCCGTGGTTTCCCATTTTCACACCAGAGAAATGCCGGGGCTGTACCTTAATTAAGGCCACAGCCGCTTCCTTCCAATTCCTAGGCCTTTAATATCCCATCGTCTCCATAAGACATATCTTTGTCGGTGCGACGTAAAGCAAATACAAAAAAAAAAAAAAAAAAAAAAAAAATTAGAGTGAGATTTTATGGTGTCAGAAAGTGTTTTAATTAAGGTCAATATGATATTTTAACCCTAGTGATTAGCATGTCCATTCCACAGGAGACGACAAATTGAATAATCACTAGATTGTCTTCGAAAAGCCAGAGTTTAATTCCAAGCCTCTGCGCAGTGTTCAGATGGAGTGATTCGTCCGTCGGATGGTAACGTTAAGCCCTGAGCAGACTGCTTGGTGTTACTCGATAAGTCTCATCATCACACACACACAAACTCACGCACTGAGAGAGAGAGAGAGAGAGAGAGAGAGAGAGAGAGAGAGAGAGAGAGAGAGAGAGAGACCCCTATACTAGGCCATGCAACATTATCACCATCATCACCTGAGATACTAGGAGGTAATTTGCCGAAGCCATCTTCAGATTGGCCATGGCAAAGCGACGCACGCTATACCCACCTTCGATGTACGGTGTCCATCTAACTGTAGTACACTTCCTTGTACAGTCCAGACCTTCACCGTCGAAAACTTCCGAGTACCATCTCCCTAATTCTACGAAACGATCAGCAGTTAAACCTCATTGTATGAGGGCTAGTGGTCTTATTGACATAAATATGTCTTACAACTGGGAGTCATTCACAAAACTGTGTAAAGTGAAGTGACAAAATGTGTGACTGAAGTGCATCTATAGCAACCGTGCAGGCAGTGATATAAGGTATGAATAAATGCTCAGACAATGTTACCTACGCAGGCATTCGTAGCGTAACCGCGCAAGAGAGCACCTCGGAGAGATCGAGCTCAGGCAAACTGAGTCTGTAACTCAGTCTACTGATTCACCGACCGCCCGCCAAAAACACGCTTCGCTTCTAGCAGCAGCAGCTAGCTCCTGTAACAACTGCCGCATGCCAGCCTTCAAGAGCGACTAGCCGTGGCACCCATAGTAATTGTCCAGACAGCTTGGTGTCCCGGTTTCGCGACTTGCCTGTGGCATCATTCACGTAAAAAACTAGCCTGGCACGACCTGGGCAACAATTTGTAGCCCTCAGGACCGGTCCGCAAGTGCGTTTGACTGTACACTGTTCCAAACGAATCCATACATCATAATCCTGCCATATACAGTACCTCATTCAACTCACCACTCTCAGTAACCAAGAACTCACTGGAGAAACAAGTAACCCACCCCGCTCCCCACTAATCCTGTACGACTACGAAAACCTGCTGTTTCTTAAAGGTACATCTAAACAACCTCAGAGCCTTGTCTATCAAGTCGATCACATCATCACCTTCCCTCCACCCCTCAGAACTCAAGAAGAAATCGTAGCATACATATCAACTTCATAGAAGTACTAAACCACGCACTTATCGTTGCTCCCAATAAAAACCAACACTCACACTCTCAAGTTCGCACAAGCACTCAAAAAATAAATATCCACTTCTCAGTAACTTATCATCTCCAAAACGAACCCAGACCTTCCAAAAGTGCTCAAACTCAGAAACTCCCCCACTAAAATGATCAAAAATCACTCTGGCTAGTATTCTCTCAACAAACTCACCTGCCTCCCACCCCCAACCCTCACTAAGGTCCCAAATGCCACAGAATCCAAATATTCACACTCTGAAAAAGGAGAAATCACAAATGAACATCAATCAACTCTAGTCAATACCCTCATGAATAATGTATATGTCCAAATGGAACCTGAGATACTAAACGCTCAGTCACGAAGAGTACGCAAACAACTACCCCCAATCCCCAACTACTCCCTAAAATATCCCAACGTCATGCCGGACAAACACCCTACCATCCCATGTTTTAACTGCCTAAAGCTGAACCGCTCACCTGCTTATTGCCACTGTTCCATCAGATGCAAGAGATGCGGTGATAACCATCAACATAGTGAATGCACATTAGCTATGGAAAAGGCAAAGTGCGCAAATTAACATGGACCCATGCAGGCTCTTTACCTGCTTGCCCTTACAAAAGGAAGGCGACAGTAGCCCAATATAAGCAGAAGTTCTCACAACGAATATATCACCCCCTCCACGAGTTAGCCACGGCACTTACCAAGCCACTCACACCATCGAACCCACAACCACTTACCTACCGCAAGCTCACCAAGACTGAACCCTACTGCAAGCAGTTCTACTAGCAACACTAGGCTAGCTCACCACTCCCTCCACAAACCAAGTTAGCACAAGCCATGTCCGCCAGACATCCCAAAACCAGCCACACCCCAAGGCCAGTACCGCTTGGTGGACTGAGTAGCTGCGAGACTGGAAGCCGTCCTAAATACTGCATGCCCCATCAATTTAAGACCACCCAACCTCCGATACCAAGGTTCCACGTTCGGACCTTGTCTAAAACGGCCAATACTACCAAACTAAACCAAAACTTACTGAACATACCCAAATCAGGTCATTCAATCCCAATCTCACTCCCAGCACAATACCAAAATACCACCAAAGTCAACGCTCTATGAGCCCCACATCAGAATGAAATTAAGGACCAAACAGGTCGGGAATATCAGTCACCGTACTCCTGCTAATACTCTCTGAGTGGCAGCCATCGCTACGCGAGACTCATGTTCAATATTACCTAGCAGCCGTGTAGGCTGTTTCGTGTGGCTGATTGCCATCTAAAATTAGCAGGCGTTGAGGGATGGCCATCACCAGGAGACATAATAATAATAATAATAATAATAATAATAATAATAATAATAATAATAATAATAATAATAGCATGGCCTCAGCTTCCGTGTGCAGACATTTCGATTTGACGCTCTCTGCTCGTCAATATCGACGTTCCGTTTTACTCTAGGCCCAATAGATGGCAGACAGAGTAAACCGAATCTCTCTTGCGCGTCTATGGCTGAGATTTAATTAATTTTGTCGGGTAGATACCAAATGTATCACCAGAGATCTTTTACATGCCGACATCGTACGACATGGAGTATCGAATGGACTTTTTTCCGCCCTTCAAAAATCCGACTACCTCTGCCGGGTTTGAATCCGCTATCTTGGGATCCGGAGGCCGACACTCTACCACGGATCCACAGAGTCAGCTACATATTTATGATGATATCTTAGAAGTGAAGCTTCCACGGTGTGAAGAATTATTTAATTTATTTTCCGGGTTGAACCGTGTTGTACTTGTACGCATATCACGTACAGTTTGCCGACGTTTCGAATACATTGCAGTATTCATTGTCAAGGCGACTGAAATACCCCTACTCGATCCGAGGTAATCAGTCTCCCAGGCAGAGTTACACTACTAGAGTGGCCTTGATCTTGGCCTTTTATATCCTAGCCTATCTGGCTGGCGTAAGCCCTGGCTGTCTCGCGAGGCTTCTGGAAAGTTTATGTCACAGCCAGGTAGCGGGGGCTTGCCCGCGCTGTTATGTAATGGGGTTGCGGCCCGTGTGTTTATGTTGTGGTCTGTATGTCTTAAACTATGAATGATGGGCATCCAAGAATTACTGATTTTGTATCCTTCTTCTAAATTAATGTTATTCGGATGTTTCTTGATTTCGATAGCCTCGCGGATTTTTCTTTCCAGATTCCAAGGGATAGCTGCTAGGATCTTGGTCTTGTCAAATGATATTCCGTGCCTAGTTTCGTAGGAATGCTTGGCTACTGCTGAAATATCTGTGTTTTGGTTCTTGGTGTGACGGATATGTTCTTTTAGGCGGGTGGAGATCAGACGTTTTGTCTCACCTACATAACAAGCTCCGCAGCTACATTCAATGTGATACACTCCAGGGGCCTGTAATTCTATTGTGTCTTTTACTGGTGGTAGATAACGGGCTAGCTTACGGTGAGGTTTATAGATAGTTTTTATGTTGTATTTGTCCAGTATCTTGCCGATCCTGTCTGTAGTGTTTTTAATGTATGGCAGTATCGCTGTTTTCTGGCGGGTCAGTTCTTCTTTCCCGTTGTTTTCTCCTGCGGCGGTCTTTTCTTTCTTCTCTTCTGATTTTTTAAGGACTCGCCGGATGTTATTGAGCGAGTAGCCATTTTTCCTAAGGGTTTCCGTGAGGTGTTCTTTTTCTTCCTCGAGGTGCTCTGCGTCAGATATCGCTATGGCCCTGTTTACTAGTGATGTTAGGACAGCCTGCTTTTGTGATGGGTGATGATGAGACGAGGCGTGTAGGTACCTGTCTGTGTGAGTGGGTTTCCTGTATACTGCGCGACTCAGCGTCCCATTGGGGTTACGTATAATAATATTTATGATGATTTCATTTTTGGCAAAGGGAAAAGTGTTTTGTAAATAGTTTTTATCAGTGGCATATTATTTTAGTTGTCTGTTAGGTCATCAGCCCAGAGGCTGGTTGGTTCCTCAAATAGCACCACCAAATGCTATGCAGTTATAGGAAAACCACAAAACCAATGGCAGAGCCCAAATGAGGCGTACTAGGTAAGATGAGGAGTGAGGTAGTTTGCCATTGCTTTCCTCACTAGACCAGAAAGTGCTACTGTAGCACGACTGATCCTATGAGCAACACCTTTCATAACACTTAGACACTATTTGTGCTCCAAATGGCATTACTCAGCACCACCCATACCCCAGCAGCTTCCATATTGTCACAGCCATGGATGAGACTGGGACTTCAGTGGAAGCCTACACTTTGTTCTGGCCTGTGTCAAGAGACGGATACAAAATTACTGCATATTTTTTTAACATGTTATTTACTATAAACAAATTATGTTATTCGTAAGTATTTTAATGTAAGTTTCGTACCTAGTCTTTTAAGTGTGTTTTTATTTACTGGTGTACCGAGTGAGTTACCCTTGCGGTTAGTATCGCGTAGCTTTAAGTTTGCATTCGGTAGATGGCGGGCTTTAATCCCCTCGTCGGCAACCCTGAAGATGATTTCCATGTTTACCCACTTTCACACAACGAATATATACCTTAATTAATGGCACGGTCGCCACCTTCTAAATCCTAACCCTTTCCTATCCTTCGGTCGCCGAAAACCTTCTATGTGTTCCAGCGACATTAAACCGCTAGCGAAAAGAAATAAAAACAATTGAGTAGCGTTTTGATTTAGTTGCATGTATTGTTATGATCTCTGTTTAAAACAAAGCCTTGTCGTATTTTATTACTAAGGTCCGGGTGTTGAGGAAAACTCACATTTCTTTCCTGAGCTCATTTTACCCGAATTCTAAAAAATAAATCTGAATGGTGGCTCCCTGGCCCCGTTGAAAGCAATTTTGTGTTGCATATAAGTGGATCCTTCAGCCATTTTTTATTTTGGTTATTATGCTCGTTTTACTGATATAAAGTAAAACTATTACTAGTCCGGTAGATATTTACAATGGGACTGACTTGGGATTGACCCTTGTTAAAGAACATCATAGAAGATGCCGGAAACGGCCTCCTCTGAAGAAATGAAAAACTGAGGATCCAAAAGTCCTGACTCTACTTCACTCTCAAACCACCGGCAGAACTCGACACGCGAAGGTTTCTTTTAATCATTTACTGTCAACGCATGCCAACAGTAAATTTGTAAGGTTGCAGGTTCAGGTCCTTTTTGATAATGTTTCGACACGATGATCTTTTAATTCCCACTTGCACATATAAACGGTGTTGAGATTTCGTCGGACTTCGTTCCAGAATTTCCTTCACTCGAGCAATGTTTTCTGGTGTGCGAACTCTTTACGGATAATTACGGTTTTTATTCGCCACTGAGCACGTTTCACGCCATTTTGCCACTAAGTTTTGCATTGCAGACTTTGCTGGAGGTTTCGCCAAAACACTTGCAGGCTTCAACTCTTGCGCAAAGATGCCCTGAAGATGGTTTTTCGTGGTTTGCCATTTTCACACCATGCAAATGCTGGGGTTGTACCTTAATTAAGTCCACGGCCGCTTCCTTCCGATTCCTAGGCCTTTTATCCCATCATCGCCATAAGACCTATCTGTGTGACGTAAAGTAACTAGCAAAACAAACAGATTTGTGCATCGAAATCGTGGTTTCCAGCGTTCTATGTGATGGGCAATTCTCCTGTTTATTATCAATGATCAATTCCGCTTCAGTCTTATAAATATTTTGCGGTCCAGTTTTATTTTGCTCACCTAGTATTTTGAGCACCTTTGTTTAAATTGGAGCATCGTACTTATCGAGTTTCAAACACAGGATTTCAAAATACTACAGTAGGTGTATACTGAAACAGATAGGCAGCAGGTTCAGAAGATGTGATTCCGAGAAAGAGTTCTTTTTTTTTACCAATATGCGCCGACAGATACCATAAAACACGCTAATAATTCGTTTTTTGGGTCTTTTTAAGAAAACTGAATCAGAACAGCTCCTCAAGGTTATATCATATGAATATACACTGACTGAGCAAATGTCATAGGATAGCGGACCATTGATGCGCAGGTGTGTTATCTGCGCACCACACGCCCCCTGTGCCAGCGGCAGTTGTATAGGAGACCTTTTGAGCAGTGGCTGTGCATGTGACAGGTGTAACATGGAACGTCGTCTTGAGCTGACACCGTTTGAACGGGGTATGGTGGTCGGTGCCCGACGGATGGTAAGTGCGATTTCGAAAGTGGTGTAAGAATTCGGCTTCACACGATCAACCGTGTCCAGGGTGTATCGTAAATGGTTGAATGCGGGTGTTATCGTCCACAACAGACGAACGACCGGCCGTCCAGCCACCCTCGATGACCGTGACCGACGACATCTGAGACGCATTGTCAATAGTGACAGACGGGCAACCGTGCAACAAATCACGGCTCAGTTCAACGCAGGCCGTGCTAGACACGTCTCCCAGTGGACAATCCGTAGGAACATGGGTTCTATGGGGTATGGGAGCCGGCGCCGCACACGGGTGCCACTGTTAACCCAACGTCATCGGGCACAACGACGCGCATTTGTCGCCAGTCACCAGGGATGGACACTGGAACAAAGGCGTAACGTGATATGGTCGGACGAATCCGATTTCATCTGCACCATGCCGATGGGAGGCACCGTGTATGGCGCAGACCACATGAAGCGATGGATCCCGCCTGCCTCGAAGGTGTGGTCCAGGGCGCTGGTGTCTCTGTTATGGTCTTGGGTGCATTTTCCTGGTATAGAATGGACCCCCTAGTTGTTCTGGAAGAGACTTTGAATGGTACGCGGTATGTTGAGCTGCTCGGAGACCATCTCCACCCATGTTTGGCCTTCCAGCGCCCAGACGGTTCTGCGGTGTTTCAAGATGATAACGCGCCGCGACATCGCTCCCTTGTCGCCCGGGAATGGTTCCAGGAACATGCATCGGATGTCCAACGACTGCCATGGCCACCCAGGAGCCCCCATATATGAACCCTATCGCGCATATCTGGGATGTCCTGGAACGCAGGCTCCGTGCCATGGATCCTGCACCCATGAACAAACCAGCATTGGCGGCCGCTCTGCAAACGATTTGGTGTTAGCTGAGTCCAGAGGACTACCAGGGACTTGTCGACTCACTTCCACGGCGTCTCACTGCAGTTCGCAGGGGCAGAGGAGGTCCCACATGCTATTAGGTGACTATCCCATGACATTTGCTAAGTCAGCGTACAAAGTTTTAATGTACCCACTGTATCTCTTGCAACTGATAAATATCATTATAGTATCCGTACTGAAGATACTATACTGTAGGATGCTAATTAGTTTATTAATAATATCACCTATTCAATACATTAACATTTTAAACAATTAGGAATTTTAATGTATTGAACAGGTGATATTATTGGTAAACTAATTGGCATCCTAAAGTATTGCATCTCTGTCAGTTAAATGTCTCTGCTGTATTGTAGCTAAGTAATACTTTACCTTGTTTTAGATCGCGTTTAGCTAGTTTTAGGGCATATCTACTTGCATATATTATACTCCTTTAAAAAGACCCATGGCACTACAGCTCTTGAAGGGCCTTGGCCTACCAAGCGACCGCTGCTCAGCCCGAAGACCTGCAGATTACGAGGTGTCGTGTGGTCATCACCACGAATCCTCTCGGCCGTTGTTCTTGGCTTTCTAGACCGGGGCCACTATCTCACCGTCAGATAGCTCCTCAATTCTAATCATGCAGGCTGAGTGGACTTCAAACCAGCCCTCAGGTCCAGATCCCTGACCTGGCCGGGAATTGAACCCGGGGCCTCCGGGTAAGAGGCAGGGATGCTACCCCTAAACCACGGGGCCGACATTGTACTCCTTTAGGTAATAAAATTCCTAAACTCGTTTAATATATTTTTCATTAATTTTGAATAGTTTTACCTACAGTAAGGCACTGCGAATTAGATTACTTGTTATTTTAAATTCGTGATTATTTTCACCCTAGACAGTGGATGAATTGTATATTATCATTTCATCCCCTACTACCCATCGTATAGGGGCCAATAACCTAGACATTAGGCTCTTTTAAACAGCAATCATCATCGTCGTCATCATCATCATCGGTCTGAGTGGCGGAGATTGTAGAAGAGCTTGTCTTCTGAGCTGAAGTTTGCAGGTTCGAACCCGGCTCAGTGTTGTGGTATATCAAGTGGTCAAGTACGTCAGCCTCGTGTCGGTAGATTTATTTGCACGTAACAGAAATCTAGCTGGACAGATTTCGGCTCTTCGACGCCTCCGAAAACCTAGACGTATGCAGTGAGACTAGAAAAATGGAAGGGTAGGCCTAAGAATATTCTCTACTCCTTCTCTGCTAGTGAGTGCCTACTGATATCGGTGAGTATAACAGTATCAGTTTCAGTATCAAGAATTTCAACCAGTCAACGGCTTTCTATCCCCCAAATGGTATTGTTTTTACGTCAGCTCATAGTTCAGCGCACTGAAACAGTTTGAATACATTTGACCACAGACTGCACAATCAAGACGATATAACTGTATTAAACTGATGAAGAGGGGCGTTAAACTACAGATGGCCGATGTTATCTTGCACGCTGTGATGTGAAGTACTGATGGATGGCCATTACTGAGAGGCATATTCTCAAAGAGGGGCGTTAAAATACAGACGGTCAATGTGATCGTGCAGGCTGTGATGTGAAGTATTGAGGGATGTCATTATTGAGAGGCGTATTATCAGATTAATCGTTATCATTTTGAGTTCAATTTATTATTTACGATCGTTTGATTTTTCGAAAGGGAAATTTGACAACTTTCCTCTTTGTTTGCCACGAACCTACTACGCTGGCGTAGCAGGGGGAGAGGTGATACTCCCACGTGGCGCGTCCCAGGTGGCGGATAGGGGGGTCCTAACCGGCTTGCCGGCGGACTTGAGGGAAATAAAATACCTCTCGCGGACCAAATACACACCCCCTGTGGGTGGGGAGGCAGACGAATAATACACCCACGGTATCCCCTGCCTGTCGTGAGAGCCGACTAAAAGGGGCGACCAAGGGATGATTGTATTAGAACCATGAAACTACTTGTGATTAGTACCACCACGCGGAGAACACTAAGGGTTGCTTTTACTTGCGCGTGGTACCACTATATTAGGTACGAAATAGGTTTGTGATTAGTAGCACACAGGAGCACCGTGCGGTCGGCTTTTGCAGTACCTGTGATTAGTACCACCATATGAGCAGGACCATGGGATGATAGCTACCATGGTTCTGCCTTGCCTATGATTAGTACCCACTATATGAGGAACACCACGGGATAGGGAGAGGTCCCTGTGGTTAGTACTCTTATGTGCTGTTGCCTGTAAATGGCGCCGCAATGTGAGAAAAACCATAGGTCTGTATTATATGTCGAATTTCATAACCTGTGAGTAGTACCATAATGTGTAGAATACCGCGAGTCTCTGCTACTTTTGATTAGTACCGCAACTTGACAAATACCATGGTTCTACTTTCCTAGCGATAAGTACCGGTATGAGGGGTCGATAACTTGGATTTTGGACCCCCTTTAGACTGCAAGCATCATTGATTCAGTGTTATGCTCTAGCAGTAGTCCCTTGGTCAGTAATCCTATTGTTTTTCCGTCACTTTCTCTGAATGTCAGGTATTGCGGGCGGCATCCACTGATTGTTTTAAATTCATATCCATCCATTCATTCTTCGTCCTCGCGTTTTGAATTCTGGTCAGTGGAGAATTTTGGACTTTTAATTTGTCATTACATTTCGTCTCATTTCGTACCATTAGGGGCCGATGATCTCGATGCTAGGCCCCTTTAAACAATAAGCATCATCATCATCATCACCTCTTTGTTTGTCAACTTAGCTGACTGTGTAAGTAAGTTCTGGACTGATTCAGTATATTATAGTAGAACCTGGGTATGGTGTGGCGTATTAGCCTCCACCTTCTCCGCCGATCAAATGACCAAGATAGGCTTCCATCGTAAGTACTACATTATGCAAGATGTAGTTTACAATTTTTGATCATTGATCATTCACTACACTTTTTGCCCTGTTTTCTTACAACTTGTCTTACGTCGCACCGACACGGATAGGTCTTATGGCGACGATGCGATAGGAACGCATTTGTCTGTTGTGAAAGTGGGAACTACGGAAAAACATCTTTAAGACTGCCGACAGTGGGGTTCGAACCCTCTATCTCTTGAATGCCAGCTAACAGCTGTGTGACCCGAACCGCACAGTTCGATCAATACATATTTGCTGTATTAGTCTTTGGAAGCGTATTCTAAATTTCATTGAATTTTTGTTAGTAGTCCGGACCATTAGAATGATAATACTATTACTTTACGACCCACCAACTGCTTTTACGACTTTTGGAGGCGCCTGGGTTACAGAATTTAGTCCCGTAGGATATACCGGTACGAGCGCCTTCAAATGCCACCGGAATGAGCTGAGATCAAACCCGACAACATGATGTTCAGCAGGCCAGCGCTCTACCGACTGAGCTATTGAACCAAACAAACCAAACCCCATGGCATTACAGCCCACCGGCCGTGCGGTTAGGTGCGCGCGGCTGTGAGCTTGCATCCGGGAGATACCTGGTTTCCCATGTTCACACCAGGGGCTGTACGGTCACTTCCTTTCAACTCCTAGGCCTTTCCTATCCTATCGTCGCCATAAAACCTATCTGTGTCGGTGCGACGTAAAGCCACTAACAAAAAAAAAAAAAGAAAAAGAAGCATTACAACCCTGACGGGCCTTGGCCTATCAAGGGACTCAGACCGAAAATCTAAATATTGTGAGGTGACGTGTCATCAGTGCGACGAATTCTCTCGGCCTTTATTCTTGGCTTTCTAGACCGGGACCGCTATCTCATTATCAGATGAATCCTTAATTGTAATTACGTAGACCGAGTGGACCTCCATCCAGCCGTGGTTGGGAATTGTACCCGGGGCGTCCAGATGAGATGCAGGCTACTCGAGCCTTTATTGGAATGTTGAGTACACTGCTCTTTTGTTTAGAAGGCTCCCCGTTCGATTCACGACCAGAGTGCGGATTTGTACTGTCTTCAACATCCTGTAATACAAACTACCCTCCAGTACAATACTGTAATGTGCCGTTTCCTATGCATGACAGGTGCCTCGCTCGTCAGGACTTTGCCTTGCTAGGGTTGCAGTACGATAGAAATATGCACACGATTTCTTCCAAATATAAAAACTACCAACCACCACAGAAACTTGGAGTTGTAAATTCATCTCTCTACATCAAGTTGGCTCCAGGAAGGTGACCATGACCGTAAAGCTGGGCCAAATTCACTTAAAGTTCCAACCCCAATGAATTGTTAAAAATATCAGGAAGAAGATTGATTTTGTTTAGTCTCTGTGGCCTTATTTCGAAACAAAATGTAGTACACATTCGTTTATAACCACAAAGTGGAAAATTACTGACCTTGAATAAGTTCTGAAGAAACTAGTAGGCAAAGTATCGACTTTGAAGATGATCCGGTTGGACGATCTGGCTCGTTTTCCTTCCCTAGAACAGACGAAATGAGATATGTAATTCTATATTCAGTCACGAAGTACTCTAGTAATAAACAACTTGTAACACAATCAATCAATAAATCAATCAATAAATAAGTCACCATTGATATGCATTCATATATTACTATCAATTGTTCAACTAGCTTCATCTTAAGGTTTTAAAAGAACTTGGAAATCTGCCGAACATTTACCGCGATAATTTATTCCAGTCCCTAATTCTTCTTATAAACGAATGAAAAAATAAAGTCCTCGGCCTGTTTGCAGTTATTCGACCGGACCAGGAATGGAATACAGTGACTCTAGTTGTACAGTTTGACCAATGAGTGCTTCATTCTGATTGGTTCCTCCATCGTTTAACCAAATTTCCGTTCAGCTGATTTAAACGTCTGTATTCCGCACAGGGTAAGATCATTCCTTATACAATTTCTGTGAAGTGTAGGCTACCTTGTTTTAACTTTAATAGTGCCTAAAATATGTTCTTATTAATGGGGGAGATTATCTAGTATTATTAGTTTTGAAATGTGTGTGAATTGACGTATTTCTGAGGTATGAGTTTTGAAGAAAAATTACGCCAGGCTGTTGTGCTTATGGATGCAAAAACAGATTCAGAAAGGGTTTCAAAATTAAATTTGACATCCATTGATTTTAGCTGAGAAAGTAGTACGTTATAAGACGCACCTAGTAAGGAGCAGAGTTGTCTCATGCATTATAATGGTAGCAATGACAACAAAATGGGTTAGTAATTTTATGGAGACCAAGGGGATAAATGTCAGATTTCTCCGTTAATATTCACCGTATCGAAAACCTGTTGGCTTCCCAACGAAAGTTGCTTAGAATATAATTTCCGATCTTTTACGGTTCAAGCGATTTTGCCGTGTGAGGAAAAGTAACGCCTAGTGCCGCCTAGCAACAAGATGAGTTTTCCCAGACAGTATAATGATGTCCGACTCATTGGATGAATGGTCAGCGTACTTCCCTTTCGTTCGGAGGGTCCCGGGTTAGATTCCTGGCCGAGTCGGAGATTAATAGCTTCTGATTAATTCTTCTGACTCGGGAACTCGATGTTTAGTTTGTTCCAACACTCTCATCTTCACATTCAGACAACACACCACATCACAAACACAGAAACACGGCATTGTGATCACATCCCTCCATGTAGGATTGGCGTCAGGAAGGGCGTCCGGCCATAAAACAGGACCAAACCCACATATGTGTGACACAGTTTTCACACACAACCCCTCACTTGAGGTAAGAGAGGTAGAAGAAGAAGAAGAAGAAGAAAATGACAGCAATAGTAACAATGTATTAGAAAAACCTATAGTAGGAAGTAGAATGTTTAAAATACAGCGAATCTCTGCCAGTACTAACCGAATCGGGGCACAGAATTATTCGCATCATGAGGATCGAACCGCGGTTGGTCGGTAACCGAGTACTGAATACAAGTACTCCGGCAACAGGACAACTGCTTATTTTCACCGAGCAAATACGAGTATTTTCTCGAACTATATTGTATAGTGATACCATTATTGAATTGTTCATTGCGGGTATCAAACCGTAGCCGTCATTAACAGAGCACTGTACACCACTGTACACAACTTTGCCGGGACCACGGCAGGTGCTTGTTTTCACCACTAAAGAGTAGCAGGTTTTCGTTATTAGTTGAAGCTCTGTGGAGACATTTTATGAATCAGTAAACTTGATGCTGCTAGTTACAACCATTCTATTGTCATGGATGTTCTGGTAGAAGATCAGTCTAAAATTCTTATCCGATCTGTTTTTCAAATTTTATTAAATATTATGTACTACCTCTTTTTACATGTAGGATATTAGTTTTAACAATTTATCCTTTTATTATACCTAATTTATTTCATCTTCATTTAACCTTATCACTCATCATTCTTATATTTCTATTTATTTAATTAGTATTAAATCTATTCTTGTAAAGTGATGCAATGTAATATATGTATATTTCAGTGCCTGGTTAGATGATAGAAGGCTTGAAGGCCTTAATCTTGCCAGGTAAAATAAAACATTACATTACATTACATATATTATGCATATGAGCAGAATGGTACAGTATAACAGAGCACCGTACACAACTATCCCGGGACCACAGCAGGTGCTTGTTTTCACCACTAAAGAGTAGCAGGTTTTCGTTGTTCGTTATATTATTACCATGAGCCCGGTGTATAAAGCCAAGAATAACGAGCGAGGGGAATCGTCGTGCTGACCACACGACACCTCGCAATCTGCAGGCCTTCGGGCTGAGCAGCAGTCGCTTGGTTGGCCAAGGCCCTTCAAGGGCTGTAGTGCCATGGGGTTAGTTAGTTTGATTATTACTGTGAGCAGAATGGTACAGTATAACAGAGCACTGTACAAACCCCATGTCCAACAGCTCTGAAGGGCTGTATAAATCTGACGGTGCGATAGCGGCCCCGGTCTAGAAAGCCAAGATCGTCGCCATAAGACCTATCTGTGTCGGTGCGACGTAAAGCCCCTAGCAAAAAAAAAAAAGAAAGCCAAGAATAACGGCCGAGAGGAATCGTCATGCTGACTACACGACTCCTCGTAATCTGCAGGCCTTCGGGCTGAGCAGCGGTAGCTTGGTAGGATATGGCCCTTCGGAGGTGTTGCGCCATGGAGTTTGTACAGTAGGCCTACCCACGAACACAGAATATATAACATCTTAAATACAGTATATGTGACTTGTTGTATACCACATATAAACTTAAATTTTCAAGACTTATGTCAAGTAATCAGACTCTGAGTATAAAAAAATACTGATATATACAGACAGTATAAGCAACATAAATAATATCTTAAAACATTGAACTAGTCTATTCTTTATTGCAAGAGCCGATGACCTGCGATGTTAGGCCCCTTAAAACAAGCATCATCAAGCATCATCTTTATTGCAACAATGATCATATCACTCCAATGATCATATCATTCTCCGTCAACTATTAGCTGATTGAGTACTTAACTAAAACACGGCGGCTGGACTGGACTTGGCCACACTGTAGAGTCACTCTAGAATGGAATGAATGAAGCCCCCTTCTAGTGGTGAGGAACTGTTCCGGCTATCGAAGACTGCCGTACTCCTCTGGGGAAATAATTAATGACTGAAAGATTAAATGGTATTGGAGAGTATTGCTGGAATAAAAGATGACAGGATAGTTTTCCGTTTTTTTCCCATTTTCACACCAGGCAAATGCTGGTGCTGTACCTTAATTAAGGCCACGGCCGCTTCCTTCCAACTCCTAGCCCTTTCCTGTCCCATCGTCGCCATAAGACCCATCTGTGTCGGTGCGACGGAAAGCAACTAGCAAAAAAAAATGACAGGGAAAATCTGAGTATCCGGAGAAAAGCCTGTTCCGTCTCCGCTTTGTCCATCACAAATCTCACATGGAGTGACCGGGATTTGAGCCATAGAACACAGAGGTGAGTGGCCGGCTTTCTGCCACCTGAGCCACGGAGGCTCTAAAAAGGAACATTTGCCCAGATTTAACCTCTCAAATCCCATATTTATCACATATTATGACCTTTTCAGCTTTTAAAACCTGCATTCAGGCTTATTCAGCCGGCTCCGCGTTGTAGGTGTAACATGCCTGCATCTATTGATACAAGTTTCTCTAGCACCGTCTGGTGCAGCGGATCCAGGACCTGCTGGCCGGGTGTTCGGATGCCGGCACCAGAATCACGTTTGTGTGTAGAGAGAAACGAGTTAGCTGATAAAGCTGCGATGGAGGCAGTCACATTGCCCTCGTTTCTTTAGAAGGTTCCAGCCAGTAATATTCGTTCTCAGCTTAGACATTTGGTTATGTCACATTCGGAGGTGTCGTGGCAGGCCAACCGAATGCCAAATAAGCTGAGAGCGATAAAAGGAACAATGAAGGTATGGAGGACTGCCTTTCGGGCTTCTCGGAGGGAAGGAGTGGTATTGGGTCGTCTTCAGGTCGGTTATGGCATAGTAACGCACTCCTATTTACTGAAATGAGAGCCCCCTCCGGTGTGTACTTGTGGCGGTCATCTTACTGTGGTACACATCCTTACGTAATGCGTGGACCTGATCGGTCTGCGCCATAGTCTAAAACTCCCGAGTACCATCTCCCCCATCCTACAAGATGACGAGCAGACCTCGACATCCGCTTTATGAGGGATAGTGGCCTGTTGTATCGTGCATTAAAGTATATTTTCTAGTAGTTTTTATTTTAAACTACGTTTTATTTTATTGACTATGGTTTAGATTGTGTTTGGATATTTTAATGTGTTTTTATTATTAATTTGCACGATATATATTATTGCACTTAAGGCAATGTCTTATTCTACCATAATCTATATTTTCTATCATTTCATTGGAAAATAAGGCATTGCGAATTGGATCCACTGATACTTTAATCTGACAATCATTGTTCATAATATTTTTTTTTACATTCTTGTCAGTGGATACATTTTACAACTTTAATTATAATATGTCGTGCATCTCGTATCATTAGGGGCCGATATCCTAGATGTTAGGCCCCTTTAAACAACAAGCAGAATCTTCATCATAATAATTTGATTCCTCCGGATAAAGTACTCATCTTGTTTATGGTGAAGGTAATTTTAGCAGGAAAACAATGAGATATCAGTCTACTGTAACAATGAAAGGAAGAAAAGGTAGATTCTTGATTATTCGAAGAGAATGAGAATCTTGAAAATGAAAAACTCCTTCTAGCGGTGAGGATAGGAACTGTTCCGGCTATCGAAGACTGTCGTACTCCTGTGGGGAAATAATTAATGACTGAAAGATGAAATGATATTGGAGAGTATTGCTGGAATAAAAGATGACAGGATGGTTTTCCGTTGTTTCCTATTTTCACACCAGGCAAATGCTGGGGCTGTACCTTAATTAAGGCCACGGCCGCTTCCTTCCCACTCCTAGCCCTTTCCTGTCCCATCGTGGCCATAAGACCTATCTGTGTCGGTGCGACAGGGAAAATTAGATGCCCGATCTTCAAGGGAACTAGTGTGAACTAAGAGAGGCTGGCCAGGTAAACGAATTGGTACCGGATGTATCACAATTTCCGAACCCCTGGATGGGAAGCAAACGATATATTCGTGACCACTGGCGAGTTATATTACCTGGACATGTTTGACGGCGTAAAGAGAGAGTGTTTTTAAGTTTTGACTACTGCGTTTAGGAACGCGCAACTGTGAGCTTGTATTCGGGAGATAGTGGGTTCGAATCCCACTGTCAGCACCCTGAAGATGGTTTTCCGTGGTTTCTCGCTTTCACATCAGGCTGTACCTTAATTAAGGCCACGGTGGCTTCGTTCCCATCATCTCGTTGGCCCTTCCTGTCCCATTGTCGTCGTAAGACCTATCTGTGTCAGTGTGTCGTAAAGCCGGTTGCTTTGATTTCAGTTTCCCCAGCTGAAACTTGCCTCTGGGGACAGAGTACAGAAAAACAAGAGATAATTTAAAAATACTTGTGGTTAGCTTTTTACATAGTGATTAATTCGAATTAGACTAATAAAGATTTTGTTAAAAATTGACAGCATATAGGCCTATTGTATATATGCGTTCAGTCAATGCCGGTTGGATCGTCAACAGCTACAACATTAGCTGTCATAGATGGCCTAGGCGACACTGAAGAGCCGTACTAGGGAAACGAGGAGTGAGTTAGTTTCCCGTTGCTTTTCTCACTAAGCCAGAAGTTGCTATTACGTATCAGTCTGCCAAGCTCACTGAAATGTCCGCCCACGAACCTGCTACGCAGGCGTAGCAGGGGGAGAGGAGATACTCCCACGTGGCGCGTCCCAGGTGGCGGATAGGGGGGTCCTAACCGGCTTGCCGGAGGACTTGAGGGAAATTAAATACCTCTCGCGGACCAAACACACACCCCCTGTAGGTGGGGGAGGCTGACGCATAATACACCCACGGTATCCCCTGCCTGTCGTGAGAGGCGACTAAAAGGGGCGACCAAGGGATGAATGAATTAGAACCATGAAACTACTTTTGATTCGTACCATCACGCGGGGAACACCATGGGTTGCCTGTACTTGCGAGTTGTACCACTATGTTCGGTATGAAATGGGTTTGTGTTTAGTAGTAGTCATGAGCGTGGCCTGGGGGTTTCCAGTACCCGTGCGTTGTACCCATGTGGGCAACACCGCGGGTCTGTGAGTTGTACCACTATATGAGCGACACCGTGGTTCTGCGTTGCCTTTGATTAGTATCCACTCTGTGAGGAACACCACGGAGCCCGTGGGACCGGCATCTTTGTCTAGTACACTTAGGTGAGGAAACTCATTGGTTTGCGTTGGCTATGAGTGGCGCCATTGTGTGAGATACACCATAGGTCTGCGTTACCTGTACGAAGTACAATACTTGTGAGTAGTACCGTCTTGTGTGGAACACCGTGAGTTTCGCTACTTTTGATTAGTACCCCTACATGCCAATACCATGGTTCTATTTTACTCGCGACATGTACCATTCTGTGGGGCCTTAGACATGGATTTTGCACCCCTTTCGACATCAAGCATCATCGTGCTTTATGAGTGGTCCCTTGGTCAGTAATCAATTATGTATGATCTTCGAGTCTGATCCACTGTATTTTGGTTGTTTGTTTCCTTTTTTTTTTTTTGGGGGGTTCATGTCCATTCATTCATTCTTCATGACATTATTAATTTTTTTGGTCCGTGGATGATTTGACATTTTTGTTCTTTCATTTCGTACCATTAGGGGCCGATGACCTCGATGTTAGGCCCCTTTAAACAACAAGCATCATCATCATCATCATCATCATCACTGAAATGTCCGCACTAACCGACCCTATGAGCAACATTTTCACACCATTCATAGCAGGGACTGACTGCATAAGGGCATAAATCTCACTTTAGTTCAATATAATCTGGCTCCATGGCTAAATGGTTAGCGTGCTGGACTTTGGTCAAAGGGGTCTCGGATTTGATTCCCGGCAGGTTCGAGAATGTTAACCATAATTGCTTAATTTGGCTCGCACGGTGGGTGAGTGTATGCGTCGTCTTCATCATCATTTCATCCTCATCACGACGCGGAGGTCTTCTACGGGCGTCAAATCAAAAGACCTGTACCTGGCGAGCGGAACTTCTCCTCGGACACTCCCGGCACTAAAAGCCGTACTCCACTTCATTTTTAGCTCAATATAAATCAAAAGCAAGCTTGTATTTTTACGTGAGTATTGATATCGAGGTCATAGGCACGCTACGTACTACATCGAGTACCGTCGATAGGAAGGTAGCTTTTCATTTCAAGAAATTAATATATACTGGTTGGGATTCGGACCGCGGCCACCTTGATCACCTGCCAATGACTTTATTACTCGGCTCTCACGCCCCTCTCTCAGTACCATTTCATAAAGCAGACCCTGCTACATAGCGTAGCAACAGAGAATAGTCAACTATGTGACACACAGAATATTCATTGTAATCTAAGAACTCTAACCGTGGAAAACATCATTTCAAGCGATCCACATTACAACTGTGTGTGATTTATTATTATTATTATTATTATTATTATTATTATTATTATTATTATTATTATTATGTATTTAAGCCGCCCGGCTCCTTGTTCACCATAGCAGACGTCTTTACAGATGGATCCGGATTAGATTCCCAGTCGGAGTCCTAACCGGCTAACCGGCGAATTTGAGCGAAATAAAATAGCTCTCGCGGACCAAACACACAACCCCTGTAGGTGGGGAACGCAGACGAAGAATACACCTACGGTGTCCCCTGCCTGTCGTTAGAGGGGACTAAAAGGAGCGACCAAGTAATGATGCCATTAGAACCTTGAGATTACTTGCAATTGGTACCATTACGTGCGGAACACCATGCGTCGACGTTACCCGCTTATTGCTCAGTCGGTTCCATCGTGCTTGTTGAACATGAGGTGGTGTCATCTAACATCCTTTGAAGAGGACAGTCGAATCGATTATCCGTTTACAGTATTCCTACGATGATTCCATGACTTGTGTGTTCAGTATCAACAGCTGTCATCTGCCTTCCTTCATATTTCCAACCAGGTGTAATGAAAGCATGATAGAAGGATGATATTTTAGATATTGTCAGGAATGGTGATAAGTGCAACCTTTGTATGGACCTTGAAAGAATCTGTGAAAAATTATCATGCAATTATTCAGTTCCGGTGAAAGAGGCGAGAGAAAACATTTCTTAATATATATCTTCCATCATTTTTCAGTAACATTCTAAATACTTTTCAATGTAACCTGTTTCACCGAATGTCCAAACATCCAGAAAAACCCAGGTTGATCATTCGTAACGGTGAATAAAGGTACTGAAAATACCATGGGCGCTTACTTCCCACTCCTAGCAATTTCCTATCCCATCGTTGCCATAAGACCTCTCTGTGTTCCTAGGACGTACAGCAAATTGTAATAATAATAATAATAATAATAATAATAATAATAATAATAATAATAATAATAATAATAATAATAAATTTATCTGGCTTGCTGCAATGTACGCCTGCGGTAAATATATTGTCAAGAGGAAATACTTATAAGACCGCACTGAAAGTTATTTACAGTATTCAATTTTGAAGGTAATCTGTTTGCAATATGTTGATTTATTCATTAACAAATTACATAAATTACGAAAATATGATGCGCATAAGCAATCATTTGATATTCATTTATGGAATTGAAATTTATTTTCCAGGGAATAAATCGCTAGATTTATCATAGATATCCCTGGAAACTCTGGAACAACAATGAAGTCTACGAAATTGTTCAGAAAATGTCAGAGACCATGAAAGAGAGGTGGTTATAATTTGTACAGAACGGATAAAACCAGACAAACCAAAAAGTTATACGACTACCCGTGGAACAAGAAGACACTGTCGGAATGGGTTAAGGATGTTCGTAAAGATCTAGAGAAGTCTAACATCCAGTACCAGACTTTAAACAGGGAAATGTTTCGGACCATGATTCGAAGTTTGGAAGGGTTTCAAGTCGAAAGAACTGCAAAGACGGGAAGTGCCTGGACGGATGAAAAGAAGAAACAGCACAGCGCCCATATGAAGTACTGGAGGAAGAGGAAACTTCAGGAAAAGAAAACATGAAATTGTAGCGTAATTCTAAGTGGTCAGTTCGCAAATAAATGAAAAATAAATAAATAAATAAATAAATAAATAAATAAATAAATAAATAAATATTAATCTTTATCCATAAATCAAAAGTATGTTCGTTTCTTTGTTCGTTATGCAAATCTACAAGCCTCCACTGAACAGTACCGAAATTTAAGTTCAAGTTTCCAGCCGGTTTCAGACTGGATCGGGCCCAAGATTTTCCGTATTATTCTTCTTTCTAGGATCTTCAGCTGCTTCATCGAGAGGCATTCGCTGGCATACAGGCATTCTGTTTTTACTACAGTGTTGTAATGCCTTATTTTGGCTTTCCATAAGATGCATTTCCTGCTCTAGATTATTATTATTATTATTATTATTATTATTATTATTATTATTATTATTATTATTATTATTATTATTATTATTATTTACAATTTGCTTTATGTCGCACCTACACAGATATATTTTATGGCAGCGATGGCAAAAGAAAGGGCTAGAAGTGGGAAGGAAACGGCGTGGCCTCAATTAAAGTACAGCCCCAGCATTTGCCTGGTGTGAAAATGGGAAACCATGAAAAATCATCCTCAGGGTTGCTGACTGTGGGATTAAAATCTCGTATATCCGAAATGCAACCTGGCATCTACGTGACCCAAAACCGCGTGGTCAACTGAATTCGTGATTTAGTTTCTCCAATTGACAATATTCAGGCTGATGGAAGTTTTTAAATGCTGTGGTGAAATGCTGGTTATTACTACTGAAAAAGCCTAAAAATTTTGAATATTCATAAAATAGATTGTCTATTTATATGTTACTGCACGGCTGGAGAACAGCTGGTCCGATTTACAGGAGGATTCTTGTTCATTCTCTTGTTAGTCTGAAGTAAAGTATACGTAACTTGTTGTGTTCGTAGTCATTATCGGAGGGTCAGGGATTTAGAGGAAGTTCTAAAGTGACCAAATAAACGTAGCACGCAGAACAGAAATCTAGGGTCTGCAGGACCCAGAAAATCATGAGTAAGGCTCTAGGATGAACATTTTTTTAGATATAGAGCCCGCTGCTTATTAGCTGCCAACAGTTCCATGTAAATATGTAAATGTTACTAGATGTAGTTTAATAGTGTCAATTAATTAATGTAAGGTGTTGAATATATGCATATATAAAGGTCTCTAGATTTAGTTTGAACTTGGTTATTATTTTAGGAAATTAGTGTTATTTATTTAAGGTGCATTTGTTGTATATTGTGTTTTATTGAATCATACTTAATTGGGAAAATAACCTGTTGATACTAAATAAATAAATAAATGCATAAATAAATTAAATAAATAAATAAATAAATAAATAAATAAATAAATAAATTAATTAATTAATTAATAAATAAGACATTCCCCATCACTGTCGTCGTTAGTGAGGCCCAGCCCGACTGCTGGCTTGTCGCCTTCTGTTCGCGGCACACTTAAACTATCCAGTATACACTACTTCTCATAGCGATACTCTGTTCTGTTAAAGTAGTGTATTGATTTTGATCTCACTGAATATCTAGGCTTTCCAATGTTGTATTTACATGAACTACTCTCTGAATTTCGGTGCCTAAGCGGGCATATCTCTGCTGTGCACCTAGTCCAAATCTTCGGCGTTTTGCTGGAGGTGGAGAAAATTTACTTGGGAATATCACATTTCCCCTGGTCCTTTCAGGCCAGTATCGCTGTTTAAATCACCTGTAATCGCTTAATAGGTGTGCAACAGCCGTCGTCCGTCGACACATTGCTAAGCCCTACAACAGTGGTCACCTCTGCACTGTGCGTAGACCTGAGGTTCCTTACATGCTGGAACCCCTTCTTCTGAATGAGCAAGGCATTGGACATGGTCTGAATAAACGATCATTAACTTTAATATTACATTATATTATTTACATTTCACGTGAACAAACATTACATAATATTAAATAGGTTGGTTACATATTTTATTTATTTATTTATTTATTTATTTATTTATTTATTTATTTATTTATTTATTTATTTATTTATTTATTTATTTATTTATTTATTTATTTATTTATTTATTTATAATTCATCTACCCTCCAGGGTTGGTTTACTCGCAAACTCATTGAGGGATCCCTCTTCTACCTCCTCAAGGGCAGTGTGTTGGAGCACGAGACACTTGGTTGGAGTGCACCTAGGAATTTTTTCAATATTTTTACTTTCTTTCTTTCGGGTATTTTCAAGTTCGTTTTTCCTGTTCATCGTCAAGCATTCTGCTACGTATACGCACTCTGGTTTGACTAGCTTCTTCTTCTTATTATTATTATTATTATTATTAATGGCAAAGTTAGGGTTCGTAGCCCTCTCTTCCACTTAATCGTAATAGAAAAATATGATTATTATAGATTACAAATGAACAAAAATTTATCTCAACTACCATAATAATCTTATGTAGCAAATGCAGCTTTAATTCATTTAACTCCCATTAATATACCTACAGGTATATAATTTGGATTAAAATCTTAAGAACAAATATAGCCATTTACTCACACAATTATACATCATTCACACGGGCAGTTCTATAAATTAGGAAATAATTTCAGCAAGTAGATACAAAGGTCTTCAAGGGTGTAGAATTTCTAATGTTCGCTCGAATAGAGGTACCGAGTCTGGCGTCCGACACTTGGAACGACCGGGTGAAAATAGTAGTTATGTTTTTGGTAATGGCAATATGTACACTAAGGCCTCTATTATACTAGGATGCTGGTGTCGCCTAGGATGTTGCCCACGCAGAAGTTCAGTTGGCACTGGTATCACACCAAAAATCATGTATAGATTAATTTTTAAAGATGCCGTCAACAGCTTAGGACCTACTTTTGCTAATTCTACTTATGAAAAAGAAAGAAAGCGAAGAAAGAAGAAAGACTTTGGCATACACCCAATGTTGACTTCGAGGCAAGAAATAATGTTCTACACTCTTTTCAGTGAACTGTCCGACTCGTTGGCTGAATGGTCAGTGTACTGGCCTTCGGTTCAGAGAGTCCCGGGTTCGATTCCCGGCCGGGTCGGGGATTTTAATCGCTTCTGATTAATTCTTCTGGCTCGGGGACTGGGTGTATATGTCCGTCCCAACACTCTCCTCATCATGTTCAGACAACATACTACACTACCAACCACCACAGAAACACGCAATAGTGCTTACATCCCTCCATAGAGGGTTGGCGTCAGGAAGGGCATCCAGCCGTAAAACAGGGCCAAATCCACATGTGCGACGCAGTTCGCACCCGCGACCCCACAGGTGTGGGAAAAGCGGCAGGAAAAGAAGAAGAAGAATACTCTTTTCAGTGAACTTTGTGTCGACGATAGTAATTTTTTATATTACTATCGTCAGCCAATATTATATATATTTTTCAGCTTTTGAGCTATATCAACAAGAACATAAGAATGTTATTTCATATTATTTCTTCCTACGTCCTACTAACTTACGGCTTTCGGAGACGCCCAGGTGCTGGACTTTAGTCCCGCAGGAGTTCTTTTACGTGCCAATAAATCTACCGACACGAGGCAGACGTATTTGAGCACCTTCAAAACCACCGGACTGAGCCAGGATCGAACCTGCCAAGTTGGGTCAGAAGGCCGGCGCCTCAACCGTCTGAGACACTCAGTCCGGCTAGAGGACAAGAATGAAGAAAGGTGTTACACCAGAGGAGAAATCGGTCGTCACATGAACGCAGTTAAAAACAAAAACCTATTTTGAGAACAGCACGATGGAACCCATTGAGCAATAAGCGGGTATGGATTGGGGGGGGGGGGGGAGGTCACAACCAGTTGCCGTCCCAATGTCTCAGTATTATAGACTACATCTAAAGCAATGCCCAGCGTGTGCGAGACACCGTTGGTGTCCTGAGCGGTCGCCGGGCTCGTCCACCAGGCGGACACCAGTTTCTGGTGGCGCCAGCAGTGTCCTAGTATAATCAGGACCTAAGAGAAGTACTATATCGGAAGACTGAGAGAATGATAGATACAATGAAAAATGACGTTTTTCGGGATGAAAAATGATAGGCTAAGAGAACCCACGAACCTACTACGTTGGCGTAGCACGTGGCACGTCCCAGGTGACGGATAGGGGGATCCTAACCGGCTTGCCGGCGGACTTGAGGGAAATAAAATAGCTCTCGCGGACCAAGCACACAACCCTCTATGGGTGGGGGACGCTGAAGAAGAATACACTCACTGTATCCCCTGTCTGCCTCCGTAGCGTATCGGTTAGTGTTATTAGCTGTCGTCCTCGGGGGCCCAGGTACTGCCAGAAATTTAAGAATGGCAGGAGGGTTGGTGTGTGCTTGGAATGGTACATGCAGCTCACCTCTATTGGGGGTATGCCTGAAAAGAGCTGCACCACCTCGGGATGAGGAAACGAGTTTCCTTTCACTGTATCCCCTGCCTATCGTAAGAGGCGACTAAAAGGGGCGACCAAGGGATGAATGAATTAGAACCATGAGACTACTTGCACGTAGTACCATCATGCGAGGAACTCCACGGGTCGGCTTTATTTGCGAGTAGTACTCTTACCACTATGCTAGGTACACAATAGGTTTGTGATTAGTAGCATCAGAGGGTGAATCAGTATGGGGTTTTACAGTACCCGTGATTAGTACCACTATATGAGTGACACCGTGGGTCTGCGTTACCTATGATTAGTACCCACTATGAGAAGAACACCACGGGATATTACGAGTACCTGTAATTAGTGCACCTATGCGAGGAACACCATTGGTTTGCGTTGCGTATGAGTGGCGCCGTATTGTGAGAAACACCATAGGTGTGGGTATTACATTACTTGTGAGTAGTACCATAATGCGTGGAACACCGTGAGTCTCCGTTGCTCGTGATTAGTACCGCTACAGGAGAAATACCATGGTTCTTACTTTCCTAGCAATACCATTATGAGGGGCCATTGACCTGGAGACAACAAGCATAATCGATTGAAGATTGTGCTTTGGAAGCAGCCCCTATTGTTTTAAGATAGTTTCTGGAAAGGTGGGGCATTGCGTGTTGAATCGACAGATTGTTTTACGATAAGTTCCTAATCATTGTTCATTGATTATTTTATTAAATTCTAGTCATTGGAATAATATTGGATTTGTTTTAATACTGCGACTTATAATATATAATTTCGTGTGGCTATTTCTAGCCGAGTGCAGTCCTTGTAAGGCAGACCCTCCGATGAGAGTGGGCGGCATCTGCCATGTGTAGGTAACTGCGTGTTATTGTAGTGGGGGATAGTGTTATGTGTGGTGTATGAGTTGCAGGGGTGTTGGGGACAGCACAGACACCCAGCCCCCGAGCCATTGGAATTAACCAATGAAGGTTAAAATCCCCGACCCGGCCGGGAATCGAACCCGGGACCCTCTGAACCGAAGGCCAGTACGCTGACCATTCAGCCAACGAGTCGGACATACTTCGAGTTGGAACCGCTGATTATTTTAAATTCATATTCATCCATTCATTCTTCATCATGTTTTGAATTCTGGTCAGTGATGGGTTTTGGACTTCTAAATTGTCCTTAAATTTCGTACCATTAGGGACTGATGACCTAAATGTTAGGCCCCTTTAAACAACAAGCATCATAATCATCATCATCATCATCATCATCAATTAAGACAGTATTCAATCACTTACAACCCGGAGGCAAAATGCACCTGGATGCTACAGATAAGTAGAGATATGGAAGAAGCCAACTTTCGAGTGGCAGACATACAGAACAGACTAAGATTCAGACAAGAACTCAAAATGTGTGAAGGATTTTCATAAGTCTACGGACAGAATGAGGAGGGAAGAAGATTAGCAGGTGAAAGGATGAAAAAGTGGTGGAGGAAGAAGATGAAAGCTGACATAAGTTTTTAACGTACTCCTTAGAGGGACGGAACCGAACGAACAACAACAATAATAATAATAATAATAATAATAATAATAATAATAATAATAATAATAATAATAATAATGTTATTGGTTTTAGTGCCACTTTTAAAGTTTGCAGAATTATGTCCCCCGATTTTTCTGTTATGTTTCTGAAATCTGCCAACACAAGACTGGCGTATTGGAGCATCTTTAGATACCAGCAAACTGAGAGTGTGGCTACGTGGTTAGCGTCGCGCACCTGCCAGCATGCATTCGAGAGATAGTGGATTAGACCCCACTGTCACCAGCCCTGAAGTTGGTTTTCCGTGGTTTCCCATTTTCACGGCAGGCAAATGCTGGGCCTGTACCGAAATTAAGACAATGGTCACACCCTACCCACTTTCCTATGCCATTGTCGCCATAAGACATATGTGTCAGTGCGACGTAAAGCAAATTAAAAGAATAGAACTTTACTCCTTCTACTATGTTCGCAGTTTAAATCACGAATCAGGAGCTCGATCTGACAAAATATTGAAGAGATAATGAATGTGTTGTGTAAGACGAACTGTTATCACGCCACTGTGCACATCGCGTGCGGAACACTGCTACAGGTGAACGATCCTGCCATCTACTGGACGGAGGGTGAAGTCATCAGTCCACAATCAATACATTCATAGGAATGCGTATTCTATTTTAATTTCAAACAGATAACGGAGATACAACCAGATAATGGAGAACAATTGGTACAAACCCTGTTTCCTGTGAGTCGTACAGTATTTTTAAATGACTGCATTTTCTTAATTATTATGTCGTTTGCTCTAACTGTTAACGGTTTTAGCAAACACTGGGATGCTAGTGTCGTGAATTGCAATAGTTCCTCAACGTGCCGGAAGCCACTAATCTCAGTCGGATGAAACCCGCTACGTTGGAAACGGAAAGTGAACCATTAAGGGGAAGGGTGCTCGAAATCTTACAAAACTATGAAAGGTTTTTTGCTGTCATTTCTAGCTTATTATGTTAGGCATCTAATCGAAAAGGGATTTACTTGCATTAAGTTATCAATACCTAAGTGCATCAAATTCCTAACAGATGCGCGTCAGGTGCCACGCCCCCTTTTTCATGTTCGCCGAAAGGTTTTCGTCTGTTTAGACAGGCAGTTGACGGTATCACAGCAGGAATATTGAAGGAGGATATGAAGCATCATTTCCGGCTGGTCAAGCATGGCGAGCACCGCGGAAGGTTTGGTTTGATTTGAGAGAGGTGCAGTGCGAGGTTGCGTGTTGTGAAATTCAATTGCCATTTCATGGATTTCCTTTTACATTGACAAATGTTCCTTTTTCTCTGGAACTACTAAAGATATCAATATGAAACTTGACAGATAGACAGGAGAAACACTGTGACACATTTCCCTACAAGGGAATGACAAATTATGCAGTTTTATGGACTGCAAAACTTAATGTATGTGTATTATTTGGGAGCATTTCAAATAGAAAAGTTAGCTCTGGCGGACATAACACACATCCACCTGTGGCTGGGGGACGCAGACGAAGAATACACCCACGGAACGCCATTCTTGTCGTACGAGGTGACTAACATGGGTGACCAAGCGGTGATGAAATTATAATATGGGACTACTTGTGATTATTACCATTACATGAGGAACACCATGTATCTACGTTACCTAGGAGTAGTTCTCTTATGCGAGGAACACCATGCGTTTGGGTGTTGTCTGTGGTTAGTACCAACGTGTGTATTCCACCGAGGTGGGGGCCGGGCTTTTGGCTGGCCGGAGAAAAAGTGCCGTACGCTGCGCTGGAATGTGTCGGTTTTCCTGTGGTTACCTTTGAGTTGTACCACAATATGAAGAACACCGCGGGTCTGTGTTGCCTCTGATTAGTACCACTATGTGAGGACCACCATGGGTCTACGCTGCCAGAGAGTAGTACCATTTTATGAGAAACACCGTGGATGTACGTTGCCTGTGATTAGTACCACAATGTAAGGAACACCACGGGCTTGGATCTTGCCCGTGATTGGTACCACTATGTGAGTAATACCATGGGTCTGTCTGACTCCATGGCTAAATGGTTAGCGTCACAGGAGTCCCGGGTTCGATTCCTGGCCGGGCTGGGTTTTTCAACCATAATTGGTTAATTTTGCTGGCATGGGAACTGGGTGTATGTGCCGTCTTCATCATCATTTCATCCTCATCACGACGCGCAGGTCGCCTACGGGAGTCAAATGAAAACCTGCATAAAAACCGAGTCGAACTTGTCCTCGGACACTAAAAGCCATACGCCATTTCATTTCACCATGTGTGTATGTTGCGTGAGTGTAGTACCACTATGTGAGGAAAACTGTAGGCATGCGTTACCTGAGAGTAGTACCATTATGTGAGGAACACCACGGGTTTGTGTTGCCTGTCGGCGTTACCATAATGTGCGATACACCATGGGTCTACATTGCCTATAATTAGTACCACTATGTGAGCAACACCATGAGTATACGTGGCCTGTGATTAGTTCCACTAATAAGTGAGGAACACCACGGGTCTGCGTTGCTTGTGAGTAGTACCCTTATGTGCAAAACACTATGGGTTTCTGGTACCTGTGAGTGGTGCTACTGTGTGTGACGTACGATCGGTCTACGACCATGCGACAAACACTATGAGTGTACGTTACCTGTGATTAGTACCACAATAGAAGGAACACTAGGGTTTCGCTTTACCAGTGATTATGAGGGGCCGGTGACCTGGATTTTGGATCCCTTTAGACAACAAGCATAATCGATTCTGGATTGTGCTTTGGAGGCAGCTCCTTGGTCAGTACGTACAATTGTTTCAAGATAGTTTCTGCGGGTCGAATCTACTGATTGTTTTAAGTTCATAATCATTCCTGATCGTCTCATTTTTTATTTAATCTGTGGATTAATTTTGGGATTACTTTTAACCTTCAATATTGCGAGTTGGATCTTCTGATTATTTTAAATTCATATGCATTCATTCTTCATCATCATGTTTTGAATTTTGGTCAGTAGACGAGTTTTGGACTTTTAAGTGGTCATTATATTCCGTCTCTTTTCGTACTATTAGGGGCCGATGATCGGACTTGGCTGTTTGGCCTCTTTAAGCAAGAAACATCATCATCAATATCATCTGTTAATGCACGATCATTTCCAACTGAGCTGTTTCGTTGTCTTCCTAGAATGTAGGAGCCCTGCGTCCATACATGATGCAAGATCTATCTGACCACGAACCTGCTACGCAGGCGTAGCAGGGGGAGAGGTGATACTCCCACGTGGCGCGTCCCAGGTGGTGGATAGGGGGGTCCTAACCGGCTTGCCGGCGGACTTGTGGGAAATAAAATACCTCTCGCGGACCAAACACCCCCCCCCCCCTGTGGGTGGTGGAGGCTGACGAAGAATTCACACACGATATCCCCTGCCTGTCGTAAGAGGCGACTGAAAGCGGCGACCAAGGGATGAATGAATTAGAACCAGGAAACTACTCTTGATTCGTACCATCATGCGGGGAACACCATGGGTTGCATGTACTTGCGAGTAGTATCACTAACTTGGTACGAAATAGGTTTGTGATTCGTTGCAGTAAAAAGCCTGGCCGGGTGGATTCCAGTACCCGTGCGTTGTACCCATGTGGGCAACACCGCGGGTCTGGGCGTAGCCTGTGAGTTGTACCACTATATGAGCGACACCGTGGGTCTGCGTTGCCTGTGATTAGTACTCACTATGTGAGGAACACTACGGGGCCCTTCGACCGGTACCCGTGACTAGTACATCTAGGTGAGGAAACTCATCGGTTTGCGTTGGCTGTAAGTGGCGCCATTGTGTGCGAAACACCATAGGTCTGCGTTACCTTTACGAAGTACAATACTTGTGAGTAGTACCATCTTTTGTGGAACACCGTGAGTCTTCGCTACTTCTGATTAATACCCCAACATGACACATACCATGGTTCTATTTTACTCACGACATGTACCATTCTGTGGGGCCTTAGACGTGGATTTTGCACCCCCTTTAGACACCAAGCATCATTGTGCTTTATAAGTGGTTCCTTGGTCGGTAATAATGTTATTTTCGTTGTCTATTGAATCCGATCCACTGGTTTTTGTTTTTGTTTGTTTGTTTTGTGTTTTCGTGGGTTCCTGTCCATCCATTCATTCTTCATGACATTTTTCTATTTTTATTTTGGTCAGTGGATGCCTTTGAAAGTTTTGTTCTTTCATTTCGTACCATTAGGGGCCGATGACCTTCGATGTTAGGCCCCTTAAAACAACAAGCATCATCATCATCATCATCATCAGATCTATCTGAAGCAATGAGGAATGTTTTTTCATCAGCGCGACCAATCGAAGGACGGAAAACTGTCACATTCGCATATTTACACAGTCTCAGTATTAATGTTTTCTATATAAGTAACAATATTCTTGGAGAGAGTTACTGAGTTCCTGGCAAGCATGATGGACCGACCTCTCTTTTCTGCTTACTTAAGATATTTCTTCACATGATTTTTCAATGATTTTTCTCTTTACGAATCATCATCCAATCACATTTTCTTGTATCAAGAAAATAGCAATGTCCACCACCATATGTGTCTGCTGTGAAGAGAAAGCGTTTTTAATCATTGTTTCCCGTCTTACTGTCCATCGTACAAATGTTAAATAGAGGACAGCCAAGCGAGTGCCTGCACGAGATAGTGGGATCAAACACCACTGTCGGCAGCTCTCAGATGGTTTTCCGTGGTTTCCCATTTTCGCACCATCAGGGCCTGTACAATTAAGGCCACGGTTGATTCCTCCCCCCACGAACCTGCTACGCAGGCGTAGCAGGGGGAGAGGTGATACTCCCACGTGGCGCGTCCCAGGTGGCGGATAGGGGGGTCCTAACCGGCTTGCCGGCGGACTTGAGGGAAATAAAATACCTCTCGCGGACCAAACACACTACCCCCTGCGGGTGGGGGACGCACATGTAGAATACACCCGCGGTATCCCCTGCCTGTCGTAAGAGGCGACTAAAAGGGGCGACCAAGGGCTGACTGAATTAGAACCATGAAACTAATTTTGAATCGTACCATCACGCGGGGAACACAATAGGTTGCCTGTACTTGCGAGTAGTACCACTAAATTCGGTACGAAATCAGTTCGTGATATAGTAGCAGTAAAAGCCTGGCCTGGTGGATTCCAGTACCCGTGTGTGTAACACCACGGGTCTGGGCGTAGCCTGTGAGTTGTACCACTACTGTATATGAGCAGCACCGTGGGTCTGCGTTGCCTGTGATTAGTACCCACTATGTGAGGAACACCACGGGAATACCGGCGCCCGTGTTTAGTACACCTAGGTGGGGAACCTTCTCGGTTTGCGTTGACTCTGAGTTGGGCCATTGTGTGAGACATACCATAGGTCTGCGTTACTTGTACGTATTGCAATACTTTTCGTACCATTAGGGGCCGATGACCTCCGCTGTTAGGCCCCTTAAAACAACAAGCATCATCATCATCATCGTATTGCAATACTTGTGAGTAGTACCATCTTTTGTGGAACACCGTGAGTCTTCGCTACTTCTGATTAATACCCCAACATGACACATACCATGGTTCTATTTTACTCGCGACATGTACCATTCTGTGGGGCCTTAGACGTGGATTTTGCACCCTCTTTAGTCACCAAGCATATTGTGCTTTATAAGTGGTTCCTTGGTCGGTAATAATGTTATTTTCAATCTGTATTGAGTCCGATCCACTGGCTTTTGTTTGTTTGTTTTGTGTTTTGTTGAGTTCCTGTCCATCCATTCATTCTTCATGCCATATTTTACTTTTATTTTGGTCAGTGGATGTCTTTGCAATTTTTGTCTTTCATTTCGTACCATTAGGGGCCGATGACCTTCGATGTTAGGCCCCTTAAAACAACAAGCATCATCATCATCATCATCATCATGATTCCTCCCCACTCCTAGACTGTTCCTCTCCAATAATCATCATCATAAGACATACCTGCGTCGGTGCGACGTGAACAAAATTACACGACAAAAATTAACAGTATGATATTATTATTATTATTATTATTATTATTATTATTATTATTATTATTATTATTATTATAGAATGAGATTGGTTAAAACGGTTCATGTTAAATAAACCCAGCGAGATGGTTAATAAATTTGATTCGAGAACAGATCGCTCATAACCCCTTAGCTTTTCATTATCATTACATAGCTCCCATCTTTCCCGGCCCAATGTCGCTGAAAATTATTGTGTTAGTACGACGTTAAACCAGTAGCTAAAATCTCGTACATAAATTTACATCTGCCTTAAAATGTCTAGACGTAGTTGTATAGAAGAATGTCTTTATAGTGTGTCGTTTTAAATTTGATGAATGCAGGAGATAATGGTTCACGACGTAGAGGATGCCGTTGAGGGGAAAATTACCTCATTTACTTCAAGGTCTATGTACTTTGTTGCGCTTCAATGTCCCTTTAAACTGCTCCCCTTCCTACCGCGAGGTCTATTCATCCACCAGCCAACGAGTTGAACTTCTACATCTTATTTTAAACTTGGGTTCATCATAGTCTTGTCCTTCTTAAACGATACTATCTTAACCATGACGCGTTATTACTATTATTATTATTATTATTATTATTATTATTAACAAAAATATTAGAATTAGGAGATAACCCGGTGGAATTACTTACTTACTATTACATAAAAGGAAACCACTTTTCCCTTTGCGAAAAATCAAATGATCGTAAAATTAATATGTCTCGCGTCATGGCCATCCATCAACGTTTGGTAATTTCAGATGACCGACAGCTATAAAACATAGTCCCCCTGTGGGTGGCGGCGGTAGAATAACACCCACGGTATCCTCTGCCTGTCGTAAGAAGCGATTAAAAGGGGCCCCAGGGGATCTGGACTTTGGAGCGTGGGTTGGTGACCACGGTGCCCTTAGTTGAGTCCTGGCATTGTTTCCACGAACTTGTGCCAGGCTCCTCACTTTCATCTATCCTATCCGACCTTACTTGGTCAACATTTGCTCTTTTCCGATCCTGACGCTATTAGGTTTGTGACCGGGCGAGTTGGCCGTGCGCGGAGAGGCGCGCGGCTGTGAGCTTGCATCCGGGAGATAGTAGGTTCGAATCCCACTATCGGCAGCCCTGAAGATGGTTTCCCGTGGTTTCCCATTTTCACACCAGGCAAATGCTGGGGCTGTACCTTAATTAAGGCCACGGCCGCTTCCTTCCAACTCCTAGGCCTTTCCTATCCCAGCGTCGCCATAAGACCTATCTGTGTCGGTGCGACGTAAAGCCCCTAACAAAAAAAATTAGGTTTGTGAGGGTTAGGGAGACTTTCATTTTCACGGCCTTCGTAACCCTTGCCTTTGTTTAGCCAATACCTTAATTTTTCGAGGTGTCGGATCTGATTAGTGTTATATAAAGGAATGTTGCCTACATTACATCGCAGCCTGCACGGTTGCGAAGTAACTATGTCTGGCCACGCATACCTTACATTACAGTTTGCGCGGTTGTACTTCCGGCACACTAGCTTCCGTAACGTAGATTTTCAGATTAACCCCCCCCCCCCCACCAGCCATGACACATTTATGTCAAAACGAATTAAAATTGTTTTATGCGACTTGTTTTATAATACTTTCATTTTGATTTTTCTAGGCTTCCAGATCTAGACGCAGTAAAATACAAGTTAAAATGAGTATACCAAAGTGGCTAAACGAAAGAAAAAGAGTGGTGATAGTGATTATGATGAAGATATGCATATCGAAAATAAACTGAAAACATGGCCAATCTTAACCGAAGAAAATGAAAAGCTCCATCTCAGTAAAATGACTTCTACTGGTTGTAAAGAAAGTTAACTGTCTTTATGGAGTTTTTTACATCCAAAATGCCAGTATTCAAACCGGCGTGCTTATTGTATTAAGGAAAATTAATGGTTGATCGTGAAACTTCAGGATCTTTGGAGTGCCATATGTTCTGGCAGACCGAGCTCGATAGCTGCAGTCGCTTAAGTGCGGCCAGTATCCAGTATTCGGGAGATAGTAGGTTCGAACCCCACTGTCGGCAGCCCTGAAAATGGTTTTCCGTGGTTTCCCATTTTCACCCCAGGCAAATCCTGGGGCTGTATCTTAATTAAGGCCACGGCCGCTTCCTTCCCACTCCTAGCCCCTTCCTGTCCCATCGTCGCCATAACACCTATCTGTGTCGGTGCAACGTAGAGCAGGTAGCAAAAAGAAGTTCTGGCAGTGATAAATTTTGGATGGTACCAAACACTGGATTGTAAATTGAACCTTCAAATGAGTAGTCACAGTGACATTTATCGCACAATAGATCCACTAGAAATGCCGTGTTGAGAAGCCTAAAAAATAACACCTTCGATTGACTTACAACATAGCCGAAAGAAATAGGCTTTTTACTGACTTTCCTGTAGATGCTGATGAACTTCAATCAATCAATCAATCAATCAATCAATCAATCTTAGCCTTGTCAGACAACCAAGTGGGGTCCCTTCGTGGGTAATACTTCAACCTGAAATAATCCTGGATCTGCACACTGGCCCAAAGGAAAACACGGACCCTTCGATTTATCAGAGTCTCTTCCTGTCCATTGTTGGTCGGTATCCTGGTTCAGTCGTCGTTTACGCGGATGGATGGCTCTAGAACAGACACGAAAGTGGGCTGTGCGTTCGTTGTCGACACTGATAGGTTTCTTTTTGCTCTCCCGGAAATCTGTAGTGTGTACACAGCAGAGCTCTATGCTATCTGTGAAGCTCTGCGGTATGCATTATCCGATGAGCGCTGACACTTTCTTCTGTGTACTGGCTCCTTGAGCTCACTGCAGTCTATTGATACCTGTTTCCCTCGGCACGCTCTGGTGCAGCGGATTCAGGACCTGCTGGCCAGGTGTTCGGATGCCGGCACCAGAATCACGTTTATGTGGCTCCCAAGCCACATGGGTGTAGAGGGAACCGAGTTAGGAGGCAGTAACACTGCGCCCGTTGCCTTTCAAGGTTCCAGCAAGTGATATTTGTTCTCAGCTGAGACATCTGGTTATGTGCCACTGGGAGATGGAGTGGCAGGCCACTCCACATCGAAATAAGCTAAGAGCGATAAAAGGTACAACGAAGGTATGCAGGACTTCCCTTTGGGCTTCTCGGAGGGAAGAAGTGGTATTATGTCGTCTTCGGATCGGCCACGGCATAATAACGCACTCCCATTTATTGAAAGGAGAACCCTCTCCGGTGTGTACTTGCGGCGATCATATTACCGTGGCACACATCCTTACGGAGTGCGTAGACCTGGTCGATCTGCGTCGTAGGCTAACACTCCCGAGTACCATCTCCCTCATCCTGCGAGATGACGAGCAGTCAGCAGACCTCGTCATCCGTTTTATGAAGGACAGTTGTCTTTTTTTATCGCGTGTAATAATATATTTTGTCTTAGTGTATTTGTGTTAACTGCGCTTTTATCCCTTTGACTGTATTTTAGTTCGTGTATGCGTATTTTAATATGTTATTTTAACTTCTGACATGGACTATATATATATATACTTCCGGGCAATGCCTTCTTCCATTATCACCTCTATTTTCTATACTTTTATTAGGAACTAAGGCATTGCGAATTAGATCCACTGATTGTTTTAATCTCATAAGCATGTTTAATCACCATTTATTTTAAACTCTAGTCAGTGGATCATCTCATGTCGTCCATCTCGTACCATTAGGGGCCGATGACCTCAGACGTTAGGCCCCTTTAAACAACAAGCATCAGCATCATCATCATCATCAAACAATCAATTGTTTGAACATGGGAAGGGTTCTGCATTTAAGAGTAAGTTGTGCAAATCCTCTAGACTATAATAGTAAGGCAATTAAAAGATGTTGATAATTTAGTAACAAACAATACAAAATTAAGCTTGTCAGTTGACAAAACAATAAGCCCCACAAAAAACCAGTGTTAGTTGTATCCTTGAAATGTGTGATGTTTGTTGATTCCCCAATTGATACATTATTGTGGGATCTTGTTGATTCCCAAGCACATCGAAAAATTCGATCAAGGAATCTATATTTTCAAACTTGGTATCGAGTGGACTAAGCGAAGTGTATATCTTAAGCAAAATTTAATGGTGTTTGCTTGTGATGGGGCAACCGTTATGCTACGCTGGAAGAATGGCGTTGCTGAATAGTTAGAAGACATGTTACCGGATTTCATCACGAGACAGTGCACTAACAACATACTGGAGTTAGCAGTTCATGAGACGAGAGAGGAAGTCCCTCGTTCAGTTAAATTTCACTACTACATTGATAAGCTTCATTTAGTTAATATGTCCCCCAAAATGAACTAAATGAATGTGCAGCATCCTTAGAACAAGGGCCGAACATGACAGATTTATTTTAACTATTAGCTAGGTTGCCTCAAGTATAACAATAATGAAAGCAGCCAGGGAAAGTTACAGACATCTAGGACAATATTTTCATGAACGGTCTCTATATTCAAGGCGGGACGGGAAAGAAAGTCCAAATATGTGACACCTTGTGAGTTCATCATATATTTAGGACTAGTGAGGGATGGGCGTATTATCCGGTTTGTGATTAAGCTTGACACGATTCTTCCAAATGCTGATATAGCTATAAAGAGGTGTGCTAGAGTGTTGGTCTCAGTGTTTTCCTGGCAGGTCTGAAGAAGGAAGCAAGGTTTCTGTGCGAAACAACATTTTCAAAGATTCCAGTTTAACCGAGAACCGCAGGATGACTTCAGTGGACCGTGACTACTTCCGTACGAATTTAATAGAAAACAGACAAACACTAGTCAGTAATGCCACTCAAACTAGCAATGTCCGCTCTTTTGTTCATATAGAACAAATCAAAGTAAATCAAAGGATAGAATCGTTTATGAACGATATGAGTGTTTTTCACACCGAAACTAGGCTTTCTGATGCTGATGTAAATACCACATATGGAGACAAATATGTCAGTAGATTGTGACCACCCCCTGCGGGTGGGGGACGCACATGTAGAATACACCCGCGGTATCCCCTGCCTGTCGTAAGAGGCGACTAACAGGGGCCCAAGGGGCTCTCAACTTGGGAGTGTGGATTGGCGACCACGAGGCCATTGCTTCCACTTACTTGTGCCAGGCTCCTCACCTTCGTATATCCTGTCCGACCTCCCTTGGTCAACCCTTGTTCTTTTCCGACCCAGATGGTATTATAGTATTCGAGGCCTAGGGAGTCTTTCATTTTCACGCCCTTCCTGGCCCTTGCCTTTCTTCGTCCGTTACTTCATTTTTCGAAGTGACGGATCCCTACTTTCTTCTTCTCTTTTCTCTCTCTTTACCCACTGTGGATGGGGGACGCAGACGAATAATACACCCACGGTATCCCCCGCCTGTCGCGAGAGCGACTAAAAGGGGCGACAAAGGGATGATTGAATTAGAACCATGAAACTACTTTTGATTCGTACCATCGCGCGGGGAACACCATGGGTTGCATGTACTTGCGATTAGTACCACTATGTTAGGTACGAAATAGGTTTGTGATTAGTAGCAGTAAAGAGCCTGGCCGGGTGGTTTCCAGTACCCGTGCGTCGTACCCATGTGAGCAACACCGCGGGTCTGGGCGTTGCCTGTGAGTTAAACCACTATATGAGCGACACCGTGGGTCTGCGTTGCCTGTGATTAGTACCCACAATGTGAGGACCACCACGGGATGTGTGGTTAGTACACCTAGGTGAGGAACCTCATCGGTTTGCGTCGGCTATGCGTGGCACCATCGTGTGAGAAACATCATAGGTCTGCGTTACCTGTACGAAGTACAATACTTGTGAGTAGTAACATCTTGTGTGGAACATCGTGAGTCTTCGCTACTTTTGATTAGTACCCCAACATGACAAATACCATGGTTCTGCTTTACTCGCGACATGTACCATTCTGAGGGGCCTTAGACATGGATTTTGCACCCCTTTAGACATCAAGTATCCTCGATTCAGGATTGTGCTTCATAAGTGGGCCCTTGGTCAGTAATAATATTATAACCTTTTTGAGTCGGGTCCGCTGTTTTTGTTTGTTTTTTTGTTTTTGGGGTTCATGTCCATCCATTCATTCTTCATGACACCTTTTTTTTTGGTCGGTGGATGATTTAGAACTTTTTGTTGTCATTTCATTTCGTACCATTGGGGGCCGATGACCTCGATGTTAGGCCCCTTTAAACAACAAATATCATCATCATCATCATCATCAACGATTGTGTGACCTCTTTCATTTGCCCGAGAAGCGAACATTTATATGCTCTTTGAGAGCATGTGTAATGGGAGAAATTGTGATGAAGACGAGGAACTGTCTTCTAATAACACAAACAAGCAGCTTAATTTTTATCAGTTGTGTTGGATCGCCTCTTCAGGACTTCAATACGCATCCAAATGTGCAGTCACGGCTACGAACAGAAAAGAGGACGGTAGATTAAACTAGTAGCATAAAGCGAATGCCGGCAAAGGAAATGGAAATCAATCTGGGATGTTCAAATAGGTGAGTTCCTGTAAGAAATATCCAAATTTAGCCCTGAACGGCTGTCAGAAGTAGAGAGATTATTGTGACGAGCCACGATAAGTCAGAGCTATCTCGGGATGTTCCTGTGTGGCCCAGAATCGGATTTCTAATGCACGTGCGACCAGGGAGTTTTTTTACGTTCGTCGATGTGTGGCCTGGGAATACTTTTACTTTTACTTGCTTGTTGGCTTTTGAGTTTTATGTATGTGTAGCTTTCACTGTAATGTAAACAAACAGAGAGAACATTCAGTTGCTACAAAGCGGCCACCCTTTTGAATTAAAATGACTGCGTAAGGCCTATAGCAAAGTAGCGAACGAATTACAAGAAATCTATATATATAAAGTAGCTTGTCCTGACTGACTGACTGACTGACTGACTGATTCATCATCGCCGAGCCAAAACTACTGGACATAAAGAAATGAAATTTTGGAGATATATTCATATTAAGATGTAGGTGCTCGCTAAGAGAGGATTTTTGGATATTCCGTCGCTAAGGGGGTGAAAACGGGGGTGAAATTTTAAAATGAGTGTGTCTATATCTCAAAACTTTAAAAGTTTACAGATGTGAAAATTGGTATTTAGATTCTTCTTTAAAAATAAGGAAACACGTGTTTTTTTGTTTTGAGACAATCCCAATAGGAGGGGCACACAAGGGTGAAAAAGGGGTTGAATGCCTTTAATCGGGATACCGGTACTTATATCTCAGAAACTGAAGATATTACAGACATGAAAATTGGTACTTTTGATCTCTTTTAAAAATAAAGAAAAACGTATTTTTTGGTTTGGGGGAAATCCAATTAATGGGAGGGTGAAAAGGGGGTGAATTTTTAAAATGGGTGCATCTATATCTCAAAACTCTTAAAGTTTACAGATGTAAAAATTGGTACTTAGAATCTTCATTAAAAACAAAGAAACACGTATTTTTTTGTTTTCGGAAAATCCCAATAGGAGGGGTGAAAAGGGGTGAAAACGTGGTTGAATGACTTTCATGAGGATACTTATATCTCAGAAACTGAAGATATTACAGACCTGAAAATTGGTGTTTAGGATCTCCCTTAAAAATAAAGAAATACATATTTTTTGTTTTTGGAAAATCCAATTAATGGGGGGGTGTGAGAAGGGGTGAATTTTTAAAATGAGTCTATCTATATCTCAAAACTTTTAAAGTTTAAAGATGTAAAAATTGGCATTTAGAATCTCCTTTAAAAATAAAGAAACACGTATTTTTTTGTTTTCGGAAAATCCCAATTGGAAGGGTGGAAAAGGGTGAAAAAGCGGTTGAATGCCTTTAATGAGGCTACTTATATTTCAGAACCTGAAGATATTACAGACCTGAAAATTGGTATTTGGGATTTACTTTAAAAATAAAGAAACAAGTATTTTTTTGATTTTGGAAAATCCAAATAATGGAGGGTGAAAAGGGGGGTGAATTTTTAAAATGAGTGTGTCTACATCTTAAAACTTTAAAAGTTTACAGATGTAAAAAATGGTATTTAGAATCTTCTTTAAAAATACAAGAACACGTATTTTTTGCTTTCTTTAAATCCAAATAGGAGGGGTGTAAATGGGTGAATAATGGGATGAATGCCTTTAATGAGGATACATATATCTCAGAAACTGAAAATATTACGGAACTGAAAATTTGTATATGGGAGCTCCTTTAAAAATAAGGAAACACGTATTTTTTTGTTTTGGAAAATCCAATTAATGGGGGTTAAACAGGAGTGACAAACTGGGGTGAATGTTTTGAAAGAATATATCTACAGAATATCTGAGAAACGTAAAATGTTATAGACGTAAAAAGTGGGTATTTGGAATCTCCTGTAAATGTAAAGAAAGATAGGTGATTTGTTTTCGGAAACTCCACGTAAGGGGAAATAAAAAGGGGTGAAATTTTAAAAAGCGAATTTCTACAGTATATCTCAAAAACTTAACATGTTACAGAAGTGAAAAATGGTATTTTTATCTCTATTAAAAATAAAGAAACGTGTATTTTCAGCTTTCGGAAATACCACTTGGGTGGAAGGGGGGGGGGGGTAAAAGTGACTGAAAATGGTGTTGAATTCTTTTAATTAGGCTACTGATATCTCAAAAATGAAGATATTACAGACGTGAAATCTGCTTTGGAATCTGCTTTAAAAGTAAAGAAACACGTATTCTCGGAAAATCCAATGAAGGGGGGGCGTGGGGGTGAAAGAATTGAAAAATTAATTGAATTAATTGTATGAGAATACATACTTCTAATAGAAACTAAAGTTGTTACGGACGTGAAAATTGGTATTTGAATCTCCTTAAACAAAGAAAAACGCGTTTGGGGGGCGGGAGTGAAAAGGAGTTGAATTCCTTTCATGAAGACACATAAATCAAAAACTGAAGAAGTTAGAGTCGTGATAATTACTATTTAGAAGATCCTTTACTATTAAGGAAACAAGTATATTTTGCCGGAAAATTCACTTACGGGGGGGGGGGGGAGGGGAGTGTGAAAGGAAGTGAAAATAAAGTGAATTATTTTTATGGGGATACTTATATCTCAAAACTGAATGTAACAGATGTGAACATTGGTGTTTGGAATATCTTTTAAACATAAAGAAACACGTCTTCTATTTTTTTGGGGGGGAGGTGTAAATAAACTTAACGGCGGTGGGGTGTAAAAGGAGGTGAGATCAATTGATTTTACTGTTCATAATGTACTTAAGGAGCCTCCGTTGCTCAGGCGGCAGCGCGCCGGCCTCTCGCAGCTGGGTTCCGTGGTTCAAATCCCGGTCACTCCATGTGACATTCGTGCTGGACAAAACGGAGGCGGGACAGGTTTTTCTCCGGATACTTCGATTTTCTCTCTCATCATTCATTCCAGCAACACTGTCCAATATTTCATTTCATTTGTCATTCAACGATCATTGCCCCAGAGGTGTGCTTCGGCAGCCGGCACAATTCCTATTGTCGCTGCTAGATGGGGCTTTATTCATTCCATTCCTGACCCTGCCGAATGACTGGAAACAGGCTATATAGTTTCGATGTACTTATTCTGATCATAAACCGATCATTTTTAATCTTTCCTGGGCTGGTTTTCAACAGCCATCTTTTCCTTCGGAGAACGTTCTTAGATTACAGTAGATCCTCCTGGCATGTAAATAAAAATTTAAACACATTTGAAATAAACGATAGGAATGAGATGGACCGTCAAATTGTTCACCTCTATAATAAGGTCAACAATGCACGGAAGTATGTCATTGGTATCGCCAGAAATCCCGCACACTTGCCTACGCGCGACGATGGTGCTGGTCACATTGTAACAATGACACTGGCAGCAGATGTAATTTACCGCCAAGTAGCGATCTTGCAGCTTGCTGTGGGGTTCAGAACATCTTTTAATAATAATAATAATAATAATAATAATAATAATAATAATAATAATAATGTTCTGGACCGTTGTCAAATGTGCGGACCCCCCTGGAAAATGGTCCTGGACGGGTAATGACTAAGAATGCAGTCCGGCCGCGGGTTCAGTACCGCCAAGGCACCTAAGACGACACCACGCCGGATCTCCTGAAGGATTTGATCCATATTAAAAACGCTTATAGGAAAAGATGGCAAAGATTTAGGGACCCAACTGACGGGGTGGAATATCTGGACCTAGCCCGGGAAGTACGAAATCGATTGCTGGAAAGAAAGATTGAAAAATGTGAGGAAACATACCGTAATCTATTAGAAAACGAGTCAGATCGCGAATTTTGGCGGATTCTCGCAGAAAACGAGTCAGATCGCGAATTTCGGCGGATTATATATCTAAAACAATTAGCATTCAATTATAAATTTCAGTATAATACCGTAGCGAAGCACGGGTATCTTGCTAGTTAATTATATACTTTAAATTTTATGTCATGAACATAGTTAATTCCTAATATCTTGGTATGGCTGGACATGGACCATGTAAGGAAATACCCTGAGCCGCCCTTGGGCATGTTTGTTTGGTCAACTGTTCATCTGGACCACATCTGGGGAACTACCATGCAACAGGCTGCAAAGGTGGAAGTGCAGTTAATTGAAAATGAGTTCATATTGATTCAAGATCTGTGCAGGCTAAGATCCTGTGGATAAGTTCAAGCAACTGGAACATTGCTCACCACACTCTGACAAAAATGAGCGTATTCCGGTAGGGAATAGGTGCTTTTTTTTAGTCTACGGAATACAATTAAATCCATGTCGAACAAAGAACAAGATCTACGACATCATCATTCGCCCAAAACATGGCCCCGAAACTTTTACAGCTAGGGAGATCGACGGAGACAAGTTCGATATCCTTGAAAGGAAAAAGATGTTTGTCTAGCTATTAGTCCTGTTTCTTGATACGGGGTCGGGAATGAGATGAAATGAATTTATATGGCATGCTTTTACGGCCGGATTCCCTTCCTGACGCCAGCCTCAGTTGAAAAGCTAATGAAGAAGAAATGAATGATAGTGAATGTAATTGGATAAAGAGGCGGAAGGAAGCTGATGTGGCCTATGAATAAAAACAGTCCCGACATTTGCCTGGAAGTCAAAATGGGGCACACCACAGAAAGTCCTCATCAGGACAGCTGGCGGTGTGGCTCGAAGCCACGCGTCTCCAGAATGCGGAGCTTGGCTCCATAGACAACTCTGCTTGGTTCCTTGAAAGAAGAATGAGTTAGAACATTTGCAGTGCTGTTTAAGTCTACTTAATAAGAAAACTGCATTAACAACAAGAACAAGCGCCAGTGTAATGGGAAACACATGAGTACAAGGGAGAAGAACAGAAGAAAAATAGTAATCAGTGATATGATATCATTGTATTTTCCATAATAAAGCAGATATTCTATGACATTCTCAGTATCTCCAGTTCCTGTACTCGTTAGCTGTAAATCATTCATTGCTGTAGCATTCTTTATCTTGTGTGTATGCAGTCGTTTGGATTGTGATGACTGTTGACTTGAGTGGAGAAAGAACGAATAGATCAAGGAGAAAGAGCACGCTTCTTGAAGAATGATGAAGTTCGAACAAAGAAAGAGAAGGATGATGAATGGCTTGGAGCTTGACACTTAAGGATGTTTCAAAAGGGGAGCTAGGAAATTAGAGGCGTATGAATACTTTAATGTGAGGCCAACCGATCGGTTATCTGCTGAATTTTTTGTGCGTCATAAGAAACTGATGTCTCTGCGAGGCTAGACTGTGGCATATTTGGAGCCTAGATCTCTATGTACACATCTACATGACTGTAGTCAGTCAATGACGAGCTTACCATTCTTTGGTTCCTTCTCTAAAACTCTCTGCCCCACCCGCTCTTGGAAAAAATCCAGGTACAATATATGTGGTCATCTATGAAGAGCCCTTCGAAGCTGCGCAATATCCGAGTACTTTTCTAGGTCTTAGTATTACCTAAATGAAAATAGTTGATAGACTCGTATCTGATATTCATTACCATCGCATTTCTGTTTCATTGCTTTTCTAGGATTTAATTTGTATATATGACATCAAATTTTAATCTTTCTTTTTACAAGTTGCTTTACGTCGCACCGACTCTGATAGGTCTTATAGCGACGATGGGACAGGAAAGGCCTAGGAGTGGGAAGGAAGTGGCAGTGGCCTTATTTAAGGTAAAGCCCCAGAATTTTCCTGGTGTGTAAATGGGAAACCACGGAAAACCATTTTCAGGGCTGCCGACAGTGGGATTCGAACCCACTATCTCCCGAATACTGGATACTGGCCGCACTTAAGCTTCTGAGGCTATCGAGCTCGGTAATTTTAATCTTACTTAACATGTAGCAAATATCCTCAAACTCGTTCCCCCATTAAAAAAAAACCCTTACAATTATCATAAAGGAACCATATTTAGAACGTCTACAACTTATGCAAACTGCGCTACACATCCGTAGCGCAAGTTAAAGGTTACTTAGGTCTCTAAATAACTAGGGTTATATCACGCACTCTCACTTGTTGAAGAGAGAAGACCCGGACTGTGTTCATACAAAGCCCAGGACCCAAGACAGGTAGGGCAGGGGTCACACAGTCGTTCATTCTCAGCCTCTTTCGGTAAACTGCCCAAAGTCAGGCTCAGACTTTAGAGAGCGGGCATTCTGTGCTCAAGGTGACGAGTTAAATCCCGGCTAAGTCCGGTGTTATTTGAAGTAAGCCGAAAGTAGTTATTGGGAGGTAAATACAACAATATTATTATTATTATTATTAAACTGCCTTCAACTTTAGGTGGGAAAAGCCTTCCTACTCACGAAATACACTGCAGCATCATGTCCCTCATTCTGCGAGATGACGAGCAGCCATTAGACCTCGCCATCCGTTTTATCAGAGATTGTATGTATGTTTAGTCCTCAGCCCGAAGGCTGGTTGGATCCTCAACAGCTCCGCCATCAGCTGTCATAAATGGCCTAGGCAGCACTGAAGAGGCGTACTAGGGAAATGAGGAGTGAGGTAGTTTCCCGTTGCTTTCCTCACCGAGCCAGAAGTTGCTATTACATATCAGTCTGCCAAGCCCACTGAAATGCATGCACCAACTGACCCTATGAGCAACATTTTCACACCATTCATAGCAGGGACTGGCTGCATAAGGAATGGCATTACTAGCATCACTCATACCTTAGCCACTTTCATCGTGTCAAAGCCAAGGACAAAGCTGAGACAGATCAATGAAGGAACAATATTGCTCTAGCCCATACCAGAAGACATAGTGCACTGTAAACACTACGTCCTGCCAGCAAAGGCATTATCAGAGATTATCGGTGTTTATTGTAATTATATTAATATTATTCACTGATTATTTATTAATATTTTAAGTAGTAACAGCACAGGAATAATAGACTATATAATAAATAGTGTGCAATAAAAACATTATGTAAGAAATGTTCGGTAATTTCGATGATTCTTCGATTATACAGATCACTATCTAATCTTCAGCGAACTACGTACTACTAGGTTTAAAGGCATATCATGTATTTGTATACAGACAGATAAGAGCGGAAGCACACCTTAAAGAAAAAAATGCCTAGATATCATCGGCGAAGAGCGTTAAAGAAAATGGTGTCAAATCTTCGCATGGGAATATCAAATGATCATAAATATGTGTCTCGGTCATGGACATCCATTAACGGCTGCTAATTTCAGATGACCATACCAACAGGCTGTGGATTTACATATTAGTTTTACAGTGTGCACCGTGAGAGGTGGCACGGCCTACTTGATGCAGTGTAGATCTAGGTGACCGTGGTACAGCACTGCGTGCCTTAAACTAGTCCCTTCTATTCCAACACACTCTATTCATACAAACCCACAGCCCGTGCACCTCTCAACGTTACTGTTGCTAGACAAAACATCTCGTGACGTCACCTCCCTTACACACTTTGTCCGGCACGCCAAATTCCGGATGACCCCCCGCCCTAAGACATATTCATGGTAATAGAGGCGAAGAACGAACAGGATATGGAGAGAGAATGGATGGCATACAGGGATTATGTAGGAGAACAAGCGATGGAATGCCTTGGAGTAGAAATGTGTACCGTTGGGAGGAATTGCACGTCTTGGTAGAATGATGGAATGAAGGCAGCATATCATTGTGAAAAGGTGAATAAAATAGCTCTTACGAGTGCAAATGAGGAACAGCGCACAGAAGAAATAAATAGAACCAAGACAATAATTACTAAGTCAACTCACGGGATAATTAAGAATACAACCTGGGAAGACTACGTCAAGAAGCAAGAAAATGTTTCTGTATTATAACGAGAAACTAGATGACTGGAAAGGAGAATGACACATGTGTTAATTATTTCCTTAGGAATGACAGTAAAACAATACGTTATCTACTGTTTTTTGTATCTCTGTTGTACACCAGGAACTGTATAGAAAATTGCCACTGTACGGCTCGGTTCAGTGATCACCAAACAGGTTACAGAATGTTGATGATCAGTAGAATTGTTGAGAAATTTGTATTACATTGAGAGTCAGACAACAAAATGCATTTTCCTTGCATGTGGATGTTGAATTTGAAGATGATGTACAGAACATTCAAAGTGGTCTCTTCGTTAACGATGAGTACACCACCTTCATAAAGTAATAGAATTAACATGGGATTTCAGTAAAGTATACTTTAATCTGACGAAATCGGCTATCCAATGAATGAATGAATGAATGAATGAATGGTTGATGGAATGAATGGTTGATGGAATGAATGAATGAATTAATGAATCAATCAATCAATTAATCAATCAGCTTTCCACATGAGGTATTTTCACATCTTAAACACATTAATTAAAACAGAGAGGACTTTTCCTCTTGGTGAAACTTAAAACCAGACTTGTCATCCCGTTTATCATCATACTATTGTGTGCTTTCTAGCTTGTAACACTGTCAAGGTTTAGTGCAGTGGCTCACAATTCTGGAAGTTACAAATATTTATTGCTCTATACAGTATAAAATAATGCGATGAAAACCTCATCTGTGATTGCAGTTCTTCGCTCATATCATGTTGTATGTAAGGAAATATAAAGGTCCTATAATAGTCCCTTGCGGAACCCCTTCTTAGTTGTACAGCAATCAACACCGGCTCGGACCCCGTGTTTCTGAGTGGTCATATCTTAGAGCAGATAACGACGCTGTTGCCTCATCGGAACTGGACCGAACAAGTCCATGCTGTCCACGTGCATGCGGCCGGCGACAGCAGTTCCGGTTTCCTGGTAGGGTTACGGTTTATCTTCCATTATGGGCAGTAACTAGAGGTTGCACCGCCTGCCTTATCACGCTACCTTCAGGACTCGCACGTGCTGTTTGGATCGCCGGGTCAATAACGAGGAGAAATGTTCCCATGTTACATACCTTGAGATAGGCTACTGTGGGACAGCGCCGGCCAAGGTACATGCAGCGCTCCTCGAGACACTTGCCGAGCGTAGAGCGGGTTAGTATCACGTAAGGAGCAATATTATTGTTGCTGCAAATACTCACAAGCACACCTTCTGGTGGGGGTAAATAAAAACGTGAAATTTTTCTTCCAACAATTAGTGGATACATAAATCTTTAGAAAGCGAGAGAGATTACTTCGTGTTTGGTTTTAAGTGTGAAGAAATCAAATTTATTAAGTGAATTGAAATATTTTCGGGAATACTACAGTAGATATACACATCTCTAAATGTGGTTAGTGCTGAACGTGCAACCTGAAGTATTGGTATCCTGAAAGAAAGTGTGTAAAAGATAATTTCACTGTATACCAAACACACCTTAATAACTGCCACTTTTTTCACATTTATCATAGTCATATCAAAATCTTAAGGAGAGGTTGTAAGTCCTATACTGGCAATATTAAATTGTCCAAATTTGACTGCTCGCATCTCAGAAACTATTCGTCCTATGATGTTGAACTTTTATGGAATTGACGAAACATGCCTTGTCAATCCACTAACTGATTTTTAACGCCGAGTGAAAAGTTTATTTTCTATATTTTTTAATAGTATACTGAATTTTTCCCATGTTTTCCATAAAATTGCTTGATATCTTTTATGCTTAAATTATAAAAGAATAAACGGCCAGTAACACCACAGACAAGTATGGAGTAATGGTAAAATGTTCACACATCAGACTAAAGAACTTCTTGCAAAAATGTAATAATGTTACCAACTTTTTGATTTGGGGGAATATTTAATGCATGCCAGTCTCATATTCTGGACCTTGACTGTTGTCCTCGACTTTTCCGGTTCCCTTCCTATACCTCTCAGCCAGATTTTCTGCATTTAAATCGGATTTAGCCACCCACATCCTGTAGAAATCTTGAAAAATATTCATTGTATTCCTTCCAAGTTAAGTACCTAGCTCCTGCAGCACTCGATCACGCTCCTCATTTCCATCACTCAATGTCAGTACTACATCATCAACACTTACAATCATTTTCTGATACCCCACGAATTCCACTTTCTCGAATTTCCCTTCTCTTAAAAATTGTTGTTGATCTGGATATGATACTTTATAACTTTTAGGATATTCAGTTTGCCGAAACAAATTCTGAATAAATATATTTGTAAACTACCCAAAATAATAAAACATATGGTAACCAAATTATATCTGAAAAAGAAACTACTTAAATAAAATAGAATGACAGGTTTCGTTCGTGAAAGAACATCATCAGATTCTATCAAATCACACTCAAAATATTTAGAAATATATAAACATTTCTGTTTATTTCTGTTTGGATCTCTAAAATTCTGAATTGTGGAATTTAACTTAATCAAGTCCTCACTCCTCTCCACTCTAAATATTTTTGAGTGTGATTTGATAGAATGTGATGATGTTCTTTCAAGAACGAAGTTTTAGTTGTATCTTTTTCAGGTATAACTCGGTCACTACACGTTTTCTTTTTCAGATAGTTTATAAATGTTTTTATTTAAAACTAGTCTCGGTAGACTGAGGAACGTAACAGTTACAATGTAACTGAGTCAAAACTGGAAATAGATGGATTCAGATGTTAAAATGGGTATGATAATTCGTTACATGCACATCACAGAACCACGAGAATGTAGCATGGGGTCTGTTTATCAGGCTGGCCAACACACAAAACTCCCCTAGAACACACGAGCTTCCCAAAGAAACAGGAAATAGCCCATAAAACAGAAAAGATTGCACTTCTCAGGCCTGAAGGGACATATCTAGAAAGGAGGCGTGGCTATCTTATGTCACGTGGCATTTAAATGGACATTACATGGTGTTTGGGGTACTTTTTCAGCAAAAAAAAGCACATGCATATCATAAGATGGACTTCCAGCTATCAAAATCATAAAACATCTAAAAATTGGTATTTTCAACCTAAAATGTCTTACAAATTACCCTTAAAGCAATAGCCCGTTGTGCTTTGGCGTTGTCTGCGTTACACTTAAAGTCGTGAAAGAGTTGTTCTGAGAAGCTACTGGGCATTGTTTGAAAATGCACTGTTGAGACCTGCTAAGCCGTGTGGCTTTGTTAGCCGGGGATACATAATTCATCTTATTCGAATTAAATGAATAGGTACAACACACCTGAACTCCTACTTCTGCTTTGTTTAGGTACTGTACTCAAAGTGGATACTAACTCGTTTAGCTTTTGCTTCTTTGTTGCCGAAGTGTAAGACCTAGAAACTGGGTGGGTTCATTTGGGACGTGCAGCTCTGACTTTGTTGGTCACATAGCCGATAAATGTTGATGGAATATTATTGCGAAGAAGCGTTTCCCTTACAGTATTTAAGTTAAAATCAGCCTGATCAAGATGCAACCTACACTGGACGAATTATTAGGTGGCCATAGACTGCTTGTCTTATTACCTTACCTGGAAATGACAATTCTTCATTTCTCTTTCAATTCTGGGTCTTTAGGAAAGTAATGAGAGTACACTTTTACAATATAGGAAATAGGCACTAAAGCTTTGAAGAGCTGTCTAGACAATATTTATTCTCGCCAAAGACAGGGCCAAATCCTGACAAATAACGGCAGAAAGACAAAATACCTCTGTCCGCGTTTAAGGCATAAAAGGACCTGCATTTCACGGCCTTGATTATAACGTAGGAAACGGTTTTGGAAATGGCTTTGGTTATTTTCTGATAGTCATGATAGAACCAACCCGTATTGGTGTGCGTGTTGAAATCGCAGAGAGAGGAACTGCTGGAAGGCTAACGATTGTGGCTTCAGGACGTTATCAAGCTGTTGTACGGTGCTTGCTGTCTGATCAAAATCAAAGTAATGTGATCGTTACCCCCTGCGGGTGGGGGACGCACATGTAGAATACACCCACGGTTTTCCCTGCCTGTCGTAAGAGGCGACTAAAAGGGGCCCAAGGGGCTCTCAACTTGGGAGTGCGAATTGGCGACTACGGGGCCCTTAGGTGAGTCTTGGCATTGCTTCCACTTACTTGTGCCAGGCTCCTCACTTTCGTCTATCCTATCCGACCTCTCTTGGTCAACTCTTGTTCTTTTCCGACTCCGGCGGTATTAGAACATTCGAGGCCTAGGGAGTCTTTCATTTCACGCCCTTCGTGGCCCTTGCCTTTCTTCGTCCGTTACTTCATTTTTCGAAGTGAAGGATCCCTTCTTCTTCTTCTTTTTCCTCTCTCTTTACCCCCTGTGGGTGGGGGACGCAGACGAATACTACACCCACGGTATCCCCTGCCTGTCGTGAGAGGCGACTAAATGGGGTGACCAAGGGATGATTGAATTAGAACCATGACACTACTTTTGATTCGTATCATCATGCGGGGAACACAATGGGTTGCCTGTACTTGCGAGTTGTACCACTAAATTCGGTACGAAATAGGTTTGTGATTAGTAGCAGTCAAGAGCCTAGCCTGTGGGCTTCCAGTAACCCGTGCGTCGTACCCATGTGACAAACACCGCGGGCCTGGGTGTAGCCTGTGACTGGTACCCACTACGTGAGGAACACCACGGGATGTGTGGTTAGCATACCTAGGTGAGGAACCTGATCGGTTTGCGTTGGCTATGAGTTTATGTGAGAAACACCATAGGTCTGCGTTACCTGTACGAATTACAATACTTGTGAGTAGTACCATCTTGTGTGGAACACTGTGAGTCGTCGCTACTTTTGATCAGTACCCCAAAATGACAAATACCATGGTTCTACTTTACTCGCGACATGTACCATTCTGTGGGGCCTTAGATGTGGATTTTGCACCCCTTTAGACATCAAGCATCATTGTGCTTTAAAAGTGGTCCCTTGGTCAGTATCCACTATTATTTGCGATATTTTTTGAGTCTGATTCACTGTTTTTGTTTGTTTTTGTTTTTTGTTGCTTTTTTGTTTTTTGTTGGGTTCCTGTCCATCCATTTATTCTTCATGATATTTTTAAATTTTATTTTGGAAAGTGGATGAATTTGAACTTTTAGTTATTTCATTTCGTACCATTAGGGGCCGATGACCTCGATGTTAGGTCCCTTTAAACAAGCATCATCATCATCATCATCATCATCAATGTGAACGTTCACGTATCGTGTACTTGTGCATATAGAAAACAAGTCTGTCTATATGTTGATGTTCATACGTATGTTTGCCTTTCGGAGTCGTGATATTATTTCTCGAGAATGTTTGATACAATTTCTTCGTCATTATTGACATCGTAAGATTCCAGATGCACATAAATAACGAAGGGGGGGATTCTTTCAAGAATGACGTCAGCAACGCTGTGGTCATCTTCCCTGGCAAAAACCACTTTAAAATTACATTTTCAGCCTTGATCGTACATTCCCAAGCTCTTTTACTTATATCAGGGCGCTTATATAAAATAAAAAATATTTTAGGCATTAATTTTTCCGATCTAGACACAATGAGTATGATAGTGTATGAGTGTGTGTTTGCGCCCTTTTACTTTACAACACCTCTTACTTCAGATGTGCCTTTAACCCCCAGAGTTCCTGAATCCCAAGTTACATTTAACAAGTAAATAAAAATTAATAAAATAATATAATGAAAGTGCATAAATACAAAACAAATTAAAACCAGAGTTCTCTCTTTTCTTTTTACATTTTTCCTTGCGTCAAACCGACACAGACAGGTGTTACGACGACCATTGGATACAAAAGGGCCAGTAGTTGGAAGGAAGCGACCGGGCCCTTAATTAACGAAAAGCCTGGTGTGAAAATGGGAAACCACGGGAAACCATCTTCAGGGATGCCACCATGTCCTGAATGAAAATTGATAGCTTCGTGACCCAAACCGCGTGGCCAGTTGTTGGTAAAAAATCAATAGGTTTTCAAAACCTGTCTATAACGGAACTTGGATTAAGCGAAAACCTTTCTTTATTGCATTATTTTGTGGTTTAGAAGAAATTCTGTTAAAATCAGTATAAATTAACCTTGATTAAATGGAAACTGCCCAAAGCGGAAACGGAAAGGAAAATCGGGCATATAACGCAAATTGTTTTACATTCTAATACAGTTTAATATTGCTTATTGTTCTTTAGCACTGCGTACGTGCACAGTTATTTTCATGACCTAGGATTGACTAACCACTCGCTTCGTACGCTGACTGGCCCTCTAGTACACAGACCTATTTCCGGGTAGGTAAATACAGTGCGCTGATAACATCTCCGCTAACAAGGACATTCCTTGAGCTCAGGCAGTGCATTGTGTTTCTGTGGTGGTACCGTACAGTATAGTATACTATGGCTTCAAGGAACAGAAATATGTTGGACCTGAACGCAAAAATCAGAGTTATTAATGCATGTGGAAAAGACAATTCGGTGAAAAAATTGTCGAAAAGCTTAAATTTGGAAAGACGCAAATTACGAAATTTTAAAGGCGGTAAGCTAGATTAAATGTATTGAGGTATTGTAGTGTGGTGTACGTAAGTTTTTTTGGTAATCTTCGTGCGTAAAAAGTGAAATTAAAATATGTATGTAAATAAATATTGTAGGCCTGCTGTAACTCTGTTCGTTTTCATGCAATAAACAAACTTGTTAGGATTTATCACTTGTATCTTGCGTCACATGTTTATGGGGTGCATATATAATTATGCATTTATTTCAATTCTATATCTATAACCTGTTCTAAATGAAAACCTGCCCACAGCGGAAAAATTTTACGGCCCTGTTATGGACCGGTTCGACTGTATACCAGGTGGTTCTCCAGCCTCGTTCCTTCTACTTATATGTAGCCCGCGTGCACAAACGATGAAGGGGATGCCTAATCACTGGTTTACAAAAGAGACCTACAATGTGTTTACTTCGAATGTGAAACAAATTGCAGTCATTTTACTACACACATTCTATAACAGGGTGCATTTGTAAACGCGCCACAAATGCAGAAAATTAAGCTCAATTCCTCCTTAATTTGTACAGTTAGAGACATTCCATTCCACCAAAAAGTTGCTTGTATGTATCATGTGCCTTGAACTATCCTTCAGTTCTAAACTGCAACTCTGTTCACACCGAAATACACCCATAGAAGGCAGGTGGCTATTTGGAAATTCCCCGATCTTCGACTGCATTCCTACCAGATTCTCCATAGATTAAAATTATGTCCATATTAGTGGTTGCTGAACCCATCAGCCATTTTCAATATTTTTGCAGCAACTGTAGTGCTACTCTACCAAATACCACCCTACTACTGAGCGTTACAAAACGAGGTTTAGTCTACTAACGCAGTGGGGTGGATTTGACGGGTAGAGGTGAGTAACATGCAGCGAGTGGCCGTCCGCTTTTTTATCTCTTATATAATCTGCAAGCAGTAATAACCCTGTGAAAATCAGTTATTAGACATCCCGCTCAGCACGAGTGCATGCGAGCCACTTATAAGTAGAAAGTACGGCGCTGACGGGCCACCTCGTGTACACAATCAAGTCACAATGGTGATTTGTAAGTTATAATACGAAAAGGATAAAACTTTGGCGGTAGACTGACTAGTTGATTCTTAGACCCGATTGGTTCCTGGAGCCATGAGCTGAGTAGTCATTGAGATTTATTCACTAGTTAATACAACAAGGTTTATCTACACTTTGCATCGAAAGTGCAGGCATTCTCTTGAGATCATTAGTTGTGATAGACGGCAGCTCAAGTCAGAGGCACCAGGTCGTTGTCTAGGTAGCAGATCGCCTGCCGAGACTACCTGCTGAGGGCCGCTTACTGAATGGTTGTACTATAAATAAGTGTGTACTTGTGCATGTTAGATTTACAGGAGAATGTACAAAGTAGGATTGATACATGCATATTGCTACCGGGGGGGGGGGGGGGGCATTCTGAACATTTCATGTAAGAGAGTGTTTCATGTACTATACTGGTACGTTCTCTTCTTGTGTGTTTCTCATGATTAATGTACCATGTAGGAAATGAGTTCTGACATGGAAATAAAAGCGTTTCCGGACTCATGTCCATATAATATATATTCTTTTATGAGTAAGGAATATATCCTGAAAGTTTGGCCTACCTTATTGTAACACCACCGAGATCGATAGCTACAGTCGCTTAAGTGCGGCCAGTATCCAGTATTCGGGAGATAGCGGGTTCGAACCCCATTGTCGGCAGCCCTGAAGATGGTTTTCCGTGGTCTCCCATTTTCACACCAAGCAAATGCTGGGGCTGGAGCTTGATTAACGCCACGGATGCTTCCTTTCCATTCCTAACCCTTTCGTGTCCCATCGTCGCTATACGACCTATCTGTGTCGGTGCGACGTAAAGCAACTTGCAAAAAAATATTGTAACACCTGTATATTATTCCACTTAATACCAACTTATTGATGTAGATACAGTAGAATAATATCGATAGAGAGGATACAAATGCACATACCCATTCTGCCTCTACATTCCGTACCTGTATCGATCGGGCCCAACCAGTACCGTACCCTTTTCAACTCTGGCTCCTTGTAGTAGTGTGCGTGTGCAAGAATATATCTGATGGGGCGCAACTAGTGTGCAACCGTTGTTCAGTGTTTCCCTTCGTTATCAGTGTAGATGTCAGTGCGCCTTCCCTGTCTCGTTAGAGGAGGGATTCTTTTGACGGAAGACGGCTGACATAAGAAGAAAAATAGATTCCTTACGATACTTCCGTGTTGAAACCACTAAACAACCAAAACCAGCACTACATTGCTGTATGCTTGGTGACTGCTAGAGGAGAACTGCGATCAGCTATCCTAACGAAAAATAAAAAAAATAAAAATGTATTCGCAGCAACAGGGAAGCGTTCAACGAAATCTGAAAATCAACTCTTGTGAATTTGCGTAATTGTACTTCCTCTGTAAACCTCTTAAAATCGTCACCAATAGCACGACTTCTATTCCTATTCACCACACAAATAAAATTAACAGATAATTAGTCCATCAAGATTAACATTTGTAATTTTATGCCTATTTCGATTTTATAAAAATAAACTAAATGTTCAATTTAAAAAATTCACAAAATACACATATATATTCAACTCTAAAGTCCATAAAATAGCATATTTAGTAAATTCCTTGCAGAAAAATATGTGAATGTTTTTAGGTTCCCTGTTTATCAACTTTCATATTGATATCTCCAATCGTTCCAGAGAAAAAGGTACACTTAGCATGGAGCAAGGAAGTCTAGGAAATGACGATTGAATTTCACAACACGAAATCTGGCACAATATGTCTCAAACCAAACCAAACTTTCCGCGGTTATTGCCATGCTTCAACAACGGGAAAATACGCTTTATATCCTTCTTCAAAAGTGTCACACCGTCAACTGCCTGATAAAACAGACGTAAATCGTTCAGTGCAAGTGCAAAAAAATAATTCGTGGAAAAGGGGGCGTAGCACCTGACGCGCATTTGTTATGAATTTACTGCACTTAGGTACCGAATTCAACTAAATCCTTTTGGGACTAGATTTACAAAATAATAAGTTAGTGATGTCAGCATACAAGACTAGTTTTGAAGGATTTCGTGCATGTGTATCTTTAAGTGCAGCGAACATGACACTTTAGCGCGCCAGACTTTTTAAAACTAACACGTAGGAACGTAATGGCCAGTTGGCAAAAGGGACAGAGAAAGTAGAAGAGTGCGCAGACGCTACTGCATATCAAGTTGCAAATCTACGATCCTACGAACAAAAATTTGCCACCATCGATCACGGAAACAAGCATCGCTCATATCCAATTACAATAATTAAGTCAAAGATCAGACTGACACTGTCTACGGAACAAGGCAAAAGATACCACAATGGCCAATTAGCTTTACGTCACACCAACACAGATAGGTCTTATGGCGACGATGGGATAGGAATGGCCTAGGAATGGGAAGGAAGCGGCCGTGGCCTTATTTAAGGTACAGTCCCATCATTTGCCTGGTGTAAAAATGGGAAATTACGGAAACGATCTTCAGGGCTGCCGACAGTGGGATTCGAACCCGCTATCTCCCAGATGCGAGCTCACAGCTGCACGCTCCTAACCGCACGGCCAACTCGCCCAGTGTGAAAATAGGAAACCATGGAAAATCATCCTCAAGACTGTCTAAAGTGGGGTTCGAACCCACTATATCCCGACTGCAGGCTCAAAGCTTCGTGACCGTAACCGCACGGCCAACTCGCTCTGCGACTCTGAAATTACTTCTCGTGTCTTGTCCACGTTTCCCAATCAACGAAATATTTCTTTACTGTATGTAGTAGTTTGACATATTGTGAATTTTGCGTTGTGTTGTTCTCTGCAATAATGATTCTGATAACAGAGAAAACTGTATTTATGGTGGAACATCATTTCCAGTCATACGGAGTGGGTCGTCAGATTGGGCCGAGTGGTGGTTGTGGTGATTATTGTTTTAAGAGGAACAACAACAGGGCAATCATCCTCTATTAACACATTCACTTTCAGCTTCCTCCACGGTATTTAATAATGCAGTCCAGCGATTTCTAGATGCTACTCGGACTCGCTAGGTAGCATGTAACGCACGGCGTTGACTTAGTGTCACTCCTCTACTATAATCCCTAAAAATTTGTAGACACAAGATGATCTAGTACGAATTTTTTACTTGCAATTACTATTCCTTATATCACTCAGCGTCACTTGTATTCTAAGCTTCAGAGATCTTGGGACTGGAACGTGTTGATTTAGATCACACATCCACAATGCGATAAATTGCTACAAGCCGTAGTAAAACGTTCGTCTCCCCACTATCTACCGCCAAACTGATCTTCTGTGTCATGCAACGTACATTGAAAGTAAAATGTTGGCGCGAATTCAGATGCGACCATGGTCGGATAAGGGAATTAATGTGGTAACACTAATCAGAGGAGAAAATGTGAAGGGATCCGACATTTCAGAAAATGAAGGTATCGGTCAAAGGAAGGGAAAGGCAACGAAAGGGGTGAAAATAAGACTCCCTAGGCCTCGAATGTATGAAAATAACAAGAGTTGACTACGGGAGGTCGGATAGGGAAGATGAAAGTGAGAAGAATGGGCCGACTTTGCTTAGCGTTGAAGAAGTTTTTGTTTTGCAAGCTGCTTTACGTCGCACCGACACAGATAGGTATTATGGCGACGATGGAATAGGAAAGGGATAGGAGTGGGAAGGAAGCGGTCGTGGCCTTAATTAATGTACAGCCCCAGCATTTGCCTTGTGTGAAAATGGGAAAACACGAAAAAAAATTTTCAAGGCTGCCGACAGTGGGGTCCGAACCCACTATCTGCCAGATGCAAGCTCACAGCTGCCCGCCTATAACCGCACGGCCGACTCGCCCGGTACCTTGAAGAACAATATGAGGTGCAAGTTAATAAAGAGGCATCAAATACAAGAACAGCGTTAGATGTCGTTGATAAGTTCCGTCATCCTGAAGCAGTCTAATGTCAACGAAAGGGGATAGCAGGGCGCCAAAGAACTGTCAGCACAAACCAGAATCATGGGCGATTTCTCCAACACGTGTTACAGTCCGTCCCTAAAGTGCGGTCTACTCGAACATCGCTGGAACCCGGTTTGAGCCATAGGTGTGTTGGGCAGCTGTTTGAAGAGCTGGCTGTATTTTCATACCGAATTCAAGTTGCTCAGCGTTTAACAGAGAGGGATGGGCGAGCCCAGTTACAGTATTGCAGCCGAGTGTTGTCCATGATGTATGAGGATCGAGATTTCTTCACCAACATATAGTTTTCAGATGAAAGCCATATTCACTTTGAAGAAAAACAACCGCCTGATGTCGTTATTGAGAAACCGCTACACAGAGCGCGGGTTGCCATTTGGTGCGCTGTGTCCGCTCTTGGAATATTGGGCACCTATTTCCTCGAGGTTGCTACACAGGATCCAAACACTGCGCACCAGGTACTTGATCTCGTTATTGTCCCATTCTTGCGGGATTTGCACTGTCCTTATCGTGCCAGAAACTAACCCCTCTAACGACAATGGATATACGAAGTAAAAACTACAACCCACAAAGCGGGAAAGCCACCTACCCTTCTGCAACGACACTTCGAACGTCGCCTGACTTCTCTTGTAACTCCATTCCCATACCTTTCCTGCTCCCGGGATCTCATGGCCTCAGATGCCTGCAGGTTTAAAGAATCAGTGCTCAAGACAGACGACCCACCTACAGATAGTGTTGGATTCCTTGAGAAGATACGTCCTATTTTGTGGCCTTAGAGCAACCTTTCTTCATCAATACGTCCAATAATCTTCATAAAGTTTATGAACAATTTTAGTTTGATGCTTTCACAGCCCGTAAATTGTAGACATGATATAAGTTTTTCGGATTTTGCCATGTCAGGAAACAAGGTGAAAATTTTTACCTTTCCCAGAGAACGTTGCTCCACGTCTCCAGAAGAGAATCTCGTCTGTTGACGAGCAAGACTTCTCTAATAATGAAGTTATGAATTTAAGAATGCTTTATCGTTGGTCTATAGTAAGTGATACTTTCGTTGGTCGCTAGATGGCTCACTATGCACTAGCCTCCGGAGTAAGAGCTGCCGACATCATCTCCGCTCCAACTGAGATTTTCCTGGTCCCATCGTATGTGCGTAAACAGCGAGGTCATCAGATGAATTAGAGACGAATGTAAGATAGGTAACTTAAAGGGTCCACCATTTCAATAAAAATAAATGTTATAATGTTTATTTACAACATATTTTTACTTGGAACTAGTTTCAACGCTATTTAGCGTCATCTTCAGCCAAAATGTGAGAAATAGGCATAGGTGTATACATGCAGACATGTACATTACACAAAATGTTACATCATTATGATTAAATGAGAGTAAAAGAGACATGAAATAGTGAATTACAAGGTCAGAAAATTGTCAGTCAACAAAATGGTCCATGAAGGGTGAATCAGAAGCTGTACACACATGAGTTAGGACTCAAAAACACAATCCCCCCTAAAAATACAACAAAACCACGCGGAAGTTCGAGATGAACTTGCCATTGAAGATTCAAATTTTTCAAACACTCTTGCATTGAATGTCGCCTGCCGCGAGTGTAGTATAAAACATAAGTTGGGGTTAAATAAAGACAACCTTATCAAAAATGCACATAACATTTAAAAAAATTAGGATTGAGATAAACTTGGCAGTTAAGGATTCAAATTTGTAGTCACTTTTTCATTAAGCGTCAATTCAAAACCAGCTGCGAAGGGTGAAATAAAATTGTGCAAGCACGAGTTTGGACTCGATAAACGCAATCTTTTGAAATACATGTAACACATTTGAACTTTGTGGATGAACTTGGTACTTAAATATTTGTGTTCACTTATTCATTGAATTTCACTGGTGCGAGTGTAGCTCAAATACGAGTTAGGACTTAACCTAATCAATCTTCTCAAAATTGCACATGATATTTGAACCTTTGGATTGATATGAATTTGGCAGTTAAAGTTTCATATTTGTACTGATTTTTCATTAAATGTCACTTGTTGAGGGTGTAGTAAATTTTTTCATTTGACTTCGAATTCGAAGTTTGTATTCTTGCCAAATGAAATGTTTCTTACATCCTGAACAAGTGACATGTAATGAAAAATCACTACAAATGTGAATCTTTAACTGCCAAGTTCATCTCGTACTTGGGTTTTGAAATGTTATATGCATTTTTAAAAGTTTGTACATGTTGAACCCTAACTCATGTTTATACTACGCTCGGCCTATGTGACATTTAATTAAAAAAGTGTCTACAAATTTTTGAATCTTTAACTACCGAGTTCATCTCGAACTTACGCAAAATTTGAATGTGTTATATGTATTTAGAAGTTAGTGTTTGAGTCCTAACTCGTGTTTGTTATAATTTTATTTCACCCTTCATGGACTGTTTTGAAGTGACATTCAATGAATAGTATCTACAAATTTGAATCTTCAATGCCAAGTTCATCTCGAACTTCCACGTGGTTTTGTTGTGTTTTTTTTGGGAGGGTGTTTTTGAGACCTAACTCATGTATATGTCTATTTCTCACATTTTGGCTGAAGATGACGCTAAATAGCGTTGAAAATAGCTCCAAGTAAAAAAATATGTTGAAAATAAACATAACATTTATTTTTATTGAAAAGGTGGACCCTTTAAGTTACCCTTCTCAGTTCAATACGGACAAAAAAAGAAATTTCTAAATTTAAATAGAGACGAATGTGTTAGAAGAAATAAATAACAATAAAAACTAAATAAAACGAAAAAGTAAAATAAAGTACAACGAAAGAATGACAGAATAGAAAAATAGAATAGAGCTGAAAAAGGAAAGAAAAGTGAAAAGCTGAACAATATTTGGCACGTAATGATTCACGTTTTGAACACAACTGTACCAATGCAATTAAATTACATTGCAGTTTCGTGTGTTTTCCCGTTCACTGTATTACCATGATAAAAATGATCTAACCCTTACCAGAAGGCTGTAAACGAGATGTTAACCTCAGTGGTCTGTCTTTATCCTTCCGCACCCATAACGGCGGGTTCTATCCTGTTTTAAATTATGGCACTGTGATTATTAAAGTACGACAACTCCGAATCGTTAGCTCCCAACACGTTAGGATCTCCTGTGAGTCAAAATTCCTACACCCAGTCGTCTGCTAAACCGTATAACAATAAAAATGAATGTTAAACTATGATTATTATTATTATTATTATTATTATTATTATTATTATTATTATTATTATTTATTTGTAGGCTTTTTAGTTGTAATATAGCTCGTATTTCGATATTTTAAGTATAAGAAATGAAACTTAACCATAATTTACATAAATTTACAACATGCATCTTCAATATACTCTTCGCTATATACGATAGGTTGCAGCCTCTTCCGTTTATGCCGCGTACTGAGCATTCAGTAACATTCTCTCGATGTTACAGGTCTGTAAAATTTCAGTCATTTGTGCCACATAGTGAGCAGAGATGAGGAGCTTTAGTACCTGTAAGTTCCCTGAAAATTATGTTGGTGTAAGGCCAGTGGAAGAAAGGAAAAGTGAAGAATTGTTACTTCATCTTGTTTCCAGATTGTTGCTACTTCCATAGCCAGAGGAGTATATTTGTCAATCTTCTCCCTATATTTCTACTGTAAATTATGGTCATTCGGGATAGCGTTGTCAATGAGATATGCATGGTGCTTCTTTTTTTCTGTTAATATTACGTCTTGTCTATTGTAAGGGGTTCCTTTATTTTTTGTATCATGTGATCCTAGTAGAGTTTAACTTTGTCATTTTGCAGTACACTTTGTGGGGAGTATTTGTAATTATTATTATTAATAATATTACTAAAATAAATGTGCCTAAATTCTGTTTTTCATAGAATTTCCGTAGCATTCTGGTGATTGCCCCGCGCTATTATGGTCACAATAATACATAACGTGTAACTGTTCGGATCACTGCGGATCCATTCTTGCTGAACATGATTAGCTGAAAGTAGGGCGGAGATGCGAGGCTAGATGGCGGTTCGAAAACGACCATGACGTCATCTGTGAGCTAAAAACGAATCGCCCTGCCGGTTGTGAGGTCACCATCGACCTGCTTCTCTAAATTAATTTATTTAACCCTTCGCTCGTCACGTTTAAAGGAGGTCATTTACCGAAAGATAGAATAGGGCGGGATAAGACTGAGGACAGTAAGAAACTAATTAATAATTTGATCTCTGTATTGAGGGACCTTGTCGAAAACTTGTAATTCAACATCGTGGAAAATGAAGAAGTAAGTGCTATGGGAAGTGGGAAAAAATTAATTTTTCCACAGTTAGGCGGCAAGACGAGCTTTATGTCGATTCTTAATTCAGAAAGTCGGAAAATTTTAAACTGAGACAAACCTTTCATGACAAACGAGTGCCAGGTCAGTTCCTGGGGAAAAAGGCAGCCGATCATAGATCTAGCCACTGTATTCAACATATGCGTACACCTTAAATTTCAAACAAACACAACTGCACCGGGTGAGTTGGCCATGCGGTTAGGGATGCGCGGCTGTAAGCTTGCATCCGGGAGATAGTGGGTTCGAACTCCACTGTCGGCAGCCCTGAAGATGGTTTTCCGTGGTTTCCCACTTTCACACCAGGTAAATGTTGGGGCTGTACCTTAATTGATACCACAGGATGCTTTCTTCTCACCTCCAGCCGTTTCCTATACCACCGTCGCCATAAGACTGGGTGTGACGTAAAGCAATTAGTAAAATAAAAGTGGATATTCCTTACCATTTCTCCACTATTAATACTGAATCTATTGATTTATACTACTTTCTACCTGTTCAGTTGATGTCCCACTTACCAATACGACATCTTACCGTATCTCTTATCCCCATGATTGCTGCATTATTCGTGATTTGCGAGATAATAATAATAATAATAATAATAATAATGGAATATGGACTCCGTAGAGTGCTGATGCAGGTCTTTTCAGAGTTGACGGCTTGTAGGCGACCTGTGAGTTGGTGAGTGTGGGGTGCTTCCCAAAATGATTTCTACTAAATGAAGACGACAGGAACAGCCAGTCCCCAGGCCGGAGAAATTAAATAATTTAGATTAACACCCCCGACACGGCCGGGAATCGAACCTGCGACCCTTTGGAACAAAGACCAGCACGCTAAGCATTTAGCCATAGAGTCGGACTTAATGTAAACTCGTGGCCTCGGCCCGAGGTAGTGCAGCACTTGTCAACTCTACCCCCAATGGAGGTGAGCTGCATGTACCATTTTAACCACAAACCAGCCCTCCTACCATTCTTAAATTTCTGGTAGTGCAGGGAATAGAACCCAGGTCCCCGTGAAGGGCAGGTAATAGTGCTAACCATTACAGACATTTGCGATATGATGAACTACTGCCAAGGTTCACATAGTGTCATCGCGTGAATTTAACTTTTGGTACATTTTGGAAAATAACTGAATAATATTTTGTTTTCTCTAAGACTGTAAAAGTGTAAGATAATATCAGGTAAACAGAATGGAGTATAATCAAGTTGGTGTAGACTTATCAATAACTGGTAGGAAACTGCTTTTATATCAGATGTTTTATTATTTCGTAGCCCGCTTGGTGGCCACGATCTTTAAGGCGATACGGTCTAACACCGTGGTTAGCCGGTTCGAATCCCGGGGGGATAGGAGAGGTGGTGGTGGTGGTAAACAATTTCTAGTCAATACATAGCATGCGAAAAACCTGGCATCAATATATATAGTGATTCATATAACAGTTAGGGACGTAAAGCTTTGAGCACATCCCTTGGTGCCATTCGACACGAGTAGGCTATGCGCCGACACCGGGTTTTACCTTCTGCCTACCTCGTCATCATCTTACACTCAGACGCGCAGGTCGCCCACGTGTGTCAACTAGAAAGAAGTTCACCAGACGAACCCAACATATCCTCGACACACCCGGCACATAAAGGTATGCGATAAATAAATAAACAAACATTTCGTATTTAGTTTTTAAACAAGAAATAAAGAAATGACCAAACACCTCCAAGCGAAAACTCTACAAACATCGCTTAGGAAAAATATCTTTAACATGTGCAAGGAAGTAAGAAAGGAAGATATGAACCGCAGTGAAGCAACAACCGTTGCAAGAGTAGCTGAACTGGTCGGGGTAAGAACTTTCATCCTCTTTCTCTGATAAGTATTTGATATGTTGTGAATCACTGAAGAATATTATTATTATTATTATTATTATTATTATTATTATTATTATTATTATTATTATTATTATTATTATTATTATTATTATTATTATTATTATTATTATTATTATTGTCCGGCTCCATGGCTGAATGGTTAGCGTGCTGGCCTTTGGTCACAGGGGTCCCGGGTTCGATTCCCGGCAGGATTGGGAACTTTAACCATAATTGGTTTATTTTGCTGCCACAGGGGCTGGGTGTATGTGTCATCTTCATCATCATTTCATCCTCATCACGACGCGCAGGTCGCCTACGGGAGTCACATCAAAAGACCTGCACCTGGCTAGCCGAACATATCCTCAGACATTCCCGGCACTAAAAGCCATACGCCATTTCATTATTATTATTACTTTTTATACTTCAATTTCTTCGTAGGTATTATCTCATTATATTTAGGAAGCAGAATATCCATTTACATTATATGGTGAATTACATTAGATAATTTGTGAAAGATGATACTAGCCCATAGTTAAAATATATTCGCTTTTGTATATTATTAAAGTATTAATTCACTGCAGTCAAGAGTGTAATACTGAATTCTAAGAAGGGAGCTTAACTTACTACAATAGGTGAACATGGAAGGCAAGCACAATCTGCGCCTGGCATTGAGAATTTTACTAAGAAATCCACTGCAAGTTTTCTTTATGGTATTGAATACACTCAGTGATAAAACAGAAGTTTACAAATAAAAGTGTGATTTGGCTGCTAGTATTTCTCTGGATAAGCATATAATAATAATAATAATAATAATAATAATAATAATAATAATAATAATAATAATAATAATAATAATACTTTTACGTCCTACGAACTACTTTTATTGATTTCGGAAGTATTAGAATTTTGACCCGCTGGAGTTCTCTAACGTGCCGGTAAATTTACCGACACGAGAATTGAGAATTTGCGCTCCTTCAATTATCACTGGACAGAGCCGGGATCGAACTCGAGTATCGCTCTATCGCTTGAGTAACTAATCTTACATCAAGGTATCCTATCAGGAAAAGTAGTAGCTGTAGGAAAGGTTCTTCAACTCACGCTCAAAATCTTGAAACTTGTTTGTATAAAGATTGAAATAAAAGTGACTTGGAGGGGAATGTAAGGAAGGAAGTACTTCAAGAAATAGCATTGCCTAAAATGTACAAAACTGTTGGAAATAATCAGCTACACTAATAAGAAAATTGCCAAAGAAGTATTAGAGAAAATCTCAGGAATGTGGCCACCAGATGGAAGGGAACTTTGGTGGTGGGGTAATGTAATGCAGCCAGTGATAAAACAGAATTTTACAAATAAAAGTGTGATTTGGCTGGTATTACTTCTCTGGATAAGCGTATATACAGGTTGAAGCGTAATTCGCGCACTCGGGCGTCGCAGCGCGACTCCTCATATGCCAGCAATAAAGAAATGTCTCTTACAAAATTTCGTCTTGCGAGTATATCCGGCAGAAAAACGACATTGAAGAGTATCAATCTGGCAACACTGTAACCATATGTACGGTAACTACCTCTGTCAGCAGAACTTAGTCGTACTGTACAGTTGGTGCAGTGGATAGAGTTTTGGGTTGGCATGCAGGAGGTCGAGTAGTCGATCCTGAGTTGAGGCGTATGTTTTTTTATTTCGTAAATGTAGTATAGGTGGTATGGTATTATGGTATCTGGCATCTTAATCGTCAAAAGCGATTGCAGCGGGTCCTCTAGAAACCATTTGCACTTACATACTACGATCCTAGAAATGGACGAACAATCGTTTTCATTGATCAGCTTTGAAAGGCGCCCTTTCCACGTCGTGGGCGTGAATTTATTCGCACCACTTCATCTACTAGATGTGAAACCTGTTTGTTTCAGCTGCCTATTTCTTATTAGTCTAACCAGGTATTTTTTGTTTCAGCGTTTCAATGTTGTAAATGTAGGATACATGTGACCTCAGAAACGGCGTCTTACTGTATTACAGTAGGTAATGTCAGATGGAAATTAGCAAATAAAAAATGCGCCTCAACCCAGGATCGAACCATCGACCTCCTGCATGCCAACCAAAAACTCTACCCAATGCACCAACCGTATAACACGACGACAACTTGCTGACAGCGGTATTTACCCTACATATGGTTACAGTGTTGTCAGATTGCTACTCTTCAACTTCCGTTTTCTACCGGATATACTCACAAGACGAAATTTTGTAAGATACATTTTTTTATTGCTGGCATGTGAGGAGTCTCGCTGCGACGCCCGAGTGCGCGAATTACGCTTCAGCCTGTATATATTATTTCTCTATCGATTTCTTCACTTAACAAATAATAGCTTCTTTGAAGTGGAACCTTCGTTTTAAAGGCTCTGGCTTGACCGCAGTACAAACCACACAGATGATGGGTGTACGGCATGTGTAGAGATTGGTTCACAAACTGTTCTGCCACTTGGAAGGAAACAAAGATATTATCATGATTAAGCCTCTCTTCCACCTTCCACTGCTAAGAAGGGGTGGTAATCCTGAATCTATGTTCCATTTACACTAGCGGAAATGTAAAATGTTTCCATGCCTGTGAGATATGATGATTAAAATTTCATCCTCATACGGCCTAATAGTTAATACAGGAAAACGCCATTCCAAAAGATGGCGGCCGGAGTGTGTACGTGATGGCTGTTGGGTGTGTCTAACGTTACTGTCTCTTTCCAAGTAGAGATCGTAACACAGCATGCCTAGAGTAAGTGCACGGGCAGCTTATCGCCATCTTTCAAACTTTGTGCGAGGTCGAATCATTGGCAGGAGGGATATAGTAACATCATACCGAAAGGTTGCGCTGACAGTTGGCTGTAGTGCAATGACTGCAGAACGAGTAGTGACGAGATGGACTTAGGACAACAGTCTGGCACGGGTCCTTCCAGAAGGACTACACCACGACAAGATCGTAGGATTCGTCGGTTGGCTCTGACGAACAGACGGATGACAGGAGTAGAAGTCCGAGCAGACGTTACAGGCAGAGTGTCACGAACCTTCGGGAACGAATTACTAGAGGCTGGGTTGAGATCTCGAGTTGCCATGCGTTGTTTAGCGCTGACACCAAAACGACAGACAACGGAGACTTGCATGGAGTAGAGACTGAGTCAACTGGGACATCGAGTGGTATTCTCTGGTGTTCAGCGATGAGAATCTTTTCTGTTTGTGGAGGTCATACCGACGTGAAAATGTCCGTATACGACCTGGTGAAAGGTCACAGGAAGAAGAGATTATCGCGGTGCATACCTCTCCAAATCGTGGAATCATGGTGTGGGGAGGAATGGGGAATGACAACAGGAGGGATTTGGTACGTGTTGATGGGGGACTACATGCTCACCAGTACAAGAATCGTAATAGCCTTTTGTCATATCCTCCATGACGAGGCTAACAAATGGCATATTCCAGCAGGATAATGCAAGAGCCCAAACTGAAGATCACACTAGAAACGCCTTTTGAAATGTACGGATGCTTGACTAACCTGTCCCGTTCCCTGACTTGCCACCCATAGAGCATGTCTCGGATGTGATGGGAAGACGTATACGGTCATACCAGCCTCCAGCCAGCAATCTTCATGAACTGACACAGCCTGTGTTTCAGGCATGACAAGAAAACCCTAAAGAGGACATTCGGGGGCTGTTCCCTTCTATGCCACACCGAGTACAAAAGTGTATTCATGTCCTTGGGGGCCATAAGATGGAGATGGACAGTCCAGAATGGGTCGAAGGTTTAGTCGTTTAATACCTGTTATGTGGTGAACATCTTCACAAAGTATGATAAATATCGGAGTGATTCTTCATAGTGTAAGACTTTCCATTTCTGCTAGTGTATATTGATCTTCTTGCCCCAGGTAGTGTTTTGGCAATTGAAATCACCCAACACGATGCTGAAGTCACGACAGCTGATGTTTATGCGTTCTTTAAAGGTGAACTCCGCATCTGCTGGCTTGTACACACAGGTGACATGAACATGTGCGGTGCGTATGGTAAGCACTTCAATATTGTGTCTGTCCGTCAGTGCAGCTTAGGTAATATTAATGTCAGGTCTGACGGTGATGACACTACCGTACTTGTCGTTTGCTGTCTTCAGAACTAGGTCTATATCTATTTGGTTCTCTTGAGCAACAAATATATCGCATGCATGCTCCTTACACAGTTCAGATAATAAAGCTTCTTTATCTTTAGAGAGTCTATCGATGTTTATGATCACCAGTAGTCCCGAAAATAGCTTTTTCTTGCGTTTATTATTTAAATAGTTTGTATAAAGATCAACCGGTGTTTGCACCGTTGCCTAGGAAACGCCCGAATGTATCTTACACAGTATTCGGGAGGCATTTTACACATCCTAAGGATCTGAGAGAAAGGTTGGACAAAATAACAAGTCCAGGAAGAAATGCATGGACGAAAATAATTAAAGAAGGAAACACCGAACTCATATAAAAATGATAATTATGAGACAAAGAAGAAGTGATGTGGAACATTCATCTTAATCAGAGAAAAATGTATTGTGTATCGAATTTGTTGGTGATAACCTTATCTCATAATTTTAAATTAATTCTTCTCTCCTGTTTTCTAAGCTTGTTAACTCACATACTCTAAGTGGATAGAGACTGAAATGTTGATAGTAAAGAAATCTCATAGTTCGCTTCCGAATTCTCTCGAGTGTCCGATAATAGTTACGTCTTGTACTAGCATTCGGTGCTAGCTTGTTCTAATTGTGACATCAGAAGGACGGTGTTTCATTGCTCTGAATTAAATAATTATTCAGTGTTTCTCTAACAAGAAATTGCAAACTGACACACCAGTGTCATATTTCCTTACTACTGTCCTCAAATCCTTATCGAGACGTTGCTTCTGCTATAGCATATCCAATGATCCTGTAACTTATTTGATTGTTCGCCGATAACTCAAATATTTATATTACTTGCAGTATAGGGTCTACCTTTGGCCCAAAATCCACTTAATATGCCTGTTTCCTAGTCAGATGAGCTGCACTTGGTCAGCGAAATAAGTTTCTTAACTACATATTATTTATCTTTTTCACATTAGAAAAATCCGTATCTGACCTTATGCGGTCTCATACCAGCATTAACGCACTGTATTTCGGACGGTCTGGGAAGTGAACTTTGGTCTCAGGGTAACTAGTATCGGTGAGGAATTATTTGTAATACATTTTCGTGATTCATATCCGGGGCGTGTTTCATATGGGTTATTTCCAGCAGGTGCTGCGTCAGTTCCATATTTCACACCACACCCACCCAGTTAATTCGTCGAAGGGAATTTGCATCACATCCCCTGAAGCTTGACGTGGTATGCAGACCCGCAACAGTAGAGTGAAGTGGTGGTTGCTGACAATTGCTACTTGACGGCGTACACCGTTCTTAGACGTGGGTATCTCGAAATACATCCAATTCGACATCGAAGATCAAGCTGGTTTCCATCGTTGAACCAATACACTTATCTGTGTGGAAGATGTGGATTCGAGTCTCGAGGCGGGTAACATGTTCATCTCTTTTGTCGTAAAATAACGACCGCTTAAAAGGTCCATGAAGCCATTATTAATAATAATGTTTTTTTACGTCCCACTACCTATTTTTGTCGGGTTTTGGCGTCGCCGAGGTGAAAGAATGTTGTCCCGTTGGAGTTATTATACGTTACAACAAATCTATCGACACGAGCCTAACGTATTGAGCACCTTCAAATAACGCCGGACTAAGTCAGGATCGAACCTGCTAAGCTGGCGTCAGAAGGCTAACGCATCAACCGTCTGAGCCACTCAGCCCGGCATGAAGCCATTGTTAAATATAGTTGTATGTATGTATGTATGTATGTATGTATGCCCACATAGCCCAGTTTCTTGAGACGGGGTGGGCGAAGAGGTGAGACGAATGTATATGCATGTCTTCACGGCTGGATGGTGTTCTTATAAGTTGTGGAGCTAATGCAAGTGAAATGCTGAATGAAATTCGATAAGGAGGTGGAAGGAACGAACTGTAGCCTATGAATAGGAACTCTCCGATGATTTGCATGGAAGTTAGAACAGGAAGTCACAGAAAATCATTCTCCGGATAGCTGAAGGTGGGGTTCGAACGCAATCATCTTCCGAATGAAGAGATTGGCTCTGTAGTTAACACGCATGGTCACTTCTCTCGGTCTAAATAAACTTTTATATTTTTGAGTAAATATCAGATTAGAATGTAACCTAATTTAGTCATTATGAACTATAGTCTATCTCTCTCTACCGTAATGTAGAGAGAGTAACATGAATGCTAGAGGTTCTTATGGGCCGCACCCATAATATTTATGCAAAACTCATAGCATAACCGTTGTGCAGGGTAGAGTACACTTGTTACTCGTTTCAGTAACTTTGCATTCTAACCTGTTAGTGCGTAAAAATGTGGGCTGTAGTAATTATAAAGACATTGAAGATTATTTTAAAATATCCGACAGGCTTTATGTTGAACTCATTGGAGAATTGAAAGATGAAGTCTTCCTGACACATACCGAACGAATGGCTACATAGATAGCGGGATCAAATCCCACTGTCAGCAGCCAAGAAGATGGTTTTCCGTGGTTTCCCATGTTTCTACATCGGAGAAATCCTGGGGCTTTGCCTTAATTAAACCCTATCTGTGTCGATGTGACGTAAAGCAAATTAAGAAATATATATTCCTGAGACAAATTGTGTACGGCTGAACATAAGTCTCCGAGTACAAGATTTACCAAAAGGAAGGAACACTTTATCGCAGAATTTTTGTCGAGTTAATGTGCGTAAATTTATCGGTTTTACAATTAAAACGCTTTTAGAACGAATCTAAGTAACAATCTCTACAAACTGCCTTGAATGCTATTTGTCACTTTTATAACACGTTTGTTGGCAAAGCGCGTATTGGAAAAACGTGTTGGAGAGTTGGACAGAAAATGATCCGAACATGGCCACCGTAATGACTTTCCTGGACACATTATGTAGCATGGATTCAGATATACAAAGTTTGAAACTGAGTCATCTGTACAGCAGTACGATTATTCTTCGAACAACAGTGTCTGTAGGTGTGCAAGAAAAGGATGATATCTCCTAATAGGTTCAATATGACGTGAAAGCTACATGGAACTTTACGAGAGGTGAAAAAATATTAGGAAAGCTCTTGAAACATTTTTATCATATTTATGTGGACGTTTCATTGTAGCTGTGACATTATCTACTGTGAAGTGGTAATGGAACATAAGGCATTGGCGTGCAAGGCACTCAGCTGGTATCAAAACAAAGAACTTGCTTTCTGCAAAAGAGGCCATGCATTGTTTAGTAGTATTAGTAGTAGTAGCGGTACCTTTTCGTGATTCATTCCGAATGAAGCGATATCCTGGGTTTGTTTTGTCTGGGTTGGTTCCATCAAGTGCTGAGTCAGTATTATCTTTCACATCGCAGGATTTGTTCACACCCACACAAGTTACTGTAATTCGTCATAGGGAATTTGCATCACAGCTCCTGAAGTATTACGTGGTATGCGGACCCGCAGCAGGCGAGTGAAGTGGTGGTTGCCGATGGTGGATGTTTAACGGCGTACGCTACCTTCCCAGTGTAAACCTTTCTCATCCTTACGTCGGTGAAAACCTTTCATGTGTTAGTGCGACGTTAAGCCACTGGCAAAAAAGTAGTAGTAGGAGTAGAAATAGCAGCAGTAGTAGTAGGAGTAGTAGTAGTAGTAGTAGTAGCCTAGACTTTGAGTCATCACCGACCACTAAGGCCTATGATTAAGTTGGATTTGGAGAATAAAATTATCGTTGAGTTTGATCGTAAAATCCCCAAAGATATTATGTCTTATATTATGTTTTACATCGCAGTGACACAGATAGATCTTACGGAGATGATGGGAGAGAAAAGGGCTAGGAGTGGGAAGGATGTGACCGTGGCTTTAATTAACGTGAAGTTTGAAAATGAGAAACAATCTTTAAGGCTGCTGCCAGTGGGGTTCGAACCCGTAATCTCCAGAATTAAAGCTAATGGCTAAATGATTAAAGATATGAATAAGATTGATATTAATATATAAAGCAATGATTTATTGTTAGTTAAAGGATCGAAATTATATGCTTTCGTCTCGAGGTACCCCTAATCAAGTGAGCTGCTCACACTATTTGAAATAGTTTATGTTGGGTCCATCTTATCAATGTAATGATTGAAAATAATTTATGCTGCCATACATGTTTCAGGAACAATATGCATTCCCTTCATCAGTGAAGTATTAGCTGTTATTTCTTAATGGGGGGAGAACATCCCATTGCAATCGCTCCAGACATCTATTCTGCCTGATCTTGTTCGATATTCCTCGTGATCTTAAACTATGTCCCACAATTTGTCTAGTAGCCTTCGGTGGTGAACAATCCGTAGATCTTATCATCCATTTTCAGAAGGACATTCTTCTTCTCGTCCGGCAGCAGAGTCAGTGCACTTGATTTACCTATTCAAACCGTGCGGAGCAAGTTCTAGGGTGACGTCTAATTTTCGCTGGGGATCCGTAAGAACTTTATGTAAGATCAAATAAAGTTCCTATTATGGTTAATTTTATCAACTGCTTGCACCTTCTTAACCACATATCATCCCTTCTGCCAATATTAAGCTGCTGATGGTATCTGGAATCAAAACAGAGCCTCAGAGAATGGCAGCTAATAGCGCTAATCGTTACACTACAAAGGTACAAGGTTATCTTCTCAAAACCTTTAACGAATATAAATGGACGAATTTCAATTAATAGATAATAAGAGAGAAATTTTCAAAAAAGAAATAATTTAGTCCATGTCAGCGATTGCAGTGGTTCGATCACCACAGCCCCAACTTCTCACGCGACAGACACCAACCCTATGGAACATCCTACGAACTACCTCAAAGAAAATCCGGATCAGCAATGTTGAGGAATATCTGAAGGTCACTGATGGCGAGGTCTTAGCGACCAATCGCAAGGAATTAAAACGTGTTGTGAATTTTGTCCGCAGTCCAATGAAACTCAGAGCAGTGCACTGACTCTGCTGCCGAACGAGAAGACGACTGTCCTTTTTAAAATGGATGATAAGATGTATGGATTGTTCATCATCGAAGATTACGAGACAAATTGTAGGACATAGTTTAAGACTACGGTGAATATCGAACAAGATCAGGCAGAATAGACGTCTGGCGCGATTGTAATGAGATCTTCTCTCCCCAATAAAGAACAAAAGCTAATAACTTTCCAAAACAAGGTCGTTGGCAACCTATTAGCGCCCTCTTATAAGCCATGGGGAACTCATCAAGGATCCTGAGCCGGAGTTTAACTATATCAGAGTAGCACTTCCTTTTTGCTTCTCTTCTAACGCTTGGGTATCACTCCTGATGTTCGTCAACTTCAATGATGACACGGGATCCAGTATTTTAGAATTGTTACGTTGTGTTCCGCACATTTGCAACACGCTTGAACCTAAGACGACGGAATATCATTGCTGCTACTTTCAGAAGTCTTCCGTACATTTATGGTCCCATTTTTCACGATTGGTTTTGCTGGAAGGAGATACGACGAGAAACTGCCAGAGTACACTGCCTTCATTATTAAACACGTTGAGGTATCACATTCACTAGTACCTCAGTAAATAATAATATTAATAATAATTGTATGAGAGGTACACCAACTCCGTAAATTCAAGCTAAGCGCCGTTTAGAAGGTCATCTGTAATACGAACAGTGAACGTTCTAGTGGAAGAAGTTTGAACGTTTATCGCTAGGTGTGTCTACTGTCGACTTACGTGCCCTCTCTGGTGCGAGGATGAACAATTAATTTTCAAAGTAATTTTGTTGTGTCACGGTTTTAAAAACTGAATTGTTGGTAGATTGTTTTTGGTGTTGTAAGGGTGCTAGCACTTCCCACCTGCTTAAAATTGTAGCCAATCAAGAATTTTTGAGATTTATTGAATCAACGAATATAAATTGAGGGTGTGTGCAGGGCTCCGGCCCAGAGAATTCTGGAACCTTCCTCTCCGCTATAAAAGCTGGGACCTTTTGGGCCATATTGCCTTTCGATAGCTCCAGTCAGGAAATAGTGTGTGCTCATAGAGAAGGCAGGGGTCACGCCCCGTTCATCTCCTGGAAGCCCTCCAGCTCAAGGTAATGGCAGACATGTTTTAATCATGTAATAGTTTCTGAAAGCTGATTTGAAGGACAGGTTTCAAAATTCTTTCTTAATGTAAATCTAGGGTTTTCGAAAATTGTTTCTCGAGTTCACGAACTAACCTTTACATAAACAATAACAAATAACAATTGGTTGACAAAGTTTAAAATATGAAAAGAAACGCAAAAAGGGGAAAGAAATAAAATTTCAAATTTTAGTTTTAAATTAAAATTTGATGCTTTCTCTATCCACCCATTCATACACGCACATTATTACAACTCTGCGATCCATAGAATTCCCGGAATAATAATAATAATAATAATAATAATAATAATAATAATAATAATAATAATAATTTACATACAGGAATAGTGAATGATTTCGCTACTCGTACAGGGTTTATATTACGGAAATCCATTAGTGGCATGCCTATCTTCCCTAGTCTGCCACAAGCATAAATGTAACTTTAGAAATAAAACAATGAATTTCGAATGCTAGTTTAGCTGTGATAGCAATTGTATTCAAATAATCTGAGCAAGAATGTTTAGGCAGTAATAGGTTAGAATGCAAACTGATTGGACTAGTAGAAAGTGTCGCCTAGCACGTTCCTTCGTGGTGCAGCAAGAGTAACATAACCTCTAGGGGTTCTGAAACAGCGTGCCCCTAATATTTATGCAAATTTCATGACAAAACTGTTGTCCGGGCTAGATTATACTTATTACCCACCTCAGTAAGTTTTTATTCTAACATGTAAATGCTTAAACATCCGCGCTCTACTGATGATCTCTCGTGGAGAAGTATCGAAACAGAGCTGTCGCTATGAGCAGTGAAGTTAAATGTTATTTTTAAGAGTCTGAAAATAATACCTTAAATGTAAAATTTGTCATGTCGATTTTATAAGACAGGCATGGCTGCCTTGTATGCTATTAATGTTGAAATCACTGGTAAATATTGAATTAAATTCGAAATTCACCGAGGGTTTCATATTGTTCAAAGCAGCAATACTGACGTTAGCAGTTAGCATTGATATTAAGAATATTCAGTGAGAAATGACTTACCATGCCTGTTGAGTAGAATACATTCAGGCGCAATGTGAGAAGGGCTGTACACTCGGATGGTCTCACTAGCACTTGCTTCTCCTAGAAAGAAAAATAAATACAAAATAATATTTCAGAACTACCTGATACATATGTTACAGATCAAATAGAGAAAACACTTTTATATTTAGAGCAGGAATTAATGCAAAATTTTAAGGAGGGAAACTTGGTAAACAAAACTGAAAACATATGAACACCATCGAGGTTAGAGATGAACATAAAATCAATCATGGTGTTTAAGAATCCTATTCAAACCTTGTGGAGCAAGTCATAGCGTGACGCCTATTTTTCTCAGGGGATCCGTAAGAACTTCGTACCTGTTCTCAAAGGACGATTTTGAGAGTCAACAAGGAGCTGATAATTTCTAAATCTGGCGTAATGAAATATATTACTAAGAAATAAATAATTAAACCTATCTACAAAATAAATTATTCACGGTTCATTTAACAATAAGCAGTTTGTTCAAGTGATCTTTACAAGAACTAAGCTTGCAGGTGTTATCTTCAACTACATTACGACGCCATGATATGCCGAGCTTTCTTATGTAAGGTATTGTTATCAAGTGCACTACAGATAGATTCAAGGTTTCTTTCCCCACAGGAATAGTGCATTATTCATTGAATTCCCACAAGCTCGAGACATTAACGAGTATAGGACTATATTATGGCTATTCATCATGTTTTGTATTCCCATTAATCCTCTGTGTATCACTATCAGTGATAGTCTTCATATACAGGATATTCCAAACATGTGTGAGGTAATCAGGGGTTCGATAGTACACCAGGAAACACAAAATACCTCATTGAACGGAAGTAGCTGGTTCGAACCGCACTGTCGAAACTCTGAAGATGGTTTTCCGTTGTTTCCCATTTTCACATCACGCAAATAGTGGCTATAACGTAATGAAGACCACGGTCGCGTTTTTCTCCCTCCTAGCTCTTGAATATCCCATCGTTCCTATCAGACCTATCTGTGTCGGTGTAATGTAAAGAAAATTGTAAATCAAAATCAATAAGAGGAGGAAAGATGTGTATAGGAAATACTGCCATTTTAATGAAACACGTCTCGTATGAACACACAAAATTTGTGTAAATGGTCGAAGTGCTAGGGAAAGTACAATGGGATAGTCACCATATTCTTTAAAATTATGGGGGCAAACGTCCAACTCTTTGGAGAGTGATTGGCAAGAGAAAGGATTATGAAGGACCTGTTTAGGACTTATAAAGGATATGCTGTCGGGGTTGGGAAAGTACGACGTCACTCGACTGCCATGCCCATGTAATAATCCATTAGTTCAGATGAATTGCTTATTATTTTAGAAGGGATTGTTTTTATTTTTAATTATCAACTGTGAATGTAAATAACGTCTTTACGAACGCAGTGAAAAACTCTTACATTAAGAAACAAGTTGAAAGCTAAACAGGCCTACTGGTCGCATTTCGAATCCTGGCCAATGTATGTTGAGATTTTGAAATGAAAGGACACCGCCATGTGGTTCGGATCCCACATAAAACTGCAAGTTTGTCATTTCTTATTCTTTTACCGCTTCTCCTACACATGATGTCTCAAATATCGACTTGTTCCTGTTTTATAGCTGGACACCTTTCTGACACCAAAGCTTATGGAGGGATATATTTACTATTGTGTGTTTCAGTGTTATTTGGGAGTGTGGCATGGAAAACAAAAACACCTAGTCTGCGAGCCAACAGAAATAACCATACGGAGTAAATATCTCCAACCCAAGTGGCAATCAAACATGCGACCCTTTGAGTCGAAGGCCATGTTGCTAATCATTCAGCGAAAGAGCTGAATTACAGGTTGCTTGTTTGCTTGCTAAACCACTCGCTGTAAATAGAATCATCGAGCACTGGATATACTCCTTTATGTTTAATTATAAAGTACAAGAATCGCTTGAAGATGAAGTAAGGATAGAAAGAAACTTTTAATCAGAATTATTTTTGATGGTGAGTCCATGAACTAAGTTAAATTACTTCCTTCAGTTTGTGCTGTTTCTGGCAATGACAAGCCTTCACCGTAGGGGTTCCACGTGCGCCTGACAGGTGAGTAGAAAGTGCTACTCTGTAAGAACTGTTACGAAAATGAATCTGCTGCTTCATATTTTAGGTCGTGCAGAAAGTAATGTTTTCACGTCGTGCCTTACAACTGAAGAGTAATCGAGAATTTCTGGTTCATGCAAGAGTTAAATTTGATGTAATTTACAGTAATCAGCATTAAGGGATATCTTTAAAGATAATGTGAGGCAAGACGAAAAGGAACGTACTGGGAACATAGGAGATTTCCCAAGCCCCTAACACGAGATGACTACGATGATATGGTAATACTATAAACAAAGAAGAGGTGCCGATGCTTTTCGATTACAATACTTAAATTATGTGTCTTTCAGCTCAATACATCCTTAAATATTGAGTTAATTTCATAAAACCTGTGTTGAATTTAAGTCTATTGCTGGCACTAAAACTCCAATGAAAATCTATGCCTTGATGATAGATCATCGCCCCTTATCTATGTTTTGGGAACCATTAGATGGAATGGGCCGTCTTCTATGGGCCTATGACCAGACCAAGTATCAAACAGCCAATCACAGTAAAGTAAGTGGACAGTAGGATTATAAACAACCACGGCTGATTTAGGATAGTCTCAGGAACTGCTGCTGCTACTCCAGCTATGTTTCCACTCCTCCCCTCAAAGAGGAGGTGGGTCTCTTAGACGGTGACGCCGTCTCTCGGGCCAGGAGATTGTTGTGTAGAAGGAGATTTGTGGTGAAGGTGAGAGGGCTGGTCTACACTGGGAACTGTCCTGGAGTTCGCCTTAGTGCAGGAGGATGGAAAAACACGAAAAAACATTCTCAGGACAGTCGGCGATTTGGATCAGCCCCTCTCCATCTACCGAAAAAAGACCCGCGGGCACCGCTTCTCTGCTCGGTTGGTCGGCCGGAATGCAGAGCTGTTGGACCACGGACCAGCCATGGGCATTTTTAGGTCGAAACCTACTCTTCATCTGCCGACGTCAGGAACTGATTAGACTAAGTTATTAATACACCAGCTATGCCTTTAAGTGCCCTTTTAGGTCATTCGTTAGAATGGGCCTTTCTAGGGACCACACTGCTTTAACCGTTTCTCCCGGTATTGTCATATTTTTTTCTCCGTGAAGCTCCTTTCCTTGATATGACCAGAGGGTAACTTTCATCTTCATACAGTGTTTCTCAAAGTCACGGGCTTTCTTCTGGTCTGTCTCACAGCTTATCTGTCTTCGAAATCTGACTGACCGAGTTACTCTCAACCACTTTTTCTCACTTTTTGACGAATAAATATTGATTCACAATTAAGTATTTATTTATTTTCCACCTAGTCGATACAATGACTGCTTAAGGCAATTTTTAACGGTGAAAAGTGGTACATGTTTCGTATATTATCAACATCTACAGCCACATAACACTGTTTAGATGAAAAATATATAAATTGACAAAGTAATGCTTTAGAGGAAGTGTCCTTAAAATTAACATAAGTAGAAATATATTATTAGGAGAGTAATTTTATTGATTATGCTTAGAATTGAGAGATTCATATATTTATGTACAAAATCGCATGCACTGCAAGTGAAATATATTTACGCTTAAATTTGTAGAGACTGGGCTCTCGTCTTATAGAAAAAGGTTTTACTGGGCCGTGGTCTCACAAAGGTCAAGCACTGCTGATCAATACCACGCCCCCTTTCCTATCACATTGTAATTGACGTCTGCGTCGATAAACACCTGGAAGAAAGACCCTACTGAACTGGCTGTGTTTGGTGCGGGACCGCACTGCGATCGAGGGCAGGCAAATAGACCACGAGCTGGCGCCACTTCGCGGGACTTCGTGACTGCGCTCCATCGATACGAAAATTAAAATGCCAAGAATGTAATAACGTGAAATCTGCTCTTGTCGAACAGACCACGGCTCGACAGGCTGAACGATGTCAAATGTCTAAACTAAAACTTACCAAGAGGTGAACACTGATTAGCTGTCCGGGCATGTTCGAGTTTTATTAGCCTATAAGTTCCTGACTGGTTCACAGTATGAATATCCACAGCTCGCAAAATATAACTTTAAAAAAAATTTAGCTGATGGTTTGTCATAGGGAGGAGATTAAAGTAAAGTGCGATGTTTGTGAGGTAGATAGTAGTTCCGTTTGCCCCTAGGCTTATATCACCCACCGTGCCATGCTTCAGGTAGTGTGCTGGCGTAATATGTAAGAAGCAATTCTAAGTATATCACTGCACTGGAGCTGTAAACATCACTTCACAGCCGCTTTAGGCCATATTCTGCGTGTGTAATGTGTAAGAAGCAATTCTAAGTACATTTATGATCAGAATAATTACGGGTGAAAGGGGAAGTAGGTAATATTTGGGCGTAGATTTTGATCAACCCTGCGGATGGAGAAGAGACAAGCCGGAAAATGTCAATTGTGTTCGTCTTCCAGGAGGTGTGGCTTGGGACGCTACACACTCACTAATCACTCTTGCTCGATTTGGAACTGAGTAAGACGTCTGGCTACATGGCTAATTGGTTAGTGTGCTGGTCTCTGGCCCAGGGGGTCGGCTTCGATTCCCGGCCGGGTCGGAGATTTTAACCTTCATTTGTTCTGATTGTGTGTGTGTGTGTGTGTGTGTGTGTGTGTGCGTGTGTGCCGTCTTCAGCATTGGAATCTACGATTGCGAACATTTTTACCTTCGACTTTAATTTTCTTTTAACATAGATTGAACTTGTCAAATTCAATACCATCGTTTAAAGCGTGCTTCATATGTACATAGATGCATTCAATTCCAACGGAGGACGAAACGCGCACCTTTCGTCAGAAAACAGACATCGGGGTTGCGATTCTGCGAATATATTCTACCACACCCATCCACGGAAGTACTTTCACATATTGGCAAGCTATTTTCTTCAATGTCAGCACGACATATACCTGTTATAACTAAAAATGTATATTTTTAGATTTATCAAGTTTACAATATGTATCATCGCCAATTCATAATGCCTTACCGACGGCCCTGTTGTTACCCCTTTACTGTAATCGATATCTCCTTCAAACACAGGCGATCAGGGGAACAAGGTCAAGATGTTTCCTTCTTAACAGAAACCAAACCGTCATTTAAAAATAGCGCTGTTTTAATCTAAGAGGTTGACGACGGGAGCTTTTCGCACAACCCCAATCGCCAGCCTGCTCGCTGAGTCTGGTGTGCCGCCTTTACGCCTGAGGCGACAGCAGCTCCTACTTTTGTATGCTGCAAATTTCCGACAGATGCCACTTCATCCAAGCTCTCCTTGCGTTTTCAACAATGGCAACCGTTTCCTGTACGCCGCTCGTCCCCGAGCAACGCGGCCGATTGGAATACGCTTTAGATAGCAGTTACAGACTGACGTACCTTCGGTTCCTTGCCTTGTCAGACAACCAAGTGGAGTACCTCCGTGGGTAGTGCGGCGACCTGAAATAATCCTGGACCTACACACTGGCCCGAAGGAAAACACGGACCCTTCGATTTATGGCAGACTCTTCTTGTCCGTTGTTGGCCCCTATCCAGGTTCAGTCGTCGCCTACACGGATGGTTCAAGGACAGATACGAAGGTGGGCTGTGCGTTCGTTGTCGGAAATGATCGGTTTCTTTTGCTCTCTCGGAAACCTGTAGTGTGTACACAGCAGAGCTCTATGCTATCTGTGAAGCTCTGCGGTACGCACTGTACAATGAACGCCGACACTTTCTCGTGTGTACTGACTCCTTGAGCTCGCTCCAGTCTATTGATACCTGTTTCCCTCGGCACCCTCTGGTGCAGCGGATCCAGGACCTGCTGGCCGGGTGTTCGGATGCTGGCACCAGAATCACGTTTCTGTGGCTCCCAAGCCACATGGGCATAGAGGGAAACGAGTTAGCAGATCAGGTTGCCAAGGAGGCAGTTACAATGCCCCCATTGCCTTTCAAGGTTCCAGCAAGTGATATTCGCTCTCAGCTGTGACATCTGGTTCTGTCCCATTGGGAGATGGAGTGGCAGGCCATCCCACTTCCCAATAAGCTGAGAGCGGTAAAAAGAACAACGAAGGTATGGAAGACTTCCCTTCGGGCTTCGCGGAGGGAAGCCGTGGTATTATGTCGTCTTCGGATCGGCCATGTTATCGTGACTCACTCGCATCTTTTGAACAGGGGGAGAGGTGATACTCCCACGTGGCGCGTCCCAGGTGGCGGATAGGGGGGTCCTAACCGGCTTGCCGGCGGACTTGAGGGAAATAAAATACCTCTCGCGGACCAAACACACTACCCCCTGCGGGTGGGGGACGTACATGTAGAATACACCCGCGGTATCCCCTGCCTGTCGTAAGAGGAGACTAAAAGGGGCGACCAAGGGCTGACTGAATTAGAACCATGAAACTAATTTTGAATCGTACCATCACGCGGGGAACACCATAGGTTGCCTGTACTTGCGAGTAGTACCAGTAAATTCGGTACGAAATAGGTTTGTGATTAGTAGCAGTAAAAGCCTGGCGTGGTGGATTCCAGTACCCGTGCGTCGTACCCATGTGAGCAACACCGCGGTCTGGGCGTAGCCTGTGAGTTGTACCACTATATAAGCAGCACCGTGGGTCTGCGTTGCCTGTGATTAGTACCCACTATGTGACGAACACCACGGGAATACCGGCGACCGTGTTTAGTACACCTAGGTGGGGAACCTTCTCGGTTTGCGTTGGCTATGAGTGGCGCCATTGTGTGAGACACACCATAGGTCTGCGTTACTTGTACGTATTGCAATACTTGTGAGTAGTACCATCTTTTGTGGAACACCGTGAGTCTTCGCTACTTGTGATTAATACCCCAACATGACACATACCATGGTTCTATTTTACTCGCGACATGTACCATTCTGTGGGGCCTTAGACGTGGATTTTGCACCCCCTTTAGACACCAAGCATCATTGTGCTTTATAAGTGGTTCCTTGGTCGGTAATAATGTTATTTTCGATCTGTATTGAGTCGCATCCACTGGTTTTTGTTTGTTTGTTTTGTGTTTTGTTGGGTTCCTGTCCATCCATCCATTCTTCATGACATATTTTATTTTTATTTTGGTCAGTGGATGCCTTTGAAATTTTTGTTCTTTCATTTCGTACCATTAGGGGCCGATGACCTTCGATATTAGGCCCCTTAAAACAACAAGCATCATCATCAGCATCAGCATCTTTTGAAAGGAGAACCCCCTCGGGTGTGTACCTGCGGCGACCATCTTATCGTGGTGCACATCCTTACGGAGTGTGTGGACCTGGTCGATCTTCGCCGTAGTCTTAACCTCCCGGGTTCCATATACCTTATCTTGCGAGATGACGAGCAGTCAGTAGACCTCGTCATCCGCTTTATGAGGGATAGCAGTCTGTTTTATCGTGTGTGATGATGTCCTTTGTGCTCGTGTCTTTGTGTCAATGGCGCTTTTATCCTGTTGACTTCATTTTAGTTTGTGCTGCGTATTTTAATATGTTATTTTAGCGTCTCATGTAAAGTATGTATATATATCTGTACTAACAGGCAATGCCTTATTCCTTGTCTCCTGTACTTTTCCTTATTTTATTACAAAATAAGACATTGCGAAACAGATCCACTGATTGTTTTAATCTCATACTCATTCTTCATCACTATTTTTTACTCTAGTCAGTGGATACGTTTTAAAATTTTAACTGTCGTATATCATGTCGTCCATCTCGTTTCATTAGGGGTCGATGACCTTCAATGTTAGGCCCCTTTAAACAACAAGCATCATCATCATCATAATCATCATCATCATCATCATCATCATCATCATCATCATCATTAATCTAAGAGGAGAGTTTCTTCCAACCTAGATCCTCTGGGTTTATTTCTCAGGTCTGTCAATCAGCCGTAGGTAACACATGTGGGTTAACTCTCTTCCTTCCTATGAAGCGCTGTGGAATTCAATACCAAACTCATGGTAGATCAGTGGCTAAACCTTCTCCAAGGCCACTTCATTCTTGGCAAACCCACTCGTAACTAATAATAATAATAATAATAATAATAATAATAATAATAATAATAATAATAATAATAATAATAATAATAATAATTTTGCTGATGCCGTACGTAAGAGACGCTTGAAATTCTATGGTCACATCTGTAGAATGGACAAAAGTAGATTTGCTAAAAAACTATTAACTATAATACGTTTAAAGGAAGTCAAGATCATCTCGTTGGAAGAAATTAAGCAGCATTTACAAGAAATAAATGCTACAGACGACATAAACTCTTTAGAAATCTGGTTGCAAATTACACATTCCTAGAAAAGTTTAAAAAACACTGTAAAACAGTGGACAGAGCGGAAAAAAACACCACAACGAATTCGTGAAATGTTGGGAGGAGAATAAGAATAAGATGGGGAAGCCGTCAGACCAAGCCAACAAATTAAAATACTCTCTTTAATTTGACATAACGAATAAAGAAGAAGAAGAAAAATAAGAATTGCGTGTGGCTATTGCTGTCCTGGTGCAACCCTTGTAAGGTAGACCCTCCGACAAGGGTGGGTGGCCTCTGCCGTATTATTGTAGTGGAGGATAGTGTTGTGTGCGGTGTATGAGTTTCGTGAATGTTGGGGGCAACACAAATCTCAGTCCCCGAGCCAAGGGAGTTAACCTTTCAAGATTAAAATTCCCAACTCGACCCGAACCCGGGACTCTGGCGATCGAACTCAAGGAGCCGGACTTCATGAAAGAATAAATCGCAGTTACCAGTTAATTGTGTAAGTTTTATTAAATAATTCATTTCAGAACAAGTTTCGGAGACTGCGCTCCATCGTCAAGTGAGAAAAGTCTGTCACCATATATTACTTCCTAAAGAATTATTTCACTTTCATGAAGAAGGCCAGCCTCAAAACACGGTTATGTTTTGGTAGGTGCACAAGTCATCAAGCAATATTATCTGCAGGTATGTTATACGTATTGCCTGTATTTATTGAGTAAGCGGACTTGATTCACTTTTCTTCAGTAATCAGAAAGTGTAACCTGCTATTCCTGGCGAAAGGCAGCTCGCTCGCAAATGCGGTGTAGAAGACACTATCCGACTCTGGTAGCAGTCGGTCTGTACTCATCCTGAGTATTGATCTCGAGTAGACGTGCTGACACCGCCAAGCACGTCGACTGACTTGCAAATTTCTTCAATTAAATCAGATAATGACGTGTTCGTGCAGTAAAGTAGGGAGGGTCACCTGTTCGAATTCCGACAGGATTACTCGAGGATATATCCAACAAAGTTACCTGTTCGAAGTCCGTGGAGAAATATAATGTCCAGCATAGTGTGTGTGAGACATGTCAGTTATTACTGGCTTCTTTTGTGAGAAAGTCTTTATTCTGCATTTCTCAACCGATAGTGGCTTTCATTTCCATGGTGTGAATTGTGTATTTTTACAGTCATCCATGAGTTTTGCGGACTTTTTTCTCACTTCCTTATAGAGGTAAAACTTCCACGAAGGTAGATATGAATAAAAAGGGAACTTGTCCATCACGTAAATGTTTCTTAATCCCAGGAAAACTCACGGCGGTCTAGTGTTACTTTATTTATTTATTTATTTATTTATTTATTTATTTATTTATTTATTTATTTATTTATTTATTTATTTATTTATTTATTTATTTATTTATTTATTTATTTAATCCGTTTACCCTCTAGGGTTGTTTCTTCCCGAACTCAGGTGAGGGGTGGGTAGACCCACCTCTACTACCTCAGGGCATTGTCCTGAAGCGTGAGACATTAGATTGGGGGTATAACTGGTGAGGAGTACCAGTACCTCGCCAAGGCGGCTTCACCTGATATGCTGAAAAGGGACCTTGTTGGGGGATAGGAAGATTGTGAATGATAGGCAAGGAAAGTGGAAGGAAGTGATCGTGGCCTTCAATTACGTACCATCCCGGGATTTGCGTGGCGAAGAATTGGGAAACCATGGAAAACCACTTCGAGGTTGGCTCTGGTGGGAAATGAACCGTTTTCTCAATTGACCTCCCGAGGCTGCGTGGACCCCGTTCCAGTCTTCGTAACACTTTTCAAATTTCGTGACAGAACCGGGAATAGAACCCCGGCCTCCGGGGATGGTAGCATAATCACACTAACCACTGCACTACAGAGGCGGACTCTAGTTTTATTAGTCTTGTATAATGTGATATCTCCTCAAAGCGGAAACAGAAACGAGTGTTTAAAGAATTCGTTAATATCTACGTACAGGTATACACTGCAAGAAATAAAGAATCGATGTACATACACTGGACGAAAAAAGTAGATCCGTCATGGGGAGCATGGGGAGCATGAGGCGCTTTAAAGTGGCAATAAAAATAAAATAAAAATTTAACGAAATTGACGAAATAAAATAGAAATAAAACATATCAAAATAACTGTTTTAAATGACGTGCTGAAGGAACTGAAGGAGAACATTATATTTGCGCAACGATTGCTCTAATTTAATGTTAACGATCATAACAGGCCTCAGGTACTAGATGTTTATCTTCGAGGCAGGAAACGATATTGAAAGGTCAAATTTAAACACCCTCAAATACCGTTGACTTCAACCGCGACTGAACCGGCTCTCTTGGGAACAAGGCACCAAAGCCAACAAGTCCGCACCGTAGATGTCGACCATTGAAAGAGATATCAACACAATATCGTTACGTAGTTCAATCATTAAATGTGTGGACTGGCCACCTGTAGTAGGCTACACTGCAGCGGATTGGTCGCATCACAGGATAGTGCCGTGACAGCTCTTCGCCTCTTTTCTAGTCCAAGAATGAGGTACTACATACAGTGTAAGCGGAACTGCGGTCTCCGTTATGAAGTATACTTCAGTGTGAGCAGCGGAACTTGAGAATGTCCTAGTTTGAACAATGGCCAAATTCTGCCAAAGATTAGGCACATCCGTTAGTGACGTTTGAGACGCCGTATCACCACAACGAGCAAGAGTCGCGAAAATTTACGTCAAAAGGCTAGGTGGTTCTTGAACTGTAGGCGCTAGTCCAAGAACTGATCGACAGTAATACGCAACTATACGTTGTGTTGTCGACACTGCAAGCGCTAGTCCACGAACTTATTGACTGCAGTACGTAATTGCACACTGTGTTGCCTACGTTGTAGGCGACCGGTCCACGAACTTGTTAACTGTAAGTAGTATAACCTTGCAGAAGAAATTATGAGACTTAATATCTGTGCTGATAATGTCAACAATAGGCTACAGTTTATTAGTTTAACTTTGAATAATACTTTGTTCTGTAAAAGAAAGAAACAAAAGTTAAATATAAAATTGAACATGCCATTTCTGTATTCTTGTCGAAAATGAAATAATCGAAATCAATTACTAAAGACCATTATCTCACTGTATTATGGCTTACATGTTAATGAACAACTGAAAACCTCGGTACAAAAAGAGTGTTAGTCGTTTTTTTTTGTTTGTTATATTTTGCACAACAGCGTTTCTTCACTCGTTTTAAGGAATATGAATGTTCGGTTATAATTCATCCTTTATATTTGGTGGGAACGTAAGTCCATTCGCATTGTAATCTGTACAGTAGGAATATTCAGCCTTGGGAGGCTACAACCCGCTCTACAGCAGCGATAACACAGGTGCCCTTGCACTGGAATGGCTAGGAGTTAAGCCGCCAACTTGCCCGTCCACACAGTTAACCGGATATACATACCTTCCAGTCGTTCCAAATGGCAATCGAACGGACTTTTGTTCTCGCCGGATAATTATATAGAGTCCTCAAGCTTTCGAATCATACCCCCTGCGTAAGTTCGGCAATAATAAACAAGGTCCGGCATTTTGGCGGAATGGTCAGCGTACTAGTCTTCCGTTCAGAGGATCCTGGGTTCGATTCCTGGCCGGACCGTGTATTTTATTCGCGTTAGTTAATTCTTCTAGCTCGGGGCTGGACATTTGTGTTCATCCTGGTACACATCTTCAAGACACCATACAAACCACAACAAACACGCAATAGCGAATACATCCCTCTACAAGAACATGGCGTAGGAAAGAGCAACCGTCAGTAAAACTAGGCTAAATCCATCCAAACTGTCAGCCCTAGGAATTTGAGAAGAGACTAGAAATAATAACGATAATAATATATTTCTCATGCCGACTTTCTCCACCTTTCAAAAATTAGACTGCCTCTGCTGCTTTGATCCTGAAGCCTTAAGATTCGTAGGTTGGCCCTTTACCACTGAAGCACAAAGGGAACCTACAAGTTCAATGTAAAAATGGGTTGAGTTTTGGATATACCCAGTTTATCCATTGAATACTATTTGACTTCACTACGATCCAGCTAATACTCTCAGTTATACCTCAGGAGTCCCATTTGAATTGCTGTAACGAACACACAACCTGTTTATTCAATTAACTGATAGAAATGGCGATAGAAATGGGATTATTTCATTGACTTTGAGAAATACCTTTTTTACCATTCGATCGGATGGGAAAGAGCTAGGAGTGGGAAGGAAGTGGCCGTGGCCTTAATTACAGCCTCAGCAATTGCCTGGTGTGAAAATGGGAAGCCATGGAAAATCATTAGGGCTGTCGACTGTGGGGTTCGAGCCCACTATCTCCCGGATGTAAGCTCACAGCTGCGCGGCCCTAAGCGCACGGCCAACTCACCCGGTCTTGGAGGAATCAGACAGCGTATACGAGCCTCCTGACGTGTACAAGAATGATTCTGGGAAAGACAAGAAATGTAAGGAGAAGAAACTCGTATGAAAGGAAAATACCGCACTTAAAACATGTACGTGATGAAGTCGACATGGGATAAAGGACTGCTGAGACCAGCCAGAGAAGAAACACTTCCTCTAAATGAATCAACAGTCAAGGACTCAATATAACTTACATTACAGTATATTGGTAAGTGTGACATGTGGTTCTACCTATCCCTGAAATCAGTGCCCAGTAGATGCAATAAATGTGGTGACTGTTTATCAAAAGATGCTTGAGACTAAAAATATCTGAAAGTTTAATGTAGGTTTATGAAACATAATCCTTGGATGTTCCTGAACTATTTGTATAGACTACAATATACTGTGGACTACGTGTGTGATTTCTCTTCAGTAATATTGGATTAAACTGAAAGTTTAACTTGTTCGCGACGCCAGGTACAGTCGCTCAAAAATAAAAGTATTAGCGCATAGCGCTTTATAAAATTCTCGCAGAGTTATTTTTCTTACAGACAACTGAACCTCTGGCAATTTTTGCCTAATGGCAGGTGTGTTATGTTTTTATTTATTTATTATTTTATTTATTTAATCAATTTATCCTCCAGGGTCGATTATTCTCTCGGCTTCAGCAAGGGATTCCACCTGTACAGCCTGAAGTGTAGTGTCCTGGAGCGTGAGAAATTTAGTGGGGATAATTGGGATGCTGGACCAGTACCTCGCCCAGCCGGCCTCACCTGCTATGCTGAACAGGGGCTTTGAGTGGTAGGAAGATAGAGTCAAGGAAGGAAGAAGGAAGCGGCTGTAGTATTCGCCTAGAGAAGTGTGGAAACCACGGAAAAACACTTCGAGGATGGCTGAGGTAGAAATCGACACCCTCCCTCCCTCATATACTTAATTCACCTCTGGAGGCTGAGTGGATCCAGTTCCAGTCTTTGTAAAAAATTTTAAATGTCGTGGCAGAGCCGGGACGAATCCGGGTTTCCAGGGGTGGCAGCTGATCAAAGCACTACACCACAGACGCCGACTATTAAATTTTGATAAATCTGTTAAAATATTAAGTGCGGTGAACATACCTTTTTAAGCGACTATACACCGGTGGTACACATTTCAATACTGACTCGTATCTCTTCGCCTTCTCAGCAGATTTAGCAGGAATGTAATCGTTGTCATGTGGCTGCAAGAGAAGTTGTAGACCTAGTGTATGGTATGGCGTGACCACTCGTCGCGTCGGTGGCAATAATACGGGACGAGAAATAATTCAGTGTAACGATCGATAAAGAAAGGAAAACCCGAGGAATATAAAAATCTCTGCAGCCTTGCCAGCTGTCTTAATGATTAGCGGATTAATTGCTGTTACTGAAGAAAACTGGATTATCATTTGAGGTAACCTTGACGAGAAAAGGTTACTAGCGATGCAGGCCATCATTTTCCATTGTCGATACAGGAAAAAATACTCAGGAAATATATATTATTTTATTTTGCTATTTGCTTTACGTCGCACCGACACAGATAGGTCTTACGGCGACTATGGGAGAGGAAAGGCCTAGGAATTGGAAGGAAGCGGCTGTGGCCCTAATTGCCTGGTGTGAAAATGGGAAACCACGGAAAACCATCTTCAGGGCTGCCGACAGTAGGGCTCGAACCCACTGTCTCCCGATTACTGGATACTGCCCGCACTTAAGCGACTGCAGCTATCGAGCTCGGTCTCAGGAAATAGGCTAATATATTGCCAGCGCTGCTAAAAGGTCATATTCTATAACAATGCGGAAGACATGAGAAATTCGTTTATAAAGGAGGATAAAAATATTGCAAACATGTTAAACATAAAATAATATTCAAAAGATAATCTCTTATATGGAAATTTAAACAGTGTTTTCCTTCCGTCATAAAAAATTATGAAAATGTGAGTTATCCCATTTTTGCTCTGAAGGTGACCGCACATTGTTGATATACGCCCAAGAAATTTAAGTAAAGTGTTGGCCAAATGCAGAGCTCCAGCTACAGGAGTAGCAGGCCCGGGGTGCAGAGGACACAAGATGCCGATGCAGACTCCCACGTAGGAGGAGCTCGGCAGCTGTGGACCAATCACAGAGCTGCATCATGTACATTTGTTTAGCTCCTCCTCTCTGCAACATTTCTCTGAAGACGAACCTCTCTCCCTTTATCCGACCCTCCCAACTACTTCCCTTCAAAATCCTTTATGCTTTCCTTGTCTCTCTGTTGGAAGACGCGGGAATGCTTCGATAGAGGGTGTCCAACATGGCGGCGCACCCCTAATTTCTTATGGGAGAGAAGACTAACGGCAATATTAAAACAGCCCGGATGAATGACTCTTTCTACACCCAAGACGGGTTCGATCCCGACTAATGTATCTGAATTTTATTGGTGATTTTTCTCGATCTCTTTTTTTCTTTTTTTGCTAGTGGCTTTACGTCGCACCGACACAGATAGGTTTTATGGCGATGACGGAATAGGAAATGTCTAAGGAAGCGGCCGTGGCCTTAATTAAGGTACAACCCCATCATTTGCCTGGTGTGAAAATGGGAAACGAGGGAAAACCATCTTCAGGGCTGCCGACAGTGGGATTCGAACCCGCTATCTCCCGGACGCAAGCTCACAGTCGCGCGCCCCTAACCGCACGGCTCTCGATCTCTTTGAATATAGTTTCTATAATTTCATTTTCAAAATTAATAATTTTAGCTGTGAGTGAGGCCAGTTATGTGAGGATCAACTAGTGCATTTGCAGACCACATCATAAGAAACAAGAAAGGACAAGGGAGAAGTTAGGAGCAATCCGAAAGAATTCTGGAATAATAAGAAAAATAGTTAGATTGATGCTTTCACGGCCCGTAATTGTAGATATTATAAAAAGCTTCTGGGACTTTCTATGTCAAGGAAACGAAGTGAAATCCTTTACGTTTCGCAGAGAACTTTGCTCAGTGTCTTACCCGGAGGTCCCGAGTTCGATTCCCGGACAGGTCAGGGACTGAGGGCTGGTTCGAGGTCTACGCAGCCTATGTGATTAGAATTGAGTAGCCATCCGAGGGCGAGATAACGACCCCCGGTCGAGGGTCGAGTTTGTCGTGCTGACCGCACGACACCTCCTAATCTGCAGGCCTTCGGGCTGAGCAGCGGTCAGTTGGCATTCCATGGTCGTTCGGGGCTGTTGTGGTATGGGGTTTGGATTTTGGTTTGCGTGATACGTTCGCCTTCGAATTAAACAACGACCTGCCACTTCCACTACGAGGAGTAGTACATATAAGTACATCGATGCTGTTTTCAGCTGCCACATAAACCACTTAACAACCCAATAGTACGTTTAGTACTTTTACTGTCACCATCCATTACTGAGTATTACTAATGTATCCAAACCTGTGTCTTTATATTAATATGTAAACAATTATTTTGTTTCATTCCATCCGTTTTGTACTTCTTCCTCGCGAAGAATAGGCGGTTTAATTGAACCTCTACACTCCTGGACTCTGTTACAGACACTCGCACTTCGCATTCATAAGTTACATTTCCTTCACTGCACAGAAAAACATAGAATTTCTGATATAAACTCTCTCTCTCTCTCTCTCTCTCTCGACTTCTAACCCCAAAAACATACCCACGATTCTATTATTACAGTCAATAAGTTCGAGGACTGACATCTACAATGTAGGCAACTCTGCGTACACTTACGTAGGTTAGGTGGCCCCATATCCGGACGATTTATATGTTTTCGGATATAGCACATAGTAGTAAATATTTCTACCATTGAAATATACAGATACATTTTCATTTTATATGCTTTAATGAAGCGAGTGAGATTAATAACATTTAGATAATATTACATGTAACGTCCTACTGCCATAACCTCTACATCGACGTTCTATGAGTTTCTGCAAACTTCGTCGCATGTACATCTCCACATACTCTACAAGTTTATGTTTCTACAAGACTATAATGCTATTATTATTGTCTGCTCTGCTTATCAATACTTCTTCCTATCATCAGAATTACCTTACTTTGCTCACCTGTCGTTACCCTCCGAACTTTCTCGACACACTGACCGCTGTCTTTCTGTCTGCCTCGCACCTACTACGTCATCTGCTACGTCACTTGATCTTTCTCGAATGAACTAGTCTTCGCTTTCGGGCGTGTATATATTGGACTGCTTGGCCCGTCTTCGGCAGACTGGCATCATCCTTTGTAAATAGTGTGTGTGTGTGTGGAGGGACTACGGACCTCGCACGGCTTGCCGTGTGCTGCGCCATTTTCTTCCCTACGAGTTGATGGAATTATTCTGAAAGGACTTTGGTGAGCTAAACATATCATTTGCTAAACTTGTTTTTGGAAACTTTAATACTCGGCCTGTTTCGGCATGTTGAGTGATGGCATGCTATGAAAACTTTCAAGGCCTTGGTTTCGAGTTTAATTTATTGCCACCTTCAAAACTGATTAAGTTTAATTGATTCTTGTGCTGAATACTTGGTGATGTGGACTGAGCCTAAACATCGTCAAACAGAAAATTTTCACAACTTTAGATGATTCTAAAAAAATCTATTGGCAGATCAGACATTCTCCAGCATTACGCAGGTCGGAGTTTCCTTTCTTTTCATCCTCACTTGTCCTTATTGTACTGATCCTCCTTTTTACCCTACCCTTTTTTCTTTTATTAGGTGTGTATACTTTTTATATTAGGGCGCCCTGGAGGCGTATTTGGGTTTTTTAGTGTGGCCAAATATTTTCTTGATCCTCATGGTAAAAACTGTTACTTGTTGCCTCAAAATTTGATCAGATAATAATATTTAGAAATATCTTCTGAGGTGATTGTGTGTGTGACACCTCTCTATTCAAAATATAAATGGTAATATTTGAGAAAACTGGTTTTGGCCGAGATTCACGCTGTCACAGTGATTCTATTGTAACGATTTTTCTCTTTTTTTTTAAATTTTTTGTCCTAACTTATCTGAGGGTTAGTCCCCTTTCTAAAACGGGGACCCGAGCTGTTTTGTCTTTGTAAAATCAATGCCTGGGATTTTTTTTTCTCGGACTATATTTTCTTGTTTAACAAGGTGCATATTATATTATATATATTGGTCAAATTTATTCTGTAGGTTTTAGCTTAATTATCCCTTTGATTATTTCCTACAATATCCGGAGTATATTTGAGGATCTTGTTTTTTCCAAAAATGTTAATGTGTGCTGTATTCTCGTTAAAGCTGCTGTTTTCCAATACACTTGGTCATCTAAACTTTTAGCAACGTGGTGTTCTTTTTTGATTTTCTTTTTTGGTACCATCCACGGTAAAACCTCTCCTACTATCCCTCCCCCAGTATTGCTTCTGCTCACTCTGCTGCTTTCTTGTTTTATGTGATCGACTCCTCGCTGCAGTGTTGCCTATGCACAGACCTCGTTTTAGTGGTTTAAGTGTGTTGCACAATACGTCACATACATAGCCTACATACAAATCATATTTTAAAAATGTATTGAAAACGTCCGGTTATTTGAACACATGCTCTTAAATCAGGACATCGCTGAAACATAGTGTGCCATTTCCCGGATATCATATTTTTGGCAGTTACGACGATTTCGTTTCCTACTATCCAACTTAACACATGCACGGTACATTATCATTTACATTCCATATTGTTTTACAACACATTTCCCACACACAAAATCACGCTTTCCTGCTGTTACAACACATTCTTCGCGAAACAATATTTGGTACAGACCGCTCTGAACCCATTATCCCATTCGTGCAGAAACGTCACTGAAATAGTCAATACCACAAAAGCCACGTAAACATATACAGTCTTTATCATTTTTTTAATTTTTCAGGACTGGGTTGAGGTAGATCCCCATTTCCCCCTCTGATCATCCCTGAGGGTCATATGACGTCTGTCCTGTTAAAAGTGCTAAATTGCCTGATAAGGGTACCTGATAAGTGTTCAGTCGTCATAAACTCAATAAAAAATGGGCTTAGAGGAATAGTTTGAGAGGGTGAGTTTTCTCTGTAACTGTATCTTCCTCATTTCACCTGGCGTTTGAATAAGAGGTAAGTGAGAGAAGTCGTATGGTTTCCAGGTAAGATGTGCGAGGGGTAAGCATTGCCCGGCAATAAACACCTGTTCCGTGACTTGCGAATTGAGGTGGTGTTGTGAAGTTTCAAAGTGTTATTACAATTGTGCCTTAGTTACACATTTACTGTAATTATAAGCACTGCATAATGAACATAGATCTGTTGCTTCTATCACGACTAATGTTTGTAATGCGTAGGCTACAGTATCTGTTACTCCTGTCGTGACTTCTCGTCAGTTGCGGATAGTATCTTGTGTTTACTGTGTGATTTCATCATCTCATAACATATCTACAGCACTACTGTACTAATATGTGAATAAAAAGTAAGACACATTTATCTTGGGCACCCCTCTAAGTAGAATTGATAGTTTGAGAACCAAAGTTATCAAACGTAAAAGGGTAATTATATTTAATAATTATGTCTTTATATATGTCGGTGGTCTCTTGAATCTGCACAATTAACCAGCTTTGAATATATCGTTAGTATATTGGTGTCTGAAATAGAGACAATCTAGCGTCCGGAAACAGGAACAAGTATGACCATCATTCAAATTTCGCGCCATGATCACACGTGGTGTGACCTACATCTTGCCACCCACACATTGCCTGGTTATAAACCTTTCATCTTCAATACTACAGATTCACTTACTCTCAGGTTGAACATTATCTCAATTTAAGCGAAGCGAAAAATCAAATATACAGTCAAGCAAATTTATAGGAGCCGCGTCTTATCGTTGTTCTTTTGATATTGTCTGGAGCAAGAACGGTGCGAGTCCTGCCATTCCATACTGTTTCACTCTACTGGAAGAGGTTGCTCCTATCTAGTTGACTGTTTCGAAAACACACCTGGAGCTTATTTCAAGTGTAAACCACACAGACGTCACGAGTGTTCGGAAATAGGAGCTGTCCGGGTATTGGCCCCCCTACCGTATCCTTTTCTGTGAAGCGGAGGAACATATGAGTGCGATATTTATTTCTGTAAATAGCTTATATCTCTCAGAGAAAGATGAGTGAGAACCGGCCGATGATTACATAACCCGCTATGCCACGCGAGAATGGTGGAGTACAGACACCCGGAAGAGAACTCCTAGATTGTTATTTTGGAGGTGCGTTACTCACGGATCGCAGACCGTGTATCGATCCCAGTCTGGCGTAAAAGTCGCTGTAGACCAGCCACGTCAGGGTATGGCTTCATGCTTGCGGGTCTTCCCTTGCTACCACAACCGCCGCAATGTGTTTAGCACACGAACTGTTGACCTACATTTTTTCTACCTGTCACTAACACTTTATATGGGTCGATATCGGCTGTGAAGACATCTAACCAGCTTCGTGTCACTTGGTATACCAGCATGTGATGCAGGACAAAATTTCAAGCATCTCCGGTCACCGAAGACCGGTAATATTATGAGATTATGACTATGTAAATATTGTATTTTTTTCGTAGACCTAAGATGTATGAAATAACAAATTTAATAGTGTTTAAAGTTCTAATATTTTAAATGTATTTCTTCCTGAATTTTATCTATTGGATTACTTTCCTTACAGCGACACTTAATTCTATATTTATACTCTATAGTTTATATTTATATATAAAGCCTCAGAAACTACTGCAACGATCTTGAAATTTCTTTCACCATTTGAAAGATATCATCATTCCGGATAACAGAGGTCACGTATAATTCCAGAATATTCCAGGGTTCCAGTGAGAATAAACACCTGGGATTATTTAGGTTTAATTATGTATTGAGTCGGTACGGTTGGCGATGGTGCTGGGCTCATTACTGGGGACACCCTGGACGTTGGCAGGGCTGGCGACGGCAGCGCTAACGCAGGTCCTACTGTCGACGGTCCCGAGAGGTGCGTTAGCACTATTGCACTCTGGCAACGGGCCATGGTTATCTCCTTAAACAAGCGAGTTCATGCGGATATGCTACAACAGGTAAAATATCGAATTTTTCGTACGCTGGTGAGATGAGGTACATTTTAAGCCTCACGATGCGAAGAAGAAAGCCACGTTTTAAGGCCTCAAAATCAACCGTTTTTGGAATATTGGCACCTCAGTTCCCTGCTGTATGTTGTGTACGTTGGGTATTCAGCCCAAAAGCTGGTTTGATCCTCTACAGCTAAAGCAACAGCTGTCGTAGATAGCCTAGGTATCAATGAAGAGGCATACTAGGGAAATAAGGAGTGAGGTAGTTTCCCGTTGCTTTCCTCACTGAGCATGACGTTGCTGTTACATATCAGTCTGCCATGCCCAATGAAATGCATGCACCATCCGACCCTATGAGCTATATTTTTACACCATTCATAACGGGGACTGACTGCATAAGGAGCGGTATTACTAGAATCGCTCATACCTCGGTCACTTTCATATTGTCAAAGCCAAGGATGAGACGGAGACATGTCATTGAAAGTAACAAATTTATTCTAGCCCATACCAGAAGACATAGTGCACTGTAAACACAATATCCTGCCAGCAAAGGCATCCCTGCTGTAGGAATCGCATAAAGAAATTGCCGGCCGTAACAATAGCAACGTCAGCTCAAGGGTTCTAGAACACAGGCCTGGTGTTTCAGGTAGGCACGTGCGTTAGTACGGGCAAGACGAAGGACAGATTCTGTTTAATCATTTTAAACGCACAGTTAACGTTAATCTGCCGATTTATGGTTAGTGGATCCACATCTCTATACTTTTATCAGTATAATGATTTTGAATAGTGTAAAATTGTTGTTTCGCTATTTACATCCAGGAATATCAAGGAGTTCCCCGAGAACACCGATTTAAGGAAAAAATGGCAGCAATAATAAATATCTAAGTTTGTGTGTTTGTCTGTCTGTGTCTTTGTTTTTTCAGCTACTCGACTGACGGAGCTCAAATTTGATAAGCTAGGCTGATGACCTTGATGTTAGGCCCATTTGAACAGCAAGCATCATCATCATCATCATCAATATGTGATACCTTTGGTTAACACATAGGCTACTTACAATCACTCTGTCTTTTAAATGGGCTATGTACCGATAGAAAATGTTACGCAAGTCAGAGGAAAACGCACGCTTATGACCCTTACAATTGATATACGCTGCCTAAAAGGCAATGGAGTGCACCATGTGTACCTGAATATCGATTTCCCAGAAAAAATTTAATATCAATGTCCTTCGTATCTCTAATAGTTTTCGAGAAAAAGATGGTCTGCTGTCTTCTAGCCTTTTTTTCTTGGTTTCTTTCACGATTACTTGACGGATCGTCCTCAAATGTGTCAAGCATACAACTGGAATCTTTGGTTACCAAATCTGTGGCATGGTTCTAAAAGGACCAACATAATTTTTTGTCGAAATTGATATAGTAACAGACACAAATGCATTGTATCCTGGCCAATATATTAAAAGAGCCAATGTCTCTGATAAATATTAAACGAACAAAGCGTTTAATTAAATAAGCCTTTGTAAATAATGTAAAGATTACTGACAAATATTTAGAGACCTGAACATTTCTAACGATCAGGATAGAAAAAGTCAGTATTTAATAAGTTTATTTCCGCATAAAAGTGTCAACTTATTTAAAGTTAATTGTTGTAAAAAAAAAGATGGAAAATTATAAGCAAAACTTCAAATCTTCATAGCTCGGAAAATGGTTTTTTGACATTCGCCCTTTTAGAACCAAGCCACAGTAATAGGCTATTTACTATTGCAGTGTATTTTATGGGGTCCATGTAGGGAAATGAAATTTGAAGCAAGTAATGAGGAAAATATACGCCTGTGACATGCACATTTCTGTCTATCGGCATGAGTTCGAACTCCGAAAATCTGACCACGGACAACTACGTCTACGTTGAGATAAGTGACGCATTAAGTGGTCCTTGCTCAGTTTCACAGCGATACTAAGGAATGAAAGTTCAAATGCCTAAACATGGCACGGACTGCAGGTCTCAGCAACAATACAATGATGATCATCACATTTTTACAGTTTAGTGGAAGTTCCTTCTTCCAGTGAAGTGAATGAATTTTCACCATATGCCTCCATATGTAACAACGAGAGGAAACGCTTGCCACTGTGTTTGGGAAGTGTTATCTAACAAATTTACATCACCAATGTTTGTTGTAAGTATCTTGATAGAAGAGATGTGATTCGGGCAGGTGGAATTCCACATACTTGGTTCTATCTTTAAAAAATCTCTCATCTCGGTGCAGGTACAAAATTATCAACTACTGTGGTAAATATGACTGTGGACGCTGTGTAAGTTTTATTCACAACATACTTTAAGATATTCACTTCAAATGTTTAATTACTGTTCACATAGGAATTTCAGCCATTGAAGACAGGTTTCGCTACTAGTTACAAATTAATTTCTTTAATTCCTCTGATGACGCCGTAGCGGGAAACGAGTTAGCTGATAAGGCTCCCAAGGAGGCTGTTACATTGCCCCTGTAGCCTTACAAGGTTCCAGCCGGTGATAATCGCTCTACCGCCTGTGGGTGAGGGACGCAAATGAGAAATACACCCTGCCTGTCGTAAGAGGCGACTAAAAGGGGTGACCAAGTTATGATTAAATTATAACCATGAAAATACTTGTTATTAGTACCATCGCGCGGAGAAAACCATGGGTCGCCTTTACTTGCATGTAGTACCACTGTGAAAACACCACGGGTCTGGGCGTTCCCTGTGATTAGTTGCACTTTATAAGCGACACTCTGAGTCTAGGTTGCCTGTAATTAGTACCCACTACGTGAGAAACATCAAGGGATAGTACGAGTCCCTATGATTAGTACACCTAGGTGACGAACAACAAGGGTTTGCGTTGCCTACGAGTGGCGTCATTATGTGAGAAACACCATAGGTCTGCGTTACCTATGCGTATTACATTGCCCCTGTAGCCTTACAAGTAGTACATCAATGTGTGGAAAACCGTGAGTCTACGCTACTGTTGAGAAGTACCGCTACATGGGAAACACCATGGTTATACTTTCCTAGCGATAAGTACCATTATGAGGGGCCGTTGATCTAGATTTTTGGCCCCTTTGGACAACAAGAATCATTGATTCAGAACTGTGCTTTGTAAGCAGTACCTTGGTCAGTAATACTAATTTTTCAATATAATTTGTTGGAGGGTGAGGCATTGCGGGTCGGATCCAATGATTTTTAAAGTTCATAGTCATTGATCATCGTCATCTTTTCGAATTCTTGCCAGTGGATCGTTTTTGAATTATTTTTAACGTTCGGTATTGTGAGTTGGCTCCTTTCATTCTTCACCATCAAGTTTTAAATTCTAGTCAGTGGATGAATTTTAGACTTTTAAATTGTCATTGCATTTCGCCTCATTTTGTACCATTAGGGGGCGATGACCTAGATATTAGGCCCCTTTAAACAACAAGCATAATCATAATCATCATCTGAGATATTCCCTCTCAGCAAAGATATTTTGTTATGTCACATTGGGATATGTAGTGGCAAGCCACCGCTCTTTCAAATAACCTGAGAACGATTAAAGTAGTTATGAAGGTATGGAAGACTTCCCATTGGGCTTCTTGGAGAGAAGCAGTGGTATTATGTCGTCTTCGGATTGGTCACGGTATGGCAACGCACTTCTACTTTCTGAACGGAGAATGCCCTCCCTGTGTATACTTCCAGCGGTCATCTTACACATCCTTACGAAGTGCGTGGACCTGGGCGATTTGCTTCGTAGTCTGAAATTTGCTAGTACCATCTCCCTCATCGTACGAGATGAGGTTCTGTTAGCAGACATCGTCATCCACTTTAAAAGAGATAGTGGCCTGTTTCATCGTGTTTAAAAGTGAATTTTCTATTTTATTTTATTTTATTTTCTATTTTATTGTTAACTGTATTCTTATTCCATCGACTATGTTTTAGTCCATTTGTGTAGAATATTTTAATGTGCTTTTCTTTACTTTTAATTTGAAATATATATATATATGATTTCGCTTCAAAGGCAATGCCTTATTTTCTTATAAAATGATATAAAATCAGATAAAAATGGAATAAGGCACTGCAGATTAGATCCTCTGATTATTTTGAATTCATAATCAAATTGTCATAATTTGTTTTAATTCTAGTCAGTGAATACATTTTTAATTTTTTTTTTTTTGCTAGGGGTTTTACGTCGCACCGACACAGATAGGTCTTATGGCGACGATGGGATAGGAAAGGCCTAGGAGTTGGAAGGAAGCGGCCGTGGCCTTAATTAAGGTACAGCCCCAGCATTTGCCTGGTGTGAAAATGGGAAACCACGGAAAACCATCTTCAGGGCTGCCGATAGTGGGATTCGAACCAACTATCTCCCGGATGCAAGCTCACAGCCGCGCGCCTCTACACGCACGGCCAACTCGCCCGGTTTTTTAAATTTTAATTATCATTTGGTTCTATATCGTACCATTAGAGGCCTATTACCTAGATGTTAGGTCCCTTTAAACGACAAGCATCATCGTTATCATCATCATCATCATCGTCGTCGTCGTCTTGGGATATCCGGAGCAGATTTTTACTTCACATTCCCGCTTGTCATCTCAGCTAAGTACTCGACATTTCTCTTATAGAAATCACCAGTCTGTGTTATAGAATACAGCTTGCACCTACACCATTTGGAACATTCGTGGTTTACTATACTCACTAGTACCTCTTGGGTACGCTTGTCCGTGTCGAACATTAGATAGTAAGGTGGGGAGTAATGACAACTACCCTGTCATAGAATGTTTCTTAGCTGTTATGTATGACTTGAGGAGAAAGTCAAGCCTTACAAGTCAGGAGCAGTTTGATACTTCATGTAAGTGACAGAAAATAGATCAGTTTTCTCAAAATTCGCATTTGATATAGCCTATTCAGTATATTCCAAATACATCAAATTTCACCTACCGGGCGAGCTGGCCGTGCGGTTAGGAGCGCGCAGCTGTGAAATTGCATCCGAGAGATAGTGAGTTCGAACCCCACTGTCGGCAGCCCTGAAGATGGTTTTCCGTGTTTTCCCATTTTCACACAGGGCTGGTACCTTAATTAAGGCCACGGCCGCTTCCTTCCCATTCCTAGGCCGTTCCTATACTATCGTCGTCATAAGACCTATCTGTGTCGGTGCTACGTAAAACAAATAGAAAAAATTTCGTCTAAAATCAGTGACATTTTCCTATAATATGAAATATGAAATTCCAGAGTGATGTTTTAGACATCATTTTGCTGAAACAAGAATTTTCTTCATGAAATAGTTATACTATAACAATCAAAAATAGAACACTAACAATTGTTACTTTGAGGTTATCTGAAACATTCCTATTTAAAGCTGTTGAGCATGGTCTAGTGTATGTATTGTTGTAAGTACAGGATACTTTTGCAATTGAACACTCTAATGCATGTGCACAGTTTTGTCTGCGGAGGATTTTTAGTAATCATATTAATTAAACCGAACTATATTTCAGAAAGTTTTTTTTTCCAATTGAAATGAAATTTGGTATAGGCTACATACTATTCTCCAAACATTAAGTTAGCACTAATAAATATTTCAGTAAATCCTGTTCAAAAAATTGGACGTTTCAAAATTCAGTTCCAGTGCCATGTATAGGGTTCTGAACTGACACTGTAAGAAATAGACCGCAGCTTGCTGACTAACAGTCCTTGTTCCGTCCAAGACAGTCCTCTCTGTAATATATACGCCACTGACAACGATTCAGACTGTTTTGGAAACAGACTGACGAAGTTTTATGCGATTCGCTTTTCACCTCTTACATTATAGCCGTTTGGGGAGCTAATTTTCCAACATATTCCCATATATGTCACCATCCATTTTCTCCTATTTCTCTGGTTAAACGAACATTAATTGTACTTAGAAAGCAACAAGGACCTCCCCCTGTGGGTGGGGGCGGTAGAATAACACCCACGGTATCCCCTGCCTGTCGTAAGAGGCGACTAAAAGGGGCCCCAGGGGCTCTGAACTTTGGAGCGTGGGTTGGCGACCACGGGGCCCTCAGCTGAGTCCTGGCATTGCTTCCACTTACTTGTGCCAGGCTCCTCACTTTCATCTATCCTATCCGACCTCCCTTGGTCAACTCTTGTTCTTTTCCGACCCCGACGCTATTAGGTTTGCGAGGGCTAGGGAGTCTTTCATTTTCATGCCCTTCGTGGCCCTTCCTTTCTTTGGCCGATACCTTCATTTTTCGAAGTGTCGGACCCCTTACATTTTTTCTCTCTGATTAGTGTTATATAGAGGATGGTTGCCTAGTTGTACTTCCTCTTGAAACAATAATCACCACCACCACCACCACCGCAACAAGGACCATTAGCTTGTCCCGTACATTTTTCTGGAGTTTTTATGACGAAGGTTATAGCTCTGTTGATCATTACAAACACACGACCCAAGCGACACCCTACAGGTGTTTGTCACTGTCTTCCTATTTGGGAGAACATCCGCGCCTGCCTCAGTCATTTCCTATGACTAACGCGACTCACTTCCGGAGCTGGAATTGCTCCTCTCTGTAGCCGCTTCCTCATAAAGACGAAAGAGCGCCGCAGGAGGAGATTAACGGAACTGTGGCGTAGATTGAGCTACCTTCAGCCCCTCACTGCTAGTGTCACAACGAAGAATGTTTTGAAACTAATAAACCTATAACAAGACAGGAAATTAAACAAAGAACCGGCAGACAAAACGCAATCACTACCGAGAACATTATAATAAATATTGTGAAAAAAGAGGGGTTGTTTTATTGACGTCATGTTTACAAAGCTGTTGCACTGATCTTGTTAGTGGTGAGAATTTGACAGTTCGGCCATATACTGTAGGATTAGGATCAACGATCGCTCGGCTAAGTTAAGCTAAGCTAGACTGACCAGATGTCCTCCTTTATCCGGACATGTTCTCCCTTTTAGACCACTGTTCGGGGTCCAGGTAGATCTATATAAAAGCAGAATGTCTGTCTGTTTGTCTGTATATCTGTCTGTACCTTATACAAATCCGTACCGTTCCACTAATTCGAAACAAATTTTGTATACTTTACTCTTAGGACCCTACGGGTAACCCCATCTACAAGAATTTTAACATCCCTCTCCATTCCCTACATTTAGGACCTTTGGCACATTAACATACGCTAATATAGGCGAAATACTATAATTGTCGTATAAGGACGAGACAAATCTCACTTTAAGGCCCTTGACGCAAAGAACAACACCCGGTAAGCCATGGGGCCAGAAAACCATGTTTTAAGGCCCTAAAACCAACCGTTATGGAGATATTGGCACCACCCCTGCTGTAGGAATCGGATAAAGAAATGAACTGCCGTAACCATGGCAACGTCAGTTCCAGGATTCTACAGCAGCGAGATTATACATGTACGTTTGAACTTAGCTGCCTACCATAACTGGTACACATATGGAAAAAATATACTTTTGTGTAAGACACTCGTAGGACTCTTTTGGGCGGTGATGGAGAGGGGGTGAAGTATAAAACTCATAGAAAACGACCTATATTGATGTGGAATCCATAGTTTTGGGGGTCACTGAGGTGAATAGTCACACTCCAGATATAATTTAAGTCAAAGACCAGGCCCATTGGCACGGCGGTGAGAAGGGGTGGAAAAGAATATGTCCAAAATGATCGAGACGACGGATGAAAGTACTGTATGTATGTTCCAGCATAGCTCTCAACCAAACTTCGTGCACATACGATTTACTATCTGAAAAAAAATAACGAATGTTGTGGCAGGACACCCCTAGCACCCAGATATTAATGTCGAATCCATAGTTTCAGGTCCCCGAAATGAAGTATGACAATCTGGATGCCGTTTAAGTCATAGTTCAGCTCCAGTCGGAATGTCCAATATGACCAAGGTTATGGATGTATGCGTTGTATGCTCAAGCGTAGCTCTCATGCAAACTTGGTACACATATGACTTATTCTCTGCCACGAACCTGCTACGCAGGTGTAGCAGGGGGAGAGGTGATACTCCCACGTGGCGCGTCCCAGGTGGCGGATTGGGGGGTCCTAACCGGCTTGCCGGCGGACTTGAGGGAAATAAAATACCTCTCGCGGACCAAACACACACCCCCTGTGGGTGGGGGAGGCTGACGAATAATACACCCACGGTATCCCCTGCCTGTCGTGCGAGGCGACTAAAAGGGGCGACCAAGGGATGAATGAATTAGAACCATGAAACTACTCTTGATTCGTACCATCATGCGGGGAACACCATGGGTTGCATGTACTTGCGAGTAGTCTCACTAACATGGTACGAAATATGTTTGTGATTCGTTGCAGTAAAAAGCCTGGCCTGGTGGATTCCAGTACCCGTGCGTTGTACCCATGTGGGCAACACCGCGGGTCTGGGCGTAGCCTGTGAGTTGTACAACTATATGAGCGACACCGTGGGTCTGCGTTGCCTGTGATTAGTACTCACTATGTGCGGAACACCACGGGGCCCTTGGGACCGGCACCCGTGACTAGTACCCTAGGTGCGGAAACTCATCGGTTTGCGTTGGCTGTAAGTGACGCCATTGTGTGCGAAACACCATAGGTCTGCGTTACCTGTACGAAGTACAATACTTGTGAGTAGTACCATCTTTTGTGGAACACCGTGAGTCTTCGCTACTTCTGATTAATACCCCAACATGACACATACCATGGTTCTATTTTACTCGCGACATGTACCATTCTGTGGGGCCTTAGACGTGGATCTGCACCCCGTTTAGACACCAAGCATCTTTGTGCTTTATAAGTGGTTCCTTGGTCGGTAATAATGTTATTTTCGTTCTCTATTGAATCCGATCCACTGGTTTTTGTTTGTTTGTTTTGTGTTTTGTTGGGTTCCTGTCCATCCATTCATTCTTCATGACATTTTGTATTTTTATTTTGGTCAGTGGATGCCTTTGTAATTTTTGTTCTTTCATTTCGTACCATTAGGGGCCGATGACCTTCGATGTTAGGCCCCTTCAAACAACAAGCATCATCATCATCAACACTTATTCTCTGGGGAGGGGATGACATGTAAATAATGCGTGTTGGTCCTATCGAAAAGTACTGTACTACATAACAAAGAGGGAAAACAATTTCCGATCATTTATGTCTTGTACAGTTTTGCCGTACCGAGTATTCTGTTGCTTAGTCCATATGTGTGCCGAGCATCGCTAACATGGAAATATGGTTCAGTCGTGTTCACTGGCAATGTTTTCCGACACGATTACTTTAAGGTGTAAAAACCGCATGGTCATCGGTCGATATCGACAAGGAAAATTACGAAGATGATTTTTAAAAATTAAAAGAATCGTAAAGGAATGATCTCTTGAAGAATACGACTAGAGGGAGTGATGATTGAAGATAATTGAATGAAAATCGGTATGTTAAGTCGGAGATTGAGGCACTACAATGGTACTTTAGGGGAAGGCCTAACGTATAAACTGTATAAATAAAATCACAACGACCGTGTGTCTGTACAGTGACTATTTTGGTGAAATTTTCATTCAGTTTTCCGTTTCAGGTGTAATAATGACCATCTGCATTTTTTATCTTTTATATCTGTTTATCTGTCTGAGTTCTTATAACTTTCAAATTATTGGATTCATTTCTACCAAACTTCGTATTTAGAATCCACCTGTCCTTAGGTAGGTTTTAGGGTCAATATTGTTTCTAAATCCCTGAATCAACTAGGGTTTAAACGAAACCGGAACTATGATTTTGCACTCCCTCTAAATATAGACAACCAAACTTAATGTGATACAAATTCTTATAATTTTGTTAAATACCACCTATTCAATACAATAATAACGTAATAAAAACGTACATATTTATTAAGTTGTTACTATGGTACATGTTTCGCTCCTTTTCGGTGAGCATCATCAGACAATTATTATTTACTTAAGGTTATATAAGATCATGAATCTATTCTATTGGATTAAATTATGCTTGTAAACCTGATTGACAAATCTTAATAATATTTTACAAGACATATCAAATAAATAAAATTATGTCTTTAAGTTAAAACATATTTCTCTAAAATCTATCCAACATTTTATTGACGAAACTCATCTGGTGAAAATCCTTTAAAATTATTTAAAAGTACCTTTTGAGATCTGGTTAATTGTATTGATTCAATGTTGCTTGACTTGTATGATTGTCGTTGAAACTTCGTTAACTATATTGACAATTTTCCACAGTTGATAATTGCAACCAAACTTAATGTAAATCTTCCTGCTTTAATGTAAATCAGTTTCCAAAACTATTTTCTCATGTGCATCATTAACACGAGTATTAATAAGCCAGACATCATTAACGAACCGTTTTTCAGCCTAACTTCGAGCGGACTTTCCTCTTAGCTTTTTCGTCGATTTGTCTGTTCGTCCGTTTGTTGAGTTCTTACAACTGGGAAACTGCTGTATATATTTCTACCAAACTTTATATCTGTCCTTGGGTGGGTATTAGGGTCAATATTATTTCTAAATCCTAGATTGCTCTGGGCGTTTATTGGATGTCGAAAAAGTGAATTTACTCTCCCACAAGAAATACATGACCAATGTTAATGGAGAACTACCACCCCTAAGGGAAATCAATTCCTTAAAATTAATTATCATGTGCACATTTTCGATAGGAGGAAAACAAGGGAGTTATCATTAAGGGCTATTTTACAGGTTGCCATGCCATTTAAAGTTAGGATAAATAGTTTAAATAAAGAGCCAGTTTACTCTTTTCGAAAGAACAGATAATAAGAGAATTTATCGTCAACAATTGGTTTCATGAGTTTTCAGCCACAGTACCACTCCCGGTTTCACATGAACAACCATATATAACCGAGAAATAGAGAGAATTACGCACAACTTCGGACCAGGAATTGTATCGTTCAATAAACTCTGTGATCTACTCCACTCTGTCTCCAGTTTGTTCAGCTTTATCGTACTTCACGTTACTGCCATGTGCTTTCGTAGAAGAATATCAGTTTAATATGCCGTATTCAACGATTGAATACAGGCATGTAACTTCACATAAATTCATTAAGGATTCACGAAATCGATTACCAATTCCTGTGTGAAGAACGGGTACATATGCTAGATATTTTAAAAACCCGAAATATCCTCCTTTTTAGTGAAACTGCTTATTTCAGGGTAATCTGTTTTACTACTTCGTTATACAAGTATTCTTCATTACGCAACGGCATCATCGATATCATATCGATATATAGAAATGTAATTATGGATAAACAGTACATACAATTATTCTTCATTACGAGACGGCATCATCGATATCATATCGATATATAGAAATGTGATTATGGATAAACCGTACATACAATTATTCTTCATTACGAGACGGCATCATCGATATCATATCGATATGTAGAAATGTAATTATGGATAAACAGTACATACAATTATTCTTCATTACGAGACGGTATCATCGATATCATATCGATATATAGAAATGTGATTATGGATAAACCGTACATACAATTATTCTTCATTACGAGACGGCATCATCGATATCATATCGATATATAGAAATGTAATTATGGATAAACAGTACATACAATTATTCTTCAATACGAGACGGCATCATCGATATCATATCGATATATAGAAATGTAATTATGGATAATCCGTACATACAATTATTCTTCATTACGAGACGGCATCATCGATATCATATCGATATATAGAAATGTAATTATGGATAAACCGTACATACAATTATTCTTCATTACGAGACGGCATCATCGATATCATATCGATATATAGAAATGTAATTATGGATAAACAGTACATACACTTATTCTTCATTACGAGACGGCATCATCGATATCATATCGATATATAGAAATGTGATTATGGATAAACCGTACATACAATTATTCTATACGCACTTTTATTGTGATAATAGATGCTATTTATCATTCTATAGATTGCATGCTTCTACTCTCAGCAGTATCCCGTCAGAACACTGCTAAGTTAATATGTGACAGCCGACAACGTGACAAGCAACAGGAGATAACCGGGATTTAAAGAAAGTCTGTTTTAAATGGATGGCACTGAAAAGTTATATTGATTATTATGATGTTTGGAAATGTATTCTGTAGGCCTATTTACAAGCTAAATTTAAATCCTTTCAAATCGATGTTAAATCTTTTGATAAGTTCTGAAATTTCACACAATTTCTGACTGAGAGTAGTACTGACCTTGATGTTAATAAGTTACCTTGTATTCAGAAATGGACAAAAATATTTCAATTCACGTAAGTCAGTTGATTGTAGTTCAGAGTTATTAAAATTTACGGAATAGCCTACTTCCTTTTTCTATACCAGAGCACAATGCAAATGCATTAAGACTATATTCATTGATATAAACACAATGGACTGATAATAGGAAGCGTTTCAAAGTAGGATCTGTGAAATTCTTCTTACTGGTTCAATATAATCTAAAAGAATTTATATGTATATACGTATTTAAGTAAAGGTTAGGCACGCCAGAACTCCTGAAGGCAACTGAATCTTCAGAAAAATAACAGCAAGGCGTGTAAATTAGTTTCATTGCTTAATGTCAGACTCGTTGGATGAATGGTCAGCGTACTGGCCCTTGGTTCAGAGGGTCCCGGGTTCGATTCCCGGCAGGGTCGGGAATTTTAACCATCATTGGTTAATTTCACTGGCACGGGGGCTGGGTGTGTGTGTTGTCTTCATCATCATGTCATCCTCATCACAACACGCAGGTCGCCTACGGGGGTCATATCAAAAGACTTGCACCTGGCGAGCCGAACATGTCCTCGGACACTCCCGGCACTAAAAGACATACGCCATTTTCTTTCATACGGAATTTTGGTACCAGATAGAGTGAGTGTAGTGATGTCTAAAGACTTTGTCATGTTGCCTGTAAGTTGCGCCGCAATTTAAGAAACACCATAGGTGTGCGTATTAGATTACCTGTGAGTAGTACCATAAAGTGTGGAATAGCCTACCGTGAGTCTACGCTATTTTTGATTAGTACCGCAGCATAACAAATACCATGGTACCGGGGGGTACCGGGCGAGTTGGCCGTGCGCGTAGAGGCGCGCGCCTGTGAGCTTGCATCCAGGAGATAGTAGGTTCGAATCCCACTATCGGCAGCCCTGAAAATGATTTTCCGTGGTTTCCCATTTTCATACCAGGCAAATACTGGAGCTGTACCTTAATTAAGGCCACGGCCGCTTCCGTCCAACTCCTAAGCCTTTCCTATCCCATCGTCGCCATAAGACCTATCTGTGTGACGTAAGGCCCCTAGAAAAAAATACTATGGTTCTAATTTCCTAACGATAAGTACCATTATGAGGGGCGACGACCTGGATTTTGGACCCCTTTAGACAACAAGCATCATCGATCCTGGATTGTGCTTTAGAAGCAGTCCCTTGGGCAGTAATACTATTGTTTTACGATAGGTTCTGGGAATGTGGAGCATTGCCGATCGGATCCAATGATTGTTTTAAATTCATATTCACCCATTCATTTCTTGTCATCACATTCTGAATTCTGGTCAGTGTATGATTTTGGACTTTTAAATTGTCGTTACATTTCGTCTCATTTAGTACGATTAGGGACCGATGAACTAGATGCGAGGCCCCTTTAAACAACAACCATCATATTAAAAGATACGAGATATTGAACTAAATGAGGCCACAGAACTAGTTACAAGTGGAAGATTGTGGGAGCATTTAAACAATTCGCATCCGGGAGATAGTAGGTTCGAATCCCACTATCGGCAGCCCTGAAAATGGTTTTCCGTGGTTTCCCATTTTCACACCAGGCAAATGCTGGCGCTGTACCTTAATTAAGGTCACGGCCGCTTCCTTCCAACTCCTAGGCCTTTCCTATCCCATCGTCGCCATAAGACCTATCTGTGTCGGTGCGACGTAAAGCCCCTAGCAAAAAAAAAAAATCGCAGAGGCTTGCAGATTGAACACTGGAAGGCGTAACTGTATATGATGAAGACGTATGTATGTATGTATGTATGTATGTATGTATGTATGTATGTATGTATGTATGTATGTATGTATGTATGTATGTATGTATGTATGAGTGTAGGGTGGTGTGGAATTATATTAACACGAGGGGGGCACTGAATATCACATAAATCATAATTAGTATAATCAGCTGGATTACTTATACCTTATTTGGTGGTTTGGTAACTGGAAAATGGTGACATGGCTCGTACTTTGCATATATTTATAAAATGCGCTCTTCAACGCCCGGATGTTGGGAAGTGGCCGTATTTTTACACTTAATAAGTGAACTACACACAGCTGGCATAATTTACTTTATAAAGGTTATTGCATGAATCCTTCATGGATCTTAGATAATACAATAAAACTTTTGACTTATTTTCTAGATATTAAGTAAGTCATCGAGTCTAGGATACCTCCTCCTGAGTATCTTCACTAGCCCACTTGCTACTTTCATAAAACATAGACCACAGATTTATAAATCAATGAACCCAGAAGGAAAGCAAAAGTAAGATGAGGTGTGAGGCAGAGTTGGCCTCTGTCGCCATGTCTGTTTAACTTCTGCATAGAAGATGAAGTAATTAAAATGAACAAGAAAACAAAACCATTAAAACGGAATGGTGAAACGGCCCACAGCATCCGCTTTGCAGACAATAATGCGATTTTATATAACTCCAAAAGTGAAATGTATAGAATGAAATGGCGTATGGTTTTTAGTCCCGGGAGTGTCCGAGGACATGTTCGGCTCGCCAGGTGCAGGTCTGTTGATTTGACACCCGTAGGCGACCTGCGCGTCGTAATGAGGATGAAATGATGATGAAGACTACATATACACCCAGCCTTCGTGCCAGCGAAATTAACCAATCATGGTTAAAATTCCCGACCCTGCTGGAAATCGAACCCGGGTCCCCTGTGGCCAAAAGCCAGCACGCTAACCACTTAGCCATGGAGCCGGACTAATATAGTGATAATAGATTGTATGCAGCCCCGTCTCCTAATCTGCCGGCCAACATTCTGATGGCAAATATTCTTTCGCCCAACAGGACTCGAGTCCGCTAACCACGGTGTCAGACAATACGCATTTGACAAGTTTACGACCATGACCACCACGTGGACTGTAGTTTTATTCTGCTAGTTAAATGGTTTATATATGTGCTTACCTTTCAAACTTATGTAATATTCATGAGTGTATTTTAAGAAATATCATTCTGCTACCCTCTGCTGTCATCCCTTGGTAAATGTTTCACCTGCCACCGTCTTTAGTCGCAACCAATATGTAACTATTCTTTTAACAATATCTGACTGTCTGCTCATCTCTTCAAGCATTATTTTCACGCCAGTGTTTATGGAAATATATATCTACAGCAACTGCTGCAGTTTTTTACCATCAACTCTCAAAATTCTATTCTCGAACCATTCACTCGTTTTAAAAAGGTATAAAATGCTTGTTGGTAATCTCCATATGAACTGCTTGTTTCATAAGAGGCGATGTCTTGATTAAAGCTAGGAAGGCATGTTCGTGTGTTTCTGTCGTGAGCCAGCACCGTACCAACTAACTCCAGCACTCTCATCGATCGACCCCACTACATCACATTTAGGCTATACACCTCACCAACTCAGTTCACTTCCTCACCATATCCCTCATTCTACCAGAGCAGTGGCATACGTACGATTTCGGCAAGAGGTTGTGGAGTATATTTTTTAAGACTGATTATTCTAATACAGTTTACCAGTACTCTAATTATGTTGTCTTTATTTTAACAAGTGAATGCTGGCCGAACTTGGGTTATATTATTCATAACGGACATGAATATAGCGAGAAAGTGTGCAGGTACATCGAGGTGGGAATATTGGCAGGAGGGTAACCCGAATTAGTTAGGAATAAACGTAGTACTCCCATACCTTAGTACCGGATCGCCTAGAACTGGGGAAATGTTATTAGTGTATTGCGATTCATTCAATTCGATGCATGCATTTTCCTCCTTACAATTATTTGAATATTACTACACTAAATACAATTTATTATGTCCTAGAGGTTAACGACATGTATCTTCCTCTTCCTTAACTTATTTACGGCTTACTTTTGTGTCACACGTCTTATCGAGTATTCTACCTCTATAACATACCTTATGACTGAATTGAATGAGTGGATGACTGCATGAATTAGTAAACGGATAATTTCATGGTTGAATTGTGGTCGTGCATGAATAAATGAATAACACTGTTCTCACCCGGTCATGGATAGCCACTAATTGGGGAGAGAGCATGAAAGATTGTATTATACATCAAACATACATCTTCATTATAGACTGTTATGCTTTTCAGCGTTCAGTTTGAAAGCCCCTGTGAATTTACTAAATGCCGCCACAGTCCTCTATTTGTAACCAGCTTTGTGGCTTCATCTTATCTTTAAATTATTAGTAACTTGGTTTAACCATCGTCGTCTTGGTCTCCCTCTATTTCTCTTACCCTCCATTACTGAGTCCAATATTCTCCTAAGTCACCTACCCTCCTCCATTCGCCACACATGACTCCACCACCGAAGCTGGTTAATGCGTAGAACTTCATCAATCGAGTTCATTCCTAACTTAGCTTTTATTTCATTGATTATGATTATGATTATGATTATTATTATTATTATTATTATTATTATTATTATTATTATTATTATTATTATTGTATTTATTTGCCTATTATTATTTCTGGCCAGAGGTTTTACTTTGAACTTGAGAAACTGACAAAGAGAATCAATTAATAATAGTTAATATATTAGGCTATATTTGTATATGTTTCGGTTAAAAGAAAAGTTCAAATGATCGGGAGAGGTGTAGATTTCCAACCCTTAACGCCCTACTTGCTTACGCCTCTGGACGAGATTTAAGTACACCCCGTCATCCGTTTCGTGAGGGATTTCCGTTTTTTTTTTCCATTTTAGGTATAATATTTTTCTAATGATTTTTTACAATTTGTTTATTCAATTTAATAGATTTTAAACGAATTTACCCTTTCATTGTCCTTAGTCATTTGACTTGCTTATATCCAGTAATTATAGCCTGTTTTAAAACTTGATTTTAGCTCTTTTACATTTGGAATCAATGTATTATTGAATTTTTTAGTACAATTTATTCATTTTCTTAACCATGTTAATTCGATTCTGATACAAAACTGAAATTATTTATTCCAAAATTTGGCGAAGTTATATAGTCTCAAAAGAATAAAATGCTCATATATATATATCGGTCATCACGCTACAAATATGCCATTGATCACTGCGTTAAGTTTGCTAGACAAAAACATACGTTTTATTTTCAAAAGACTGTAACTTTTTGTTGAAAGTGGAATTCGTTTAATTTTCTCGATGTGCATATTTTCTCATTGTGTGAGCCGCTGACATGGGTAAATTCCTGCACATTTTATTTCATTTTGAAAAATTTTCAGGTCGCAGAGTTTGGAGGGATAACCTGTGTATATATATCTTTATCATAAATAGTTCACATATTAAATGAATGACATTTCTTATGTCTAATTTTAGAAAATTATTGAAGCGAAATTCAATCCATGAGGGAAGTCCTCGTTCCGCGAATAACGTAAAAAATTGTTTCCTTCTTGCGAAATAGTACATAAAATTTGAAACAATTATGCCTCGAAGATCTAAGTGTTACATTTCTTGTTTAGACAGACTGAAAACCTAATAAGTTCTGTTAACTAAAGAAATGGTAAAACGTATCAATTACGGCAAAATGTCTAGTATATTTTAACGCTGTTGATTATTGGTGTGATAAATCGTTCATCGAGCGAGATGGCTGCGCGATTCGGGTCATGCATCTGCGAACTTCTATTCGGAAGATAGTAGGTTCGAAACTCACCGTCGGCAGACCTGAAAATGGATTTTCATAGTTTTTCACTTTCATATCAGGCAAGCCGAGGTCAAGTACCTTTTCAATCCTAGCCCTATGTACTCACTTTTGAAATAATGAGTTAGGTCAAAATGTTCAATATTGGTTTTTCATTTCATGTGATAGCCTCATACTTCTAATATCCATATATGTAAGTATAATTGACCGGAGACATACAGCAGACCGTAAATTGGATTGAAATGGACCACTGCGCACACGATTCCTCAGTTCTGGGACTTAGTCAAGCTCAGTTTTCCACAGCATCAATTTGTTCACAATTCTCATAATTTGAAAATCATAGTATTCTTAAATGTTAAGTTTTACAATCCATTGATATGTCAAATTAAAGTATACAGTATTAAACCTAGAATGGTCAGAACTAAACTTCTCAATAAATAAGACTAGGAAAAATGGTAGCATAAGAAAAAAAACAATTATAAAGATTCTAAAATTTTGAATTTAATGAAAAAGATATCCAAGAATTATGGCATCAGTTAATTGTTACATTCCGTTCAGTTCATCCCATTTAAAGAATCAATTCTGTGACAAAATAATTGGAATTGAACTATTTCCAGAAAAATATATTTTTTTTAATTAATGCAAAATGTTGAAATTGTTATCAATAATTTAAGAAACAGAAGGGTCCGACTAATTGGCTGAATGGTCAGCGTAGAGGTCTTCGGTTCATAACGCCCCGGGTTCGATTCCCGGCCGGATTAATTCTGCTGGTTCCGGGACTGTGTGTTTGTGTTTGTTTGTCCCAACACTCTCCTCTCCATATTTAGACAACACAACACACTACCAACCACCACAGAAGCACGGAACAATGGTTACATCCCTATACATAAGGTTTCCCTCAGGAAGGGCATCCGGGCGTAAAACAGTGCCAAATCTACCTGTGCTACGCAGCTCGCACTCGAGACCGCACAGGTGTGGGAAAAGCGGCAGAAGGAGAAAAAGGAGAAGAAGAAGAATATGATGATGATGATGATGATGATGATTTAAGAAACAGTAGACCATGTGTGTATTTTTAATTGTGAAACATCTTCTCCAAATGCAAGTATATCACTGTAAAAATTTCAAACAAATTGGTTAAATTGTTAAGGTTTAGTCGGAAACCTTAATAAATACTTTAATCAACCTAGCACACCAAAAAACTTCGATGTATTGGTTTGAAGTTGAAACAAAACAAAACCACACCAAAACCGATGGCACAACGGCCCCGAAGGGCCATGGCCTACCAAGTGACCACTGCTCACCCCGAAGGCCGAAAAATTACGAGCTGTCACGTGGTCGGCACGAAAAAATCCTCTCGGCAGTTATTCTTGGCTTTCTACACCAGAATCACTACGTCACCGTCAGATAGATGCTCAATTGTAATCACGTAGGCTGAGTGGACCTGAGATTCTGAGGGAAAATACCTGACCTGTCCAGGAATCGAAAGCCGGACCTGCAGGTAAGAGGAAGGTGCGCTAACCCAAGACCGCGGTGGTGTGAAGTTTAGCCACAGGCAAAAAAAAATAATATAGCCGTCCAATCAAGAACACATCAGTCTAGATTTTTCATTACCCATACGAGACCCATCAACGCTAATTGCAGATTATGTAAGGGAGGTGTATTGGAGTCTACTGGTTACTGCCGGGGACTGTACACGTTGCATGACTCCCGGCCACGCGAACTGAGACCTATATTCATACATTCCAATCGTAGGACTGCACGCTCCATAAAAAACTCAGCAACACATGCACTTTCACTATACACTGCGGGATACCATGTCGTACTACAGCGTTCTTTAGTAAAGCAGATAGTTAACAAATGGCTGATGCGTTATTATTACGAGCCAAGTCCCAAGTTGTTGGGTTCTATCCCAGGTCACTCCGGCGGTATTTCAACGTAGCCAGTAGATTTACAGACATACAAGGTGTAACAATAAAGTGTGGCCAAACTTTTAGAACACATTCTTCACACGTAGAAGAACATATATACTTTAGATATGGTCCCGAATCGCTTTATTTCCAGTACCACTTCATTCATGATTCCATCTATCCATCTCACCTTCAGCATTCTTCTGCAATACCACATTTCGAAAGCTTCTATCCTGTTTTTTTCTGAGCTAGTTATCGTCCATGTTTCACTTCCACACAACGCCACGCTCCAGTCGAAAGTCTTCAAAAACATCTTTCTAATTCCTATATCAATATTCGAATTGAGCAAATTTCTTTTCTTAAGAAAGGCCTTCTTTGCTTGTGCTAGACCTCATTTTACGTCTTCCTTATCGCCGCCATCGTAAGTTATTTTACTACCTAAGTAATAATATTCATCTACTTACTTTAAGATTTCATTTCCTAATTTAATATTTGCTGCATCCCCTGACTTCATTCGACTGCACTCCATTACTTTTTGTTTTGGACGTATTTATATTCACCTTGCACTCCTTAGCCAAGATTCTGTCCATACCGTTCAGCAATTTCTCCAGATGTTCTGCTGTCTCAGATAAAATAACAATATCATCAGTAAATATAAGGGTTTGGTTTTCCTCTCCTTGGATTGCGATTCCCATCCCAAATCCTCTTTGATTTCCTTTACCTCATGTTGAAAATGAGGGGTGACAAACTGCAACCTCGCCTCACTCCTTTCTGGATTGCTGCTGCTTTTTCAAATCTCTCGATTCTTATCACTGCAGACTGATTTTTATACAGATTTTAGATAATTCTTCGCTCTCGGTATCTGATTCCAATCACCTTCAGAATCTTAAATAGCTTGGTCCAATCAACATTATCAAATGCCTTTTCAAGATCTACTAATGCTTTTATGTGGGCTTGTCCTTCTTAATTCGATTCTCTAAGATCAGTAAAGTCAGGATTGCTTCACGTGTTCCAGCATTTCTTCCGAAGCCAAATTGATCTTCTCCCAACTCAGTTTCAACTTGTCTTTCCATTATTCTGTAAGTAATACGTGTTAATTTTTTCAGATATGAGATACTAAGCGAATGGTGCAGTATTTTTCACACTTGTCAGCACCGGCTTTCTTGGGAGTATGTATAACAACATTCTGACGAAAATCAGATGGTACATCTCCTGTCTCATACATCTTACACACTAAATGGAATAACCCCGCTGGTTTCTCCTAAGACAGTCAGTATTTCAGAGGGAATGTGATCAATTCGAGGTGCCTTGCTCATATTTAGATCTTTCAAAGTTCTATCAAATTGTGACTTCCTATTCACAATATTCCTCTGCGGGATTTATCCGTTTGTGATCTAACTAGTGCATTCAAACGTCTTTCTAAGGTGGATTTGATGAGTTTTAAAATTATTTGTGTGCTATCATAACCCAAAACTCCTCCCTGAAACACAAAAACAGAAGTGCAGAAAAACTGAATTTATCGGTTTTGTGTTCCGACGCTCCTCAAAAGTACACGAGAATTCGCCTCATATTAACTAGAGAACCCGTGTGTTGCTCTGCAGCATTTGTTATAAATAGGTGAGATAACGTGTCTTGATATGAAGTTGTTCCATGAGCTGCCTGGGTACTTTCTGTAATGTTTACATTCCGGATTTGTATTACCAGTTAATTATGTGTCCAATGAATTTTTTAGATTTCTTTTCGTGACGTTGATTTTGTACATTTTGTATATTTAAAGTTATTGTTGTGTGTTTAATTTAACGTTTTAGTTTTAGGTTATTTTGTTTCGCGTGGAACTTCTGTCCCTATTGCGGCCCATATTGTCTGGGAAGTAGAAGATCTTTTCAAATAAATAATAAAAGTAAATGAAAACTGTATGTAATTATGTGTGGCGCTATAGGTTCCAACGCTCATTGTGACTGTCACCAATCTGTTTACCGAACCCAAAACCTGGCGATTCGACACTAATCTCGGTATTCTGGAAAATTTCTTTTTCACCCCTGATGACCTCCATGTCGATGGACTTTAACGCCATTCACAGTGCCACAATCCATTTGAGTGACCCCGAATAGTAAGGATTCGACACTTAATATAGGTCGTTTTTGATGATTTTGTTCATGTCACACACTGCCAACCCCCAACCGTAATAGTATTTTCTGCGGATAGTACGTCATGTATGTAACAAGTCTGGTTGAGAGCTATGCTGAAACATCCACACTCCACCCCTACTAATTCCACAGCATTCCTCTCCTGGTAATACTAACTCATGTGTACAGAGTTGGGTTGAAATTGCAGGTTTGCCTTTAGCCGCCGTCATGTTTTATGATTTACCTTCGCCAATATCATTACGTAAATATATTGCTCCTTAACTATGAGCAGCCCGCTAAGTACAGAATGTATTGCGGGCTAGCTTAAGCTTTCGCCTGCAATTACTGGAGTGGTCATTTAGTGATTTGATTTTAGGATTCCTTGAATTTGACTAAACTTAAAGACATATCAATGCCTGATGATTCCCGGCAGGTAACTCCGGAGAGAATAAAATGAATATGAAGCAAATAGGTCTAGAAGAGCGGGCGGCAAGACTGGACAAAGTTGTTTTAATAAACTTTTTTAATATAACGATTACACTTCCATAGAGCCATTCTTTTTTTTTAGAGCATTTAACTTTCGTTTACACAAAAATGGTTGTTTTCAAGTGAAACGTCTAGACGGGCCGGAAAGCATGCAGCAGAGGAAGGAACTCAGTTCACTTTTGTAACAGTCACGCGATCAAGTAATGCTTCATGAATCAATACGCCGTGTAGTTATGCTCTCCTCACGTGTGTGGCTAGCAGCGGGGTTGAATATAAACTACAGGAATGGCAACATTTCCTAATGATTAAATGGTGTTTAAAGGAACGAAGCAGTTAGGTAACATAGCAGCTTCATGAAACGAGTATTGAGCGACAGGTAGGAATGGCTGTCGTATTCTCTTTGTTATACAGACTGTACCGGGTGGTACACCTCCACGCCGCTTATTTAAAATTTGCGCCAATTGAAACTCCTCTGCTGGAGGAAGTCTGAACTTTATCTACGGTATTAATTTTCAAGTTTCTCAGAAGATGTCACTACTTGGAAATTTTGGAGTTTTTGAACGGGGTCATTTTTGATGTATTTTTGTTTTACCTGTAGTAAGAAGTGGGAACTTTCTCTTCTAGAGGACACTACTGAAAAACTACAATGGTGCACCCTAGTGCGAAGTGAAAGAACTGTTTTTTGGAGAAATTTTTATTTCAAAAGTTTGTTTCTTGTTAAATTTCTTTCTGTTATTGTTTAAGTTGGCTGTATACCCCTTTCTTTCCCCTTGTTTTGAATTTAGCCAATCCTGAATTTCTCGAATTAATTTTCCACCAATAATATGTTTCTTCTTCGTATTGTGTAGGGGTTTTCTTGGTGAACCAATAAAATCCTTGTGGGAGGGTGTGCTCATTTCAAAAACGCCTCGAACTTTCCGCGAGAGTATATAAACTGCTGATTTTCGGGTCTCGGTGCCACTTCTGTACCATCTTTCAGTGTGTAAAGTACATAGCAGGGGGCGGGAAGCGCCTCTTTATTCGGGCAGCAGTTCAACAACCAGGTAATGGCCATTTAATAACTTCTTTTCTTGCTAGCTCAGCAGTTTAACTCTCGGGGCGGGTCCGAAGCGTTTCCACCATGTAACTTTCCCTAAAATGTAAAGACACTTTGTATTTATTCCATCTTTTAAGCTACATATTGGGATAGAGAGTGCTTAACCCTCTCGAGCTCCCACTCATATTGTTTTGAGGTGAACTTATTTCTCACAACCGATTCTTCCTTAATGTAATGTAAATTGTTCTTTTCTAAAGTCACCTCTGTAGTATGGGATTAGCCCTTGCATTAGTGGCCTAGAGCCAGATTAGGTTTTAAAACAAATGCATTAGGAGTGCAGATCGCCTCCTCTCAAGTTGGTATTTTAGAGGCCATATAATTAACCTTTTCTCACTTAATAGGCCTCAGTAGGTTGGGTATTTTACCCCTGTGTTTATGTCCTTAGAGGACAGCTTGAAGGTGGAATTAGGTGTGGCCTTTGACAGGCTTAAAATTTGAGAGCGGGTTGCTCTTTCTTGAAAATTTTGTTTTCTGCGCGCCTCAAGCAGGCTTTACTGTGTAATTTGGAGCAAGTGCTCCTGGGTATGAATGGGGTTTTCCGCCCCTCTGTTGAAACTTGTGTTGGGGTAAAACTAGGCTAATTGCTCAAGAATTGTGAGGTCGGGGCTCGAAGCCCAAATCTTGTAAATATTGTAATTGTACTTTTATTGCCTTGCTACTCTGTACCTGTCTTTCGTGTTATTTCTGAATTTTGGAAAGAGAATATAACCTTGTTAAATTTTACATTAACTTTAATTTCGTAGTTTGAGACCCGTTCACACCCGCACCTTCTTTCACCTCTACCTACCACAAAAATACGGTAACACAGACGAAAATAAATATCTTCCGTCTTTCCCTCCTACATTTTTCCTATTTGATGGACGGTGATGGTGGGGGTGATGATTATAATTTTATAGGAAAGTGTATTCACTCATGAAAAGAATGAAGAATGTTAATATTTTCTACATTTTAAAGCAGAGTGGTTTCAGATCACAGAGGAGCTGTCAGGATCAGATTTTCAGTATGCACCAGGTAAATGCTACGAGAGGAATAGACAGTTATGTTTATGTTTCGTAGATCAAGAGAAGACATATTGTCGCTGCTGCGCCAAAACCGCGAATGTGACAATGGAGTTCATATCCATTATTTTCCTTAAGACTAGTCACGCCTCACAACCACATATTGATATGCAATACTTCAGAACAATTCTCGTTGAGTTCATTTTCCTATGAGCGTGTGAAAGGAAAATTTACACAATAAGACAGAGTAACGAGGGAAAGGATGCTTGCCGTACTGGGGTACTATGGGATTAAGGGCATATTATTAAAATCAGTCAGAGGCATTTATGTTGACAATTGAGCTGCAATGGGAATTGATTGTAGAACGAGTTCCTGGTACAAGGTAGAAATCTTTCACCTTCATTGTTCATAGTTTACATGGATCATCTGATGAAAGGTATTGATTGGCAGGGAGGGATTCAGTTAGGTTAAAATATAGTAAGCAGCCTGGCATATGCCGACGACGTGGTCTTAATGGCGGATTGTGCCGAAAGTCTGCACTCAAATACCTTGGTGCAATGAGTGTGGTACGAAAATGAGCCTTTCCAGGAATAAATTGATATCAGTCGATAAGAAATCCAAGAGAATTAATAAGTAATATAAGAGAAGTAATAATAATAAATAGTGTAAAAGTATCATTTCTTCCCTACGGCTTAAGTACCGTATAGTAGATCAAGCTTTTTTGTATTCAACGCCTACGGAAGTTCTGTAAATGGATGGAATTCAGTTATTTAAAGTACACTGCCTTCTCCTGTCGTATGGCGATTTTAGATTTCATTATAGATATCTACTAGAAACACTACGTATTCCAATTTTCAGCAATGAAAGTAATGATTAAATGGCTGCTCTGCCACTGAGTCAGTAGCAGCGTGGTTTGGATGATGTAGCTATCAGCTTGCATTCAGGAGATAGTGGCTTCGAGCCCCACTGTTGGCGGCTATGAAGATATTTTTCCGTGGTTTACAATTTTGAAACCAGACAAAAGTCGCGGCTGTACCTTAATTAAGGCCACGGTCGCTTAAATGACTCTACTAAATGCGTATGCGTTATGCCGACATCTGGGTCGAATTAAACTGAGCTCAGTTTTACAATTTGCCTCGTTCGATTATCCCTTTCATACTTTAATAATCCAATAGTCACCCATTACTACTTGTCATTTATCCGATTCGGCCGATCATTTCGAATCACGCAGGGTTTTATTCGATCTTGGCTACAACTGGGAAGGGGACTGGCTTCTTGCCAAGGCAGACACGCGAACCAGGTCGAAAGGATACCTTTAAGGGACGGATTTGCAAGGAGGCCCAAAGTTAGGTACAGAGCGGCCTGGATTCGAAGTCTGAATCTGTGGAGAACCACATCGGTCCAGCCCTTTCGCCAGATATTAAATCTCTATCATAGCCGGGAAAGTAGAAACGAACCCACCCTAGGTTCATATGTGACCCGTTACGCTGAAAGGGACTCATCGTCTTCTTAACAAAATAAGTTACGTAGCAATTTCAGTCTTCGCCACCCAATGTAAAGGAGTCTTTGTACAATTGGTAAGAAAATTAGTGAAAACTGTAATTGAGTTTTCCTCAAAATACTGTTCTCTTAATTTCAACAGTCAATAATTAATACCTTCTAAAGTATTGCTCCTAGAAGCATGAACACTTTCTTTAAAATACTGACTATCTTATGCCAATTTTAGAACCATAAATATATCAACAATGCCGTCTCTGTGGTGTAGTGGTTAGTGTGATTACCTGCCACCCACGGAGGTCCGGGTTCGATTCCTGGCTCTCCTACGAAATTTGAAAAGTGGTACGAGGGCTGGAACGGGGCCCACTCAGCCTCGGGAGGTCAACTGAGTGGAGGTGGGTTCGATTCCCACCTCAGCCATCCTGGAAGTGGTTTTCCGTGGTTTCCCACTTCTCATTCAGGCAAATGCCGGGATGGTACCTAACTTAAGGCCACGGCCGCTTCCTTCCCTCTTCCTTGTCTATCCCTTCCAGTCTTCCCATCCCCTCAGCAAGGCCCCTGTTCAGCATAGCAGGTGAGGCCGCCTGGGCGAGGCACTGGTCATCCTCCCCAGTTGTATCCCCCAACCCAGAGTCTGAAGCTCCAGAATACTGCCCTTGAGGCGGTAGAGGTGCGATCCCTCGCTGAGTTCGAGGGGAAAGCCAACACTGGAGGGTAAACAGATTAAGAAATAAAGAAGAAATATCTCAACAATTAAAAAAATACATCTTCAGGTGCCTTTCCGTGCAGCGGTTCACATATAGAAATTCATAATACAGTACGTCTAAAAGACAAATGGAAACAAGTACTCAGATAAATATTTATTAAATACCAATTCCTTCCTGTGAACCAGGTGAAGTGGCCGAGCGTGTTAAGGCACTGCGGCTATGGAGCCACGTTCGAACCTTATCGTCAGCTGTCCTGAAAATGCTTTCCTGTGGTTTCCCATTTTCACTTCCAGGTAAATGTCAGGAGAGTTGCTGTCCATAGGCCTTCCAGCTCTTTACCCAATTTCACGAACCTATTACTCTGGCGTAGCTGGTGTTCCTCCCACGTGGCGCGACCCAAATGGCAGATAGGGGGGTTCTAACCGACTTGCCGCCGGACTTGAGTGCAATAAAGTAGCTCTCGCGGACCAAACACACAAGCCCCTGTGGGTGGGGAACCCAGAAGAAGAATACACCCATGGTGCCCCTGCCTGCCGTGCGAGTCGACTAAAACGTCGACCAAGGCATGATTAAGTTAGAACCATGAGACTACTCGTAATTAGTACCATCACGCGAGAAACACCATGGTTCACCTTTACTTGCTATGTTAGGTACACAACAGGCTTGTGATTAGTAGCAAAAGATGGTGGATCAGTATGGGTTTTACAGTACCCGTGATTAGTACCACTATATGTGGAACACCATGGCCTTAAGTTGCCTGTCATTAGTACCATTATGCGAGAAACACCACGGGTTTGGGCGTTGCCTGTGATTAGTACCACTACATGAACTACACCGTGGGTCTGCGTTGCCTGTGATTAGTAGTACCCACTATGTGAGGAACACCACGGGATAGTTCTGGTCCGTGTGATTAATACACCTAGGTGCGAAACACCATGGATTTGCGTTGCCTATGAGTGGAGCCAAAATGTGAGAAACACCATAGGTCTGCGTTACATTACTTGCGAGTACGGTAGTACCATAACGTGTGGAACACCGTGAGTCTACGTTACTTTTCATTAGTACCGCAACATGAGAAATACTATGGTTCTACTTCGCTAGCTATAAGTACCATTATGAGGGGCTGTTGACCTTGATTTTAGACCCCTTTAGGCAACAAGCATCATCGATTCGGGATTGTGTTATGGAAGCAGTCCCTTGGTTTATAATACTATTTTTTTAATTTCTGGGAATGTGGGGCATTGCGGGTGGAACCCGCTGATTGTTTTAAGATAATAATAGTTGATCACCGTCGTCTTTTTAAATTCTATTCAGTGGATCGATTTTAGAATTATTTTCAACTTTCTGTATTGTGAGTTGGATACGCGGATTATTTGAAATTCATATTCATCCATTCATTCTTCATCATTACGTTTAATTCTGGTCAATAGATGAATTTTGGACTCTTTAATTGTCATTACATTTCGTCGTATATCCTACCGTTAGGGGCTGATGACGTAGATGTTTGACCCATTTAATCAGCAAGCATCATCATCATCATCATCATCATCATCTTACCCAATTTTATTTACCATCATTCATTTCATCTTCATTAGCTCCTCAACTGTGCTTGGTGTCAGGATGGGCACCCGGAGTCAGAACTGTTCTCTTTATTATATAACAGTACGTTGAAAATGGCCTCTCAATATCAACATTACTGACCGGGTTCTACAAAACTTTCGCTGCAGTATCCACAAAATACCCGTATTCTGATTTCGGAAAAGAAGAATGGCAATCACATCAACATCATTAACTGCTCTTCATGAAATACAAACTGGATCCCTGAACACTGTGTCTGGTTCAAGATATTACCATGTTGCAAGTCCTCGTAGGATGGGAATGTTATTTATTAGATGAGATCAGATCACCTTTCATTATGTTTCTTGAATTAAAAAGTGATTCCACATAATTTCGTCAAATATTTCGCCATTGTGTTTGAAAGTAAATACTTTCGCGTTTTGAGCCGAATTTGTAAGACTTCGCACAAATTTCGCGATTTCGCGATTTGTGAAAACAAGGGCCTCTAGAATGCAATATTTAGGCTAATAAAGCATATTCTCATGTTTCAGTGCTTATTCAAGGTATAAAAATCTGCAACTTGGAGCTTACTTGCAGAAATATGAATGTGCCGTTTTTATTTACCGTAGGCCTATTCGTCTACAGATAGCAATTGTATGATGAAATTAATTGGTTCGTTTTAGAGAATAGTTTGGGAATAATAGCCCGCCTGATGACCGTGTTCATTGGAGGCTCTGACACCGTAAGGAGCCGGTTCGAGTCTCTTCGGTGGGAAAAATTTCCACACTCAAAATATTGACCAGCACGGTAAGAGAGGTAGTGGTATAAATTTCTAATCACTGAATTTCGTGACAAAAGCCTGTATTTAATTCCACACCTCTTCGCAGTATTCATATACAGTAGAGTGAGGGCATATGACGCTCTTCACAGGGATTTGTCCGTCATATACGAAACACTTTGATGTTATTCGACAGGAGCAGGCTATCTGCCGGCACCAGGTTTCACCCTCTCCCTACTTCATCATCATTAGAGGTGTGCACGAGAGCTACGCCAGAACACGAGCGTGGCTTACACAGGCACGACATCGCGTGGGGTGAGGTCTGCATCGTTCAAGTTGTGCCTCCATAGACTGGGAGGGAAGCTTACTGCATATCTGAAAGGGGTAACATTGCAACAGAGTCTGTTTGCTCGTGAAACCTGAAAGAGGAAATTGGACAATAAGATGTTATAGTGTTAAATACAAGAGAGAACACAAATAGAAATAACCGGGATGAGTAGCTCAGATGGTACAGCGCTGGCCTTCTGAGCCCAACATGGCTGGTTCGATCCTGGCTCATTCCGGTTGTATTTTAAGGTATTTAAATACGTCCTCTTGATAGATATACTGGTACATTAATGAACTCTTTCGGGACTAAATTCCAGACCTCTGTGTCTCCGAAAACCGTAAAAGTAATTAGTGGGACGCAAAATGAATAAGGTTAATTGATGAAGAGAATAATTACTACTGAAATTTGAAGTTGTCCAGGCCAACCATTTTAGTTCCTTCTCTTTTCTTTTTTCGATCAGCTTTACGTCGCACCGACACAGATAGGTCTTATGGCGACACTGGGATAGGAAAGGGCTAGAAGTGCGAAGGAAGCAGCCGGAAGTTTCATTAAGGTACAGTCCCACCATTTGCCTTGTATGAAAATGGGAAACCACGGAAAACGATCTTCAAGCCTGCGGACTATGGGATTCGAACCCACTATCTCCCAGATGCAAGCTCTCAGCTTCGCGACCCTAACTGCACGGTCACTCACTCGGTGCTATGGATTGGGTTGTTTTTACATGTCACTCCCTCCCTATTCCACCCCTATGGGTGCTAGGTGTGTCTTTCTCCTGCAGTATTTCTCTCCAGATAGTGTTTACCAAGTGTGTGTCATGTGTTTACCAAGTTCGGTTGAAAATGTAGGTTTGACTGCAGTCGCCATCATTTTCAATCGTTTACCTCCGGCAATATCTTCCTCTTGTTCTTTATCTGTTTAAATTCTAGGGTCGGTTTTTTCCCTTGGAAACCACGGAAAACCACTTCCAGGATGGCTGAGGTAAGAATCGAGCCCACCTCTATTACCTCCAGAGTCTGAGTGGACCCCGTTCCAGTCTTCGTACCATTTTTCAAATTTCTTGGAAGAGCCGGAAATCGAACCCGGGTTTCCGGGGTTTGCAGCTAATCACACTAACCACTACACCACCCTATGGCGATATCTTTATGTAAAAATACTGCTCCTTTGGTGCGTGCAACCCGCTAACTACAAAATGTGTTGTTGGCTAGGGTAAGCCATCGCCTGCAATTATTGGAGAGGTCATTTAGCGATTTGATTTTAGATTTACTCACAGTTCACTAAATTAGAGACCTGTTAATGCCTGATGATTGACCGACAGGTAATTCCGGAGAGAAGAAAGCACAAATTAAGCGAATCAAGTCTGGTAGAACGGTCGGATGAACTGGAAATAGCTGTTTTTATTTTCTTTTTGTATATAGATCTTTTTGATAATACTGGAATTTATTCGAAGCAATATGCATAGAGCGATGATACGACTCACTTTAGACGAAGAATGGAATTTTAGTTCAACAAATCGCGAATGCTTTACCTAGAAGAAAGGCAGAAGAATGCTGTTCCAGGAAATTAGATGTTGCTTATCAATTAATCGTCAAGAAATTCTAATGTCAGACTTTATGGGTGTCGCTCTCTTACTTCCTTGTAATTTAGGTCATGTGTTTTACTTGAACAACTCCTGCGTAACCAAGCACTTTCCTGGATTTCCCGATCAGGCCACACGCCCGTGGACGCGTGGGGTGACAAAGCGCATGCGTCACTAGGCAGCTCAACCCTTCATACATGTTCTCATGAATGACTTCCATGAATGACCAGGCACACGGGCGTCCATCTTGTGACGGGGTCATTCATCTCGACCCTGAGCTCAGTACATGGGAAGTTTGCTGGTTGAGTTCATTCCGTCACTGGGTGTATTCAAGACAGTATTACTTGAACAACTGTTACGTACTTTTTAATAATAATAATAATAATAATAATAATAATAATAATAATAATAATAATAATAATAATAATAATAATAATAATAATAATAATAATAATAATAATAATAATAATAATAATAATAATAATAATAATAATAATAATATCTGACAGAATTCATCCAACCTTCATGACTGAATCGTGAAGCAAATAAAAACTGAATCTCTGAACTACAAAGAGAATACAGACTCATTTGGAACACCCACAAAAATCCATATTGCAAAATACAAAATGAAGGCATTACAAGACTGTAATCAAGCCTGAAGCACTATATGCATCAGAAACACTGATTATTGGGGGCAGATCATTGATTAAAAATGTAGAAAATCAATAGAGAAAAATCTTAAGAACATATTTTTACCAGTCTATACAGGAGGAATCCGGATGACTTGCCACCGGACTTGACTTGCCTGTCATAAGAGGTGACTACCGGGCGAGCTGGCCGTGCGGTTAGGAGCGCAGCTGTGAGCTCGCATTCAGGAGATAGTGGGTTCGAACCCCACTGTCGGCAGCCGTGAAGATGGTTTTCCGTGGTTTCCCATTTTCACACCAGGCAAATGCTGGGGCTGTACCTTAATTAAGGCCACGGCCGCTTCCTTCCCATTCCTAGGCCTTCCCTGTCCCATCGTTGCCATAAGACCTATCTGTGTCGGTGCGACTTAGAACAAATAGCAAAAAAATAAGAGGCGACTAAAAGGGGATAGTAGGGATGATCGAATTAGAGCCAGAGACTATTTTTCTTTGGTACCATCACGCGGGGAACACCATGGGTCGTCTTTACTTGTGTTGGAGAAGAATTGAAGGAGTAAGATGGGAAGATAGATTATCAAATGAGGAAGTTCTGAAGAGAGTGGGGGAAGTGAGGAGCATGCTGATCGTAATCCAGAAAAGGAAGAAAAATTGGATAGGGCATAATTTAAGATATAATACTTCACTACGAATAGCAATGGAAGGGATGATAAAAGGAAAACAAGGAAGAGGAAGAAGTCGATATCAGTTATTAGGCAGCATTAAAAAAAGAAAGGAAGATTGCACAGAAGTGAAGGAAAGGGCAAAAGATCTAGAGATATGGAGGTCACAGCCTAGGTTGGACTTACCGAATGGCAGAACAACCTATTATGATGATGATGATGATGATGAGTACCAGTATGTTAGGTACACAATAGGTTTGTGATTAGTAGCAAAAGTGTGTGTATCAGGATGGGTTTTGCAGTACCCGTGATTAGTACCACTAAATGCAGAACACCAGGGCTAACATTGCCTGTGATTAGTATCGCTATATGAGCGACACCGTGGGTCCGCGTTGCCTATGGTTAGTACCCGCTATGTGAGGAACAGCATAGGTTTACGTTGCCTGTAAATGGCGCCGCAATGTGAGAAACACCGTAGGTCTGCGTTACCTGTGCGTATTACATTACATATGAGTAGTACCATAATGTGTGGAATTCCGCGAGTCTACGCTACTTTGGAATAGTACCACAACATGACAAATAGCCTACAATGGTTCTACTTTAGTAGTGATGAGTACTAACATGAGGGGCCCTATGAGTTGGATTTTGGACCCCTTTAGACAACAAACATCATTGATTCAGGATTGTGATTTAGAAGCAGTCCTTTGGCCAGTAATACTATTGTTTCACGCTAGTTTCTGAGAATGCGGGGGACTGTGGGTCGGATCCACTGATTGTTTTAAATTCATATTCATCCATTCATTCTTTTTCATCACGTTTCGAATTCTGGTCTGTGGATGATTTTGGACTTTTAAATTGTCATTACACTTCGTCTCATTTCGTACCATTAGGGGCCGATGACATAGTTGTTAGGCCACTTTAAACAGCACGCATCATCATATTACATAAACTTCTCGGCCGTACTGATGACCTAACAGACAGATAGTAGTCATTTTTCTGTCCTTGCGGTAACCTATGCTTGTTAATATGGTTCACAATTTACAGGACTGTTATGAACAGTGTGTGAGACGTGAGGTTGCACATTTTGAACACATGCTGTACTGACTCCATGTGTTGCCGTCCTCACGTTCAACCCAGACAATTCCCTTGTTAGCGAAGTTGCTGAGTTTTCACACACGCCTTGCACGTTGTCAGCCCCTGATGATGGAGACCGTGGATGTAGATACTATTTAAAAAAAATAATGAATGAACGTGCTAAGAGCTCATGAGCGTTTTGTGTAAAGAAAATCAACTCGGTGTGACCTGATCTACTTGCTCGAAACTCGATCTGATGTCTGTTTTTATGGCAGGGTAATACGAGAAGCTCAGCTTGGGGTGAGGGGGGCGTGGTTTCGATGAAGGGGTGCATATCTGAGTGGAGGGTAAGAGAACCGTGCAGATAAGGGACAAACACTTTGACACACTCCGAACTTCGGGCCCTATCCCATTCCGACTGCAGACAGATGTGTATCTTATTAAACGAGTTCTTTTTTTCTTTCACAAATGGGATTTCTCTCCTCCCAGATTATTAAATGCAATAATTTACCCCTTTGGAGACTTTTAAACTTGCCAGAACGAGAACGTGTCAGGCACTGTCTGATAATTATAGGGTTGAATTGTATTGAATATGCATGCGTTTGTGTTCTTAAGCACAAGAATATGCACCGAAATTACAGAACCATTTGGATACAAAATATGGTGGTGGTGCTTACTGTTTCAAGAAGAGCTGAAACTGGACAAGTACCTTCTATTAACACTAATAAGAGGAAAAGTGGAAGAGGTTCGACCCTTTGAGGAAAAGAGGTACTACGAACGGGGTGGAAATGGAAGACTCCGTAGACTCCCAAATTTCGCGAGATTTTTGATTTTTTAAACAGTTCCAAAAAACACGAAATTAGATGGAGATTTTACGATTTTTTCTGTCTTCACGTTTTGTTCATAAGGTACTAGGCCTACGTAATTCACGCTAATACAATATTATACATTTAACTTCCCTTCAGTTACTATCAGCCTTAAGGGAATTTGGGGTGGTATGCCTGATTTATTCCCTGGAGAATGACTCCTTTAACGAGCCAATAGTACGGATCTCTCGCATTCTTAAATGACAGTAAACTGAACAGTGAAATCACTACATGAACTATTGCATAATTGCTATGGTCAATCAAAGAGTGAAACCCTGCTAAGCTTTCGGAATTGGTACTGTGTTTCTGCGTCTGACGAGGAACCACTTCGATGTGAGGAGAGGTAAAGAGCAAAATGGGGCGATGATCTAGATGTTAGGCACATTTAAACAACAATAATCGTCATCCTCAAAAAGAACAAGATCCTCAGATAAATGAAAGGCATGAATTCAAACTAAACGTTACGAATCGGAGATATTTTAACAAACGAAATACAATAATTTTAAAGCCTTTCTGCATCACGAAATCCTTACACTGTGTGGCTAACTTTTAAGTCATTTTTTCGCTTGCGGGGTCAGGGATTAGGTAAGATTAAATGCTTTTACGACCGGATGCCCTTCCTGTCATCAGCTTCACGTATGAAATGAAATGGCGTATGGTTCTTAGTGCCGGGAGTGTCCGAGGACAAGTTCGGCTCGCCAGATGCAGGTCTTTTGATTTGACGCCGGTAGGCGACCTGTGCGTCGCGATGAGGATGAAATGATGTTGAAGACGACACACACACACCCAGCTCCGTGCCAGCGAAATTAAACAATTATGGTTAAAATTCCCGACGCTGCCTGGAATCGAACCCGGGACACCTGTGAGCAAAGGCTAGCACGCTAACCATTTAGCCATGGAGCCGTACAGCTTCACGTGAGTTGCTAATGAAGATGAAATGAATAATGATGATTGAAATTCGGTGTGACCTGTGAATAAGAACTGCGCCTGGTTGTGAAAATGGGAAATCGCACAAAACCGCTCTCAAAACAGCCGACAATGCAGATCTTGGCGCGTGGACCACAATTTCATTAATACGTATTTCAGTACACATTCTTCTCTTACTGTTGCCATGTACCTGTCTAGGTATTCCTGTTACTTGGATGTAATCCACTAAGCAAGTGAGGCTAAACCACACGCCGTAAGTTCTGTGCTCGCCATACTCCCAGGCCGAACAGGGTTGAGCAGAGTGGATGAGTTCCTTGTTCAACTGAAGATGGCTTTCAGTAGTTAGTAATTTCACACCATAATTTCGGTAGCTCTCGCTGCCTTACCTGTCGTACCTAATCGTCGCCACAAAATGAATAGCAGAAAAGAAACAATTTTCCCCTTGCGAAACTCAAATTATCATAAATATGTCTCCTGGTCATGGCCGTACATCAATGGTTCCTAATTTCAGATGGCAACCAGCCCTAAGACATAGCCTGCACGGGTGCTAGGTAACATTGCCTGGCCATCCATCCATACCTTACATCACTGCCTGCACGGGTGCTAGGTAACATTGCCTGGCCATCCATCCATACCTTACATCACTGCCTGCACGGTTGCTACGGTTACATTTCCGTCACACATTTTGTCGTGTCACTAACACAAATTTTCGAATGATCCCAAGGCATAAAACATATTTATGTCAAAATAAACAAAGAATATTTTCTGGAAACATGGTGCATCTTCTGTTAGCATTGTTTTAAACGACGAAGTAGACGACAGGGGTGCCTTTTCTTACCACAAACTCACTTTAGGAGCTATAATAATTTCGTGTGGCTATTTCTAGCCGAGTGCAGCCCTTGTAAGGTAGACCCTCGGGTGAGGGTAGGCGGCATCTGCCATGTGTAGGTGACTGTGTGTTATTGTGGTGGAGAATAGTGTTATGTGTGGTGTGTGAGTTGCAGGGATGTTTGGGACAGCACAAATACCCAGCCCCCGAGCCACTGGAATTAACAAATCCCCGACCTGGCCAGGAGTCGAACCTGGGACCCTCTGAACCGAAGACCAGTACGCTGACCATTCAGTCAACGAGTCGGGCAGTTGATGAGCTTATCAAGATGAAATGAATGATGGTGAGGAAACTGGGTAAGAAGATGAAAGGAATAGGCTGTGGCCGATAGATGTTGCCAGACCACTCTTGGAGAAGAGTGGCTAAGGCTTTTCAGACTGGTTCTGGAAAACTGTCTCGATACAATATCTGGATAGTCTACTAACGGAAACATTAATAGAGAGGAAAGAGTCGTACAAAAATATGAGAGATAGAATTTATATTTAGTGTGGCCAGTATCCAGTAATCGGGAGACAGTGGGTTCGAGCCCCACTGTCGGCAGCTCTGAAGATGGTTTTCCGTGGTTTCCCATTTTCACACCAGGCAAATGCCGGGGCTGTACCTTAATTAAGGACACGGCCGCTTCCTTCCACTTCCTAGTCCTTTCCTATAGTCGCCATAAGACCTATCTGTGTCTGTGAGACGTAAAGCAAATGGCAAAGAAAAGGAATTTATATTTTTTTAATGAAAAATGTCAATTTTATTAAAATACTATTTAATATGAAGATTTTCGTCAATACTGAAACGTTTCCAGCACAAATATTCACGCGAATTGAATTCTACAAATCGTGGTAATCCCCCTTTCTGTAGACCTAACAGCCAAAGTTTACTATGCAAAATGTAACATATTATTTGTCCCTGATGATGACCATAGCATGGCTGGAAAAATGATGACCATAGCACGGCTGGAGATACACAAAGTTTGCCGCGGATTATCCCATAGCAGAGTCCACTCACTGTGTGTGCTATTTCTTATCTCAGCGTCGCCGACAACTTGTCTGCGTTAATGCAAGTTTAGACAACGTTATATCCATACAGTGTCTTCCTCATGGCAGTCGCAACGGATGTCAAAGATGAGGAGGGGATTTGTTCACCCTCTAAGTCCGCTGCCGGGGTGGGGACGAGACTTTACCCACGGTATACCCTATCTGCCATAAGGGGTGAGAGTTACAGCATCGATCTCATCAATAAATCAACCCTCTTGGTAACGCTAGCTCTTACGTTCCACATCTCGCGAGTCTGGAACGTGCCAAGCCTACTGGTTGTATGAGCCCGATATGGCGGGTTCGACCCCGGCTTAGTCCAGTGCTCGAATACGCCAGTCAGGTGGCAGATTCACTAGCAGTTGATTACCTAGCCTTTTCTTAAATCATTTCAAAGAAGTTGGAAATTTACCGAACATCACACTTGATAAATTATTCCAATCCCTACGCGTCATCCTATAAATGAATATTTGCGCCAATTGTCCACGTGAATTCCAACTACGTATTCGTATAATAATATTTCCTACTTTTAGAAACTCCATTCAAGCTTATTTTTCTTCTAATGTCCTCCATGCCACCTCTCCACTGACAGCTCAGAAAATACCACTTATTCGAGTAGCTTGTCTCCTTTCCCTCTCCTCGGACGATTTTGAGCCTATTTTCTTTCCCTTCCTACCTTGGGATCCTTCAATTTTTAACACTTTGTTTCTAAAAATCTCTCCCAATCTCTGTTGTTTCTTCTTTTCCTATATTCTTTCAATTTTTCTTGACTTCATGAATCCAGATTGATGCTGACTTCTTGTTCCAAAGATACATAAAGACTAACTCGCTGTCATCCATTCTGTATAAGTACCCCAAAAAAATATCAATCGCCTCTTCCGTATTGTTTCTGGTATATTTTCTAACTTCCGATCTATTTTATCATTACTTCTTGGTTTTCAGAGTTCTGTAGTTCTTAGCGGGCCGAGTATTTTCCGTACATTTCTTCTTTCCAGAACTTATAATTATTATTCAGCATGTAATTCAGTACTAGACATTAACTCGCGTATAGGCATTACGGTTTGACTACTGTGTTGTAGTGTTGAATTTTGAGGTTTTTACATAAACACTTTTTGTTGTAGACATTCCTAGTTCTACCGTAAGCTCTTTCCTTCCGCAATTCTTCTACCGCGGATTTTTCTAAACCGTTTTCTTTGTTGCAGCAGAAATATACGGCAACAGTTATTGTTCAAGAAAACAGTGACATTTTAACTTTCCGCTGCAAGAAATACCGTAATCTGTCGATTAAAACTTTCAAGATCAACAGATTAAATTTCCTTACATTTACAAAGATTTTACGAACATTTTCCCTCACTACATTTCTTTAGTAATTTTCTTAGAAGAGAGTTGTTTCCTTCATAGTTATGTAAACAAAACAACCTTGTGTGAAAAGCAGGTGGGCCTATTCCTGGCATTGTGATATTAATAAATCATTCGCCACTGATCTGCACTTAGCGCATTTCTCTATTGTCTGTTCTTTTGTTAGATGATTTCAATGAATTTTCTTATTTATCAAACATCTCTCTTGGTAAATTATTCCAAACACTATCTTCTCTTCCTATAAACGAATAGTTGACCCAATTCTTCGTCTTAAATTCCAACTTTATCGTCATATCTTTTCTACTTTTAAAAACCCCATTCAAGCTTAGTCAACACCATTCTACGCCGTCGTTCCACTGTCAGCTCGGAACATACTCCTTTCTGCCAAATTTCCCGACGAAAAGTCTGTAAAATATCTTGTGGTCTGACTCTATGGTGTAGTGGTGGTTAGTGTGATTAGCTGCCACCCACGGAGGTCCGAGATCGATTTCCGGCGCTGCCATGAAATTTGAAGAGTGGTATTTGGCCTCAGAAGTTCAACTGAATAGAGGGAGGTTCGGTTCCCACCTCAACCATCCTCCAAGTGTTTTTCTGTAGTTTCCCACTTCTCGTCCAGGCAAATGCCGGGATGTTACCTAACTTAAGGCACAGGCCCTCTTCCTTGCCCACCCCCTCCAATCTTTCCATTCCCCACAAGTAGGTCTTATGTCAACGATGGGATAGGACTGGAAGGAAAGCACCCGTGGCCTTAATTAGCGTACAGCCCGATCATCTGCCTGGTGTGAAAATAGGAAACCACGGAAAACAATCTTCAGGGCTGCGGAGAGTGGAGTTCGAACCAATTATCTCCCGATTGTAAGCTGACAGGTGCGCGACTCTAACAACAGGTCCAACTCGTTCAGACCCCTGGGAGAGATAGTGTTCGTCCTCCGCAGTTGTATCCCCTCGACCACATGTCTTACGCCCCATGACACTACCCTTGAGGCGGTAGAGGTGGGATCCACCCTTGAGTCCGAGGGAAATCCAAACCTGGACGGAAAACAGACTTAAAAAAAAAAAACAATCTCGGAACGCACCCAGAAAAAATCGTTTGCTTTCCTTTCGATCTTCTTTAGTTTCCCAAAGTAATCCTGGTAGCCTGTGGTAAGAGGCGACTAAAAGGGGCAACCAAGGGATGATTGAATTAGAACCATGAGACTACTTGCAACTAGTACCATCACGCGAGGAACACCATAGGTCTCCTTTACTTGCGAATAGTACCGCTATATTAGGTACACAATAGGTTTGTGATTAGTAGCAACAGAGGGTTTTACAGTACCCGTGATTTTACCACTATATCCGGAACACCACGGGCTTACGTTGCCTGCGATTAGTACCATTGTGAGAAGCACCACGGGTCTGGGCTTTGTCTGTGATTAGTGTCATTATATGAGCGACACCATGGGTCTGTTTTGCCTGTGATTAGTACAACTATTTGAGGAACACCATAGGTTTGCGTTGTCTACGAGTGGCTCCCTAATGTGGGAAACACCATAGGTCTGCGCTACACGTGCGTATTGCATTACCTGTGAGTAGTTCCACAATGTGTGGAACACCGTGAGTCTACGTAACTCATGATCAGTACAGCTACATGAGAAATACCATGGTTTTTACTTTCTTAGCAATAAGTACAATTATCAGGGGCCGTTGGCCTGATTTTGGATCGCTTTAGACAACATGCATCATCTATTCAGGATTGTGCTTTAGAAGCAGCGCTTTGGTCAGTATATACTATTCTTTTAAGATAGTTTCTGAGAAGGTAGGGACATTGCGGGTCGGATCCATTGACTTTTATAAGTTCATCGTCTCTTTTTTTTTAAATTAGTCCGTGGATTAATTTTGGAATTATTTTGAATTTTCACTATAGCGAGTTGCATCCGCTGATTATTTTACATTAATATTCTCCATCATTATGTTTTGAACTCTGGTCAGTGGACGAGTTTTAGACTTTTAAATTATCATTACATTTCGTACCATTGGGTCCGATGATCTACAAGTTAGGTCCTTAAAACAAGAAGCATCATCATCATCATCATCATCATCAAAACGCAACTAGCATCGAGGGCATTATACAGTCATACATTTTCCTGGATAACCAGAAATCCCTCATTAAATATTTCCTACTTACTTCCACTATTTCACGCGATGCCATTGTGCTCTATGAGGGGCAAACTCGTTACTTCAGTTTCCATTTGTTTTGAAAATCCTGTACTGCAATCGATTCGCTTTGTGATCACTAGTAGCGCTAGTAAGTCGCCTGAGCTGGAACACTTTTCAGGACTGATCACCCTCTGTTACTAATGGATCAGGGGATGACGCAGATTGTGTAGGGAAGGGGAAGGAGGGGGGAGCAAATAATAAGGGGATGTCGAGAGGAAGTCCTTGATGACGTCATTCGCCGGCGGAGCGATCGAACCCCGCCAGACAGACAGGAGAGGGGGGTGCCACAGACACGAAGAAGCAAGCAGGCATTCTCTCAAATTGGTCTGATTCCTGCGCGTGGAACGCTATTCAATAGGAGAACAATGACGCTGATGAGTGGAGAGGGTGAGATAGCTGGATGGTGAACTTGACACACTACAGCTTTCGACTGGCTTCCATACACTACATGTTAAAGGAAACACTAGCTGTTGTGTACTGTGCGTCGGCCTCTGGATCCCAGTTTACTGGGTTCAAACCCAGCAGAGGTAGTCGGATACCGAAGGGCGGAATAAAGTGCATTTGACACACCATGTCGTACGATGTCGGCATGTAAGAGATCTCATTTGACACATTTTCCCAGAAAGCAACTCAGGTAGTACATCTCGTATGGATTAAAGGCCACGCTGGTATGACGGTGAACGAGATAGCAGACCAGCTAGCGAAATAAGCCGCATCATGTGAACACCATCTCTGCGAACAGTTTGCTGCCCACAATCAAGCACTAGGCCTACAGGGAATGGTCTGAGTACTTGCAAACGTCACAGGTTGCAAGAGGAAAGCACTGTGCTAGAATTCAATCCACCATCCCAACGCAAGTCTGGTTCAAGAAATTGAAATTAAAACGAAGACACCTTTCATCTAAAGTTCGGCTCCATGGCCTTTGGTCACAGGCGTCCTGGGTTCGATTCCCGGTAGGATCGGGAATTTTAACCATAATTGGTTAATTTCCCTGGCACGGGGGCTGGGTGTATGTACTGTCTTCATCACCATTTCATCCTCATCACGACGCGCAGGTCGCCTGCGGGAGTCAAATCAAAAGAGCTGCACCTGGGGAGCCGAACACGTCCTGAGATCTCCTGGCACTAGAAGCCATACGCCATTTCCATTTTATTATCTTTAATAGGAATGCATCCGAGTCATCTCCACAGGATCAAGGTATTGGACACCCCTCACTGCCCGGAAGACCCTGCAAAAACAGCAGAGTCGAACCACATTCTATTGTCATGTACTCCTCTCTAGTGAAGTACAGGTACCCCACTGCCAACCTCAATTGCTATCCTCTTATCAAACCAAACTCTACAATTTCGCGCTGTATTTACTCAATATTTATCAGGCTATAGTGTGACTCGTCTTCAGACATGAAGATCTATGCCCTCTCACTGTGTAAATGCTGGCCGTATCGTCTTCCGAGGCCGAACGTCATTAGCAGTACTAAAAGAATAGATACAATTTGGTGGAGGGTGGGAAAAATGCCATTCCTTACTCGAACTGAGCACGGCGGCCTCTAGACGTTAACGCCGTATCTCAGGCCAGGGAAATTTGTGGCAGTGATGTGATTAGAAGTCTTTAAAATGCCGTTGCACAAGAGAATACTCTGGATAGATTTTGTAACTAGAGCTATAATCATCATCAGAGCCAGAAAAAAACAGGTTATTTAGGCCATGTTCCAGGGAGTGTGTTCTACTACACGAAGGTAAGCGAGGCGCTGGTAGGTAGACCATCGACGTCATGGCTCCAGGAGATCAAAGACTGGACTGGCATCAACAACACCGAGCAACTTTTCAAAGAAAGGAGTGCTTTAGCTTTCAAATATTTAGGAGAATGACTAGATATGAGAAATAACGAAAAACAGGGGATGGAGGCAAGATTAATTAAACTGAAGGCACCCTACGATACATGAAGACTGTTGAGACAAACAATAAGAGAGCATTATCATGGAGAGTTAAGATCCGACACAACCAGACAGTTGTAAGGCCAGAAGTTTTATCTGCATCAGAAACACTGAGCCTGATAAATAAAACCACGAAACGAGTACTGGAGGAATTAGAACGAAGAATAGGGAAAATATTTTAGGACCAATTAAAAAGGACGGAACATGGAAGCTCAGAAAAACTGAACAAGAGCAAAACAAGTAACAGACGTCGTCAGGAAAAGGAGGCTGAATTTCTTCGGTCACGTCACGTGTTCCGTATGTCTGAGAGTAGGCTGGCTCTAACTCTAACACAAGCTTGAAATCTCAAAGGCAAACGTATATGGCACCATGATTTGAGGCTGAGCGGGATAACGGAACAAGATTTTCTAGACAGACACATCTTTTTAAAAAAATATCAGGATTGGCGGGTAACTGAAGATGAGATCAAACCAACGAAACGACTTCCCTGGTCAGAGGGCAGAAGAACAGCTCACATTAAAAGAATGAAGGACATGTGGTTGGAATCCTAAATATACGTAGTCAAATGAGGCCGTAACGATGTTTAACAAAAAACAAAAACAAAAAAATCGATTGGAGCAGGGGCTTTCTCCAGGCTGATCACCAACGTCTGGCGGACGGCGGACCAGATATGGCACTTGAAAAAGAAGAAGAAGAAGAAATAATTTTCGGAGAAGGTGAAGTGAGTGCGGCCGTGCACCATAATGGACTCTCCCGTCATTCACCTCAGTGCATGAGAATGATAAACAACGGAAAACCATTCTCCGGAGAGCACCTTCACGTCCCGAACGTAGAGCTAAAGGGAGCCGGTCTTTAGCCGACACAATCCCTTAAAATCATAGCTACAGACGCCCAAGAAAGATTCGGTTTACTCTGTCATGTAGTAGACCTAGGGTAAAACACAACGTCGAAATTGACGAACCAGATAGCGCTAAACGAAAATGATTGTTCACTGTAGCTGAGGCTATGCGATTATTATTATTATTATTATTATTATTATTATTATTATTATTATTATTATTTTCTCCGTCAGGGTCTTCCAGGGACCACATGATAATTTGAATGTTTCATCACTTCTTCTTCCACCGGGCGATTTGGCCATGCGGTTAGGGGCGCGCGGCTGTGAGATTGCATCCGAGAGATAGTGGGTTCCAATCCCACTGTCGGCAGCCCTGAGGATGGTTTTCCGTTGTTTCCCATTTTCACACCTGGCAAATGCTGGGGATGTGCCTTAATTAAGGCTACGGCCGCTTGCTTCCATCTCTTAGGCCCTTCCTATCCCATCGTCGCCATAAGTCTCTCCCTCTGTTGCTTCTTCTCTTATATTGTTTCTTTCCAAATCTTTCTTGACTGTATGAATCCAGGATGTTTTTGATTTCTTGTGTACCCCTTGCGGGTGGGGGACGCATATGTAGAATACACCCGTGGTATCCCCTGCCTGTCGTAAGAGGCGACTAACAGGGGCCCAAGGGGCTCTCAACTTGGGAGTGTGGATTGGCGACCATGTGGCCCTTAGCTGAGTCTTGGCATTGCTTCCAATTACTTGTCCCAGGCTCCTCATTTTCGTCTATCCTATCCGACCTCCCTTGGTCAACTCTTGTTCTTTTCCAACCCCGACGGTATTAGGTCATTCGAGGCCTAGGGAGTCTTTCATTTTCACGTCCTTCGTTGCCCTTGCCTTTCTTCGTCCGTTACTTCATTTTTCGAAGTGACGGATCCCTTCTTTCTTCTTTTTCTCTCTGTTTATCCCCTGTGGGTGGGAGACGCAGACGAATAATACACCCACGGTATCCCCTGCCTGTCGTGAGAGGCGACTAAAAGGGGCGACCAAGGGATGATTGAATTTTAATCATGAAACTACTTTTGATTCGTACCATCACGCGGGGAACAACATGGGTTGCCTGTACTTGCGAGTTGTACCACTATATTAGGTACGTAATAGGTTTGTGATTAGTAGCAGTAAAGAGGCTGGCCTGGTGGATTGCAGTACCCGTGCGTCGTACCCAAGTGAGCAACACCGCGGGTCTGGGCGTAGCCTGTGAGTTGTACCACTATATGAGCGACACCATGGGTCTGCGTTGCCTGTGATTGGTGCCCACTGTGTGAGGAACACCACGGGAATACCGGCACCCGTGACTAGTACACCTAGGTGAGGAACCGCATCGGTTTGTGTTGGCTGTAAGTGGCGCCATTGTGTGAGAAACACCATAGGTCTGCGTTACCTGTACGAAGTACAATACTTGTGAGTAGTACCATCTTGTGTGGAACACCGTGAGTCTTCGCTACTTTTGATTAGTACCCCAACATGACAAATACCATGGTTCTACTTTACTCGCGACATGTACCATTCTGTGGGGCCTTAGACGTGGATTTTGCACCCTTTTAGACATCAAGCATCATTGTGCTTTATAAGTGGTCCCTTGGTTAGTAATAATATTATTTACGATCTTTTTTTAGTCTGATCCACTGTTTTTTGTTTGTTTGTTTTTTCTTCATGACATTTTTTATTTTATTTTGGTCAGTGGATGAATTTGAATTTTTTGTTATTTCATTTCTTACCATTAGGGGCCGATGACCTCTATGTTAGGACCTTTAAACAACAAGCATCATCATCATCATCATCATCATGACTTCTTGTGTCGGTGCGACGTAAATCAAGTAGCAAAAATATATAAATATATATATCCTTTTTCTTCCACCAATACTCCATCTTCTCACTATGTCTCCTTTTCCTCTTCTCAGACCATTTTGAGTCTTTCTTTCCCTCCCGACCTTGAAATCCTTCCATTTTTAACACTTTCTTTCTAAAAGTCTCTCCCTCTGTTGCTTCTTCTTCTCTTATATTGTTTCTTTCTAAATCTTTCTTGACTTTATGAATCCAGGATGTTTTTGACTTCTTGATCCAAATACATTTGTTGATCTGTTTGGTTAACCTGCTGACGTCCATTCTGTATAAATATACAAAAAATATCAATCGCCTCTTCCATATTGTTTCTGTTAGACTATGTTTTCTATCTTTCTATATATTGCTTCATTACTTCTTGCTTTTCCAGAGTTATGTAGTTCTTTATTTATTTATTTATTTATTTTTTGCTTTACTACACACCGATACAGATATGTCCTATGGCGACGATGGGATATGAAGGGATAGGAGATGGAAGGAAGCGGCCGTGGTCTTAATTAAAGTGTGGAAATGGGAAACCACGGAAAACCATCTTTAGGCCTGCTGACAGTGGGGCTCGAACCCACTATCTCCCGATTACTGGATTCTGGCCGCACTTAAGCGACTGCAGCTATCGAGTTCGGGCAAAAGTGCTCGTCTGAATTTGATTAATAGATAGTGTTCCACTCGCTACCAAATCCAGCATTCCCTCAATAATTCCAGTAGCTACCAGTATCAATGGAAGATGTTGCAACGAAATGTAAATAGGTCTCACCTAATTCTGTTAACAATTTGACATCATAACATGTGCTGGAAGTGGCTACCATTTGTTTACACGTTACCTAGGAGCAGTACCATTATGTGAGCAACACCATGAGTATACGTGGCCTGTGAGTATTTCCTCTAAGTGAGAAAGACCACGGGAATACCGACGCCCGTGATTAGTCCCACTATGTGAGGAGCACCATTGGTCTGCGTTGTTCGTGAGTAGTACCCTTATGTGCGAAACACCATGGGTTTGCGTTACTTGCGTCTGGTGCCATTGTGTGTGACATTCCATGGGTTTAAATTACCTGTGATTAGTTCCACCATGTGAGAAACACCATGAGTCTACGTTAGCTGGGATTGGTACCACTATAGGAGTAACACCACGGTTCTGCTTTACCAGTTATTAGTACCATTACGAGGAGCCGGTGACCTGGATTTTGGACCCCTTTAGGTAATAAGTATCATCCCAATAATTAAGGCATTGTAAATTGGATCCACTGATTGTTTTTGCTCCACGATCCTTTTTCATCATCATTCGTTTTAGATTCTAGTCAGTCTGAGGTATTATTTATCGTATTATTTCGTTGTACCACTTAACATTAGTGGCCGATTACCTAGCTGTTAGGCCCCTTTAGAAACAAACATCAACTGCATCACCTTTTATGTACAAACAGGAAAGAACTTGGCGCTCCGTATTCTGGAATACGTACACTATCTCTGCATGAAATTCTCCGACCTAGTTAGAAGACCTCTTGCATAGTCGTCCAATAAAGTCCTCTTAATTTCCAGTTTCTTCATAAAGGCCAAAACAGTGGACTTGCTCGGTGGACGTCGGCCTCCAAACTTTCCCTGAAGTTCCTGTTTACATGAATTTATCTACTGCGAATAATAAACACTCGCTCCTCCAGAGCACACCGCTTTATTTTCCAAATACTGAACTCACATGCACACTAACACTCATAAACAACAAAAGAACGCATAGTACGTGTAAGTACCTCAGTCAATTGATCTAAAGAACAGCAGAAAGGCAAGGCTGGCAACAATCAAGCCATTTCAGGGAATTTTACCTGGATCTGAGGGCTGGTTCGAGGTCCTCTCAGCTTACGCGATTAAAAATGAGGGGCTGAGGTAGAGACCCCGTTATAGAAAGGCAAGAATAACGGCCGAGATGATTCGTCTTGCCGACCACACGACAAGCCTTCGGACTGAGCAGTGGTCGCTTGAGGGTTGTTGTGCTATGGGGTTTAGTTTGGTTTGGTTTGTTCGGCTGGCGGCTACTCGTGTCACGATAATGAGATATAACGTATTTTTGTTCAAATTAGGTGCTAGAGGCACCTTTATCCCTCACCCAAATTATTGTGCAAAATTATTTGCAATACCTTCATACATACTGAAATTAATGAGGAATTGTCATAGACACAAACAGGGTGGGATCAATTATCAATCAGTCATTACTGATCTGCACTTAGCGCTGTCGCCCCGATGGCAGATTCCCTATCAATTGTTTACACAGCCTTTTCTAGCACTACACATACTTTTCAATTTTATTGAGCATTTCTCTTGTTAAATTATACCATTCCCTAATTCCTTTTCATGTAAATGAGTATTTGCCTCAATTTGTCCTCCTGAATTCCTGCCTCATATTATGATATTTTCTATCTGTAAAAGCACCACTCAAGCTTATTCATCAATGAATTTATTCACTGACAGCTCGGAACATCCCGCTTAATCGATCAGCTTGTCAAGTTACTCCAAAGTCTTCCCAACCCAAAGTTTGCAACATTTATCCAGTACTAATCGTGCTGCTTTCCTTTGGATCTTTTCCAGTTGTCCAATGATATTTCTCCATTGAACTGATACTTTGCTAGTTGATTTCTCAGTCCGAAGGCTGTTTGAAACGCCAACGTTTCTGCCGTCAGTCACTATAGATAGCCCTTACTTCACTGAAGAGGTGTATTTGGTTTATAAGGAGTGAGGTGGATTCTCGTTGGGATGTTTTCTTCACCAAGCGTGTCAAGCCCAGTAATCGTCCATGCAAGCGACACTACCTTATCACTCATCACGGAGAAGGGCTGGAATATAATGGCATCACTGACGTCACCTGTTACTTTCATATTACTCAAGTCTAGGAAATGACTGAGATCAATGAACGGATTTTTCTTCAGTCTGCTTTACGTCGCACTGACACAAACAGGTCTTATGGCAAGGATGGGATAGGAAAAGGCAAGCAGTGGGAAGGAAGCGACCGTTGCCTTCATTAAGGAACAGCTCCAGAATTTACTTGGTGTGAAAATGGAAAACAACAGAACACCATATTCAGGGCTGCCGACAGTCGGGTTCGAACACACTATCTCCGAAATGCAAGCTAACAGCTGCGCGCCCCTAACCACACGGAAGAATACATGTGTTTTAACCCATTCCAGCACACGTAGTGCACTACGAGTTGATATCGATTTCATAATAAGATTACAATCTCTTTCCGCGAAGTGAGAAGTAACCTTAATTATTCTCATTTCGTTAAGACGCTGTATTGTCAGCATTACACATACTTCTCAAAGTGGTGAGCTGAAAATTTTTATGCTGTTTTCAAAGGTGTTAATGGCCGGTGAAGAGTTCGAACTGTCCCATTATCTTTTATGACGGATCCCGTATGTGCTTTTCAGTGCTTCTATGGAGGTGAGGGTATTCTTTCCGCATTCAGTTTATCCCAGAACAATTGTGCACTATCTTGATGGTACAAAGGTACGCAAAATGTTCCCCCCACCCCCAATCTCAGTTGTAGGTTTCAGACATGATAAAGAAGGTGCAGCATCAGAAGAAGTTCACGTGTTCACCACGAGATGGTGGGGACCAGCTCCTATCCCTCTCTCGAATGCGGACGTGTAGAGCCACTGTAGAGTCGTGGCCACGCGTTCTCTGTTCGGTTAGTCGGTCGGAGTGCACGGCTGTCGGACCACGGACCAGCCGTGACTACTTGTAGGCCAACGCCTACGCTGCCCACCAACTATTAAACTCTATACCATCTAGCGTCAGCTCAAAGCGAAACAACTTCACAGCCAGGTTCCTCCCCGCTGTCGAGGAACGAGAGCAGTTGAGCGAGCACGGAAGGGAAGTGCATGACGTACTACGTACTGGAAGCCGGTGGTCGATACACGTTATTCTCACACCACAAAACGTTCAAGCCTATATTTTCTCTCAATAAATGCACGTATCCCAAACATTTAGTTATTTAATGGTGAAAATATTTTTATTCAGGACATACAGCACTAGCTGCATTTTTCCTTTTTCGGTGAATCATTTTCTTGCCGTTATAATTTATACTTGTGTCCTGTACATTCCACATTATCCATATTCCAAATAATAATAATAATAATAATAATAATAATAATAATAATAATAATAATAATAATAACACCCCCGTGGGTGGGGGACGCAGATGAAGAATACACCCACGGTATCTCCTGCCTGACGTAAGATGCGACTAAAAGGGACCCAAGGGGCTCTCAACTTGGGAGTGTGGGGTGGCGACTACGGGGCCCTTAGCTGAGTCCTGGCATTGCTTCCACTTATTTGTGCCAGGCTCCTCACTTTCACTTATCCTGTCCGACCTCCCTTGGTCAACTGTTGTTTCTTTCCGACTCCGACGGTATTAGAGCATTCGAGGCCTAGGGAGTTTCTCATTCTCACGCCCTTCGTGGCCCTTGCCTTTCTTCGTCCGTTACTTCATTTTTCGAAATGACGGATCCCTTCCTTTTCTTCTTTTCCTCTGTGTCTACCCCCTGTGGGTGGGGTATGCAAACGAAAATACACCTACGGTATCCCCTGCCTGTCGTGAGAGGCGACTAAAAAGGGCGATCACGGATGATTGTATTAGAACCATGAAACTACTTTTGATTAGTACCATCTCGCGGGGAACACCAAGGGTCGCAACTATAGTTCACATGCATTTATTTATTTATTAATATATTTTAAATGTAATATAACAATTTATGTATTGGTTACCATTTCTGTGATCATTCAGATTTTTTAATTTTGTTACATTCCACTCCATCATTTGTGAGAAAGGGATAAATAAGCTAACAGTGGACCATACTTATGGAAATTCTTTCTTTCTTTCTTTCTTAGTCCATTTACGGTCCAGGGTTGGCTTTTCCCCCAGGACTCAGTGGGGGACCCTACCTCTACCGCCTCACCGGCAGTATTCTGGAACGTGAGACATTTGGTCGGGTATGAAACTGGGGAGGAGAACCAGTGCCTCACCCAGGGGACCTCACCTGCTCTGCTGAACAGGTGCCTTGTGGCGGATGGGAAGATTGGAGGGGATAGGCAAGGAAGAGGGAAGGAAGCGGCCGTGGCCTTAAGTTAGGTACCATCCCGGTATTTTCCTGGAGGAGAAGTGGGAAACCACGAAAAATCATTTCGAGGATGGTTGAGGTGGGAATCGAAACCCCACTACTCAGTTGACCTTCCGAGGCTGAATGAATCCCGCTCCAGTCCTCGTATCACGTTTCAAATTTCGCGGCACAGCCAGGAAACGAACCTGGGCTTCCTGGGGGAGGCAGTTAATCACACTAACCACTACACCGCATTGGCGGACGTTATTGGAAATTACTGTAGATAAAAGCAGAACATATTCAGTAGATATTGAATGGAAAGGTATTTCACTTGCAAACACTGAAAGAAAGAACTAAACATCTAAAATAGGTATTGAACACAGGCCGGGACTGAATTGAACATCAATAATTCAAGCAATGACCAGAAGCAGTAAAGGAGTAAATTGATTATTGTAGTGGAAATTTCCAGTTTGAGTCCGACTCCTCGGCTGATGGTCAGCATTGAGGCCTTCACTTCAGAGGGCTCCGAAGTTCGATTCCCGGCTGGGTCGGAGACTTGAATCGTCTAATTCTTCTGGCTCGGGGGCTATGTGTTTGTGTTTGTCTCAACATGTTCCTCTTCATATTCAGACAACACACCACACTACCAACCATCATAGAAACACGCAATAGTGATTACATCCCTCCAAATAGGGTTGACGTCAGGAAGATTATCCGGCCGTAAAACAGGGCTAAATCCACATATACGACTCAGCACCCGAGACCCTACAGCCGTGGGAAAATCGGTAGAAGAAGAACGTTCCTGTTGACTGAAAATAATTTTCTAGGAATTAAGCAAACCACAATGATAAGGTGTCCGGCGGGTGTTCGCAAATCGTGAATCAGGCGCTGCTTAGCAGAAATAAAACAGAGGCTTTGCGGCAGTCCATGTGAAATCTGACAGAAAGATGAGTTTTCTTATATATCAGCTTTCTGCCCAGCTCCATGGTTAAATGGTTAGCGTACTGGCCTTTGATCCAAGGGGTATGTGGTTCAATTCCCGGCCGCGTCGGGGATTTTAACGTTAATGACAATGGCGGGAATGCTGGGTGTTTGTGATGTTTTCAACGTTAGAAATCATCGTAGGTAGGGTCCTATCCTCACACACAAGCATGTCGCCTGTAGGCCATCTGCACATGCCCCTCAGGAGGCCATACGCCGTTATTATTATTATTATTATTATTATTATTATTATTATTATTATTATTATGTACGGCTTCATGGCTAAATGGTTAGTGTGCTGGACTTAGGTCACAGGGGTCCCCGGACCGATTCCCGGCAGTGTCGAGATTTTCATTGAAAATTGGTTAATTCCCCTGACACGGGAACTGGACGTATGTGTCGTCTTCATCATAATTTCATCCTCATAGCGACGCGCTGGTCGTCAAGGGGCGTCAAATCAAAAGACCTGCACCTGGCGAGCCGAAGTCCTCGGACACATCCCGGCACTAAAAGCCATACGCCATTTCATTTTATTACTATTAGCTTTCTCTGTTCAATGGTTTTCATAACATTAATTGTTCTTATTCGGCATTCAAAATTTCACTGAAATATTATGAACGAACTATTGTATAATGGCGCACAATTTTCATAACGTAAGAATATACATTAATCATCGATAGAAAACTTAATTGATTCAGTTCGTATCCTGTAGGTCAGGCGTGGTATCACATACACGGTACATTAGATCTTAAACACACGCTGCCTCGTGATGTGTTTTACACGACATACAAGTATGAAGTGGAAGTCTTGTCACTGTTCTGTAGATCGTACCCTCCTCGCCACGAACCTGCTACGCAGGCGTAGCAGGGGGACGGGTGATACACCCACGTGGCGCGTCCCAGGTGGCGGATAGGGAGGTCCTAACCGGCTTGCCGGCGGACTTGAGGGAAATAAAATACCTCTCGCGGACCACACACACACACCCCCTGTGGGTGGGGGAGGCAGACGAATAATACACCCACGGTATCCCCTGCCTCTCGTGAGAGGCGACTAAAAGGGGCGACCAGGGAATGATTGAATTAGAACCATGAAACAACTTTTGATTCGTACCATCACGCGGGGAACACCATGGGTTGCCTGTACTTGCGAGTAGTACCACTCTGTTAAGTACTGAATAGTTTTGTGATTCGTAGCACTCAAGCGGGGTTCAGTGTGGGTTTCCAGTACCCGTGAATCGTACCCATGTGAGCAACATCACGGGTCTGGGCGTTGCCTGTAAGTTGTACCACTATATGAGCGACACCATGGGTCTGCGTTGCCAGTGATTAGTACCCACTATGTGAGGAACACCACGGGAATGCCGGCGCCCGTGATTAGTACACCTAGGTGAGGAACCTCATCGGTTTGCGTTGGCTATGAGTGGCGCCATTGTGTGAGAAACAACATAGGTCTGCGTTACCTTTACGATGTACAATACTTGTGAGTAGTACCCTAATGTTGGGAACACCGTGAGTTTACGCTACCTTTGATTAGTATCGCAGCTTGAGAAATACCATGGTTCTACTTTACTCGCGACATGTACCATCCTGAGGGGCCTTAGACCTGGTTTTTGGACCCCTAGAGCCATCAAGCATACTCGATTCAGGACTGTGCTTTATAAGTGGTCCCTTGGTCAGTAATACTATTATTTATGACCTTGTTTGAGTCGGATCCACTATTTTTTGTTTGTTTGTTTCTTGTTTTTTGGGGGTTTCATGTCCATCCATTCATTTTTCATGAAATTTTTTATTTTGGTCAGTGGATTTTTCGAACTTTTTGTTGTCATTTCATTTCGTACCATTAGGGGCCGATGACCTCTATGTTAGGCCCCTTTAAACAACAAGCATCATCATCATCATCATCATCATCATATTCAACCGGGGCGTTCGGTTGCATAGGAAGTATCTAGAGAGAGACAGTGCTGAGCGCTGTGCTCGAATGTGTTGATTCCACTGTGTTCAGAATGGGTCTGCGTTACCTAAGTACATCCATGTGAGGAAAACCATTGGTCTGTGTTGCATGAAAGTAGGACCAGTGATTAATACCATTATGAGGTGATCTGGATTTTGGACCACCTTTAGATGGTACGTATCATCCCAGTAATGAAGACATTGTGAATTGGATTCACTGATTGTTTTTGTTTGACAGTCTTTTTTCACGCATAAGCGTAATGTTCAGCATAATTTCGAATTACAGAAATACATTTTGCTTCTGGGCTTGAAATATCCTTCGAAAAATTCGAGTAATAGAACCTCGAGTTGTAGAACGTAAAACATATAAGATTCCTCCGGGAAAAGAAAGTCTCTTTGAGATATCGAAAATTCGAACTATAAACGTTCGAATTATGGAAGTTAGACTGGAGTGTCTCTATTTTTGGAGTTTAAAGATAGAAGTCAATAACTCTATTACGAATTTAGTTATTTATAGACCCTGCAGTTTTAGGCAGTAAGAAGTTAGATTGCAAATTAATTTGGTTAGTAGGAAGTGCCAACTAGTCCGTTTTTCGTTGTGTAGCGGGAATAACATAAATATATGTTCCAGAATTTCTTATGGGACTTATCGCTTAAGTTTATACAAACCTCATCGCATAGCAATTGTGCAGGATAGACTATACTAGTTACTTGCCTCAATAACTTTGTATTCTAACCAATCAGGTCTACTGCATAAAACACCGGATCGTGGTTATTTATTAACATGTTATGAGGAAATATTACTTAAATTTGACCGAACTTCCTCACAATAAAAGACATTTTGAAAATCACTACGATTCCCTCTTTCATGTAGGAGATGTACTGTATTTACAACACTTTCGAGATGTTCCTATAATTGTATGGAAGTGGATTTAATTGTTCAGTTTTCGAAACTTGCGTCTGAACTTATGCAAACCTACACGATCTAATCACTGAGGAGTTTTTTTACAATTGGCTTTACGTCGCACCGATATAAATAGGTCTTATCGCGACGATGGGATAGGAAAGGCTAGGAGTGGGAAGGAAGCTGCCCTGGCCTTAATTATCGTACAGCCCCTGTATTTTCCTGGTGTGAAAATAGGAAACCACAGAACATAATGTTCAGGGCTGCCGATGGCAGGATACAAATTCACCATCTCCCGAACCCTTCTTCAATAAAGTATCTATGCAAGACTAGGTTTTAATCCACTAAAAATCAAATATGGTACTATAGTAAGTTAAATTTGGAGCCATACCTCACTTGAAAAGCTACATGCGTTAATAACGTGCTCGTATCACCCGCAAGGATGTGGGTTCATTTCTCCGTCCCACGAACCTGCTACGCAGGCGTAGCAGGGGGAGAGGTGATACTCCCACGTGGCGCGTCCCAGGTGGCGGATAGGGGGGTCCTAACCGGCTTGCCGGCGGACTTGAGGGAAATAAAATACCTCTCGCGGACCAAACACACCCCCCCTGTGGGTGGGGGAGGCAGACGAATAATACACCCACGGTATCCCCTGCCTGTCGTGAGAGCCGACTAAAAGGGGCGACCAAGGGATGATTGTATTCGAAGCATGCAACTACATGTGATTAGTACCACCACGCGGAGAACACCAAGGGTCGCTTTTACTTGTGCGTAGTACCACTATATTAAGTACGAAATTGGTTTGTGATTAGTAGCACACAGGAGCACCGCGCGGTCGGCTTTTACAGTACCTGTGATTAGTACCACCATATGAGCGGGACCATGGGATGATAGCTACCATGCACCTGCCTTACCTGTGATTAGTACCCACTATATGAGGAACACCACGGGATAGGGAGAGGTCCCTGTGGTTAGTACTCTTATGTGATGAACATCATAGGTTTGCGTTGCCTGTGAATGGCGCCGCAGAGTGAGAAAAACATAGGTCTGTATTAATGTCGAACTTCATAAGCTTTGAGTAGTACAATAATGTGTGGAATACCGCAAGTCTCTGCTCCCATTGATTAGTACCGCAACAGGACAGATGCCATGGTTCTACATTACTAGCGATAAGTATCATTCTGAGGGGCCTTTGACTTGTATTTTGGACCCATTTAGACACCAAGCATCCTCGATTTGCTTTTGGAAGTGGTCCCTTGGTCAGTACTACTATTAACTATGATAGTTTTTTGAGTCGGATCCACTGATTGTTTTAAATTCATGTTCATTCATTCATTCATTCATTCATTCATTCATTCGTTCATTCATTCATTCTTCATGACATTTTTTATTTTGGTCAGTGGATAATTTTGAACTTTTACTTTGTCGTTCCATTTCGTACCATTAGGGGCCGATGACCTCGATGTTAGGCCCCTTAAAACAACAAGCATCATCATCATCATCATCATCATCATTTCTCCGTCAGGAAGTCAAACTTGTAGTCATAAGTGAGTGGTACAATCTTACAGATATCTGCAACCTGTGCCTTAAAGCGTATTTCATCTTAATGATAATAAAATAAGAAAAATGAAATTGCCATTTTTTGGACATATCTATAGAATGGATGATAACAGATCAACGAAACAGATATTCAAGTACCTTTGGGAGAAAAGTCAACAACGTGCTCTGCGCGCGGCTGTGAGCTTGCATCCGGGAGATAGTAGGTTCGAATCCCACTATCGGCAGCCCTGAAGATGGTTTTCCGTGGTTTCCCATTTTCACACCAGGCAAATGCTGGGGCTGTACCTTAATTAAGGCCACGGCCGCTTCCTTCCAACTCCTAGGCCTTTCCTATCCCATCGTCGCCATAAGACCTATCTGTGTCGGTGCGACGTAAAGCCCCTAGCAAAAAAAAAAAAAAAAACAACGTGCTGGATACAAGAAGTCAAGAAACATTTAGAAAGAAATAAAATAATAGAAGAGGAAACTATGGAAAGAGAGATTTTAAAAAAAAGTAGGTTGTAAGAATGGAAGGATTTAAAGGAAGAATGAAAAGAAAACCTGGTCCAAGGTAATGTGAGGAAAGAAGAATAAAGCATAGAGAAATGATGGAGGAATACCGGAAAGAACGGAAGACGAAGCAAGAAGGAAAATGAATGGAAGGTGACGTGTGGTCCTTAGATGGCCTCATCGTAAAGAAGAAGATTGTTGAGCTCAACAGACATATTTTGATAACGACTACGTGATTTTTCTCAAAATATAGTTTATCATTTTAAGATGGACTTTTAATTGCAAACTGTAATATGAAAACACTTGTCGTGGGCTACCTTTCACACATGGGTATACGTCGTCGCAGATCTTCATGTAAATTACAAGTGGTCGGGATATAGCTCCGTATCTGAAATATCTACTTGATTACTGTTCGCATGAATGGACGATACTAAATGAATGGAGGTTTGCTTTAGTAGCTCCATGTCTAAAGGAAAGGGTGATCAACATAAAGCGGGTCAGATTGACCTGTGTTGCATGTATGCTCCAGGAAAGCATTCTTTCCGTTTATACCAAACATGTTTGCGATATTACTAACTGGTTTGATAGAAGGCAGTTCGGGTTTCGAAAAGATTATTCCAGTGAGGCTCAATTTATAGGACTCCAAGAAGGTATAGGAGATATTTTATATTCAGAAGGTCAAGTGGACTATCGCTATTGACCTATTCAAGGCACATTATAGGGTAAATCGTCGGAGACTACTCAAGAAAATGGGGGCCATTGAACTAGGTTTGAGAGTGGTTGAATCGGTAGCTATATTTATAGAAAATATAACTCATAACATTATTGGACTTTCATGTATTCTTATATAAATGTGTGAGTAAAATAATGGAATCGCAGATAAGACTTTTGCAGATGATTTTATACTGTGTACCGTAGGAAATAGTTACAGGCTTGTGAGCGACTGTAAAAGGACCTCGACAATGCTTACAGATGGACAGCAGAAAATGGTGTGATGGTGAACGAGATAAAATGTCCGGTTGTAAGTTTCATGGCGAGGAAAAGTCCTGTCAGTTTTAATTACTGTGTTTATGGGGTGATAATACGTCATGGGGATCACTGCAAGTACCTAGCTGTTAATATAAGGAAAGATCTCCATTGGGGTAATAACATTAACAAGGGAGTTAAGAAAGGTTGCAAATCTCTTCACATGGTTATGAGAATATTTAGGGTGTATAAGTCTCTGATAAGATCCCAAACAGAGTATGGTTCCAGTGTATGGGAGCAACACCAGGATTACTTGATCCAGAGAAAAACAGCACGACTTGTTCTGGGGGATTCCTGAAAAAAAGAATAATATTACGAAAATGTTGCAAACTTTGAGGCGGGAAGATTTAGGAACAGGATGACGAGCTGTTCTACAAAGCGGTATGTTCCGAACTCTCAGTGAAGAGATGGCGTGGAATGGCATTATTAGTCGGAATTATCTTGAGTGGTGCAAGTAAGAAAGTTCATAACTTTAAGACAAAGTTGGAATTCAAGAGGAAAAATTTGGGCAAATATTAATTTATAGGAAGAGGAATGAGGGATTCGAATAATTTATTAAGGGAAATGTTCGGTAAATTTCCTAATTCTCTGAAATCATTAAAAATATATAGGTAAACAGTTGATAGGGAATCTGTCACCTTGGCGAAGGGTGCAGCCGAACAACAGGACAAGCGCCAATTTGACTAAAGTAGAAAATGAAATGGCGTAAGGCTTTTAGTGCCGGGAGCATCCGAGGACATGTTCGGCTCGCCAGGTGCAGGTCTTTCGAGCTGACGCCCGTAGGCGACCTCCTCGTCATGAGTGAAGTAGAAATTTCAGTAGAACTCCGTTATTAAGGCCTCTTCTATCGTTATTTGTATTCTGTTTAAGGGGAAATCTACTAGAAAGCGAGGCAGGCCCGATTTAGTAGAATGAACCGTATTTAATGTCTAGTGGAACAACGGGACTCGTGCCAATAAAAGCACTGTCGTTTCGTGCAGTTCCTGCTAACCAGTGTGGGTTTTCCTTCCTCCCGAGTCTAACACGTTTGATTTTGCTTTCTCAATCTTTATTCAACTCATTAAACTAAATGACCGGTTTCACAATCTGGCGTGTTAGATCGTACTTCTCAAAACTTGTTTTACCGCGCGAAGTAAAATCGAATAACGGGACACGTACACAGTCAGTCCGAGGTGGGAGCAGCATGAGCTGAAGTGAAATGAAATGAAATGAAATGTCGTATGGCTTTTAGTGCCGGGATATCCCAGGACGGGTTCGGCTCGCCAGGTGCAGGTCTTTCTATTTGACGCCCGTATGCGACCTGCGCGTCGTGATGAGGATGAAAGGATGAAGGCAACACGTACAACCAGCCCCCGTGTCATTGGAATTAACCAATTAAGGTTAAAATCCCCGACCCGGCCGGGAATCGAACCCGGGACCCTCTGAACTGAAGGCCAGTACGCTGACCGTTCAGCCAACGAGTCGGACATGAGCTGAAGTGTTTTCAGCTATTTTCTTTTCCCTCTCCTCCAGAAAGTGCTCAGTAGCGCTCGTCCCGTTGTTTTTGCGGTCTGTCGTTGACAATTAAGGTAGTGTAAGGTAAGAGTGCACTCGGATGACCTCCTTCACTGCCCCCGGCGCTCATTTGTCTTGGATGAATGTTTTATTGTTATTGGTTTTACTTTTCACTAAGATACCGTATGTGGCAAAACAAGAGACACTGTAATGTTACTTAATTGCGTTTGTGTAGTAAGTGTTCAAAATATGTACCACCATGTGCCATACATTCCTCATAATGATTTTGAAGATGTTGATGGACGAAGGTTGCTGTAAGGACACAAGTATAGAGTTATGACCTCGCGTAATTTGGGAATATTTGTCGGTGGGTCATCTGTACTGGAAGTTGATTCTTTTTTGAACTGTGAATCTGCTTTACGTCGCACCGACACAGATATGCCTTATGACGACGATGGGATAGGAAAGGTCTAGGTGCGGAAAACAAGCAGCCGTGGCCTTAATTAAGGTGTGAAAATGGGGAACAACGGAAAACCATTTTCAGGGCAATAATAGCGGAGAGTGAGGAACAATGAACGACAATGCTGGAAATAATGGACAGTACTTTTACATTTGGATATAACATGAAAATAAATTCAGACAAAACAAAAGTAATGGTAATAAGTAAGCAACAATGAAAAATAAAGATAGCTCTGCGTGGGAATCAGCTCAGTAACGTTGAAGAGTTTTCTTACATAGGAAGCAATATAACAGCTGCTAACCGAAGTAAGAGAGATTTGGTCAGCAGAGTTAACCAGGCAAGGATAGCCTTCAATAAAAAGAGAAAGCTCTTCACATCTAAAAATACCAGCTTAAAACTGAGGAAACAATAATTAATTAAGACATACGTGTGGAGCGTATTTCTGTACGCAAGTGAGACCTGGACATTAAGGGTGGCAGAAGGGAATACTGAAAATTCCTCGAGGAAGTAATGGAAATAGTTGGGTAATCCCCGAGCTTGTCAATGAATATGAAGAAAGGAAAAATTTACATGTATTGGACATGTAATCTGGTATGAGTGTTTACTAGCCTTCATCCTGGAGGGCGCTGTCGAAGGAAGACATTGTAGAGGAAGGCCTAGATTGAAATATATTGGCCAGCTGGTGGAGGAACTGGGATAACAATCTTACGTAGAACTAAAGAGATTGGCCAAAACCAGAACCTTTGGAGAGCTGCTGCCAACCAACCTTAGGTCTGTAAACTTTAGTAGTAGTAGTCGTAGTGAGATTCGAATTCACTAACTCCCGAATGCAAGCTGACAGCTACGTGCCCCAAATCACATGGCCATTTGCTCCGTACTGATTCTTTCACCTTGCCCCATGGCATCTCTGGCCATGAGGAAAGGTAAGATAATGGAGTTTCACACGAAATTAAGAGATCTACAGCGTGTCGTTGCAGAAGAAATCTGGATCCTGATACGTCATGATCAACATTCGACTACAATAATCTAATCGGGCTCGCTCATACCTTTCTGCTAGACGCTGAGTAACTTCAATGCGGTATGCAAATCCATACAGCTTTGTAAACATCCTTTGACAGACCTGAGTTTCAGCTACGTTCGTCTTAGTTTACGCTTTGGGGACTGAAACACTTGGTTGCAGCATTCGTCTATGATTCTTGTTTGTTGTGACAGTTTTTGGGCGCCCTGCTTTCGCCTTTCATTGACACAACACAATATCATATGATGGAACTTGTCAACGACATTTAACATTGTCTTTTTATTCGGTGCCGCCTTATCAAATCCTTCGGCGGCTAGCTGTGCACTTGAAGAGCGTGAAAAGCGGTGCCTGTCTGATAACATTGACGCGCACGGCAAGAGGAGCCCTGACAGCTTGGCGAATGTTTTACGCTGAAGTACTACGCAGGAAGAGTGGGATGAGGGAATGCAGCTACTTTACTTTTCTTTTACGTGAAGAAAACTCTGCGTACTCTGGCCGCCCACTCCATATAGCAAAGCAAAGTCATCTTCGTACAGGCCATGAAGGCCATTGGAGGGGTGGAAGGTAAAGGCTTCACTATCCCTAACCTTGGCACTTGGTGTGGTAGCGTGGTCAGCTCTACGCCCGACCGCCTTTGCCCCCAGTAATTTACCTAGTGTAGGCTGAGTGAACCTCAGGTTATATGCACCTCCGGAAGTGGAAATGTCGTTTCTTACACTTTTCGACTTCCTGACGGGGAATTGAGCCCACGTCCTTCCGGTTGAACCAAACACACCCTATTTTTTGCTAGTTGCTTTACGTCGCGCCGACACAGATAGGTCTTATGGCGACGATGGGACAGGGAAGGGCTGGAAGTGGGAAGGAAGCGGCTGTGGCCTTAATTAAGGTACAGCCCCAGCATTTGTCTGGTGTGAAAATGGGAAACCACGGAAAACCATTTTCAGGGCTGCCGACAGTGGGGTTTGAACCTACTATCTCCCGAATACTGGATACTACCCACACTTAAGCGACTGCAGCTATCGAGCTCGGTAAGCACACCTTTAACGCCTTGGCCATGCAGTCCCTGCCATTCCGTACGACCACAAATATTGTTCCACGATAAACAGCATTTCCTCTCTTGTGAGAACCAAAATTCCAGAAATAACACTGAATTCACAATATGTCAAAGTGTTATCTATATTTATAAATTTAAAAGTAGGTTTGTTTGTTCGCTATACACATCTGAACGCCTTCAAAAGCCAGTACCAAAATTTGCACTAAGGTGCATGAGGCACTCGGACGTGTTGTACAGGTAGTTATATTGTCAAATTTGAATTTTAACTCTAAGTTTTAAGGGGACACAAAACAAACAACACATCCATGTAAAATACAAAATACCGAATTTGTACAAGGACCGGACCCAGTTCATTTCCCGCCCTTTACTGCGGCAAAGAATTCTTGATGATTCCCAGACCAGGAATGTTGCCGGAAACAAAATGTTAAGGACCTAAAATCAACCGTTATGAGATATTTCCAAAGGCCGTGGAAACTGATTAAGGAAATGCCATCACAAGATGTCTCATTCAACTTTCCCTCCATCGCTGTGCCAAAAAATGGCGGGATATCTTGAACAGCCGTGGTGCCATCTCTCAATGTCCTTAAAAAGCGCTTCATTAAGTCCTTCAAGGGCTGCTGTGATAACTTACTTTACGTACCAGTAAATCTACCGACAACGGGATCGATAGCTGCAGTCGCTTAAGTGCGGTTCGAACCCCTCTGTCGGCAGCCCTGAAAATGGTTTTCCGTGGTTTCCCATTTTCACACCAGGCAAATGCTGGAGCTGTACCTTGATTAAGGCCACGGCCTCTTCCTTCCCATTCCTAGGCCTTTCCTGTCCCATCGTTGCCATAAAAACATATCTGTGTCGGTGCGACGTAAAGCAACTAGCAAAAGAAATCTACCGACACGAGGCTGACATATTTGAGCACCTTCAAAAACCAGCGGACTATAACTGTATCGAACCCACGAATTTGGAACTGTTCAGCCCTGAAATCAAAGTTTCATATACCTAACAACTCTTCTTCGACATATGCTCTCTGTGTTGCCTGAGATTAGCCCACACGGGGATTCTTCTTTTATATATCGTCGCTGTTACTCCGAAATCTCGTAACACTAGTGACCATCGAAATCGAGCTTTTGAGTATGTTTTTAAAAATTGATCCCCAGATGTCTGTGGAACTTCATGCTGCAATAAATAATGTCGATCTTCGTGCTAATGGTCAAAAAAACAAAACCAAGAATAAGGAAATGCTCATATTTCTATTAAAACAAAATCTCGATGTTTTAATATGTTCACACAAAACCTCGTAAGTTCGTGACTGGACATGAAGTTGGTCACAAAACCTCGTATCTTCACAAATCTTGACTATGAATTACGCCCATTTTCTCTTATATCGTTTACAACATTTATTTATTTGCATCGTAATAGAGTTGCCATTATCATGGCATTTATTAATATTTCTTAAAATTCCTATCGATAAGTTAAGTTCTATCAATATTTTCACCCTTCCTAAAATTTAAGAATTAAGGAGATATGAGGTTTTAGATGAAACACCGATGATATGTATAGATGTGTACGTATGATCATGGATGAACGAATCGTGAATGAATGAATCTCCTGTCTTTGTCAGCAGGTGCGTAACAATGTCACTTGTTCCGCTGTTGAATCGTACTTTAAATGTACAGTATATTGAAAACATGTTCCATGTTTCTCTTCCTCGTTCGTTGCCTATCGGTTATTTGTTGTCCCTTTCCTCCCAAGATAATAGATCCTACATCGCCTCAGGTCAAAATGTTTCAATGGTGTACCTCGATGTCATTGATTTTATGCACGTTAAAGAAGTCTTGTGGAACAAAATTCCGACCCACCGGTGTCTTCGGAACAGTAAGAGTATTATAATGATTGCAAAGCAAAGCCATCTCCGTACAGACCATGAAGGCCCTTGGAGAGGTGGAAGGTAAAGGCTTCCACTATCCGTAACCTCGGCACTTGGTGGGGTAGAGTGGTTAGCTCTACACCCGTCCGCCTCTGCCCTCAGGAATTAACCTGGTACTCATTTTTGGTGTAAGATGAGTAAACCTCAGGACCATGTGCACCTCCGGATGTGGAAATCTCGTTTCTTAATTTTTTCGACTTCCCAACGGGGAATCGAACCCACGTCCTGCCGGTGCGTCGTTATTCGAAGAAAGAGAACACAACGTATTAGTCGGTGAACAGCTACGAATGCCAGAAAGAAATCTGGCATCGTAGGGAAGTATTGCTATGCTGTTTGTACGTGCGTAGGCAAAAGTGACTACGTGCACCCGGGAGATAGTGGGTTCGAACACCACTGTCGGCAGCCCTGAATATGGTTTTCCGTGGTTTCGCATTTTCACACTAGACAAATGCTGGGGCTGTATCTTAATAAAGGTCACAGCCGTTTCCTTCCCACTCCTAGCCCTTTCCTCTCCCATCGACGCCATAAAACCTATCTGTGTCGGTGAGACGTGAAGAAGATTTTTTTTAAAGTTATTAGGTATGGTTTTCTTACGAATTCATCCAGAATTGCCCGGCGTCTGTAATTCAGGTTATGATGTCACATGATTTTATCGTCATATGAAAGATGCGTTTGGGAATGAGTGTGTATCAAACTATTCATAAGACACTGGGAATTTCATCATCGGCGAGTAAGGATGCGCCAACACAAGCTCAGGAGCATTGGGCAGTAATGTGAGAAAAAAACTTTTTTCCCTTTGCAAAAATCAAATAATCATAAATATGTCTCTTGGTCATGATCATCCATCAATGGTTGGTAATTTCAAACGACCACCAGCCATAAGACATAGACTACACGGTTGTTAGGTAACAATGTCTGGCCATCCATCCATACCTCACATCACAGTCTGCACGGTTGCTAGGTAACATTGTCTGGCCGTCCATCCGTACCTTAAAGTCCGGCTCCATGGCTAAATGGTTAGCGTGCTGGCCTTTGGCCACAAGGGTCCCGGGTTCGATTCCCGGCAGGGTCGGGAATTTTAACCATCATTGGTTAATTTCTCTGGCACAGGGCTGGGTGTATGTGTTGTCTTCAACATCATTTCATCTTCATCACGACGCGCAGGTCACCTACGGGTGTCAAATCGAAAGACCTGCATCTGGCGAGCCGAATATGTCCTCGGACACTCCCGGCACTAAAAGCCATACGCCATTTCATTTCATTTCGTACCTTAAACAGCCTACACGGTTGTTAGGGTCATACGTCCGCCAGGCTAACTTCCGTAACGCAGATTATCAGATGCCCCCCAGACATATTTACGTCAAAACCAATAAAGGTATGTCGGTTCGAGAGTAATGGTGAGTCCAAGACGCCGTTGAAAGGTGATTCTGCCGCTAATCACGAGTTGTTCGCTTGGATATTCGTCGTCAAGTGGACCGCTTGGGCACCCATACATCACACTTAATTCGCGATGCTCACGTACTCCAAACAATAAACCACTACAGAAACCAACAAAAGTCTCAAGTTCATTCGGGAAACGCTTTATTATTATTATTATTATTATTATTATTATTATTATTATTATTATTATTATTATTATTATTATTATTGTTGTTGTTGTTGTTGTTGTTGTTGTTGTTGTTGTTGTTGTTTGTGATTTTTTTCTGGAGGTACGCAACGGAACGTAGTTTAATAAAAATAATTGAGATTTATTGATAGATAGGCTACATTTAATTTAAATACTCCCCCAGATGGTAGGGCTCCAACCCATACACAGGCTTCTCTTTCAATAACCGTACCACGAAGCCAACTCGTTCCTACTATGGTATGATATAATATCAATGTATATTGCAATATTATGTTGTGAATGGATTTTTCATTTAGCATGAATAGACTGACCTGTCAATTTGCTTTGAGATGGCAAATAGCAGCTTTTATTCAGACAAGCGCTGAGATTTCCGGTCCTTGCGAGACAAAGAGCCCCCTTCGCTGGGAGCACCACGCTCATGAACCAAGTGTGCTGTTAAGTAAGATGAGCTTTGTAAAAATCATACAGCGAACATTCGACCTTCTTCCATGTTTTTTACTTTTCTTTCAGTGAGGTTGAGCTAGTTAGATCCTCGCTTCTCATGCCCGAAGTTATGGAATCGAGTTCCGAAGCATTTGGGATGGTAAAAGGGACACTTATTGATGATGATTCGCCTAACATCGAGACTCGTATTAGTATCATTATATTGTACAATTTCTTTCAGAATGAAATTGTGGCAATTGGAGGCTCTATTAGATCATTTTTAGTTGAAAGGACTTTAAATCACCTCCTTCATTCACTCATTTATACAGTATATTGGTTCATTCGTTCCACTTTCCATCCACCACGTTCCTTCTAAAGACAACAGTTTCTTGTCATTATGTGAGGTCAACAACCTTGAAACCACGTATTTAGTCACTTTCATTGATGATGATATTAACAATCATTGAAATTATTAATTTTATGTCCCTGTAACTGCTTTCGCGGATTTCGACTACGCCGAATTGTCATCGGGCAGGAGTTCCTTTATTACGCGACGGTAAATCTATCGTCAACTCGAGGCTGACATATATTTGTGCACATTCAAATACTACCGGGCTAAGCACGAATAGAATCCACGGGAAATCCAGAGGTTTACAACTTCAACCGCTCAGTCCGGAACAGTGAATTTCAGAGGTGGTTGGTGCAAATATATTTGTGATGGTGCGCCAGAAATGCCACTCATCTCCGTTTTCTATTTATAAGTACGCGAAATAATGTGTTTGTTTCATCGTTTAATATTTTTACTGCTTTTTAACGCGTTGGACGTAGAAATAATTAGTACATAGAAGAAATCTGCGTAAAATTTATCCCATTCTTTCTCCTCATCGAAAATAACTGATTAGGTTCAACATAATCATACCAAAATTATGTACACACATTGAGGATTAAACATAAAATGAAAGCACACAAAAGAAAATTGATGACGTGAGATTAAAGTTTTACATCGTCTGATAAATCAGGTTACGTCGTAATGAAGAAATGAAAACAGTTGACCAAGGCAGTCATTTAAAGAAATACTTACGAAAGTGCGTGTTTAAAGGTAAACCCAATAAATTCAAGCTTTAGACAAAATACACTTTGCATTAAATGCGTGTTTTCTTTCATTCCTAAGAATTTGTATTAAACTCAGTGAAGATTTATCCAAAAGAAAATAATACTACTGAAAGTTGGTTGAAAGTTTTCTTTTGAACGGAGGAGAGGCATAGGACAGGCTGTATGCTCCATTAAAACGTTCGCCATTGCTGTAGTATTGAACACATTTCTACCGAAAAAGGTCAATTCTAATACCATCCTCAAATAATGAACTGTTTTGTTATAATTATGTAAAATGATCCGACTGATGTTACGGTTTTCCTTTTTGTTATTTAGATCGCTTTGTTTATGATGCAGTTTCAAAAATAGTCTACCTAATGCAGAGTTCGCAACCCTGGAGACTGTGTCTGGCTCAAGGGCGTGGCATATGATAGGCACATATTCGGTAAAGATGCGCGATACAGCATCCGCTGTAGCAGCCGCAGATAACTAGACGCTTTAGTACCAGAAATATCCGCTGTCGACGGAAGCGCTGCCATCCACAGCATAAGTACGCAGGTGCAATTCGAAATCCCAGCCATAGCAGTATTTTGGCCAATGAGGACGATGCGCAGAATTTTCGTGAAAACGACCACGCTCTGAGCGACTTTCACTACGCTTCACTACATGTTCCAATCAGCGTCTACTTCCATAGGTGTGGCAGTTGACGTAATATATGCTCGTTCAACTTGATTGTAACTATTGTTTGCATCTACATCAAAACACAAGTTTAAAACCATTTTCTACCTCGCTTATTTCCTGCTGTGAATGAAACGGAAGGGGGCCTTGAAGGACGATTCCTTCCGCTGCAATTTTTGCGCGTCTGCTTACAGCGCTATCTCATAAGTTTTACCCGTCTTGTATTGCAGAATTTGTTTACAAGGAATGTAACATACGGAAATACACACAAATACTGCAGAGCCATCTTACAGCTCCGATGTATGGGTTGCAGATACTGTTAAACTGTTGACATAAATATGTCTTATGGGTGAGGGTTATCCGAAAATTTGTGTAACGTAACGCAACAAAATGTGTGATGGAAGTGTAACCATAGCAACCGTACAGGCAGTGGTATAAGGTATGGATGGATGGTCAGACAATGTTACCTAGCAACCGTGCAGGCTATGTCTTAAGGCTGGTTGTCGCCCGAAATTAACAGCTGTTGATGGATGATTACGACCGGGAGACATATTTATGATCATTTAATTTTTATAAATGAAGAATTGGTTTCTTTCTTTTTCTTGCACAGATTGTTTCGAATCCAGCGTAGTTACCGATGCCAGTTAATTTATTCTGGCACACCAATAACCACTTTCTAGGACAAAATATTAATCTGAATGAAAATTAAAATGAAAGAACCTCAAGAGGATACAGTAATTATTTAAAAATTAAACTCTCATAGAATACGGATTCTCTAGTTGCCCTGGTAAAGGTGTTTTCGTTTCACATTGAAGCACTTGGATTCGGTTCCCCGTCAGAGAGTCGAGAAATTTAGAAGAGACACTTCCACTTTCGGAGAAACACATGGAGCTGCGGTGAACTCACTCTAAATCTGAACTAAGTAGAAGGTTAAATCCTGGAGATAGAGGAGGCCAGTGGTAGAATTAACAACTCTCTCCCGCAAAGCGGAGCAATGAAACCTTCATGACCTGTACGGAGATGGCGAAAAAATGTAACTGATCAAAAGATGTTTAGAGGGAATGTATTTCTTGAGTGTAGGTTCCATATTCGGACTCAATAAATCTTTCTGTTGAAACACGAACCGAGAAAAACGTATTTTGAAACAGCATCAACCCGGATTCAGAGAAATCATGTTAAATTCTCTACCGAGAGTTTCTGCTTGAATTGCTTACTCTTCAATGTCACCTAAAAAGAAATCTGCTCGCGTTATATAAGGAGAGAAAAAACGGAGCAAGGCGAAGTTTTGATTTTCAATTCCATTTGGGTTACGCTACTATAAGGTGAAACTTTAAATTCTGAAGAGTGAACCGGCGTGAGTTGCCCCTACTGATTATGCTGTATGCTGTAGATTAACGATGGTCTTCATTCTTCTTTTCATCTACAGGATTATAATAATTTTCAAAGCCAAATACGGTATATGCTGTGGCCTTCTAAGCACAATTTGGCGGGTTGAATTCAGGTTCATTATTTAAAGTGTCTGTACATTTACCGGCACGGGAAAACTATTCTGACACCTCGGTGTCTCCAAAAACCGTACAAACTGTTATCGGGACGCGATAATCCGATAACGTTATTCTCGTTTTAATTTGTGGTGACGTGAGGTAAAGTAGTAAGTATTGACAGGAGTTGCCAAGTCTTACTGTTTAATTTCATCTATTAAACATCTGCATAAAATCTTTGGCAACTCGTCGGTAAAGTTTGTAGAGACATTTCCATTTGAATTTCATTAACATTCGCACGATTCTATCTTGAGGTGTGCTTGATGTGTTCAATCTCATCATGTCACCTTCTTCGTAAATGGGGTCGTCTAATTATCCATAAAAGAAGACATTAGTTGCAAATCACTCTTGATTTCAGCGCGCACTGCAGTCCATGTGTGGTAGAGCCTGGATCACGTGTGACACAGCCCCGCCCTGGGATCGATCACATCGTCACAGCTGCAATGCCAGGCTGGATGGTACACAGGCGTCAAGGACACGGTCATTGCCCTGGAACACTGGGCCATGGGCATGTCTCGTTCCATTCAAATTATCCGCACTTTCAAATGAGGTTTAAAACACCTTCATCAAAATCGAAAGGAGACGCGCCTTAGCAATTGAGCATACCCTGAAAGTTCCATTGACATAATTTAAAACCCCACAAAGCATTTTGCTATTATTTTAACGTGCTATTCCGCAGCCGGCTGAAGTAGCTCTTTAATGCTGTGACAGGCAGCCCCTCGTACGAGGGCAAGCGTGCGCCGCCGGCATGACGCAGTGGGGTTGCCGAGATTCGTTATCGCCACTTGCTGCCTTAATTACTGCCTGCCTACCCGCCAGAAAGTGCTTCGAGGCAGAAACCGCTCAGAAAAAATGTGAAATATCTAAGATAAAGAGATTACTTATCAAAATTCAATCTAATATAACAAAATATTTTACCAACTCATTAGGCTGCTTTGCATAAAAACAACAGATAAAGTTCATGCAACACAGAATGCTTCTGCACACTTCCATTTACTGAAACTGTAAATAGTTTTATCCACTCCATGATCCTTTGTTCCAATATATGTCACACATTAATGACAGATAACCATCAACATTTTAAAATACACTGGAATTATGTAAGAATGTTCCACTCTTTTGGAGCAGTCATTGCAGTTTCAATGAATGGCAACTGGTTCTAAGGTGTTCCCCTTCCGTTGGTGTGCTTTAGAAAAAACTTCACGTACATTGTAAGGTGTTCTCACTGTTCTATGTGTATTTGTAACACTGTAGCACTGAAGCACCACTCCCGTGAACACATTTCTTGAACTGCACTTCGGAAATGTGTAGTAAAGTGTTATTTGGCATGTTAATGTTTAGCGAAAAAACTGGCGTTGTAGCGTATCACTTGTCATATGTCGTGGGCGGCCGGTGGTGGGTGGTTGGGTGGGTGGGTGGGCAGTGTCAACAGAGATCGATGGCCTCCTACAGCGCACAGGATTATGGGTAAATGGCTAAACTTGTATTACGTTGAGTTGTAAAGAGGAAAGGTGAGCAGGTAATTTGGTAAATCTTAACAGCTAGTTGTAGAACATCAAGTGAGGAAGCACTTACCCCGCCCTGTATGCACGGCACCCATGCTCTTGTACTGCTCGCTGGAGACGCCAGCCGCCATCACGCCGCCGCCGTTCCAGCTCATCGTCGGCTAGTGACTGCCCTGGCCGTTGGGACAGTATCCCCCCTCAAGCTCGTCCGAGGTCAATCGATGGCAAAGTTGTGAGCACGCAGACGCTACTCACCCCCACCCCGCGCGTAATGCCCCAATCACACGCTGGGGACGGCAGCCCCGCACCGGCGCCCTCTGCAACACCGGACGCACATCGATCGATGTCGGAGGGACTACGATACGCATGCGTCATCGCACTCCCCCTTCCCTCGCTCTCGAGCACTTCGAGATATATCGAATTTAGCATGCAAATTACTGAAAATCGATCTATGAGTTTCTGAATAATAATTAGAGTATAATTCACAAGGACCCGCAGTATATTTTGTTAATATATACATATGGGGTGATTTAAAATAAGTTGAGATCATTCAAGAAGTGATTCGACATACATTTCCCTTCAGAAAGAGCTATATGCCCTAAACTGAGCTAAACAAATTCAAACGAGTCCGAAATCTGACACTTCCTGTAATGAAAGCTGTCTGCCTCATCGCACTTCGTTTTAAGCCAATAGAGATAATTCAAATATGTGATACAATGATACCGTCTTGGTTTGAACTTGCATTTGGAGATAGTGGGTTCGCACCCAACCTTCGGCAGCCCTGAAGATGGTTTTCTGTGGTTTCCCATTTTCACACCGAGCAAATACTGGGGGCTGTATCTTACTTAAGGACACGGCCGCTTCCATCCCACTCATAGCCCTTTCCTACCCCATCGTCGCAATAAGACCTATCTGTGTCGGTGCGCATTAATCCAATTATAAAAAGATACCACCTTGGTGAAGAGAACGGGTGTGATGATATCAGAGGACCATTGTCTGTGTATTATCACCAGGGTGGTCTCGGTTCGAATTCCCGGCAATGCATATGAGAATTTTGGAAAGAAATGTCACATCCCATCGGTGAGGATTCTACGTAAACTTCGAGGTCTTGTGGTTGTGATCATAAAATCAAGAGTCCTGTAAGACTACATGTTTGTTTGCTTGCTTACTTAAGGACTTCTCTCACCTCTTCAAAAATCCGAATGCCAGGTTTGAACTGGCGATTGTCGGAATCTGGAAGCCGACATTCCATGACTGATATTCACAGCTTTCTTTATAAAGAGGCTCAGATTTTCGATTCTTTTGGATTTCATTCTGAAAAACTATATCTCAATTTGGAACATAAGACAATTTCTAAAGAAAGAGAGATTCGAGTCACCCCTTGAAAAACGAAAGTATCCGTTCTTCATACGGTTTTATTAAAAAGTATTTAAGTGGTCAAATTAAGTCATAATCGGCATAAAGAGTGCCGGTGGCTTGATACACTTAATGAAATTAAAATACATGATTTCTCTTGTTTATTTACAGGTTGCTTTACGTCGCACCGACACAGACAGGTCTTATGGCGACGATGGGATGGTAAAGAACTACGAGAGGGAAGGAAGCGGCCGTGGCCTTAATGAAGGTACAGTCCCACCTGGTGTTAAAATGGGAAACTACGGAAAACCATCTTACGGCTGCCGACAGTGGGGTTCAAATCCACTATCTTCCGAATGCAAGCTCACAGCAGCGCGCCTGTAACCGCACGGCCAACTCGCTCGGTTTAAATATTTTAATTTTAATGATTCACTGATGATGGAATTAAGATTCAGAAAACCGGTTATGAATTAAATCATTTTAATGTCTGCGGATATAGTCTGTTTTTAATTTTAGTAAGTAGTTAAATTAAGCGGCCACGCGGTGTAAGGGTAGCGTGCCTGTATCTAACCCGGAGGCCGAGGGTTCGATTCCCGGCAAGATCACGGATTTTTACCTGTATCTGAGGGGTGGATCGAGATCCACTAAGCCTACGGGATTACAGTTGAGGAGCTATCTGACGGTGAGATAGCGACCCCGATCTAGAACGCCAAGATAACGGCCGAGATGATTCGTTATTCTGACCACACGTTACCTCGTAATCTGCAGGCCTGCGGGCTGTGCAGCGGTCGCTTGGTAGGCCAAGGTTCTTCGCGGCTGTTTTGCTATGGAATTTAGTTAGGTCAAATTAAGGTGGCCCGCAAGTATATATGAATTACGACGAACTTAGCCTCACGTGACCGCTACTTACGCGCGAAATGAGATGCCTATATATCAGCGAAGGTTGGCATCGTTTTAAGCTTTACAGTCACATAATAATAATAATAATAATAATAATAATAATAATAATAATAATAATAATATATAAATGAATCTTTGCATGTTTGTATATAAATGAAACATCTCCTCCTAAACCACTGGAGCAAAATCAACGAAACTTCGTACACTTATATCTTACTATCTGGAGACGAGCACTGTGGGGGTAAACCATCCCTAGCGCACTTAGTGGCGGGGGGGGGGGGTCAGGGGGTTATATATAAAATTAATCGAAAAAGTGTCGAATGAATAGTTTTCGCGTTCGCTGAGATGTTCAGCCCCCTTCGGGATGGGGGGCGATGGGGAGTGATATATAAAAATAATCGAAAACAGTATCGAATCCATACTTTTCGGGGTTGCTGAGATGAATAGTGATACTACGGATAATTTTTTAAGTACAAGTTCGGCCTCCTTTCGGGTGGGAGGGCGTACAAATATTACCTACTATCTGGAAAAAATACTGTGGGGGAAAGACGCCCCTAGAAACCCTAGGAAATGGGAGGAGATATAATCTATATTAATGATTGGAAGTCGGTTTGGAACGACTATAGATATACTGTACTGAATATACAGTACGTAAATTAAGGTATAAAAGTGAAAATAGACGTGAATTAATTAAGCACTTCCAGGCACCTTACAAGCTTAAACCTCGGTACCAGGGAAGCTGATGACTTCAGGATCCCTAGAAAAATAGAAAATTCTCAAAATACCCTGAGGCGGCCTCGCTGGGAGTCTCAAATTTGGGGCTCAATATAAGAACGCAGTCGGATATATTTATCCAAAACGATAACCTATAGGTATCATGGGTTTGAAAGTTTCCTGAAAGTCCTAATTTTTAACCCCCTCACCCAAATCAAGATGGCGGCATAATCTGACAGACGGGCTAGAAAATTGAAACTTGGAAAAAAATATAGTTTTTAGCCTGTAACCGACGGAAAAATTACAAGATTTTTTTTTCATTTTTACCCCCTAAAAATATAGAAATATGGAGGCAATTTTAATGACGGTTCAGACCTTCTTTTCGAGGAATTTGGTGGCTAAACGGTAAGTCGTATCACAAAACGGGTGCACAATCTCGGTTCAATTTGGAGTGAGGTACAACTTTGGTCCTATCACTTTTTGTCGTATCTCTATCCCTTATACGTTAAATTTGGCTCTATTTCTGGGTTGTACGTAAATTTTGCACTTTATACACGTATAATTGATGGTTTGAATCATTTATAGGACCACGAACCTGCTACGCAAGCGTAGCAGGGGGAGAGGTCATACTCCCACGTGGCGCGTCCCGGGTGGCGGATAGGGGGGTCCTAACCGGCTTGCCGGCGGACTTGAGGAAAATAAAATACCTCTCGCGGACCAAACACACACCCCCTGTGGGTGGGGGAGGCTGACGAATAATACACCCACGGTATCCCCTGCCTGTCGTGCGAGGCGACTAAAAGGGGCGACCAAGGGATGAATGAATTAGAACCATGAAACTACTCTTGATTCGTACCATCATGTGGGGAACACCATGGGTTGCATGTACTTGCGAGTAGTATCACTAACATGGTACGAAATATGTTTGTGATTCGTTGCAGTAAAAAGCCTGGCCTGGTGGATTCCAGTACCCGTGCGTCGTACCCTTGTGTGCAACATCGCGGGTCTGGGCGTAGCCTGTGAGTTGTACCACTATATGAGCAGCACCGTGGGTCTGCGTTGCCTGTGATTAGTACCCACTATGTGAGGAACACCACGGGAATACCGGCGCCCGTGTTTAGTACACCTAGGTGGGGAACCTTCTCGGTTTGCGTTGACTCTGAGTTGGGCCATTGTGTGAGACACACCATAGGTCTGCGTTACTTGTACGTATTGCAATACTTGTGAGTAGTACCATCTTTTGTGGAACACCGTGAGTCTTCGCTACTTCTGATTAATACCCCAACATGACACATACCATGGTTCTACTTTACTCGCGACATGTACCATTCTGTGGGGCCTTAGACGTGGATTTTGCACCCCCTTTAGACACCAAGCATCATTGTGCTTTATAAGTGGTTCCTTGGTCGGCAATAATGTTATTTTCGATCTGTATTGCCCCCATTTTTCCCGAGCTAAGCCCAGCCATCGAGCGATGAGTCCCAAGGTGGACCGTTCGATCGTTGGCTATCACTTTCTAGAGGCATTTAAGGGTTGTAAGGATTGATGACCAAGCAGGATAAAAAGAAATATTAAAACAACACTCTGACATTTATTCACATAAGCAATTAAACAACAAAATATTCTTGCTAATATTTCCTTTTTACATAACAGAGCTTTCATAATATCGGGTTTCTTCCTCGATTTAGAGCGACTTGTGTTCATATCTCCAGCTCTACTGTGCTGTAAATGAAACCAAAGAAGTAATTAGGCCACTTGCCTTTTTAAACCAAACATTTGACTGAAAGAACTAAATAAACATGTGTTCAAAGTTTCACCAATTTAAAGTTGCCTCAACACGTGGTATTTACTATGTACACAGCTGAATTAGTCATTTACAATATTTAATAATGGTTAATGACACTAACATGAACTTCAGTAGCAAAGGAAAACTGTTTCCAAAATTCTCAAATTAATTAATTATTATCTCGATTATTATTATTATTATTATCATTCAATTAACCTGTTTCATTGTAACACGATCGTGTTCTTACTAATTCTCCACCGCATCATTTATCTAATGTTCATCATTAATGTTTCAGAGTAATGATTTTTGATTAATTATTAATGACTTATTTTCACAATGTTTTAAAGCAATCATGCGGCTGACAAATTTCTACCTTTGATCTTTGCATTTCATTTCTATTCAGATTAATCTTAAAGTATTTCAGATTTTTAGAAATTTACATTGCCAACGTGTGAGCTAGTTAAATAAATTTTTGTTACAAATCGAGTGCCTTTACAAAGTAACGAGATGATCTTTCCTTTTAAACCTCGCAAATAAAAAAATTAAATTCCTTCCTAGTCTTCCTTGACTTAATTTAATTAAACTTTCCCTTAAGGGCATGAAATTATTTCTTAAGGCAACACACAACGATGAATGTGATCCGCGTCACGGCGAGTGCGCAACCAGATCAAAATTAAATGAAATAAACATGGCACAAGAGAAATATACACATTTACACACACATTCACACTAGGGAAACACGTTTTATGTACACTATTTACAACGAATCCTGACTTGGCAATTTTAGTTATGATTTTTATCGATGGTCGGGACGCGTAATGTCTCGCAAAAATAATTCGTGCACAGAAATTCTCTTACATTAATGGTGGCTAGTGATCGAAGTCATGAGTATCACTTGATAGAAGTACATTTCACATATCAGCGCAAGTTCATCTAATTCATGAGATTATAATGGAAGATTCTAGTAAAATCCATAAGCACTACCATCATGTGGGCTACAGGTTGAATTTACCGCAAGCGTGAGCCTTACTCGCATTATTTTTACTTCCTACCTGTGAAATACACTCACAAACACGTGCTCCACTAATTATAATCTATCTTGCGCTCCAAATACACAAGAATAAATCAATATCACCACTAATTCATCATTTACTCAATTATGCAACAAATATCCCTCAGGATAGGCCATATTCCAGACCCTTCGTGAACAGAGCACATTCTATCTCACATTTAGGAATTCTACAGTAGTTTTATGGCTCACGAGCGTTTACTTCTGTTTTACCCGATCTTTAATCAATATTATTATTATTTAAGTGATTATTACATCTACTGATTCTCCTGGAATGTCGCAAAATTAGATGACTTCGTCATAGAAAACAACAAGTGATTTTAAAAGACACTAGGTTCGACCCTATTCACTCAAAATGTACACGCAAATTTTCCGTCCGGTAACTTTCAATATTACAAAGAAAGTGGATTTATCGTGTGGTCAGTGATTATTAAACTTAAGCTCCTTAAGCATGGGAAGTCAGTCAAAGACAACCTACATGTCTACTCTAATAGATTTCAAAATCTCATTCACACGTACCTAGTCTACCATGACACCTTAAGAAGTAGGAAAATGAAACATTTCTAGCTACAGCAAACTGATAGATCTACGACTTAAGAAGAAAGATCTCTAGTTGTACAGAAGATAGGACAGATAAATTAAATTAAAAAGGTACTCAAGTTTTTGTAGATTTCGATTCCCGTCGACAGTCAGTTATTTCAGCATACTCCGGCCAGTCTTCTTCCAATTACCAGAGACGCCTTACATTTTTACAGCTCCATGGAGGCTCTGCGATGGATGTCCCTCGATGAAATGATGTTGGTAGTTGCGGAATTCTTCATCTTGAGATCTTCAATTCCAAGACGTCTTCGTTGATTGCTGGTCACAAGCTGTAACTGAGATGACAAAATTAAGTATTTTGCACAAGCACACGCAGAATATAAGCAGTTCGTCTACACTGTCACACTTAACTTGGCTCCTAGACGTTTTTATTCCACAGAATTCACTAATTATCAGACTAAATTCTGGTAGAACGGGCGTCGACTTGTCTTGAAATTTCTCCTTCCACGTGGTCCGGTGATGTGATGTCTCTCACAGCAAACAAGCATTAAGAAGAGCGTAAAGCGAAGAACATTAAGCATTAAGAGAGCGATTCCCTCGAAGCAAGGCCTTTTATAATTAGCCCAGGAAGGCGTGTTCTTCAGCGAGTACGGTAATTGGCTGATGATCACCTTTAATTTGCGCAGACTATTCCAGAAACAGGCTGAGTCGCGCGTGCGAAGGTAGTCACGTGGTTAGCTATAACCTTGACACAGTCCTGCCGGTGACGTATCGCACCCCTCTGAACGACAAAAAAAACTCGTTCACGGCTCGCCACAAGTTCCCAAGTGATGTGTTGCAGCTTCAAGCAGACAATAAAATCTTTGCTTTCCACTTGTTAAAATATTCGTAAGATCGCCAATTTTCACGGGGACATCTCTCCCTTGGTTGGAATATAATTTCATTTGTAGATGAAATTATTACATAACAGTGTCCATTACTATTGTTCCGGAAAATTGGTTGTTGAATCACCTGGTAGTAACTTAGTTGAGCTCGCGATAGGTGTGAGACTCGGAGTTCCTCGTTCCGCTCCTGGCATCCAGTAGCCTAGTCTCTCCATACAGGGTGTTTCTCAAATTTTATTTCTATCTTCAGTAACTTATTTTTCCCTTTTAACAGACGGTTACACGGTGTCAGCTAGTGGTGTAGATGTTCGGTAGTGTCCATGCGTCGACCTGTACCACGATCCATTCTTGAAGTTTCGTGACTTTGCCTTCAGGATTCGTTCTATCTCTCTTCTCATTGGAGATGAGGTCTTTTCTTAATGGCACCTTGGCTGTGCTCCTGACTCGAGTTGTTCTGTTGGCTTCCCCGAGCCTTGGCCTCTTGGTATTGAAGGCTTTCCGCTCCCACGATATCAGGGTTGGTATCCTGGGTTTGGATTGCTCTTCGCCATCTTTCGTTTTCCTGCGTCGAGTTTTGAAGGTCTTTTAGATATTTCTCCTTTTCTTCTTCTCGCCAGTCTCTCCTTCCTCTTGAGTGGCGGAAGTCCTGGTTTCGGTTCCAGCTCCTTCGGTAATCTGAGTATGGACGCTTCCTCTCGTTACGTCTGGAATATTCCCAGTTTCTAATGGGTCTATTTCTGCGTACGGGCGATCGATCACGAGGTGAATCTTGCCCTCCAGGGTTACGTTTCCACGTTCTCCCTTGGTTGACTGATTTCGATTCTTCCTCCTTATTCGTTGTTACCTGATGGATCTGAGGTTCCGAGTTTCGTCCCTGACGAACTGGTTCCTTGGACGTCATGTCTAATTGTCTTAATAACGCCTCAGCCTGAATTGCAGATTGCGTATTTGAGGCTATCATGATCCTCTGCACATCTGGTGGTAACTGTCGGGTGATCAACTTAACCAACTCAGGTTCTGATGGCGGTGAGTCTAGTTCCCTTAATTTTCTTAATTGGCTGGATAGGAAGTCCGCATATCTCGTGGGTGTAGATGATGCATATTTCCTGGCGTATAACTCCGTCCTAAGGTTGTATTGGACGTCGCTATTCCAGTACTTCTCCAGGAATGCTTTCTTGAAACTTTCGAAATCGTCAAACGAAAATCGAAATGCGACAAACCAGGTATGAACTGAGTCTTCCAGGAATTTTTCGGTGACTCTTAACTGCCTTTCTGGTGGAATTTTCGCATCGCGAAAGTAATCCTGCAGTTCCCGAATAAAGCCTTTCGGAGTCACGTTTCCTCTAACGTTATTGAATTTCTTGGGTTGTTCTTCGTGAAGACGAATTATATTTACTATTTGCGTCTGGCCGGTTGTATTCATTTGAGACGCATTTACTGTCGGCTCTGAAGAAATGTCAATTGTATTCGCAGCGCCTGTCCCTGCAGTTGCAAGTGGAGTTGACGTCAGACCCGTGCCGGTTACACGTTGCTCCAGTAATGCCTGCTTCTCTAGCAATGAGTTGGTGACCTTGCTAGTGTTCTCGTTCTGGATTTTCAGGAGATGCATTTCATGTACAAGTTCCTTAATTCCATCCGTGTACTCCTTTCGAATCCCTTCGGTTTCAGTTTTTGACTCAGTCGTGACCTTATGTATGGCATTCATCAGGGTGGTTTTGATGGTTTTTATTTCGCCCCAACTATCCTCAAGCGACTCGTGGATATAATCCATCCGTTCCGAGGTATCGACTTGGGATGTCTCGATTTTGTCGAGAATGCCCTTTTCGACTTGTTGTAGTTTCTCGTTTAATCCAATGAATTTCTTCGCCCAAGCCGTTTTCGTAACCTTAAGGTCCTCTGAATTTGTGTCAATCTTTTCCTCAATATTCAGGAATGATTGTTCAACTTCGCCCTTGTATTTGTCGATTCCAGTTAATATGTCCTGCTGAACGTTCGCCAGTCGTTCACTGAATTCATTGGACATGCCCGCCATAGACTTGGCAATGTTTTCGTTTACCTCCTTTTTCATAGTAGCGAAATCATTCTTGACTATTACGAGCTCGCTCTGCATTGAGGCTAGCTTGCCGTTAAAAAGTTTAATGTCCGAACATATTTTTCCTAAACCTTCTTCAGTTTGGTTTTTAATGTCCGTCAACTTTTCTTCAATAGCTTCCCCGAGAGATTTTTCGAGGTTTATTTGTGCGTCACTGAGATCACTAAGTCCTTTTTCTAAGTGTACCTGAGTGTCACTAAATTTTTTCTCTAAGTTCGCCTGACTATTATTGAGTTCAAAGAGTCCTTTCTCTAGGTTGGCCTGATTTTCACTAAGTTTTTTCTCTAAGTTTTTCTCTAAGCTGGCCTGATTTCCACTAAGTTTTTCCTCTAAGTGAGCCTGATTTTCATTAAGTTTTTCCCCTAAGGTTTTCTCTAAGTTAGCTTGACTAATGTTCAAGTTGGCATTAATCCTCTCCTCCATAGCCAACAACATCTGCCTTAAGTCCTCCATAGTTACAATTATTCATTAAATGGCTATTCTGGTATTGGAAGGATTCTAACCGGACTACTGAAATATTGGGAATCGAACTCCATCAAATTTGTAAAGGCACCGATTTGTCGATATCATGAAAGTTCCAAATTTTCACCAATATCGGTCGCAATTATGAATCTAACTTTAATTAATTATCATCGCAGCAAATTCAAATTTCTAATTACCAGCAAGAATTTGTTTTTAGCAATATTCACACAAGTTACATTTAACATGTGCTTATGTTAGCCACAAGAATTTGGGCGAATAAATGTGTCAGAGTCAGCCTAATTTAATTGGTCATCTGATCTTGTCAATGTCATAAACACTGGACAGCACAAGATCATTTTCGAGCTTGGATAAGCCAATCTCGAGCCCCACGCTTGGATTAAGCCATCTTAAATGCCCCCATTTTTCCCGAGCTAAGCCCAGCCATCGAGCGATGAGTCCCAAGGTGGACCGTTCGATCGTTGGCTATCACTTTCTAGAGGCATTTAAGGGTTGTAAGGATTGATGACCAAGCAGGATAAAAAGAAATATTAAAACAACACTCTGACATTTATTCACATAAGCAATTAAACAACAAAATATTCTTGCTAATATTTCCTTTTTACATAACAGAGCTTTCATAATATCGGGTTTCTTCCTCGATTTAGAGCGACTTGTGTTCATATCTCCAGCTCTACTGTGCTGTAAATGAAACCAAAGAAGTAATTAGGCCACTTGCCTTTTTAAACCAAACATTTGACTGAAAGAACTAAATAAACATGTGTTCAAAGTTTCACCAATTTAAAGTTGCCTCAACACGTGGTATTTACTATGTACACAGCTGAATTAGTCATTTACAATATTTAATAATGGTTAATGACACTAACATGAACTTCAGTAGCAAAGGAAAACTGTTTCCAAAATTCTCAAATTAATTAATTATTATCTCGATTATTATTATTATTATTATCATTCAATTAACCTGTTTCATTGTAACACGATCGTGTTCTTACTAATTCTCCACCGCATCATTTATCTAATGTTCATCATTAATGTTTCAGAGTAATGATTTTTGATTAATTATTAATGACTTATTTTCACAATGTTTTAAAGCAATCATGCGGCTGACAAATTTCTACCTTTGATCTTTGCATTTCATTTCTATTCAGATTAATCTTAAAGTATTTCAGATTTTTAGAAATTTACATTGCCAACGTGTGAGCTAGTTAAATAAATTTTTGTTACAAATCGAGTGCCTTTACAAAGTAACGAGATGATCTTTCCTTTTAAACCTCGCAAATAAAAAAAATTAAATTCCTTCCTAGTCTTCCTTGACTTAATTTAATTAAACTTTCCCTTAAGGGCATGAAATTATTTCTTAAGGCAACACACAACGATGAATGTGATCCGCGTCACGGCGAGTGCGCAACCAGATCAAAATTAAATGAAATAAACATGGCACAAGAGAAATATACACATTTACACACACATTCACACTAGGGAAACACGTTTTATGTACACTATTTACAACGAATCCTGACTTGGCAATTTTAGTTATGATTTTTATCGATGGTCGGGACGCGTAATGTCTCGCAAAAATAATTCGTGCACAGAAATTCTCTTACATTAATGGTGGCTAGTGATCGAAGTCATGAGTATCACTTGATAGAAGTACATTTCACATATCAGCGCAAGTTCATCTAATTCATGAGATTATAATGGAAGATTCTAGTAAAATCCATAAGCACTACCATCATGTGGGCTACAGGTTGAATTTACCGCAAGCGTGAGCCTTACTCGCATTATTTTTACTTCCTACCTGTGAAATACACTCACAAACACGTGCTCCACTAATTATAATCTATCTTGCGCTCCAAATACACAAGAATAAATCAATATCACCACTAATTCATCATTTACTCAATTATGCAACAAATATCCCTCAGGATAGGCCATATTCCAGACCCTTCGTGAACAGAGCACATTCTATCTCACATTTAGGAATTCTACAGTAGTTTTATGGCTCACGAGCGTTTACTTCTGTTTTACCCGATCTTTAATCAATATTATTATTATTTAAGTGATTATTACATCTACTGATTCTCCTGGAATGTCGCAAAATTAGATGACTTCGTCATAGAAAACAACAAGTGATTTTAAAAGACACTAGGTTCGACCCTATTCACTCAAAATGTACACGCAAATTTTCCGTCCGGTAACTTTCAATATTACAAAGAAAGTGGATTTATCGTGTGGTCAGTGATTATTAAACTTAAGCTCCTTAAGCATGGGAAGTCAGTCAAAGACAACCTACATGTCTACTCTAATAGATTTCAAAATCTCATTCACACGTACCTAGTCTACCATGACACCTTAAGAAGTAGGAAAATGAAACATTTCTAGCTACAGCAAACTGATAGATCTACGACTTAAGAAGAAAGATCTCTAGTTGTACAGAAGATAGGACAGATAAATTAAATTAAAAAGGTACTCAAGTTTTTGTAGATTTCGATTCCCGTCGACAGTCAGTTATTTCAGCATACTCCGGCCAGTCTTCTTCCAATTACCAGAGACGCCTTACATTTTTACAGCTCCATGGAGGCTCTGCGATGGATGTCCCTCGATGAAATGATGTTGGTAGTTGCGGAATTCTTCATCTTGAGATCTTCAATTCCAAGACGTCTTCGTTGATTGCTGGTCACAAGCTGTAACTGAGATGACAAAATTAAGTATTTTGCACAAGCACACGCAGAATATAAGCGTTCGTCTACACTGTCACACTTAACTTGGCTCCTAGACGTTTTTATTCCACAGAATTCACTAATTATCAGACTAAATTCTGGTAGAACGGGCGTCGACTTGTCTTGAAATTTCTCCTTCCACGTGGTCCGGTGATGTGATGTCTCTCACAGCAAACAAGCATTAAGAAGAGCGTAAAGCGAAGAACATTAAGCATTAAGAGAGCGATTCCCTCGAAGCAAGGCCTTTTATAATTAGCCCAGGAAGGCGTGTTCTTCAGCGAGTACGGTAATTGGCTGATGATCACCTTTAATTTGCGCAGACTATTCCAGAAACAGGCTGAGTCGCGCGTGCGAAGGTAGTCACGTGGTTAGCTATAACCTTGACACAGTCCTGCCGGTGACGTATCGCACCCCTCTGAGCGACAAAAAAAACTCGTTCACGGCTCGCCACAAGTTCCCAAGTGATGTGTTGCAGCTTCAAGCAGACAATAAAATCTTTGCTTTCCACTTGTTAAAATATTCGTAAGATCGCCAATTTTCACGGGGACATCATTGAATCCGATCCACTGGTTTTTGTTTGTTTGTTTTGTGTTTTGTTGAGTTCCTGTCCATCCATTCATTCTTCATGCCATATTTTATTTTTATTTTGGTCAGTGGATGCCTTTGCAATTTTTGTTCTTTCATTTCGTACCATTAGGGGCCGATGACCTTTGATGTTAGGCCCCTTAAAACAACAAGCACCATCATCATCATCATTTATAGGAAAGATAGGATCATCAAATTTTACACGAATATTGGCCCACCTAGTAGCTATATGTGAGCCAAATTCTATGTTTGTAGTTGTGACGTAAGTATTCTAAAAGCAATGCACTGTGAAAAAATCTTACTCATATTTCACCCTATTCAAGTTTCTAACTCAATCTTGCCCATAAATAGATGAGATATGAGAAAATGTAATAGGACCAGCCATTTAGACCGCTAAATGTGGCATATTATCTTACAATACGGTTGTCGATGTGATGTACCGTTTAGCAGCAGTTAAATTTTAAATGGAGGTAACCATGCATACAGTATAAAGGTACTTTATTATATCGGTCTATATTTATTCACTTATCGATTTGTAGCGATCTAGAAATGGTGCGTGTGCTATTGTAATTAATACTTTATAAATCGATAATGATTGTAATCAGTACTCCCCACATCGACTTTGACTGGCAGTAGGAACGGGGTCCTTCTCGATTTGACTGGCAGAAAGCTAGAAAGCATGGAACTTTTTTCAAAACTCCTTTACCCGATCGTGTGACTGACGTTAGGCATACTGGCCTGCTATTATAATGGAAGCTCACCAACTCGGCGTGACTGGCAGTAAGCTGACTGAAATTAGGAAAAGGAGCCTGTGATGATGATGATAACAGTACAACTCAATTTTGACTGGCAGTAGAGAACGCGCCTGCCATTATAATAAAAAATCCTCAACTGTTATCTGTCCGGAAGTAGAAAATAGGGCCTGCCATAGCAACGAAAACTCCCCATGTCGATTGTGACCGCGCAGTAGGCAATGGGGCCTGTCATTCTAATGCAAATTACAAACACGATTGTGAATGTCAGTAGGCAAGGGGACCTGCCGTTATCATTACAACTCATCAACTCGTGCTTTACATTGGAAACAACGTACGTGGACCCCCCTATGCTGTTTTTCGGATAACGCCAAGTGACATGGAATAAAAAAGTAATTTTCTTTGCATGTACAGTAATTTACTTCGATATCTGTATACTATATAAAATACGTTAGCGAAGCACTGGTATATTTGGTAATAATAATAATAATAACGTCCACCTCTGTGTTGTAGTGGTTACTGCGTTTAGCTGTGCCACCCCGGGAGCCCCGAGTTCGATTCCCCGCTTTGCCACGACATTTGAAAAGTGGTAGGAGGGCTGGAACTTGGTCCACTCAGCCTCAGGGGGTCAGCTGAGTATTGGAGGTTCGATTCCCACTTCAGCCATCCTCGAAGTGGTTTTTCGTGGTTTCCCACTTCTCCTCCAGGCAAATGCCGGGATGATACGTAACTTAAGGCGGCGACCAATTCCTTCTCTCTTCCTTGCCTATCCTTTCTAATCTTCTCATCCCCCACAAGGCTCCTATTCAGCATAACAGGTACCGGCCGAGGTACTGGTCCTTTCGCCCAGTTTTAAAGCTTACCAAATATCTCACGCTCCAGGACACTGCCCTTGAGGCGGTAGAGGTGGTATCTCTCGCAGAGTCCGCGGCGGGGGGTGGGGGTAGGGGGGAGGGAAGCCATCCCTGGAGGGTAAACGAATTACATAAATTAATAATAATAATAATAATAATAATAATAATAATAATAATAATAATAATAATAATAATAATAACCAGCAATGTCGCTAAGCGATTAGTGTCGTGTATCTGTGAGGTTGCATTCAGGAGATGGTTATTATTATTATTATTATTATTATTATTATTATTATTATTATTATTATTATTATTTATTTTCCACTAATTGTAGTTACAATTTAGGGATGGTGAATGGAGAAAGGGCATAGCCACACATACACAAAAGTGCCTCCATCACCACTTAAAATTATAATATACAAGTATACAATTACATTCTACATGGTGTTCTTATATACAGTTACCGTATTTACATAGGCATATTTACATAATACTCACAAGATCTGATCAACATTCAAGTAATTCGACACACCCACACCACACACACACACACACACACACACACACACACACACACACACACACACACACACACACACACACACACACACACACACACACACACACACACAGCCTCTCTCTCTCTCTCTCTCTCTCTCTCTCTCTCTCTCTCTCTCTCTCTCTCTCGAAACCTCACATATATTTTAGCTAGGCCGGCTCACTCATTCCCATTTACCGTCTCAATCACTCGGGACCCCATAACTTTCATCCATCCTCCCACTCATACTGAACATTCACACAGTAGATAAATTATGTTTTGTACAGAGGATTTCGTTATATATACATCCTTTTTACGTCTTTACAAAATTTTTCTGCAGGTAGTTCTTTTATCTGCGGTGGGAGTTCATTCCACAACCGAGCAGAACGACTAAAGAAGCCGATTTGATATGATGCTGTTCTTGCAAATGGAGGGAAAAGGGACACACCTCGACCTCTTTGAGCGGAACGATAGTTCAGCTGTAAGCGGTTGAAAGGGTTTATATGAATGTTATCTGCGAGGGATTTTCTCAGGAAAGCAATATCTATTTGTTTACAGAGGGATGTTATGGAGGGCAGTGACCTGGCTGTATTTAAATGACCGTGTTGAGTAATTAGTCGTTCTGCTCGCCGTTGAACTCTCTCTAGTTTCGTCATGTTCTCCACTGTAGTAGGGTGCCAGGAAGGAAGCCCGTACAACAGTTTTGGCCGTACTAATGACAAATAGGCTGTCTGAACGGCTTTCTTCCTGGCTCCCAGTAGAGATCTGCGGATGAATCCCTGGTTCGAATCCTACCGTCGGCAGAACTGAAGATGATTTTCCGTGGTTTCCCATTTTCACACCTGTTCCTTAAATAACGCACGGTCGCTACCTTCCAAATCCTAGCCCTTTCCAATCCTCACGTCGCCGAAAATAGTGCATGTGTTAGTGCGACGTTATACCATAAGCAAAGAAAAAATATATTATGGGAAATTTCATCTTTCTAACTGAAGGGATTTCAGAGACAGAGCGAGTGAGTGAAGAAGTTCAATCGGTCCAGTACAAATCCGGAACAAACAAACACCAAGTCATTTTTATTAATAGTGCTAGCCAAAGTACACTTCTTCGTACTGATTTGTGAGATAGTAATCAAATTAAGGTGGCCCACAAGTATGTGTGTGTCATACAACACGCTTTAATATTTTCATCCTTCTCATCGGTTACATAATTTTATACACTGTAGAGCACGCCACGTAAAGCTGACACTGATTTTCTAGATAATCACGCTAGATAAAATGTGTGAATTATAACCCCACTAAGTGTGAATCCTAAATCTAAACAATATTAAACATATAGAAACACGTAATATACATAGGGCGAGTCAATCAATTTGTATTATTAATTACAAAACGAGTGCACACTTTTTATTGATATAATTTTTCTACATTGTCACCCTGCTTTTCAGTGCACATGGTCCACCGTCTCACAAGCTTCCTGATAACTTCTCCAAAGAAGGGTCTTGGTTGCGCAGCGAGCCACGTATGTACCGCTTCCTTCACCATGATTCCATATGCAGAATCATGGGAAATGTGCATATGTCTTGCAACGTCATCGTCTGTTATTGATGATGATTCACACACTTGTTCAATATTGGCATCAGTTACGGTTGCTCAAATCCCTCCTCATCCTTCACGCTCGTGCGAACACTTTTGAACTGTTCAATCCACTGGTAAACACTTCGCTGTGGCAAAACATTGACCCCGTATTGTGCTGAAAGTCTTCTTTGAATTTCCGCTCCTGGTACACTCTCAGACCACAAAAAAGGGATTGCGGAATGCTGTTCTTCCTTGGTGCAGAGAGTGGCGCGGCCATCTTTACGTCGTAACAGTTCAAGCTGTACTGATCTGATAACGCTGAAACCTACAGCACCACAGACGTAGACAACGGCGCCATCTAGCGGCTGGTGAGCACGCAACGCCATAGAGCCAACAATTAGAGCAAAATTACAGATACTTATTATTGACTTGCCTACGTACGGTGACGATGATAATGAACATGGCTGACTCAACAAACTAGATCGCACAACAGCTCAGCACGCTTAGCACTCTTAACAATACAACTGTAAATCCTAAAGCTCTCAGTAGAAAGGCGCGCTTAACCTTCAGCTGGTCTCGTAAACGAGCGACTTAGGGCCGGTATTATAATGAGGGTTTAAACTAAAGATTGAGTTAAACTGTAACTTGAGTTTAAACCGATGTTGAGTCTTATGATGACCGGCCTAAGTTAAACTAAGGTGAAGAAGGAAATATACGATCTTGGTAGCAGTGACTTGCGAGAAAAGAAGACTATCGATAATGTTTTGTTTACTTCTTGTAGGTAAAATGGCGGATAAAAGCAATAGACGTTGTCCGAATTTTACTTGGAAGGAAATAGAATTGCTGTGCAATTGGTACAGAAATATTTATACAGTCCGTGAAACAGTGGCCTTATGAATGCCTCCGAAATATCCCATTTTAATAAACATACTACGGGAGGCCTAAAACCGCAATGCTGTTAGTAGCTGACTGACGGGTTCTACAGCATGATTTCTGAAATAGAAGGAAGTTACTTTATTTTCTAAAATTTACACTTTTGACATTCAAACAGTTCAAAACATTTTTACATTCTTACCTTTTCGTTTTATTCTAGCACCAATTTGTTGAAATAGGGTTATGAAAGTCTGTTTTGTAAGCCTAAACCTATTTAAAAATTATTTTTCATTCCATATATCAAAGTGAAGACCCCTTGCTCGGAAAACTCGTAGTGCCCGTGGTCGTTCAACAATTTGAACCACTTCTTCGTCATCGCTTAGTATTTCTTCAAACACCTCAAAAGTATGTTCGAGATCCATTCGTTCTGCCATGTTGTAAGGTTATGTATTCTTAAACTTCAGTTTAAACGGTAGATGAGTGGCAGTAAAATTAATCTCTAGTTAAACTTAAGATTAAGTTTTATAATACGCGACTAACAGATAAATCGAAGTTTAAACTGAACCAACAGTTTAAACCTCTATTATAATACCGGCCCTCAAGCGGGAAATGAGTAGCCTATTCATTAGTGAAGGCGACCACAACCAAAAGCACAAGAACCGGAATACTCTTGAAAAGAGTTAGAGGTACGAATAAATGACTCATTCTTGTAGAAACTGTTAATTCAGAGACTACTTGGTGCACTTCATTTTTCGAATAAGCCCAGCTGTATGCCCATTATGTTAGTTGATGTAGGGCGAAAATTGCCCTATCCCCCACTAATTCGAAACGATCAAATACAGTCGAACCTCGATAGCTCGATCCCCCATTACTCGAAATTTTAGTATCTCGAAATAACTTAAATTTCCCGGACGTTAGTTCTATTTACTTCTCTGTTACTCGAAATTCGGTTACACGAATTTCTCGAAGGAAACGTTCCCTCCCTTCAAGCGAAAATACTCTGTAACTCTATTTTTGTGCAATATTAACTGTGCAATACGGCATTTATGATTTGTGAGGAAGAGTTAACAAATAAAGAAAAGGTCACAGTGATGCCGGGGAAGCTAATATGACGGAAACCGAAAAACTAAAAGTTCTAGCGATCAGAAAATCGGGTGTGAATTAATTAGAAGTCATGTGCGAACGAAAGCAGCCCCCCGAAGTCGCGGATAATAAACTCCATTTACGAACCTCAGCTGCATGGTACTGACGAGAAGTTTCAAAGTGAAGGGAGGAAAGGTTAACCGTAACAAACAGAAGACACTAAGGGATTTTTTCTAAAGGTGTTAACAGAGGTATGTTTCTAGTTTCACTACTGTATGTACTGTATCCTGTCTACTATAATAAGTGTTTTAATTAAAGTGATGCCGTAAAATAGAGTTTGCCTGTATATTTGTAAGTACCGTTAAAAATAATGTATTCAGTATAAGCCCGTAGATGCATTTGATTCAATTATGTGCTATATATGCTCAAAAACGGAGGTTCCGCTGTATAACAAAATGAAAAGAATCCTTTACATTGCTAGATATTTAAAGCTATAACTTTATCAAATTTCATCTCATTTGGTCCAGTGGTGGTCGAGCCTATGGGCAACAAACAAACAAACAAACAAACAAACAAACAAACAAACAACCAAACAAACATCATCTCATTTTATTGATGATGTAGATAGATCATCTCATAAGTAATATTGTAGTAAGATTAAATGTATTCTGTAAGGTAGAAGTAAGATTATCTTTACATTGCCCTGTTTTCATACCTACTTTTTTGTACGAGAATATAAGCTGGGTGGGCTGAGAAATGAAGGTAGGGAGAAGGTGGGAACAATGGAAAGAGGATACACGGAAGGAGGATATAAGGGCTAAATGATCTCAAAGTGACCAAGCGAGTTGGCCGTGCCATTAGGAATCGCGTAGCTGTGAGCTTCCATTCGGGAGATGGTGGGTAGAATTCTACCGTCAGCAGACCTGAAGATGGGTTTCCGACTATCACACCATACACATCTTAATTTATCTCCTGGCCCTTGCGTTACCGGAAAACCTTCGATGTGTTAGTGCACTGTCAAAACACTATAAAAATATATATAGCCCTCTATTACCACATGTGGTACTAGATTTCATGATTCCTTCATGAATTTATGCGATGTTATATCCCTGTACTCAAACGTTTAATACGGGATATTAAACCGATATTATACTACAAAAGCAAGTGGCAGTAGTCTGACGTGAAGTACGATAAAACTGAACAAAGGTGAGACATGATGAGGATAATGACAGAGTTTATTGAAGGGTGCAGTTCCTGGTCTGAAGTTTTGTGTAATTCACCACGATTCTCGGTTACATATTGTTGTTCATCTAAAACCGGGAGTGGCGCAGTCGCTGAACACTCATGAAACCAATCGTTGACAGACACCTCTCTTATTATCTGTTTTATCAAAGAGAGTAAAATGTATCTTTATTTAAACCCTGTAACCCACCTTGAAATGACACGACAACAGGTAAGTTTTCATTAAGTTTGTCTATATATATTTTGTGGGAGTGCAAAATCACGGTTTCGGTTTCGTATAAAACCCCAGTCGGTTCAGGCACTTAGAAAGAATATTGGCCCTGAAACATACCCAAGGACAGATGGATTCTAAATATGTTTTAAAGTTATAAGAACTCAGACCAACAAATAACCACTGTTCCGAGATCTCTGTGGAACAGCAGAGGTGAAAGAAGGTGCGGGCTGGTGTGGGTCTAACTACAAGTCCGAAAGATGAATTAAAATTTCAATAAAGGTTATATTTTCAATAGACAACAAGATTTAACAAATTTTCACTAGGTGAAATAACAATTAAAAAACACAGGTACACAGATAACTTTACAAACAAAAGCACAAGTTTCGGGGTCTTAACAAGTTCTGGCTTCGAGCCTCAGTTACACAACCCTTGAGCTTTTAGCCCAACATTACCAAGGTACGTTTATTCAAAGGGCAGAAAACCCCTTCGTTCAAGGAGCACTTGCTCCCAACTTTTAACCTCAAGCCTCCCAGAGGCACTTTTCAAACACAAGAAAGAGCTGACCCGCTGTCAATTTTTCAAGCCAATTAAAGGCAATACCACACTTTACAAAAACTTGCCATCAAGGCACAACTTACAAGAATTAAACAGGGGTATCACGTACCCAGCCTACATGGCCTTAAAAGAAAAATAATAGGGTACTTAAATGGCCCAAAATAGCAAGATTAATGGAGGCGTTGCTTACACTCCTACATGAAACTTTATAAAAATCTAAGGGGCACTAGGCCGATGATACAGGGGCTATTCCCAAACTAGCGAGGTGACTCGTATAAAAAATTTTAATACATTAAGAGAAGGAAATCGGTTATGAAGACGTAGTCACCTCAACTTAAAATGAAGGGGAGCTCGAGAGAGTAAAGCACTCTCTATCCCCGATTACAGTTAAATAAGAAGAAACTTTTACATAAGTCAGCACTAAGTTACCTTTTTCGAAAGGTAGGTTACATTGAAAAGTTTCGGACCTTCCCCGAGGGCTAAACTGCTGAGATAGCAAGAAATAAAGATGTTAAAAAGCCATTACCTTGTAGAAGAGCTGCTGGCGGATGAAAGAGGCGCTTCCCGCCTCCTGCTATACTTCCATACACTAAGCTAGATGTTGTACGAGTGGCCGAGAGACCGGAAAATCAGCAGTTTTTATACTCTCGGGGAAGATTCGAGACCTTTCATGAATAATTAAGGCACACCCACAGGCGTTTATTGGCTAACAAAAATTTACACATCAATAATTGGGGAAGAAAGACACAATTGGCTGAAAATTAATGACAGAAATTATTGATTGGCTAACTTCAAAACTGGCGGAAAGAAAGATTAATATTGCCAACCCACAAATGAAAGAACAACATTTAGTAAAGAACAAACTTATAAATACAAAATATCTTCAAGAAAAGTTCCTTCACTTCGCACCAGGGTGCATGATCATAGTTTTTGGTAGAGACAGCTGTGAGAGAATGTCCACACTTCTAGTAAACAAAAACAATTCGAAATTAACATAGTGACATCTTCTGATAAACGGTATAATTAATTCAGTTTTAAAGTTCAGAGTTTCAGCTGTAGAGGAGTACTTTAAGGCGGAAAATTCAAATGTGCGGCGTATAGGTGTACCAACCGGTACAACCACCAAAACCAAAATATATGCGGATGGTCACTATTACATCTGAGACGGATGACAGGATGAAAATTTCGCCAAAATAGTCAATGTACAGATACACGGTTATTACAATTTTATTTAATTACATAAAGAATCTTCTCCACGTACAACACCTTTTTGGCTATCCGATAATGACATCTCTTATTATTAATCATCCTAACGAAAAAGGTCACATGAGGAAATAGAAATCGATTTCCAACAAGGCTGGTTGATGCCCATTAAGGTTGGTCTGGTATACTTTGTGGGAGTATAAAATCACTATTTAGGTTTCCTATAAACTCCCAGTACACCCCGGGTATTTGAAATACTGTGGACCTTAAAAGCTACCTTTGGACCAGGGATGGAAAACATGAAGTTCGGTTAAAATATTTCCAGTAGTTTTGCAGTTACAAGAAATATGATTTATACGTCCCCGCTTTTAGGCTAAGTCTGCTCGAAATTAGACTGAACAAAAGTCCGTTATCGATATCTCCCTTATTAATCCTCGTATCGAAATGATGCGAATGGGAAAAAGTTTCAGAAATTGATATCCATTAAGGCAGGCAGATTTTCCATTAAGTTTCGTTGTGTATATTTTGTGAGAGTGCAAAATCAAGATTTCGATTTCGTATAAACCCCCAGTCAATTTAGGTATTTAGAAACAATATTGGCCCTAAAACCTACCCAAGAAGAGGTGGATTCTAAATATGAAGTTTGGTAAAAATATTTCCAGTACGACCAATAAATTCATCCTACTCTGCAATCTCTCTCTCTCTCTCTCTCTCTCTCTCTCTCTCTCTCTCTCTGAGGATGGTTGCCCAGTTGTACTTCCTCTGAAGTCCAGCTCCTTGGCTGAATGGTCAGCGTAGTCACCATTGGTTCGAAGGAGCTCGGGGTCGATTCCGGTCGGGTCAGAGATTTTAACCTTAAATGGTTATTTCCCATGTTTCGGGGAATAGGTGTGTTTGCACTGTCGCTAACATTCCTGCAACTCACACCACACACACACCACTATCCTCCACTACAAAAACACGCAGTTCCCATGCACGGCAGATGCTGCCCATCCTCACTGGAGGGTCTGCCTTACAAGGCCCGAAGGCAGGTCCGAACCTCCACAGAGGTGTTGCTCAGCCGGAGATTACGTGCGGAACGGTGGCCAGTTCCTTTCCGCTCCTCCATTCCCTTACCCCCACCAACAGCGCGTGGCAACCCATCCAATTCCTGACCACGCCCAATGTTGCTTAACTTCGGAGATCTCACGGGATCCGGTGTTTCAACACGGCACGACATAGAAACATACTCTATTTCAGCCCTCGCAGCCTGGTAAATTCTTTGTGACTAGAAGCGGTAGAGGTGGCATGGTTCAAGCTAATTTCCTCGTAAATATGTTTTCTGTCTATATAAATAACGTTGTAGGGGGTCCGCTGTCTGTAATTTCGTATGATTTGCCAATTTTTGAGATATTTGTGCGTTTTAGGTCAACTTAAGTCCGTATCAGTGGTTTTTATTTTTCGTGTCTGTTTGTCTGTTTGTTCCACCATCACGGCGGAACGGCTATAGAGATCTCGAACAAACTTCATATTTGGAGTATACTCATCCCAGGGAAGACTATGAGGAATTCCTAAGACCGGTAAAAGTTGGCAGTAACTCTCACAGATGGAAGATCCAATGTTGCTACCACTTCATTTGAATAGTGTTTATTTTTCTGTAGCAAACGGGTTAAATTAAAGTAGAAAGCAACGGTTTGTTCTTTGTGGGTGTATTTTCCTTCCTTGTAATTCTGATTGTGCTATTATATAGAAAAGCAGTTCTTTCTTTCTTTTCCTAATCTGTTTACCCTCCAGGGTTGGTTTTTCCCTCGGACTCAGCGAGGGATCTCACCTCTACCGCTTCAAGGGCAGTGTCCTGGAACCGTGGCCTCCGGGGGTTGGCGGCTAATCACACTAGCCACTTCACCACAGAGGCGGTATGTTCCAGTTGATCTTCAGGAAATAGTGGAAAAGAAATAAGCCAGTTATATCAAGTTCCCATGAGAGGCGAAAATTTATTTAACATTAAAAGTGTGAGAATTGTCGATACTAGAACATTAACATTCAGGAGATAGTGAGTTCGAATCCCACTGTCGGCATCCCTAAAGGTGGCTTTCTGTGCTTTCCCATTTTCGCATCAGGCAAATGCTGGGTCTGTACCTGAATTAAGGCCACGGTCACTACCTGCCCACTCCTACCACTTTCCTCTCCCTTCGTGGCCATAAAACCTATGTGTGTCGCTGCGACGTGAGGCAGATTGTAAAAACAATATTGTATTTTCCTAAAGTTGTTAGCTATATTATTTATTTAATTCGTTCACCGTCCAGGGTTGGTTTATCCTCGGACTCAGCGAGGGATCCCACCTCTACCACCTGAAGGGCAGTGTCCTGGAACGTGAGATATTTGGTTGCGGATCCAACTGGGGAGCAGGACCAGTACATTGCCCAGGCGTCCTCACCTGCTATGCTGAACAGGAGCTCTATGAGGGGATGGGAAGATTGGAAGGAATAGACAAAAAGGAGGGAAGGAAGTGGCCGTGGCATTTACCTGGAGAAGTGGAAAACCATATAAAACCACTTCGAGGATGGCTGAGGAGGTACTCGAAACCACTCTACTCAGTTGACCCCCCGAGGCTGAGTGGACCCCGTTCCAGTCCTCGTATCACTTTTCAAATTTCATGGCAGAGCTGGGAATCGAATCCGGACCCCCAGGGGTGGCAGCTAATCACGCCAGCCACTTCACAACAGAGGCAGACAGTTGTGAGCTACAACTCATCAGAATGAGCATGTATCCATATGAAATAATCATACAGTGATTGGTTGAAAAATAAAGAGACCGAGCTCGATAGCGGCAGTCGCTTAAGTGCGGCCAGTATCCAGTATTCGGGAGATAGTAGGTTCGAGCCCCACTGTCGGCAACCCTGAAAATGGTTTTCCGTGGTTTCCCATTTTCACATCAGGCAAATGCTGGGGCTGTACCTTCATTAAGGCCACGGCCGCTTCCTTCCCACTCCTAGCCCTTCCCTGTCCCATCGTCGCCATAAGACCTATCTGTGTCGGTGCGACGTAAAGCAACTAGCAAAAAAAAAAAAAAAAAAAAAGATTCTGAAAGGGGATGTTCTATTGGCCTAGGAAGAACGTAAAGAATATTATTTGCAGATCTGTAAATAATAAAATGTTCCTGAAGTTGATTTTCCGTGGTTTCTCATTTTCACACCAGGTCACGCTTGATTCCTTCCCACTCTTAGCCCTTTTCTGTTACATCGACGCCATAAGATGTATCTTTGTCGCTAAGACATAAACCAAATTGTAAAAAAACAAAGAAGAAAAAGGTCATTAAACATGTGAAAAATCACATATGACATGTCTGGAGATCTTAATTCATCTCATAAATAATATTTTTTTGTTTTGTTTCTTTGTGCGGCAATTCTTAATCATCAATCTATTCTAAATGGTCGTTCAAAATTTGTAATTTGCTCCTTTAATTTAATTCCCAAAAGTACACTGACTTAGCAAATGTCATGGGATAGTCACCTAATAGCGTGTGGGGCCTCCTCTGGCCCCGCGAACTGCAGTGAGACGCCGTGGAAGTGAGTCGACAAGTCCCTGGTAGCCTCTGGACGCAGCTGACACCAAATCGTTTGCAGAGCGGTCGCCAATGCTGGTCTGTTCGTGGGTGCAGGATTCCTGGCACGAATCCTGTGTTCCAGGACATCCCAGATATGCTCGATAGGGTTCATATCGGGGCTCCTGGGTGGCCATGGCAGTCCTTGGACCTCCGCTGGATGTTTCTGGAACCATTTCCGGGCGACGTGGGAGCGATGTGGCGGCGCGTTATCAACTTGAAACATCGCAGAACCGTCTGGGCACTGGAAGGCCAAAAATGGGTGGAGATGGTCTCCGAATAGCTCAACATACCGCGTATCATTCAAAGTCTCTTCCAGAACAACTATGGGGCCCATTCCATACCAGGAAAATCCCCCCAGACCACAACAGAGACACCAGCGCCCTGGACCACACCTTCGAGGCAGGCGGGATCCATCGCTTCATGTGGTCTGCGCCATACACGGTGCCTCCCATCGGCATAGTGCAGTTGAAATCGTGATTCGTCCGACCATATCACGTTACGCCATTGTTCCAATGTCCATCCCTGGTGACTGGCGACAAATTCGCGTCGTTATGCCCGATGACGTTGGGTTAACAGTGGCACCCGTGTGCGGCGCCGGCTCCCATACCCCATACAACCCATGTTCCTACGGATTGTCGACTGGGAGACGTGTCTAGCACGGCTTGTGTTGAATTGAGCCGTGATTTGTTGCACGGTTGCTCGTCTGTCACTATTGACAATCCGTCTCAGATGTCGCCGGTCACGGTCATCGAGGGCGGCTGGACGACCGGTCGTTCGTTTGTTGTGGACGGTGACACCCGCATTCAACCATTCACGATACACCCTGGACATGGTTGATCGTGTGAAGCCGAATTCCCGCACCACTTCCGAAATCGCACTTCCCATCCGTCGGGCACCAACCACTATACCCTGTTCGAACGGTGTCAGCTCACGACGACGTTCCATGTTACACCTGTCACATGCACGGCCACTGCTCACAAGGTCTCCTATACAACTGCCGCTGGCACAGGGGTCGTGTGGTGCGCAGACAACACACCTGCGCATCAGTGCTCCGCTATCCCATGACATTTGCTCAGTCAGTGTAAATCTAACTTGTTTGAAAATCCACAGCCTGTTTCCAGTCACTTGACCGGATCAGGAATGGAATGAATGAAGCCCCCATCTAGTGGCGAGGAAAGGAAATATGCCGGCTGCCGAAGCCTGTCACACCCCTCTGGGTCAGTGATTAGTGACTGACAAATGAAATGAAATAGTATTGGAGAGTGTTGCTGGAATGAAAGATGACAGGGAAAACCGGAGTACCCGGAGAAAAACCTGTACCGCCTCCTCCAGCACAAAAATTCACATGGGGTCACCGGGATTTGAACTACGGAACCGAGCAGTGAGAGGTCGGCGCCCTGCTGCCTGAGCCACGGAGGCTAAATATCTTAATGTGTTTATCGGAAATAATTTCTTATCAGTAACTTGCTGTTGGTCAGCCTCTGTGGTGTAGTGGTTAGTGTGATTAGCTACCACGCCCGGAGGCCCGGGTTCGATCCCCGACTCTGCCACACAATTTGAAAAGTGGTACGAGGACTGGAACGGGGTCCATTCAACCTCGGAAAGTCAATTGAAAAGAGGTGGATTCAATTTCGACCTCAGCCATCTTCGAAGTGGTTTTCCGTGGTTTCCTCCTTCTCCTCCAGACAAATCCCTGGATGGTACCTAACATGAGGCTACAGCCGCTTCCTTTCCTTTTTCCTTGCCTATCCCTTCCAATCTTCCTGTCCCCCATAAGGCACCTGTTCAGCATAGCAGGTGAGGCCGCCAGGGCGTAGTACTGGTCTTCCTCACCAGTGTATCCCCAGGACACTGCTCTTGAGGCGGTAGAGGTTGGATTCCCCACGGACTCAGTGAGGGATCAAACCTTGGAGTGTAAACGGACATAGAAAGAAAGAAAGAAAGAAAGAAAGAAAGAAAGAAAGAAAGAAAGAAAGAAAGAATGAAAGAATGAATGAAAATTCTGTTGATAAATTTCGTACTTTGAACCTTTCTCCTGATGAGTATCCAGTTATGATAGAATTCCTTTCGATTGCCGCCCTGACCTATTTTTCACTTTTATTTAAAGGAGTACCGCTCCCCATCCCCCTGACTTATGATCTCGCGACGTGGGATCCGGCGGCCGACATTCTATCACTGATCCAGACAGGAAGCTAGATATTCATTGTCACACGTGTTATTGAACAAGCCGTTTTCCTTAGGTACAAAGGTTCACACGAAAGTTATATATCTCGCTTTTTTCCTCACCGGACGAGAGGTCTTGGCGGTGTGATTCGTGTAGCTGTAAGACTGAATTTGGGAGCTCAGCGGCAGTTTGCCCATTTTAACACCAGATAAATGGCGGAGTTATACCTCAGTTAAGACAATAAGCTAACAGTTCTGGGTAAAATATCCTTATACGTTCTATAGGGAATAGCGGGTTAACGTTATTAGCTCAGTGGCTTAGCTGCTGGCTTCGCATCCAGTAGGTTGAGGTTTGAATCTTGGTCCATGCTGGATTCAGATTTTTGACTTAAGAATCATGTGGTGGTGTGATGAAGAAAGTTCTTATTCCGTTTACCCTCCTGCGTTAGATTTTTCCATGGACTCATCGTGGGACCACCTCAAAGGCAGTTTCTTGAAGCGTGTAACATTTGGTCGGGGAACAACTTGGGAGGAGGACCAGTACGTCTCCCAGGCGACCCCATACCAGCTATGCTGAACAGGGGCCTTTTCGGGGATGGGAAGATTGGAAGGGACAGGCAAGGAGGAGGGAAGGAAGCGGCCGTGGCCTTAATTGAGGTACCTTTTTTTTTTTTTGCTAGGGGCTTTACGTCGCACCGACACAGATAGGTCTTATGGCGACGATGGGATAGGAAAGGCCTAGGAGTTGGAAGGAAGCGGCCGTGGCCTTAATTAAGGTACAGCCCCAGCATTTGCCTGGTGTGAAAATGGGAAACCACGGAAAACCATCTTCAGGGCTGCCGATAGTGGGATTCGAACCTACTATCTCCCGGATGCAAGCTCACAGCCGCGCGCCTCTACGCGCACGGCCAACTCGCCCGGTAATTGAGGTACCAACCGGGCATTTGCCTGGAGAAGAAGTGTAAAACCACGAAAAAAACTTCGAGGATGGCTGAGGAGGGAATCGAACCCCCTCTCCTTAATTGACCTCTCGATGCTGAAGTAGACCCTGTTCCAGTCCTCGTACTACTTTTCAAAGTACGTGGCACAGCCGGGAATTGAACCCGGACCTCCGGGGGTGGCAGCTAATTACATCAACCACTACATCACAGAGGTGGACGAGGCAATAAAATAAAAACCAAGCCTCATGGCACTACAGCCCTGATGAGTCTTGACCTATTAAATGGCTGCTGTCCTGATCGAAATCCGGCAGATAACAAACGGAAGCCTGGTAGGAGTGACGAGTCCATTCGGCTCTTATTTTTCACTTTCTAGTCCGGGAGCGCTATTCCAATGTCGCATAGCTCTTCAATTGTAATTACGTCCATTACCTCCAACTAGCCCTCAGATCCAGATAGAAATCCCTGATCAAGCCAGCAATCGAAGCGACTCTCCGGTAAAAAATAAACTCGCTATCTCTAGACCGCGAGGCCACCAGCATGCTTCATATTTGACGGTATTTATATATTTATTTATTTATTTACATCGACACAGCCAACTGTAGACTACGGTTAGACAAACTACCTGCCTCTCTTTCTTAGGCTTACACCTATTTGTTTACCTTGTAACCAAAGGTCTTTTCACCGCAAGCTCTTTCTCAGTCGTTCTTCCACCGAGATGTTCCGAGGTTTAGCAGGTTCAGGTTTTCTCTCTCTCTCTCTCTCTCTCTCTGAATCATCCCTCAGCTTCGCAGCTTTCTTTCTAAAGATGGTCCTCTCCATCATACCTATCCTCTGGTCATGAACTTACTCGCATGTCATTGTGCACCTCCTTCAGCGGGAGATTATCAATTTTTCCTGTAAAGTGTGCAATTTGTGCACCAATCTCTCCGGGTTCATTCTCTTCAGGTGCCCACTTGCTTGATTAGGCCTATTACAGCAGTATCAAGCTATCAACTTGTATTCTGGAGATAGTGGGGTCAGCAGCCTTGAAGATGATTTTCCGTGGTTTCCTATTTTCATACCAGGCAAATGCTGGTGTTATATCTTATTTAAGACCACGGTCGCATCCTTCCTACTCCTAGCTCTTTCCTATCCCATCATTGCCATAAGACCTATCTGCGTCGGTGAGACGTAAAACAAATTGTAAAAGTAGTAGTGGCAGCCAACAGCGAGGTTCGAACGCACTACCTCCCAAGTGCATGCTCTTAGCTACGTGACTCACACCGCGCGGCAAATTGCTTGCTTATTGTTATTATCTTTTATTATTATTATTATTATTATTATTATTATTATTATTATTATTATTATTATTATTATTCGTAGTAGTAGTAGTTTACCGGGCGAGTTGGTCGGGCTGTTAGGGGCGGAAGATAGTGGATTGGAACTCCACTGTCGACAGTCCTGAAAATGGTTTTCCGTGGTTTCCCATTTTCACACCAGGCAAATGCTGGGGCTGTACCTTAATTAAGGCCACGGCCGCTTCCTTCCAACTCCTGGGCCTTTCCCATCCCATCGTCCCCATAAGACCTATCTGTGTCGGTGCGACGTAAAGCAAGTAGCAAAAAAAAAAAAAAACCTATTCCAGCGGTGCCATAAGACCTATCTGTACCAATGCGACGTACAGCAAGTTGTGAAAGCAGTAGTAGCCGACAGTGAAATTCGAACCGACCAACTCTCGAATGCATGGTGTTAGCAACGTGACTCAAAACGTGCGGCCACGTGCTTGCTTAGTAGTAGTAGTAGTAGTAGTAGTAGTAGTAGTAGTAGTAGTAGTAGTTTTTACCGGGCGAGTTGGCTGTTCGGATAGGGGTGCGTAGCTGTGAGCTTCCATCCGGGAGATAGTTGGTTAGAACTCCACTGGTGGCAGTCCTGAAGATGTTTTTCCGTGGTTTCCCATTTTCACACCAGGAAAATGCTGGGGCTGCATCTTAATTAAGGCCACGGCCGCTTCTTTCCTACTCCTAGCCCTTTCCTATCCTATCGTCGCCGTAAGAGCTATCTGTGTTGTTGTGACGTAAAGGAGATTCTTAAAAAAGTAGTATATTCAAACCTTACAAAAATGTCCTTTCTCACTCACCTTGTAGATGTATATTCAAAAATCACCCCTAGTAAGATGTGGAGTTGTAAAAGGAATCGCTGATTTATTCTGCTTTCCTTTGGTAATGCCCATGTCTATGAATATTGACAAGTTGATAACGAACCCCCAAATGGCAGCGCTCACAAATCATCTGGGCCGCGCTAAGAATAAATCATTCCGATTGGGAGGTTCCTGCATTAAGAGCGAACAAATGAAATGTCATTCCCGTACGTGTGTAATTTAGAGCCCCGTGTTGAACACAGTGCTTGGTGTTATCACAAGCGTCGCCGCATGCTGCATTGACGCTTGGGAACTATTAAATTCCCATCTCATTCTTGTACGAATCATTCCTGAGAAGCGGCTTCCAGCGAGAGTAACAAGAGTGCAGCAGCTACCGCGGGTTCGATACTAGACCAGCACTGTAAACAAATAACTCGTGCTCTGTTGAATTACATAATGCCCCCCTGTCACGTAGCTATCGGTGGGTTCCATAAATGACTGCAAACATTTGCCCCTCCCCAGAGCGTGTTACACGTGTAGCGAATTCTGCCCCCAGTGGAAACGTGATAATTTCACTGCTGCCAACCTATTTCAATACAATGCTCCACTATCTGAGGTCCAAACAAGAATTCTAGGTGTGTCAAAGAAACGAAACAAATAAAAGAGTGATGACAGCAAACCTCTTGTAATTTTTAATTAATAATGCTAGGGTAGTACAGCATTTATGTTAGATGTAATTAAATATTGAGGTACGTGTGTGCAGGTGCCGACGAATATCACCAACCTTGTCCTAACGACTGTGAGGAACACCAGAGCCAAATTGAAGATTCATGGGCAGCTCTCCAGGGAGATGCTGATTTGGAATTATTTGGTATGTGGGAAACGGTACGAAAAGTAACGTGATTGTAGCAAGTATGGCCAATAAATGGCAAATAAGTTAATATGGGAAGGACAGCTGAATCAGAAAGTGATAGAACCTACTAGAAGGAAGAATATTCTGGACGTGGTGCTGGTAAAACCAGATGAGCTCTACAGAGAGACTGAAGTAATAGATGGTATTAGTGATCACACACTGCTCCAGTTTCTTTATATCTAACATATTCTGTCTATTAATAGGAACACACCTTTCTGGACATGCCTTTTTGGTTTAGGAATATAGAACTTGTTTATCCAATTCCAAGAGCTAACTGTTGCCACTGCAATCCATCTATGAAGTCTTTTGCTACCACAATCCCAGGTTTCTCAGAACTGTTCGTGAAAAGCATGAACTTGGAGAGTATGAATGACCCTTTCTAGTTCTTGGGAACGTTTCTCTCATGTCATTGTAATGACATAGTCTTAAAAAGCTTCGGCCACTAGAAAGATACCCGTGCTTCGCTACGGCTTTAAACTGAAACGTTTTTGGAGGAATGATTACTTATTTTCTGATCTAACACTAATTTGAACCCCATACGGAAGAATTTGAATGTTTAAAACCATATCTTATTCAAAATCTGGGATGTAAAGTGGCCAGGCTGTGAAATTTTGTTTTTGTACGTCGAATAGTAATGGAGAAATGAATACTTCTTAAGGGGTGAATTCTTTAAAATATTTATTAACATCTAGAGTATAGAAGACCAACCTTCATAAAAAAATAAATGCCTGAAAGGATGTCATAGGAATGGATATCATGTTTTTGAGGGTCAACCACCATCTAAACACTTTAGGGGAGAAATATTTTAAAGTATATAATATTTTACACCTAGGACACAAACAAACACTTTTCTCGTAAAAACACAACTTTATACGTCGATCAGATTTGGAGCGATGAATAATTTCGTTTACGGAGCTAACCATGTTTAACACTTTAGGGTTGGAACATTAAAACATATTTGCTACCTCACACCTAGGATTTGGAATTGGAATTTTGTCTTCGTACGTTAAACCGGTTCGGAGGAAGGAATGGATTTATTTGTTTTCGGATCTTAACCACTATTTAACTCTCTGAGCGGTTAAATTTGTTTCAAACCTTCCGTTATTTAACGCTTAGGATATCATTTGAAATTTCAACTTCATAATTCAAACGGTTTCATATAAATGCGTATTTTTGTCATCATTCCTCACCCCTCACACAAAACACCTTAGTGGTGTATTGTTTTAAGACCACTTCTTATATGTATCCTCACGAAAATAATTCAACTCATTTTACACCCCCTTAAGTTGATTCTAACCCCCTCCCCCGCCACAAAATGCGCGTGTGTCAATTTTTGTAGGAGATTCCAAATACCAATTTTCTCGTCCGTAATATCCTTCGTTTTCGAGATATAAGTACCCTCAAACAAATAATTCAACTCATTTTTCAATTCATTTATCTCCCCCTTAATTGGATTTTCCGAAAAAATCGTGTTCCTTTTTCAAAAAGGAGATTTCTAATACCGATTTAATACCGATTTTCACGTCTGTAATATGTGGTAAGTTCTTTTGATATTCTGTAGATATGATCATTTTAAATACTCACCCCCTTTAACACTTCCCCTTAAGTGGATTTTCAAAAAAAAAAATTATGCGCGTTCCTTTACTTTTACAGGAGATCCAAATACCAACTTTACCACGAACCTACTACACTGGCGTAGCAGAAGGAGAGGTGATACTCCCACGTGGCGCGTCCCAGGTGGCGGATAGCGGGGTCCTAACCGGCTTGCCGGCGGACTTGATGGAAATAAAATACCTCTCGCGGACCAAACACACTACCCCCTGCGGACGGGGGACGCACATGGAGAATACACCCGCGGTATCCCCTGCCTGTCGTAAGAGGCGACTAAAAGGGGCCCAAGGGGCTCTCAACTTGGGAGTGTGGATTGGCGACCACGGGGCACTTAGCTGAGTCTTGACATTGCTTCCACTTACTTGTGTTAGGCTCCTCACTTTCGTCTATCCTGTCCGACCACCCTTGGTTAACTGTTGTTCTTTTCCGACCCCGATGGTATTAGAGCATTGGAGGCCTAGGGAGTCTTTCACTTTTACGCCCTTCGTGGCCCTTGCCTTTCCTCGTTCGTTACTTCATCTTTCGAAGCGACGGATCCCTTCTTTCTTCTTCTTTTCTCTCGCTCATTACCCCCTGTGGGTGGGGGACGCAGACGAAAAATTCACCCACGGTATCCCCTGCCTGTCGCGAGAGGCGACGAAAAGGGGCGACCAAGGGATGATTTTATGAGAACCATGACACTATTTTTGATTAGTACCATCACGCGGGGAAAACCATGGGTCGCCTTTACTTGCGAGTAGTACCACTATGTTAGGTACACAATAGGTTTGTGATTAGTTGCAGCTGTGAGAGGGTCACTGTGAGTTTCCGGTACCCGTGAGTCGTACCCATGTGAGCAACACCGCGGGTCTGGGCGTTGCTTGTGATTTGTGCCACTATATGAGCGACACCGTGGGTCTGCGTTGCTTGTGTTTAGTACCCACTATGTGAGGAACACCACAGGATATGTGGTTAGTACACCTAGGTGAGGAACCTCATTGGTTTGCGTTGGGTATGAGTGGCGTCATTGTGTGAGAAACACCATAGGTCTGCGTTACCTGTACGAAGTACAATACTTGTGAGTGGTATCGTCTTGTGTGGAACACCGTGAGTCTGCGCCACTTTTGATTAGTACCCCAACGTGACAAATACCATGGTTATACTTTATTCGCGACACGTACCATTCTGAGGGTCCTTAGACCTGGATTTTGGATCCCTTTAGACATCAAGCATCCTCGATTCAGGATTGTGCTTTATAAGTGGTCCCTTGCTCAGTAATACTATTATTTATGAGTTTTTTTAGTCGGATCCACTGTTTTTTTGTTTTTTGGCTTTTTGGGGTTTCATGTCCATCTATTCGTTCTTCATGATTTTTTTTTATTTTGGTCAGTGGATTTTTTGAACCTTTGTTGTCGTTTCATTTCGTACCATTAGGGGCCGATGACCTCGATGTTAGGCCCCTTTAAACAACAAGCACCATCAGCATCATCACCACCTGTTCGTACCAGCAATTATTCTCACTATTTCCACGTCTATTACTTCAAAATTAGGTCCAACCAGCTTTCACTTCCGTACAGTATGTCTGAAAACAGACCTTTGTAAAAATAGTTTGTTTCGGGAGCTGACTTTTTTCTTACGGAATACTGTTGATCGCAACTGCGAGCTGGCTTTTTTAGCTCTGCTGCACCTTGATTCAATTTTATTTAGAATACCACCATCCTATGTAAAGATACACACACCGAACACATAAAATGATCTGTCTGTTCCAGTTTCGTATTCCCAACCTGACATTCACCCTTCTTGGGTTTCTTCCCAACTGGCATCAAATTAGGCTTGGAAATACAAATTCACATATCAGACGCCTACTCACTGTACCTACTTTTAAGTCCCAGTACTTTCAATTGACTTTAAATATCAGAAGGCTGTCAATGTTGAATTTTATTTTAATATTTAATGGTTGTAGCAAGAATGCCGGCCCTGTGGTGTAGGGATAGCGTGCCTGCCTCTTACCCAGAGGCCCCGGGTTCGATTCCCAGCAAGGTCAGGTAGTTTTACCTGGACCTGAGGGCTGGTTAGAGGTCTACTCAGCCTACGTAATTAGAATTGAGGAGCTATCTAACGGTGAGATAGCGGTCCCGGTCTAGAAAGCCAATAATAACGACCGAGAGAATTCGTCGTGCTGACCACACAACACCTCGTAATCTGCAGGCCTTCGGGCTGAGCAACGGTCGCTTGGTAAGCCAAGGCTCTTTAAGGGCTGTAGTGCCATGGGGTTTGGTTTGATTTGTAGCAAAATGTTGTGGGATGTACTACTACTACTACTACTACTAATAATAATAATAATAATAATAATAATAATAATAATAATAATTGTACCAGGGGTACACCTTCCTTTCTTGTTTGTTTTGTGCACCTTTTCTAATATGGCCATCTCTGATAGCAACACAGATCTTTCGAACTCTTGTCAAAGTGTTTCCGTCGATCGTTGGATGGCTCTAACGCATGTTTTGTAATGAACTCCGGAGGGACAAGCCCAAACTAAATTGTGAGAAAGTTTCACCTATTGTTAAGCTGATGTTATATTTTGAGTTTCTTAAGTTGTCTACTCCTCCCTCAATTCCATCAAAATATCCAAAGCTAGAAAGTTAAATTATTCACCAACCAGGGATCTGCTTTGTAACTTTTGCTCGCCCAATCATATCCTTGGATTGTATTTAGATATTTTTCCCTTTCTTCCCTTTATAAGGGGAGCGATTTTTGGGCTCCGGGTCTTCTCTAGCTAGTGCGGTACTGAGTGCATATTGAAGGAGGATTGAGAGCGGCTCCCATGGGAGCTGAGGAGGCGGGGAGTTACGGCCTGAAGGAGGTCCAATACTAAGAGGTTTGGCAGAGTAAATCTAAATAAGTGACTGTTCCGGCGTGTGAAGTGCGTGGAAGACCTCAACGGTTTTTCATTTAGCATGTAATAGTTAGCCTTTCCTCTTCTAGTAATACAGAACCTTCTTCACAGTATTCGGACTTAGAAGTGTATTACCCACAGGAAAATTGGTCACATGTAAGGGAGCACGAGTGGTTACCCTTGGAATTCTCCCATTCCTCTTGAATCGGGTGACTAAAATGTCTCAGTATCTAAATTTCGAAATTCGTTCTCAGACTCAAATGTTCTTTCCCTTCAGTCACCCTGTAGCATGGGATTATGCAATGTTTCTTTGGGCCTTAAGCCAGATTAGCTTTTCCGTCCTGGTACTAATACATATAATATGGCATATAATACGATATGCTTTACGTACCACTAACTAATTTTGCGGTTTTCGGAGACGCTAAGGTGCCGGAATTTAGCCCCGTAAGAGTTATTTTATGCGTCAGTAAATCTATCGAAACGAGGCTGACTTATTTGAGCACCTTTAAATACCACCGAACTGAGCCAGGAACGAAATTCCTAAGGTGGGGTCAGAAGGCCAGCGCCTCAACCGTCTGAGCCACTCAGCCCTTTCTCGTTTTTTTCGTGGCCGCCGAGTATGAGCGATATGCCGCTGCATGTACTTATCTGTTGAAGGTAAGCTTGAAGTTAAATAAACTGTGTCACTACGAACTTTTCTCATGTAAATTTATATTGCCCACGAACCTGCTACGCAGGCGTAGCAGGGAGAGAGGTGATATTCCCACGTGGCGCGACCCAGGTGGCGGATAGAGGGGTACTAACCGGCTTGCCGGCGGACTTGAGGGAAATAAAATACCTCTCGCGGACCACACACACTACCCGCTGTGGGTGGGGGAGGCAGACGAATAATACACCCACGGTATCCCCTGCCTGTCGTGAGAGGCGACTAAAAGGGGCGACCAAGGAATGATTGTATTAGAACTATGAAACTACCTGTGATTAATACCACCACGCGGAGAACAACAAGGGTCGCTTTTACTTGCGCGTAGTACCACTATATTAGGTACGAAATAGGTTTGTGATTCCACGAACCTACTACGACGACGTAGAAGGGGGAGAGGTGATACTCCGACGTGGCGCGTTCAGGTGGCGGATAGGGGGGTCCTAACCGGCTTGCCGGCGGACTTGAGGGAAATAAAATACCTCTCGCGGACCAAACACACTACCCCCTGCGGGTGGGGGACGCACATGCAGAATACACCCGCGGTGCCCCTGCCTGTCGTAAGAGGCGACAAAAAGAGGCGACCTTGGCGCGGACATGGATTGCGGTTTGGTATAATGTGATGGACCTCCTGTGGATGGGAGAGGCTGAATACATCCATAGGTAATCCCTGCCTGTCGTAGAAGGCGACTTAAAGGGTCATATGGCCATGGTCCCCTCTTTATTTTTTATTATTTTTCCGAGGGTCAGATGTAGACCATTCCAAATTTTGATGTGCGTGCTGCCCAGAGATGGGCCTCATACGTGTGCGATTACGCCCAAAAGCCCGCAACTGTCCACCCAGGACCATTGCGTGGTGGGAGCGCCATGTACCTTGGCAGTAGTATCCGCCTGACAATACAGGTCCCCGCACAGCCGAATGCCAGAAGGACATATTATTATTAATTATTTTTATTTTCTCTATATTTAGTGCTCTGTACACGCTATGGGGTACATGCTATTGCGGGTGACTGGAGGAAGGGAGTCTTAGTGCTCATTGCCTCAGTCATCCCGTATTAGGCACCGTCCAACATCGGACCCCGGGCAGTACGTGCTTTGGCCAGGTGGGTATTGCCTTGGCTGCTTGGTTCGGCTACAGAGACCCCTGATCGGAGTGGGTGGCATTCGGGGAGGATGCTATCGGGCATGGCTTCCAAACGAAGTCGGCTCTCTCAAGGTGGTCCCCCACCTAAGTCTTTAACTTTTGCTTTCCTGAGAGGTTCAACTCCCTGGGAACATGCGCAGCGTGAAGGAATGGGATCCAGCTTCCCTAGGTTTCTGGTCGCTACCAGAACCGATGGGCACGATTTTAACCTGGTGAAGTCGATCCTTTTTAGTCGGCACATCGAAGGCGTCTATGGCGAACTGGAGGAACTTAAGAAAAAGCACAACGGTAGTTTGCTTCTAAAGACTCGTACAGCACTGCAAGCTGATCAGTTGCTTAAGTGCGAACACTTTGGCGAAATCCCTGTCAAAGTGGAGGAGCATAAGTCCTTGAACCTGGTTCGCGGAGTCATCTTTCACCGCGACCTTATTTTGAACACTGACGACGAGTTGATGGAAAACATGAAGAACCGTGGCGTGACACACGTCCGGCGCATTACGCGCAAGGTCATCGGTAAAGACGTTGCCACTGGTGCCTTCATTGTCTCTTTCAAGTTGTCAGTGTTACCAGAGAAAGTCAAGGTAACAACTTATCGTTGCGATGTGAGGCCGTACATCGCGCCTCCTATGCGATGCTATCAATGCCAGCGATTCGGACATATGGTATCTCGCTGTTCGAATCAGGCTGTATGTGGTACATGTGGACGAGTAGCTCACGGCGCGGAGGAGTGCACAACTCCACACAAGTGCTCTAACTGCTCCGGTTTTCATTCTCCTCGGGATCGGAATTGTCCGACATACCTGAGTGAGAAGAAGATCCAGGAGATCAAGACCCTGGATGGTCTTTCCTACCAGGAAGTGCGTCGTAAGTTTAATTCTACGAATACACCTGCCCGTACACTTGACTATAGCCCGATAGCTCAGAGTCTTCCAGGTTCGTCATTTACAACTTCGACACCTGTCGAGACCGCTGCGCCCAAGGCGACTGTTGCTGCTCCCAGCAACGTCGCAAATAGTCAAAGCTCGAAGGGGCGGACAACCCCACCTTCGACCAACCAGAAGTCTGTGCAGGCTGGTAGTTCCCAGCCGGCACAGCAAGGGGGGAATTCTAAGTCTCCCCCCCTAGGCGGTCGACGAAAGTCGTGCCCCAGCCGGCGGAGGCGGCATCGTCGATCAGGGCTGGGAAACCATCTCCCAGCCCGTCTAAACCTGAAAAAAAGAAGTGGAAGATGGGCGCCCTTGCTGATCGCTCGCGGACTTCCCCTGCGAAGGAGAAGTCATGCCCCCTCCTGAAGGGTATGAGTCTGCGCCGTAGAGGTACTCTTGCTCCCAAAACCGGCGCGCTCTCCCCATAGGGGACCCCCTCGCACCCGAAAAGAGTCGAAGTTCTGGGCGGCACCCCTGCCATCTTTTGATGACGGGATGGATGTCGCGCTGTCCACGGCTATAGATGTAGATAGTGTTTAGGCTTACGAGCATTTTTTCGCTCATAACTTAACACTCCTTTTATAGTCCACACTATGGCACTGTTACAGTGGAATTGTAACGGTTATGACAGGCATCTTGTGAGTTACGTCAGCACATTAGTGAGTACGCAGCGAGTATAGTCTGTATTCTGGAGACCAACTTCAGACCTAGTCATCATACGGTCTTGAGAAATTTCAGACTATACTCGACAGAACGGTACTGTGCTCACCGGGCGTCCGGTGGTGTTGGCATTTTTGTACGTTCTGATAACTACAGCGAAGAGGTTCCATTAAGAACTCCCCTCGAGGCTGTAGCTGTTCGCGTTCCGCTGCCTGTCATAACAAGAGTGTGTAATGTTTATTTTCCACCAGGTCACGCTCTTAACATAACTGATGTCACTGGTCTTATAGATCAGCTTCCACCTCCCTTCCTCTTATTGGACGATTTTAACGCCCATCACCCTATCTGGGGCTCTGAGACGCCTTGCCCCAGGGGGAGAGAGCTGGAAACATTGGTAACAGAGCTGGATTTATGTATTTTGAACACGAGGGAACCAACTCACTTTAGTGTGCGTTACGGCACATATTCTCTCATAGACGTAAGTCTATGCAGCCGAACGTTTGTTCCACTGTTTCGGTGGCATACACACGACGATCTCTGTGACAGTGACCATTTTCCCACCATTCTTACTTTGATGAACCAAAAATCCGTCGAGGCTCCCCTCGATGGATTTTGAAACATGCTGATTGGCCAAAGTACTCATCGTTAGCTGCCTTTAACGATGATATCAGGCAGACCGTCGGCGAGGAAATAACTTACATCACCCGAGTTATTCTTGCTGCTGCTGAGGAGTCCATTCCGTTTTTCTCGGGGGCTCCTCGCCGAAAGCTCGTTCCTTGGTGGAACGATGAAATAGCAGCAGCCATCAAAGAACGCCGCCGCGCTCACAAACGTTACCGTAGACAACCTACTGCCGCCAACTTGGTAACATTCAAGAAACTCCGCGCTAAGGCGCGAGTTCTTATTCGTCAAAGTAAGAAGGCTTCATGGGAGAGATATGTGTCGTCTATGACGTCACATACTCCATCATCTCAAGTGTGGACTAAGCTTCGACGAATTTTGGGTATCCAAGGATCATCTTCTGTACCGGGAATTTCGATTGCAGGCAATATTGTCACTGAATCCCTCCTGATTGCTGACCATCTAGCCAGTCATTTCGTGGATGTATCTGGCTCCGGGAATTACCATCCTGATTTAATCGCTGGGAAGCGAGAGGCAGAACGTCATCACCTTAGTTTTGCCTCTCAAGCTTCAGAGTACTACAACGTGCCCTTTACGGAGTAGGAACTCCGCAGCGCCCTAGCGCTTTGCAAGGACACGTCTCCTGGACCGGACAACATCCACAACCAGATGTTGAAACAGCTTAGTGATGATAGTCTACTCTATCTCCTTCGTGTGTTCAACCGTATCTGGATGGAAGGTGATTTTCCGTCTCAGTGGCGAGAGGGCATAGTCATTCCTGTCCTCAAGCCTGACAAAGATCCTAAGTATGCAGGAAGTTACAGGCCGATCTTACCAACTGCCTGTGTAAGCTATTTGAGGGGATGGTAAATCACAGACTCGTGTGGTGTCTGGAGAAACAAGGACTCTTGTCCGAATAACAGTGTGGTTTTCGAGCCGCTCGATCCACCACTGACCACTTGGTCCGCCTGGAGAGCTCTATCCAGGATGCGTTTCTCCGTAAACAGCACTTGGTAGCTGTTTTCTTTGACTTAGAGAAGGTCTACGACACCACATGGCGATATGGTATCCTTTTAGTCCTGCATCAATGGAGATTCCGAGGTAACTTGCCGGTATTTATTGCGAATCTTTTGTCCCTCCGTCTATTGCGTGTCCGAGTAGGAAGGACATATTCGCAATATCACGTTCAGGAAAATAGAGTCCCACAGGGATCGGTCCTTAGTGTCACTCTGGTCGCGATTGCCATAAACGGTATTGTCGCTGCTGCTGGTTCAGCAGTAATACCGTCGCTATATGTGGACGATTTTACTCTGCACTATAGGTCGTGCAGTATGGTAGTCGCAGAGCGACAATTACAGCAAGCTATTAGGAGGGTGGAGAAATGGACCTTAGAACATGGTTTTCGGTTTTCTGCCGCAAAGACCTCCGTTGTCCACCTTTGTCGTCAACGTATTCTTCACCCACATCCTGAGCTTTATCTAGGAAATGTCATTCTTCCAGTTGTTGACACCTACCGATTTCTTGGGCTCCTTTTTGACAGTAAATTATCGTGGGAGCCACACGTGCGGGAGCTAAAAGTGCAATGCACCAAGAGGCTTAACCTCTTGAAGTTTCTTAGCAGCACTAATTGGGGAGCTGACCGCGTGGTGCTCCTGCGATTCTATCGGGCACACATTTTATCCCGGTTAGACTACGGCAGTGCAGCATATGGCTCCGCAAGACCAAGCGTTCTTGCGAAGCTGAACAGTATCCACCACAGCGGGGTTAGGCTGGCGACGGGAGCTTTTCGTACAAGCCCCATCGCTAGCCTGCTCGCTGAGTCTGGTGTGCCGCCTTTACACCTGAGGCGCCAGCAACTCCTACTTACGTATGCTGCAAATTTGCGACAGATGCCACTTCATCCGAGCTATCCCTGCGTGTTCAACAATGGCAACCGTTTGTTGTACGCTGCTTATCCTCGTGCGACGAGGCCGATTGGATACGCTTGGATAGCAGTTATGAATTGTTTGACGTACCTTCGATTCCTTGCCTTGTCAGACAACCAAGTGGGGTACCTCCGTGGGTTGTACGACGATCTGAAATCATCCTGGATTTGCACACTGGCCCGAAAGGAGACACGGACCCTTCGATTTATCGGAGGCTCTACCTGTCCGTTGTTGGCCGCTATCCAGGTTCAGTCGTCATTTACACGGATGGTTCAAGGACGGATACGAAGGTGGGCTGTGCGTTCGTTGTCGGAAATGATCGGTTTCTTTTTGCTCTCCCGGAAACCTGTAGTGTGTACACAGCGGAGCTTTATGCTATCTGTGGAGCTCTGCGGTACGCACTGTACAATGAACGCCGACACTTTCTCGTGTGTACTGACTCCTTGAGCTCGCTCCAGTCTATTGATACCTGTTTCTCTCGGCACCCTCTGGTGCAGCGGATCCAGGACCTGCTGGCCGGGTATTCGGATGCCGGCACCAGAATTACGTTTGTGTGGCTCCCCAGCCACATGGGCATAGAGGGAAACGAGTTAGCAGATCGGGGTGCCAAGGAGGCAGTTACACTGCCCCCGTTGCCTTTCAAGGTTCCAGCAAGTGATATTCGCTCTCAGCTGAGACATCTGGTTATGTCCTATTGGGAGATAGAGTGGCAGGCTATCCCACTTCCCAATAAGCTGAGAGCGATTAAAGGAAGAACGAAGGTATGGAGGTCTTCCCTTCGGGCTTCGCGGAGGGAAGCCTTGGTATATTGTCGCCTTCGGATCGACCACGGTATCTTGACGCACTCCCAACTACTGAAAGGAGAACCCCCTCCGGTGTGTACCTGCGGCGACCATCTTACCGTGGTATACATCCTTACGTTGTGTGTGGACCTGGTCGATCTGCTCCGTCGTCTTAACCTTCCGAATACAATCCCCCTTATCTTGCGAGATGACGAGCAGTCAGCAGACCTCGTCATCCGCTTTACGAGGGATAGCGGTCTGTTCTATCGTGTGTGATGATGTCCTTTGTCCTTGTGTTTTTTGTGTCAGTTGCGCTTTTATCCCATTGACTTCATTTTCGTTTGTGTTGCGCATTTTAATATGTTATTTTAACCTCTAACGTCAATTGTGTGTTAATATCTGTACTACTGGGCAATGCTTTATTCCTTCGTTTTCCCATATTTTCTCTTATTTTATTAGAAAATAAGGCATTGCGTATTAGATCCAGTGAATGTTTTGATCTCACCCTCATTTTTCTTCATATCCATTTTTTTAAAACTCTAGTCAGTGGAACCTTTTAAAATTTTAACTTCATATTTCATGTCGTTCATTTCGTTCCATTAGGGGCCGATGACCTTCGATGTTAGGCCCCTTAAAACAACAACCATCAGCATCAGCATCAAATATTTATGTTACAGATGGGAAACTATCACGGAAGCTACAGGAAAAAAATAAGTTTCTGTCTTTGTTGATCAGCCCTCGTAGTTAACCGGAAGCTCTATAAGGAAGAAAATAGTTTCTTGATATATAACTTCGTATTTTACGATACATGTTATATTGTTTTAATATTGTTTGTACCATCGACCAACCCGGTACCTTAAGCATTGAAAGTAACAATATTTTTAAATATAAATTATGTCGTTCTTGCAATTTATGTAAAAACGATGTGCGTTAATAATTTTTTTTTTATTTTCCTTTGAAATAAATGATTTATAATATTTACCGGTTGAATTAATAAGCGCGGGCGAAGCCGCGGGTACATGCTAGTTTATTATTAATGGCGTGTGGCCTCGGAAGAAGCCTGCCATAGGTCTTTGTTTATCAACCTCGTAGTTTATCCGGAGTTGACACCGTATAGGCAACCTGCGTGGCTGCGTGGATGAGGCCCTTTCTATGATGAATTGTAATCCTGAAGACGGTACAAACACCCCAGCTGGAATCGAGTACGGGTTCCCTTGGACCACAGGGCAACATGCTCATGATTTAGCCATAGAACAACATTAAACCACGAGGAGTATGTACATATTTGACAGCCCGTCCGGTGGCCATGGCGGTTAAAGCGTGAAGTCTGTAGCCGATTCGAGTCGTGTTTGTCGAAAAACATTTCACCGTCAGATTTTTGGCCGACAGGGTAGGGGAGGTGGTGGTGTTGGTGGTGGTGGTGGTGGTGGTGGTGTACAATTTCTAAGCACTAGATTGCGTGCCAAAAGTCTGGATTGAACCTGGTTTAAATTCCAAACCTTTCCGCACTGCTTATTTGGAGTGAGGACATATAACGCTGTTGACGGTGATTCATCCGTGGGATGGACACGTAAAGCTTTGAGCTTGATGCTATTCGATAGGTGTAGGTTATGTGCCCTCTCCGATGGTAGTGATTACTGTTTTAAGAGGTAACCATTCTCTATTAACAGTAATCAGAAGAAAAAATGGAAGGGATGCAACAGTTAGAAAAATTAAAATATGGGCCAAAGAAAGACAAAGGACACGAAGGGCATCCGCAGGCCTCGTATGCTCTTACCCCATCGGGGTCGAGAAAGAACAAGAGTTGACCAAGGGAGGTCGGACTGGATAGATGAAAGTGAGGTGCCTGGCACAAGTAGGTGGAAGCAGTGCCAGGACTCAGTTAAGGTCCCATGGTCGCCAACACATGCTTCCAGGTTTTGAGCCCTTGGGCACCGTTAAGTCGACTCTTACGACATGCAGGGGATATACCATTCCTGTTCACGGGGTAAACCTCACCCTCTCCCTACTCCCATATATCACAACATTCATTTCATCTCATTAATTCCTCGATGAGGTTGACGTCGGGAAGGTCATTCAGCTGTAAAAATTCACTACAAGGATTCGTCTCACTTCATACACGACCCGTAGAGAAATGGACAATACACACACACACACACACACACACACACACACATATATATATATATATATATATATATATAACAGACTATACATACTTTGGTCAAGTGGTAAATAAAAGCCGTTGCCTCTGTGCAGTAGACACTAGGTGCAGGAGGCTATACGTGCGCGGCTCGAGATTAAGAAGACTAGCTGCTCTGCTCAAAGAGAGCCGCAGCTTCTAGCAGCTAATACCTCGGGGCGCTGTACTCAGTCGACCTGACCTTGACTCTTCGGCCTCAAAGTTAACTTGACCGGAGAGTAAAGGGGTGCGAGCTCAGGCGCCGGAAGAAGTTGTGCCCTGCGGCCGTAAACATCGGCCACGTTCAAGGCGACTCTGCTGCCGACTGCGGTAATGAAGTTCCGTCACCAGAATTCTGCGAGAAGTTCTCGATCTGCTCAGACCAAACACACAGTCTCGATACGAAACACAAATTCAGTACTCACAATTGTATGGACAGCTCTGGTTAGGTCCAAGGGGTGGGCCAGGGGGACCACGATCCGAGAACTTACCTGACTTGAGGAGGCGCCAAAATAATAAAATAGTAATTCACGCAACTGCTATGACAATTGATCTTTTACGTTAAGAGTGAAATGTTTAAATTTCGAAACGTTTAACGTAAACTTATCACTTTAGCGGCTGTTGTGTATAATATTTTATTTCACACCGTGGTGAATGTACTTATTTTTAACCAAAACTATTAATTATAAATAATTTCGGGACGTCGTCTCGCAAATCACCCATGTTCAACTCATGGAGGTACGTTTTTTGTTTTTGTTTTGTTGTATGTTGCTAAGAAAAGACCACGAACCTGCTACGCAGGCGTAGCAGGGGGAGAGGTGATACTTCCACGTGGCGCATCCCAGGTGGCGGATAGGGGGTTCTAACCGGCTTGCCGGTGGACTTGAGGGAAATAAAATACCTCTCGCGGACCAAACACATCCCCCTGTGGGTGGAAGATGCAGATGAATAATACACCCACGGTATCCCCTCCCTGTCGTGAGAGGCGACTAAAAGGGGCGACCAAGGGATGATTGGATTAGAACCATGAAACTACTTGTGATTAGTACCACCACGCGGGGAACACCATGGGTCGTTATTACTTGCGCGTAGTACCACTATGTTAGGTACCAAATAGGTTTGTGATTAGTAGCAATCAGGAGCACCGTGCGGTCAGGCTTTTACGGTACCTGTGATTAGTAGCACTATATGAGCGACACCAGGGTTCTGGCTTGCCTATGATTAGTACCCACTATATAAGGAACACCACGGGATAGTACGAGTCCCTGTGGTTAGTACACGTACACCATAGGTTTGCGTTGCTTGTAAATGGCGCCGTTATGTGTGAAACACCATAGGTCTGTATTCTCTGTGTGAATTTCATCACCTGTGAGTAGTACCATAATGTGTGGAATACCGCGAGTCTACGATACTGTTGATTAGTACCGCACCATGTCAAATACCATGGTTCTACTTTCCAAGCAATAAGTACCATTATGAGAGTGCGATGACCTATATTTTGGACCCGTTTAGCTTGCAAGCATCATCGATTTATTATTGAGCTATAGAAGCTGCCCCTTGGTCAGTATTACTATTGTTTTCCGTCAGTTTCTGAGACTGAGGCATTGCGGGTCGTCTCCACTGATTGTTTTTAACTTCATATCCATCCGTTCATATTTTCGTCCTCACGTTTTGAATTCTGGTCAGTGGAGGATTTTGTGTGTATTTTTATTTTGTCATTGCATTTCGTCCCATTTCGTACCTTTAGGGGTCGATGACCTCGATGTTAGGCCCCTTAAAACAACAAGCATCGTCATCATCATCGTCATTATCATCTGTACATGGAGATATGTTCTAATAAAACATAAAATGAAAACCATTTGAATCAGCGAACAGTCCGCTAAGCTACAAGAGTCGTAAACATTCTTCTCTGCTCCTGAATTTTTTTCTGCTATTTGTTTTACGTCGCACCGACACAGATAGGTCTTTTGGCGACGATGTGACAGGAAAGGCCTAGGAGTGGGAAGGAAGCGGCCGTGGGCTTAATTAAGGTACAACCCCAGCATTTGCCTGGTGTGAAAATGGGAAATTACGGAAAAACATCTTTAGGGCTGCCGACAGTGGGATTCGAACCCACTATCTCCCGGATGCGAGTTCACAGCTGCGCGCCCCTAACAGCACGGCCATACTCCTGGATTAATGAAGGTAATATGAACATTAAGATATACTGTGATATGTGCGATATTAATCTGTTGTAAATGGATTAACGTATACATTAGTCAAATGATGCTGGCGACAGATTTCTTGAGCTGGAAATTTAGAGACAACATTTTTGATGTAGATGGGTGCGGAACCACGGCGCTGCAGCCAGGCGGAGAAACAATCAACAAGGTTAAGACTGGTGTTCCACCGACCCAGTTTGCCGCTGGGATTTGTTACCCAACCTTCCACTGGGTTGCTCGGCTTAACTGGGGCACCTCTTGTAGGTTACGTGCTGGAGTTGGAGTGAAAGAGGCTAGTTGGATTCGCTTGCTGAATCCAATAGTTTATTGTTGCAGATGGTCGCAACGACGCATTTCACTCCCATTTGCCAGGGCCGTGAAAACCCTTCTTAGGTTGACTCCTAGGACCCATTATTATTATTATTATTATTATTATTATTATTATTATTATTATTATTAGTATTATTATTATTATTATTATTATTAGTATTATTATTATTGTTACCGTATTTTTGTGGTAAGTAGAGGTGAAAGAAGGTGCGGGGGTGAACGGGTCTCAACCTACGAAATTAAAGTTAATGTAAAATTTAACAAGGTTATATTCTCTTTTCAAAATCAAGAAATAACAAGCATTGAAGGTACAGAGTAGCAAGGCAACAAAAGAGCAACAACAGTATTTACAGCTTTTGGGCTTCGAGCCCCGGACTCACAATTCTTGAGCAGTTAGCCCAAGCTTACATGTACATAAGGTTTAACAAAGGGGCAGAAAACCCCAATCACACCCAGGAGCGCTTGCTCCAAATTACACAGTAAGACCTCCTAGAGGCACGCAGAAACAAATTCCAAAAGAGCGATCCGCTCTCAAAATTTTAAGCCTATCAAAAGGCCACACCAAACTCCACCTTCAAGTTGTCCTCTAAGGACATAGACACAGGGGTAAAATACCCAACCTACTGAGGCCTATTAAGTAAAGAAACATGAAAATTACATGACCTCTAAAATAACAATTTGAGAGGAGGCGATCTGCACTCCTAATACATTTTGTTTTAAAACCTAATCTGGCTCTAGGCCACTAATGCAAGGGCTAATCCCATACTACAGAGGTGACTTTAGAAAAGAACAATTTACATTACATTAAGGAAGAATCGGTTGTGAGAAATAAGTTCACCTCAAAACAATATGAGTGGGAGCTCGAGAGGGTTAAGCACTCTCTATCCCAATATGTAGCTTAAAAGATAGAATAAATACAAAGTGTCTTTACATTTTAGGGAAAGTTACATGGTGGAAACGCTTCGGATCCGCCCCGAGAGTTAAACTGCTGGGCTAGCAAGAAAAGAAGTTATTAAATGGCCATTACCTGGTTGTTGAACTGCTGCCCGAAGAAAGAGGCGCTTCCCGCCCCCTGCTATGTACTTTACACACTGAAAGATGGTACTGAAGTGGCACCGAGACCCGAAAATCAGCAGTTTATATACTCTCGCGGAAAGTTCGAGGCGTTTTTGGAATGAGAACACCCTCCCACAAGGATTTTATTGGTTCACCAAGAAAACCCCTACACAATACGAAGAAGAAACATATTATTGGTGGAAAATTAATTCGAGAAATTCAGGATTGTCTACATTCAAAACAAGGGGAAAGAAAGGGGTATACAGCCAACTTAAACAATAACAGAAAGAAATTTAACAAGAAACAAACTTGTGAAAATAATAAAAATTTCTCCAAAAAACAGTTCTTTCACTTCGCACTAGGGTGCACCATTGTAGTTTTTCAGTAGTGTCGTCTAGAAGAGAAAGTTCACACTTCTTACTACAGGTAAAACAAAAATACATCAAAAATGACCCAGTTCAAAAACTCCAAAATTTCCAAGTAGTGACATCTTCTGAGAAACTTGAAAATTAATACCGTAGATAAAGTTCAGACTTCCTCCAGCAGAGGAGTTTCAATTGGCGCAAATTTTAAATAAGCGGCGTGGAGGTGTACCGCCCGGTACAATTATTATTATTATTATTAATAATATTATTATTATTATTATTATTTATTATTATTTGCGCAGGCTCCTCACTTTCATCTTTTTAACCTATTTCTCATGGGCGACCCTAGTTCTGATGCTGATGATTGTTGTTTAAAGGGGTCTAACATTTAGGTCCCCACGAACATACTACGCTAGCGTAGCAGGGAGAGAGATGTTACTCCCATGTGGCGGGTTCCAGGTGGAGTGGGATGCTAACCGGCTTGCCGGCGGAATTGAGCGAAATAAAATAGCTCTCGCGGACCAAACACACAACCCCATGTGAGTGAGGGACGGAGATGAAGAATACACCTACGGTATCCCCAGCCTGCCGTAACAGGCGACTAAAAGGGTCGACCAAGGGTGATTGAATTAGAACCATGAGACTACTTGTAATTCGTACCATCACGCGAGGAACATCATGGGTCGCCTGTACTTGCGAGTAGTACCACTATGTTAGGTACAAAATAGGTTTGTGATTACGAGCAACAGAGGGTGAATCAGTGTGGGTTTTACAGCACCCGTGATTACTACCACTATATGCGGAACACCACGGGCTTACGTTGCCTGCAGTTAGTACCACTGTGAGAAGCACCATGGGTCTGGACGTTGCCTGTGATTAGTGCCACTATATGAGCGACAAAGTGGGCCTGCGATGCCTGCGATTAGTACGCACTATGTGAGGAGCACCACGGGATAGTACGAGTTCCTGTGATTAGTACACCTATGTGAGGAACACCATGGGTATGCGTTGCCTATGAGTGGCGCCGTAATGTGAGAAAGACCATAGGTCTGCGTTATCTGTGCGTATTACATTACCTGTGAGTAGTACCGCTACATGAGAAATACCGCGGTTCTTACTTTTCTAGCGATAAGTACCATTATAAGGGGCCGTTAACTGGATTTTGGACTCCTTTAGACAACAAGCATAATCGATTCAAGCTTGTGCTTTGGAAGCAGCCTTTTTGTCAGTTGTTTTAAGTTTGTTTCTGGGAAGGTGGGACATTACGGATCTAATCCATGTATTGTTTTAAGCTCGTAATAATGTCCGACTCGTTAGCTGAATGGTCAGAGTACTGGCCTTCGGTTCAGAGGGTCCCGGGTTCGATTCCCGGCCGGGTCGGGGATTTTAACCTTCACTGGTTAATTCCAATGGCCCGGGGGCTGGGCGTTTGTGCTGTCCCCAACATCCCTGCAACTCACACACCACACATAACACTATTCTCCACCACAATAACACGCAGTTACCTATACATGGCAGATGCCGCCCACCCTCATCGGAGGGTCTGCCTTACAAGGGCTGCACTCGGCTAGAAATAGCCACACGAAATTATTATTAGTTCCTAATAATTATTCCTCCTCTCTCTTTTTTTTTAAATTCTAGTCAGTGGATTAACTTTGGAATCGTTTTTAACTTCCAACTTTGTGAGTTGGATCCGCTGATTATTTTAAATTCATATTTATCTATTCATACTTCATCATTACGTTTTGAATTCTGGACAGTGGATGCGTTTTGGACTTTAAAATTTTCATTATATTTCGTACGATTAGGGGCTGATGACCTAGATGTTAGTCCCCTTTAAACGGCCAGCACCATCATCATCATCAACATCTAGGTCCTCAGCTAGGATGTTCTTCATTCTCACTCCTTATATGACCCTCCCTTTCTTATACCGATACATTCATTCTTCTAAGTGTCGAATCTCTTCCATTTTCTCTTATGTTTACTGTTAGCTGAGGTTCATAATCTTGCTGTACGTTCCCTTAAACAACAACCACTTAACAACCAGAAATCTCTTGCAGTGTTAAAGTTTTAAACAATTTTATCCCAGAGAGTGCTTTCCCGAGAGTTTATGGTTTCTATTGCCACGTTCGGTGAAGTAATGGGTGCTTCCGTAACACAAAGGAATTCTCTTCATGGCTGGACATTCACCTACCCTACATCTCGAACGAGCTTTGTAGTTCCCGCCTCTCCAACTTCCTTTCACGCACAAGAGACTCGAAACTTTTCCAGTAACCATGAAGTACGCTAGCTGAGTTCAGCACCATTTCCTCTTACTTGTGACACAATCTTCGGTTTCATCTTCCACGTCCAACCTGCATTTTACGACGTCGAGGTGGCGAGATCAAGGACGCCTGTGATTTTCAGCATTTCACGAATCTTGTTTATTTATTTATGATGAGGTACGAAAGCTAACTGGAGTGAAATAAGTAGGAGGTACCAAAATTCGAAACTCAAGCTTCTGGGAATCATTTTTTTTTTCAATTTACTTTTCGTCGCATCGACACATATAGGTCTTATGGCGACGGTAAAGATGAGGTCCCTTGCTGAGTTTGGGGGAGAAACCAAACTGGACGGGAAACTGATTATATATGAGTAAAAGAAACCATTAAAATGGAAAACCACGCAAAACCATCTTCACAGCTGTCAGCAGTGGGGTTCGATCCCGCTATCTCCCGAATGCAAACAATGATATACGTGACCCAAACCGCACAGCCACTTGCTTGAGAGGCGACCGAAAGAGGGTCCGAGATCCTCTCGTCTTGGATGCCTGTGTCGGTGACCATGGGGCCCTTAGCTGAGTCCTGCCATTGCTTCCACTTACTCATGTCCGGCTCCTCACTTCCGTCTATCATATTCGAAATCTCTTGGTAAACTCTAGTTCTTTTCCAACCCCGACGGTATTAGGTTCCGAGGCCTAGGTAGTCGTTCATTTTCACGTCATTAGAGGCCCTTGTCTTTCTTTGGCCGATACCTTCTTTTTTCAAAGTGTTGCACCCCTTCCATTTTCCCTCTGATTAGTGTTAATAGAGGATGTTTGTCCAGTTGTAGGTCCTCTTGAAACAAAAATCATCACCACCACCTTGGATTTTTATAGCCTGGACTCTACTATCTGAGCCAGTCCGCCCGATCCTGTACTTTTCTTACCGAGGTGTTGAGGTCAGGCGTTGCGTATGTTATAAGACAAAACTAAACTGCGAGCTGCGTGGTGCTAGACCACAAGGTACAGGTCAACTGGAGTGCCTTTCATATTTGGCTCTATTAGTGTGTGAGGTGACCGCACCTGTGACCCCTGAGTAGGGATTAAAACCGATCGTGGCTCAATTATCGCTCAGCGCCGCGAGCTGTTACCTTACCGCAGAAGGCTGTCGTAATGGCTTCTCTACTAGCCGAGGGTGGTTAGTGCAGCATACGAGAACTGTAGGGTGTAACTCGTAACCTTATGACCTAATAAATCCCATACAATCTATATTAATATTATAAAGAAGCGAAGTTTGTATATATTTCAGGGATCTCAGGTATCACTCAACCAATTTCAGTACTTCTTTCACCGCCAGAACTCTTATTTCTTCGAGATAATTTTAGACAGAAATAACCCTCAAAATCTGTATACTCTTGGTACAGGAATGCGCCATCGGTTTTAAAAGTTATGCAATATTTCCCGAGTGGGAGGGTAAGCCAGAATGAACAGAAAAGGCACTGGATACGGCAATGATATGTTGGAAAGTCTACCGAAACAGAATTATGTTTTATGACCAGGGTTAGGGTTTTTAGGTGCGCACCCTTTTTGTTAGGGCAAACTAAAGCTGTTCGGAAAGATATCACAGTGTGAAATTTTGTTTCTAGTTTCGAAAAGAGGTATTTTTCACGCACCTTTTTCCCTTTTCTATCACCTTTATCCCTTTTTCCCTTAACCATTTTCATAATCCCGTTCCCCCCTTTTTTTCTTTTAATTCCAATTTATTCTACAAGATTTCTAATCAATATAAAATATTTGACTTTCAGTTAACGTCTCCTCAGCTTGCTGTGTACGTGTGAATAGTAAGACTACTTCTTTCAGTCAACACCGCGCGGGAGTTGAAAGCATACCTGAAACAATGGAAAATGATTGTGTGTTCGACTAAACCTCTTTCTCTCTGTTTACCGCTTTAATGTAGCCAGCCATAGTGCAATTGTCAATGACTGATTGTATACCACAAGAATCAGCAGCCTGCTCTTCGTGAATGTGAGTTTGTTACTGTGAGAGACGTCATCTGTTCGCATGGAGGCGGAGGCTGGTTGACGCAGAGATGTCAGCAACCGCACCTGCGTAGCTCCGAGAATTGAGACAGGGTTCTGCTCGAAGCTAGAGACTGCAGTTCCAGCACGAATGAGAACATTCTGATAACTGCCGCGGTGTCATAAGAGAGAATGTAAACAGCAAGTGAGCGAGTGAGTGCCAGAGTTGTGTGATAGTCGCATTGAGTTAGCAAGTGAACTGGTGTTAGCAATTTGTTACATTACTAAACGAGTATACTACTAAATTTTACCATGCCAAAGGTGTCCAGTGCCCTATTTATTGCTCTGGCTCGGGTATTCAAACACTATTTCATAGATACTGATGGAACTGTTATGCGATGTACTATTTGTGATTCAAGAATTTTGTTAGATGAAAAACACCAGCCCACGAATCTGCTACGCTGGCGTAGCAGGGGGAAAGGTGATACTCCCACATGGCGCGTCTCAGGTGGCGGATAGGGGGGTCCTAACCGGCTTGCCGGCGGACTTGAGGGAAATAAAATACCTCTCGCGGATCAAACACACAACCCCATGTGGGTGGGGGACGCAGACGAAGAATACACCCACGGTATCCCCTGCCTGTCGTAAGAGGCGACTAAAAAGGGCGACCAAGGGATGATTGTCTTGCAACCATGAAACTACTTGTGATTAGTACCGCCAAACTCGCATGTCTCTGCTCCCCAGTAAACTACGCCCTTTACATTCACGTTCTTCAGTTTTTGGAGAATAGTAAGTGAACTGCCATTCTCAATCACGCACCTGAGAACATTATTATTAGAAAATATTTTTCGGTTACTCCGAAAATTTCGTAATTCGAACAGACTCCGGTCCCAATTAGTTCGGATTAACTGTATTAATTTGAATAATATATATATTACTGCATTAAAAGGCAATGCCTTATTCTACCGTAACCTGTATATTCTATCATTTCATCAGAAAATAAGTCAGTGCGAATTTGATCCACTGATTATTTTAAACTCAAAATAATTTTTCATCATCGTTTGTTTTAAATTCTAGTCAGTCGATTCATTTTAAAATTTCAGTTATCATGTCATTTCGTTTCACCTCGTACCATTAGGGGCCGATGACTTATGTTAGGCCCTTTTCAACAACAAGCATCATCATAATCACTCACTCGTAATGACACAGCGACGTACTCGGGAGATGCGCACGCGCAGACATGTGACAACAACCGATTTGTGCATCGAAATCGCGGTTTCCGGCATTTCCTGTGATGGACAGTTCATTAACAAGGGTCAATTCCGCGTCAGTCTTATAAATATTTTCCGGACCATTTTTATTTTGTCCACCCTGTATATGTCGTAGGCAACGGCAGAGCATCATCCACATAGTCACGCTCTAGCAGGGCGCGTTGTTTCTAGGATATATATAAAACGAGGGTGGCCTAAAACTGAAAAGTAAGGGGTAGTAGACTCGCACAGTTTAACGTTCATGCTAATAATATATATACAATTTAAAACTAGCTCAAGTACCCGTTCTTCGTATGGATTTGTGAGCAAGAATCAAAGTGGTTAAATTTTTTTGCTAGGGGTTTAACGTCGCACCGACACAGATAGGTCTTATGGCGACGATGGGATAGGAAAGGCTTAGGAGTTGGAAGGAAGCGGCCGTGGCCTTAATTAAGGTACAGCCCCAGCATTTGCCTGATGTGAAAATGGGAAACCACGGAAAACCATTTACAGGGCTGCCGATAGTGGGATTCGAACCTACTATCTCCCGGATGCAAGCTCACAGCCGCGCGCCTCTACGCGCACGGCCAACTCGCCCGGTAGTGGTTAAATTACGGTGGCCTGCAAATATATGTGTGCCCTATAAATCGCTCTTTTAGACAATGTTTACGACCTTCCAACCCGGTACGTAAGTACTCGTCACTCGAAAACACGATGACTGAAGCAATGCTTTTCTAGATAATGACGCAAAATGAAATTAATTATAACCCAAATAAATATGAATCCTACTCCCCGAGGGTGGGAGACGCAGGTGAACAATACACCCACGGTATCCCCTGCCTGCTATAAGAGGCGACTAGAAGAGGAGGGTCGGTCGACGACCACGGGGCCCTTCGCCGAGTCTTGGCATTACTTTTGCCAGGCTCCTCACTTTCATCTACCCTCTCCGACCTCCCTTGGTCAACTCTTGTTGTTTTCCGACCCCGAAGGTATTAGAGCATTCGAGGCCTAGGGAGTCTTTCATTTTCACCATTCGTGTACCTTGTCTTACTTTGTCCAGTACTTCATTTTTCGGAGTGTCCGATCCCTTCTTTATTTATTCCTTTCTCTCTCTCTCTACCCATCGGGGTGGGGGACGCAGATGAAGAATACACCCTCGGTATCCCCTGCCTATCGTAAGAGGCGACCAAGGGATGCTATATTTTGAACCATGCCTTAGCTGTGGGTAGTACCATCACGCGAGGAACCCCATGAGTCGACTTTTATTGCGATTAGTACCACTACGTGAGGAATAGCATGGATCAGTGGGTGGATCACTCTGAGTTTACAGTTCCCGTGTATAGTATCCGCCACTATGACGGAGGCTTCCCTCTGTCCAGGTACGGTTGGAACACCCCAAGGAGAAAGAAAGAAGCTATCCTCGTTGGGGTGTTCCAGGATCTGCTTGTGGACATCATGGATTTGCATTTCCAGCTACACCACATGTCTGGGCGTTGCATGTGATTAGAACCACTATATGAGCGGCGTCATTCGTGTGCGTTCACTGTGATTTGTACCCACTGTGAAAGGTGTGGACTGCTGGACATCACTAATGGGCTAGGTGTTAAGGCACAGGAACAGCAATCATCTCCTATGAGGCAGCATCCACTGTACGGCTAGAACCTGCAGACTTGCTGCTATCCTCTCACGTCTTGTTCCACGGGCCGGTCGATCATAATCCCCCTCGAGACTTTCTCCAACCCAGCGAACTCGGAACGAAGTTCTTGGAAATTAAATGAACTAATTAAAGATTTAATTACTCTGGGAATACGATGTATGTCAGTGTGCACTCAGAATTTAACCAGTCAAGTCATAGCTGTAAATTATCTTTTTCTTTATGGGACGTTGGTTTCTACATCCCCAATTTATCTCTCAAATATGCTCGCTCGAGCAGGACATTCCAGAACATATTTGCTATTGTGATTTAATCACTATACGCCGTCACGGAGTCCCATCAACCATAATTATCAGAGAATTATGAGAAATAACCTGGAAACTAGGGAAATACATGATTTACTAGCTTCGCTGCATGTACAGATCGCAATGAATTTTAAGAAATAGTTTCAGAATACATTTCACCAACGAACGTTAGCGCCCATTTTACCGAATCCATTTACCCGAAGGTACTTCTACACGAATGGACATTTTCCAGAAATTATTTTTCCCGAACACATTTGCCCGAACTTAATTTTACCCGAAAATGATCCCAAAACAAGTTTCCCAACATTAACACAATAGAATATTTGATTTCGTTGCTACTAGATGTTCCATATTGTATTAATGAACAGTGAAGTTTAAATTTTTTGTTGAGGGAGAAATGAGACCTAAATCTTAGTGATGGATGGTGGACCTCAAATGATCAATTTTGGAAAGCGGGGTAACAAAGTTATTAAAATTATAGATAGAGGAAAACATAATAACGTTTGCGAGCCTTGAAGGCTCATGACAGTTATGGGAGACCTGAATGCAAAAACAGGTCAGAGACAAGTTGTTAAAGTGGTGGGCTCTCACGGACTAGGTGATAGATTGCTTCATTTCTGTCAAGCAATCGAACTAAGCATCACGAAAACATAGTTCCAGATATTACATCATCGTCTGTACATCCGGTGATCGTCAATTTATTTATTTATTCATTTATTTATTTATTTATTTATTACAATAATATTTTTAAGACATCGATTGCAGGTGAACTAATTGTATTACAATTTTGAAAATATATGGTAACACTTGAGAATATTTTACATGTATTTCATTGGTCTATTGTGAATAGGAGGCCAGCTGTATTAGTTTGAATGTTGCTCAAAGTAGGGTACACAACTATAGCATACCTTCAGTCCTGAACGTATGTCAGCGACAATCGTCCGTTTAGGGGGTACGTCAATAAAATACACCTAAAAATCGATTATTTTTTATTCTCATATTTCGTAACTTATCCTTTAGAGATTATATTCCCAAAGTTTGGAATGTGAATTAAATCTCGAAGTCTATTAAATAACTCAACGTTTTGATGATGCACATAGGCCACGCCCTCTTTACACAACATGAAATCATACCAGTTCAAGTCTTCTTGTATTTCTTGCTATTTACACGTGCATATTAGTAGAGTTTCATACTGGAAGGCGTAATATAACTACAACGTGACCGACAAAGTTCACAACGACTGTGTTTTTGATTTAGAAGGCTGTGAAATTGGCGCGAGTATTGCTTTAGTTGACATCTCTATGGTTGCCATGTGACTTGTTATTTTTTTTAAATTATGGATTGTTGATTGTTTTTCTGGGCAGCGTTCATGGTAACATCTAATATGCCTAGACGTAACAGAACTTTTAGGGAACATAAGAAATCTCTGAACGATAATGTTCTGAGGATGTAATTTGAACACGGCAGACGTGACGCAAATAACTTTGTGGCTAGTATCTCCACACCTCCAAGTGCGTCTAAATCTAACCTATAGTGATGAACTGGAGGAAGATACTGGATTTACGTTAACTGATATCCAGTCACACAGTCTATCTGAACCAGTAATAAAGCCGGTTTACCGTGCCCTTTGGAAGTCCCGACCTTCTCGCCGATGTCTCCATGGGATAACACAAAATCCCAATGAATCCCTGAACTCAATGATATGGATATGCCCTGAAATCACCTTCTGCTCCTTCAACACCGTCACTATTACCATAAATGAAGCTGTCCTTGCCTACAATGATGGAAATGAAGGAAGAATTAGTATTATTCTAAATATGGGCTCCAAGACTGGAGCCTGCACATGCCGCATCCTCAGAACTATCGATAAAAACGTGTTTCTGGAACCAAAACTGAAGTTCTGACTGAAAGGAATCAAGGGAGGCAACAGAAGAAGGATGAAAAGAGAAGAGCAGAAGATGAGGAAGACAAAGACTACAGTCCTGGAACATTTTAGCTCAATAAATAGAGTTTAGCGAGCGACATTCATTGATGATTTCCGGTATATCCACTTTTCTAACTGTACCGGGAGGTACACCTCTACGCCGCACATTTAAATCTTGCGCCTTAAAGAACTCCTCTACAAGAGAAACCGTGGACTTGAAACTGGACCAACTTGTACATTTTCTCTGAAGATGGCACCACTAAAATTTGTTATTGTGAACTGTGTGAATTTCTACTTGTTTTTGTTTTCCATTCATCAAGAAGTTTGAACATTCTCTCATAGATGTCACTACTAACAAACTTTGATCATGCACCCTGGTGCGAAGTGAAGGAACGTTTTTGAAGAAACTTTGTATTCATAAGTTTTATCTTTACTAAATTTCGTTCATTCATTTTTGGGCTGGCAATATTTATCTTTTCTTTCCGCCAATTTTGAATTTAGCCAATCAAGAATTTCTGTAAATAATTTTCGACCAATCCCATATTTCTTCTTCGATTTTGAGTGTAACTTTTGATTTTAACCAATAAAACTCTGTGGGTGTGTCTTGATTATTCATGAAAGGTCTCGAACTTTCCCCGAGGGTCTATAAACTGCAGATTTTCTCCTCTCTTGGCCATTTGATCAACATCTAACTAAGTGTGTGTGTCACGCAGGGGGCGGGAGGCGCCTCTTTCTTCACGCAGCAGTTCTTCAGCAAGGTAATGGCCGTTTAACATCTTTATTTCTTGCTAGCTCTGCAGTTCAACCCCAGGGAAAGGTTCGAAACCTTAACTATGTAACAAACCTTCTAAACTGTAAATCTCATTTCGGCTCATGTAAAATTTATAATCGGGGATAGAGAGTGATTTACCCTCTCGGTCTCCCCTTCATCTTGGTTTGAGGTACCGCATTTGTTTCTGCTATGTATTAAAATTATCTCCATGCGCGCTACCTCAGTAGATTGGGATTAGCCCCTGTTTCGTTGGCCAAGTGCACTATAGGTCTGTAAATTTTTTGTGGAGCTCATTCTCCGACTCCATTCCTGTTGTACTCGAGCCGTTTATTGAACCTGTTCTTTTTTACTAAGGCCCCGTAGGTTGGGTATTAGATACCCCTGTGTAATAAGAGGGCTATTTGTAAGTAGTGCCTTGTAAGGCCAGTGATTGTTAGGCTTTCACATTGTGTTGCCTTGAGTAGGCTGTGTACTGTATACCGAGAGCACGTCAGCTCTTTTCAAGTGTTGTCAAATTGCCTCTGGGAGGCCTGATATTGCAATTTTAGGAGGAAGTGCTCCAGGCATTAGGGGATTTCTGCCCTTTGGGTAAATGTATATTCTTTGTAAATTTGAGCTAGGAGCTCAAAATTGTAAAGCTAGGGGCTTGTAGTCCAAAAGTGTTAAAATTCTGAAGTCTTGGATCTTTCTAAGTCTTGTTTCTAAATCGCTGGGTCATTGTTATTTCACTAAGTTGTTTAAATTTTTTTGTTTCAAGAAAATATAACCTTTGTTAAAATTTTAAATTAACTTTGACTTTGTAGTTAGACCCATTCATCCCGGCACCTTCTTTCACCTCTGCTGGTCCACGGGTAATCCCGTAACAGTAACAAATGGTCCTTTTTTTTTTTTCGAGACTATGAAAGGTAGCTGAATGAAACGTTTTACACTAATAAACTAATAAGAACACATTTTACAGAAACAGAAATGGTATATTTGACAAAATAAAAATTTTAAAAGGCATTTATTGAACATTTTCAGTAACATTTAAAACGCAAATTTTAAAATGTTATTAAATATTGATATTATACCATGAAACATATCCTTGCTCCTATTCGTGTAAACACTATTGGAGAGATGAAAGTTCAATTTTCAGGACATTGGATTCGAAGGTTTCTTGAAAAATGGTACATAAATTGGTATACAAAATTGAAATTTGGAATTTCAATATAAACTTGAAATTTTGAGTTACAATTCTGAAAATAGCAGAGCTTGTATGTAATTGTGCCAGTAATAGGTCTATCAGATTTGGTGTGTATGTGAATTGTGGTGTGGGAGATATATGGTATTTTCCGTGCACATGCATATTGGTTGACGTCACCCCTCAAAAACAGTTATGAATTTATCTCTCCTATCACGAGCCAATAAGCAGCATTACTGACGCCCTTTAAAACACAGACCCCACGAACCTGCTACGCAGGCGTAGCAGGGGGAGAGGTGATACTCCCACGTGGCTCGTCCCAGGTGGCGGATAGGGGGGGTCCTAACCGGCTTGCCGGCGGACTTGAGGGAAATAAAATACCTCTCGCGGACCAAACACACACCTCCTGTGGGTGGGGGAGGCTGGCGAATAATACATCCACGGTATCCCCTGCCTGTCGTCAGAGGCGACTAAACGGGGCGACCAAGGAATGATTGTATTAGAACCATGAAACTACTTTGGATTAGTACCATCACGCGCGGAACACCATCGGTCGCTTTTACTTGCGAGTAGTACCACTCTGTTAGGTAATCCATAGTTTTGTGATTCGTAGCACTCGAGTGGGGTTCAGTGTGGGTTTCCAGTACCCATGAGTCGTGCCCATGTGTGCAGCACCACAGGTCTGGGCGTTGCCTGTGAGTTGTAACCGTGTGAGCGACACCACGCGTCTGGGCGTAGCCTGTGAGTTGTACCACTATACGAGCGACACCGTAGGTCTGCGTTGCCAGTAATTAGTACCCACTCTGTAGGAACACCACGGAAATACCGGCGCCCGTGATTAGTACACCTAGGAGAGGAACCTCATCGGTTTGCGTTGGCTATGAGTGGCGCCATTGTGTGAGAAACACCATAGGTCTGCGTTACCTTTACGACGTACAATACTTGTGAGTAGTACCATAATGTTTGGAACACCGTGAGTTTACGCTACCTTTGATCAGTACCGCAGCTTTAGAAATATAATGGTTCTTCTTTACTACCGATAAGTGCCATTAGCATCATTGTGCTTTATAAGTGGTCCCTTGGTCACTAATACTATTATTTACAATCATTTTTGAGTCTGATCCACTGTTTTGTTTGGCTTTTTTGGTTTTTGTTGTGCTCATATCCATACATTCATTCTTCATGACATTTTAAATTTATTTTTATATTTTGGACAGTGGATGCTTTTCAATTTTTTGTTGTTATCTCATTTCGTACCATTAGGGGCCGATGACCGCGATGTTAGGCCCCTTTAAACAACAAGCAAAAAAAACACAGACCTACCTGTGCAGTATCTAAAACGCAAAAAGGCATGAACATGCTGAAAACGGTGACAAGTTTTAAAATATCTATTCAAATGTATAAACTGCTTGCATTGAAAACTGGGTGTAACGTTGTCCACTTCCCGTATATTAATGTAACTCGGGATAGCTCGTGTTGTTTACGACCACTTCAACTGAAATGCATGCGCTGATGCGAGTTACACTTCCTTCAAGTTATTTTCCTTCGTAGAGATATTCTGAAAATAAAGCGAAGTGCTTTCTTTCCTTTATTATACCTCCTAGGAACATTTCTCTTAAAGAAGTAGTTGTGTACTTCGAGAGAGGAACGTTCATAAACCAGTCGGGGCCCGAAGAGAAGATGGGTAGACCCTATACAGGATGTTCTAAAACCTGTGTGAAGTAATCGGGTGTGGATATTACATCACAAAGCAACACAAGTCTCTATGGACATATGCTCTATGATCGATCGTTTACAAGTTATGCTTGTTTTGGTTATCTGCTGCAGTGTTGGACAGTACATCGCAAAACAACACAAGTCCCTATGAACATATGCCCTATGATCGATCGTCTATGAGTTTCGTCTGTTTTAGTTATCTGCTGCAATGGGGTGAAAGTTCGTATTTAGGACACATTTTGAAGTCAGTCTGCCGTAAGGGACATTGCAGTACTTCACCAGCGTGTGGAACAAGGTTGCATGGAGTGTTCGAACGTGTCCTACAATAACCCTGGAGCAGGCGGGTGAGTGGCAGGTGTATCCGACGTATATTCTTCTTTATAGCGTTGCTAATTCAGTTACTTCTGGCGCAATATGGCAGTCGCAGAGCGACAATTACAGCAAGCTATTAGGAGAGTGGAGCGGTGGACCTTCGAACATGGCTTTCGGTTTTCCACCACAAAGACCTCTGTTGTCCACTTTTGTCGCCAACGTACTCTTCACTCTCCTACTGAACATTCTTTAGGAAATGTCCCTATTCCTGTAGGTGACACCGATTCCTTGGGCTCCATTTCGATAGTACATTATCGTGAGAGCCACACGTGCGGCAGCGAAAAGTGCAATGCCCCATGAGGCTTAATATCTTCAACTTTCTTAGCAGTACTACCTCTGCTGACCGCACAGTGCTCCTATGATTCTATAGGGCACATCATTTATAAAGGTTGGACTACGACAGTGTAGCATAGGGCTCATCAAGACCAAGCGTTCTTACGAGACTGAACAGCATCCACCACAGCGGGGTTAGGTTGGTGACGGGAGCTTTTCGTACAAGCCCCATAGCTAGCCTGCTCGATGAATCTGGTGTGCCACCTTTACACCTGAGGCGCCAGCAGCTCCTCCTGTCGTATGCTGCAAATTTGCGACAGATGCCACTTCACCCAAGCAATCCTTGCGTATTCAACAAAGGACACCGTTGGCTGTACGCTGGGGTACCTCCGTGGGTATTACGACGACCTGAAATAATCGTGGATCTGCACACTGGACAGAACGGAAAACACGGACCCTTCGGTTTATCGGAGGCTCTTTCTGTCCGTTCTTGGCCAGTATGCAGGTTCAGTCGTCGTTTACGCGGATGGCTCGAGAACAGACACTAATATGGGCTGTGCTTTTCCTCGAGCAACGCTTGGATACCAGTCACAGATTGCTTCACGTACCTTCGGTTCCTTTGGGTAAATGATTACTCCCCAGCTTCAGGCAATCCGAAACTAAGGGACAAGAGTGTTCTATTCTAATGGTATAAATCAGCCGTCGTCAACTGGCCAGTGGTTTTGTTCTGTGCACCGTGTCTACAGCTGAGGAGAGCTGGAGGCATCTGTCGTGCACAGTGGTGGGTTGACCGGACTGGTACAGTAAGTAAAGCTGAAGTAAAGCGAAAGACTAGGTTGCGGTACTGGGACAACAGTTATAATTGTGAGTTATCTCTAATGGCAGTTTCTTTATTTTGATGAGTTTTGTAATTTTCGTCTTCATTTTAATACAGAAATTCTACTTTTGTAGTGTAAATAGATATGAAGGCTAGAAAAGGGTTTGGTTTGGTTTCAGGTACAACATTACACATGTGTTAGACACAAGAATAATATGACCAAAACGTACTTCTACGGTATATTTTTTAAAATCTAATAGCACAGAATATGTCAGTGTTTGATGTTCAAAATTACTATAAAGAAAAAGGAGCTACTTCGTGTTAGATTCCTCTCCCAAAATGAAAAACATTTTCTTATATCCTTTACTTTAAAATAAAACATATTTTATATGATTTTATCTATTAGACTTATGATACTAATTCGATGGTTGCGTCACTATTTTCATCTGATTCATCCGCCTCACCTCTTCCCCTCCTGCACATACACCGCTTTAAGGACGATTAACTCCAGCCTACGCGATACTGTGTTGAGTTAATGCTCCTGGTGTAAATTAATGCTTTAGGACCCCTGCCAGTAAGTGTGCCCAAGTGTAACAACTTCCAAGATATGGGGAAGCGATGATGATGCTGATTATTGTTTGAAGTGGAAGTACAATTGGGCAACCATCCTCTATTTATACTAATGAGAAAGGCAAAAGGAGATCCGATACTTCGAATAATGAACGTATCGGCCAAACGAAGACGAAGGTCATGAAGGGCGTGAAAATTAACCAAAAATTAACAACCAAACGCTATGGCTCAACATTCCTGAAGGCCATACCCTACCAGGGAACCAATGCTCAGCCCGAAGACCTGCAGATTACGAGGTGTCGTGAAGTCAGCACAACGAGTCCTCTCGGCCATTATTCTTAGCTCTCTGGACCGGGGCCGCTATCTCACCGTCAGATAGCTTCTCAATTGCGTAGGTTGAGTGGACCTCGTACTAGCCCTCAGATCCAGGTAAAAATCCCTGGCCTGGCTGGGAATAGAACGTGGATCCTGTGGGTAAGAGGCAGGTACGGTAACCCTACACCGCAGGCAACCCTAGGCCTCGTAAACCTAATATCCTCGGCGTCGGAAGAGAGCAACAGTTGATCAAGGGAGGTTAGTAGTGGTGACTGGATGTATCCGTGACGGACTCCATCCTTCGTTCGAAATTGCTGGGACTGTTTCTTTTGGATCTTCACAGTGCTGTACTTTCCTTATACAGAGACTTGAGATTAATCAGATATAGTGGCAAACTCGTGCCATCCAACATTTTCCACAGATTTAATAAAGATACTACCAAAATCATGAGTTACCTTCTACTTTTCCGTTCTCTGTGACAAAAAGGAACATGAAACATTTCCTCTTCTGGTTTCCATCAAAATGACAAATTTGCAAGTCACAACAGAGGAAAAAAGGAAATTCATTGTGAGCTGAGAGCGATCATGGCAAATGTATACCAATTTCTGATCTGAAGGCTCTGTTCCCATTTATCGTACACGATAAATCAATGATCGACGCAGGCCTATGCTGTACAAAACGTTCAGGTACAGTATGTCTTCAATTGCTAATGGCGGAAAAGTTCAATATCAACGCCTTCCTTCTTGGAGAGCGACAGTTGTTGAAAGCACTACATTTAACTCAGAAGTATGAATAGTTAATTGGTTCACTGACTATCGAAGAATAACCATGCTGTACTGTGTTTCTCTACTGTCATAGAATGAACATTGTGAACATGAATAATGAATATGAGTGAATTTACGCTCTTTCATAATGAGATAGCATTACCTATCATTTTCAATAGTTAACCCTACATTATTTATTTTCTACATTTGTATTTGTATATGCCCTTTTTAAAAGGATTGACACAACATGCACAAGGGATACCTGCTTTATAACAAGTGGTAACGTACGGTAACAGCATGGAAATCCGCAGTGTGTTTCCAGTCATTCGACCGGGTCAGAAATGGTGTGAATGAAGCCCCATCCAGCGGCGAGGATAGGAACTGTGTCGGTTGCTAAAGCCACTTGCACTCCTCTGGGGCAATGATTATTGACTAAAGTGTTGCTGGACTGAAGGATGACAGGGAAAACCGGAGTACCCGTCCCGCCTCCTCTTTGTCCAGCACAAATTCCACGGAACCCAGCGGTGAGAAGTCGACACGTTTCCTCCCGAGCGATGGAGGCTACACCGATACAGCATCAAAGTAAAAAATAGTGTACTGAATGACATTCACATTTTCACACTATTTATGAACATTTGAGGTTATATATTTTTAATTCTGAAATATCCCTGTTGTACAGCTATCCCCAGTGAGGAATACTTTATTTTTCTTTGCATATACCGATGATTTACTATTAGCAGTGAATTACATAAAACATCTAAACGCATATATTTTATAAGGGCCATAGGAATACCAAAACGAGGGAGAAATTTCTGCTCTAAAAGGCCCAGTTGCGATCTTACTAATAACTTCGACGGACCCTGAAGTACAAATAAAACAGTTTTCTAAACCCCGTTACTTTTTAGCATTATAATGAAAGGCCTCTTAGCATTATCCGAGAAACAGTAGGAGAGGTCACCATACGTTATTTCCAATGTAATGTGGGAGTTGCGGAGTTGTGATGATAACGGCAGGCTCACTTGCCCACTGCCATTCACAATCGAGTTGGGACGTTTTCTTTATAATGGCATGTTCCCTTGCCTACTGCCGGTCACGGTCGATTTGGGGAGATTTCGTTACAATGGCAGGTTCCCTTTACTACTTCCAGACACATTCCAGTTGAGAAGTTTTCATTATAAGGGCAGGCACCTTCCATATTGTCAGTCAAAATTGAGTTATCATTATAATGAAAGGCCCGTTTTCCTAATGCCAGTCAGCCCACTGTCAGTCATACTCGAATTGGTGAGTTTTGATTATAATATCAGGCTACTTTACCTAATGCCAGTCACAATTTAGATTGGTAAATTTGTTTATAATGGCGGGCAACCTTGCCTGCTGCAATGCACAATCGAGTAGGAGAGGTCTGATCCATTCTCCTTTGCCTTCCGCCAGTCAAATTGAGAAGGGAATTAATCATCACAACGGTAGGCCCTCCTTACTAATACCTGATACACAGGAGTTGGAGAAGGTCCCACATCCTACTGCCAGCCAAAGTCCATGAGGGAAGTATGGATTGCAATTGCAGACGCCCCTCTTAGTCACACTGACGGTCACGATCGATTTGTAAAGGATTATTTATAATGGCAGAGACCCTCTTTCTAGATCACTACAAATCGACTTCAGTGAATATATATACTGTTCATAGACATGCGAAAGTATATGCACGCTTACAATACTGCAGAACTTCCTTTACAGATTAAGTGTTGTTTAACGGTACGTTATATCGACAAATGTATTGCACCGTACGACGAGCGATCTACATGATAAATCTTATGACGTATTCTCGTATCTCATCTGTTTATGGGTTATATTGAGTTAGAGACTTTAAATAGGACGTAATTTGGATACAGTTCTCACACTCTGCATTACTTTTTGAATACATACAGTATGTGACAGCTAGAAACAAAGCATTTGGTACACATATTACCACTAGGCGGTCCAGATTTTGCGCCGAATTGGATTATTCTATCTTTAATATAAGTGTGTCAAACTATGGAATAAACGTGCAAAAAGTACAAAATTTACGTACAGTCAAGAAATACAGCCAAACGTAACGTATAAGGGATGACAAAATGTCATCGGACCAATGTTGTAGATCGCTTCATGCTGAGTTCGATTGTTCTATCCGTTTTGTGATACGACTTACCGGTTAGTCACAAAATACCTCGAAACGGAGGTCTGTACCATCATTAAAATTTCCTCTATATTTCGATATTTATCGGGGGTAAAAAGTGAAAATTTTAAAAACTACAAATTTTTCCGTCGGTTACAGGCTAAAAGCTATAATTTTGAAACAATTTCAATTTTCTGTCTCGTCTGGCAGATTGTGCAGCCATCTTGATTTAGGGGGAGGAGGGTAAATGTGAGGACTTTCAGGACACTTTTAAGCCCACGAAACCTATATGTTATCGCTTTGGATAAATATATCTGACTGCGTTTTTATACTAGGCCAGAAATTTGAAACCCCCAGCGCGCTCCCGCTAGGGAAATTTGAGAATTTTCGACCGAGGTCATCAGCTTCTCCGGTACCATGTTTCAAGTTTATAAGATGCCTAGAAGTGCCGCATTAATTCACGTCTATTTTCATTTTTATACATTTATATATATAGATCGCTCCAGACCGACTTGCATTTATTAACACAGATAATACAAATCCAACAGTAAAACTCTGAGTTACGCTACGTCGCCCCGTACTGCGCTACTTGCACAGCCACGTCCGTACCATGCATTAGATCTGCTTGGGTGCTGGTCATAGTAGCCAAAGGGCATCATATAAAATGGCTCATAATCCGGGTTTCTCTATATTCACACAGTGCAATATCGTTATCTCCCAGATATCCTCATTTCTGCATCTTCCCAGTCCTGTTCGAAGTCTGTTTAGGGTTTTTCAAGTTGTTCTTCTCGAAGTAACCGTGCAGACAATTACGTACAGGGAGCGGATTTGTAAGCTGTAATAGGTTAGATATCAATGAGTACCGGGCGAGATGGCCGTGCGGGTAGAGGCGCGCTGCTGTGAGCTTGTATCTGGGATATAGTGGGTTCGAGTCACACTGTCGGCAGCCCTGATGATGGTTTTCCGTGGTTGCCCATTTTCAGACCAGGAAAATGGTGGGGCTGTACCTTAATTCAGGCCACGGCCGCTTCCTTCCAACTCCTAGGCTTTTCCTATCCCATCGTCGCCATAAGACCTATCTGTGTTGGTGCGACATAAAGCCACTAGCAAAAAAGAATATATCTATGAGTGGAAAGGTCCTTCAAGGCCGTACAACGCTCCTGTTTAAAAGGCTGCATAAATCTTAGGAGCACGGCCATTTCAAACTCCTAATATTTATGTAACTTTTCCTACTGAATTAACGTGCGGGTTAGAGGACGCCTTAGACTCGTTGAACTCTAACCTACAGTATTACTGCATGGCAATCCGCTCCCTATATATGTAAATTGAGTGCTCCGAAGTTCTATTTTGGTTCTTTCTGATTTTAGTTGAGAACTGAAGTATTTTGGAAGAAACTCCTTCGAGATTTTATAGTCTCGCATAACAAAATTTTAAAAAATCTTGTATTAATGTTGATTATTGATTTATGAATGTAGTAGAGGTATTATGATACATAACGATAATGTAAAGGTGCAAACTGAAGTCCGCATTTCGCTTGACCACTGAAGCCGAGGTTAAGACTACGACAGAACAATTTAAATAACCGACTTACTCTAACCCACATCTGGAGACACAGAGCATATTGAGCAGTGACCAAAGGTTGATGAGTGTAGGTATTAACACTAATGAGAGGTAAAAATGAATGAATTCCGAGCCTTCCAAGAATGAGGGAAAGAAAGAAAGAGAAGGCTCAAGGAGGGCGCAAAAATGAAAAACATTCTACACTTCGCAAATGTAATGCCGTCGAGGTGAGAATAGTTGACTAAAGGAGGTCCGATACGAAACATTGGTACTGGGGAGCTTGGCACAAGTAAATCCGACCTCTCTTGGTCAACTTGTTTTTTCCGACCCTGACGCCATTAAGTTTGTGAGTGCTACGGAGTCTTTCATTTCCACGCCCTTCGTGGCCTTTGTCTTCCTTTGGCCGATATCTTCATTTTTCGACGTGTCGGATCCCTTCCATTTGTTCTCTTTGATTAGTGTTATATAGAGGATGGTTGCCTAGTTGTACGTTCTCTTAAAACAATAATCAACACCACCACCACAACCTTGTCAGACTCAGATTCAGTTAGGGACCCCGTGGTAACCAACCTACAAATCGAAGTCCACGAACCTGCTACGCAGGCGTAGCAGGGGGAGAGGAGATACTCCCACGTGGCGCGTCCCAGGTGGCGGATAGGGGGGTCCTAACCGGCTTGCCGGCGGACTTGAGGGAAATAAAATACCTCTCGCGGACCAAACACACACCCCCTGTGGGTGGGGGAGGCTGACGAATAATACACCCACGGTATCCCCTGCCTGTCGTGAGAGGCGACTAAAAGGGGCGACCAAGGGTTGATTGTATTAGAACCATGAAACTACTTGTGATTAGTACCACCACGCGGAGAACACCAAGGGTTGCTTTTACTTGTGCGTAGTACCACTACATTAGGTACGAAATTGGTTTGTGATTAGTAGCACACAGGAGCACCGCGCGGTCGGCTTTTGCAGTACCTGTGATTAGTACCACCATATGAGCAGGACCATGGGATGATAGCTACCATGGTTCTGCCTTGCCTATGATTAGTACCCACTATATGAGGAACACCACGGGATAGGGAGAGGTCCCTGTGGTTAGCACTCTTATGTGATGAACACCATAGGTTTGCGTTGCCTGTAAATGGCGCCGCAAAGTGAGAAAAGCATAGGTCTGTATTATGTCGAATTTCATAACCTCTGAGTAGTACAATAATGTGTGGAATGCCGCAAGTGTCTGCTACTTTTGATTAGTACCGCAATAGAACAAATACCATGGTTCTATTTTGCTAGCGATCAGTACCGTTATGAGGGGCGGATAACTGCGATTTAGGACCCCCTTTTGACTGCACGCATAATCGATTCCATGTTATGCTATAGCAGTAGTCCCTTGGTCAGTAATACGATATTGTCACGTCTGTTTATGTGAATGTGAGACATTGCGGGTCGCAACCACTGATTGTTTTAAATTCATGTCCATCCATTCATTCTTCGTTCTCACGTTTTTGAATTCTGGTCAGTGGAGAATTTTAGACTTTTAATATGTCATTCCATTTCGTCTCATTTCGTACCATTAGGGGCCGATGATCTAGATGTTAGGCCCCTTTAAACAACAATCATCATCATCATCATCACAAATCGAAGTTGAGAACCATCCAGACGCCTCCTATGAGACAGACAGGAGCCTTCCTACAATTTGCACCGACACAGGTAGTTCTTATTGCGACGACGAGGTAGGAAAGTGCTAGGAGTGGGAAGGAAGCGACCGTGGGAAACCACGGAGAACCATCTTGATTGCTACCAACAGTGGGGTTCGAACTCACTATCTTCCGAATGCAGGCTGGCAGCTACGTGACTTAAATCACACAGGAGATTCTCCCAAAGTACATAGTGATATTAACTGTGATATCTCATGCTCGTTATAAGCAGTAACAAAAACAGTGTTGATGAACGAGAAACGTTGAAGTGGTCTTGACGCTGTGATTGATGAGGGATTATTACAAACCGAAATTGGGCTGTAGAATTAGTGTTGGGAAGGAAGGTGTCGCTCGCCAGGCACTGTATTGTTACCCCGGGCCAGAGGGAGGGGGCGGGCTGCGAGTTGCTAGGCAACAAGCCGCAGAGCCATGCAGCAGCCTCCAGGATCTCAGCGTCCCCGAAACCTATCGATCTGTTCGTCCCCCAGTAGCGTGCCGTACCGCCAGAACGAATCGACACGAGATAGCAGCTCACTACATTCTTTGAGAAATGCACATCGGAGTTATGATGGACCAGGCCGCGTTCTACTGTAACTCAACCGTTTTACATAATTAATGATGTTAACTAGAGGAATAAATAACAGTCTATGGCCTCCGGAAAAGACTGATGCAGGTCTTGTTCTAGTGGACGGTCTCTAGGCGACCTGCATGTCTGTGAGGACGGGGACCGACTGAAGATTATTTCTAATGTTGAAGATATCGCACACGCCGAGCCCCGGAGCCTGACGAAGTAACCAATTAAGGTTAACCTCTTTAACATGACTTTTGTTTTAATTTGCATTTCGTGATGAATATTCCAAAGTTCAAAATTTAACTTGTCTTCAGTGTCTGAGATTTACCAACAATTCTTAAGTGGAGCCAGTACCTTAACACTCGTATATGATGTCGTTTGCCGTAATGGAATATATGTACGACTTTCCGCGAGTACTACTCTAAGCTTTTAACTTTGAAAGACCGACCATTACTGCTTACTGGCCCCGGGTACGTATTGCAAGGCGCAAGCATACTTGCAGGATCGTAGGTCGGTATTGCCTTTGAGGTTGACCCAAAAGGTACGCTTGAAGCCTGAGGTATCTGGATGGGGAGGGTGCACAGAAAATAAACCTCATACGAGGTCTTCATGCACGAGAGGGTTAAAATTCCCGACCCTGCCTGGAATCGAACCCGGGGTCCTCTGATAATTGCGCCGGACGGTAGAGGAATACAAACCTGGGAAATTATGTTTATTCACTGGTATGATCCCAGTTAGAGTATGTTTCTAAAGTGTGAGATCCTAACCAGGACTACTTGATATGAGAACTGGAAAATATTCTAAGGAAAGCAGCAGGATTCGTTCTGGGCGATTTCTGACAACAGGGTAGTGTTACGAAAATTTTGTAAACTTTGGGCTGGGGAGACTTGGGAGTAAGGAGACGAGCTTCTCGACTAAGTGGTATGTTCCGAGCTGTCAATGGAGAAATGGCGTACAATAGTAGACGAATAAGCTTAATGTTTATAAAAGTAGTAAGGCTCAAAATATGAAGATAAAATTGGAATTCAAACTGAGAAAAATATGCGTTTATATAGGAAGAAAAATTAGGGACTGGAGTAATTTACCAAGGCCCAGGCTGTAAATGTGTGCTCGGCTCACTCAGAGGGACGTGGGTCCAATTTCCTGTCAGGAAGTCGAAAAATTCAAGAAACGAGATTTCCATTTCCGAAGGGCACCAGTAATGAGTATGAGGTTAATTCATGTGGGCAAAGGCGGCCGGGCGTAGAGCTAACTACTCTACTACATCAGGTACCAAGGTTACGGAGTGTAGAAGCCTTTACTTTCCACCCCTCATATGGCCTGTACGCCTGTTCTTTGAGCTTTGACAGATGTTCGATAAACGACCAATGTGTTTGAAATCATTTAAGGTGGCATTAGGTAAACAATTCAATCAATCATCAGTGATCTTGATTCAGAGTTGTCGCCTACGTGGCAGTTCCCTGGCAGTTGTTTACCTGGCATTTTGGTAAATGATTTCAAAGACGTTCGAAATTTATCGAACATCTCCCTTAATAAATTACTCTAATCCCTAATTCATCGTCCTATAAGTGAATATTTCCCCATTTGTTCTCTTGAATTCTATCCTGATCTTTATATTGATATTTCCTACTTTTGAGACTTCCACTCAAATCCACTGGTATACTAATGTCATTCAACGCCATCTCTCCACTGACAGCTTGGAACATACCACTTAGTCGAGCAGCTCCTCTCCTTACTCCCAAATCTTCCCAGCCCAAAATTTGCAAAAATTTCCGTAACACTACCCTTTTGTCAGAAATCGCCCAGAACGAATCCTTCTTCTTTCCTTTGAATATTTTCGAGTTATCGTATCAAGTAGTCCTGGTCTAGGTAAGAACCATACTCTAGAGAACTCTACATCTTCTCCTTTTACATCCTTACTACAACCTTTAAATACTCTCAAAAGCATGTGAAGATATCTGTAACCTTTCTTAACCTCGTTAATGTGATTACCGCAATGAAGGACATTCCTTTTATTAATACCTGGGTATTTACAGTGATCCCCATGAGCTACTATCACCCCATAAACACAGTTATTAAAACTGAGAGGACTTTTCCTCTTTTTGAAACTTACAACTTGACTTTTCATCCCATTTACATTCATGCCATTGGCTGCTCCCAATCTTCTTACATTGCCGAAGCCTTTTAGTCGCTCACAATCTCTCCGTTAGCATTGGTACTTGTATCAACCCGACTGCGATGCTGTTTCCTGGAGTATTGTGTACGGTCTCGGGTTAAGTTGCAATTCATAAGGTTCACCACCAAGTGTGTCATGTTCTATGCTGGTACGTTCTGTTCATGTGTGCTTCCAACGATTAATCTACTATGTAGAGTTGTCAAAATTGAGTTATAACATGGAAATAACGCGTTTCCGGGCTCATATCCATATAACATATTTTCTTCATTTACGTGTGAGGAATGTGCCCTGAAAGTTTGGCCGAACCTTTCTGTCACACCTTGTTGTTGTTCGTGACTGCTGATATCCTGATCATAGCTACGGGACCTACAGTTCTGGATGAAATTCAAATAACAAGGAGGTGAATTTTCATTTGAAAATTCCTACTTGGCATGACCGTGGTTCGAACCTCGCGCATTTTGGTGAGAAGCCGATATTCCCTTGATCAACTCTTGTTCTTTTTTGACCCCGATAGTATTGTAACCGTCCAGGCTTCTCCAGCCCTACTAATTTAATATAATATCATTTTACGCGATATCATTTGATATCAAGTTTATCCGCCATCGGCGATTATTTGTAATAACATATTTATTCAACGTCAATCATTTGTAATCATGGCATTTTGGAATCATATTGTATGTATGATAACATCGTTTTATTATTTAAATTATTATATTATGTAGGATAAGAATTCATTATGTTGTAAATACGGTCAATATGTTGAGACATAGTTGTTTTCATTTCATCTCATGTTTGTGTATACGGAGGGTTATTCTTGAAGCTTGGGATTTTGCGTGCGTCATGGGTTTATCGTATGACCAAGGCTAGTAAACAGCGACCCATGCGCGAGGCTTGCAAGCTGGTCAGCTATATCATCGCCACGCCTTCTGGACTTGTCGAGGAAGAAGGGAAAGCGAGTTGATGCTTCGATCTATCGAATCAGATACTTCGTTGTATATGAGTTTTGAGATTGAACTGTTACCAAGAGTGGGGGTGAGCCCGGATATATACTGATTCTCAATACGAGAACGGGACCTAACAACTTAACGATCTTACGACCTTACAACCTAACTACGTGTACTCCATCACTACTACGTCTACTGTGAACATCTACTTTGAACGACATGATTTGATTTTTGAAACAGTGTGTGGTCGCTCCGCGACAGAGTTATTTTTGTACAATGTATTATCGCTTCGATACAGTACTTAGGTGCGGTTATGTTATCGGATCTACGAGAAACGAAACAAGCTTATGGCTTGTGTGATATCCAGTAAATATTGTGGACGAAGAACTATGTTTAGTTCAAGTCTACGGAAATTTGGTACAAGTCTGTACAGTATAAATAGTATAGCTCAGTTGGATTGAGATTTCTACTAATATGGAAAAAATCATATTTCTGAATTTTCTCCTCATACGATCAACGCTGATCAGTTATTACAAGTATAGGGCCAATGTCTAATTTAAAGACTAGGCATGTAGGGAGTGCTAGTCCAGATAGCCCGTACCATATCAGAGAAGGAAGGAAGGAAGGAAGGAAGGAAGGAAGGATGTCCATGGAGCAAATTCAACATCGAGAAGAAGAGTACGAGTAACCACGGAAACCAGTTGACTTCAACGGAAGCTGCAATTGGTGAGCTTCAATTAGATAAAGCAAGCAATAGTAAATTCAGTTAATTAAATTCTAAATTCCTCCACGCTTTAAGGAAACGTTTCCGATTTATCTCATTTTTTTGTATAATAAATTCATTTGTATTTTATATTGCGTTAATTTTCTTTCTTAAGCGATACTTAATGGTTAATTATTTAAAATCCTACCCCTGTGATTTAAGTATAAGTCTCTATGCTAGTAAATATAAATTTTGGTTTACAGTTTTATTTAAAACTGTAACCATGGCGCCCAAACATTACATAGAGAAATGGGGAACCTTGGAATGTTAATTGTTTCTATTTGCGTGGCAATTTGCGGGCAAGCCACAAGTAGTTTATTTAATATTCAGATGTCCCAAGATATTAACTTTCATCTCCCCAAGTGTTTGATGAGAGGGAACAGTTACAGTATTAGGTTTACGAGGCCCAGGGAGTCTTTCACTTTCACGCCCTCCATGGCCCTTGTCTTTCTTTGGCCAATTCCTTCACTTTTAGAAGTGTCGTATCCCTTCCAGTTTTCCTTCTTATTAATGTTAATAGCGGATGGTTGTCTAGTTTTACTTCCTCTTAAAGCTTTAATCACCACCGCCACCTGAGAAGCCAGTGATAACGCCACTCAGATATGAATACCCTAGAAAAGTTCTGAAAGAAATATGTCAGCAAGAGTCTGATACTGAAGTGTAAGAAAGTCAGTTTTTCATCTGGAGACCTGTAGTTGTCACTCACATGAATGTTCAGGATAGGTCCTGTCGATATCAAGATTCATCCTTCGAATCGTCGTTCCGCCATCTGAGCTACGTTTGGAGCGACGACCCGCACATCCGTAGATATTCCTCACCTTGGTCGGGATTTGAACATCATTTGTCCGCATTTCTCAAAAAGGAAGGTGAGCAAACTGTCAATCTTCCACTCAATACGGATGCTGAATCTGGCATGCATCGATGTTGGTGTCACTCCGCGAGCAGTAGCTTGGAAAATTCAGCTGTAGTAGAGAGTGGAGCAGGATATTTTGGTAACTACGATTTGTATAACATCAATTAGGCGTATGTAGCCTAACTGTATGTGTTTAATGATACTTTGAATTAGTAATACGTGTTTTATGAACACAAAACAGCGAAATATATCAAGACATAAATAACAATTGTCTACCTTTAAAGTTATTCCTACGAAAGCAACGTCTTCAAAATCAGAGGCCAGTGGATCGCCTCATATTCTTTCTTTCATTCCTCATTGTTCTACCAAGTTCTTAGAACTGCATCCGTATGCCTTAAAAGGAAAGTCGCGTTGCCAATGAAGCGATGACACTTTTTTAATATATGTAAACATCAAGTAACCATATATGTGAGCACGTCATTTTCCAAAACAGTGAACCCCAGATGTTTTATCCACGCGCCACCACGGAGTAGATTGCAAACTGTCGCTATCGGTGTAAAACACCAGAAATTTTCGGATCACGCATACACACATAAAATGGTTTAGGAACAAATACACCGGGCGAGTTGGCCGTGCGCGTAGAGGCGCGCGGCTGTGAGCTTGCATCCGGGAGATAGTAGGTTCGAATCCCACTATCGGCAGCCCTGAAAATGGTTTTCCGTGGTTTCCCATTTTCACACCAGGCAAATGCTGGGGCTGTACCTTAATTAAGGCCACGGCCGCTTCCTTCCAACTCCTAGGCCTTTCCCATCCCATCGTCGCCATAAGACCTATCTGTGTCGGTGCGACGTAAAGCCCATAGCAAAAAAAAAAAAGGAACAAATATGTCTCATGGCTGAAGGTCATCCGAAAATGTGTGTAACGTGACGCGACAAAATGTGTGACGGAAGTGTAACCGAAGCAACCGTGCAGGCAGTGATGTAAGGTATAGATGGGTGTCCAGACGATGTTACCTAGCAACCGTACAGCCAGTGGTATATGGTATGGATGGATTCCCAGACAATGTTACCTAGCAACCGTACAGCCAGTGATGTAAGGAATGGATGGCCAGACAATGTTACCTAGCAACCGTACAGCCAGTGATGTAAGGTATGGATGGATGGGTTGGACAATGTTACCTAGCAACCGTGCAGGCAGTGATGTAAGGTATGGATGGATTACCAGTCAATGTTACCTAGCAACCGTACAGCCAGTGGTATATGGTATGGATGGATTACCAGACAATGTTACCTAGCAACCGCACAGCCAGTGATGTAAGGAATGGAGGGCCAGACAATGTTACCTAGCAACCGTACAGCCAGTGATGTAAGGAATGGAGGGCCAGACAATGTTACCTAGCAACCGTACAGCCAGTGATGTAAGGAATGGAAGGATGGCCAGACAATGTTACCTAGCAACGTGCAGGCAGTGATGTAAGGCATGGATGGATGGCCAGACAATGTTACCTAGCAACCGTGCAGCCAGTGATGTAAGGAATGGATGGCCAGACAATGTTACCTAGCAACCGTACAGCCAGTGATGTAAGGTATGGATGGATGGGTTGGACAATGTTACCTAGCAACCGTGCAGGCAGTGATGTAAGGTATGGATGGCCAGACAATGTTACCTAGCAACCGTACAGCCAGTGATGTAAGGCATGGATGGATGGCCAGACAATGTTACCTAGCAACCGTGCAGGCAGTGATGTAAGGTATGGATGGATGGCCAGACAATGTTACCTAGCAACCGTGCAGCCAGTGATGTAAGGAATGGATGGCCAGACAATGTTACCTATCAACCGTGCAGGCAGTGATGTAAGGTATAGATGGGTGTCCAGACGATGTTACCTAGCAAACCGTACAGCTAGTGGTGTATGGTATGGATGGATTACCAGACAATGTTACCTAGCAACCATACAGCCAGTGGTATATGGTATGGATGGATTCCCAGACAATGTTTCCTAGCAACCGTACAGCCAGTGATGTAAGGAATGGAGGGCCAGACAATGTTACCTATCAACCGTGCAGGCAGTGATGTAAGGTATAGATGGGTGTCCAGACGATGTTACCTAGCAAACCGTACAGCTAGTGGTGTATGGTATGGATGGATTACCAGACAATGTTACCTAGCAACCATACAGCCAGTGGTATATGGTATGGATGGATTCCCAGACAATGTTTCCTAGCAACCGTACAGCCAGTGATGTAAGGAATGGAGGGCCAGACAATGTTACCTAGCAACCGTACAGCCAGTGATGTAAGGAATGGATGGATGGCCAGACAATGTTACCTAGCAACGTGCAGGCAGTGATGTAAGGCATGGATGGATGGCCAGACAGTGTTACCTAGCAACCGTACAGCCAGTGGTATATGGTATGGATGGATGGGTTGGACAATGTTACCTAGCAACGTGCAGGCAGTGGTATATGGTATGGATGGCCAGACAATGTTACCTAGCAACCGTGCAGCCAGTGATGTAAGGAATGGATGGCCAGACAATGTTACCTAGCAACCGTACAGCCAGTGATGTAAGGTATGTATGGATGGGTTGGACAATGTTACCTAGCAACCGTGCAGCCAGTGATGTAAGGAATGGATGGATGGCCAGACAATGTTACCTAGCAACCGTGCAGGCAGTGATGTAAGGTATGGATGGATGGCCAGACAATGTTACGTAGCAACCGTACTGGCTTTGCCTTACCGCTGGCGGTCATCCAAAATTAGCAGCCGTTGATAGATGGCCATGACCGGAAGACATGTTCATGATCATTTGATTTTCGCAAAGGAAAATATGGTTTCTTTTTTAAGTATATCGTAACAGTTACGGGAGAATGAGAAACTTGATACCGATCTCGCTTAACAAAAATACACATCATCACCCTCATCCCTCTTCAACCAAACCCTTTCAACTTGGGGTGTCAGCTGATTTTTATGATGACCTCGAAATTGTACTTGCCCAACAAATTCAAGAACTTCCGACGTGATCTCTAAGAAGGATAACTTTCCACACGACTAAGTCTAAACCTTCCGCTTAAAACAGCAGTCAAGGTTTTGTTTCAGTTTGTTCCTTAGTTTGTGAGTATTGCCCTTATGTGCGAACCACCATGGGTTTGTGCTACCTGTGAGTGGTGCTGCCATTGTGTGTGACATACCATGGGTCTACATTACCTGTGATTAGTACAACCATGTGAGAAACATCATGAGTCTACGTTACCTGTGATTAGTACCATTATGAGGACCGGTAACTTGGATTTCCGACCCCTTTAGATAATAAGTATCATCCCAGTACTTAAGGCATAGTGTATTGGAAACACTGACTGTTTTTGCTTCACGAGCATTTTTTAATCATCATTCGTTTTAGATTGTAGTTAGTGGATACATTTCGTTTTAATTCCCATTTCGTTCACCTCGTACCATTAGAGGACGATGATCTAGCTGTTAGGCCCCTTTAAAGAACAAACACCATCATCATCATCATCATCATCATCATCATCATCATCATCTTCTTCTTAGTTTGTTTTTAACGATACCCACCTGACTGAACACACGCTCATATTCTGTATTTGAATAAGGCAAAGTTAGGATTGAAAGAGCAAATGAAACCAGTACTAAATAGGAGATTTTCTGCAGCAACATCTTTATACCAATTCAATTGCAGCCAGAATTCAGTCGCGGAGGAGCTATTTACTCCTTTGTGAAAAGATTTCTCCACAGATGTTCAGTTTTATCAACACTCCTTTCATGTACTGAAGTTTGTGATGGACTCTTGAACTGTTTTCAAGACTTCATTCACACTTACAGTGATGATTATCGCAGGGTTTTTGTGTTGTCAGGCAGCTGATTTGGTATTTAACTATCCTTTTATTTATTTACACACCTATCTCTTAGCTTTTTCTTCAATATGATGTGACAAACTGGAGTTTTAAATTTCATTCTCAACGGAATAACCAAGACATGCCATGCAGAGACGGAATACGAACACATGAGAGAAAATGAATCGGGACTTCTGGTGGTTCTTCGTGACACAAGTGTACAGTTACATTTATTATCGTTAGTACAAGAATTATTTCACAAAATACCGCGACTAGCAGTATTAAAATGCGTAACAGCATTGAAGAAAATCACAGTCAAGACTGCCAAATCAAATATGGCAAGCAATTACCAATTTAGGAGAAGTGACTAGTGGCTTTTTCGAACATTTGTGACTAACATTGCACTTGAAATGCACAGATATATAATAGGTAAATTGGCAACTATGGCTCAGCGATATTAACTGATGATTAGAGATAGTAGTTCTAGGCAGTAATAGGTTGGAATGCAAACTTGTTGAATCGAGTAAGAAGTATACACTGGCCTGTACAGCAATCATGCTATGAGCATTGCATAAACACTATGGTTACTGTCCATCAGAACCCATAGAATTTATGTTACTTTCTAGACGACTCTTCCCAATAACCAAATTAGTTTGAATTCTAACTTATTAATGAATAAAATTCCGACGTCTAGTGATGATGAAGGTAACATTTTCACTTCTACTACAGTAGAACCAGTAGCTTCATCAGTGTTCCTACCTCTGCAGTACTTCAAAAGATACCAAACTTATCCTAGCCTACAATATGATTACAATATCAATTTGGGCTTAGCAGTGAGAAATTTCAGAACAAATGATTGTGTAAAGCAAATGGAAAATTATTGAAATACTAACATTTGCTAACTAAAATAAAAATGACGGCGATAAAAATTTTTTTTGAAGTTCCAAGGCATAATTTCAATTCGCAATTAGTGATGATAAGCTATTTAATATCTCTATGCTAAAGAAGAAATACCAAACAAAGTAAAATATCCTGAAATAGGTAGATAGGAAGGAGATGGGTAAAGTCGAAAATTATCCAGAACTTTATGCTGTTGTTAAGTTATTAAATAGAGAATGGAAGACACCATGGAGAATGGCAAGACTATATCTTATTAGTTGAATGTAGGAATAGAAATAGAAAGAGGATGAAAACGGAGAAAATTCATGTAGGATTAGTAACGATATTCGTGTAAAGATATCCTAGACTTAGTTCAAGTCCACGAAATATGTCAAATGGTAAGTTTATCTGTGACCCCGCGGTGTTCGGGTGGCGTTTCTGCCTCTTACGCGAAGGCCCCGGGATCGATTCCCGACCAGGTCATGGATTTTTACCAGTTTCTGAGGGGTGGTTCGAGCTCCACACAGCTTCCGTGATTGAAATTGAGGAGCCACCTGACGGTGAGTTGGTGGCTCGGTCTGGAAAGCCGAGAATAACGGCCAAGACGAGTCGTCGTGCTGACCACACGAAACCTCAAAATCTGCAGGCCCTCGGGCTGGGCAGCGTTCGCTTGGTAGGCCATGGCTCTTCGTGGATGTAAGCGGTACGTTTATCTAATCATTCATTAAACTGTATAGTCTACTAGTAAGTATGTTACGTTTAATATTGTGTATTATATAAAGACCTCCAAGTGGGTAAAAGAGATAAAGAGGGATGCAGAAGAAGTTAGAATTACACTTCAGATGATTAGCAATAGGACAGAGTTCAGAAGAACAGTCGACAGTCTAAAATAATTTGAAGAGAAAACACAGGAAAGAGACCCAAAAGAGACAAAGATGAGAAGCAAAAGAACAAAGAGATTCTGGGATGGGAAAAGAAGAGAAGTAAGACCAAGAAGCCTTAAGTTCTATGCGGTCCATAGTTGTCCAAACTCGGAAAAAAAGGAACTAACAAAAAATAAATGTTTCTAACATTAAAATACGAAGGACATGCATTTTATTACAATAAATAAATACTCTCTCCCCAGTCGGTGGTTATTCGTGACCGGGAGAGAAGAGCACTCAATTCAGTCATTCGAGTACCATATTTTTTCTTTGCGAACTTTGGCATCATTACACCGCTTTGGGTGAGGGACGCAGATGAAGAATGCACCCAAGGAATCCTCTGCCTGCCATTAGCGGCGACTAAAGGGGCGACAAAGGGATGATTGAATTAGAACCATGAAGCTACTTGTGATTAGTACCATCACACGAAGAACACCATGGGTCGCCTTTACTTGCGAGTAGTACTACTATGTTAGGTACACAATAGGTTTGTGATTAGTGGCAACAGTGGGTGGTTCATTATGGATTTACCTTTTCCGTGATTAGTACCACTATATGCGGAACACCACGGGCTTCCGTAGTCAGTGATTAGTACCATTATGTGAGAAACACCACGGATCTAGGCCTTGCCTGTGATTAGTACCACTATATGAGCGACAACGTGGGTCTGTGTTGCCTGTAATTAGTACCCACTATGTGAGGAACACTATCGGTTTGAGTTGCCTATGAGTGGCACCATGATGTGAGAAACACCATACGTCCGCGTTGCCTGTGCGTAGTACATTACCTGTTATTATTACCATAATATGTGGAACACCGTAAGTCTACGTTACTTGTGATTACTACCACCACATGAGAAACACCGTGGTTCTACTTTACTAGCGATAAGTACCATTATGAGGGGCGGCTGACCTGGATTCTGGACCCCTTTAGACTGCAAACATCATCGACAGGATCGTACTTTGGAAGCAGCCTCTTGCTCAGTATATACTATTGTTTTAAGATAGTTTCTGGGAAGGTGGAGCATTTCGGGTCGGATCCATTGATTGTTTTAAGTTCATAATCTGAGTTTATCGTCGTTTTTTTAATTCTGTCCGCTGATTATTTTAAATTCATATTCTTCCTTTCATTATCCATCCTCCCGTTTTGAATTCTGTTCAGTGGTTGAATTATGGAATTTTAAATAGTCATTACATTCCGTCTCATTTCCTATAATTAAGGGCCGATGACCTAGATGTTAGGCCCCTTTAAACAACTAACATCAAGCATTATCAGGTATCATTCCAGTCCGATGTAAAAAAAAAATAAGTTAGTGATTTCCTTAAGACTGGCATTCAGTTAAGTGATGTTAATTTTACTGATCATTCATGAAAAATAATTTGTAATCGTAATTGACTAAAATAATTAATGGTTAATTTTAATTCATGCAAGTATCCTTTTTCTTGCACTTTTCTCATTACTATATTTATTTTATATTCATACTTACTCTAGACAGCTTAACGTTTTACCATGTCATTAGAGGTCGATAATCTACAGTAGATTGTAGTATAGCATAACATTGATAGAGGAATTAGAAATATATTTCTTAAGACTTTCGTCTGGGGCATGTCATTGTATGGAAGTGAAGCATGGACGATAATTAGCTCAGAAAGAAATAATTGACATATTGTGTTACAGAACAATGCTGAAGGTAAGATGGGTAGACCGGCGTACTTCACGAATGAAGAAATACTAAATGGAATTGGTGAGAGCAGATCTACAGGGCTAAATTTACGAGAAGAAGAAATAGAATGGTAGGACACATCTTAAGACACCCAGAAATATTTCAGTTGGCCTTTGAGGGAAGTGTAGGTGGTATAAAATGTAGGGGTTCAGCAACGTATGGCAAGCAGATGTACGATTTAGTAGTTACGGAGATATCAAAAGACCAGCGCATGGTAGGGTGACATGGAGCACTGCATGAAACCAGTCTATGGACTGATGACTCAACAACAACAACAACAACAACAACAACAACCTAGTTATTAGGTCCCTTAAATGAACATTCAAAATATTCATCATTACCTCCAAGTGAGAATAAACATAGCTTCGAAATACTTGTGAGTATCGTATACCAACACAGCCGGCACCTGCGGATGTCTCTCTGCCTCTTCAGTGTTCGCACAAGGAAGGCAATTGGCAAGGAGTTCACCAACTCGGGCAGCAGGTGTCAGCTGGTGGCACAGCTGGGAGCGTTCTAACTCGGACCAGTGGCAGGAGACTTTGACATTGATTAATGATGGAGATGAGAAACTGGAATATGGTTACACATACAGCAAAAAGCTTCTTCTAACTTGACTTGTAAACCGTTAAAAATATGTTTCAGAAAGAGTAATAAAGAACCCGTGATAAAAGCTGGTGCACTGCTGAGATCACGGTACAACTTAGTACAGACCATGAAGGTCTTTGGAGGAGGCTTTCTCGGCACTATGCCCGACAGCTTTTTCTTACGTCACACCCACACATACAGTCCTTATGACGACAAGAGATGGGAAAGGCTTAGGACTGAAAAAGGAAACGACCGGGGCCTTAAAGTCCTGACTGACTGACTGACTGACTGACTGACTGACTGACTGAATGAATGAATGAATGAATGAATGAATGAATGAATGAATGAATGAATGAATGAATGAATGAATGAATGAATGAATGACTTAACTGAACCACTCACTTCAAAATTTCAGATGTATAGTACGTTAAGAAGTCATTTATTGGAATTGTTGCATGTTCCTCTAAGTGTGTCTGTGTACCAGCGAAAGCACTGACTCACTCACTCACTCACTCACTCACTCCAAAATTTCAGATGTACGTAAAGAAAAATGTAATTTAATGGAACTGCTGCATGTGTCTATAAGTATGTCGGAGAATGAATGAATTATAGACTTGTGGAGTAATGCGACGTATGTTAATGACAGGTTTGTTGAGTGAGTGAACGGTGAACACAGCAATGTGTGAATGGTAGAATGAAAGAAAGTAAATGAACACAGGAATGTGTGAATGACAGACTGGTAGAGTGAGAGGGAGTATGTGAGCACAGGAATGTGTGAATGACAGACTGGTAGAGTGAAAGGGAGTATGTGAGCACTGGAATGTGTGAATGACAGACTAGTAGAGTGAAACGGAGTATGTGAGCACAGGAATGTGTGAATGACAGACTGGTAGAGTGAGAGGGAGTATGTGAGCACTGGAATGTGTGAATGACAGACTGTAGAGTGAAAGGGAGTATGTGAGCACTGGAATGTGTGAATGACAGACTGGTAAAGTAAAAGGAAGTAAGTGAGCACAGGTATGTGTGAACAAATGTGTGATTAGTTAGAGTGAATGAAGGAGCAGTAAGAAAGTAAGTGTATATGCATGTCTTGCAGAGCCTTATTTAAGTACTTCGTAATCCATGTAAATATTGTAAATAATGTCTCATCTAAAGAGAGGTCTAAGGTACATTTTGCATCCCAGGGGGAGAGGTGATACTCCCACGTGGCGCGTCCCAGGTGGCGGATAGGGGGGTCCTAACCGGCTTGCCGGTGTACTTGAGGGAAATAAAATACCTCTCGCGGACCAAACACACACCCCCTGTGGGTGGGGGAGGCAGAAGAATAATACACCCACGGTATCCCCAGTCTGTCGTGAGAGTCGACCAAAAGGGGCGACCAAGGGCTGATTGTATTAGAACTATGAAACTACTTTTGATTAGTACCATCACGCGCGGAACATCATGGGTCGCTTTTACTTGAGAGTATTACCACTCTGTTAGGTACTGAATAGTTTTGTGATTCGTAGCACTCAAGCGGGGTTCAGTGTGGGTTTCCAGTACCCGTGAGTTGTACCCATGTGAGCAACATTACGGGTCTGGGCGTTGTACCACTATACGAGCGACACCGTAGGTCTTCGTTGCCAGTGATTAGTACCCACTATGTGAGGAACACCACGGGAATGCCGGCGCCCGTGATTAGTACACCTAGGTGAGGAACCTCATCGGTTTGCGTTGGCTATGAGTGGCGCCATTGTGTGAGAAACACCATAGGTCTGCGTTACCTTTACGACGTACAATACTCGTGAGTAGTACCTTAATGTTTGGAACACATTGAGTTTACGCTACCTTTGATTCGTACCGCAGCTTGAGAAATATCATTGTACTCCTTTACTACCGATAACTGCCATTATGCGGGATCGTTGACATAGATATTGACCCATTCAGACAAGCATCATCGATTCAGGATTGGGCTTTGAAAGCAGTTCCTTCGTCAGTAACATTTTTTTCTGAGAATGTGAGGCATTGCGCGTCTTATCCACTGATTGTTTTAAATTCACATTCATCAATTCATTCCTCATCATCACGTTTTGAATTCGGGTCAGTGGATGAATTTTGTACTTTTAAATTGTAATCGCATTTCGCCTCATTTCGTACCATAGGGGTCGATGGCATAAATGTTAGGCCCATCTAAACAAGAAGCATCATCATCATCATCATCATTATTTTGCATGTGCATGAAGGCTCGCCCTTTTTCTCTAGAACTTCCATATACCTGCACAGAATTGTGGTTCTTTAAGACGCCTGGACATGCCTCTTTAATTCACGTCTATATTCATGTTTTTACCTTTATACACAGATCGCTACACATCGACTTCCATTTATATTATTTTGTTTTTCAAGTTGCTTTACCTCGCACCGACACATATAGCTGTTATGGCGACGATGGTACATAACAAGAACTAGGATTTGGGAGGATGGCACCGTGGCCTTAATTAAGGTACAGTCCCAGCATTTGCCTGGTGTGAAAATAGGAAACCACGGAAAACCATCTTCAGGTCTGTCAACATTGGAGTTCGAACCCACTATCTCACGGATGCAAGCACACGGATGCGCACCCCTAACCGCACGGTCAATATTCTCAGTAGATTTATATGTATAGATGATACATTTCAAATAAATATTTTACAAATCATACCAATGAAGCATTTTATTAATAATTTTAGAAAATTATTAACTTGAAATATAAGCAATAGGGCAACTTCCATTACACGAAATAATGCGGGAAGTGGGTTTCTCCTCACGAAATCCTACATCAATTAATGCTGCATTAGAAATTAGTAACACAAGTAATGGTGATATTGTCTGCAACAAATAGCATTACAATTGTTCAACTCAAAATTTATTGTTGTTAAAAGTGAGAAAAATCATCAATTTGTAATTTGCTGATGACAGCACCCTGCTGGCCAGCTGGAAGGAAGAGCTTTCGTATATGCAAATAAGAGTGAAAATTGGTGATTGGTAGATCAGCTCAGGTCGTTTGAAAGATTTGGATGTACTGCACGAATCGTATACCTTGGTGCCGATGATCTTAGATGTTAGGCCCCTTTAAACAACAAGCATCATCATCATCATCATCATCATCGTAGCAATGGTCGGTGCTGATATGGACTAAGTAACAAATTCTAAACTAATGAATTCTACTATCATAATCAGTATCGTAAACCTGCATACGACATTAATGATTGGGACTTGCATTCTCTACAACTTTGTTATGTAATACATTTCGACAGGACCAATAACATAGTTATTAAAAATAATTGTAGGCACCTTCTCTTAAACAACCATTTCATCCAGCCGGAATACAGATTATTTATAGCTTAGACTGTAGTACCTTATTTCCAAACTTTACATACCTATTTTCATTTCATTATATTACCCTATTTACTCGTGGTTTGGCGTTGATATGGACTTAGCAATATAAATCGAATTTCATGAATATGTTATCATAGCCGACACGGTAAAAATGTGTAAGATATAAATAATGGGAAATTTAATTCTATGTGAGTTTAGTTATGTAGTATTAATCGATAGGACCACTAATAACATTAATACGGTATTTGAGAATTACATTTTAGGCCTTCCCTTAAACCACCATTTCATTCAGCGTAAATACTATTTTTATAGCCTAGATTGTAGCGCCTCATTCTCCGACTTAACATATACCGATTTTCATTAAATTCTCTTCTGCCGTTTTCTCGCGACGCCCGTACATACATACGGAGATGGCGGAAAATTAAAAAATGCATTTCTTTGTTACTGTGGACGCGACCGATACAAAAATACTATTCCTTTTAAATTCTGAGCAATGTACAGGCAAAGGTCGCATTTTTTATATATAGACGTATTTACGACATACCTTGTGCGAAGCCTAACATATCCAGTTGAACTGTGGCGCTTGTCTGTACAACAGCCAGGCATTGTTCACTTCTTAATTTAGGGTGCATTTTGAGAGATGGTGGGCATACTAAGGGGTGAAATAATACTGACCACTTAGCTCATGCTTCACTGACTAATCAACAGCTGTATTTTGAGACAAAATTATCGATGTCGTATTATTTTTATAGAAACTCATGAAAATAGTGCACTTTATAAACATATCTACGTTACTGGTCCTATCGAAAAGTATAGAGAAAAGTTATAGAGAATGCAAGTGCCAATCATTTATGTCTTACGCAGTTTTACCATACCGATTATGATAATATAATTCATTAATTTAGACTTGTCCGCCTCTGTAGTGTAATGGTTAGTGTGATTAGCTGCCAGCCCCGGAGGCCCGGGTTCGATTCCTGGCTCTGCCACGAAATTTGAGAAGTGATATTAGGGCTGGAACGGGTTCCACCAGCCTTCGGAGGTCAAATGAGTAGAGGGGGTTTCGATTCCCACCTCAACCATCCTGGAAGTGGTTTTCCGTGGTTTCCCACTTCTCCTCCAGGCAAATGCCGGGATGGTACCTAACTTAAGGCCACGGCGGCTTCCATCCCCCTTCCTTGTCTATCTCTTACAATCTTCCCATCCCCCCACAAGGACCCTGTTTAGCATAGCATATGAGGCCGCCTGGGCCAAGTACTGGTCATTCTCCCCATTTGTATAATCCGACCCAATGTTTCATGCTCCAGGACACTGCCCTTGAGGCGGTAGACGTGGGATCCCTCACTGAGTCCGAGGGAAAAAGCAACCCTGGAGGGTAAACAGGTTAAGAAGAATTTAGACTTCTGTTGCTTAGTCCATATTAACTCATCTTTATGGCTTCTTTGGTGTAATATCGTGTTACAATTATCTTTACATTGAAGTAACTGTGTTATACTCATGCAACTGACAGCTGACATACAGAAGAGTTAAAATTCTTAAATAAAGTGCTTCATTTCCCTGTTGTAAGTCTTGTTCTCTGTATATGTAACTAGTAGGGGCGTGCTTGGCTCACCCGGAAGGATGTGGGTTCGATTCCCCGTCATGAAGTTGAAAAATTTTAGAAACGAGATTTCCAATTCTGGAGGTGAACATGGCACTGAGGTCCACTCAGCCTACATCAAAAATGAGAAGAAGGTTAATTCCTGGGAGCAAAGGTGGTCGGGCATAGAGCTAACCACTCTACCGCCGAGATTACGGAGAATGGAAGCCTCTACCTTCCACCCTTCCAAGGGCCTTCATGATCTGTATGGAGATGACTTTGCCCTTTTTTATAGGTAAATAGCTGTAGCTACCCGGGTAATTTTTTGAATGTTTACCTTTAGGATTTCCATAACCTGTTTGAATGGAATATTTGTATATTTATTTGTTGCGACGTTTATAATTTGCGGAATCTTCGTAGATTTAGAACTAGTGTTACGAGGGTTTAACCAAAAAACTAAATTATTTTTTTAAAAGCTATATATTTTCATTTTTTACAAAAACCTTGTCCCCTTCAAAATACTCTTCATTAGAACGAATACATTCGTCCCACTGGTGCCTCCACAGTTCGAAACTTTTTTTGTAGTCATCTTTCGAAATGGCTGACAGGTCCTCCCTCGTTTTTCTTTCCTTGACTTCTATGTTGTCAAATCGGTATCCTTTCATGCCCCTTTTCGTGCGTGGTCGCACGGTGCCAGGTCAGGCGTGGGGCAGCGGAAACATGCCATTTTTAGCCAAAAATTGTCTAACAAAGATTGCTGTGTATGCAGATGCTTTGTCGTGGTGAACGAACCAGTCTTTTGTCTGCCACAAATCGGGTCTATTTTGACAAACACTGTTGCTCAAACTTCTACAATCTTCCCAATAAAATGTTTGCACGTTGTTCACTTCAACATCCATCATAAAAACGAAACAAGAACAAAACGGCCTGGAGATGAACAGAACAAGCCAGGTCAACAACACAGGCAGCACTGAACTAGCAATGAGTTGCGCTATACACTCCTAGCGGCAGAAATGCGTACTGCACAAGTTTCGCCCACGGCATCGTTATTCCTGTTATTTTTGAGTACCCCTCGTATCTCTTTAATTTAAGTTTTAGTTTGAGATTACTCACTTTCGCGTTAAACTTTGTCCTTCCGGCAGCCCAGACTGTGAGGGAAGTATTTGATCTTTTAAAATAAGTAATATATGTTATAAATGTATGTATGTACGCGTCGCTCTCTAGATGTGATGTACATGATTCCAACTGCCACTTCGACTTTCACAATCAGCTTAGATACCCTCAAAACGTTCGGATTCAGCTCTAATCTCGATCATTTTGGGCATTTTCCATTTCATCCCTTCTCAACCCCCATGCCGTCCGAGATTGAACTTGGACTGAAACAGCATCCTGATTGTCACAACTCATCTCAGCGACCCAGAAAACTATGGACTCGACACTATTATTTTGTCGCTTTCATTTTACATGTCACCTCTTGCCCTAGGGGAGGTAACGGTGTCCTACCCCCATAGTAATTTTTTTTCCACATAGAAAGTCAAATGTGTACCAAGTTTGGTTGAGAGCTATGGTGGAGCATACACACATACTGTACCCAAATAATCTCGGTCAATTTAGATATTCTTGTTTATCTCTTATTAAACTCATCGATGTCAATCTATCCTCACATCACCCATAGGGGTGTCGTAACCGCACAGTATTTTTACAGATAGTAAGTCATGCGTGTACCAAGTATTGTGTAGAGCTATGTTGCTGCATCCATAATCTCTGTCGTTTTGGATATTCATCCCTTCTCAACCTTCATTCAGATTGAGGCTGAATTTTTACTTAAACAATGAATTCGACACCAATATTGTTGTTTTCGATAACTTTTATACTTCACCCCCTGTCCTAGAGGTGCTAGGGATATTTTACCCATACAGTTTTTTTTCACATGCTAAGTCATATACGTATCACGCTTAACTGAAAGCTGTGCTGGAACATACACACATACATATATATTCTCGATCATTTTGGATTTAAACGACATCCAGAGTGTCACAACAATTTTAGCAATCCCGAGAACTATGGATCGACACTACTTATGATTATTTTTATGTCAACCTTTCCTAACTCCCCTCCAAGTGGTATAGAGGTGTCTCACCCCACACTACTACTTTCCAGACAGTAAGTCATATGTGTACTAAGTTAAGTTGCTCCACTGGTTTATGAGGAGGAATGGAACATACACACACACACACACACACACACACACACACACACATACATAATTATATCCATTGCTCCACACTACACAGCCACGGACATTAAAGTTTACCGATATCCAGATGAGCTAGAAACTTGAAATTTGGACCACCTTTACGTTTTACACGGAAAGCGACGGAAAATTCCAAAAAGTTCAAATTTTTCATTATTCTCTCCCCCTCCTGAAAAATCAAGAGTTAGAAAATTGAAATTTAACATACTTTTATATTTTAGCCTGCAACCGACGAAAATTTTTTAAAAAACGTTGAAATGTTTTATTCTTATTCCCTAAAATTCAAAATCTTGCAGATGAGCAAGAAAGTTAAAATTGTGTAAATATTGATTTGAGCCTGTAACCGACGGTAAATTTCCCAACAAAAGTTCAAATGATTCAAAATCAAAATGGTGGACGCAACATTAAAGTCAGTGCAGAATTTTTCGAGGCTTATTGTGGCTACACCGTATCACGTATAAAATGGATTGCACAATCTGTATCAGATTGTGGGAGATCTTCAAATTTGATCCTATGACTTTTCGTCGTATGCCGTTCGCTTATACCTTTGAATGAGCTGCATTTTTAATTTCACTTTAATTTTGTACATTCCCCACACTATTTTATTTTTTGCAAACTTTAAAACACCAGAATCATCAAATTTGCCAGGAATATTGGCACGTCTAACTCCCAGAGGTGTGTCAAATTTTATTATTTTTGTACCGGTTGGTACACCCCGACACCGCAAAGTTAAATTGTGCGCCTAAAAAGTATCCCCTACAGGAGAAACTCTGAACTTTAAAATCTGTATTAAATCAAAGGTTTCTTGGAAGATGTCACTACTGTAAATTTTGAAGTGTTCTAAACTGTGTCTATTTCGATTTGTGTTTGTTTGCTCTGTAGCAAGAAGTGTGGACATTCTCTTCTAGATGTCACTACATAAAAACTATAACTGTGCACCTTGGTGCGAAGTGAACGAACTGTTTTTGAAGAAATTTTGTATCCATAAGTTTGTTATTTGTTAAATTTCTTTCTTTGATGTTTTGGGTTGGCAATATTGATCTCTGTTTCCGCCAGTTTTAAATTCAGCCAATCCTAAATTTTCTAAATTAATTTTCCACCAATCCTAGATTTCTTCTTCAGTTTTGACATGCAATCTTTAGCCGACCAATAAAAGGTAGTGGACGGGACTGTTTTATTCACGAAAGGTCTCGAATGTTCCACGAGGGTATATAAACTGCTGATTTTCTTGTCTCGGTGCCACTTCATCGACAACTTGCTTAGTGTGTGATTATGTAGCAGGGGGCGGGAAGCGCCTCTTTCTTCGGGCAGCAGTTCATCAACAAGGTAATGGCCGTTTAAGAACTTTATTTCTTGCTAGCTCAGCAGTTTTAACCCGCGGGGGAAGGTTCGAATCCTTTTCAATGTAAACCTTACTATATTCATGTAAATTAACCGCAATTTGGGATAGAGAGTGCTTAACCCTCTCGAGCTCCCACTCATGTTGTTTTGAGGCGACTACGTTTTCATAACCGATTTTCTTCTCTTCTTAATGTAATAAATTATTCTTCTACGAGTCACCTCCCTAGTATGGGATTAGCCATGGCCGACTCTACAGAAGGCCGCGGCGAGCGAAAATTGGCAACCCCGCAGTGAATGGCTAGTCTGCTCTGTGTAGCCCACTGAGTTACATGGAAGATGTGTCTCGCGCTCGTGTGCTCTTCAAAATACTGTAACTAAATTAAATGATACTGTTGCTTATCTGTGCATAGTGGTTGGTTACAATGCCAAAGACTTGTGTTGTGCCGCATTGTAAGTCTAATTATCGTTCATCGATAAAAACTGAAGGATTTGTGACAGTGTTTGGGTTTCCTAAAAATCCACAATTGAAAGCCGTATGGGAACGTGCCATTCTTGGAGCCAATTGGGTACCTACCAAATATTCGTTCGTATGAAGCACTTTCTTCCTGAAGACGTAAGCTATGTTGCAAAATACAAGGATGGTGATGGGAACAATCGGAAATTCACACGGAAGAAGCCTGTATTGTTACCTCGTGCGGTTCTTAAGGTATTTCCAAACTTACCATCGTACTTCAATAAGTGTTCCTCCATGATAAGGAAATCCCCAGGTGAAAGAAGGGAAGAAGAAGAAAACCGACAAAGTCTGCAGAGGAATGTAAGAAGACCCTAGCTGAGGAAGCGAAAAAATTAAGATTTTTGAGTCCTTTATTTCTAATATACAAAACAAATTGGCGCAGTATAAAATTGAGTGGTCTGTAAGTACAGGTGGAGACTATTGTATTTTATATAAATTAGATCTGTCAAACATACCTAAAATAAGGTCAAGTATTACGGTACACAACGATTTTACGGTCGGAATCCATATCAATGGTGGCGGCGTAATTCCTAACGCAAATGTTATTCATTTTGGCTCTGTAATATTTCGAAATTCATTATTAAGTGGAGCCAGTTGTTCCAAGCAATAGAATTGTGGCACGACTTCTTCTTACCTGAAAGTTCTGTTAGTTCACTAGTTGTGCAGATTAAATGTAAATGTAACTATCAACGCCAATTAATTCAGCATCTTAGTCTACTTGGAATTTTATCAGATAATTAATTGTCAGAAATTGCCGAGAAAACTTATGCCTGTGGATGTAATGTTACGACAATAGTTACAAGTATTGTCTTAACAATGAGTAACATTTTGTTAAATAATTGCAGGAATTTGAGGACTGAACGGGTAACTTCTCATACTAATCACAGAAACCTCGCTATTCTTTGTTAGAGTAGGCCTACCTGTGGTATTATGTTTCTGTAAAAAAGTCCAATAAAAATTGAGAGGAAGTTGGTTTTGTTACTCCATATGCTCACTCCTCACTATCCTTTCACTTTAATGCTGATAATAACAAATACTTTATTTCCGTATTTCAATTACTTTCGTAGCGAAGCAAACATGTGCCAAGTGATGGCAGTGGCCATCCCAGGCTAGAGAAGGGCGGGGTTGCAAGGTCGAACGCCGCGGCCTTGTGTAAAGTCGGCCATGGATTAGCCCCTGTATAACTGGCCGAGTGCCACCTGGGTTTTAAGAAGTTTCATGTAGGAGTGCAAGCTACGCCTCCAGTCAATTTGGTTTTTTGGGCCATTTAATTAACCCAAAGTTTTGTTTTCTTCATGTGAAGGCCCTGTAGGTTGGGTACAAGGTACCTCTGTTTCACTGAAGGCCCTGTAGGTTGGGTACAAGGTACCCCTGTTTCACTGTATGTGTGTCCGCCTCCGTAGCGTAACGGTTAGTGTTGTTAGCTGCCGTCCTCGGGGACCCGGGTTCGATTCCCGGTACTGCCAGAAATTTAAGAATGGCAGGAGGGCTGGTATGTGGTTGAAATGGCACATGCAGCTCACCTCCAATGGGGGTGTGCCTGAGAAGAGCTGCACCACCTCGGGATGAGGACACGAGTTTACTTTACTGTATGTGTGCCTGGAGGGCAGTTAGGGGTGAAGTTTGTTGTGGCCTTTGATAGGCTTGTAAACTTGAGAGCGGGACTGTAAGTAGGGGCAAGTGCTCCTTGGTATGAAGGGGTTTTCTGCCCTTCGGTAATTGGTGGTTGTGAAAAATAATCTTTGTGTAGCTTGACTATAATTTCCTTCTATTAAACTATGATGTGCTCATGTGACAGTTACTCCTGAAGCAAGGAGAATAGTGGTATTAAGCAGAGGAATTGGTGGTTGTGAGCTGAGGGCTCAAGGAATGTAAAACGGGGCTCGAAGCCCAAAACTTGTAACGATTGTAATCTATAATTTCTTAATTTGTTGATTTGCTACTTGGTACCTGTTACACTTTTGTTATTTGTTGTCATTTGTTGATTTTGAAAAGAAAATATAACCTTTGTTCAAGTTTTAAATTAACTTTAATTTGGTAGTTGAGACCTATTCCAGCCCGCACCTTCTTTCACCTCTGCTGTTCCACAGATACCTCGGAACAATTTTAACAGACACATAGGTTTGGAAAGCTAAATTAATGTGTAAAAATACAAAAATTACACGAAATCTAAGTTTTTAACTCAAACCACGGTGTACCCGATGGTGATACGACTGTTACAGGACCAAAGTGTAAACGTTTTCATCTTCGATGTGTCTGTCAAGTCTGAGGAGTGTAGCTGTCCATTAAGTGTGCAAAATTATTTATAAGTATTTGAAGGATGTCAAATATCAACACTGAAATTACATTAGTTTTCACGCACTTACAATGAAGAGTTAGCGAGAGTTTAGGGGCGAAATTCCCAACGAGGAAAGCGAACTTATATACCAGGGGACCCTCCAGCCCCATACATTCTACCTATAGATATCCCGCATGCAGTAATGATGAATAGGATTCCTAATCGCTGGCTACGAACCTACTACGCTGGCGTAGCAGGGGGAGAGGTGATACTCCCACGTGGCGCGTCCCAGGTGGCGGATAGGGGGGTCCTAACCGGCTTGCCGGCGGACTTGAGGGAAATAAAATACCTCTCGCGGACCAAACACACTACCCCTGCGGGTGGGGGACTCACATGTAGAACACACCCGCGGTATCCCCTGCCTGTCGTAAGAGGTGAATACAAGGGGTCCAAGGGGCTCTGAACTTGGCAGTGTGGATTGGCGACCACGGGGCCCTTAGCTGAATCTTGGCATTGCTTCCACTTATTTGTGCCAGGCTCCTCACTTTCGTCTATCTTGTCCGACCTCCCTTGGTCATCTCTTGTTCTTTTCCGACCCCGACGGTATCAGAACATTCGAGGCCTAGGGAGTCTTTCATTTTCACGGCCTTCGTGGCCCTTGCCTTTCTTCGTCCATTACTTCATTTTTCGCAGTGACAGATCCCTCCTTCTTCTTTATCTCTCTCCCTACCCCCTGTGGGTGGGGGACGCAGACGAAAAATATACCCACGGTATCCCCTGCCTGTCGTGAGAGGCGACTAAAAGGGGCGACCAAGGGATGATTGAATTAGAACCATGAAATTACTTTTGATTCGTACCATCACGCGGGGAACATCATGGGTTGCCTGTACTTGCGAGTTGTACCACTATGTTCGGTACGAAACAGGTTTGTCATTAGTAGCAGCAATGAGTTGATTCTCCTGTGGGTTTACAGTACCCGTGAGTCGTACCCATGTGAGCGACACCGTGGGTCTACGTTGCCTGTGATTAGTACCCACTATGTGAGGAACACCACGGGAATACCGGCACGCGTGACTAGTACAACTAGTTGAGGAACATCATCGGTTTGCGTTGGCTATGATTGGCGCCATTGTGTGAGAAACAGCATAGGTCTGTGTTACCTGTACGACGTACAATACTTGTGAGTAGTACCATCTTGTGTGGAACACCGTAAGTCTTCGCTACTTTGGATTAGTACCCCAACATGACAAATACCATAGTTCTACTTTACTAGCGATAAGTACCATTCTGAGGGGCCTTTAACCTGGATTATGGGCCCTTTTAGACATCAAGCATCCTCGATTGAGAATTATACTCTATAAGTGGTCCCTTGGTCAGTAATACTATTATTTATGTTCTTTCCTTGAGTCGGATCCACTGTTTTTTGTTTTGCTTTTGTTTTTTGTTCTTTTGGGGTTCATGTCCATCCGTTCATTCTTTATGACATTTTTTTTATTTTGGTCAGTGGATGATTTTGACCTTTATGTTTGTCATTTCATTTCTTACCATTAGGGGCCGATGACCTCGATGTTAGGCCCCTTTAAACAACAAGCATCATCACCTAACCGCTGGTTTACGAAGGAGCACTACAACGTGCAGTTATTTTACTACACACGTTCTGTAACAAAGTGCATTTGTAAACACACCAAAGGTGCAGAAAGTAACGTTTAATAACTCATTGATTTATACACGTCGAGACATTCCAGTCTACCAAACAAGTTGCTTGAATGTGCCTTGAACGTTCGGCGAAATACTTGTATAGAAGGTAGAAGGCTATATGGAAACTCCTGCGTGAACCATTCGCGAGCTTCGGCTGCATTCCGACCAGATTCTACTGAGATTACAATTATGTCTGTGTATTCGTTGTTGCTGAACACATCAGCCATTGTCGATATGTTAACAGCAACTGTAGTGCTACTCTACAAAATACCAGCCTACTACTGAGCGTTCCAAAACGGGGCAGGGAGCGCCCTCTGCAGGACATGCAGTAAGCTGCTGTACGGTTGTTATGTCTTCGTATTCTTTTTCTTTTTTTCTTGTTGTTTTTTCTTTTTTTTTTTTTTGTAATATCTGATGCCATCTCTTTTCAGTTTAGACTCTGTTATTTTGAAAAAATCACCTACTTAATTGAAATTATATTTTTTCAAAAATAATAGTTTTCTTTTTAGGTAGTTTATACAACATATACTAGTACATAAGTCTGTTTTCGACAGTCGAAATTAATATCTATGAAGTAATTGGAAATTCTAAATAGACTATTAATATATCTTACGAATAAAAGTTACACTCCGGTTTTATACGGCATTCGAATGAAATAAAAACAGGTATTGTCGTATTTCTTTACTCCACGAACCTACTACGCTGGCGTAGTAGGGGGAGAGATGATACTCCCACGTGAGCGTCCCAGGTGGCGGGAAGGGGTGTCCTAAGCGGCTTGCCGGCGGATTGAGGGAAATGAAATATATCTCGCGGACCAAACACACAGCCCCCTGTGGTTTGGGGACACAGACGAAGAATACACCCAGGGTATCCGCTACCTGTCGTAAGAGGCGACTAAATGGGGCGATCAAGGGATGATTGAATTACAACCACGAGACTACTTGTAATTAGTACCATCACGCGAGGAACACCATGGGTCGCCTTTACTTCACTATGTAAGGTACACACTAGTTTTATGACTAGTAGCAAGAGAGGGTGAATCGGTATTGGTTTTACAGTACCCGTGATTAGTACCACTATATGCAGAACACCACGGGCTTACGTTGCCTGTGATTAGCACCACTACATATATGAGCGACACCGTGGGTTGGCGTTGCCTGTGATTAGTGTCCACGATGTGAGGAACACTACCGGATAGTACGAGTCCCTGTCGTTAGTTGACCTATGTGAGTAACACCATGGGTGTTCGTTGCCTATGAGTGGCGCCGTAATCTGATAAATACCATAGGTCTGCGTTACCTGTGCGTATTACATTACCCGTGGATAGTACTACAATGTTTGGAACATCGTAAGTCTACGTTTCTCATGATTAGTACCGCTAAATGAGAAATACCATGGTTCTTACTTTCCTACCATTAAGTACCATCATGAGGGGCTGTTCTCCTCCTTTAGACAATAAGCATCATCGACAGAGGACTGTTTTGGAAGCAGCCCCTTGGTCAACATATACCGTTGTTTTAAGATAGTTTCTGGGAAGGTGGGGCATTACGGGTCGAATCCACTGATAGTTTTAAGTTCATAATCATTGCATATTGTCCCTTTTCTGAGTTCTGGCCAGTGGATTAATTTTGGAATTGTTTTTAACTTGTAATATTTATTGTAAGCTGAAACCGTTGATTATTTTAAATTCATGTTCATACAATCATCCATTGATCGTGAAGTTCTGAATTCTAGTCATTGGAAGAGTTCTGGATTTTAAATTTTCATTACATTCCGTCTCATGTTTTACCATTAGGGACCGATGACCTATCTGTTAGGTCCCTTTAACCAACAAGCATCAGCACCATCTATTTCCTTACAAACCATATTGAGTGAAGTTGTAGCTCAGAATTGTACTTTAACGTCTATGTTTCAGCGTACTATTGAGAAAGCTACATACAACTGTCCAAAACGAATCACAATCAACAGCCTTCACTCCATATGAGCACTGTGGAGAAGTTCGGAATTTAATTAGGGTTCTGGCACGCATTCCAGTGATTTGAAATTGTACAACACTACATCCCCTACCCTGCCCGCCAGCATTCTGATGGTAAAAACATTTTCAACGAACCGGCTACGCACGTTGTCAGACCATATAAACTTAACGACCATGGTCACGTCGTGGGTGCTAGTGGTGATTATTGTTTTAAGAGGAAGTACAACTAGGCAACCATCCTCTATATAACACTAATCAGAGGGAAAAATGGAAGGGCTGCGACACTTCGAAAAATGAAGATATCGGTCAAAGAAAGACAAAGGCCACGAAGGGCATGAAAATGAAAGACTCCCTAGCCCTCGCAAACCTACTAGCGTCGGGGTCGGAAAAGAACAAGAGTTGACCAAGAGAGGTCAGACAGGATAGATGAAAGTGAGGAGCCTGGCACAAGTCGCCTCTTACGACAGGCAGGGGATACCGTGAGTGTTATTCTACCGCCCCCACCCACAGGTGGCTCACCTCGTGGGCTGCTTCCTACTTTAACAATGATTCATTCCACTGAAGGATAGTATTTTTCACTGAACAGTTCAACTACAGTATGACGGTCATCATTGCATTGTTCTTCTAATCCATAACTGGTACCAAATTACGTCTCTCAAACGGGCCCTTGTTCTCAGTATGTCTGTGGGTGGCAACAGAAGTCAGTAATTACGTACTTAGAGTTCAGGCCGATAGATGTAGCTGTGTATGTACGCCATCATGGCGAATATGTGATTATAACCTCGCTAATAGGAACGTTTTTTTCTTCTTTCAAAAGTACAAAAGTCGTGGTCGTGAGAGGTTCTTTGTATTGTTCTTATTAAGAAAACATAGTCCGCCTTTTCAGTGTGATTAGCTGCCAACCCCAGAGGCCTGGGTTCGATTTCCGTCTCTGCCATGAAGTGTAAAAAGTGTTACGAGGACTGTAAAGGAGGTTCACTCAGCCTCTCGAGACCAGCTGAGTAAACGGGAGTTCGTTTCCCATCTCAGACATCCTCCAAGTAGTTTCCCACTTATCCTTCAAGCAAATGCCGGGATAGTACCTAACTTACGGCCACGGTTGCTTCATTTCCTCTTCCTTGTCTGTTCCTTCCAGTCTTCCAGTCTGGTCGTGCTCCTCAGTTGTATCCTCCGACCCAAAGTCTCACGCTCCAGGACACTGCCCTTGATGCGGTAGAGGTAGGATCTCTCGCTGAGTCCGTGGGAAAAACCAACCCTCGAGGATAAACGGATTAATAAAAGAAAGGAAGACATAAAAAACTATAACTGGTACCAATACAGCCGTTGACACTTTCTTGTTTCCTCAATATCACTGTGAACGACACACAGCATAGCGATTTTATATCCAGTATATACACTAGTGTCCCAAAGTTAAGCATAATCACTAAACGAGGCCATACCGCCTGATGAGAATGTCAGACGGATTGCTGAACAATCGGAAGCTGAATCACACACCATATATCACACAACTTCTCCAAGAAAACAGTTTCAGAAAGGTTCTCATAGCTAAGGTACACATTTGACAACAACTAACAAATCTTGGCAATGTCCTCCACAACAAAATATGCTGTTAGTAGGGTGTATGCTTACTCCTAACGGCCACACATACATCGCAGCGACGTGGAGTGCTCTCTATCAGATGGTCCAAGAGCTCTTGTGGCAGTCGATCCCATTCCTCCGAAAGTGCAATGCGAAGGTCTTGAAGGGTCCTCCCCAGGCATGTTCTATAGGATTCAGATCCGCAGACCTCGCTGGCCAGTCCATGCGATGAATGTCTTCCCCAGCCAGAAATTCATCCACCAGAGCAGCGCGGTGCGGTCGGGCATTATCGTCCATTACGAGGAACTCTGGACCAACCGCAACTCTGAAGAGTCGGACATGTGGTCTCAATACCTCATCCCTGTATCTCCGAGCGTTAACAGTGTTGTTCGGACCACCCATGAAGATGTGCAGGTCCCTACGGCCATTCAACATGATGCCGCCCCACACCATGACGCCACCCCCACCCTACAGGTCCCGTTCTACGATGTTCCTGTGGTTGTATCGGCTACGCGGTTCTCTACAGATTAATGTACGACGGGAATCATTCTGCAAACTGAAACGGGATTCATCTGTGAAGAGCACATGCCTCAATTCAGTTTCGATGTTGACGGCTCCACAATAAACGGACCCTTCTCTGTGCTGAAGTGAGGGGGACGCACACCGCTGGACGTTGGGCAAACAGTCCTGCTATTATGATCCTCCGGTACACAGTTTAGCGGGAAACGGCAATCCCTGAGACGGCTGCAAACACCGCCAACAATTGTCTTGCAGGTGCACTCCGATTTCGTCGGGCGGTTAAGGTCAGATATCGATCCTGCTATGGGGTGGTTACCCTTGGTCGACCTGGTACTGGCCCGCGACTAATATCTCCTATGTCTCGAAATCGTCTCCAAAGCCTGGAATTGACACTTTGCGGCACGTTCAAGGATACGGCGACTTCGGTCTGTGTCTGGCCTACTACCAGGCGGCCGAGTATTCTACGCTGGAAAACGGGGTCCAGTCACGTTCACCACGAGTATACACTCCGCACACTATAACAGGGCAAACATGACTGAGGTAATATGGGGCGCAGGTACTGGCTGTGTTTACCTTGCGGTTACACCGCTAGTCAAAACAGGGAGCACTCCTTTCCTATACAGAGCGAACACGTAAGTTTGGTAGGTGCATATGTCGTGCGAATTGCGGTCTTCTTCCTGTTGCCCTAGTTACTCGTAACTTATACTTAACTTTTGGACACTAGTGTAGATTACTCAAAATTACTTTCGGCAGACAGTTACACATCTTTATATTCTGACGTAACTAACCTGCAGGCAGCAACAACCTGTGAAAATCAGTTAGTAGACATACCATTCATCATTAGTGTATGCAGGAAAGTGCGGCGCTGACGAGCTGACCATGTATTTGATTTATTGTATATTGATGTAATTTTGTGATCATTACTATTTAAATTTAGAGTTATTTACTATGAAGTCAAAATAAATACAAATTAAGTTCCAGATACTCTCAAGACAAATTCTGTGGTAACTACGTCGCTAGCCTATTTGTCTGGCTGATGTCATATTAGCACACACAAAATATGGCCGGCCATATCTGAAAGTCTGTCTTTCAATACTATGTCTTGTGAGCTCTTGGAATCAGTACACCTCTAGTCTTTTAATGCATCAATTATTTAATCAGCCAAATTCATCATCAAAACAAACTCATCTCTGATCGGGAAAGGCCTGAGAAGAACTCACATTCTCCTTGCGTTCAATTTCGCTGTTAATGAACTCCCGCAATTTCATCATATTCTCGTGGACGAGCGCGTTCAGGCCCTTCTCGGAGTCGTTGAAATTCATGTACATATCTCCCGGGGGCCGCCTGTCGTACGCTCGGTTGCTAGCATCCGTAATTCGTACTTCTTCATAGTACGGCGATTTGCTTGGAGGATTGACTTGAGGCCCGTGCGAGTTCGGACGTACGATAGCGTGTTTCAAGTTCATGTCCTCGTTTTCTTTGTTCACAAAAAATCTCGTCCTGTTTGCAGGCGGGGAGGGCAGCGAGATATCTGCGCGCGACATGAACGTGTTCTGGACGATGTTCGGCTTCGCACTGTCTCTATCATCCTTGGTGATCTTGTTTCCGGGCAGTAAGATGTTAGCCTGAGACATGTAAGAATTCTGCCTCAAGTTATTGTTCATTCCGTCCTCATCTTTATTCAGTCGACTAAAATTCTGTCCTCGTTGATCTTTGAAATTACGATGGAACTCCATGACGTCCATCCTGCTCTCCAGAACCTGGTTAATCCTGTTATTGGAATTTGGGTCGTCGTCCTTACGGACAGGATGCAAAACCTCACTCTGGGTCACCATCACGAAAGAGTCGATCACTGGAGTAGGCTCGTTTACAGGCATCTGCTCTCTTGCAATTCTTATGTGAGGGCTTGTCTTCACGTCCGCTACGCTATCGGCGTCGGTGGATAGAAACTGGTAAATCGGCCGCCCAATCAACTTTTTCATGTACCGAAACCTGAGTGGTACCTTGCTATTCACACTCGCATTCTCCGACGACCAGGAGTCAGGCAATTGGCTAGGAATCGCGAAGTGGTGTATTTTGCGCCCTTCGTACCGGCGAGGAGCGACATTACTTTGCGTCCGATACCTGAGAACAGAAAATAGTTGATTTTGAATGTATTCCTATATAAGTGAGTTGTAGTACATCTGGCAAGGAGGTGATTAGTGGGGAGTATTGTTTATAATATACGAGGGCGAATCAAAAAAGTAAGTTACACTAGCTCGCTGCGAGAGCACGCTTTGCGTCGTGGTTGTGGCCAGTGTGTAGCAAGCTACAGTAACTGCTTACACGTCCGATAGGAAAGTTGCTGTGGTATCCCGTCGTGTTCTTTGGGTAGAGCGGGCTAGCCTCAGTGGCGCGTCAATTGGATGTTCACACCAAATTGGAGGTGCGTGCAACGATCAGATTTCTATGGGCTTAATGGCTCAATTGCAATTGCACAGACTTTCAACGTGAAATTACAGCTGTATATGGTGAGCGTGCAATTGTCAGCATGCCCAACATTTCGTATGGCAGTGTGTTCTCCATTTTTTCACCAGTGCCTTGGATTTCGAAAACTGTGTCAAAGATATGTTCCATATCAGCTCATCGGCGTTCACAACTGACAAGGTTTCTAATCATTACTGGCATATTTGCAACGGTATTCTGTGGAGGGCAACGGGTTTCTGCGGCAAATAATCACACCATTTCACCCTCGAAACCAAGATAACATCGATGGAATGGGTGTACGCCACATCACCACAACGAAAGAAGGCGAAGGTCCAACCTTCAGCAAGAAAGGTAATGGTGACAGTGTTCTTCGACCTGGAGGGTGTGCTGCACTTGAAATTAATGCCGAAAGGCACGGCAATCATCTCGGATTCGTATTGTTAAACGGTGGAATGGTTTCGTAAGGCAATCAAAGGAAAGCGGCAGGGAAAATTGAGCGCCGGTGTGATTTTTTTGCACGATAACGCAATACCTCACACGGCCCGCTAAGCATCTGAACTGCTGCAACGATTCAATGGGAGGTATGGCAACATCCTCCATATAGACCAGACTTAGCGCCACGCGATTATCATGTGGTGGATAAGCTGAAGAAGGATTTCAATGAACGATGATTCCGAAAAGATGAGGAGGTGAAATTAGCAGTCTCCAGGTGGTTACATAGCGCTGGAGATGATTTCTACGAATCCGGAATCGAAAAGTTGATTGACCGTTCCGAGAAATATTTACCGTCTCTTGGGGAATATGTTGAAAATTGAAATTACATTGTATGTTGACATAGCGGTGCTGCCTATGTGTAGGTGGTTTCAAAAATGGCCATAACTTGGAAGTGTAACTTATTTTTTATTCGGCCTTGTACAAGGGCTGCAAATAAAGTATTGGCATCGTAGTTCAGACATTCGCAGGAGATCGGGCATGCGCAAATACGATACGGGAGTGGCCAGGTTTTCGATGTGTAGTATGCGTTTGACGGGCATTGTCACTGTGTGGCGTTGAAGCGAAGAGTGTCGATTTCACCGCTCTAAATCAATTTTTCTAAGGTGATCGGCGTTCGTGGATTAAAATCGAGGTTCCACGTGGTAAAAAAATCATTAGTATGTTATCGAGTATTGCGTGAAGCCTATTGCGAGAAAGACTGAAGTAATGCCATTTAGAAACAAAACAAATAAAATAGGTACTAAGAGTGATCCCTGTGGGTCGCCAGGCGAAGGTTGGTACGGATTAGAGATCAAATTCTCGGACTTGAAAAAACATGTTCGTTTTGTCACGTAACTCTTCAGTCACTCGAAAATAATCCCGGACACTCGATACGCTGACGACTTCTTCAAAAAGGCGTCATGTTGGAACGGTTGCATGATGGGTCAAAGCGCTTTGTACTGGTCGGTTTGAGACTGTGGATTTGCACCGCACAAGATAAGATTGACGTCGAGAGTGATCTCATTTCCGTAGGCCATCCATGGACTCTGCGGGATTTGTCCGTAGAGGTTGGTCTCGGTCATGAAACGGTATGGCACACATTGACGAAATGTCTTAAGATGAGGAAAATTGCGTCCCTTTGGGTTCCACATCAGTGGCTCCGGTATCCACCTGGACAGATACCGCAACGAAGGAGACGCATATTGTCGCCATTGACGAGACGTGGGCACGAGCCTACGATCCTGAATGAAACCGTCGATCGAATGAATGGTGCCACCCAGGTTCACTACGTCCACAGACAGTTTGACAGAAACCCAGTCGGGTGAAGCCTAGGCTGATTGTAGCATGCGACTATGAGGATGTTATTCTAACGCATGCTGTGCCTAAAGGACGAGCCGTCAACAGAGATTACTATAGCCCATTTCTGGAGCGACATCTGCGTTCGACTATGCGGCGCAAACGTCCATGTTTATTGCGAGACGATCACCCTATCCTGTTGCATGACAACGTGAGCAAATAATGCCAAGCTCGTATTGCACCGTTGGAATACGGAGGTCTTCGAACACCCTCCACACTCACCAGATATGAGTCCTTGTGACTTCGGCCTGTTCCCGAAGTTGAAGGAACCCCTTACGAGGCTACCGATTTCCTGACGTGGCATTTGTACTCCGCGCAGTAGGGTGCCCCGTCAATGTCGTCTACAGAGAACGCCTTGCCAACAGTTTCCGGCATTTAGCGAAACGTAGTAGACTTTCCCGGTGACAATATTGAAGGAATATAATCCTAAGCATAATAATTTATTGTACTTGATAATTTATTATATATGGAGTTATATCATTATTGCCAATACTTTATTTACAACCCTCGTTTTTATTTATCGTTTTCCGGATAACCCAATTACAGATGATACAACGGACAATTAAATAACTAAATGCAATAAGAGAAAATTTACAGATAAACACAAATTTACACGTGCGTCTTCACAATTCTCTACAGATATATACTACAGACTCTTCACATAATAATTCACACATCATTTACAAAGTTGTCGCGTTCCACCCCTGGGGAGTGCTTTCCGTATTGGAGTGGAAGATTGATGAAAATATCAAGTGACCCTTCCAGCGGAATTATGCCTTGCATGAACCAAGACTTTTGGTGTGTAATCGTCCTACATGAAGGCAGGTGGAATGTAAACTTTTGCCCTGATCTGATTGGAACATGAAGCGGAATCAACACCAGAATAGCCGGACAGTCCACTTTACTCTTCAAACTTCTAGTTGCTAGCATTGCATTCACACATTTTCGGCGCAATGCCAGCGTATTCATCACAAAACTGTTTACAAATTCTTGATACCTGCTTGAAGAGAGTTGCATGCCCATTTATCCGAAAGTAATCCACATCATGAACCTTATCTGAACTCTCTCGAGGCGGTATAGGTGACTTTTTTATATGATAGCCATATTACAGAAAGGGTCTTACCAGGGAACAAAAGAGCGTTTTGGCACTTGCAGTGTTACTCACACCTTTCTATTTATTTTGATAAACCAGATTAGTCTGAAAGCTTTCTTTATAATAACATCAAATTGTTTCTCAAAGGATAAGTCACTCACGTTACACCTAGGTCATTAAACGCCTCCACAGGACTGAAATATTCTCCACAGATTTCATATCTGTAAAGGACAGGTGTTAGTTTTCGAGTAAATGACATGAAATGACACCCCACATGACCTTATTTATTGTCACGGGCCACTTATAACACCACTCGCATATTGCTTCAAAGCCTCTTGTAGATAGTCGCCATCACTGTCTACATCTATGACTATTTATAGTTTTAAGTTGTCAGCGTACGAGAGACATTTGCTGTTCTGAACGACTGAATTAATATCATTTAGAAACAAAACAAATAAAATAGGTCCTAAGAGTGATCCCTGTGGACGCCAGGCGAAGGTTGGTACGGATTAGAGATCAAATTCTCGGACTTGACAAAACATGTTCGTTTTTTTTCAAGTAACTCTTCAGTCACTGGAAAATAATCCCGGACACTCGATACGATGATGATTTCTTCAAAAAGGCTTCGTGTTGTAACAAGTCGAAGGCTTTGGAGAAATCAACATCTTTCATACTATCCTGTTTACCTTTATTCAATTCATATGAAATTGGAGATAAATAAACTGCCGGAGGAATTACAACCGGGCTACCTTACTCTTCCAATACGAATCAGGAAGGACATAGGAAGAATTACGAATTTTTGAAGAATGAGATTATTAGCTACGGAAAGAGACAAGTCACAAACGACGTGAAAATTAACGACTCCCTAAATCTCCCTACCGTTATACCGTCAGGGTCGGTAAACAGACAAGATTTGGCAAAGAAAGACAGCATAGAAAAGATAGAAGTGGTGAGCATGGCGCAAGTAGATTCAATGCAGGGCTTCTATATACAAGGTGCCCCACCAGCACTGTAATTTCAACTTATAAGTGTCACACATGCACTGATGATGCACAGGATGCCTAATCGCGTGTTTAAAAAGGAGCGCTACAACGTGCTGTATTTCGGATGTGAAACAAATAGCAGTCATTTTACTTCACACGTTCTGTAACAAGGTGCATGTGTAAATATGTCAAAGATGCAGAAAATAAAATTTAATAACTCATCAATTAATACAGCTACAGACATTCCACTTTACTCAAAAGTTGCTGGTATTCGGTATGTGCCTTGAACGATTTATTAACTTTTAACACATCTATAACCTCATAATCACTACAATGAAGATTTTCCTTATATTAACACCTAGGTACTTACTGTACATTGATCCCCGTGTTGTATTTTTATCCCATCAACACAGTAATTAAAACTGAGAGGTCTATGATATTCCAAGATTAGGTAAGAAAGAAAAACGAACCTAATTTAAGACTAAAATTCAATTACTCTGTCAGTCAGCCATCGCATTGATCGATGATGGCGATGATGATTGTACAAGGGGTGCACCTTCCTGGGCTAGTTAAACTGCGCGCCTTCTCTAAGGCCATCTATGTAAACGAAGTTGAACTTGTAAAGTACAAGGAACTTTGGTCTTCTGCTGTTAGATGTGTCTACCATCGATTTATGTGCTCCATCTCGTGGACTAAACTCTAATTGTTTCATGAAGTAATGTTTATTTTTTGCAGTTGGCAAACCTTTATTTCTGTGGATTGTTTTGTTTATGTACCGAAGTTTTCAACATTTCAGCTGGTTCCTGCTCGATTGTAATCAAAGCTTGGAAATATTTTCTCTAGCCACTTAAAATCGGGTGTGTGTGTGTGTGGGAATCCAGCCTATCTGTAAAGAGTTCTAGAATCTTCATCTTAGAGTACTATAAAATCAGGGCACTTTTGGACCGTATCTATGAAGTTTGATATATACTTCCTATACATCTACAGACAACGGTACCAAGGCTTTGGTGAATATACTGATATAAACTTGCATTCAGACGTTACCTCGTAATTAGATGCTGCTGCGTCTCCATCAGATCAGTGCAAATTACCACTCATATTAGACGACTCTACTATCCATACATCGACATAAATAAACTCGTTGAGTCCAAGCGTCTTCCTTCTACCGTCATCCCTTCCACAACGATACACAGTAGCTAGCGAATACGGAAGCAAGCTCGATGCCACGGGGCCACGCGTGGTACATAATTTATCATATGGCTTGCTAGCTTCCCCCACGCGTAAGAACGGTTACAAACTGTCCGTGACAACGGGAACTTTCTTGCCTAAGGTAACATCGGTTAACGTAGCCTTGGTTGCACAATGCCATGCCAGCTCTCCTACCTTCCGTTACAAATTAAAACATGGCATTGTTTTCAAATCAACAAATTTCGCTTATTTATATTCATAATGTAATACCAATATAAATGGTCCGTTATTGGACATTATACATTTTCCAGCTAACTCATTCCGGGTTGCCAGCGTTTCGCTCCCGTGTGCTAGGTTGGGCTCATCAGTTCGTACCTAGCACACCTACCGAGACGCTGGCTAGTGCATACCATGGAGGCCACTGCGTAGGCTACTTGGAGCCACCAGCAGTGCCAATGCACTATGAGAGACCTTGTCCCATTACTAAAATTGATGCCTGCTTGGCCGGTGGCTCCTAGCAGCCTACGCAGTGGGCTCCACGGTATGCACTAGCCATGCGTCTTGGTAGGTGTGCTAGGTACCAACTGATGAGCCCAACCTAGCACACGGGGGTGAAACGCTGGCAACCCGGAATGAGTTAGCTAGAAAATTTATAATGTCCAATAACGGACCATTTATATTGGTGTTATAAATTTACTCATTCGCGACAAATTTTTCAGATTCCTTATGGGAATCAACATTCATAATGATTACAAATAGAATGATTAGATAACATAAGATGCTAATACTGCAATCTAAATGATGAAAATCAGAATATAAAAACTAATGAATGGGGTCAATAATGATAATAATTGTAATGAATGCTGAATGAAGTCCGTAACCCTGTTGTACTGTTACAAATTCCAAACAGAGGGTTCAGCATCGTAAAGGAGATGAATTAGGATGAGACAAGTAAGGAGCCGAAGTACGTATAAGTAAAAGTTAAATCACCCCCGCGGGAAGTAGCCTAGATAGCTGTAGATCTTACCTCATCTGAGGGACGGTATCATTGTTCAGACGCAGAACATTCTCTATGGGCACTAGGACGGGCGACTGGAAGTTCGCTCCGGTCCTGTAGGTCGGTGTCAGCTGTTTCTGATTATATTCAATCGAGGAATTAATGGCGACTAATGTCATCAAAATAAAGTAGACAAGTTTCCCTCTGGCAGATCTAAACATGAATTTATACATTTCCGTGGCAACCCACGGCTTTCAGTACAATATTGTTAGTTACACATTGTTATAATACTTTGAAATCAGCACCGGGCAGATGTTTGATTTCCTTATAAAATGGGAGGAATTATGCATGGAGAGGCAGTGAAAAGTTAGCGCATTATGCAGGTGACGTTTGCCCGCAATCCACTGCTCTCTCACCGGTAAGCTACAGCGGCGCAGGCCGCCGTTCAGTTTGATTGTTTCATTACGTTATTATTGTTTATTTAGCGTATGGCATTGCACATGAAATAGAATGTTGAAAGTACACGGTACTAAAAACAATATATTATAATTTAAGTGTAGATTTCTCAGTCCACTGAAGTGTGGATGAAGCAGCCAAAAAAACAAAAAAAAACATTTACATGTCCATGATAGGAATACGTGAAGCAATCGTGGCTTTACGTCTGATCATATAGGGCCGAATTAAGAAAGACAAGCACACGTAGATGACGTTCGTAGATCTAGAATAGGAATTCAATCGTGTTGATTGGACATAGTTATTTGAGATCCTCGAGATGATCGGGATCCGATAGCGAGAACGAAGAATTATCTGCAATCTATACATAAAACAGTCTGTAGTGATACGAACAGATGGCTTTGAAAAAATAAGCAGCAATCCAGAAAGGAGTGGGGCTAGGCTTCAGATTGTCCCTCCAACCTCCTTTTCAGTGTTTATATAGCATAGGCGGTAAAAGAAATCGAACAAACATTTGATAACGGCATCACAATCCATTGAAAGGAAATCAAAATTCTGAGATGTGCCGACGATATTGTTATTTTATCTGATACTGCTGAAGATCTGGATAAATTGCTGAATTGTATTGACAGAGTCTTGGCGGAGGAGTACAAGATGAAAATAAGTAAGTCCAAAACAAAAGTAATAGAATACAGTCGAACGAAGTAAGATGATGCAGGAAATATTAAATTAGGAAATTAATTCTTAAAAGGAAGTAGACCACGAACCTGCTACGCAGGCGTAGCTGGGGGAGAGGTGATACTCCCACGTGACGCGTCCCAGGTGGCGGATAGGGGGGTCCTAACCGGCTTGCCGGCGGACTTGCGGGAAATAAAATACATCTCGCGGACCAAACACACACCCCCTGTGGGTGGGGGAGGCAGACGAATAATACACCCACGGTATCCCCTGCCTGTCGTGAGAGGCGACTAAAAGGGACGACCAAGGGATGATTAGATTAGAACCATGAAACTACTTGTGATTAGTACCACCACGCGGGGAACACCATGGGTCGTTATTACTTTCGCGTAGTACCATTATGTTAGGTACCAAATAGGTTTGTGATTAGTAGCAATCAGGAGCACCGTGCGGTCAGGCTTTTACGGTACCTGTGATTTTACTTACTTACTTACACACTTACTCCATGGCTCTACGGTCCTTGAAGGACCTTGGCCTCCTTGACCACAGCTCTCCAGTCGTCCCGGTCTTCAGCACGCCTACGCCACCTCCTGACTCCAACGGTCCTCAGATCAGTCTCCACATCCTCCAGCCATCTCATCCGGGGCCGACCTCTCCTTCTCCTGCCCCCAGGGTGTCCTGTCAGTGCTTTCCTTGGAAGTCTTCTCACCTCCATCCGTTGTACATGCCCCAGCCATCCAATTCGTCTCATTTTGATTGATGTCACCAAGTCCGGCTCCTTATACAATAATCTTATTTCTTCATTTGTTCTGATTCTCCATAAATCTCCCTCCTTCACCGGTCCAAATATCTTCCTCAGTACTTTCCTTTCCCACACATTTAATCTCCTCTCTGTGGCCTCAGTCAATACCCATGCCTCACTCCCATACATAAGCGCTGGTTTAATTATTGTTTTGTAGAGAGTCAGTTTTAATTTCCTGCTTAAGTTTTTACTTCTCAGAAGGGGATTCAGTGCCCTGTAGGATCTGTTGGCAGCCTTAATTCGATTTACAATATCTGTCTCAACTTTATTTTCTGATGTTATTACTAAGCCAAGATATGTGAAGCTATCTACTGCTTCAAAGGTGTAACCATCCACTTGGAGTTTTTCAGTGTTTCTTCCATTTCTCTCTGTTACCATATATTTAGATTTAGCCTCACTTATCTCCAAGCCCAAGGACCCAGCTACATCTTTCAGCTCCCTCAAGGCAGTTGTAAGTGCCTCGTTACTTCTAGCAGATATAACCACATCATCTGCATAAGCCAAAATTTGGATCAGTCTATTGTAAATATTACCACCCGGATTAGTAGTTACTGATCTTACAGCTTTCTGCAACACTAGATTAAATAACACTGGTGATAAGGGGTCTCCCTGCCTTAGGCCTTCTTCGGTTCTGAAAGATCTTGACAGACTTCCCTGCACTTTTACCTGACTTCTGCTGTTCTCCAGGGACATCTTAGTCAATTTTATTAACTTCTGTGGGAATTTAAACTCCTTCATTGTTTCCCACAATGTCGATCTCTTAACTTTGTCATAGGCTTGTTTAAAATCTATAAAAAGATGCCCTAGTCGAACGTTGTATTCATATGTCTTTTCCAGAGTCATTCTCATGGTGAAAATATGGTCCATCGTCGATCTTCCAGGTCTGAAACCAGCTTGGTACCCCCTATAATTCTTTCCGCTCTACTACTAACTCTCCTTGTTATGGCTGTAGAGAGGATTTTGTATACTATACTCAATAAGTATATACCTCGATAGTTCTTGCATTGCATGCGTGACCCCTTCTTATGTATAGGACATATATTTGCTAGTGTCCAGTCCTCCGGCATTGTACTTGTTTCCCATACCTTTTTTATTGTCTCGTGTATTTTTTTCATCAACACTTCTCCTCCATGTTTTACCATTTCTGCTGTTATGAGGTCATTCCCTGGGGCTTTACTGCTCTTCAATTTTTTTATAATATCTCTTATTTCTTCAATCGATGGTGATCCCATATCGTCTTTATCCTCATCTCCATTCTCCTCATCCATCTCTTCCTCCTCACACTCATCTCCATATTCACCCTCCTCATCTCTCTCTGAAGTTTCCATATGGTCTGATCCTTCTTTTTCTTCATTTATTGGTCTGACAGAAAGTAATGTTTCAAAATGTTTTCCCCAATTTTCCAGAATTCGTTCTTTCCCAACAATGAGTCTATCAGTCTCATCCTTAAGCATACTCACTCTGGGTTGATATCCCTTCTTTACTTGTCCAACCCCATGGAAGAATTTTCTGCCTTGTTTGTTTTCAAAATTCTTCTGCATTTCATCCACTCTCTCCTTTTCTTCTATTCTTTCCTTGTTCCTTATGAATGTCTTTGCTATTCCCCGTTTCTCTTTAAAAACTGCAATATTATTTCGAGTGGGTCTCTGTAGCATTCTTTGTCGGGCAAGATTTCTCTCTTCCAGAACCTTATCCACTTCTTCGTCAAACCATTTATTTCTACTCTGTTTCCATCTCTCTCCAAGTACTTCCTGTGCCGTTGTATTTATTGCTAGCTTGGTTTCCTCCCACATTGTGTTGATGTCCACATCTCCGTTTCTGCCCATCTGTAGTTTTCTTTGCAGCCGGTCTCTATACTCTTCCTCCTTCTTCTCATCCCTTAACAGTTCTACATTATAGATCTTGTTCTGCTCAGCTCTGTCCCTGGGTTTAATTGCCAGTCTTTCTCGGAACTTGATCCTCACCAGTATGTGATCTGAATCACTGTCTGCACCACGCATGCTTCTCACATCCATTATATTGGAGGCATGTCGCGCATCTATCAGCACATTGTCTATCTGGTTCTTTGTCAGACCATCCGGTAATATCCATGTCTCTTTATGGATCTCCTTTTGGGGAAAACATGTGCTCTTAATCACCAGCTCCTTGCTAAAGGCAAAGTCAATCAATTTCCACCCGTTTTCATTTGATTCTTGGTGTTTACTATGATATCCTGCCACTGGGTGGTTTTCTTTCTCTTTGCCTACTTTGGCATTAAAATCCCCTAGGACAACTTTAACATCATACTTGGGCAACTTGTCATATACTTGCTCCATTTTTTCATAGAAATGTTCTTTCTCTTCCTCATCGGCATCCTCTGTTGGTGCATGGACACTAATTAGTGATATGTTGGCAAATCTCCTTCTCAATCTTAACCGGCATAGTCTGGTGCTTATTGCTTCATATTCAATCACATTATGACTGACCGATTTCTTGACCATAAACCCTGTTCCTATTCTATTTTCTTCCTCCCCACTATTGAACAAAATGTAGTGCTGTAGATCTGTCACCTCGATTGTCTTCCATCTTATCTCCTGTAATGCTGCCACATCTATCTGATATTTAAGTAATTCCTCCTCCAATTTTCTATTAGCCCCGGCCTGAAAGATACTTCTCACATTCCATGTTCCAATATATCCGTATCGTTGCCATTTAGCGCGCTTTAGTCGTCGTAAGTTTGGGACCGTCCGGTTATCTTGATTTGGCTTCTGAACAATATGTAGTTTTGTGGTAGTGGAGTTGTTAGCCCCACGTACCAACCCCAAACCTGGAGGACCAGGGTATCACTCTTAGTCTGGATCATCACCTTAGACCTGTCCGGCTTGGGTGGCCCTACCAGGAGCATATGCTCGTGCCGGCATAGCTCTAAGAATCACTTGAACACGCAAGCCTCCAAAACACCCGGCAAAATGTATTTTGCCTTCGTCAAGGTGGTGATACCATTGGGAGGACGGTACCTGTGATTAGTAGCACTATATGAGCGACACCAGGGTTCTGGCTTGCGTATGATTAGTACCCACTATGTAAGGAACACCACGGGATAGTACGAGTCCCTGTGGTTAGTACACGTATGTGATGAAAACCATAGGTTTGCGTTGCTTGTAAATGGCGCCGCTATGTGTGAAACACCATAGGTCTGTATTACCTGTGCGAATTTCATTACCTGTGAATAGTACCATAATGTGTGGAATACCGCGAGTCTACGATACTGTTGAATAGTACCGCACCATGTCAAATACCATGGTTCTACTTTCCAAGTGATAAGTACCATTATGAGAGTGCGATGACCTATATTTTGGACCCCTTTAGCTTGCAAGCATCATCGATTTAGTATTGAGCTATAGAAGCAGCCCCTTGGTCAGTATTACTATTGTTTTCCGTCAGTTTCTGAAACAGGCATTGCGGGTCGTCTCCACTGATTGTTTTAACTTCATATCCATCCATTCACTCTTTCGTCCTCTGGTCAGTGGAGGATTTTGTATTTTTATTTTGTCATTGCATTTCGTCTCATTTCGTACCATTAGGGGCCGATGACCTCGATGTTAGGCCCCTTAAAGCAACAAACATCAAAGGAAGTAGATGAATACCGTTACTTAGGTATTAAGTAACTAACGATGACAGAGGTGAAGAGGACATACAGTGCAGACTAGCACAGAGAAGGAAGGTTTTTCTTAAGAAAAATGTTCTCACTTGTATAGAAATTAGAAAGGTTTTTTCGAAGGCTTTCTTCTTGTGAATGCCATTGTGTGGAAGTGAACCATGGACAATAACTAGCTTAAAAAGAAAGATAATGGAAGGTTTTCAAAAGTGGCGTTAACAGAAGAATGCTGAATGTGAGAATCACGAATGATACTGAGTGGAACTTTAGGAAAAGAAGTTTTGACAAGTAACCAATATTGCAATAAACAATTTTCGAAAATTTATACCATTCATATAGACAATGTCGAATTTCATAAGCTTTGAGTAGTACAATAATGTGTGGAATACCGCAAGTCTCTGCTACCATTGATTACTACCGCAACAGGACAGATACCATGGTTCTACATTACTAGCGATAAGTATCATTCTGAGGGGCCTCTGACTTGTATTTTGGACCCATTTAGACACCAAGCATCCTCGATTTTCTTTTGGAAGTGGTCCCTTGGTCAGTAATACTATTAACTATGATAGTTTTTTGAGTCGGATCCACTGATTGTTTTAAATTCATGTTCATTAATTCATTCGTTCATTCATGACATTTTTTATTTTGGTCAGTGGATAATTTTGAACTTTTACTTTGTCGTTTCATTTCGTACCATTTGGGGCTGATGACCTCGATGTTAGGCCCCTTTAAACAACAAGCATCATCATCATCATCAAAGAATAGAAACATACATTCGGCTTTTTCGCCTTCTTATTGAGACCATACCAGAGTGGAATCCAGCGAGAGTGACGGTGGATTTGGAATCAGCAGCAATTTCGGCCATTAAAGTTGTATTTCCAGCAGTAGAGGTAAAAGTATGCTACTTCCACATGAAAAAGTGTATCTGGGGAAAAGTTCAAGATTTGGGACTTGCTTGTGAGTATATGAAGAACGAAGAAGTGAGAATGATCATCCGCATGTGTGCTTCTTTAGCGTTTCTTCGACCTGAGGATATTTCCGATGGCTGGTTGGAAATACATTCCAGAGTACATGACAATGAAAAACATCCTGCATTTTTGTACTACTTCGTAGAAAGATGGATGGAGAATGAAGAAGCTCCAGTCGGGATTTGGAGTTGTTACGGCAGGCGTCATCGAACCACCAACTCCGTCGAGGGATGGCACAACAAAAATTAACGCCTAACTTGGAAGACCAAATCCTCGAATGAAGACCTCATCAAATGCTTAAAGAAAGAAGCAGAGAGCTCTGCATGTGTGCTGATAAGGACCCGGCTCAATATGGAAGGTATATGAAGACAGACCGCTAACGTCGCTCTAGATGACAGACTGGAAAGTACAGTTAAAAAATATGAAGAAAGTGGTGATATTGTCGTTTGATTGAAAACAATTTCCCATCTCCAAAAACTTTGATGAGTTGCTATGAAATCCAGAAGGTGCATCGTTGATTGGGTACAGTAAATATATTCTTAAAGTTGACGGAGCATAATTTTAGCACAAAGTAACTGACGAATCCAATAGCTGATTTTAAACACGCCTATATACAAAAGATATTGTGTATAGCTAGTCCAAAGCCTGGATAAAGTGTGATGGGAGTCAGTTAGTCGTCCTAAACACAACTGATGGTCACGCACATTCAGTGCAACAATTTTCCTGTACGTAGCTGGCCTCTCCCTGTGGGTCGGGGCGGTACAATAACACCCACGTTATCTCCTGCCTGTCGTATAAGGCGACTAAAGGTGTCCCAGGTGGTCTGAACTTGGGAGCATGGGATGGTGACCACGGGGCCCTTAACTGAGTACTGGCATTGCTTCATTTACTTGTGCCAGGCTCCTAACTTTCATCTATCCTATCCGACCTCCCTTGGTCAACTCTTGCTCATTTTTGACCCGGAAGCTATTAGGTTGCGACAGCTAGGAAGTCCTTCATTTTCACGCCCTACGTGGCCCTTGTCTTTCTCTTTTTCTCCCTGATTGATGATGATGATGATGATGATGATGATGATGATGCTTGTGGTTTTAAGGGGCCTAACATTGAGGTCATCGGCCCCTAATGGTACGAAATGAGGCGAAATGTTATGATAATTTAAAAATCCAGAATCCTCCACTGATCAGATTCGAAAACGTGAGGGCGAAGAACGAATGGATGGACAATCAGTGGGTCCGACCCGCAATTCCCCACATTCTCAGAAACTAGCGTTAAATAACAGTATTACTGAACAAGGGATTGCGTGTAAAGCATAATACTCAATCGATGATGCTTGTAGTCGAAACGGGTCCAAAATCCAGGTCATCGGTCCCTCGCAAAATGGTACTTATCGCTAGGAAAATACAACCATGCTATTTGTCATGTTGCGGTACTAATCAAAAGGAACGTAGACTCTCGATATTCCACACATTATGGTACTACTCACAGATAATGGAATTCACACATGGAACACAGACCTATGGTGTTTCGCACACTGCGGCACCATTTACAGGCAACGCAAACCTATGGCGTTCCTCATAACCACAGTGACCTGCACTATCCCGTGGTGTTCCTTACATAGCGGGTACTAAGCATAGCCAAGGCAGAACCATGGTGTCGCTAATCCCATGGTGTTGCTCATATAGGGGTACGAATCACAGGTACTGTAGAAGCCGGCAACGTACTCTATTGCTACTAATCACAAACCTATTTGATACCTAACATAGTGGTACTACGCGCAAGTAAAAGCGAGCCTTGGTGTTCCCCGCGTGGTGGTAAATATCAGAAATAGTTTCATTGTTCTAAAACATTCCTCCCTTGGTCGCCCCTTTTAATCGTCTCTTACGACAGGCAGGGGATACCGTGGGTGTATTCTTCGTCTGCGTCCACCACCCACAGAGGGGTTGTGTTTTTGGTCCGCGAGAGGTATTTTATTTCCCTCAAGTCCGCCGGCAGCCGGTTAGGATCCCCCATCCGCCAGCTGGGACGCGCTACTTGGGAGTATCACCTCTCCCCCTGCTACGCCAGCGTAGTAGGTTCGTGGTTTCTCTCTAATTAGTACCTAATTGTACTTCCTCTTAGAAAACAATAATCACCATCACCACCACCACCGTAGCTGGCCTCCAGAACACTGCTTGATTTAAATAGTAAAGAGAGGTGGTGGGGAAAACCGTCAGGAATACTCTTTGATGAGAATGCCCCCTTCTGAGGGCGATTTCCAAGGTGAACAGCTGGAAGGGACTAGGAGCGATTATCACACATTTTACGCTGGGAGCGATTGACACTGGGGGCGATTGACAGGACACCGGCCTTGTTATTGTTGACTTGGGACCCGGAAGAGTTTCGGGACGTGGACTTGGTAAGCAAAAGTATTTTTCACTTGTTGCTGGATGCCCAGGACCAATCTAGACGTAACATGTGAGGGAAGGGGGAAGCTGAGGTCTATTTAGGCATGTTAGGAAACGGCGGAGAAGAGTTCAAATTTTAGTGAAAGATGACTTGACTTAAAACTCTGAGAGGAGATGCAAATTTTGCGGAACGTTGTTGATGTGAAATTTTCTGGAATGTGATGTGGAGTACTGACCTAAAAACTGTGGAGTGCTGAGGCACTTGGTCTTATATGTTGGTGAGAGCTATGAGTTGCTGTATTTCAGACCTTCCATAATTTATGCTCTGAAACAAAAAGCGTGTGTTGCTCAAGTGAATATATCTTCAAACCAAGTGTTAGAGTCAGTGAATTCAGTATTATAAAGCTACAGTATCTGTGTGATATAACAAGTGCCAATTATAAGACTATGCAAGTTGTGATGATACACAGAGATAGTGAAGGGTATTTATCTACATTGTATATGTTTTGTAATTCATGTTCATCGGGCTGACTGCAAATGGTAGCTTGGTCCTCGCTCTTGGATTCCCACTGCTTTTATTGTTGTTGTCGTTGTTGTTATTGTTGTTGTTGTTATAATTATGGAGTCTTCCAGCAGTATTTTGTGAGTGTATTCTATGTACATTTTGGTGTGTTGATGAGGTGCTCATGTAAGAATACCATTCAGTGTATAGTTAGTTATTTTAGAATCAGTGGAGTTATTGACGAACCTAGGTACAGTTCCTACCTATTTAGTCGTTTCCAGAAGGTTAGGCAAGGCCTGAAGCAGATGTACCAGTACGCAGATTTATGAACACGGCCTGAAAGAGAGAATTATCATGCTTTATTAAAATTTGAAAGAACCATTCTGGTGAACTCTGGCGCCCGTACTACGGATATTTAGAATAATTATACCTATTAATCTATATTATTTCAATTATTTTTAAATTTACTTCAGTTAATTATATATGCTAATAGGTTGCAAATGACGCCCAAGCGTGAGGCGCTTAAGTACTTTGATGCCAATTCTATACAAAGCACCCAAATCTTAAAAAAAATTAAAACTGTCAATGACTTCGAACTTATTTCTACGTGGCTTCCCAACTTCAGATTTTTATTTTATTAGTGACTAACCAGTTGTCAATCTTGTACTAATTATATAATCAAACCTGGACATTTAGCACAAATATGCTTTATATTTAAACTTGTTATAAATAATTTTAATTATGAGGGTCAATTTTATGTGTTTTAACTTTAATGCGTATCTTTGTATAATGATCCTATTTGGCTGATGACCGAGCTCGATAGCTGCAGTCGCTTAAGTGCGGCCAGTATCCAGTAATCGGGAGATCGTGGGTTTGAGCCCCACTGTCGGCAGCCCTGAAGATGGTTTTCCGTGGTTTCCCATTTTCACACCAGGCAAATGCTGGGGCTGTACCTTAATTAAGGCCACGGCCGCTTCCTTCCACTTCCTAGGCCTTTCCTATCCCATCGTCGCCATAAGACATATCTGTGTCGGTGCGACGTAAAGCAAGTAGCAAAAAAAAAAAAAAAAAATTGGCTGATGATGACATCCATGGATGTTGAAACCGGTACCATTTAATAAATGATGTTGTAATTTTTATCAACAACTTATCTTGTATTGAAAAGGTGGATCTTGTACAATTTGACTTATTGTTTTGTAATCTGTATTCAATACGGACCAAACATGAAATTCTTGGATTTAGAAGTTCAAAGTCAGAGTTCCATTGTGGAACATGTTCTAGTATATTACGTAATAGGCGTACACGTTTCTTTTCTTCATACTCGGTAAAAATGCATGGATGTCGGATTAATTCTTCAAATTTACTAAGTGAGCATGAATCGTGTATATTTGAGAAAGGTGATTGCTACAGCTTTTGAACTACGAACCTACTACGCTGGCGTGGGTGGGGACGCAGAGGAAGAATACACCTACGGTATCCCCTGGCTGTTGTAAGAGACAACTAAAAGGGGCGACCAGGGTTGATCAAATTAGAACCATAAGGCTACTTGTGATTAGAACCACCACGCGGGGAACACCATGGGTCGCTTTTACTTGCGCGTAGTACCACTTTGTTAAGTACCAAATATGTTTGTGATTAGTAGTACGTTGGCGACTTCTACAGTACCTGTGATTCGTATCCTTATATGCGCAACACTATGGGATTAACGACACCATGGTTCTGCCATGCCTATGCTTAGTACCCACTATGTGAGGAACACCACGGGATAGTGCGGGTCCCTGTGGTTAGTTGACTTATGTGAGGAATGCCATAGGTTTGCGTAGCCAGTATAGGTTTGCGTTGCCTGTAAATGGCGCCGCAGTGTGCGAAACACCATAGGTCTGTGTTACATGTGCGAATTCCATTACCTGTGAGTAGTACCATAATGTGTGGAATACCGCGAGTCTACGCTACTTTTGATTAGTACCGCAACATGACACATAGCATGGTTCTATTTTCCTAGCGATAAGTGCCATTTTGAGGGGCCTATGACCTGTATATTGGACCCGTTTCGACTACAAGTATCATCGATTCAGTATTGTGCTTTAGACGCAGTCACTTGGTCAGTAATGCTATTATTTAACGCTAATTTTTGGGAATGTGAGGCATTGCGGGTCGGATCCACTGATTGTTTTAACTTCATATCCATTCATCATTCTTCGTCCTCACGTTTTTGAATCTGATCAGTGGAGGATCCTGGATTTTTAAATTATCATAACATTTCGCCTCATTTCGTACCCTTAGAGCCCGATGACTTAGGTGTTAGGTCCCTTTAACCAACAAGCATCATCATCATCATCATCATCATCAACACCACAGCTTTTGAATGTCCCGTCCATGAAAAAGTATTGTTTACTCTTCAGAACCTTTCTTCCTGCTCTCCCACTAGAAACCATGATCCTTTCTTCTGATTTGTCGTCGCTTAAAAGAAAATTGCTACCGTTCTTGGTCTATATAAAGTTTTATGAGGTCCGCTGTCTGTAATTTCGTTTGTTTCGCCAATTTTCAGATATTTATCCGTTTTAGGTCAACTCAAGACCGAATCAGAGGTTTTTAGCTTTCGTGTCTGTTTATCCATCTGTTCCACCATCACGGCGAAACGGCTAGACAGACCTCGACCAAACTTCATGTTTATCGTATACTCATCCATAGGAAGGTTTAGATTATAAAGAACTGAATAGACGTGGAGATTTTAGGAAATAGTTTTCTTCAATTTTCTCTTATACTATACTGTTGATTTTCTTTAAAATACGTGTCTCTATGCGAAACGTCCCTCCATTTAAAATAACTTTTGTTATGTACATAATTTCGCTTACGCTTCAAATTACGGAGAAAATTACTATTTTCTGGGGCTTTCATGATCTGTATTGAGTGACCGGCAGATCGACAACGAACCTACCGGTTACCATGGCAACGTCTCTGGCTGCTTGCCAGCAGGAAAGTGACATGATGCCATTTTCGTCATCATTCCTGTAAACTCGTGGTTGTTCCTTGGGTAGATATCAAGGGAGAGACATCAGGCTGTCATTCTGCGGGGGGATATTTGCGGAATACCTTTGGAGGTTACAATCGAATGTGCAAGAAGCGTGATTTGTTGATATCAAAGAACGGAATCGGTGCAGTATTGAATTAAAAAGGTAAAGGCCGACTGAGAAAAAGAACAGAAGGGAAAACAAGCAAATCCATAAACAGCCACCAGCTGTACACCAGAAGTGGTGAGGAAAGTGAAGGCCCTTTTCTCAGATGATAATCCTCCCCCACAAAGGACTATCGCACCTAAATTGGGGATATCTCTTTCAACATAAACATCATAATGAACAAGGACCTGAAGTTAGCAAAGCGGCGAACGGCCGAGTTCACAAGCTGTTGCCTCGTCACATTTCGGAACGTCGCACTAACGCAAGGAAGATGTATGGGGGCTATCTGGCAGGGAACAACTGGGAAAATGTGGCAACATTAGACGAAGCATGGCGACTGTAACATACACCGCTCGATTTACTGCCGCCCGAGAGACAAAAAAAATTAACTAACATTGTATAATGAAGGCCAGGAAAGTTTTCCGATGTGTTTCATGATCATCGCTGAATAATGCTACAATGAAAAGTTAACCATTCACTGTGTCGCTAATAATGTGAAGGTGAATTCTACATACTACCAGCAAGATGCTTCAACACCCATTTTTAACACAGATATCACATCAGTGAATGGGAGGGCGAAAAATCAGGTACGGGTACATCAAGATAAATCAGCCAGCCACACCTCTCGTTCGACTCGTCTATTCTTAGAGAGAACGGAGTTGGAAACTGGAATCGGTGCAATTCCTTTTACTGACATTCCGGTGAAGGCACCCGAAGTGTCACCAAAGGACTGCTGTGCATTTGGACTCCTAAAAAGGGCCTTAGAAAATACACGTCCACGCACTATCAGTTGCCTCTGGAAAGCCTGTCAGGAGGAGTAGGATATAATAGACATGCTAGCTCTACGAAAAAGTCTGCTGCAATGGAAATTACGTTGTTGGGCTATAGCTAGATATGCTGGCTTTCCAATTGAGCATGATCGTTGGTGGAGACGTGGCTTTTCATAAACGAATTACCCTTGAAACATCGCCCCCAGATATCCCCAACGACCTTCTGTTCTAAGGTCTAATGGCCTTAACAACACTAATAAAGACATTTTCTATCTACGAATCCGGAACTACATACTGCCTCAAAAGCCTCCATACAAAGGAAAAACTTTGTTTCTAATAATCATGAATATATGTGTTGTTATTTTTAATGGCGTAAATATTAACATATAGTCATTAAAAGCAAGATGGATAGGGAAATGTACCTGGAAATGTTGCTTGATCAAGTTATTGTATGAAGATCGAGAATTCCCAGAGTGTCTGCCCTTTGTGCGGAAGATATGTGTTTACAAACCATTGGATTGGAAGAAGAAGAAGACCAATTGAATGGCCGCCACGATCTCCGGACCTCACACCCCTTGAATGTTACCTGTGCAGGCATTTGAAGTCTGTTGTGACAAGTCTGGCTTGAGAGTCATGCCGAGCAAACAGCATCAATCACAAACACAGCGTACGTTTCAGTCAGTGTCACAGTAGCGTACTTGCTATTGTTCCTGTCAGCTCGGAATTACGTGTTTAACTCCCTCCCATGGCAAAGGTTTAGTTTCTTCAATTGGTGCTCTCAAGCCGGCTTTTAGTCACGAGCAGATTTAGCACCACCACCTCTCATTTCGCCCGCGAAGCGATCTAATTGGCTAACTTCAGCAGCTGATAAAATGACACCACGAACGTGCTACGCAGGCGTAGCAGGGGGAGAGGCGATACTCCCACGTGGCGCGTCCCAGGTGGCGGATAGGGGGGTCCTAACTGGCTTGCCGGTGGACTTGAGGGAAATAAAATACCTCTCGCGGACCAAATACACACCCCCTGTGGGTGGGGGAGGCAGACGAAGAATTCACCCATGGTATCCCCTGCCTGTCGTAAGAGGCGACTAAAAGGGGCGACCAAGGAATGTTCGAATTAGAACCATGAAACTACTTGTAATTAGAACCATCACGCAGGGAACAGCAGGAGTTGCATTTACTTGCGCGTAGTACCACTATGTTAGGTACGCAATAGGTTTGTGATTAGTAGCGACAGTGTGTGAATCAGGATGGGGGTCCTGCAGTACCTGTGATTCGTACCCCTATAAGAGCGACACCATGGGAGTAGCGACACCATGGTTCTGCCTTACCTATGCTCAGTTCCCACTATGTGAGGAATTCCACGGGATATTACGGGTCCCTGTGGTTGGTCCACTTATGCGAGGAGCGCCATAGGTTTGCGTTCCCTTTATAGGTTTGCGTTGCCTGCAACTAGCGCCGCAATGTGCGAAACACCATAGGTCTGTGTTACATGTGCGCATTACATTACCTGTGATTAGTACCATAACGTGTGAAATACCGCGAGTTCCCGCTACTTTTGATTAGTACCGGAACATTACACATAGCATGGTTCTACGTTCCCAGCGATAAATATCATTATGAAGGGCTGATGACCTGGATTTTGGACTCGCTTCGACTATACGCACAATCGATTCAGCATCGTACTATAGAATCAGTCCCTTGGTCGGTAATACGATTGTTTTGTGCCAGCTTCTGTGCATGTGAGGCACTGTGGGTCGGATCCACTGATCGTTTTAAATTCATCTCCATCCATTCATTCTTCGTCCTCATGCTCTGAATTCTGGTCAGTGGAGTATTTTGGAATTTTAATTGTCATTTCATTTCGTCTTATTTCGTACCATTAGGGGCCGATGAACTCGATGTTAGGCCCCTTTAAACAACAAACATCAATCTCAATCATCAACAATAAAATGACAACGATGAGAGGTATCGAATTATTTTTTTCAAATTATTTATGAGTATGATTAACCCTCTAATGGTCATATACGTGTTTCATGTTGTTTCAGACCATTCTGTATTCTTGTGGGCTACCTTGATGTAACGACTGCCGGGCTGAGTGGCTCTGGCCTTCTCACCCCAACTTGGCAGGTTTGTCCTGGTTCAGTTCTGTGGTATTTAAAGGTGCTCATACATGTCAGCCTCGCGCAGATAAATTTACCGGCACGTAAAAGAATCCTGCCGGACTAAATTCCATCATCTCGGTGTCTCCGAAAACCGTAACAAACTAGTTAGTGAGACGTAAAAACAAACGTTATTATTGTTGCGGAGATATCGTTGGGGCCAGAGGTGAAAGAAGGTGCGGGCATGAATGGGTTGATAGAAGGTAATCAGAACATTAATTTAAAACTTTAAAATTAAGGTTATATTTCTTTCACACTTTTTTTTTGTTCCTTTTCAAAGTTGGACTTTGCAATTTCAGGTATCAATATTTTGCAGTACATGTTAGGTGACAACGTTTAGAAAATCAGAACACCGGGCGAGTTGGCCGTGCGCGTAGAGGCGCGCGGCTGTGAGCTAGCATCCGGGAGATAATAGGTTCAAATCCCACTATCGGCAGCCCTGAAAATGGTTTTCCGTGGTTTCCTATTTTTACACCAGGCAAATGCTGGGGCTATACCTTAATTAAGGTTACGGCCGCTTCCTTCCAACTCCTAGGCCTTTTCTATCCCATCGTCGCCATATGACCTATCTGTGTCGGTGCGACGTAAAGCCCCAAGCAAAAAAGAAAAAAAAAGAAAATCAGAACAATCAACTAATGACAAATTAGCAAACTTGGGATTGCAGCTCCCTAAATTACCAACGTTACATTAGCACCACTGCTCCCATTAACAAACAGTGAAAGAGAGGAGTCTCCCAGGTTCCTTTACAATCAAAATCAGAGCATCTTCGCTCTGCAAGTTAATCTAGGAGACTACTGCCCGAACCGTATGATATTACAGCCTTCCAAAGGCACCATTCAACAGTTACATTACTAGAAAGAGTGTCTTTGCTCTATGAAACATAGGAATCTAGTTCCAGAAATTTCCAGGGCTACCAAAGCCACAACCTACATTTTACAATCCAAGCAGTATGTACTGCCTTACGTGCTCAACAGTCTACATCTTTACATAAAAGAAATGACACAGGGGCATCGAATACCCATTCTACCAGGCCTATGTGAGAAACAACAGATTACGTCACTGGCACAAAAATCAAACTGAAGAGGAGGTGGACATTTGCGCTCCTTGAAAATCGAAATGTAAGTTTAAAACCCTATTTGGGCTTATGGCCCGAAGTTACAGAGGCTAAGCCTATACTACTCATGCGACCAGACGGAAAGAATATTTAAATTACAAGGATTACAAACTGAAAAATTTTACAAAATCATAGTCACCTCAAAATCAAGTTGATAGGAAACACGAGAGGGTATCACACTCTCTATTCTCTGATTTCGGCTAAGTTTTTTGACTTGTTTGAAATTTACACTTGAACTTGAAATTTACATTTCAGAAAATTAAAGTTACACAGTTAAACCTTCCCCTCGAGCTATCTTTCAAAGACTATCACTTAGTCAAACCAGGACTGCCATTACCTTGACCTGGTGGACTACTCGACGGTGAGAGAGCCACCCCCCACTCCTTTCTTAACACACACACTGTCGACAGGAACGATCAATAAGACAACCTGGTCCGAAAATGTGCCACCTTTTATGTCCGAGAGGAAGGTTCTAGGAATCTCTGTGCTAAGGCCCGACACACCCCCAATTTTCATTGGGTAATTAAATAGATACAAGACACAGCTTATTGGCTGAAGAATAAATATACAAAATTTTCTACTGTTCATCATTTGAAGTTGGCGGGCAGATACAGAAGTGTTGTAAACTTGAACACACTAAAAACAAAGAATCCACGAACCTACTACGATGGCGTAGCAGGGGGAGAGGTGATACTCCCACGTGGCGCGTCCCAGGTGGCGGATAGGGGGGTCCTAACCGGCTTGCCGGCGGACTTGAGGGAAATAAAATACCTCTCGCGGACCAAACACACTACCCCCTGCGGGTGGGGGACACACATGCAGAATACACCCGCGGTATCCCCTGCCTGTCGTAAGAGGCGACAAAAAGGGGCGACCTTGGCGCGGACATGGATTGCGGTTTGGTATAATGTGATGGACCTCCTGTGGATGGGAGAGGCTGAATACATCCATAGGTAATCCCTGCCTGTCGTAGAAGGCGACTTAAAGGGTCATGTGGCCATGGTCCCCTCTTTATTTTTTTATTATTTTTCCGAGGGTCAGATGTAGACCATTCAAAATTTGATGTGCGTGCTGCCCGGCGATGGAGCTCCTATGTGTGCGACTACGCTCGAAAGCCCGTGCCAGCAACCACCCAGGACGCGGCGGGTGGGAGTATCATGTACCCGGGCAGTGGTATCCGCTTGACAACGCAGGTCCCCGCACAGCCGAATGCCAGAAGGACATATTATTATTAATTATTTTTATTTTTTTTCTCTATATTTAGTGCTCTGTAAACGCTATGGGGTACATGCTATTGCGGGTGACTGGAGGAAGGGAGTCTTAGTGCTCATTGCCTCAGTCATGCCGTATTCGGCATCGTCCAACATCGGACCCCGGGCAGTACCTGCTATGACCAGGTGGGTATTGCCTTGGCTGCTTGGTTCGGCTACAGAGACCCCTGATCGGAGTGGGTGGCATTCGGGGAGGATGCTATCGGGCATGGCTTCCAAACGAAGTCTGCTCTCTCAAGGTGGTCGCCCACCTAAGTCTTTAACTTTTGCTTCCCTGAGAGGTTCAACTCCCTGGGAACATGCGCAGCGTGAAGGAATGGGATCCAGCTTCCCTAGGTTTCTGGTCGCTACCAGAACCGATGGGAACGATTTTAAGCTGGTGAAGTCGGTCCTTTTTAGTCGGCACATCGAAGGCGTCTATGGCGAACTGGAGGAACTTAAGAAAATGCGCAACGGTAGTTTGCTCCTCAAGACTCGTACAGCACTGCAAGCTGATCAGTTGCTTAAGTGCGAGCACTTTGGCGAAATCCCCGTCAAAGTGGAGGAGCATAAGTCCTTGAACCTGGTTCGCGGAGTCATCTTTCACCGCGACCTTATTTTGAACACTGACGACGAGTTGATGGAAGACATGAAGAACCGTGGCGTGACACACGTCCGGCGCATTACGCGCAAGGTCAACGGTGAAGACGTTGCCACTGGTGCCTTTATTGTCTCTTTCAAGTTGTCAGTGTTACCAGAGAAAGTCAAGGTAACCACTTATCGTTGCGATGTGAGGCCGTACATCCCGCCTCCTATGCGATGCTATCAATGCCAGCGATTCGGACATATGGTATCTCGCTGTTCGAATCAGGCTGTATGTGGTACATGTGGACGAGTAGCTCACGGCGCGGAGGAGTGCACAACTCCATACAAGTGCACTAACTGCTCCGGTTTTCATTCTCCTCGGGATCGGAATTGTCCGACATACCTGAGTGAGAAGAAGATCCAGGAGATCAAGACCCTGGATGGTCTTTCCTACCAGGAAGCGCGCCGTAAGTTTCATTCTATGAATACACCTGCCCGTACACTCGACTATAGCTTGATAGCTCAGAGTCTTCCAGGTTCGTCATTTACGACCAAGACACCTGTCCAGACCGCTGCGCCCAAGGCGACTGTTGCTGCTCCCAGCAACGTCGCAAATAGTCAAAGCTCGAAGGGGGGGACCACCCCACCTTCGACCAACCAGAAGTCATTGCCGGCTGGGAACTCCCAGCCGGCACAGCAAGGGGGGAAGACTAAGTCTCCCCCCCCTAGGAGGTCGACGAAAGTCGTGCCCCAGCCGGCGGAGGCGGCTTCGTTGACCAGGGCTGGGAAACCATCTCCCAGCCCGTCTAAACCTGAAAAGAGAAGGGGAAGAAGAGCGCCCGTTCTGAGCGCTCTCGGCCTTCCCCTGCGAAGGAGAAGTCATGCCCCCCATCTGGAGGGTATGAGTCTGCGCCAGGAGGCACTCCTGCTCCCAAACCTGCGCGCTCTCCTCGTAGGGGACCCCCTCGCGCCCGAAATTTGTCGAAGTTCTGGGCGGCACCCCTGCCATCTTTTGATGACGGGATGGATGTCGCGCTGTCCTCTACATCTACGGATGTAGAATTAGATAGTGTTTAGGCTAACGAGCATTTTTCGCTCATAACCTAACACTCCTTTTACAGTCCACACTATGACACTGTTACAGTGGAATTGTAATGGTTATGACAGGCATCTTGCTGAGTTACGTCAGCTTATTAGTGAGTACGCAGCGAGTATAGTCTGTATTCAGGAGACCAATTTCAGACCTGGTCATCATACGGTCTTGAGGAATTTCAAACTATACTCGACAGAACGATACTATGCTCACCGGGCTTCCGGAGGCGTTGGCATTTTTGTACGTTCTGATAGCTACAGCGAAGAGGTTCCATTACGAACCCATCTAGAGGCTGTAGCTGTTCGCGTCTCGCTGCCTGTCATAGCAACAGTGTGTAATGTTTATCTTCCACCCGGCCAGCATCTGAACATCAATGATGTCGCTGATCTTATAGATCAGCTTCCACCACCCTTCCTCTTATTGGGCGATTTTAACGCCCATCACCCCATATGGGGCTCTGAGACGCCTTGTCCCCGAGGAAGAGAGTTGGAAACACTTATAACAGATCTGGATTTATGTATTTTGAACACAGGGGAACCAACTCACTTTAGTGTACGTTACGGCACATACTCTCGCATAGACGTAAGTCTATGCAGCCGAACGTTGGTTCCACTGTTTCGGTGGAATGCACACGATGATCTCTGTGACAGTGACCATTTTCCCATTATTCTTACTTTGTTGAAACATAAACCCGTCGAGGCTCCCCCTCGATGGATTCTTAAACATGCTGATTGGCCAAAGTACACATCACTAGCTGTCTTTCACGATGATGTCAAGCGGACCGTCGGCGAGGAAATAACTTACTTCACCCAAGTTATTCTTGCTGCTGCTGAGGAGTCCATTCCGGTTTTCTCGGGGGCTCCTCGCCGAAAACTCGTTCCTTGGTGGAACGATGAAATAGCAGCAGCCATCAAAGAACGCCGTCGCGCTCATAAACGTTACCGTCGACAGCCTACTGTGGCCAACTTGGTAACATTTAAGAAACTCCGCGCTAAGGCGCGAGTTCTTATTCGACAAAGTAAGAAGGCTTCATGGGAGAGATATGTGTCGTCCATGACGTCGAATACTCCATCATCTCAAGTGTGGACGAAACTTCGACGACTTTCGGGTATTCAAGGATCATCTGCTGTACCGGGAATTTCCATTGCAGGCAGTGTCGCCACTGATCCCCTCGCGATTGCTAATCATCTCGCTAGTCATTTCGCGGATGTCTCTGGCTCCGGGAATTACAATCCTGATTTCCTCCCTCTAAAGCGGGAGGCTGAACGTCATCACCTTAGTTTTGCCACCCAAGCTTCAGAGGACTACAACGTGCCCTTTACGGAGTGGGAACTCCGCAGCGCATTAGCGCTTTGCAAGGACACGTCTCCTGGACCGGACAACATCCATAACCAGATGTTGAAACACCTTAGTGATGATAGTTTACTATATCTCCTTCGTGTGTTCAACCGAATCTGGACAGAGGGTGATTTTCCGTCTCAGTGGCGAGAGGGCATAGTCATCCCTGTCCTCAAGCCTGACAAAGATCCTAAGTATGCAGGAAGTTACAGACCGATTTGTCTTACAAATTGCCTGTGTAAGCTCTTTGAGAGGATGGTAAATCGCAGACTCGTGTGGTGTCTGGAGAAACAAGGACTCTTGTCCGAGTACCAATGTGGATTTCGAGCCGCTCGATCCACCACAGACCACTTGGTACGCCTGGAGAGCTCTATCCAGGATGCGTTTCTCCGCAAACAGCACTTGGTAGCTGTCTTCTTTGACTTGGAGAAGGCCTACGACACCACCTGGCGATATGGCATCCTTTCAGTCCTGCATCAATGGAGATTCCGAGGTAACTTGCCGGTATTTATTGCGATTTTTTTGTCCCTCCGTCTATTCCGTGTCCGAGTAGGGAGGACATATTCGCAATACCACGTTCAATAAAATGGAGTACCATAGGGATCGGTTCTTAGTGTCACTCTGTTCGCGATTGCCATAAACGGTATTGTCGCGGCTGCTGGTCCAGCCGTCATACCGTCCCTATATGTGGATGATTTTGCTCTGCACTATAGCTCGTGCAGTATGGCAGTCGCAGAGCGACAGTTACAGCAAGCTATTAGGAGGGTGGAGAAGTGGACCTTAGAACATGGCTTTCGGTTTTCTGCCGCAAAGACCTCCGTTGTCCACTTTTGTCGTCAACGTACACTTCACCCTCATCCTGAGCTTTATCTAGGTAATGTCGTTCTTCCAGTTGTTGACACCTACCGATTTCTTGGGCTCCTTTTTGACAGTAAATTATCGTGGGAGCCACACGTGCGGCAGTTAAAAGTGCAATGCACTAGGAAGCTTAATATCCTTAAGTTTCTTAGCAGCACTTCTTGGGGGGCTCCTGCGATTCTATCGGGCACACATTTTATCCCGGTTAGACTACGGCAGTGCAGCATATGGCTCCGCAAGACCAAGCGTTCTTGCGAAGCTGAACAGTATCCACCACAGCGGGGTTAGGTTGGCGACGGGAGCTTTTCGTACAAGCCCCATCGCTAGCCTGCTCGCTGAGTCTGGTGTGCCGCCTTTACACCTGAGGCGCCAGCAACTTCTACTTACATATGCTGCAAATTTGCGACAGATGCCACTTCATCCCAGCTATCCTTGCGTGTTCAACAATGGCAACCGTTTGCTGTACGCTGCTCGTCCTCGAGCGACGCGGCCGGTTGGGATACGCTTGGATAACATTTCCGAATTGTTTGACGTACCTTCGGTTCCTTGCCTTGTCAGACAACCAAGTGGGGTACCTCCGTGGGTCGTACGACGACCTGAAGTAATCCTGGATCTGCACACTGGTCCAAAGGAAAACACGGACCCTTCGATTTATCGGAGGCTCTTCCTGTCCGTTGTTGGCCGCTATCCAGGTTCAGTCGTCGTCTACACGGATGGTTCAAGGTCAGATACGAAGGTGGGCTGTGCGTTCGTTGTTAACAATGATAGGTTCCTTTTTGCTCTTCCGGCAACCTGTAGTGTGTACACAGCAGGGCTCTATGCTATCTATGAGGCTCTGCGGTACGCACTGTACAATGAGCGCCGACACTTTCTTCTGTGTACCGACTCCTTGAGTTCGCTCCAGTCTATAGATACCTGTTTCCCTCGGCACCCTCTGGTGCAGCTAATCCAGGACCTGCTGGCCGGGTGTTGGGATGCTGGCACCAGAATCACATTTCTGTGGCTCCCAAGCCACATGGGCATAGAGGGAAACGAGTTAGTAGATCAGGCTGCCAAGGAGGCAGTTACACTGCCCACGTTGCCTTTCCAGGTTCCAGTAAGTGATATTCGCTCCCAGCTGAGACATCTTGTTATGTCCCATTGGGAGATGGAGTGGCAGGCCATTCCACTTCCCAATAAGCTGAGAGCGATAAAAGGAACAACGAAGGTATGGAGGACTTCCCTTCGGGCTTCGCGGAGGGAAGCCGTGGTATTATGTCGTCTTCGGATCGGCCACGGTATCTTGACTCACTCGCATCTTTTGAAAGGAGAACCCCCTCCGGTGTGTACCTGCGGCGACCACCTTACCGTGGTGCACATCCTTACGGAGTGTGTGGACCTGGTCGATCTGCGCCGTAGTCTTAACCTTCCGAGTACTATCTCCCTTATCTTGCGTGATGACGAGCAGTCAGCAGACCTCGTCATCCGCTTTATGAGGTATAGTGGACTGTTTTCTCGTGTGTAATGCTGTCCTTTGTCCTAGTGTGTTTTGTGTCACTTTCGCTTTTATCCTATTGACTTAATTTTAGTTTGTTTTGCTTATTTTAATGTGTTATTTTAACGTCTCTCGTAAATTATGTACTACCAGGCAATGCCTTATTCTTTTGTTTTCCTGTAATTTCTCTTGTTTTATTAGAAAATAAGGCATTGCGTATTAGATCCACTGATTGTTTTAATCTCACCCTCATTTTTCTCCATCATTTTAAACTCTAGTCAGTGGATATGTTTTTAAAATTTTAACATCATCTCTCATGTCGTTTATCACATTCCATTAGGGGCCGATGACCTTCGATGTTAGGCCCCTTTAAACAACAAGCATCATCATCATCATCATCAAAAACAAAGAATAATCAATTCAGTTTAGGAAACCTAAAAAAAAATTAACTTTAGAATTTTAATAAATCCTCTTCACTCCAGAGGGCATAACATCAGCTTTTTAGTAGAGACATCTGTAGAGAAAAGTCCAAACTACTTGTATTAGTTGTTGCAAATTTCGTATATCAGATGGCATTCTCCAAGGCGCTTCATTTGAATGAACGGGGCAGGTGTACCTCCCGGTACAATTATTATTATCATTATTATTATTATTATTATTATTATTATTATTATTAGTATTATTTTTATTATTATTATTATTATTATTATTATTATTATTATTATTATTATTATTATTATTATTATTATTATTATTATTATTTTTATTTTTATTTTTATTATTACCGAGTTTTGGTGGATCAGCAGAGGTGAAAGAAGGTGCGGGCTGGAATGGGTCTAACTACAAGTTCGAAAAATGAATTAAAATTTCAACAAATGTTATATTTTCAAAACTTAACAGTGGTGCCATAGAATTTGAAAACTTAACAAGTCAACAACAAGCCAAAAACAGGTACAAAGAAATTACAAGAGTTAGGGGATAATTACAAGATCTGGGCTTCGAGCCCCACAATGACAATACTTGAGCTATTAGCCCAACTTTACCATGGTACAGAATTAAACAAAGGGGCAGAAAACCCCATCATGCCAAGGAGCACTTGCTCCTAACTACAATGTTAAGCCTCCTAGAGGCGCACAGGAATCAAATTTAGGAAAGAGCAGACCTGCTCTCAATAGTTCAAGCCTATCAGGAGGCCATAAGCAGACCTTACACTCAACTGCCCTTAAGGCAAACTTATAAATCAACAGGGGCAACTTGTACCCAATCTACTGGGCCTTAGTGTGCAAAACTAGGTTAATTTAAATAGCCCAAAACAAAAGGATGGAGGCGATTATTTGCAATCCTACACTAAAGTTTTGTTTTAAAAACCTATGTGGCGCTAGGCCGATAAAACAGGGGCTAATCCCAAACTAGCGAGGTGACCCGTATGAAAAAAACTTTGGCACACTGAGGAAGAAAAAAACGGTTACGAAAACGTGGTCACCTTAATTTCAAAATGAAGGGGAGCTCAAGAGGGAAAGACACTCTCTATCCCCGCTTTACAGTAAAAGATATTTGTAGTTTTTACATAGACTGAAAGGAATTTACATTTTAAGGAGATGGGTTACATATTAAAGGTTTCGAACCCTCCCCGAGAGTTAAACTGCTGAGCTAGCAAGAAATGAAGATCTTAAAAGGCCATTACCTTGTTGAAGAGTTGCTGCTTGAAGAAAGAGGCGCTTCCCGCCCCCTGCTACATATCCACACACTGAGTTAGATGTTATACTAGTGGCACGGAGACAAGAAAATCAGCAGTTTTTATACCCTCGTGGAAAATTCGAGACCTTTCAGGAATGAGTAGACACCCCCCCAGTTTTATTGGGTCGCTAAAAGTTATACATCAACGTCGTAGAAGAAAGACACTATTGGTCAGACATTAATTACAAAAATTAGTGATTGGTTAAATTCAAAACAGGCGGAAAGAAAGGATAACTGTTGCCAACCCACAAACCACAAAACAAAATTTAGAAAATACAAAACTTAGCAATACAAAATTTCTTTCGGAGAGTACATTCCATTACACCAGAGTGTATTACCATAGTTTTTGGTAGAGACATCTGTTAGAGAACGTCCACACTTCATGATCCATGAAAAACAAAAGAAAATCAAAAACACCCAGTGACCTCTTCTGATAAGTAGTAGAGTTAGTCCAGTGGTAAAGTTCAGAGCTTCTCCAGTAGAGGAGTTTCAATTGGCGCAAGATTAGAACGTGCGTCGCGTAGAGGTGGACCGCCCGGTACAGACATCCCCCCCCCCCCAAAAAAAAGTCCTTCCAAGGGTGACACAGAAGAAAACAAAACAAAAATTTCCAAGGCAAGGTCCAAGTTTGTTTTTGAATAGTAGAAGAATAATTTAGCAGAGAAAAACATTTTTTCAGTTGTCGGAGGTTTCTTAATTGGTTTTGATATAGATGGGTGTGATTTAGATTAAGTCCAGTTTTAGAATTTGTTGGAAGTTGTAGAATTGCGAAACAAAACATTAATTCATGGAAGAAAACAGTTTCTAAGTCCATCAAAGGTAGATTTGAAGCAGTTATTAAATTGCAGAAATAAAGTGTCCATGTAGCAGAAGAAGTACATTGCTGCCGATTACTTTTGACAGCAAGTCCAGCCGCCGCTGCCTGTATCCAGAGGAGGCCGTTCGGACCCCTCAAGTACCCTGAGATACCTCTCTCTCGCTACTATGAGAGGGGTAGTCGATGTGAAGCACGCCGCAGACGCGACGATTGTTTACAGTCCAGGAGCAGTTTGCGGATGGTGCGCCGCACATCAGCCTTGGCCGGAAGGAGGGCTCCGGCTCGCCGTACACTGGTCTACCTCACTGGGGTGGAGTGGGCCCGTACCCCCACCTCAGTGGCGGTACGGCGCCGCACGGCTGCGGGGGCACTGAATCAGTAAGATATCGGCGGCAGAATTTTTGTAGCAATATAATGTTCTAGGGTACTGTCTTTTTGGTGGGGCTGAGGGGCCAGTGGCGTGGAACTTTTACTTCATTTTTATTTGCCACTGGTGTGATTTAGCAGGAGACGGGAGCTTGCTAATGGCCATACGGAGAGGACAGCAGAGTACCCTAGGAGAGGGTTTTACAATATTTATACAGAGCTAATTAATGAAAAAACCCAAATGTAGAAACAAGGGGCAAAAGGCCTAAGATTTAGAGAAAAATATAACCTTCGGGTTCTGGAAGAATGTAAACGACAAAGTTAACGCAAAATTTTACACGGGTTGATTTGAGAAATGTGGACCCTAAATATCCTCTCTGTGGCTGGATTGCTCATTAACAATGTGACCGGCGTAAGAAAATCTAAAATTATGCACGGCCCATGAAATATGGGGGCAAGCTTGCCCGCGGTAACAAAGTTTTTGACCATAACTTGGTCTCCTACTTTTAAATTGGTGGGGCTCCGTCCACGATCATATCTTTCCCTAACCTTTTCATGAGACTCTTTAAGATTGGCCTTAGCCTTCTTCCAAAGACCTTTAATGTTATCAGGATCTATTGTCTCAGGTAGAATATCACTAAGAGACCAAAGGTTAGAGAGCGGCGTGTTGGGAACAAACTTGAACATCAAAGAAGCTGGGGTAAATTTATGGGATTCATGAACCGCCGAATTCAAAGCAAAAGCTAACCAATGCAGGGACGTGTCCCACCTAGAATGATCGTCGTGATGATAGGCAATAAGAGCCAACCTCAGATTACGATTGACCCGTTCAGCTAGAGATGGTTGTGGATAGTAAGCAGAAGTAGTCACATGAGAGATGGACAAATCAAAACAGAATTTACGAAAGAGATTGGATGTGAAAGCTTTAGCATTATCGGACACAATATATTGACACGGACCAAAAGAAGCGAAGATGGAATTTAAACATGATATGGTGGACTGAGCAGTAGCCAGCTTACTAGGAAATAACCAAGAAAATCTTGTAAAACTATCTACACACACAAGGATGTATTTATTTGCATTCCCCTTTGACTGGGAGAAGGGTCCGACGTATTCGATATAGAGTCGTTCCATGGGGCGCGACGCTTGATGAGAAGACAAAAGCCCTTGCTTGGTGGACATGGTGGGTTTACTAAGCCAACAAGATTTACAAGCTTTTACTAATTCACGGATTTCTCCGTCCATACCCTTCCAAATGAACATTTCTCGGATCTTTTCACTAGTTTTTAAGATACCTAAATGCCCCCTAATGGGGTCTCATGATAGTACTTGAAGATCATGGGCACGAGGACAGCTGGAACCACAACTTTCATCTTCTTATCATGCCCCGACGGGCAACATAAAACACCGTTCCTCAACACATAAGGGACGAATGTTCCCCAGAAGAAAGGGTTTCCATGATAGAGGCCAGCGTCGGATCTTCACGTTGATATTTCTCAAGATCCCTAAACAACTTGGGAGCATCTGTTAGAATGGCATTAACCTCAGGTAGTATGGACTCGGGAGGTGAAGAACTATCAACCTGTTCAGGGGTCTCTACATCATTAGAAAATATACGGCTTAGTCCGTCAGCAACCACGTTTTCAGTACCTCTAATATGCCTAACGTCAAACTGGAAGGCAGAAATTCGGATGGCCCACCGGGCTATACGACCAGTACGACGCGGCCTACCTAAGACCCAACTTAAGGCTTGGTTATCAGTCTCCAAGTCGAACTTGACATGTTCCAGATAGAGGCCGAACTTTTCTAGAGCAAACAAGACAGCCAAACCCTCAAGTTCATAGATGGAATACTTGGATTCTTGGGCCGATAATGTCCTAGATGCATAGGCGATGGGTCGCCTCCCTAGTTCAGTCTCTTGAAGAAGGACTGGTGCCACCGCCGACGACGACGCGTCGGTTTGGACGATGAATTTCTTCGAGAAATCAGGCATTGCCAGAACAGGGGCATTACACAGAGCTAATTTGAGATCTTCAAAAGCGGCTTGTTGAGAAGGTCCCCACTCAAATTTGACGCCTTTCCTACAAAGTAAGTTCAAAGGCGCCGCTCTATTGGCGAAATTTGGAATAAATTTCCTGAAGATATTCACCATACCAATGAACCTAGCAATCCCTTTGATGTCCTTGGGAGGTTTAAAATCACGGATGACCTGTGTTCTAGAGTGATCCACAGCGACACCATCGGGCGACACAATATGCCCTAGGAATGACATGGAAGGTTTAGCGAAGGCAACCTTGGACAACTTCACCGTTAACCCTGCCTTACGGAGGCGACTCTGGACCTCTTTCAGATGATCTAGATGTTCTTCAAAGGTCTCGGAAAATACGACGACATCATCAAGATAATGGTATAAATACTCAAATTTGATGTCGGAGAAGACCCTATCTAGCAGTCTCGTAAGCACAGCTGCTCCCGTGGAGAGCACGGAAGGCACGCAGTTGTATTCGTACAAGTTCCAATCTGTGGCAAAAGCTGTCAGGTGTTTAGATTCCTCTGCTAACGGTATCTGATTATAATCCTGATTGTAAAGAACTTAGCCTTTCGAAACCATGAGAAACAAGAGTGAAAGTCTGGAAGGAGCACAGATTGTAACACCACCTTCCGATTGAGAGCCCTGTAATCAATCGCAGGCCTGAAGCCACCTTGGGGTTTTGGGACTAGAAAAATAGGTGAAGAATACGCCGACTTAGAGGGCCGAATAATACCATCCTTCAACATCTGATCTATGATTTCCTTCAAAGCTTTCATTTTAGGTGGAGACAGCCTATAAGGCGGAAACCGGACTGGAATCGAATCCGTAACCTCAATCTTGTATTCGATAAGGTCAGTAACACCAAGAGTATCAGAAAAAACTTCTGAAAACGACTGACACAACCTGCGAATACTATCAGCCTGCTCCTCAGGTAGATGTGTAAGATCTAACAACATCTCCTCCTGGGTAGGCGAAACAGATGAACATGACACAGAACTACTCTTTAATAAAGGGATATTGAATTTACTATCAAATTTGAAAATGCACGACTTGCTCTGAATGTCGAGCACCAGACCGGTGTGTGACATGAAATCCGCTCCTAGTATAATGGGGCAAGACAAGTGCTTAGCCACAAACAATTTAAATTTCCAAGTAAATTTGGCAATTCTAATTTTGGCATACAGAAACCCTAAAATTTCTAATGGAGAGGAGTTTGCCGAAACGCATTGAACCGAAGACGAACAAAACTCAGGAAGTTGACAAACAGATTTCAATTTGGAATACCATTCAGCCGAAATAATGGAACAAACACTGCCTGAATCTAAAAGAGCAGTTACAGGCTCCTTATTCAATTCAATTTTGAGAAATGGTACAGGTGCGGGGATGTCCGCCGCAATCCTAAGACATTATTTGGGACATTCAAATGGTAATGTAGAACAGTTCTGACTTTTCCCTGAATTTTTGTCGGATTTACCCTGGGTTGAGCCTTGAAAAGATGAATCTGCCGACTCAGCCGGAGCCACTAGTCACTTATGATTGTTGGTGGAAGTTGCACCCGAAGTTGAGCAGGAGGGAGTGCTGTTAGCATTAGGGCAGTTCTTGGCAATATGGGAAAAGGCGCCGCATTTAAAACAGCCTTGGGATGACCCTGCTCCATTCCTTGTCCCACTAGATTTAATTAATGGACACTTGTTCCGAAGATGGTCAGGCGACCCGCAAGCATAACATTTACGGGCAGTTAAGGTTCGGCGAGGTGGAGGCCGAAAATGACTAGAGGATGGAGGGGGTTCTTTCGCGACCCGCAAGGTGTCGGCGTATCTAACTCCTTCCGCTGAGACAGCCATAGCCTCTAACTCGTCAAAAGTTTGCGGACGTGACGGAAAACACAAGTATGATCGGTATGATGGAGAAATACCTTCCACAATCGCCTGTACAATGTGATCTTCAGGAAAATGAAGAGCAAATACCCTGGTGTAGAATTTGATGTCTTGGATGAAGTCGGTAAGATTTTCATCCAGCCGCTGTACACGGTAATACTACTTCTGGATTAGTGATGACCTAGCTCGAGCCGGAATAAAGTTAGCCAGAAGGTGTGCATGAAACTCTTCAATAGTTGATTGTTCGGCAATTACCCTGACTATTTTGTCTGAGAGGACAACAATGGAATAAGGGTGAATAATTTGAAGGATTTGACACGGAGAAAGAGAAAAAACAAGCGCATGATCCTGAAATTCAACGAAAAATCTTAAGAATGAAATAACGTCACTGGTAGAGTTAACAGAAAACTTAGAAATACCTCTGAGCAAAATTGCTAAAGGATGGGGCAAACTGCTGAAGCTAGGGGACATAGTAAGTAGAGGCCTAAGTGGCAGAGAAGCCGTTTCAAAAGGTGCATTATTCAAAGTGGTACGCAGTTCAAACTCATTGTCTAATGGGGCCGAGGTTTGTTGAACTCCTACTGATTTCCTATTTTCTTCTCCTTTAGAAGAATCTTCCTCACTAACTACGTTTACCGTAGCGGGTTGGTCGGTTTTGGTAGGGCCTGCCCCAGTTAACAATAGGCTAAACTTACCGCACAAATCAGAAAGGTTTTCGAGAACAACACTAGCTTCCTTCCTTTGAATGTCATTCAACTTTAGAGACAACAGATCGTTAACTCTATTTAGAAAAATGAAACAATCTAGCTTACACACGTTTAAGTTGATTAGGTGATAGATCATTTTCTTCAAAAAAAAAAACTAACTACAGATGCTAGCTCAGTAGTATTATCAGTGATCGTGGAGAGAGCGTCGTCAATCTCTTTCTCTCCCAAAGTGGGGATGGAAATAGGCAAATCAAGGGACTCTTTAAGCTTCGAGGTATCGGCCGCAACCGTGCCTCCAGATTGAACATTTCTAATTGTTAATTCATAGATCAACTCCTCCTTGCGCAAATAGCCGGGATGGAGGACATCGCGAGGGCCGGGCATGATGACAAAACTTTACAAATTTGGAAAAATCGAAAAAATGCCAGCGACTGAGAAAATTGTTAGAGTTCAAAACAAAGCAAGTTTAGCCGTCAAAAGGGGCTAAATTGAGACCGATTCAACCACGCTCTGCTACCACTTGTTACCGAGTTTTGGTGGATCAGCAGAGGTGAAAGAAGGTGCGGGCTGGAATGGGTCTAACTACAAGTTCGAAAAATGAATTAAAATTTCAACAAATGTTATATTTTCAAAACTTAACAGTGGTGCCATAGAATTTGAAAACTTAACAAGTCAACAACAAGCCAAAAACAGGTACAAAGAAATTACAAGAGTTAGGGGATAATTACAAGATCTGGGCTTCGAGCCCCGCAATGACAATACTTGAGCTATTAGCCCAACTTTACCATGGTACAGAATTAAACAAAGGGGCAGAAAAACCCATCATGCCAAGGAGCACTTGCTCCTAACTACAATGTTAAGCCTCCTAGAGGCGCACAGGAATCAAATTTAGGAAAGAGCAGACCTGCTCTCAATAGTTCAAGCCTATCAGGAGGCCATAAGCAGACCTTACACTCAACTGCCCTTAAGGCAAACTTATAAATCAACAGGGGAAACTTGTACCCAATCTACTGGGCCTTAGTGTGCAAAACTAGGTTAATTTAAATGGCCCAAAACAAAAGGATAGAGGCGATTACTTGTACTCCTACACTAAAGTTTTGTTTTAAAAACCTATGTGGCGCTAGGCCGATAAGACAGGGGCTAATCCCAAGCTAGGGAGGTGACCCGTATGAAAAAACTTTAACATTGAGGAAGAAAAAAAAAACGGTTACGAAAATGTGGTCACCTTAATTTCAAAATGAAGGGGAGCTCAAGAGGGAAAGGCACTCTCTATCCCCGCTTTACAGTAAAAGATATTTGTAGTTTTTACATAGACTGAAAGGAATTTACATTTTAAGGAGATGGGTTACATATTAAAGGTTTCGAACCCTCCCCGAGAGTTAAACTGCTGAGCTAGCAAGAAATGAAGATCTTAAAAGGCCATTACCTTGTTGAAGAGTTGCTGCTTGAAGAAAGAGGCGCTTCCCGCCCCCTGCTACATATCCACACACTGAGTTAGATGTTATACTAGTGGCACGGAGACAAGAAAATCAGCAGTTTTTATACCCTCGTGGAAAATTCGAGACCTTTCAGGAATGAGTAGACACCCCCCCAGTTTTATTGGGTCGCTAAAAGTTATACATCAACGTCATAGAAGAAAGACACTATTGGTCAGACATTAATTACAAAAATTAGTGATTGGTTAAATTCAAAACAGGCGGAAAGAAAGGATAACTGTTGCCAACCCACAAACCACAGAACAAAATTTAGAAAAAACAAAACTTAGGAATACAAAATTTCTTCCGGAGAGTACATTCCATTACACCAGAGTGTATTACCATAGTATTTGGTAGAGACATCTGTTAGAGAATGTCCACACTTCATAATCCATGAAATATAAAAGCGAATCAGAAACACCCAGTGACCTCTTCTGATAAGTAGTAGAGTTAGTTCAGTGGTAAAATTCAGAGCTTCTCCAGTAGAGGAGTTTCAATTGATGCAAGATTTGAACTTGCGTCGCGTAGAGGTGTACTTTCCGGTACAATTATTATTATTATTATTATTATTATTATTATTATTATTATTATTATTATTATTATTATTATTATTATTATTAATTTAACGACTTTAATCCCTGCAAATACGTCCATACGGAGAACGGGAAATGCCACGATGGTCGTGAAAATAAAAGACTCGCTGGGCAAAAATAATACTGTCAGAGTCGGGAAGGAACAAGAGTTAGATGGTCGCCAACCCACGCTCCTACCGAGCGAGTTGGCCGTGCATTTAGGGGCGCGCAGCTGTGAGCTTGCATCCGGGAGATAGTGGGTTCGAACCGCACTGTCGGCAGCCCTGAAGATGGTTTTCCGTGGTTTCCCATTTTCATACCAGGCAAATGCTGGAGCTGTACCTTAATTAAGGCCATGGCCGCTTCCTTCCCATTCCTAGGCCTTTACTGTCCCATCGTCGCCATAAAACCTATCTGTGTCGATGCGAAGTAAAGGAAATAGCAATCTAAGCTTCTAAGTTCATAGGCCGTGGTCTGCAAAAGGGACAAGGGTGGTAGACACTTTTAAGACAAAGAACCGCAGTTATCAAGAGATGAAGAAGCTGACAATGGACAGAGAATGTTGGTTTCAGTGACAACGCATTCAAGGATTTTAAGTACTTACGAACGCCATCCAGAAGTTACGTTTCCCTATTTCTTTTCTTATAAGGTAAAAATATTTAGCCGGGACATATGAGCATGCGCGACAGATCTGTGACGTAGTAATCATATACCGGCCGCGCAATTGCCGCCTGGTGTCAGAAGTGCAGCAGCAGTGGCTCGATATGGCGGCTCGCGTTCTACCTTGCGCCGCCTGCGAGATTCTGTCTGTGATAAAGTTTCTACAGAAATTGCGATGGGTCATTCAAAACAAGAGGCGTACAGTGCTCAGTGCAGGTGTTGTGCTGATCCATGGTAATGCTCGGCCGTCAGCTACTGTTCTGCACGAGTTCTGCTTGGAGGTGTTTGATCGTCCACCGTACAGTCCTGATCTTGCTCCCAGAGATTTTCATCTTTTCTAGGACCTCAGGAAGTTCCTGTCCTCCTAACATTTTCAATCGGACGAAGAGCTGAAGAGGAATGTCACACGCTGGTTCCATTCGCAGGCGGTATACAAACGTTGTCTCAATTTTTGTTGTGATTATGTTGAAATATAGACCCAACACTACTGTATCGGGTGACAATGAAGGTTTTCATGCAACTATGTTGTCATTTTGTTATAAAAATAGGGAAACAGTTTCTGGATGGCCCTCGTAGATCCAAGTAGACAGTCTTCTTGCTGTAAGTATGACATAAAAATGGCAGGAACAGTCGGAAAGATGAACGCCTTTAAGAGTTTTACGATAGCCATCTAACGACCAACCAACTCTTGTTAACAAAGAGTTACTGACGCACTTACGGCCTCCTTTGAGCGGAAAGTGCATAAACGCGGTGACATAACTTTATACAGGCGGCAACCAGGGGTCAGAATTAACGATATAAATTTCAATGTCGATCGGTGCCATCCGACCTTTGTGGAATAGATATGTGAACATCCTCAATAAACCCGAGACTAGAAGTCTCTACTTGAAGGAAAAATTAAATAGAGGAAGAAAATAAAAGTCACGTTTCATGGATATTAAGGACCGCCACCGCTCATAAAGCGACCACATAACAGTCAGGGAGCAACGAGAGCTTTTACAGGGGTAAAGGAGCCTTTTACTTCGTCCTGTTTACTAGTGGTCTTCAGTCTTTCCTTACACGAGGACATTTTGTAATATTAACACACATTATTTGAACCACACATTCACCATCTGATATTTCCCATGAAAATTGCAGCACGATGAAAGACGAGAGCTTTTACAGTGCAGGGAATCTCAGCTCGCGAGCGGGGGTTGGCGACCACGGGGCCCTTAGCTCAGTCGTGGCATTGCTTCCACTTAATTGCACTAGACTCCTCACTGGCAACTATCCTGTCCAACCTCCCTTGTCAACTCTTGCTTTTACGACCCTGAGGGTATTAGAGATTCGAGGCCTAGGGAGTCTTTCATTTTCACGCCCTTCGTGGCATTTGTCTTTCTTTGTCCGGTCTTCATTTTTCGAAGTGTCGGATCCCTTCCTTCTTTTTCTCTCTGTGATTCCCTGTGGGTGGAGGACGCAGATGAAAAACACACCCACGGTATCCCTTGCCTGTCGTAAGGGGCGACTAAAACGGACGATCAAGGGATGTTTGAATTAGAACCATGTGACTACTTGCGATGAGTACCATCACGCGAGGAACATCATGGGTCGCCTTTACTGTGTGAGGTACACAATAGGTTTGTGATTAGTAGCAACAGTGGGTGGTTCAGTATGGGTTTACAGTACGGGTGATCAGTACCACTATATGCGGAACATCACGGGCTTACATTGCCTGTGGTTAGTACACCTATGTGAGAAACACCGTGGGTCTGCGTTACCTGTGCGACGTACATATGAGTAGTACCATAATGTGTGGTACACAATGAGTCTACGTTACTTGTGAGTAGTACCGCTACATGAGAAATAACATGGTTCTACCTTACAAGCGATAAGTACCATTATGAAGGGCCGCTGACCTGGATTGGTCCCCTTTAGACAACGAGCATCATCGATTCAGGATTGGGCTTTGGGAGCTGTCTCTTGGTCATTGTATATATAGAATTGTTTTAGGAAAGGTGGGGCATTTCAGGTCGGATTCATTGATTGTTTTACTTTCATAATCAATCATATATGTCATCGGTTTGAATTCTGGTCAGTGGATTGATATTGATTTTGAAATTATTTTTAACTTTCAATATTGTGAGTTGGCTTCACTGATTATTTTGAATTTATATTCATCCATTTCTTCTTCAACATCACATTTTAAATTCTGGTCAGTGGATGAATTTTGGATATTAATTTGGCAATACATTTCGTCTCATTTCGTACCATTAGGGGCCGATGACCTAGATGTTAAGCCATTTAAACAAGAAGCATCATCATCATCATCAAGCAAATACGTCAGTGTAGTATCAGTAGAATTACTGTCATGTAAAGAACTCCTGCGGGAGAAAATTCCGGCACCTCGGCGTCTCCGAAAACCGTCAAAAAGTAGTTAGTTGGACGAAAAACATTATTATTATTATTATTATTATTATTATTATTATTATTATTATTATTATTATTATTTCCAATGGGCCACCAGAGGACCACGTGCCAATTTCAGTTCCTTCTTCTTTGTTCTTTCCTTTTCTTCCAGTACGCTTTCATCTGTTCACTATGTTTCTTCTTTCTGTCTTCAGACCACTTTGAACCAGTCTTTTTTAGTTTCCTACCTTGGAATCCTTCTATTTTCAATACTTTTTCCCGAAAGCCTTCTCTATTATTTATTTCTTCTGTTGTTATATTGTTTTTTTTTTCTAAATCCTTTCTTACTTCATTGACCCAGCTTGTCGTTGATTTCTTACTCCACAAATATCTGAAAATCTTACTGGTTAATCTACTATCTTGCATTCGATATAAATGTCCAAAAAACATGTGTCTCCTTTTCCTCATTACATCTGATATATTTTCTATTTTTTGATATATTTCAGCATTACTTCGTAATTTCCAACCTTCTGCTGTGTTTTTGTGGGCCTAATATTTTCCTCATGATTTGCCTTTCTAGTATTTCTAGTTTATCTAAATTATAGTTTAATGCCAGACACTCGCTTGCATATAGGCATTCTGGCTTCACTACTGTGTTGTAATGCCTTATTTTTGCATTTTTGGATAGGCATCTGTTATTGTAGATATCTTTGGTGACACCATAAGCTCTCTCCATTTTATGTACACTCTCCTCTACTGCAGATTTTTCTAAACCATTTTCTTGGATTATTTCCCCTAGATATTTGATTTTTTTTTTTTTTACCCTCTCTATTTGGCCAATATCTGTTTTCAGAAATTTTGGTGCATCCCAAATAATTGTTAAAAATTTTGTTTTTTCTGCAGAAATTCTTAAGCCAGTTCTGCTGGCGATTCTTTCCAAGACATTTATTATTATTATTATTATTATTATTATTATTATTATTATTATTATTATTATTATTATTATTATTATTATTATTATTATTATTATTATTATTGCCGTGATTTGGTGGATCAGCAGAGGTGAAAGAAGGTGCCGGGATGAATGGGTCTAACTACAGAGTCAAAGTTAATTTTAAAATTTAACAAAGGTTATATGTTTTTGTAAACATTTCAACAAGTAACAAAATCACAAGCACTAGTAGCAAAAGTCAAATCTAGTTAAACAAGATAGTTGGTATAAACAGAATTTGTGCTTAAAGTCCTCACTTAACAATTCCTGAGCTTCGACCTTATTTCTACAAGGATCACCATATTATGCAAGGGCAGAACACCCCTCAATACATGGAGCACTAGCTCCGTGAATTACAAAGTCAAGCCTCCTAGAGGCACTTTTACAATACTAGAAAAGAGCAGACCCGCTCTCAGTTTTCCAAGCCTAGTCAATGCAACATCAAAAATGTCTTACACTTTCTGGCTTTCCATGGCCCAGCTAACAAATTGAAACAGGGGTATCTCGTGCCCAACCTACAGGGCCTTCGAGTAAAAGAAATAACCGTTAAATAAATGGCCCAAACAAAAGGAAGGAGGCGGATACTTGCACTCCTCTATGTAGCTACTTAAAACCTAACAGGCACAAGGCCGATGAAACAGGGGCCAATCTCAACCTATGGAGGTGACTCGTGCAAGAAAAATTTAAGACATAATGGAAAGGAAGAAAATCAGTTATCAAAACGTCTTCACCTCAAACCAATATGAAGGGGAGTTCGAGAGGGTAAATCACTCTCTATCCCCGAATTACAGTTACAGATTTAATTAAGTTTTTACATAAGCCGGCAGAAAATTACATGTTGGAAAGATAGGTTAGATTGTAAAGGATTCGGACCTTTCCCGCGGGTTAAACTGCTGAGCTAGCAAGAAATAAAGATGTTAAGCGGCCATTATCGTACTGAAGACCTGCTGCCTGAAGAAAGAGGCACCTCCCGCCTCCTGCTACACGTCCATACACTTAGATGTTAATCAAGTGGCCACGAGACGTGAAAATCAGCAGTTTATAAACCCTCGTGGAAAGTTCGAGACCTTTCATGAATAATCAAGCCACACCCTCTTACTTTATTGATCAATCTCGAAGGTACACTCAAAGTCGAAGAAGAAATACATGATTGGTGGGAAATTAATTACAGAAATTCGGGATTGGCTAAATTCAAAACTGGCGGAAAGAAAAGATAAATATTGCCAACCCCCAAACGAATGAACGAAATTAGTAAAAAAACTTATGAGAACAAAATTTCTTCAAAAAGTTCCTTCACTTCGCACCAGGGTGCATGATCATAGTTTTTTCGCAGAGACATCTATGAGAGAATGTTCACACTTCTTGCTAAACGGGAAACAAAACAAGTAGAAATGTACACAATTCAGGAAACTTCACTAGAACAAAATTTTTTAGTGGCGCCATCTTCAGAGAAAATGTATAAGTTAGTCCAGTTTTAAGTTCAGAGTTTCTCCTGTAGAGGAGGTTTTATTGGCGCAAGATTTAAACGTGCGGCGTAGAGGTATACCTCCTGGTACAATTATTATTATTATTATTATTATTATTATTATTATTATTATTATTGTATGTTTAGTCCTCAGCCCGAAGGCTGATTGGGTCCTCAACAGCTCCGCCATCAGCTGTCATAGATGGCCTGGGCATCACTGAAGAGGCGTACTAGGGAAATGAGGAGTGAGGTAGTTTCCCGTTACTTTCCTCACCGAGCCAGAAGTTGCTATTACATATCAGTCTGCCAAGCCCACTGAAATGCATGCACCAACCGACCCTATGAGCAATATTTTCACACCATTCATAGCAGGGACTGACTGCAGAAGGAATGGCATTACTAGCATCACTCATACCTCAGTCACTTTCATTTTGTCAAAGCCAAGGATAAAGCTGAGACAGATCAATGAAAGTAACAAAATTATTATTATTATTATTATTATTATTATTATTATTATTATTATTATTATTATTATTATTGACTACATTGGACCAATTGAGTCGTTCCACGTTCACTTTCTCTTTGGTTTGGTTCTTGTGATTAACCCAGTACTTTTCCATTTGTTTCGATCGTGAGTCGTTTCTGAGGAAAATTTGTGAGTTAAGAAATATGTTAATTTTATTTTTGTTCTCTCCATCCGCTACGTCGAACGCAACTGCTTTGAGATCTTGCTAAATTTCGTGCATCCTCCTGTCATGTTTCTAAGATTTGGCATCACTAGTTTTCATTAAATCCTGTTTCCCGGGCCACGAACCTACTACGAAGGCGTAGCAGGGGGAGAGGTGATACTCCCACGTGGCGCGTCCCAGGTGGCGGATAGGGGGGTCCTAACCGGCTTGCCGGCTGACTTGAGGGAAATAAAATACCTCTCGCGGACCAAACACACTACCCCCTGCGGGTGGGGGACGCACATGTAGAATACACCCGCGGTACCCCCTGCCTGTCGTATGAGTCGACTAAAAGGGGCGACCTAGGCGCGGACATGGATTGCGGTTTGGTATAACGTGTTGGACCTCCTGTGGATGGGAGGGGTCGAGTACATTCACAGGTAATCCCTGCCTGTCGTAGAAGGCGACTTAAAGGGTCATGTGGCCATGGTCCCCTCTTTATTTTATTATTATTTTTCCGAGGGTCAGATGTAGACCATTCGAAATTTTGATGTGCGTGCTGCCCGGAGATGGGCCTCTTACGTGTGCGATTACGCCCAAAAGCCCGCAACTGTCCACCCAGGACCATTGCGTGGTGGGAGCGCCATGTACCTTGGCAGTGGTATCCGCCTGACAACACAGGTCCCCGCACAGCCGAATGCCAGAAGGACATATTATTATTAATTATTTTTATTTTTTTCTCTATATTTAGTGCTCTGTAAACGCTATGGGGTACATGCTATTGCGGGTGACTGGAGGAAGGGAGTCTTCGTACTCATTGCCTCAGTCATGCCGTATTAGGCATCGTCCAACATCGGACCCCGGGCAGTACCTGCTATGACCAGGTGGGTATTGCCTTGGCTGCTTGGTTCGGCTACAGAGACCCCTGATCGGAGTGGGTGGCATTCGGGGAGGATGCTATCGGGCATGGCTTCCAAACGAAGTCTGCTCTCTCAAGGTGGTCCCCCACCTAAGTCTTTAACTTTTGCTTCCCTGAGAGGTTCAACTCCCTGGGAACATGCGCAGCGTGAAGGAATGGGATCCAGCTTCCCTAGGTTTCTGGTCGCTACCAGAACCGATGGGAACGATTTTAAGCTGGTGAAGTCGATCCTTTTTAGTCGGCACATCGAAGGCGTCTATGGCGAACTGGAGGAACTTAAGAAAATGCGCAACGGTAGTTTGCTTATGAAGACTCGTACAGCACTGCAAGCTGATCAGTTGCTTAAGTGCGAGCACTTTGGCGAAATCCCCGTCAAAGTGGAGGAGCATAAGTCCTTGAACCTGGTTCGCGGAGTCATCTTTCACCGCGACCTTATTTTGAACACTGACGACGAGTTGATGGAAGACATGAAGAACCGTGGCGTGACACACGTCCGGCGCATTACGCGCAAGGTCAACGGTGAAGACGTTGCCACTGGTGCCTTCATTGTCTCTTTCAAGTTGTCAGTGTTACCATAGAAAGTCAAGGTAACAACTTATCGTTGCGATGTGAGGCCGTACATCCCGCCTCCTATGCGATGCTATCAATGCCAGCGATTCGGACATATGGTATCTCGCTGTTCGAATCAGGCTGTATGTGGTACATGTGGACGAGTAGCTCACGGCGCGGAGGAGTGCACAACTCCATACAAGTGCACTAACTGCTCCGGTTTTCATTCTCCTCGGGATCGGAATTGTCCGACATACCTGAGTGAGAAGAAGATCCAGGAGATCAAGACCCTGGATGGTCTTTCCTACCAGGAAGCGCGCCGTAAGTTTCATTCTACGAATACACCTGCCCGTACACTCGACTATAGCTTGATAGCTCAGAGTCTTCCAGGTTCGTCATTTACGACCAAGACACCTGTCCAGACCGCCGCGCCCAAGGCGACTGTTGCTGCCCCCAGCAACGTCGCAAATAGTCAAAGCTCGAAGGGGGGGACAACCCCACCTTCGACCAACCAGAAGTCTGTGCCGGCTGGGAACTGCCAGCCGGCACAGAAAGGGGGGAAGACTAAGTCTCCCCCCCCTAGGAGGTCGACGAAAGTCGTGCCCCCGCCGGCGGAGGCGGCTTCGTTGACCAGGGCTGGGAACCCATCTCCCAGCCCGTCTAAACTTGAAAAGAAAAGGGGGAAGAAGAGCGCCCGTCCTGAGCGCTCTCGGACTTCCCCTGCGGAGGAGAAGTCATGCCCTCCATCTGGGGGATATGAGTCTGCGCCGGGAGGCACTCCTGCTCCCAAACCTGCGCGCTCTCCTCGTAGGGGACCCCCTCGCGCCCGAAAAGCGTCGAAGTTCTGGGCGACACCCCTGCCATCTTTTGATGACGGGATGGATGTCGCGCTGTCCTCTACATCTACGGATGTAGAACTAGATAGTGTTTAGGCTTACGAGCATTTTGTCGCTCATAACCTAACACTCCTTTTATAGTCCACACTATGGCACTGTTACAGTGGAATTGTAACGGTTATGACAGGCATCTTGCTGAGTTACGTCAACTTATTAGTGAGTACGCAGCGAGTATAGTCTGTATTCAGGAGACCAATTTCCGACCTGGTCATCACACGGTCTTGAGGAATTTCAAACTATACTCGACAGAACGATACTATGCTCACCGGGCTTCCGGAGGCGTTGGCATTTTTGTACGTTCTGATAGCTACAGCGAAGAGGTTCCATTAAGAACCCCTCTTGAGGCTGTAGCTGTTCGCGTCTCGCTGCCTGTCATAGCAACAGTGTGCAATGTTTATCTTCCACCAGGCCAGCATCTGAACATCACTGATGTCGCTGATCTTATAGATCAGCTTCCGCCACCCTTCCTCTTATTTGGCGATTTTAACGCCCATCACCCCATATGGGGCTCTGAGACGCCTTGCCCCCGAGGAAGAGAGCTGGAAACACTCCTATCAGATCTGGATTTATGTATTTTGAACACAGGGGAACCAACTCATTTTAGTGTACGTTACGGCACATATTCTCGCATAGACGTTAGTCTATGCAGCCGAACGTTGGTTCCACTGTTTCGGTGGAATGCACACGATGATCTCTGTGACAGTGACCATTTTCCCATCGTTCTTACTTTGTTGAATCATAAACCCGTCGAGGCTCCCCCTCGATGGATTCTTAAACATGCTGATTGGCCAAAGTACACATCACTAGCTGTCTTTAGCGATGATGTCAGGCGGACCGTCGGCGAGGAAATAACTTACATCACCCAAGTTATTCTTGCTGCTGCTGAGGAGTCCATTCCGTTTTTCTCGGGGACTCCTCGCCGAAAACTCGTTCCTTGGTGGAACGATGAAATAGCAGCAGCCATCAAAGAACGCCGTCGCGCTCATAAGCGTTACCGTACACAGCCTACTGTGGCCAACTTGGCAACATTTAAGAAACTCCGCGCTAAGGCGCGAGTTCTTATTCGACAAAGTAAGAAGGCTTCATGGGAGAGATATGTGTCGTCCATGACGTCACATACTCCATCATCTCAAGTGTGGACGAAACTTCGACGAATTTCGGGTATTCAAGGATCATCTGCTGTACCGGGAATTTCCATTGCAGGCAGTGTCGCCACTGATCCCCTCGCGATTGCTAACCATCTCGCTAGTCATTTCGCGGATGTCTCTGGCTCCGGGAATTACAACCCTGATTTCCTCCCTCTGAAGCGGGAGGCAGAACGTCATCACCTTAGTTTTGCCACCCAAGCTTCAGAGGACTACAACGTGCCCTTTACGGAGTGGGAACTCCGCAGCGCCTTAGCGCTTTGCAAGGACACGTCTCCTGGACCGGACAACATCCATAACCAGATGTTGAAACACCTTAGTGATGATAGTTTACTATATCTCCTTCGTGTGTTCAACCGAATCTGGACAGAGGGTGATTTTCCGTCTCAGTGGCGAGAGGGCATAGTCATCCCTGCCCTCAAGCCTGACAAAGATCCTAAGTATGCAGGAAGTTACAGACCGATTTGTCTTACAAATTGCCTGTGTAAGCTATTTGAGAGGATGGTAAATCGCAGACTCGTGTGGTGTCTGGAGAAACAAGGACTCTTGTCCGAGTACCAATGTGGATTTCGAGCCGCTCGATCCACCACAGACCACTTGGTACGCCTGGAGAGCTCTATCCAGGATGCGTTTCTCCGCAAACAGCACTTGGTAGCTGTCTTCTTTGACTTGGAGAAGGCCTACGACACCACCTGGCGATATGGCATCCTTTCAGTCCTGCATCAATGGAGATTCCGAGGTAACTTGCCGGTATTTATTGCGAATTTTTTGCTCCTCCGTCTATTCCGTGTCCGAGTAGGTAGGACATATTCGCAATACCACGTTCAAGAAAATGGAGTCCCACAGGGATCGGTTCTTAGTGTCACTCTGTTCGCGATTGCCATAAACGGTATTGTCGCTGCTGCTGGTCCAGCCGTAATACCGTCCCTATATGTGGATGATTTTGCTCTGCACTATAGCTCGTGCAGTATGGCAGTCGCAGAGCGACAGTTACAGCAAGCTATTAGGAGGGTGGCGAAGTGGACCTTAGAACATGGCTTTCGGTTTTCTGCCGCAAAGACCTCCGTTGTCCTCTTTTGTCGTCAACGTACACTTCACCCTCATCCTGAGCTTTATCTAGGTAATGTCGTTCTTCCAGTTGTTGACACCTACCGATTTCTTGGGCTCCTTTATGACAGTAAATTATCGTGGGAGCCACACGTGCGGGAGCTAAAAGTGCAATGCACCAAGAGGCTTAACCTCTTGAAGTTTCTTAGCAGCACTAGTTGGGGAGCTGACCGCGTGGTGCTCCTGCGATTCTATCGGGCACACATTTTATCTCGGTTAGACTACGGCAGTGCAGCATATGGCTCCGCAAGGCCAAGCGTTCTTGCGAAGCTGAACAGTATCCACCACAGCGGGGTTAGGTTGGCGACGGGAGCTTTTCGTACTAGCCCCATCGCTAGCCTGCTCGCTGAGTCTGGTGTGCCGCCTTCACACCTGAGGCGCCAGCAACTACTACTTACGTATGCTGCAAATTTGCGACAGATGCCACTTCATCCGAGCTATCCCTGCGTATTCAGCAATGGCAACCGTTTGTTGTACGTTGCTCATCCTCGTGCGACGCGGCCGGTTGGGATACGCTTGGATAGCAGTTATGAATTGTTTGACGTACCTTCGATTCCTTGCCTTGTCAGACAACCAAGTGGGGTACCTCCGTGGGTTGTACGACGACCTGAAATCATCCTGGATTTGCACACTGGCCCGAAAGGAGACACGGACCCTTCGATTTATCGGAGGATCTACCTGTCCGTTCTTGGCCGCTATCCAGGTTCGGTCGTCGTTTACACGGATGGTTCAAGGACAGATACGAAGGTGGGCTGTGCGTTCGGTGTCGACAATGATCGGTTTCTTTTTGCTCTCCCGGACACCTGTAGTGTGTACACGGCAGAGCTCTATGCTATCTGTGAGGCTCTGCGGTACGCACTAGACACTTTCTCGTGTGTACTGACTCCTTGAGTTCGCTTCAGTCTGTTGATACCTGTTTCCCTCGACACCCTCTGGTGCAGCGGATCCAGGACCTGCTGGCCGGGTGTTCGGATGCCGGCACCAGAATTACGTTCGTGTGGCTCCCCAGCCACATGGGCATAGAGGGAAACGAGTTAGCGGATCAGGCTGCCAAGGAGGCAGTTACACTGCTCCCGTTGCCTTTCAAGGTTCCAGCAAGTGATATTCGCTCTCAGCTGAGACATCTGGTTATATCTCATTGGGAGATGGAGTGGCAGGCCATCCCACTTCCCAATAAGCTGAGAGCGATAAAAGGAACAACGAAGGTATGGAGGACTTCCCTTCGGGCTTCGCGGAGGGAAGCCGTGGTATTATGTCGCCTTCGGATCGGCCACGGTATCTTGACGCACTCCCATCTACTGAAAGGAGAACCCCCTCCGGTGTGTACCTGCGGCGACCATCTTACCGTGGTACACATCCTTACGGAGTGCGTGGACCTGGTCGATCTGCGCCGTAGTATTAACCTTCCGAGTACTATCTCCCTTATCTTGCGCGATGACGAGCAGTCAGCAGACCTCGTCATCCGCTTTATGAGGGATAGCGGTCTGTTTTATCGTGTGTGATGATGTCCTTTGTCCTAGTGTTGTTTATGTCAGTTGCGCTTTTATCTCATTGACTCCATTTTAGTTTGTGTTGCGCATTTTAATGTGTTATTTTAACGTCTAACGTACATTATGTGTTAATATCTGTATTACTGGGCGATGCCTTATTCCTTCGATTTCCCGTACTTCCTCTTATTTTAATAGAACATAAGGCATTGCGTATTAGATCCACTGACTGTTTTAATCTCACCCTCATTTTTCTTCATTACCATTCTTTTTTAACTCTAGTCAGTGGATACTTTTTAAAATTTTAACTTCATATCTCATGTCCTTCATTTCGTTCCATTAGGGGCCGATGACCTTCGATGTTAGGCCCCTTAAAACAACAAGCATCATCATCATCATGTTTCCTGGCAGTCTCAAGATATGAAAGAAATAGGAGACTCTTTTCTTTTTCATTCTGCTGGTGATTGGGTCAATCTTTCGATATACAGTGTGAATGATAAAGATTTTTCCGGACAACTTCGACCTGGTACTTTTTATTTATGCAATTTCTGATCATTTTCCCCCCATTTCAGAGGAATTAACCGTTCGCGATTACAATTACCGACCCAATTCAGGAATCGAACCCGAGACCCTCTGAACCGAAATCCAATGAAACAGACAAGAAATATAGTATTTAATCTGGAAAATATAAATTAATTACCGTAGGGAGATCAAATATTGTCCTTCCTCATCCTCTCAGTCAGGAAAATGTTGCAAATTGGAAGGTTTCTGTGGCACAGTAGACGGTATTCGCTGTGATGCTATGCGGATAGGGATCTGAAAGTAGAACACTGATTCTGTTTCACATGACGCAGACGAGATATGGCAGATGGCTGCGGCGAGCGGCCGATGGACGTGGTGTAAAGTGTAACACTTGGAGCGAGGAATTTTGATATTGAATTTAACGAGCAGCAGAGCAACGACAGGAATGTGCAGTGGCGAGTAAATAGTGTCAGAGAGATCCGAGCAATCAAAGTCAAATGATAGTTCAGTAATGAAACTTGCTCAGCACTCCAAACCGATACCAGACACATACATTTCCACAGATCAAAGCTACACACTGTTATGAATTCGAACCCTGTCGAATCAGTGGCAAGCACTAGAAACGGTGGCGGTTCTGTAGACACTTTGCAGGTTACACAGGTACAAAGTAGTTATTTACGCAAGAGGCAAGGAAAGGGATCTGTTACGTTAGGAGTGAAATGTTTGAATTTTGAATCGGTCAACGTGAAACTTATCACTTTAGTGGTTGTTGCATAGAGTATTTTACTTATTCTAAATGAGTTTAATTATAAATAATTGTCATTGCTTATGACCGGGCGAGTTGGCCGTGCGGTTAGGGGCGCGTAGCTCTGAGCTTGCATCCGGGAGATAGTGGGTTCTAACCCCACTGTCGGCAGTGCTGAAGAGGGTTTTCCGTGGTTTCACATTTTCACACTAGGAAAATGCTGGGGCTCTGCCTTAATTAAGGCCACGGCCACTTCCTTCCCACTCCTAGGCCTTTCCCATCCCATGGTCGCCATAAGAACTATCCGTGTCGGTGCGACGTAAAGCCACTTGTAAAAGCAGCAAACAGTCCATCATAAACTTGGTCCTCTGGTCCTGGAATAATGAAGGCAAACCTCCTGTGGGTGGGGGACGCAGACGAAGAATACACCAACGGTATCCCTTGATCCCCTGCCTGCCGTAAGAGGCGACTAAAAGGGGCGCCCAAGGGATTAACGATTTAGAACCATGAAACTACTTGTAATTAGTACCATCAGGCGGGGAACACCACGGGTCTCCTTTACTACTTGCGAGTAGTACCACTATGATAGGTACACAATAAGTTTGTGGTTAATAGCAGCAGAGAGTTGTTCACTGTGGGTTTACAGTACCTGTGATTAGTACCACTATGTGCGGAACACCACGAGGTTACGTTGCCTGTGATTAGTACAATTATATCAGCTACACCGTGGGTCTGCGTTGCCTGAGGATGGTTGTCTAGTTGTACTTCCTCTTAAAACCATAATCACCACCATCACCATCTGTGTTGTCTGTGATTAGTGCCCACTATGTGAGGAATGCCATGGATAGTACGGGTCCCTGTGATTAGTACACTTAAGTGAGGAACAGTATGGGTTTGCGTTGATTATGAGTGGCGCCATTATGTGAGAAATACCATAGGTTGCATTACCTGTGTGACGTACAATAGTTGTTAGTAGTACCATAATGTGTGGAACACCGTGATTTTCAGCTACTTTTGATTAGTACCGCTACATGAGAAATACAATGGTTCTACTTTACTAGTGATAAGTACCATTACGAGCGGCCGTTGACTGGGATTTTGGATCCCTTTAGACAACAAGCATAATCGATTGCGGATACTGCTTTGTAAGTAGTCCCTCGGTCAGTAATACGATTGTTTTAAGATCTTTTCTGGGAATGTTGGGTATTGCCGGTTGGATCCACGGATTGTTTTATGTTCATTATCATCGTTCATCGTCGTCTTTATGAATTCTAGTCAGTGGATCGATTTTAGGATTATTTTTAACTTTCAGTATTGTGAATTGGATCCGATGATTATTTTAAATTCATATTCATCCATTCAGTCATCATTACGTTTTGAATTCTGGTCCGTGGATGAATATTGGACTTTTAAATTGTCATTGCATTTCATCTCATTTCGTATCATTAGGGGCCGACGACCTAGATGTTAGGTACCTTTAAACAACAAGCATCATCACCATCATAATGAAGGTAACACTAACCTCATGATATAACTTACTGTGATATACATATCGGTTGGAAATGGATGACATCAGTCAGTACTGTGATGGTGGCTGAGTACTTGAAATGGAATTACGGAGACGTGGAAGGTGAACCCAGAGCATTAGGATTCAAGAGTGTTCTAGGAGATTCTGCTTTCGCGAGGTGTGAGTATTTACCTATTTAAGGTTGGTCGGACGAGCTTGAGTGGTGGTTCAGCAGCTCAGTTGAAGTTGAGGAATCCGTCTGTGTGAGAGTTCTGTCCGTAAAATTGAGTGTTCGCTCTGTCTGTAGTTGAGCAGTTGAGTCTCTCGTGTTCCAGATGCTGTCAGAGAAGAGTCTATTCAACAGCGTAAGAATGGTCGGCAAGGGGCAGTGAACTAAATCTGTTGTGAGTGTACAGGCAGTGTACGAACTACAGGATTGTGAGACTGTTGTGCGCAAGATGTGATAGCGAACTGTCGAACTGACTTAGAATATAAGTGACAGTAGTGGAAAAGTCTGTGGTGTGATTGTCTTAGTTTGCAAGTGGTAGAGTGAATGGCTAGTCTGACTGAATACTGCAAGTTGTGATCATGGTGTGCCTGTGTAGCGTGTTAGCAATTATTGTTAGTTTAAAAATAACATAGGAAACGTTACCGGTTGTTTATTTATTTATTTATTTATTTATTTATTTATTTATTTATTTATTTATTTATTTATTTATTTATTTATTTATTTATTTATTTATTTATTTATTTATTTATTTATTTATTTATTTATTTATTTATATTTGTCGGGACGTTAGGACTCACGGTCATTTCTCTCACTTAACCACTTTAAAAATAAAATTTAAAAATTAAAACATGAAAACAAACAAGACATATTAATTCTGCAAACGAACAAATACTATGGACAAATACGCAACAGTGTTGATAAACATAAATACGATAAAATTAAATACTTAATACTGTACATATATGTTTTCTAAATGCCTTCACCAAACTGTTATGAGAATTGAATGTATAATAATAATTTTATAATTGACCAGCTGTAGTACCAGGCGTTGCCCGGATAGATTTTTTTAATGTTTTGAATGTTTTATTATTACCAGTTAGTTATGTGTGAAGTTAATTTTTATAGAATTCCTTACTGAGATGTTGATTGATATTTTACGATATATCATGTACTTTTAAAGTTATTTAGATATGTTCGATTTCAAATTTTAGATTATTTGATTTTCGAATAAAAGTTTGTCCTTGTGGATGCTGGAATTTATAGGGAAATATTAGATCCTTTCAAAAAAGTAATGTGATAATTACATGTAGGCCTATAGATATGATGTACACGATTTCAGTTGCCATTGAGACTGTCAACAATCAGCCTTGCGATCCCAAATGCAGTGGATTCAACACGTATTTCGGTCATTTTAGACTATTTACTTTTAAGACCCTTTCAGCCCCCCGTCTAGTTGTACTTCCTCTTAAAACAATCATCATCACCACCACCACCGCCTCAATGGAGGGTGAACGTGGACTTAAACGGTATCCAGAGCGTCACAATTCGTCTGAGCGACACATAACAATAGATTCGACATTTTTACCGATTATTTTCCTTTACTTTTACATGTCATTCCCTCCCATTCCCCACCCCCAGTGGCGGTTGGGATGTTTGATCTCCATATATATTTTTTTTTTTCAGATTGTAAGTCATATGTGTACCAAGTTTCGTTGAGAGAATTTATGGGACGTACCCACTTACACCCATAATCTCGGTTATTTTTACGTTCTTTCATTTTCACCCCTTTACAACTTCCATACTCCACGAACCTGCTACTACGCAGGCTTAGCAGGGGGAGAGGTGATACTCCCACGTGGCGCTTCCTAGGTGGCGGATAGGGGGGTCCTAACCGGCTTGCCGGCGGACTTGAGGGAAATAAAATACCTCTCGCGGACCAAACACACTACCCCCCTGCGGGCGGGGGACACACATGCAGAATACACCCGCGGTATCCCCTGCCTGTCGACAGAGGCGACTAAAAGGGGCGACCAAGGGCTGACTGAATTAGAACCATGAAACTAATTTTGAATCGTACCATCTCGCGGCGAACACCATAGGTTGCCTGTACTTGCGAGTAGTACCACTAAATTCGGTACGAAATAGGTTTGTGATTAGTAGCAGTTAAAGCCTGGCCTGGTGGATTCCAGTACCCTTGCGTCGTACCCATGTGTGCAACACCGCGGGTCTGGGCGTAGCCTGTGAGTTGTACCACTATATGAGCAGCACCGTGGGTCTGCGTTGCCTGTGATTAGTACCCACTATGTGAGGAACACCACGGGAATACCGGCGCCCGTGTTTAGTACACCTAGGTGGGGAACCTTCTCGGTTTGCGTTGACTCTGAGTTGGGCCATTGTGTGAGACACAACATAGGTCTGCGTTACTTGTACGTATTGCAATACTTGTGAGTAGTACCATCTTTTGTGGAACACCGTGAGTCTTCGCTACTTCTGATTAATACCCCAACATGACACATGCCATGGTTCTATTTTACTCGCGACATGTACCATTCTGTGGGGCCTTGGACGTGGATTTTGCACCCCCTTTAGACACCAAGCATCATTGTGCTTTATAAGTGGTTCCTTGGTCTGTAATAATGTTATTTTCGATCTGTATTGAGTCCGATCCACTGGTTTTTGTTTGTTTGTTTTGTGTTTTGTTGAGTTCCTGTCCATCCATTCATTCTTCATGCCATATTTTATTTTTATTTTGGTCAGTGGATGCTTTAGCAATTTTTGGTCTTTCATTTCGTACCATTAGGGGCCGATGACCTTTGATGTTAGGCCCCTTAAAACACCAAGCATCATCATCATCAACTTCCATACTGATTGCGGTTGAAGTATGACTTAACCACCCAGACTGTCAGAGTTCAACTCAGTGACCTCGTAAACAATGTATTCGACATTAATATCAGACATTTACTTTTTTTTTTTTTAATATTTCACTCCCTCCCCTATGAGTCCAAGGAGTAATTTATCTCAATGGTATTTTTTTTCATATATGAAGTCACATGTGCACCAACTCTGTATGCGGGCTATGCTGGAAGGAACATACATACAACCGTAATTTTGCTCATTTTGGACATTTTCCTTCCCACCCTCTCTCATCACCATACCGATGGGGCTGAACATTGACTTCAACGACATTTGGAGTGTCATTATTCACCTCAGGGACCGCCAAAACTATGGACTGTACATTCACATTTGTCGTTGTCTATTATTTTTATATTTTTCCCCTCTTTCTGTGTTTTTATAATTCACCTCCGCCCCTGGGGGTTCTAGTGGTATCTAACCCCCCATAGTAATCTCTTTCAGACAGTAAATCATATGTGTACCAAGTTCAGTTGAGAGGTATGCTAGAACATACACTCATACGTCCTTAAACTCGGTTACTTTGGACATTTTCTTTTCTTCTTCCAGCGCTGGAAGCTGGACTTGTTGATGCTTTTGGTCGGCCAGACCTTTCCTTACGCACATCCCGAGCAATACCGTCGGCTTCACAGTTATCCCGAAAACGATACGTGTTGGTGGCTGAGTTCTGTACACATTACGCCATTGCCGTTGTACCTCGATCATGTATTCGTACTCCCAGTATCACTTCAATACGCCCTTGCGTTGCTCAAACGACAATCTTACTTCATTCATCACTGCACTGTCATCTGCTGGAAAACGCGTGCCAAGACTCTCGCGCCATTCACCAGACCTTCATCATCTGTTGAGAAAACAATGGACTACACTACCGTGCAAGAATTGCAACGATATGTCATTTTTTTCCAAACTACGGTATAAAAGTGTCTAAATTTTTCTGGACCCCTCTGTACAACATTTCTTACTGGACTATGATGATATAGCTTAAAATGTTGTCGTCTGTCCATCATGTCGATCCAGACTTGATGCGGCTTTGCAATTAAATTAATTGAATAAACTTACTCATAATAAAAAATAGCTATCGGATTTCGTTCAAACCACTTCCTAAACACTCCCAAGAGTAATAAGAACAAATTGCGAAATTTTCAGCGAAATCGGTCCATTAGTTTTTGAGTCCACTCGAAATAGGCATACAAAATTTCATTTTTATGTAATTATATAGATAGCAGGAAATGTAAACTACTAAACAACAGTTGTGTGTTTTACATATATTAATTACCAAACAACATGATGAAAGATCGCGTAACAAATTAGTAAGGTAATAAAGAGTGAAAATACTAGTCATAAGAACAAAAAGAAATAATAATAGGCCTAATAAGAATGAACCCATGACCTTTACCACCAAGGGTTCAATAATAGTAATAACTGTAGTGCATAACAGGTCAAAGAAATCCCATTCACACAACATACACTCGATGACTCACACAACTCAGTTATATGTATCCAGGAAAAAACTTTTGGCAGGCAGATTTTTATGTAAGGGAGGAAGTCAAGCCCCAAATATCTATTGGGAGAGCATTCCAGAGTCTCGGTGCAGTAACGAGAAAAGAATGATTGTAGGAATTCACTGGATTTAGTGAAATTTCAAGCAGGGAATCAAAACGGGTACTAATTTTATGGAAGGAGGAAAGAAAGCGAAAATTTTCCTACCCGCCAACACGTTACAGTATTTTAAACAGCGCGTGGGGAGAGGGGGAATGCCTCCAGAAAATACACGTCATGATGAAGAGGATCTGAATAATGAAAATGAGGATAGGAACCGATCCTCTCAACTTGCAATTTTCATCAGTAGCTGGCAACTAATGTGTCTTTACAGACGAGATCTGTGGACCAAATACCCCTTTACATGCGCCCATAAGGTCTTTAATCCCAGTAATACAAAATGTGAAAGTTTTAAAATCCAAAATTGTGTGTGTCTACAACTCTCGATAGCTGCAGTCGCTTAAGTGCGGCCAGTATCCACTATTCGGGAGATAGTGCGTTCGAACCCCACTGTCGGCAGCCCTGAAGATAGTTTTCCATGGTTTCCCATTTTCACATCAAGCAAGCAGGTATATTTATAATGTTATCATTTATATTGAAGTTTTTGTGTGTATGACAGACTGGAAAGTTTTTATGTTACATTTTACTAAGTCGACACTGGAAAGTATGGCTTCCTTATTAACAAACCGAGCTCGATAGCTGCAGTCGCTTATGTGCGGCCAGTATCCACTATTCGGGAGATAGTAGGTTCGAACCCCACTGTCGGCAGCCCTGAAAATGGTTTACCGTCGTTTCCCATTTTCATACCAGGCAAATGCTGGGGCTGTACCTTAATTAAGGCCACGGCCGCTTGCTTCCCACTCCTAGCCCTTTCCGTCGCCATAAGACCTATCTGTGTCGGTGCGACGTAAAGCAAGTAGCAAAAAGAAAACCCTTCTTAACAAACAAACAGTTGTTTAGCTAGTCTCTTCTTAAATGATTTCAAAGAAATTGGAAAATTAGCGAACATTTCCCGTGATAAATTATTCCAGTCTCTAATTCCTCTTCTTATAAATGGATGTTTACCCCAATTTGTCCTCTCGAATTCCAAATGTACATGTCCTTATGCAGAGTGTGGACCTGGCCGATCCGCGCCCCGGTCTACAACTCCCGAGTACTATCTCCCCCATTCCACCAGATGACGACCACTCAACAGAACTCATCATCAGTTTTATGAGGGATAGTGGCATTTTTATCGTGTATAAAAGTGAGTTTTCTATTTCTTTTTAATTTGGATTTTATTTTTTATTATATTAGTGCGTCTTTGAATACTTTTAATGCTTTTTTTAGATTTGTGTGAAATGTATATGTCATTTCTAAGGCAAGACCTTATTCCATTTTAATACATTTAATACATTTTAATCTATTTCTAAATTATTTTATGCCGGGCTGAGTGGCTCAGACGGTTAAGGCGCTGGCCTTCTAACCCCAATTTGGCAGTCCGGTGGTATTTGAAGGTGCTCAAATACGTCAGCCTCGTGTCGGTAGATTCACTGGCACGTAAAAGAACTCCTGCAGGACTAAATTCCGGCACCTCGGCGTCTCCGAAAACAGTAAAAGAGTAATTAGTGGGACGTAAAACAAATAACATTATTATTTTTATTTTACAAGAAAATAAGGCATTGCGAATTAGATCCAATTATTATTTTAAATTCATACATTTTCTACATTTTCATTTTTTCAATCTCAGTCAGTGGGTAAATTTTGAATTTTAACTATTGCTACATTTCGTTTCATCTCATGCTATTGGGGGCCGATGATCTAGATGTCAGGCCGCTTTAAACAACGAGCATCATCGTCATGAATTCTAAATGTATCTTTATATTGTCATCTTCCCTATCTTAAAAGCTCCATTTAAGCTTATTCGTCTACTAATGTCATTCCACGCCACAGCTCGGAACATGCTGCTTAGTCGAGTGGCTTGCCACACAGAATTTCCATAACCTTACTCTTGCTTTTTTTTTTTTTTTTTTTTTTCAATTATCCAGAACAAATCGTACTGATTTCCTTTCGAGTCTTCCAGTTTATGTATCAAGTATTCCTGCTAGTGACGGGACTATCGAATGAAAACTACCGAATTATTCAGCAGTTGTCAACTACCGATACAACCGATTGTTTCTGTTTGCATCCACGGAGTAAAGTCAGAGTTGATAGTAGACTCTATACTCTTTGCGATGAACTCTTGACTGGCGTGAATTATGATGTGAACATAAAGTAATAAAGTTAATAACATGTTTGGATGTGTTCCCTCCCTTGCAGACTCTGACTCAAATTTGTATAATGATAAATTAAATAGTATTATTGTGCACGTTATCAATAGATAATCATGTTATAGTTTTTATAAATTCTTTCCATGTACTAACCATGAACGTCTCAACATTATCCTTAACTCAGCGGGATGGTTTTTAAATTAATATATGCAGCATTACTTGGTCCTAGGAAAATATGTCCACGAACGTGCTACGCAGGCGTAGCAGGGGGAGAGGTGATACTCCCACGTGGCGCGTCCCAGGTGGCGGATAGGGGGGTCCTCACCGGCTTGCCGGCGGACTTGAGGGAAATAAAATACCACTCGCGGACCAAACACACACCCCCCTGTGGGTGGGGGTGGCAGACGAAGAATTCACCCATGGTATCCCCTGCCTGTTGTAAGAGGCGACTAAAAGGGGAGACCAAGAGATGAATGAATTAGAACCATGAAACTAATTTTGAATCGTACCATCACGCGGGGAACACCATAGGTTACCTGTACTTGCAAGTAGTACCACTAAATTCGGTACGAAATAGGTTTGTGATTAGTAGCAGTAAAAGCCTGGCCTGGTGGATTCCAGTACCCGTGCGTCGTACCCATGTGAGCAACACCGCGGGTCTGGGCGTAGCCTGTGAGTTGTACCACTATATGACATTCACTCATTCAGTTAATTTATGTCTATTGTAAGCTAAGGAGAAATCTGTTCGGACTCTTAAAAAACTTAAACTAATTAATAATAGGAGTACCGGTAAGATACATGTTGTCTGCGTTGCCTGTGATTAGTACCCACTATGTGAGGAACACCACGGGAATACCGGCGCCCGTGTTTAGGACACCTAGGTGGGGAACCTTCTCGGTTTGCGATGGCTATGAGTTGCGCCATTGTGTGAGACACACCATAGGTCTGCGTTACTTGTACGTATTGCAATATTTGTGAGTAGTACCATCTTTTGTGGAACACCGTGAGTCTTGGCTACTTCTGATTAATACCCCAACATGATACATACCATGGTTCTATTTTATTCGCGACATGTACCATTCTGTGGGGCCTTAGACGTGGATTTTGCACCCCTTTAGACACCAAGCATCATTTTGCTTTATAAGTGGTTCCTTGGTCGGTAATAATGTTATTTTCGATCTGTTTTGAGTCTGATCCACTGGTTTTTGTTAGTTTTTTTTTTTTTGCTTTTGTTTTTATGGTTCACCTTTGTGGGTTACTGTAGTCACGTCCTAGTTCGTGAACCATGGGCAACGGCTGAGTGGCCTAGTAAGTGGTCCTGAGAGTCGGGATACCAGTTGCTATGGAATGGGAGTGGGCATCTCGGACATATTCTGAGTCGTGGCCCTCCTTGTGCTCAGGCGGCTAGGACTACACAATTCACCGGTGGTCCATAACCCGTTAGAGGAGAGATCCTCACTTGGACTATGTGCAAGTAGGGCAGCATCCGGCTTCATGAATTTACCGATCTCAGAACACTTTAAGCAAGCCTCGGACCTATGGGAGTAATGGAGTCCCACTCCCATTTGACAGGCGAGGGACTCCTTGGAAACAACTCGGCGAACGAAATGGAATTCGATGGGGAGCTATCAGTATTAATGGGGCTTATGGAAGAAGGAAGGTAGAACTTGCTGAGTCAGCAAAGAGGATGCATCTGGATGTGCTAGGAGTAAATGATATTCGAGTAAGGGGAGAAAAGGAGGAAGAGATAGGAGATTATAAAGTGTACTTGACGGGTGTTAGAAAGGGAAGGGCAGAGTCTGGGGTAGGGTTCTTTATCAGGAATACCATTGCACGCAACATAGTTTCTGTTAGGCACGTAAGTGAGCGAATGATGTGGGTAGATTTGTCAGTGGGAGGAATTAGGACAAGAATTGTGTCCGTGTATTCACCATGTGAGGGTGCAGATGAGGATGAAGTTGACAAGTTTTATGAAGCATTGACTGACATCGTGGTCAGGGTCAACAGCAAGGATAGAATAGTGCTAATGGGCGATTTCAATGCGAGAGTTGGGAATAGAACTGAAGGATACGAAAGGGTGATTGGTAAATGTGGGGAAGATATGGAAGCTAATGGGAATGGGAAGCGTTTGCTGGACTTCTGTGCTAGTATGGGTTTAGCTGTTACGAATACATTCTTCAAGCATAAGGCTATTCACCGCTACACATGGGAGGCTAGGGGTACCAGATCCATAATAGACTATATCTTAACAGACTTTGAATTCAGGAAATCTTTTAGGAATGTACGAGTTTTTCGGGGATTTTTCGATGATACAGACCATTATCTGATCTGTAGTGAACTAAGTATCTCTAGGCCTAGGGTAGAGAAAGTGAAATCTGTCTGCAAACGAATAAGGGTAGAAAATCTCCAGGACGAGGAAATTAGACAGAAGTACATGGATATGATTAGTGAGAAGTTTCGAACAGTAGACAGTAAGCAGGTTCAGGATATAGAAAGTGAATGGGTGGCATACAGGGATGCTGTAGTAGAAACAGCAAGGGAATGCCTAGGAACAACTGTGTGTAAAGATGGGAAAAGGCGAACATCTTGGTGGAATGATGAAGTGAGAGCAGCCTGTAAACGTAAAAAGAAGGCTTATCAGAAATGGCTCCAAACAAGGGCCGAGGCAGACAGGGATTTGTACGTAGATGAAAGAAACAGAGCGAAACAAATAGTTGTTGAATCCAAAAAGAAGTCATGGGAAGATTTTGGTAATAACCTGGAAAGGCTATGTCAAGCAGCAGTGAAACCTTTCTGGACAGTAATAAAGAATCTTAGGAAGGGAGGAAAAAAGGAAATGAACAGTGTTTTAAGTAATTCAGGTGAACTCATAACAGATCCCAGGGAATCACTGGAGAGGTGGAGGGAATATTTTGAACATCTTCTCAATGTAAAAGGAAATCATCATGGTGGTGTTGCAAACAGTCAAGCTCATGGGGAGGAGGAAAATGATGTTGGTGAAATTATGCTTGAGGAAGTGGAAAGGATAGTAAATAAACTCCATTGCCATAAGGCAGCAGGAATAGATGAAATTAGACCTGAAATGGTGAAGTATAGTGGGAAGGCAGGGATGAAATGGTTTCATAGAGTAGTCAAATTAGCGTGGAGTGTTGGTAAGGTACCTTCAGATTGGACAAAAGCAGTAATTGCACCTATCTATAAGCAAGGGAACAGGAAGGATTGCAACAACTATCGAGGTATCTCATTGATTAGTATACCAGGCAAAGTATTCACAGGCATCTTGGAAGGGAGGGTGCGATCAGTCGTTGAGAGGAAGTTGGATGAAAACCAGTGTGGTTTCAGACCACAGAGAGGCTGTCAGGATCAGATTTTCAGTATGCGCCAGGTAATTGAAAAATGCTACGAGAGGAATAGGCAGTTGTGTTTATGTTTTGTAGATCTAGAGAAAGCATATGACAGGGTACCGAGGGAAAAGATGTTCGCTATACTGGAGGACTATGGAATTAAAGATAGATTATTAAAATCAATCAAAGGCATTTATGTTGACAATTGGGCTTCAGTGAGAATTGATGGTAGAATGAGTTCTTGGTTCAGGGTACTTACAGGAGTTAGACAAGGCTGTAATCTTTCACCTTTGCTGTTTGTAGTTTACATGGATCATATGCTGAAAGGTATAAAATGGCAGGGAGGGATTCAGTTAGGTGGAAATGTAGTAAGCAGCCTGGCCTATGCTGACGACTTGGTCTTAATGGCAGATTGTGCCGAAAGCCTGCAGTCTAACATCTTGGAACTTGAAAATAGGTGAAATGAGTATGGTATGAAAATTAGCCTCTCGAAGACTAAATTGATGTCAGTAGGTAAGAAATCCAACAGAATTGAATGTCAGATTGGTGATACAAAGCTAGAACAGGTCGATAATTTCAAGTATTTAGGTTGTGTGTTTTCCCAGGATGGTAATATAGTAAGTGAGATTGAATCAAGGTGTAGTAAAGCTAATGCAGTGAGCTCGCAGTTGCGATCAGCAGTATTCTGTAAGAAGGAAGTCAGCTCCCAGACGAAACTATCTTTACATCGGTCTGTTTTCAGACCAACTTTGCTTTATGGGAGCGAAAGCTGGGTGGACTCAGGATATCTTATTCATAAGTTAGAAGTAACAGACATGAAAGTAGCAAGAATGATTGCTGGTACAAACAGGTGGGAACAATGGCAGGAGGGAACTCGGAATGAGGAGATAAAGGCTAATTTAGGAATGAACTCGATGGATGAAGCTGTACGCATAAACCGGCTTCGGTGGTGGGGTCATGTGAGGCGAATGGAGGAGGATAGGTTACCTAGGAGAATAATGGACTCTGTTATGGAGGGTAAGAGAAGTAGAGGGAGACCAAGACGACGATGGTTAGACTCTGTTTCTAACGATTTAAAGATAAGAGGTATAGAACTAAATGAGGCCACAACACTAGTTGCAAATCGAGGATTGTGGCGACGTTTAGTAAATTCTCAGAGGCTTGCAGACTGAACGCTGAAAGGCATAACAGTCTATAATGATAATGTATGTATGTTTTTGTTTTTTGTTTTGTTGAGTTCCTGTCCATCCATTCATTCTTCATGACATTTTGTATTTTTATTTTGGTCAGTGAATGCCTTTAAAATTTTTGTTATTTCATTTCACACCATTAGGGGCCGATGACCTTCGATGTTAGGCCCCTTAAAACAACAAGCATCATCATCATCATCATCAGGAAAGTATGTTGTCTTTTCATTCAGTTTAGTTAAGGAGAGGAAATCAAAACCTTGAGATTTGCCGATGATATTGTTATTTTATCTGAGACTGCAGAAGATCTCGAGAAGTTGCTGAATGGTATGGATGAAGTCTTGGGTAAGGAGTACAAGATGAAAATAAAGAAGTCCAAAACAAAAGTAATGGAGTGCAGTCGAACGAAGGCAGGTGATGCAGGAAATATTAGATTAGGAAATGAAGTCTTAAAGGAAGTAGATGAATATTGTTACTTAGGTAGTAATATAACTAACGATGGCAGAAGTAAGGAGGACATAAAATGTAGACTAGCACAAGCAAGGAAGAGCTTTCTTAAGAAAATAAATTTGCTCACTTCAAGCATTGATATCGGAATTAGAAAGATGTTTTTGAAGACTTTTGTGTGGAGCGTGGCATTGTATGGAAGTGAAACATGGACGATAACTAGCTCAGAAAGAAAGAGAATAGAAGCTTTTGAAATGTGGTGTTACAGAAGAATGCTGAAGGTGAGATGGATAGATCGAATCACGAATGAAGAGATACTGAATCGAATTGGCGAGAGGAAATCGATTTGGCTAAATTTGACGAGAAGAAGAGATAGAATGATAGGACATATCTTAAGACACCCAGGACTTGTTCAGTTGGTTTTAGAAGGAAGTGTAGGTGGTAAGAACGGTAGGGGTAGACCAAGGTATGAATATGACAAGCAGATTAGAGCAGATGTAGGATGCAATAGTTACGTACAAATGAAAAGGTTAGCACAGGATAGGGTGGCATGGAGGGCTGCATCAAACCAGTCTATGGACTGATGACTCAAACAACAAACATAGTTTGCTGTACTGTATTCACATTATTTTAATATGGGGTGTCATTACAATAAGGTGTAAACCTAACCTTCGCCTGTAATTACCTAGCATTTGTTATTTTAATGACGAGACGATCATAAACTCAATAACTTTTGATTAGGGACACAAAAATGCATTTTATTTGAAATGAAACATAACGACCACAATTACTTATATCGGGAAGTTTTCTCTATTTTATAGACCAGCATATTTCAGTTTCCAATTACTTCACTCGAACATTGTGTAACAATTTTTACTAGTCTCTATATTTCCGCTTATATCACTGCCAACAAAACAAACATAATATACAAATCGGTAGCATAACACAACAATCCACATTTGATCTTTGTAGTTACTTATTACTAGTTGCTAAGACTCGAGCACCGCAGTACAAAACACACTTTACTACTTTCTAACCAATTTCAAACCGAATGAAAACTATCGGTCCGCCTCTGTGGTGTAGTGGTTAGTGTGATTAGCTGCCACCCCCCGGAGGCCCGGGTTCGATTCCCGGCTCTGCCACGAAATTCGAAAGTGGTACGAGGGCTGGAACGGGGTCCACTCAGCCTCGGAAGGTCAACTGAGTAGCAGTGGGTGTGAATTCCCACCCCAGCCATCCTGGAAGTGGTTTTCCGTGGTTTCCCACTTCTCATCCAGGCAAATGCCGGGATGGTACCTAACTTAAGGCCACGGCCGCTTCCTTCGCTCTTCCTTGTCTATCCCTTCCAATCTTCCCATCCCCCACCAAGGCCCCTGTTCAGCATAGCAGGTGAGGCCGCCTGGGCGAGGTACTGGTCATCCTCCCCAGTTTCATCCCCCGACCCAGAGTCTGAAGCTCCAGAACACTGCCCTTGATGTGGTAGAGATGTGACCCCTCGCTGAGTCCGAGGGAAAAGCCAACCCTGGAGGGTAAGCAGATTAAGAAAGAAAGAATGAATGAATGAATGAAAACTATGGAAAGTTTGCATTCCATACTCACGCTTCACAATCGGTAGTCTACCGATAGTTTGAAATATTCGGTATTCCCATCACTAAAATTCCTGCTGAGGATTCCATACATCAGAACCATACTCTAATTGACGTCTTACCAGAGACGTATACGCTCTCTCCTTCACATCCTTACTACAACGGCTAAATGCCCTCATAACCACACGAAGAGATCCACAGCCTTTATTTACAATCTCGCTAATGTGATTACCCGAATGAAGATAATTATCAATTATTATATTTTAGATTCCGACTCTCTTTAAAATGCTTTTGCTGGCGGAACCTAGTGTTTACAGAGCTCAGTCTTTTGGTATGAGCTAGAACAAATGTATTACTTTCATTGTCCTGTCCCAGTCTCTTCTTTAGCATTGACAATGTGAAAATGACTGAGGTATGAGTGATGCTAGTAATGCCATTTCTTATGCAGCCAGTCCCTGTTATGGATGGTGTGAAAATTTTTCATATAGTGTCGGTTGGGGGGAGCACTTCTGTGCGCTTTGCAGACTGATACGTAATAGCAACTTCGGGCTCTGTGATGAAACCAGTGCGAAACTACATGAGTTATAATTCCCCTTGTACACCTCTTCAGGGGGACCAAGGATAACTATGACAGCTGCTGGCGGGGATGTAGAGGGTACAACCAACTTTCCTGTATAGTTACATACTGTACCGGGAGGTACACCTCTACGCCGCACATTTAAACCTTGCACCAATTAGAACTCCTCTACAGGAGAAACACTGAACTTGGAACTAAACCTCCTTAAACGTTTATTCAGAAGATGTCACTACCTTAATTTTGTGATTGTGAAGTTTCCAGGACTGTGTGAATTTCAACTTGTTTTGTTGTCCATTGATCAAGAAGTGTGGATATTCTCTCATAGATGTCACTGCTAAAAACTATCATCATGCACCCTGGTGCGAAGTGAAGGAACGTTTTTGAAGAAATTTTGTATTCATAAGTTTTTCTTTTCTACATTCCATTCATTCATTTGTGGGTTGGCAATATTAATATTTTCTTTCCCCCAGTTTTGAATCCAGCCAATCGCTAACTTTTGTAATTAATTTCCGACCAATCTTGGATTTCTTCTTCGACTTTGAGTGTAAATATTGTATAATCCAATAAAATTGAGAGGGTGTGGCTTGGTTATTCATGAAAAGTCTCGAACCTTCCCCGAGGGTTTATAAACTGCGGATTTTCACGTCTCTTGGTCTTTTGATCAATATCTAACTAAGTGTGTGTATGTGAAGTAGGAGGCGGGAGGTGCCTTTTTCATCAGGCAGCAGTTCTTCAGCAAGGTAATGACCGTTTAACATCTTCATTTCTTACTAGCTCCGCAGTTTAACCCGAGGGATAGGTCCGAAACTGTAATATGTAACCTACTTCTGTAAAATGTAAGTTCTGCCGGCTAATGTGAAAATTTCATAAAATCTCTAACCGTAAATCGGGGATAGAGAGTGATTTACCCTCTCGAGCTCCCCTTCATACTGGTTTGACGTGACTACGTTTTGGTAACTGGTTTTCTTCCTCTCCGTAATGTCTTAAATTATTATTATACAAGTTGCCTCCATAGTTTGGGAATAGCCCCTGTTTCATCGGCCTAGTGCCTTTTAGGTTTTAAGAATGCATATTTAGGAGTGCAAGTACACGCCTCCATTCAATTTGGTGTTTCGGGCCACTTACTTAACCTGTTCTTTTTCTGCTAAGGCCCAGTAGGTTGTGTACAAGATACCCCCATTTCATTTTTGTAAGTTGTGCCTTGATGGCAAGTATTGTAAAGTCTGATATTGCCTTGAATAGGCTTGAAAAACTGAGAGCGTGTTAGCTCTTTTCAAGTGTGGTAACTGTGCCTCTGGGCCGATGACCTTCGATGTTAGGCCCCTTAAAACAACAAGCAACAAACTGTGCCTCTGGAAGGCTTGATATTTGAAGTCGGGAGCAAGTGCTCCAGGGACTAGGGGTTTTCTGCCCTTGTGTAAAATAGTAAATTTTGTAAGGTCGAGCTGAGAGCTCAGGAAATGTAAAGCGAGGGCCTGGAAGCCCGGATTAGTAAACTGTCACTAAATTTTGGATGTACTTGCCTTGTATAAACTTTGTCGTGGTGCCTGGTATGTTATTGTTATCTCACCTAGTGAAAAGTTGTGAAAGTTTTGTTGTTGTTCATTGTTGAAATTAAAAAATATATAACCTTTGTTAAAGTTTTAAATTAACTTCGATAATGTAGTTAGACCCATTCGCCCCGGCACATTCTTTCACCTCTGCTGGTCCACGGGCAACCCCGGTAACACATACAATCCTTTAAACACTAACAACCGAGCTCGATAGCTGCAGTCGCTTAAGTGCCGCCAGTATCCAGCAATCGGGAGATAGTGGGTTCGAGCCCCACTGTCGGCAGCCCTGAAGATGGTCTTCCGTGGTTTCCCATTTTCACAATAGGCAAATACCTGGGCTGTGCCTTAATTAAGGCCACGACAGCTTCCTTCCACTTCCTAGGCCTTTCCTCTCCCATCGTCGCCAAAAGACATATCTGTGTCGGTGCGACGTAAAGCAAAATAACAAACAAAAAAAGCTAAACACTAACGTAGGGCATTTATAAGCTAATTTTAATACAGTACCTAAAAATAGTTTAAGGCCACCAGCGAAAATCAGTTGATGAATTCTTGGTCCTACATTCACTGTACGAATTGGTCTGCAAAATATTTGTGGCTTATTCGTGTATACCCATCATGAAAAACGTCCAGATCCATGGATAAATGGTTAGCGTGCTGGCCTTTGGTCACAGGGATCCCAGGTTCGATTTCTGACAGGGTCGGGAATTTAAACCTTCATTAGTTAATTTCGCTGGCACTAGGGCTGGGTGTATGTGTCGTCTTCATCATCATTTGATCCTCATCACGACGCGCAGGTCACCTACAGAAGTCAAGTCGAAAGACCTGCACCTGGCGAGCCGAACATGTCCTCGGACACTCCCGGCACTAAAAGCCATACGCCATTACATTTTTTCTTCATCATGAAAAACGACCTTTGAAATACCGATAGGGTACTTTTATAGGTTCTCATAATGTTTCCAAAATTATAACTCATAAACTTCATTCAATATTTCAACGGTTCTTTTCAAAAGTTGTACATCAACACGACTAAGCTAAAATATATTTACAGACCAATTCGTGCCATAAATGTATGACCAGGAATTCATAAACTGATTTTCGCTGGTGGTCTTAAACTTTTGTGAGGTACTGTATTTCAACCGAGAATCATGATGGTTGAAATGGCTGAGCCTAGCTGTTGGTCAACAACATGTCACAAAGGTTTTCTGAACCTAAATGCAATTCTTCTTCTTCTTCTTCTGATGCTGCTGCTTCCGCTTCACCTTTTCCTTCTAGAAATTACCGGAGGGTCGTTCACAGAGCTCTTTATTTTCCCGTCATTCGTTTTTCTTTCCTTCATAATCGGTATTTTTCCCTCCCATCGTCTTGTCGCTACATACAGAAAGGACTCCCCGTCATTTCCTCTCAATCAATATCGGAAGCTGCGTTTGGCAGCTCTCAAACCACCTCAAAGAAGCGACTTGCACCTTCGTCAGTTTCAGTCTTGACGTACCACGTTACCGCAGTGCAGAAAGTTGAGTCCAGTGACCAAACTATGATTACATGCCACGTTCAGTGCCATCTTACGTGAAACGCTATTTAATTGAACCCTGAGTACTGAATTTTTACGACCAATTGAGCTATGGTTCTGTATTTAACATTTCTTCAATACGTACTGTATGTACGAAACATGAATTAATAGGTTTAAAGTTAATTTCGTTCGAATCCCACTATCGGCAGCCCTGAAAATGGTTTTCCGTGGTTTCCCATTTTCACACCAGGCAAATGCTGGGGCTGTACCTTAATTAAGGCCACGGCCGCTTCCTTCCAACTCCTAGGCCTTTCCTATCCCATCGTCGCCATAAGACCTATCTGTGTAGTTGCGACGTAAAGCCCCTAGCAAAAAAAAAAAAAGAAGTCAATTTCGATTACAATGTGGTCGTAAAAAATTAACATTCATTAACGTGGCCCGTAACGGGGCAACTTGCCCACACTCCGCAATGTGTTGGAAGTAGCTTAGGTCCTTTTCAACACAACAAATACTGTAGTTGAACTGGTAGAGCAACCGATGTGAAATCCGGAGGTTGTGGGTTCGGATCCCACTGAAGTCCGGTCGGCCATTTTCGTTCTGTATTTATCATCTTTTTCAACACTCACTAAACGTACGGAGCACATACTATTAGGTTGAAAGTTAATTTCCATTAATTCAATCCTGATGTCTGAAACTAGCCATTCCTCTATATTTCCCGTACATCGCAATAAGCAAACGAAAGGTTTATTCGCATTAACAGTCCAAAGCAATGTATAGTAATATTATTAGTAGTGATCATTTTTTTCAAGATAGCGTTTTACTTAAGTTGTTAGGCCCCTTTAAACAATAAACAACAGAAGGCACTATACAGGGTGTTTCCGCAAGAGCGTGCAAAGATTTTACAGGGCATACAGAATGTTCCACTGAACAATTTGAGGTAGGGAACCTGGGGTTGGAGAAGCCAGCTTAAGGGGATAATACGTATACAATCATATTACTGTGTACTTTTCATTTACATTAGTTACGGTTAACTGCAAATACCATCATTGATTTTTTTTGCTAGTTGTTTTACGTCGCACCGACACAGATAGGTCTTACGGCGACCATGGGGCAGGAAAAGGCTAGGAGTGGGAAGGAAGCGGCCGTGGCTTTGATTAAGGTACAACTCCAGCATTTGCCTGGTGTGAAAATGGGGAAACCACGGAAAACCATTTTCAGGGCTGCCGACAGTGGGGTTCGAACCTACTATCTCCCGAATACTGAATACTGGGCGCACTTAAGCGACTGCAGCTATCGAGCTCGGTAATACCATCATTGATACTATGAACGTACCATTTTCGCTGTTTCTTACAAAATGTGCTAAAACTGACGGCCACCAACCTCAATGCATTCGTGACTCATAGCACGTTATGTCATGGGACAGTGTAAATACGATAAAACAGAGCCACCTTATGGACAAGTAAAGTAAACAAAACCTGCATAATGAATTCCACCTTGTTTCTTTGCAGGAAATAAGCAGCACAGTGCGTGTAAACTTGCACGCATGTTAGTTGTAAATAAGCTGGGAAACAGTAATGTGAGACAAATTTGTAGACAAGTTTAATTTCCATACCTCCTTAAGCCGACTTCTCCGACCAGAGGCTCCCTACTTCAAAATTGTTCAGTGGATCATTCTCTATGTCCTGTTAAATTTTTGCACGCTCTTATGGAAACACTCTGTATAATACACACAGGGGACTTCGGCAAACAAGACAGAAAGACTGACAGAAGAGAAAAACAACTAAGCAAATGAGTCTCTATCTTAGGACAAGCAGAGCATCCTCAAGTATAAACATCTAGATTGATGCTTTCACGGACCGTAATTGTAGACATGATAATAAGCTTTTGGGCTTTTACCGGGTCAAGAAAACAAGGTGAACGTTGATCCGCGTCATCAGAAGAAAATCTCGACTATTTCTAATAATGGAGGTTTGAATGGAAGAATGCTGGCGCACAGTGAGCCACCTAGTGAGGAATGATAGTACCACTAACTATAGACCAAGAGAAAATCCCGTTTTCTGCCACGTCAAAAGCCTAAAAGCTTGTTATCATGTCTACAAGTACAGGTGTATCCGTGTTGATCTTACAAACATTCAAGGATGATGGAGGACGGTAAATGGATCAATTTGAGATAGGAAAGCGTAGTCCGGAAACGTTCGAGTCAAAAGTTATCAATAATCCAAGATGTTTAACGTCCGTCCGTTCTTAACAGACGCCGAGATGTCGGAATGTCGTCCCCCAGTGGTTCTTTAACGTGTCGGAAGCAAACGATGTGGGGTTGACACCTTTAAACACTCTTAAAAGCCACCGACCTCAGTCGGGTTTGAACCCGTTAACTTGGAATTAGTAGACCAAAGCCGAATCCACTACACCACTGCGGTCGGCAGTCAAACGTTAAAGTAAAAACCAGTCCGATATCTCAGACTGTACTGTACACTACATGTGCTAAGAGTACAATAGGAGAGACAAAGCCGACGAGCAGAAGAGGGTAGTATAGTAACTCAACGACTCCAATGCAGATGGCATACTGTGCACTGACGTGATCGGTGTGCGATGTCTGTACTGCAGGCTTCAGTCTGTGTTTACAGGTTGAAGCAGTACGTTGATCACCCCTATCCAAATGGAGTTGTGCCCGGTTACGGAGCTTGCAGATATGGCGTTCGTGTATGGGCAAGCAAATGGGAGCAACAGAGAAGCCTAACGGTTGTACAGGACCAAATATCCACATAGGAGACATCCGGCTCACACCATGTTTCTACGAGTGTTACAACGATTAAGTGAAACAGGGCAATAGGGAACATGCATGCTCCGGGGTTTTAATTAAAAATATGCTAATCTGATTCAAAATTTCGTGCAGAATTCAAAAATGTGATCAGAATGTACAAATAATAACTCCAAACATGATAAAAATCTACGAAAATGTCACGTCACGCAAGTACGCGATCTCATTGGTCTGACGTCATCGTACAGGTTGACTGAATTAGCAGACGAAATAACACATAGTGCGCTGTGAGAAGCAGGATACACTTCGCGTATTTCTACTTTACGTTAGTGTCTAGTATGATTAAATTCGAGGTCTATACATCGGATAATAATCTGAGTGGTATATTTTAGACTTAAAATGAATCCTGCGCAGACAGTGAGGCAGAAAACTTATAAATGGTGTAGAGTTCCGATGTGCAATAGCACATCGCATACCATACCAAACAAATTGTTTATACATGTTCCAAAGACTCTAAAACTAGGGAGAAATGGATTTTGGCGAGCCGGAAAAATGCTGGTGATATATCGGAAAAGTCTACAGTTTATTTTTTTTAAGATTTTAACGTAAGATGAATTTGTTTGAATTTTCAAATAATTTTTCCACGTCAGCTGTTCTAGTGGTAAAACTTTAAATTTTAATGTATGATGCTTTATTTAAATGCTTCAATTACATCTTGGAATATGAAAGTAATAAACAGTGCATTAAATAATGCTGATTATTAAAGTATTCTCCAAACCTAACCTATGTTTTGGGTGATCCATGTCAAGATAATAAATCAAAGGGGTTATGAACCATTTTGACAGCTCTAATTCTACCAATATATCTTGGCATGGGACAGTTATGTATGTCTTTAAATTAAATGGCGTATGGCTTTTAGTGCCGGGAGTGTCCGAGGACATGTTCGGCTCGCCAGGTGCAGGTATTTTGATTTGACACCCGTAGGCGACCTGCGCGTCGTGATGAAGATGAAATGATGATGAAGACGACACATACACCCAGCCCTCGTGCCAGCGAAATTAACCAATGATGGTTAAAATTCCCGACCGTACCGGGAATCGAACCCGGGACCCCTGTGGCCAAAGGCCAGCACGCTAACCATGGAGCCGGACTGTATGTCTTTATTGAAGAGCTTAATTGGTAAAGTAATTTAGGCTATATCTAAATACTCTATAATGTAACAAAGAATAGGCGTGTACACCATGAAAGGAAACAACGTGAATTTAACAAATGTATAACTCTACACAAAACCAATGCTTGTTTGTTGGGGTCTTATAAGTTAACAATGCACAATTATAATAATTATCATAATATTAATGAAATAAATAACATAACTGCACACAGGTGAAAATAGTGATGTAGGTGTTTAAAATATTATCCAACTTAGCCTAAGTTTTAGGTTATACAAGCCAAGTCAATAAACCGAAGGGTAAAAATACCGCGCGAGTTGGCCGTGCGGTTAGGAGCGCGCAGCTGTGAGCTCGCATCCGGGAGATAGAAGGTTTTGAACCCCACTGCTGGCAGCCCTGAAGATGGTTTTCCGTGGTTTCCCATTTTCACACCAGGCAAATGCTGAGGCTGTACCTAAGGCCACGGCCGCTTTGTTCCCATTCCTGGGCCTTTCCTGTCCCATCGTCGCCATAAGACCTATATGTGACGGTGTGACGTAAAGCAAAAACAGCAAAAACAAAAAAAAAAAAAAGTAAAAGTCACAGCACCCAAAGACATTCCTGTACTGAGCGACTAAAATGTCACCAGGACACTTTTCTTTCCTGATATGCTTAGCTTGTTAAAAGCCAAATGTAATTAATGTTATTGGCTTCACGCCTCGCTAACTACTTCTACGATTTTCGGAGACGCCGATGTGCAGGAATTTAGTCCTGCAGGAGTTCTTTTACGTGCCAGTAAATCTACCGACACGAGGCTGATGTATTTGAGCACATTCAACTACCACCGGACTGAACCAGGATCGAACCTGCCAAGTTGGGGTCAGAAGGCCAGCACCTCAACCGTCTGAACCACTCAGCCCAACTTGTGAAAACTAGATGAAGTCATATTTATCTTTATCATGTTTAACTTTTCCCCTCCACAAAGATATTTAATTCTCTTTCATGGGCCCCGGAAGTGGGTAGGCCAGTTGCCCCAACCATAAATATATATTCTTTTAGAAATGATAGGTTATAGACCTACAGTACTATGATCTTTCTTTCTTTCCTTCTTTCTTTCTTTCTTTCTTTCTTTCTTTCTTTCTTTCTTTCTTTCTAATCAGTTTATCCTTCAGGGTTGGTTTTCTCTCGGACTCAGCGAGGGATTTCACCTCTACCACTTCAAGGGCAGTGTCCTGGAACGTGAGACTTTGAGTATGGTGATGCACCTGGTGAGGAGGGCCATTACCTCGCCCAGGCGGCCTCACCTGTTATGCTCAACAGGGGCCTTGTTGGAGGATGGGAGGATCGGAAGGGATAGGCAAGGAAGAGGGAAGGAAACGGCCGTGGCCTTAGGTGCCTGGAGGAGAAGTAGGAAAATACGAAAAACCACTTCGAGGATGGCTGAGGTGGGATTCGAAACCCTTCTACTCAGTTGACCTCCCGAGGCTGAGTAGACCCCGTTCCAGCCATCGTACTATTTGTTTTCAACTTTCATGGCAGAGCCGGGAATCGAAACCGGGCCTCCGGAAGTGGCACACATTAACCACTACACCACAGAAGCGGACTAGTACTATAATGCTACCTATATGTTTATGTTAGTGATGAAATCCGATTTCTTACTTTACTAATGCTGAAAGCCCGAAAATGTAATGTTATTCTTTAATAGGGGAATCAGTCTAGAAGGAAATGTTGAAAGTGATGTGATATCTATCCAGGTTCGTTGTTATCCTAATACTATGGGTTACAGTACATTGCACATATATAAAAGACGCCACTTACAAACTTGCTTGTTATCCGCTAATTTCTGCGGCCACAAAAGTCACATTTTTCAAGAATGATGACATCTACACACGGTAGATTGTCTGACTGTGCTGTTTTGAACCTTTCTTCTGTCATTTTGAAGTTATTCGCGATCATGAATAATAAACAATCGGCTTTTAGCAACGGCTGATGCACAACGGCTGGTAGAGCTCCATGCGGTACTGGATCGTGACGTCACAGCGCGCCGCTTACGTCAGAGGCCGTTTCACTCGCCTTGCGGAAAGGCACTATTAAATATTTTTTAATGGTAAAAAACAAGGCAACATACCACAATGTAATACGTTTACGTACTATTTCATTGGTTTACTTTTCAAAAAAAAATATTTTTGAAAATGATGCATGTTCCCAATTGTTACCACAGTACAATGGCCGATGAGGACGTCGAAGTATACGGCCTAGCGACTCACAAGGTGCGGTGCTTACTATCGTGGATGAGGCACCTGCAATCAGAACTCGATCAGTTGCACGTGACTTGAATGTTTCGTGTACGACTTTGTGGCGAGTATTACTTGAAATGCACCTACACTCCTACCATCCAGAGAAAAAGCAGGCTTTGAGTCCTGCTGACGTCGCACCTCGAGTCGTGTTCAGCCAATGGGCGTTGCAGTCGATCCTCACTTTCCTGCGTATGTGCTTTTCACAGAAGAAGCCTGTTTCACCAGAGACGGCACAATGGTCATGTTTGGGCCGATGAGAATCCCCACGCTACAGTTGTGAGGAGCCATCAGCACAAACTTTCAGTCAACTTGAGGGCAGCAATAGCCAATTATTACGTAGGAGGCCCGTTTCTTCTTCTTCCTCGACTAAATGCAGCAGTGTACACAGTGGTGCTCAGAGATGTACTACCCAAGTCCCTGTAACACATCCCACTTGCCCTTCGGCAACGGATGTGGTTCTAACATGATGGAGCCCCACCTCACTTTGGACGGAGGGTACGTGAATACCTGGATGAGACATTCCCTGCAAAGTGGATAGGAAGACGATGTCCTGTTTTGTGGCCCACTCGATCACCTGATCTCACTCCCTCTTGATTTATTTTTGTGGGGGCATGTGAAAAGCCTTGTGTATGAGACATCTGTCGAGACTGAAGAGGATCTCTTGGCAAGAATTTTCGTTGCCTGCGACGCTGTTCAAACGACACCGCGCATATTCGAACGGGTACGACATAACTTTGTACAACGATGCCATGCCTGCATTGACGCAGGGGGACGCCATTTCGAACATTTGTTGTAAATGGAACAGTTTGTAAAACTTGTACAGGTAAGCGGATTTAAACGAGTAGAATTTTGCTTACCTTTTGACTCGATCGTTTCCGGAATGTGGTTCCTGATCTCAAATTGATCCACTTGCCGTCCTCCATGACCCCTGAAAGTTTGTAACATCACGGATACACATTGTTCTGCCGACCTGAGTGGCTCAGATGGTTGAGGCGCTGGCCTTCTGATCCCAGCTTGGCAGGTACGATCTTGGCTCAGTCCGGTGATAGGCCCTATTTGAAGCTGATCAAATACGTCAGCCTTGTGTCGGTATACTTACAAGAACTCCTGCGGGAGAAAATTTCGGCACCTCGGCGTCTCTGGGACGTAAAGCCATTATTATTATTATTATTATTATTATTATTATTATTATTATTATTGTTATTATTATTAACATTGTTCTCTGGGGTTGTATCCGGGAGATAGTAAGTTCGAATCCCACTGTTCGTTGTCTTGAATATGGTTTCCCTTGGATTCTCATTTTCACACCAGGCAAATGGAGGACTCTACCTTAATTACGGCCACGGGCGCTTCCTTCCCACTCCTAGGCATTTCATACCCCATCGTCGCCATAAAATCTATCTGTATCGGTGTGACGTAAAGCAGATAGTAAAAAAAAGTTCTTTTAAATGTAATTACTACATTTAAATAATATCAGGAACGTAACTACAGTAGCTGCAGTGAACAGAAATACTACTACAGTAGAACCTCTGTTGTCCGAAACGCTTTTAACCGAAACGACCGAAAATATTTTCGATTAAAACGAAGCAAAGAAACATCGTTTGTTGTCTTATGTTATGACAATGGGGATGGTAACGGAATGCGTGTACTCTGATCTTGACTGTCCCCTTCCCTTCTCCGTTGTTAGCTCAGAAGGTGTTGTGAAGAATTAAGGAATTCTCACGTTCTGCTAATGAAACGGGGTATGATAAAGCGGCTGTAAAACAATTTGAAAAGGAAAAGGAAGAAAGAAAATAGACAATTTGTCAAATAATACGTTTTGACATTGTGATTAGTAAGTATATGCACTATCGTACATCATTGTTGTTCCTAAAGACATACCACGAACCTGCTACGCAGGCGTAGCAGGGGGAGAGGTGGTACTCCCACGTGGCGCGTCCCAGGTGGCGGATAGGGGGGTCCTAACCGGCTTGCCGGCGGACTTGAGAAAAATAAAATACCTCTCGCGGATCAAACACACTACCCACTGCGGGTGGAGGACGCACATGTAAAATACAACCGCGGTATTCCCTGCCTGTCGTAAGAGGCGACTAAAAGGGGCGACCAAGGAATGATTGTATTAGAACCATGAAACTACTTTTGATTAGTACCATCACGCACGGAACACCATCGGTCGCTTTTACTTGCGAGTAGTACCACTCTGTTAGGTACACTATAGTTTTGTGATTCGTAGCACTCGAGTGGGGTTCAGTGTGGGTTTCCAGTACCCGTGAGTCGTGCCCATGTGTGCATCATCACAGGTCTGGGCGTTGCCTGTGAGTTGTACCCGTGTGAGCGACACCACGCGTCTGGGCGTAGCCTGTGAGTTGTACCACTATACGAGCGACACCGTAGGTCTGCGTTGCCAGTGATTAGTACCCACTCTGTAGGAACACCACGGGAATACCGGCGCCCGTGATTAGTACACGTAGGTGAGGAACCTCATCGGTTTGCGTTGGCTATGAGTGGCGCCATTGTGTGAGAAACACCATAGGTCTGCGTTACCTTTACGATGTACAATACTTGTGAGTAGTACCTTCATGTTTGGAACACCGTGAGTTTACGCTACCTTTGATTAGTACCGCAGCTTGAGAAATTTCATGGTTCTCCTTTACTACCGATAAGTGCCATTAGCATCATTGTGCTTTATAAGTGGTCCCTTGGTCACTAATACTATTATTTACAATCTTTTTTGAGTCTGATCCACTGTTTTGTTTGTTTTTTGTTGTTGTTGTGTTCATGTCCATCCATTCATTCTTCATGACATTTTTATTTATTTTTTCTTCTATTTTGGTCAGTGGATGCTTTTCATTCTTTGTTGTTATCTCATTTCGTACCATTAGGGGCCGATGACATCGATGTTAGGCTCCTTTAAACAACAAGCATCATCATCATCATCTAAATACATACAGTAGCTTCCGTACTACTTTGTGTTGTCTTCATTTGCTTATATTTAAAACATTAAAATATTATTAAACTCTAAAGGCCATTTTAATTATTATCCGAAAGGTTTGTTCTCAAAAACCATCCCTCCACCCACCCATTTCTTCCGGTTAAGAGATGGTGGTGGTGGTGGTGGTGGTGGTGGTGGTGGTGGTGGTGATTGTTGTTATAAAAAGGAAGAGCACCTAGGTAACCATCATGTCTAAAATGATGCGGTGGAAACAAAAATGAAAATAAATTTAAACTATTCATTAAATCGAGGAATTTGAAAATGATGTGTTTAATTAATTATTATTATTAAGCCGTAAAGGACACTGAAAACTTGAAATTTAGAAGCTCATTATCAGTCCACTCTCACAAATAAAGCGAATGACGAGATCAGCATTATTCCCGTCATCGATTATTATGAGTTCGAGTGTCTCTTGCAGACCAAGGCTCCGTCTTAGGCTAGAGAGATCGGCTCAATCTATGAGGATGTGGGCCACAAGAACACACTTGGGGGAAGGGGGCGTGCATCCTTCTTCAGTACGTTGATCTCCCATGACCTATCCTAAGCCTACGTAAAACTACGGCCTCTCTCCGTGAAGACCGGAAAGAGGACCGGCACACGGCAACTGTCTTCTTAATTGCTCTCAGCTTATTGGGAGTTCGGATAGCTAGCCACTCCGATTCCCAGGACGCCAAAATGGTTCGACGTAGCTGAGAACAAATATCCGTAGCAGATACGTTCATAGCTGCAGGTGGTTCACAGTCGTTGTACGCTACTACTGGAGAGTAAATTAAATGAAAGTATGGTTTCAGACCACAGATAGGCTGTCGCATCATATTTTTAGTATGAACCAAGTAACTGACTAAATGCTACGAGAAGAAAATTTAATTACTTTATGGTTATGCTTCGAAGAGGAACACGGGGCGTAGGACGGAATATCATGGGGAAATATGTTAGGTTCAGGTAGGTTATTACATGCAATTAAAAATGCATATTGACAGTGAGAATCAATGCTGGAAATATTTCTAAGTAGTGACAAGGTTGTGAAATTCAGTCCTTATGGTATGGCCTCTGCCGACGATTTAGACTTATAGGCAGAAAGCCTGCAATATAATGTTACGGAGGTAGGAAAGAAATGCAATGAGTAGGGCATTAAACTTGGCATTTCCGAGACCTAAATGATGACTGAATCAATCAATCAATTGATCAATCAGTCAACCAATCAATCAATGATCTGCATTTAGGACTGTTGGCCAGGTGGCACATTACCTATCAATCGTTTAACTACCTTTCCCCCAAAACGTTCTCAAAGAACTTCAAAAGATTTGGACATTTTTCCTTGATAAATTATTCCATTATTTACTCCTCGTCCTATAAATCAATATTTGTCCTCTTTAATTCCAACGTCACCTTCATATTACGATCTTCCTACCTGTAAAAACTCCACTTAACCTTATTCATCTACTAATGACATCCCACGCCATGTCTGCTAAGAGCTCGTAACATACCACTTAGTCGAGCTTCTCGTCTCTGTACCCCGAAGTCTTATCAGTCCAAACTTTTCAACATTTTCGCAACACTACTTCTGTGTCAAAAATCACCCAGAAAAAATCGAGCTGCTTTCCTTTGGATCACTTCCAGTTCTCGTATAAAGTAGTCCCGGTGTGGGGGCCCATACACTGGAACAATACTCTAGTTGAGGTCTTACCAGATCGTCAGACAGGGTTACATCCACTACGAAGGCCATGTTTCTCCCAGGATGTTACTGAATGAAGTGTAGATGCAGTGTGTTCGCAGTTACAATCAACGGTATCGTGTAAGAAATAAGCGAGGTCTCGGATGAAATCATATTTATATTGCCCTGTTTTCAGACCGACTTTCACGAACGTACTACGCTGTCATAGTAGAGGGAGAGGTGATACTCCCAGATGGTGGATAGTGGGGTCCTCACCGGCTTGCCGGTGGACTTGAGCGAATTAAATTAGCTCGGGCGGACCAAACACACAACCCCCTGTGGGTAGGGGACGCAGACGAAGAATACACCCACGCTATCTCCTGCCTGTTGAATGAGGTGACTAAAAGGGACGACCAAGGGATGCTTAATTTTGGAACATGAAGTCACTTGTGATTAGGAACACAATGAGTCAATGAGTCTTGCGATTAGTACCATTATGTGAGGAATACCATGGGCCTGTGGGTGGATCATTTTGGGTTTACAGTAAGTGCACAGTATGACGGAGGCTCCTCTCTGTACAGGTTCGGTTCGAACAGCCCGAGGAGGAAAAAAGAAGAGGCTACACTCGGTGGGGTGTTTCATCATTATTGGTTGTGGACATCATGAGTCTGCGTTTCGAGGAACATCATGGGTCTGCGCGTTGCCTGTCATTAGTACTACTGTGTGTGAGTCTGTGTTACTTGTGATTACTACCGCAACATAGGAAATACTCTACTAGCGATAAGTACCATTATGAGGGGCCGTTGACTTGGATTTTGGAACCCTTCAAACAACAAGCATTGTCGATTCAGAATTACTGTGCTTTGGAAGCAGCCCTTGGTTAGTATATACCATTGTTTCAAGTTAGTGTCTGGGAAGGTGGGGCATTGAGGATGGGATCCACTGATTCTTTTAAGTTCATAACCGTTGTTGATCGTCGTCTTTTTGAATTCTAGTTAGTGGATGATTCTGGAATTACTTTTAACTTTCAATAGTGTGAGTTGGATCCGCTGATTATTTTACATTCATATTTATCCATTCTTTCTTCATCATCAAGTTTTAAATCCAGGTCAGTGGAATGAATTTTGAAATTTTAAATTGTCATTTCATTTCATACCATTGGGATGCGATGATCGAGATATTAGGCCACTTTAAACAAGAAGCATCATCATTATCATCATCATCATCATCATCATTATACCGACTTTAGCGTGCAGGAGTGGAAGGTTGATGGACTCAGGAAATCGTATAAATAAGCTAGAAAGGAAAGAGAGAGAGAGAGACAGGTTTAATTTTCAGCTCTTGACCAATTTGTCTTCGCGGTCGGGTATGAAGTGGGATGGGGCTTAGTAGCGAGTTTTTATGAACGGATGCCCTTCCTGACATCAGCCTCATCAGAGGAGTTAATGAGATGAAATGAATTACGTGATCGGAAGGGAGAGTAAATCCCGGTATCGGCACATAAAGTAGAGATAACAGACATTAATGTAGCGACAATGATTACTGGTACAAACAGATGGGAAAGATGACAGGAAGGCACTCGCAGTGAACAGATGAAAGTTAAGTTAGGAATGAATTTTATGGAAGAAAATGCACCTTTTAACTAGCTTCAATTCTGGGATCGTGGAAAGTGATTGGAGGATAGGTTACCTAGGTAGTAATGGATTCTGCTATGGAGGATAAGTCATCCAGAGGATGATCAAAGCCACGATGGTTAGACACCTTTTTAATTATTTACTAGCAGTTTCCTGCTGGCTCCGCCCGCAATGTACAGTGTATGGTGTTGTTCGTTACCCTCCTCACTGATGTATTTGCAAAGTTCCGACTTAATTAAATAAAGCACACGATCTGCTGCGGTAATAGAATGTAATATTATGTCAACAAAACACTTGAAAATACATCACACAAAGAAATTGAATTAAACGTTCCTTGGAACAACACTACGCGCTGAATTTTTGAAAAGTTCTTGAAAGATCTTCGTCATGGAGACAAATGTACTCATAACTTTTCTCAGAATCTGGCAATTTAAACAGTTATTACCTCAAAAGAAAGCGCTTGATCCACTGAGTGTTTTTAGACCAAAACTAACTGCGTACCTCAATTAGAACGAAAGATTTAATTGCTTCAATGAGAAAAAAGAATGTTGAAGAAATGGGACGTCAAATTGAATATGCACTCATAACTTTCCTCAGAATCAACCAATTTGAATAGTTAAGAGCTAAAATGAAATATATTGATCCACTGAGTGTTTGTAGGTCAAAACGAACCCCGTACCTCAATTAGAGCCAAAGATATGATAGCTTCAAAGAGACAAAAAATTGAAAAAATCAAATAATTCGAGGAAGGCGAAAGTTAAGTGATTTATAGTGCCTGATGACAAATCTGTGCATGAATACCTTTCAGTTAAAACAATGAAGGAAATCGACCAGATAGAATGGCCGTACTGACTGACTTTATTTTCATCAATTTTTTTAATATATAGAAAAGCAAGAAGTGCTGAAGTAAGCGAGGTAACGGTGATAGTTAGAAATTATTTTTAACACAAATATAGGAGGAGGAACAATAAGCCTCCGTGCAAGTAGCTGTGCTGTTTGGATCCCGTAGCTGTCAGCTTGCATTCGGGAGATAGTGAGTGGGTTCGAACCGCGTTGTCGGCAGCCCTGAAGATGTTTTTCCGTGGTTCCCCATTTTTACACAATGAAAATAAGGTTGTACCTAACATCCTAGGGACTGTTGCATCGAATCCCATTGTCGACAGCCCTAAAGACGGTTTTTCGTGGTTCCCCATTTCCACACCAGCAAATGCTGGAGCTGTACCTTAATTAAGGCCACGGCCGCTTCCTTCTCACTGCTAGCCTTTTTTCTATCCCATCTGTGTCGCTGCGACATAAAGAAGATTTTTGAAATAACATTGCTAACAGTGAGGACGGAGCTAAGGAACATATTAAATCCAACATAAGAGGAACAAGAATCCATTGTTGAAGAGGAATATGCTACTAACGAAAAATCTAGGTCAAATGTGACAAGTTCACAAAGGCTTTGTTGAAGTTAAGCTTGAAGAAGAAGAATAAATCAAAGATCAAATTAGGATGAACTTTACTGCAACAAATACTAGGGGTCGTTCGAGGACAAGTGCAGAAAGTACAAGATGCCATTGTTCCAGTGAAACCATTCATCAATTGTAAGAAGCGGAGCCCCACACTAGGCAATTCTATACATTGTCCGTGAATGTGAGTCGAGGGCTTACCCAGGTTCCTGGAATGACCTCCTCCTAGCAAACTCCAGAGTCCCTGGGCTGGATCAATGAATTGGACTTGCGGCGTTGATTACCGCGGCTTCTCTTCCGGGCTTCCTTTGTGTTAGTGTACTGCATCCGTTCATTCAGTATTTCTTGTATATGTTGTGCTCTCGTGCGAATAGTTTCAGTCATATTTCTTATAATTGCCATTAGAATTTAATTTACGTGGTTATGGCAACCTTATGTCCGAATTACTGAATAAATTATGAAAGTCGAGACGAAATAGCCAGCGAAAGTAGTGAAGAAATGTGGAGAAAGAATTAAGTTCAATTATAGTCAATTAAAACACTTACATTTTCAATAACCGAGTTAGCTGGCCGTGCGGTTAGGGTCGCGCAGCTGTGAGCTTGCATTCGGGAGATAGTGGATCCGAACCCGACTGACGGCAGTGTTGAAGATGGTTTTCCTTCGTTTCTCATTTTCACACCAGGCAAATGTTGGGCCTGTACCTTAAATAAGGCCAATACCGCTTGCTTCTCCCTCCTGGCTCTTTCCTATCCTATCGTCGTCATAAGACATATCTGTGTCGTTGCGACTTTGAAGCAAATTGAAAAATTAAATTCAATACTATTGTCATTTTGTCGGAGTCTGCACATAGCTCAGAGCTCAAAAAAACGTGTTGCATATTCTGGTTTAGTGCACTTCACATATGAGACTGTGTCCGGCTCCATGGCTAGCGTGCTGACCTTTAGTCCAAGAGGGCCCGGGTTGGATTCCCGGTCAGTTCGGGGATTTTAACTTTCATTGGTTAATTCTTCTACTCCGAGCATTGGGTGTTTTGTGCCGTTTTCATCATTAAAATTCAACCTATACGCGCAAGTCGCATATGGGGTCTCAACTCGAAAGACCTTCACCAGGTTCCTCTGGAACTCACATACAACAACAACAACAACACTATACGTATACGCCCAGTATACACTGACCGGGCGAGTTGGCCGTGCGCGTAGAGGCGCGCGGCTGTGAGCTTGCATCCGGGAGATAGTAGGTTCGAATCCCACTATCGGCAGCCCTGAAGATGGTTTTCCGTGGTTTCCCATTTTCACACCAGGCAAATGCTGGGGCTGTACCTTAATTAAGGCCACGGCCGCTTCCTTCCAACTCCTAGCCCTTTCCTATCCCATCGTCGCCATAAGACCTATCTGTGTCGGTGCGACGTAAAGCCCCTAGCAAAAAAAAAAGTATACACTGACTGTGCAAATGTCATGGGATAGCGAAGCACTGATGCGCAGGTGTGTTGTCTGCGCTCCACACACCCCCTGTGCCAGCGGCAGTTGTATAGGAGACCTTGTGAGCAGTGGCTGTGCATGTGACAGGTGTAACATGGAACGTCGTCGTGAACTGACACCATTCGAATGGGGTATGGTGGTCGGTGCCCGACGGATGGGAAGTGCGATTTCGGAAGTGGTGCAGGAATTCGGCTTCACACGATCAACCGTGTCCAGGGTGTATCGTGAATGGTTGAATGCGGGTGTCATCGTCCACAACAGACGAACGACCGGCCATCCAGCCACCCTCGATGACCATGACCGGCGACATCTGAGACGGATTGTCAATAGTAACAGATGAGCAACCGTGCAACAAATCACAGCTCACTTCAACACAGGCCGTGCTAGACACGTCTTCCAGTGGACAATCCGTAGGAACATGGGTTCTATGGGGTATGGGAGCCGGCGCCGCACACAGGTGCCACTGTTAACCCAACGTCATCGGGCACAACGACGTGCATTTGTCGCCCGTCACCAGGGATGGACACTGGAACAATGGCATAACGTGATATGGTCGGACGAATCACGATTTCAACTGCACTATGCTGATGGGAGGCACCGTGTATGGCGCAGACCACATGAAGCGATGGATCCCGCCTGCCTCGAAGGTGTGGTCCGGGGCGCTGGTGTCTCTGTTATGGTCTGGGGTGCATTTTCCTGGTATGGAATGGGCCCCCTTGTTGTTCTGGAAGAGACTTTGAATGGTACGCGGTATGTTGAGCTGCTCGGAGATCATCTCCACCCATTTTTGGCCTTCCAGTGCTCTGGCGGTTCTGCGGTATTTCAAGATGGTAACGCGCCGCCACATCGCTCCCACATCACCCGGAAATGGTTCCAGGAACATGCAGCGGAGGTCCAACGACTGGCCTGGCCACCCAGGAGCCCCGATATGAACCCTATCGGGCATATCTGGGATGTCCTGGAACGCAGGCTCCGTGCCATGGATCCTGCACCCACGAACAGACCAGCATTGACGGCCGCTCTGCAAACGATTTGGTGTCAGCTGCGTCCAGAGGACTACCAGGGACTTGTCGACTCACTTCCACGGAGTCTCACTGCAGTTCGCAGGGCCAGAGGGGTCCCACACGCTGTTAGGTGACTATCCCATGACATTTGCTAAGTCAGTGTACATTCCAAAGGGTAGGTACAAAGAGCAACAACAAGTAATCAGCTTGGCAAAATAGCAGAAGCGCAACGTTGGGAATAACATTATACTAAAGGCCACAGTAGTTGGAGTCTGACGTTTAGCGCCCCCGGGGAGAAAAAATTGACTAACGATGCTCGAAAATGGTCTGTCGCTATGGCAACGATAACAGCGATGCCAAATTTAAGGAAGCTATCGTCACGTGGGTTGCCTTGCTCTTTGTCGCTTTTGTGATATTCGGAGTGGTACTGTGTTAGCTGTGTTTGTTTTTGCTGCTTTATGTACGTGTTTGTTTTCTGAATATTATTTTAGTTGTTAGTTTATTTTTTGTTAGTCAACGGCTAGCTCTCGAGCTTCGGAGTGGGTCAAAGTTTATTGAATTGCATTAGTCCTACATGTTTTATATAACACTCAGACTTTATTAAAGGGTGATACACCGCAGATAGAGGTAACTATGACAACGCAGCGTACTTCGTAGTTACTGCTTTCGCCGCTCAAATATCAGACTCCAACTGTCATGGACCCAGCTATAGTAATGTGGGATATTGAACTTAACACTTTTGTTCGTTGCGTAGCAGATTAGTACCGTGTAAAGCCACCTCGGGCGGTGAGGCACGATTGAACTGGAGGTGGCTTATTCAGCATCAAGGAATCCTACTTGTTTCGGGGCAGATTATCCTACTCTTCGATAGCAGCTGTTGCTGAATGTTAGCATGAGGATTCACGCCATGAGAGTTATACACAGTTCATGTCCGCAGAATGTGTCGGCTAGACCATTTGCTGTATGCCATGCGTCTCAAGGTATCGACTGACCACTCTGGTTGGATGAGCACGAGCAGTACCATCCACTACTGTATAGCTCTCGTCCACAGTGGCAGAAAATCCTGTAACTACAGGTTGGAAGAGGTCCTAACCACTAATGTTTCCCTGGATAGGAATTAAAGGCGTACGTCGAGCAAAAATGATCTCATCCCAAAACATAATAACCGAAAACTCTTGCTGTTGATGGGACTCCAGGATTAAGGGCTCTTTCCATCTCTTACAAGATCGTGGCCCTGTTGTATGGGTGCAAGGTTGTGGTGACCTCAGAAGAAAAGAGCGGACACTTTCACTGTTCCTGATCCCATGGAGGTTGATTTGTTCCGCCAGGGTGTGGTTTAAGTGGAGGTTTTGGCACAAATATCCCTGATAACAGTCTTCTGTCGTGTCTGATGTGGCATATTGACTCTGGTGGAACGAGGTGGCAGTGGATTTGCGCCTATGACGTGGTGGTACCAACAAATTCCGATCTCCTTTGCGAATTGTTTTGAGTGTGCGTTCCATCCGACAACCGTTGGTGTCCCCCTGAGGTTTTAACAAACTCTAAAGACATCCCTCTCTCTTACTCCAACACGAGCGATGACATCCACTTGTCGCCATCCTTCTATTTTTTACAATTTGCTTTACGTCGCACCGACACAGACAGGTCTTATGGCGACGATGGGAGAGGAAAGAGCTAGGAGTGGGAAGGAAGCGGTTGTGGCTCTAATTAAGGATCAGCTCCAGCATTTTCCTGATGTGAAAATGGGAATCCACGGAAAGCCATCTTCAGGCCTGCCGACAGTGGAGTTCGAACCCACTATCTCCCGGATGCAAGCACACAGCTGCGCATCCCTAACTGCTCGGTCGACTTGGCCGATCCCATACTTTTTGCAGCGATCTTACTAATTGAATGCTGTCAGTAGTGTCTGTAACCACCTACCTTACAAGTGATGTTGTTAAACTCCTCCTGTCGGACAAATATCTGAGGGTCGCGTCACTATGTGTCTAAGACATGCCCCGCAGTGCACTGTAAAAGTGTCTGATGTACCGTGACCTTGTGAAATCGTAATATTCAAAACCTTTTGTAAATTAACACCTCTGTTGTTGGGGGCGGTGTAATACATCCATTCCCTTTACGTCGCACCGACACGGATAGATAGATGTTATGGCGACAATAGGATAGTAAAGGGCTAGAAGTAGGAAGGAAGCCACCGTGGCCTTAATTAAGGTCTGAAAATTGGAAACCATGGAAAGCCATCTTCAGGGCTGCCGACGCTGGGATTTGAACCCACTGTCTCCCGAATGCAAGGTGACAGCTACATGACCCTAACCGCATGGCCAACTCACTGAGTCCCTTTCTTTGGAGGATAGCTTAATTTCTGTCGTGTTCCTTCTTATTAGTCTTAAAAGACGATGGCTGCCTGACTGCTTGGCTGAATGCTCAGCGTTGAGGCTGATAACTACAGTCTTGGTGGTGGTTATTGTTTTAAGTGGATCTAAAACTGAGGAATCATCCTCTTCTTATTATTCGTATTATTCTTATTCTTATTATTCTTCTGCTTCCAGAGTCCCCTTACAGAAGGTTGATGATCATCCTGGTCGCCCTAGTTTTATGGTTTGACTCCTGTATCAAGGCTGCAGTATCTTGCATATCGAACTAGTCTTAGAGATTCCGTAAGCAGAATACTCTCCACTCAGTACACACTTCTCTTCCATATTGCATTCTGTGAACTTAATATCAATCTGTCACTACTTGTCTGCATTTAGTGCTGTTGCCGAGCTGTCAAATTCCATATCGATTGTTTACCGGACCATTTCTTAAATAATTTCAACAGCTTGGAAATATATCGAATGTCTTCCGAAGTAAAATAATCCAATCCCTAACCCCTCTTTCTATAAACGAACATTTGCCCAATTTTTCCTTTTTTAATTCTCTGTTTACCTTCACTTTCCTACATTTTTTATTTTCTACTTTTGAAAATGCCACTCAAACGTACGCGTCAACCGACATCATTCCACGTCATCTCTCCATTGACAGCTCGGGACATACCACTTAGTCGAGCAGCTCGTCTCCTTATCCCAGGTCTTCCCAGCTCAAAGTTTGCTAAATGTTTGTAACGCAACTCTTTTGTCGTAAATCGCTCGGAACAAACCGTGCTGCTTCCCTCTGGACCTCTTCCAGTTCTCGTAACAAGTAATTCTGGTGCGGGTCCCACACACTGGAACCATGCACCAATTAGGGTCTTACCAGTGACTTCTGTGCCATCGTTGTCATTACTTCAATGGAAATCTTTCCTTCTTCTTCTTCTTCTTCTTCTTCTTCTTCTTCTTCTACCTCTTCTTCTTGCGTTCCGGCCTTCTAAGGACCACATTACAATTTCAATTCTTCCTCTTCAGTTGTTCTTTCCTTTTCTTACAGTATTCTTTCATTGTTTCACTGTGCTTCTTTTTCCTGTCTTCAGTCAACTTTGTGCCTGTTTTCTTTTCCTTCCTCCCTTGGAATCCTTCCATTTGTAAGACTTTCTTCCTAAAAATCTTTCTTTCCAATAATTCTCGTACGTTGTTCCTTTCCAGGTCTTTCTTCACTTCTTGAATCCGGAGATCTTTGCTTATATTAACAGCTAGGTACCTGCAGTGATCCCCATCTGTTACTGTCACCCTATCAACCAGTAATTAAAAGTGAGAACACTTTTCGTTTTGGTGAAACTTACATCCTGACCTAACAACCCGTTTATCATAATACCATTGTCTGTTGTCCATATGATCACAGGGTCGGGTTGTTTTGGGTCGCTCACTGTGGTATTTATTTTATTTATTCCTGTCAGAGGTACCAATATATAAGAAATCAATTCAAATAAAATTCAAAAAATTAAATAATAAAAATATGAAGTATGTTAATCACTCAAAATGAAAGACATATGAACAAATTAATTGTAAAAAAATAAAAAATAAAAGGAGAAAGGAAGTATTACATGAAAATATCTACACTATATATACATTATTTACACAAGTTGTGACCAGTATTTGGCTACATTGATGGTATTGTTTCCAGCCAGTGCCAATTCCAACCCTGTACATGAATCTGAGCATAGACGACAGTGCAAGGGGTGCGTAGAAGTCTGTTCCTCTCCACATTCGCATAATGAGTCCCCACCATTCACGATGCCCGATTTCACAAGGTTGTCCTTAGATCTTGCAACGCCGGTCCGCACTCTGTTTAATGACTTCCATATACACCATCCCTCTTCGTGACCAGGTGGCAACTTCTCTTCAATTTCAACACGTTCCGGATGAAGTACCAAGATCAATTTCAATGGCTCACTGTGGTGGTGGTGGTGGTGGTTATTTTAAGAGCAAGTACATCAGGGCACCATCCTCTATATAACACTAATCAGATGGAAAAATAGAAGGGATACGAAAAAAATACAGGAAAAAGACAAGGGCCATTTAGAACGTGAAAATTAAAGACTCCTAATACCGCCGGGGTCGGGAAAGAGCAAGAGTTGACCAAGGTAGGTCGGATAGGAAAGATGTAAGTGAGGAGTCTGGCACAAGTAAATGGAAGCAATGGCAGGACGCAGCTAAGAGCTTCGTGGTCACTAACCCTCGCTTGCAAGTAGTTAGCCGCTTGCTTCCCTTTTAGTTACCTCTTACAACAATCAGGAGATATTGCCCCACTCACAGGAGGAAGATGAAATAGAACATATCACATGTCATCGAGCACTTGTTCGCATCATTTTTAAAGGATGAATGGGAGGGAGTGGTGAACAAGACATAGAACATTTTGGATGCAATACTAGTAGAGCTACTCGGCTAGCTCGCAGCTGAATGCCTCAGTTCGCGGGATAGAGGATTCAAACCCCTCCGTCAGCAACCCTGAAGGTGACGTTCTGTCGCTTTCAGTTTTCACACCGACCGTATATTAATTGAGATCGTAACCGCTAATTTTCCAGTGTAGCCCTCCCCTGTGGTTGAGAAATATTCGTTAGAGAGGGGTTAAATTTCATAGCATACAGTAGAAATCGTTGAATAAATCTAAAACCTGATGAAGTATAAATTGAAGTTTTATTGTTTTTACAAGGATGTAATTGCAAATACATACAGGGTGGTCGGAAACAATGTGAACCACGAAGTGTTCAGATTGGTTAACTTCAGCAGCTGATTAAATGACAACGGAGTGAGATATCGAATTATTTCTTTCATACCATTTATTATGATGACCAACCCTGTAACGCTCATATACTCGGTTCACATTGTTTCGACAACCCTGTATATTCTTCATAAACCAGGGAACGAAAAATTTGACACGAAAACAAACTCATATGGATGCTTCCAGTTTTCTAAAACCTGATACAGGGTACATTGTAAGGGGAGGGAGAGAGATTTATTAAATAAATAAATAAATTGTCCGTCCTCCAGTGAGAGTGACCATTCGGATCCAGAATACACTCAGGTTACAATTTCAACATAATTTTTAAATACCAAAACCTGGAAATTTATGATTGTTCATGCCCTTATTGACTTCTCTTTCTGGACACGAGAGTCAATCATGTTCTCTGGTATATATGGAAATGAATTATCAGCCGGGAATCCCTCAGAATATATAACTTATTAATATGTTTTTCTGTTTCTGAGAATGGACCTTTCAAATGTTGCAGTAGCATTGATGTCTGATGAGAATAGCAAGCCGGTATTTTGCACTTTGCGGACAGATAAAGCAAGTATGGCACATACATAGCTTTTTATCTTGGTAAATATCCTGAACCTGATTCGAGTCCCTTCCAAAGCGAATGGTGGGATATACAACCAATGCTTTACTGTCCTTTCGGCTATGGCCTCGGCACTCCGAATGGAATTATCAGTAGGGTTTGGAAATTCATGACCTAAAGAAGTACGAAATGTCCATAAAACCTAGCTAAATATGACCTAAAATAAAGTCAAATATGATTTAAACATTTTGGGATACGCAGCAAGTATTAGAGTGTCACTAACATTAAACATGCCAAAAAGTGATAAGCGATAATACAGCAGATACATTGTAATCATGCAAACTATCAGAGCTACAGTAGGTAAATTACAACTTTGTACATACATTTATTTTCATAGCTCTGAGGCGCAGTTCTTTATGCCCCCTCCCCTCCCTCCTCCCCCCAACCCCAAAAAATAAAGTATTAGCATTCTGTTTGGAATATTTCGGCGTACTTTTGTACATCATCTCTTTCTCGCAATCATTTCTTCTGAATCTGCTACCTATCTATTTCGAGAAAAGAAAGAAAAATACTTCTACAATGGTATTTTGAAATCCTGTGTTTAAAAATCGTCGCAGATAACATGTACCTTTTTTAAAACGACATAAATGCTCAAAATATGACCAAAACAATAAAAATGGCCGAAATATGAATTTATATGCAACATAAAATTGCTTTAAACGGGGTCAAGGACCCGTCGTTCACAGTAATTTCTCAGATTTCGGGGGAAAAGGCCTTGCAGTTATCAGTAGAAATGCAGTGAACCTCCTCGTGTTTCTCCCATTCCCACTGTCTCAAGGCTACATGAGAAACTAGCGACGAGTCACCACTTCATTATTATTATTATTATTATTATTATTATTATTATTATTATTATTATTATTATTATTATTATTATTACCAGCGGGTAGGAAGTGGTGCAGACCGGACGGGCTGAGCGCTGCCCGGGCTCCTGCTAGCTGTGCCACTCCCTCCCCCCGGGCAGCACGTGCGAGCCCGGCACAATCACAACCAGCTGCTCCTTACACAGCATCTTCTACGTGATCATGTTCACTTCTCTCGTGGGCTAAAGTAATTCACAAAAACCTTCGCACTCGTAATTTTCTCCACTACACGGGAAAGCATAAAAGAATGGCTATGTATGTTGGGGCTTAGATGACGAGAATACAGATCCCTTGGTTGTTCCCCTGTTATGAATCATCATCAGTCATCTATAATCTGCGTTTAGTGCCATCCTCCAGGTGGCATATTGCCTGTAAATTGTTTACCTAGTTTCTTTTCTTAAACACTTTCAAAGTACTAGAAAATTTATTAAAAATTTCTCTTGATAATTTATATCCCTTTATCCTCGTCCTATAAATGAATATTTGTCCCAATTTTTCCTCTTGAATTCCAACTTTAACTTCATATTGCGATATTTCCTACCTTTAAAAGCTCCGCTCATGGTTATTCGTCTACTAATGTCCTTCTACGCCATATCTCCACTGACACCTCGAAACAATCGCATAGTCGAGAATCTTTCCTCCTTACTCCCAAGTCTTCCCCATCCCAAAGTTTCTAACATATTCGAAACACTACTCCTTTGTCGGAAATCACCAAGAACAAATGAGTACCGCATTTCATAACACCATGAACCTACTACGCTGTCGATCAGGGTGAGAGGTGATACTGCAACGTGGCACGTCCTAGGTGGCAGATAGGGGGATCCAAACCGGCTTGGAGCGAAATAACATACCTCTCGCGGACCAAACACACAACCCCTTGTGGGTGGGGGACGCAGACGAAGAATACACCTACGGTATCCCTGCCTGTCCTAAGGGGCGACCAAAGGAAGCTGAATTTTAAACCATAATATTACCTGTAATTAGTATCATCACGTGAGGAACACCATGAGCGGACTTTTTTTCCGATTAGTACCACTATGTGAGGAATACCATGGGCCTGTCGGTGGATCACTATGGGTTTGTAGTACCCGTGTATAGTATCCGCCGCTATGACGGAGGCTCTCCTCTGTTCAGGGTCGGTTGGAATAGCCCAAGGAGAAAAAATGAGGTGTTTCAGCATCTGGTTGTGGAAATCATGGGTCTGCCTTTCGAGGAACCCCACGGGTCTGGGCGTTGCCTGTGATTAGTACCACTATGTGAGGAACACCACGGGATAGTACGGTTTTCCTACGATTAGTACCACTATGTGAGGAATACCATGGGTTTGCGTTGCCTATGAATGGCGCCATTATGTGAGAAACACCATAGGTCTGCGTTATCTGTGCGTAGTACAATACTTGTGAGTAGGACCACAATGCGTGGAACACCGCGAGTCTACGCTACTTTTGATTAGTCCCGCTACATGAAAAACACTATGGTTCTACTTTACTAGCGAAAAATACAACTACGAGGGGCCGTTGACATAGATTTTGGACCCCTTTCGACAACAAGCATACTGGATTCAGAATTGTGCTTTGGAAGCACCCCCTTGGTCAGAATATGCCATTGATTTAAGTTAGTATCTGGGAAGGTGAGGCGTTGCGGGTCGGATCCGCAGATAGTTTTAAGTCCGTAATCATTGTTCGTCGTCTTTTTAAATTCTAGTCAGTGGATTGTTTTTGGAATTATTTTTAACTTTGAATATTATGAGCTGGATCCACTGATTAATTTTAAATTCATATTCAAACATTCATTCCTCACCAAGTTTTGAATTTTGATCAGTGGATGAATTTCAGAATTTTCAATTGTCATTACTGTACATTTCGTACCATTAGGGGCCGATGACCTAGATATTAGGCCCCTTTAAACAACAAGCATCATCATCTTTTATAACATTCAAATGCACTGATGATAATCTGAAAGTCATTAATAGTGTTCGTAGGTTTAGGAAATGTCATAATTTTTCGCATCTTCCGTGTTGCCTATTTGTTGGAAGTAAGCTCGAATTGGACCTTTCTGGGCATCTTTAACCTTATTTTAGGGCATATAAATGCGGCCTGGATGAAGTGGCGGCAAACGTCTGGTGTTCGATGCAATGTTGTTCGCCCAGTCATTCTGTATGACTCTGAATCCTGGCCAGCAACGGTCTAGCACGAACAAGCAATTCATGTCATGGAGATGCGCATGCTTCGCCCGTTACTTGGCCTCACTCGGGTAGATCATGTCACCAACATAGAAATCCGCAAGATCATGGGAGTTGCCACGATTGTATGTAATATGCTTGAGACCCAACTTCGACGTAATGGCTGCAGAAGGTACATCTACTGTACAGATGGCACTTCACATCACATCATTCGGAAATCGGCCTCCTGTCTGGCCCAAGAAACGCTGACTTGATAGCCTTCAAAAAGACATGCGCTATATTCATCTTGTTCAAAACGACGTGCTTAATAGAACCAAGAAGATGTTGGCTTGCAAACTACTATTACTGTTTTCATTCTTCAACTGAAGGGGGAGGCGGGCCTCCTAGATGGTGACGCCGTCTCTCAGGCCAGGGAATTGGTATCGGAGAAGGTGGGAGGGTTGGTGGCCGTGGCCTTTACTAGGAGCTGTCCCAGCATTCGCCTTAGTGCAGGAGAAAGGAAAAACACGGAAAAACATTGTGAGGACAGCCAATGGTCGTACCAGCCCGCCTCCGTCTCGCGAATACACAGGCGCAAAGCCACGGTAGAGCCGCGGCCACCCTTCCTCTGCTCGATTGGTCGGTCCGAGTAAACAGCTATCGGACCACAGAAGAGCCGCCGCCATCATGGGCCGAGATCCACTCTGTATCCGCCGGCTTGACTTGCAAAGCATCTGACCCTACTCCGCTACAGGAAAAACGCTAAGAAGATGATAATAAATCCATGTTTTACCTTTTTTATTGTTTTCGTCATATTTATGTAATTTTAGTACTGTAGTTTAAGGTCATATTGCGCACGGATATATGTACTGTAATTCGAATAAAATTTCAAGAATCTAGAGACCTTTTTTTGTGTACATGGGGGCTGACCCCTTTTTCTCTACACTTTCCATATTTCTGTACAGGAATTGTGATAAGTAAATAATACTAATCCATTGTATCCTCTCCTGAGGTAAGCTGGTGATCAGACATGGTGATATAGGTAGATCGAATCACAAGTGAAGAGATGCTGAATCGAATTGGTGAGAGGAGTACGTACGATTTGGCGAATGTTTAGCAGAAGAAGAGATAGAATGATAGGGCACATCTCAAGACACCCAGAACTTGTTCAGTTCGTTTTTTAGAGAAGTGCAGGCAGTAAAGTCATCAGGGGTGAACGAAGGTATGAATATGACAAATAGATTGGAGTAGATATAGGATATTGAAGTTACACAGGAATGAAAACGTTTAGCACACGATAGAGCGTCATGGAGAGCTGTATCAATCCAGACAACGGACTGATGACGCAATACACACACATGCCATAAAGTTTGATCGCAACGTTGAGTGATGTGCTTGTTGTCAAATGTACTCCACCATGAGTCTACGTTACCTGTGATCAGAATCACTGTTCCACGAACCTGCTGCGCAGGCGTAGCAGGGGGAGAGGTGAGACTCCCACGTGGCGCGTCCCAGGTGGCGGATAGGGGGTCCTAACCGGCTTGCCGGCGGACTTGAGGGAAATAAAATACCTCTCGCGGACCAAACACACACCCCCTGTGGGTGGGGGAGGCAGACGAAGAATTCACCCATGGTATCCCCTGCCTGTCGTACGAGACGACTGAAAGGGGCGACCAAGGGATGAATGAATTAGAACCATGAAACTACTCTTGATTCGTACCATCATGCGGGGAACACCATGGGTTGCATGTACTTGCGAGTAGTATCACTAACTTGGTACGAAATAGGTTTGTGATTCGTTGCAGTAAAAAGCCTGGCCGGGTGGATTCCAGTACCCGTGCGTCGTACCCATGTGGGCAACACCGCGGTTCTGGGCGTAGCCTGTGAGTTGTACCACTATATGAGCGACACCGTGGGTCTGCGTTGCCTGTGATTAGTACTCACTATGTGAGGAACACCACGGGTCCCTTGGGACCGGCACCCGTGACTAGTACACCTAGGTGAGGAAACTCATCGGTTTGCGTTGGCTGTAGGTGGCGCCATTGTGTGCGAAACACCATAGGCCTGCGTTACCTGTACGAAGTACAATACTTGTGAGTAGTACCATCTTTTGTGGAACACCGTGAGTCTTCGCTACTTCTGATTAATACCCCAACGTGACACATACCATGGTTCTATTTTACTCGCGACATGTACCATTCTGTGGGGCCTTAGACGTGGATTTTGCACCCCCTTTAGACACCAAGCATCATTGTGCTTTATAAGTGGTTCCTTGGTCGGTAATAATGTTATTTTCGACCTCTATTGAGTCCGATCCACTGGTTTTTGTTTGTTTGTTTTGTGATTTGTTGGGTTCCTGTCCATCCATTCATTCTTCATGGCATATTTTATTTTTATTTTGGTGAGTGGATGCCTTTGAAATTTTTGTTCTTTCATTTCGTACCATTAGGGGCCGATGACCTTCGATGTTAGGCCCCTTAAAACAACAAGCATCATCATCATCATCATCAGAATCACTGTAGGAGGAACACCGTAGTTCAGTTATACCAGTGATTAGTATCCGTGACTTGGATTTTGGGCCCTTTTAGATAGGTATCATCCCAGTAGTTAAGGCAATGTGAATTGGATCCACGGATTGTTTTTGTTTCACGATCATTTCTTCATTATCATTCATTTTAGACTCTAGTTGTGGATACATTTTGAAGTTTTAATTTTCATAACTTTCACTTCGTACCCTTAGGGGCCGATAACCTAGCTGTTAGGCCCCTTTAAACAACAAACATCATCATCATTATCATCATAATCAAATGTAGTCATTGTTTTGGGCGTCGAGCACTTCATTGAAAAGCCGCGTTTTCATTTTGATATTGACTGAAGAGGTACGAACACACATCTCGTCTATATCTCTATACTCTACGTAGGTAATCGCCTGCATTTTCTTTTAAGATAGTAAGAGTATCATTTCCAAACGTCATCTGTAAAGTAATAATATGTATATAATAGAAAAGAATGTACGAGAATAGTAATTTGATTTTAGGAAAGGAAGATGTGCTTGAGACTCAGAATGATGGGTAAAAGGTATGCAACCACGAACCTGCTATGCAGGCGTAGCAGGGGGAGAGGTGATACTCCCACGTGGCGCGTCCCAGGTGGCGGATAGGGGGGTCCTAACCGGCTTGCCGGCGGACTTGAGGGAAATAAAATACCTCTCGCGGACCAAACACACTACCCCCTGCGGGTGGGGGACGCACATGTAGAATACACCCGCGGTATCCCCTGCCTGTCGTAAGAGGCGACTAAAAGGGGCGACCAAGGGCTGACTGAATTAGAACCATGAAACTAATTTTGAATTGCACCATCACGCGGGGAACACCATAGGTTGCCTGTACTTGCGAGTAGTACCACTAAATTCGGTACGAAATAGGTTTGTGATTAGTAGCAGTAAAAGCCTGGCCTGGTGGATTCCAGTACCCGTGCGTTGTACCCATGTGAGCAACACCGCGGGTCTGGGCGTAGCCTGTGAGTTGTACCACTATATGAGCAGCACCGTGGGTCTGCGTTGCCTGTGATTAGTACCCACTATGTGAGGAACACCACGGGAATACCGGCGCCCGTGTTTAGTACACCTAGGTGGGGAACCTTCTCGGTTTGCGTTGGCTATGAGTTGCGCCATTGTGTGAGACACACCATAGGTCTGCGTTACTTGTACGTATTGCAATACTTGTGCGTAGTACCATCTTTTGTGGAACACCGTGAGTCTTCGCTACTTCTGATTAATACCCCAACATGACACATACCATGGTTCTATTTTACTCGCGACATGTACCATTCTGTGGGGCCTTAGACGTGGATTTTGCACCCCCTTTAGACACCAAGCATCATTGTGCTTTGTAAGTGGTTCCTTGGTCGGTAATAATGTTATTTTCGATCTGTATTGAGTCCACTCCACTGGTTTTTGTTTGTTTGTTTTGTGTTTTGTTGGGTTCCTGTCCATCCATTCATTCATTCATTCTTCATGACATTTTATTTTTATTTTGGTCAGTGGATGCCTTTGAATTTTTTGTTCTTTCATTTCGTACCATTGGGGGCCGATGACCTTCGATGTTAGGCCCCTTAAAACAACAATCATCATCATCATCATCATGTGATCTAATTTTGATCAGTTGCGGCGATTGGGAATTAGAAGTTGGGGACCGTGGGGAGGGGGGGGGCGTGGAGGTGTACAAAAAGGTATAGACAGCAAAACGTACTGGGGTCTGGGGGATATAGTGGGGGGTAGGCAACAAAATTGAAATAAAATAGCTACAAAATGGTAAGTTCTTTGAAGTTTTGAGATAATTTCGACAGAGAGGTAAATGTTGACAGTTTTCCGACTTAACTGCGGTAATACTAGATTTTTTGAGATTTTTATTCAATACTATACAATAAAACGTATTACAATTAAATAGAAGTTAGGCCTGATTATAAAGTAAAAACTCATTTAGAATTTGACTAATCATTAAGAAAGTAAGACACTACACATACAGACATGGACAAATGTATTCATACCCCAACTCATCCAAAACAAAATGCTTTATTGCTGGACCAGTACGGAGTACAGGTACAAATTACAAACCCAAACGTATACCTTGTACAGCAGTGTACAATAAAAAGCACAAATTAAACTGGAAGTAAATAACAGCACATAACAAAGCAACAAAGTCGTACTCCATGACACTACTTATCTGGACATTAGTATTCATACCGTATTCCAGAAGAGTTCACAACTCAGTGAAGAAACAGGTATATATCGGTACCCCTGCCATCTTTTGATGACGGGGTGGATGTCGCGCTGTCCTCTACATCTACGGATGTAGAATTAGATAGTGTTTAGGCTTACGAGCATTTTATCGCTCATAACCTAACACTACTTTTATAGTCAACACTATGGCACTGTTACAGTGGTATTGTAACGGTTATGACAAGCATCTTGCAGAGTTACGTCAGCTCATTAGTGAGTACGCAACGAGTGTAGTCTGTATTCAGGAGACCAACTTTAGACCTGGTCATCATACGGTCTTGAGAAGTTTCAGACTATACTCGACAGAATGGTCCACGAACCTGCTACGCAGGCGTAGCAGGGGGAGAGGTGATACTCCCACGTGGCGCGTCCCAGGTGGCGGATAGGGGGGTCCTAACCGGCTTGCCGGCGGACTTGAGGGAAATAAAATACCTCTCGCGGACCAAACACACTTCCCCCTGCGGGTGGGGGACGCACATGTAGAATAAACCCGCGGTATCCCCTGCCTGTCGTACGAGGCGACTAAAAGGGGCGACCAAGGGCTGACTGAATTAGAACCATGAAACTAATTTTGAATCGTACCATCACCCGGGGAACACCATAGGTTGCCTGTACTTGCGAGTAGTACCACTGAATTCGGTACGAAATAGGTTTGTGATTAGTAGCAGTTAAAGCCTGGCCTGGTGGATTCCAGTACCCGTGCGTCGTACCCATGTGTGCAACACCGCGGGTCTGGGCGTAGCCTGTGAGTTGTACCACTATATGAGCAGCACCGTGGGTCTGCGTTGCTTGTGATTAGTACCCACTATGTGAGGAACACCACGGGAATACCGGCGCCCGTGTTTAGTACACCTAGGTGGGGAACCTTCTCGGTTTGCGTTGACTCTGAGTTGGGCCATTGTGTGAGACACACCATAGGTCTGCGTTACTTGTACGTATTGCAATACTTGTGAGTAGTACCATCTTTTGTGGAACACCGTGTGTCTTCGCTACTTCTGATTAATACCCCAACATGACACATACCATGGTTCTATTTTACTCGCGACATGTACCATTCTGTGGGGCCTTAGACGTGGATTTTGCACCCCCTTTAGACACCAAGCATATTGTGCTTTATAAGTGGTTCCTTGGTCGGTAATAATGTTATTTTCGATCTGAATTGAGTCCAATCCACTGGCTTTTGTTTGTTTGTTTTGTGTTTTGTTGAGTTCCTGTCCATCCATTCATTCTTCATGCCATATTTTATTTTTATTTTGGTCAGTGGATGCCTTTGCAATTTTTGTTGTTTCATTTCGTACCATTAGGGGCCGATGACCTTCGATGTTAGGCCCCTTAAAACAACAAGCATCATCATCATCATCGACAGAATGGTACTATGCTCACCGGACTTCCGGTGGTGTTGGCATTTTTGTACGTTCTGATACCTACAGCGAAGAGGGTTCATTAAGAATTCCACTCGAGGCTGTCGTTGTTCGCGTTCCGCTGCCTGTCATAGCAACAGTGTGTAATGTTTATCTTCCACCAGGCCAGCATCTGAACATAAATGATGTCGCTGATCTCATAGCTCAGATTCCACCACCCTTCCTCTTATTGGACGATTTTAACGCCCATCACCTTATATGGGGCTCTGAGACGCCTTGCCCCCGGGGAAGAGAGCTTGAAACACTACTAACAGATCTGGATTTATGTACTTTGAACACAGGGGAACCAACTCACTTTAGTGTACGTTACGGCACATATTCTCGCATAGACGTAAGTCTATGCAGCCGAATGTTGGTTCCATTGTTTCGGTGGAATACACACGATGATCTCCGTGACAGTGAGCATTTTCCCATCATTCTTACCTTGTTGAAACATAAACCCGTCGAGGCTCCCCCTCGATGGATTCTTAAACATGCTGATTGGAGAAACAAGGACTCTTGTCCGAGTACCAATGTGGTTTTCGAGCCGCTCGATCCACCACTGACCACTTGGTACGCCTGGAGAGCTCTATCCAGGATGCGTTTCTCCGCACTTGGTAGCTGTTCTCTTTGACTTGGAGAAGGCCTATGACACCACATGGCGATATGGTATCCTTTCAGTCCTGCATCAATGGAGATTCCGAGGCCACTTGCCGGTATTTATATAGAATTTTTTGTCCCTCCGTCTATTCCCTGTCCGACGGTCCACCTGATATCATCGTTAAAGACAGCTAGTGATGTGTACTTTGGCCAATAAATTATCGTGGGAGCCACATGTGCGGCAGTTGAAAGTGCAATGTGCTAAGAAGCTTAATATCGTGAAGTTTCTTAGAAGCACTTCTTGGGGGGCTGCCCGCGCGGTCCTACGATTCTATAGGGCACATATTTTATCTCGCCTAGACTACGGCAGTGCAGCATATGGCTCAGCAAGACCAAGCGTTCTTGCGAAGCTAAACAGCATTCACCACAGCGGGGTTCGGTTGGCGACGAGAGCCTTTCGTACAAGCCCCATAGCTAGCCTGCTCGCTGATTCTGGTGTGCCGCCTTTACACCTGAGGCGCCAGCGACTGCTTCTTACCTATGCTGCAAATTTGCGACAGATGCCACTTCATCCAAGCTATCCTTGCGTGTAGGTTAGGTTAGGTAGCATTACGCTGCTCCTATCCTAAACCTTAGAAGACCACACTTATAATATAGCACTGTTACAATGGAATTGTAATGGTTATGATAGGCACCTTCCTGAGCTGCGCCAGCTCATTAGCGAGTATTCGGCGAGTATAGTCTGTATTCAAGAAACAAATTTCCGACCAGATCTTCATTCGGTATTGAGAAATTTTCGACTATACTCGACAGAACGACATTATGCTCACCGGGCTTCCGGTGGCGTTGGCATTTTTGTCCGTTCTGATACCTACAGCGAGGAGGTTCCAATAAGAACCCCGCCGGAGGCCGTAGCTGTTCGCGTTCCGCTGCCTGTCATAACAACAGTGTGTAATGTTTATCTTCCACCCGGCCAGTTTCTCAACATCAATGATGTCACTGATATTATCGATCACCTTCCACCTCCCTTCCTCTTGTTAGGAGATTTTAACGCCCATCACCCCATTTGGGGCTCTGAGACGCCTTGCTCCCGGAGAAGAGAGCTGGAAACATTAGTAACGGAACTGGACTTATGTATTTTGAACACAGGGGAACCAACATACGTCAGTGTACGTTACGGCACATATTGTCGCATAGACGTAAGTCTATGCAGCCGCACGTTGGTTCCGCTGTTTCGGTTGAACACACACGACGATCTTTGTGACAGTGTCCATTTTCCCATAATTCTTACTTTGCTGAACCAAAAATCCGTTGAGGCTCCTCCTCAATGGATTCTTAAACATGCCGATTGGCCAAAGTACACATCACTAGCTAACTTTAACGACAATATCCGGCGGATCGTCGAAGAAGAACTAACTTATATTACCCACGTTATTCTTGCTGCTGCTTGAGGGGTCCATTCCGTTCTTCTAGGGGAGTCCTCGCCGTAAACTCGTTCCTTGGTGGAACGAAGAAATAGCAGCAGCTATCACAGAACGCGTCGCGCTCAGAAACGTTACCGTAGACAGCCCACTGCGGCTAACCTGGTAACCTTTAAGAAACTCCGCGCTAAGCCGCGAGTTCTTATTCGCCAAAGTAAGAAGGCTTCATGGGAGAGATATGTGTCGTCTATGACGTCACAAACTCCATCATCTCAAATGTGGACTAAGCTTCGACGAATTTCGTGTATCCCAGGATCATCTCATGTACCGGGAATCTCCATTGCAGGCAGTGTCGCCACCGACCCTCTCGCGATAGCGAACCATCTAGCTAGTCATTTCGCGGATGTATCTGGCTCCGGGAATTATCATCCTGATTTCCTCGCTCTGAAGCGGGAGGCAGAACGTCGTCATCTTAGTTTTGCCACTCAAACTTCAGAGGACTATAACGTGGCCTTTACGGAGTGGGAACTCCGCAGCGCCTTAGCGCTTTGCAAGGACACGTCTCCTGGACCGGACAACATCCGTAACCAGATGTTGAAACACCTTAGTGATGATAGTTTACTATGTCTCCTTCGTGTGTTCAACCGGATCTGGATAGAGGGTGATTTTCCGTCTCAGTGGCGAGAGGGCATAGTCATTCCAGTCCTCAAGCCTAACAAAGATCCTAAATATGCAGGAAGTTACAGACCGATTTGTCTTACAAACTATCTATGTAAGCTTTTTGAGAGGATGGTCAATCGCCGACTTGTGTGGTATCTGGAGAAACAAGGACTTTTGTCCGAGTACCAATGTGGTTTCCGAGCCATTCGCTCGACTACTAACCACCTGGTGCGCCTGGAGAGTTCTATCCAGGATGCGTTTCTCCGTAAAAAGCACTTGGTAGCTGTTTTCTTTGACTTAGACAAGGCTTACGACACCACATGGCTATATGGTATCCTTTCAGTCCTGCACCAATGGAGATTCCGAGGTAACTTGCCGGCATTTATTGTGAATTTTTTGTCCCTCCGTCTATTCCGTGTCCGTAGGGAGGACATATTCGCAATACCACGTTCAAGAAAACGGAGTCCCACAGGGATCGGTTCTTAGTGTCACTCTGTTCGCGATTGCCATAAACGGTATTGTTGCTGCTGCTGGTCCAGCAGTAACACCGTCCCTATATGTGGACGATTTTGCTCTGCACTATAGGTCGTGCAGTATGGCAGTCGCAGAGCGACAAATACAGCATGCTATTCGGAGGGTGGAGCAGTGGACCTTAGAACATGGCTTTCGGTTTTCTGCCGCAAAGACTTCTGTTGTCCACTTTTGTCGTCAACGTACTCTTCACCCGCATCGTGAGCTTTATTTCGACTGCACCGGGCGGTACACCTCCACGCCGCTAATTCAAACATTGCGCCAGTTGAAACTCCTCTACTGGGGGAAGCCTGAACTTTAACAACCACATTAGTTCTAAGGTTTCTCAGATGATGTCCCTACTGTAAATTTGGAAGTGTTCTGAACTATGTCAGTTTCGATTCGTTTTTGTTTTCTCTGTAGTAAGAAGTGTGAACATTCTCTTCTAGATGGCACTACTTAAGAACTACAATTGTGCACCCTAGTGCGAAGTGAAGGAACTTTTTTTGAAGAAATTTTGTAGTCATAAGTTTGTTCTTTGTTAAATTTCTTTCAGTTATTTTTTGGGTTGGCAGTATAACCCTTCTCTTTCCGCTTGTTTTGAATTTAGCCAATCCCGAATTTCTCTAATTAATTTTTGACCAATAACGTATGTCTTCTCCGATATGGAGATGTTGCTTTATGCTACCCAATAAAATTGAGGGGGGTGTGGGTTCTCATTCTTGAAAGGTCTCGAATGTTCCACGAGGGTATTTAAACGGCTGATTTTCTGGTCTCCGGGCCACTTCAGTAACATCTATCCGTGTGCGATTATGTAGCTGGGGGCGGGAAGCGCCTCTTTCTTCGGGCAGCAGTTCATCCATAAGGTAATGGCCTTTTGATAACTTCTTTTCTCGCTAGCTCAGCAGTTTAACCCTCGGGGCAGGTTCGAAACCTTTATAATGTAACTTTCCTTCAAAATGTAAAAGCACACTTGGTCTAAATCCCGTCTCTTTAACCACAAATTGGGATAGAGAGTGCCTAACCCTCTCGAGCTCCCACTCACTTAGTTTTGAGGTGACAACGTTTTTATAACCGTTTTCCTTCTCTTCGTAATGTAATAAAGTTTTCCTATCGTGTCACCTCCATAGTATGGGATTAGCCCTTGCATAAGCGGCCTAGTGCCAAATAGGTTTAAAAAAAGTGTATTAGGAGTGCAAGTTACGCCTGCACTCAAGTTGGCATTTTGGGGCCATGTAATTGTCCTATTTCTTTACTGAATAGGCCTCAGTATGTTGGGTATTTTTACCCCTGTTCTTGTGTGCCTGGAGGGCCGCTGGAAGGTGGAGTTTGGTGTGGCCTTTGAATAGGCTTGAACTTTGAGAGCGGGTTGCTCTTTCTTAAATTTGGTTTCTGTGTGCCTCGAGCATGCTTAACTGGGTAATTGGGAGCTAGTGCTCCTTGGCATGATTGGGGTTTCTGCCCCTTTGTTGAACTTTGTACATAGGTACAGTTGGGCTCATTGCTCAAGGATTGCGTGTCTGGGGGCTCGAAGCCCAAATCCATTAACAAATTGCAATTGTACATTCTTAAATTGATGATATGCTACTGAGTACCTGTTATACTTGTTATTTCTTGATCTTGAAAAGAAAATATAACTTTTGTTAAATTTTAAATTAACTTTAATTTCGTAAGTTGAGACCTATTCATCCCAGCACCTTCCTTCACCTCTGCCGGTCCACAAAACATCGTAACATAGACAATGTCGTTCTTCTAGTTGTTGATACTTACCGATTTCTTGGGCTCCTTTTTGACAGTAAATTATCGTGGGAGCCACATGTGCGGCAGTTAAAAGTGCAATGCACTAAGAAGCTAAATTTCATGAAGTTTCTTAGAAGCACTTCTTGGTGGGCTGACCGCACGGTGCTCCTACGATTCTATAGAGCACATATTTTATCTCGCCTAGACTACGGCAGTGCAGCATATGGCTCAGCAAGACCAAGCGTTCTTGCGAAGCTCAACAGCATCCACCACAGCGGGGTTCGGTTGGCGATGGGAGCCTTTCGAACAAGCCCCATAGCCAGCCTGCTCGCTGAGACTGGTGTGCCGCCTTCACACCTAAGGCGCCAGCAAATGCTTCTTACCTATGCCGCTAATTTACGACAGATCCCACTTCATCCAAGCTATCCTCGCGGTTTCAACAATGGCAACCGTTTGCTCTACGCCGCTCGTCCCCGAGCAACGCGGCCGGTTGGAATACGTTTAGATAGCAGTTACAGGTTGTTTAACGTACCTTCGGTTCCTTGCCTTGTCAGGCAACCAAGTGGGGTACCTCCGTGGGTAGTACGGCGACCTGAAATAATCCTGGACCTACACACTGGCCCGAAGGAAAACACGGACCCTTCGATTTATCGGAGGTTCTTCCTGTCCGTTGTTGGCCGCTATCCAGGTCCAGTCGTCGTCTACACGGATGGTTCAAGGACGGATACGAAGGTGGGCTGTGCGTTCGTTGTCGACAATGATAGGTTTCTTTTCGCTCTCCCGGAAACCTGTAGTGTGTACACAGCAGAGCTCTATGCTATCTGTAGAGCTTTGCGGTATGCACTGTACAATGAACGCCGACACTTTCTAGTGTGTACTCCAGTCTATTGATACCTGTTTCCCTCGGCACCCTCTGGTGCAGCGGATCCAGGACCTGCTGGCCGGGTGTTTGGACGCCGGCACCAGAATTACGTTTGTGTGGCTCCCCAGCCACATGGGCATCGAGGGAAACGAGTCCAGCAGATCAGGCTGCCAAGGAGGCAGTTACACTGCCCCCGTTGCCTTTCAAGGTTCCAGCAAGTGATATTCGCTCTCAGCTGAGACATCTGGTCATGTCTCATTGGGAGATGGAGTGGCAGGCCATTCCACTTCCCAATAAGCTGAGAGCGATAAAAGGAACAACGAAGGTATGGAGGACTTCCCTTCGGGCTTCGCGAAGGGAAGCCGTGGTATTATGTCGTCTTCGGATCGGCCATGGTATCGTAACTCACTCGCATCTTTTGAAAGGAGAACCCCCTCGGGTGTGTACCTGCGGTGACCATCTTACCGTGGTACACATCCTTACGGAGTGATTGGATCTGCTTCGCCGTAGTCTTAATCTTCCGGGTACCATCTCCCTTATCTTGCGAGATGGCGAGCAGTCAGCAGACCTCGTCATCCGCTTTATGAGGGATAGTGGTCTGTTTTATCGTGTCTAGTGATGTCCTTTGTCCTCGTGTATTTGTTTCAATTGCGCTTTTATCCCATTGAGTTCTTTTTAGTTTGTGTTGCGTCTTTTAATGTTTTTCTAACGTCTAATGTAAATGAAGCCTTTATATATGCAACCACCAGGGAATGCCTTGTTTCTTTTCTCCCTGTATTTTCTCTTATATTATTAGAAAATAAGGCATTGCGAATTAGATCCACTGCTGTTTTAATCTCATACTCATTTTTTCATCACCATATTTTTTAACTCTTGTCAGTGGATATATTTTAAAAATTTTAAATATCATGAATCATGTCGTCCATCGCCTTCCATTAGGAGCCGATGACCTTCGATGTTAGGCCCCTTAAAACAACAAGCATCATCATCATCATCATCATCATCAGAAACAGGTATTACCAAATCGATCAGTAGCGGGTTTGTTTGCCTTTCCTGTATATTATTTCTTTTAACCTGCTGGGCATTGAGAACACCAGTTTCCGTGTTAGTTCAGATGAAATGTTCCCCCATTCTTGTTGTCGTAACTGTTTCAAGTGTGTTTTACTTGTTATGTGGTGTTTTCTTAGTCTGGACTCCAATTCACTCCATAGATGTTCGATGGGGTTGGTACCCGGAGATTGGGGAGGTGTTTTTAATGTGTGCGGCGTGTTGTAAGAGTACCCACAAACGAACAGTTTCCGCCGTATATTTGGGGTCATTGTCGTGTTGGAAGTAAAACTCATTAGCAATCCCAAGCTTTTCGGCGCTTTTGCGAACGTTTTCTTTCAGGATGTTTAAATATTGAAATCTGTCCATAAATACAAACTCCCCGACACCTGAAGCGGCCATTGAGCCCCACATCATAACCCCACCTCCGCCGTGCTTCACAGTGGTAACTAGGTTTTGCTCATCGAGCTCTGTGTTAGGGCGTCTCCACACTGAAATGCGTTCATCACTTCGGAAAATATTAAATTTACTCTCATCTGTAAACATCACTGTCGACCAAAACGCATTATCTTTCATCACATATTCTTTTGCAAATTGTAGTCTCTTCCGTCGATTCACTTTAGTTATGTGCGGTTTCTTTCTTGGGACCCTAGATCGATACCCAGCACGATGAAGGACCCTCCCTACTGTTTTGTTTGACACTGCATGATGGAAATATTCTGTCTGCTGCGATGCTATTGCCGAAGATGTAGTGTGTGGTTGTTTTTTAATTGTGGTTACTATGAACCTTTCTTCTCGTGCGGTCAGTTTCTTCGGACGTCCACTTCTTTTCTTGCTTATACGAACATCCTGTCCTTTTAACCTTTGTATGATGCTTTTCACAGTTGGTTTACTTCTTCCAATTATGTTTCCGATCTTGGAAAACGATTTTCCTTGGCGGTGAAAGTGTAGAATAAGTCGTCTCTTTTCAACAGACGTTTCCTTGGTTTTCCTCGCCATTGGACTAGTACCGTCTATGACAGCTGATCAGTCCGTTCTGTCTGCATTTACTACACAATTAATGTCACGGAACAACACACGTTCCTCGTTACTCGTTCATACTCCATTTTCAAACGTAAGGTATGAATACTTATGTCCAGACAAGTAGTGTCATGGAGTATGCATTTGTAGCTTTGTTATGTACTGTTATTTACTTCAAGTTTATTTTGTGCTTGGTAATGACCACTGCTGTACAAGGTATACGTTCGGGTTTGTAATCTTGACCTGTACTCCGTATAGGTCCAGCAATAAAGCATTTTGTATTGGATGGCTGAGGGTATGAATATTGTCCATGTCTGTACATTGTCTGACTGAGACGGCCAAACTGACGAATGCGCGCGGCAAGCAGGTGAAACATACCTCATTGTCCATCATGTTGGCAAAAATAAACCCTGTGCTAGTGCTGGGAGAGGAGGCAGTCCTCCGAGTGATTGAATCGGTTGTAGCAAGTGAAGCGCTCCACCGGTATTCTCCGGTACTACTGCGGAGAATTGCGGAGGTATACGGAGGGTTGCGGAGGAAACGGAGCGAACGCGCTCTGCTCATTCAGATAAAATACTCCTTCCTGTCAGTTGCTGCGTGTGACGGGTGAACTTTCTGGCACCGTTACCTTTACTGTGTAGCTAATGGCACGAAAACCATCAGTTGTTTGGAATTTTTTCGATGCAAAAGACGATCGGAAGAAATCTGCCAAGTGCAAATTATGTGCGCGTAGTTTTTCAACGGGAGGCGGCTCATCTGATTTATTTGATCATTTAAAGAATAGTCGTAAGCAGTGTTTGGAACCAACAACTGAGCAAAGTAGCGAGGTGTACGCCTCAGGCAGTGAAGAGCATAAGCGCTTGAATCGGAGTTTGGCTATGTTTGTTATATGCAACCGCTCGACATTGTCCGGGATGAAGGCTTCAGGAAGTTTGTTAACGATTTAAATCCGAGGTATGAACTACCATGTCGCCGAACTCTGTCTGAGGTAGGTGGAAAATGAACTCATGTTGCACCATTTATTGTACAGTATTAAGTTACAATTAATAGCCAGCTATTTCTGTGATCGATACCTATGTTATATATATTCTTAGGGAAAAACGACAGAAGTAAAAGTAAGATTAGGGTTGTAAGTTTTGAAATATTAAACTCAAGGTATTGCCGAACTATGGCTTATAAAAGTATATTTGCTCCAGGCCTTCTCGCAACGCTGCTAGTTTTTGTTTCCTGATTTTTTTACTAGGAAAAGTACTGTTGTAAGCCATAAATTAAAACATCAACAGTTAGAGTCCGGTAAGCACCTACTCCGGCTTATTCAGTAGGCCTACTGTTCGACCCGATGGAACAGTCAGCTTGCCATGATGCGCCGTCTCCTCGAGGTAAAGGACCAACTCATAGTGGCTCAGTCGGAACTTGTGAATGTGCCGCAAGCACCAACAGGTGAGAATTATGAATACAGTGCAATGTATTGAAAACCCTGTCTTTTTGTAACATTTGAATATAATGTATGACCTCAACTTTTTCCAGCTGACGAATGGTTGATCTTAAAGGAGTGCGTAGCAGTTCTAGACCCATTCGAAACGATGACAAGTATGTCATCCGGAGAACTATACACCACATATTCTCACGTGATCCCTTTGGTGCAAGGGTTATTTATCTCTTTTTCTATGAAAGTAGAAAAACCAGCTACCACTGTCGGACAGATGGTCCTCGAAGCAAGTCTGGAAGCCGTAACAACGCAACTTTTTGCATATGAAACTCGTTCTGTGATAAGAACGGCAAGTTTTCTTGATCCTGGGTACAAAAAAGGATGGATTTTGAATACCAGATCATGCGGAAGAAGCACGAAAACAGGTTAGTGCTACTATTTTGAATGGAACAAAAGCAGGATATGTTCACTGTCTATATAGCCTATCCCATTCACAAAACAAAGCATGTGACAATTTTTCAGGTTGAAGTCGAGCTAAGGGCTACGATCCAAAGGCGTGATAGGCTACAAGCAGCAGCAGAAAGTTTAACATCGTTGGAAGAAAAGCCTGCTGCAGTAAGAAACGAAGGCGAACGTAATCTCTTGGCGTTTTCGGATGCAAAGCTGGCCCAGAAGCGACGTGTTGCGACGCCTACGTCGAATACCACGAGACTCGTAAGGCAGTACGTGGAATTAGAGCCAGAGCATAGGTTGACTGGCCCTGTCAAGTACTGGGCTCAAATGGTGAACTGATTTAATCCGCTTCAAAAAATAGCCGGACACTACCTTTGTATTCCAGCTACCTCTGCCCCAGCGGAGAGAATGTTTTCTGCTGCCGGACAAATAATCACAGCAAGAAGAAAAGCTTTATCGCCAGAACGAGCAAACACTTTGCTTTTCTTACATGGAAACTCTAAATATTTCTTCAAGTAACGTATGTATCCTTGAACTTCGTTTCTTCTTGACTGAAACATTTATTTATTTATTTATTTATTTATTTATTTATTTATTTATTTATTTATTTATTTATTTTATTTATTTATTTATTTAATTGGTGTATTGCTGTGGCTCTGAAGTAATTGGGAGTATTTATTATGAGGCTGCCTTTTTATAACATACTTCTCTTTAATATACCAAAACATTATGAATTATTGTTACATTAAATGATGTATCGGTATTATTTATACGGTAGTTTCTTCATTTAAAACAACACTACTACATCTTTTGCTTTAAAACGGTACCATACGCAACAGTCCAACGGCTTGGCCGCGTTGACACTCTACTTAAAATAGGTCATACTAAAACAAACTACTGCATCCGAGAGATAGTAGGTTCGAATCCCACTATCGGCAGCCCTGAAAATGGTTTTCCGTGGTTTCCCATTTTCACACCAGGCAAATGCTGGGGCTGTACCTTAATTAAGGCCACGGCCGCTTCCTTCCAACTCCTAGGCCTTTCCTATCCCATCGTCGCCATAAGACCTATCTGTGTCGGTGCGACGTAAAGCCCCTAGCAAAAAAAAAAAAACTACTCCGCTCCTACCGCTCCTTTCCTTGCATAACGGTTTTAGCGGAGGATGCGGTGGCAACGGAGGTAATCGGAGGTACCGATTCATGTTGCGCGAACAACTGCTCCGCTCCTACCGCTCCTTTCCCAGCACTACCCTGTGCTCCTTCCTCACAGGACATGCTAGAAGTGCTATTATTATCTGATGGCACAAAACTGCACGAAGCCCCGAGCTTGGAGGGGAAACATGGTGAAGGTTAGTGGAGAGGTAACTACTGTTGTGATATTGGGAGCGGTCTTGTCACCTTGTCTAGTCTCCAGGAGCTCGTGTGATCACTGCGGAAGCAACTAGAGAAGTGAACGTTCCTCCCCTCCCAGACATGTTGCAGCACATGGGTTTATCCGCATACAAAGTTTTGTGCCATCGGATAGTAATCGCGCTTCTAAACGCTGCTGCGCGAGACTCCACTACTTGCTGTTGCTTCCTACGAACCGGTTAGCTGCGTTGAATCACATCTTGTATGTATTGTCGCTAAGTATATTTTGAATATTGTAAATTAAAGGAAATGATTAGGTGACAAGACAACAGATTTTGCATAACTGTCTATAATTCCTAGCTTCAGATGGCTAAAACGGAATAAAATTATATATTTATCCACAAAGTGCCGCCCGCCTCCCCTTTCACCCTCTCCCACTGCCGTGATTCTGATCACCCTGTAGATTAGATATAAATAAAAAAGTACATTTTCTTGTTTCGTGTTGCACGGGTAATGTCGAGTACATCGAACATTCCAAGAGAAGTGCAGTATTAACTGTCGTAAACTTCATTGTGTTACAATGAGCCAGCAACAACAACAAAAAAGGCGACTGATGTACCCAGCATCATAAATTGTAGATCGCGGAGCGAGCAGTTTCATAAACAATCATTAGCGGGGGATTGCATTTGTCTGGGAACGATCGATGCGATGTGATGAGCTGTGCTGCGAGCTCGCTAGCCAGGTGTGGACCGCGCTGTACACTCAACCCCACAAAAACTGGCCGTCTTTCAAAATCTTCTCTTTCAACATATTGTGCAGGTGGCAGTATTCCAATTACCTCTTCGGCGTTTCGAGAAAGCATACAATTAAATATTTATTTGCCGGCGTTTTTTTATACAATTGAGGCAGTGAGTGAGAGAGTTGGCTATGCCAGAGTTGGATGAAACTGAGATATTTAGAGTTTTGTGTTTGCTCTAATAATGAGAGAGACATTCCTATTAACATATAATTTATTGTTTACCATTTCAAAGCATACATTTCAAACTCTTTAGGAAAATTATTTACAGGGTGTAATTCCATCATTTAACCGGATCCTTAGGCCCTTTCGACCTGCAAACAAGCAAACATAATAACCTTGCATTACTACCTATAGATTCGCTAACAGTACTTACCCAAGAATTGCCTTCATTGCCCGGTTACTATAAAACTTTTATTCCTTTATAACAAATACTAGCAGTTACCCGCGGCTTTGATCGTGTGGATTTCGTAATTTGATAGAAATAATCGTTACTACGACATTATCTGAAAATTCATAAAGTATAAAAACTCACCGAAAATTGAGTATCATTCGCCAGAGAAAGTTGCTTTACGTCGCACTGACAGAGACAGGTCTTGCGGCGACGATGGGACAGGAAGTGGCTAGGAATGGGAAGGAAGCGGCCGTGGCCTTAAGGTACAGCCCCAGCAATTGCCTTGTGTGAAAATGGGAAACCACGGAAAACCATCTTCAGGGCTGCGGACAGTGGCGTTCGAACCCACTATCTCCCGAATACTGGACACTGGCCGCACTTAAGCGACTGCAGCTATCGAGCTCGGTAGAGAAACTCTTTGTAAACCACATTTGTTTTATTGCCTTTCGTGGCTTATATGACCATTCGAAATACAATTGTACATGTAAAAAAACAGTCTACTCTCAAGTCGAAAATAAAACATGTTTATTTTTAAACGAGGCTACAAATACCAATTTTCACGTCTGTAACATCTTCAGTTTTTGAGATATCAGTATCCTAATAAAAATAATTCATCTCCTTTTTCACCTCCCCCAAGAGTTGATTTTCTACAAAATATGCACACAACGCGTTCTTATTTAGACTGATAAGTCAGCAAGAATGCAGTGGAATTTACCCAAAGAGGAGAATTAACTAACATTTGAGTGGAAGGTACGTATATTTCACATATTCTGTGGAAAATTCCTGTGGTCATCTAGTTAGGGTATGCAGAAAGGTATTTCAGAAAGCTTTACCAACCCCAAAAATATCAACAGGAGTTGTGGGTATACAATTTCTGTATTCATATGTACAACTAGAAAATTACTTTCAGGTGTATGTGAGCCAAAAACGTTGCTTCGCGAAGTGCTTCAGAGATTGCATAGACACAGAGCATACACTGAATGCTTCTAGCTGCTTGGCATAGCTCAATCTCTCACAGCATAAACGTGAGATGAGTAATTCACAGAAAATATGTTCTTTGAAAAAGAAAGGAAGGAGCCTGCGGAAGTCTTTGATAGTTTGCACACTGAAAGATGAATGTAAGCCCTACACAAGTGTACCAATAACTCAATTTTGACAAAATATCGGCATAGCCGACTCTCTCACTCACTGCCTCAATTGCCTTTACGTCGCATCGACACAGACAGGTCTTATGGTGACGATGGGATAGGAAAGGGCTAGGAGTGGGAAGGAAGCGACCGTGCCCGTACTTAAGGTACAGCCCCAGCATTTTCCTGGTGTGAAAATGGGAAACGACGGGAAACTATCCTCACGACAGCAGACGTTGGGGCTCGAATCCAATTTTTGTGGGGTTGAGTGTACATGGAGAAAAACTCCAGTACAACACAGAAATCAAACCAGAGGGTCTGTAGGCCACACAGTGAATATTCTTTATGAAAAGCGGTGAAGTGGAGGAGATAGAGAAAAAGAAAGGAATATATTGAGGAAAATCAAGCGGCCATTAAAAATGGAGGAAAGAGAGTTTAGACAAGGGCAAAGAAAATGAAAGGATGTCAGACACGATCAGAAAGAGGAGAATTACAATTTTTGGTCACATAGTGAGGATGAATAACACCAAGTTGACAAAATGAGTGTTCGACCAATGTTAGCTTCGAATGCGCAGTCTTCGGGGGTAAAGTTCAGCCCCAGCTGGAATGGGAGTTGAGAACGGATGAAAGGATATCCAAAATGACCGAGATTATGAATGTATGTGTGTGTGTACTCCAGCATAGCGCTTAACCAAACTTGATACACGTATGACTTACTGTCTGGATTTCTTTTACTCTTGTAACATTCTCTCTACAAATATACAGTTTTCTACAAACCTACCTTCTGCCGCCGCTTCTCTTTTCGACCGGTCTGCTGCTGTCTTCACTACGTACCGCCTCGCACGCCTGCTGTGTGCCGTCTAATTATTTCGCCATTTACAATCTTGACCTATTAACATTAGACAGCTTGGTGAGCACGAAAAATCCTAATGTTACTTGGACTTTAGACTTTTTCTTGGCCCGCTTGGCCTTATTACCTCTCTTTATATATGGCTTCTTATGTACTGTTTCGTTCATCCAGCCAGGGTCAGTGTTAACATTCAATATGGAAACTTCATTCTTTTCAACTTAACTTACTATGGCAACGATACTCTCGACAGAACAACATTAATATTATTGGAATCACATATTCTAAGTGCTTGCAATACCTACTGGTTCATCAACACTCGCATTTCTCCAGAAAATAAAGCTAGTCAGCGAAGAATCTCTTCCTCCTAGTTTTCCTCCCCTTTCCTTGCAATTATATCGTATCCTTCCGCTTCTTTTTTATCTTTTTCATTTGGAGTTCCTTCACAACTTCTGTAATCATATCGGTGTCACGTCTATATTTAATATTTACTAATTGGACGTACCTTGACTATCTACATGACATTGTAAATGTGACATATTTTCGCTTGGCTTCAGAGCTCTTCCAACGATTCTTATTGTTCGCATATTCATATTGGTGTTCTAATCTTATCAAGGGAAACATACATTTCTTGTTAATTACTAAGAATATTTATTTGTACTGTTAAAATTATAGTTCTCTCTACTCGCGTTGCGTAACCCCGCCTATCTATGTGGAAGTTTTGTCTTTTGTGTGTTGTCTCTATATGAAGAGGACAATTAAGAATTAATCACACGTGATTAAAATTCCCGACCCTGCCGGGAATCGAACCCGCTACTCTCTTTAAGTCCTCAATCTTCGGTCAAAACTCTTCTCTCTTCCACATCTCCTTTGAATTGATCCTGACTTCAATCCATATCGTGGTCGCCTTTAGCCTGGCGATATATTGTAATTGACAATGTCTTTGTCAATCTATATTCATAACGTTTGAAGAGGTGTCCATACATCTTTACCTACTCTTCTTTTGCATATTATATCTGTAATCTTCTCTTCTTTTTAGTATAGAACATTTTTCCTCATCGCCTGTGTAGCAGCTCTTTTCTCTCTGGCCCGAAAATCTTCCTTATGATTCTTCTTCTTTCTTTCTTCTGTAGTTCCCCTATTCCCTCTCTCTTCTTCACTATCAAGTCGTTTTAATTTATTTTTTATTTATACATACATGCACCTTCAGCATAGACGGTTACGTCTTTCAGCGTTCAGTCTGAAAGCCCCTGTGAATTTTCGAAAGACCTCCACAATCCTCTTTTTGTAAGTACTCATGTAGCCTTGTTCACTTCTACACCTCTTTCCTTTAAATCATTAGAAACTGAGTCTAACCATCGTCACCTTGGTCTCCATCTACCTCTCTAAACACCCGTACACCGAGTCCATTGTTCTCCTAGGTAACGTGTCCTCCTCCATAATCCCACCTTTCTATGTGGAAGTTTTAAATTGAAATTGTGCGTTTCTGTAATTCGGTTTCCGCATAAAACAAGATATTCCGTGGATTTGATCACGATATCAAAAGCCACGTTGCTACTTGTATGACATGGAAGAAATGCCCACTATGGTATTCATCAAAGTAGTTCGAGGAAGAGGCTGCATGCTTGGCCGTATGTTACGTCATGTGAATCCAGACATCTCATAGCGCCTTGTCTTCAGTGATACACATCTCAGAGCTATTCTGTTTCTAGCCACAAGCTAGATATTGAGAACTTCGTTGACATTTTACCACCACCTCAGACTATTACATTAGAGTAATAATGTGAGATCAAATACAATGTGATGCAGGTAGCTTTCCTGAAATATTGATCAAACATAACTTCTTCAGCTTATCCCATTGATTTCTGCGGTTGCTGGAGCCACCCAGCTCATTTTGGTTTAGGCCGGTGTTCAAGACCAGATGCTCTTCCTTATATCATCCTTGAGAGGAAAATCTTGAACCAGGATAGACCGGGTTTAGAACCTCAGCCTCCCGGATGGGAAGCCAGCAGCTAAGCCACTGAGCTAATCTGAAATATTAACATGGTCTGTACAAAAGGTTGTAACAGTGCTAAGAGGAACGAATTGATAAACCCAGTATACCTCGTATTAACACTGCGAGCACTGATTTTATACACAGCACATTTGATTCCTTTCATAAAGAAATAAACAGGGCAGTGTTATACATAATAATGCTGTTATGTTTTACAAACACACTGATCTACAGCATCAATGGAATTTATTCAGTTTATTTCATTTTCTCCTTTCTTAATCATTCTTATCGGTCGTGTATTCACTGATACCTTTATCGCACACCAACTCCATATGTGGAATAGCGTTCCATTTCAGCTTTCTTCCGGGGATTAACTGAAGTAACTCTGACTTTAAATCTCGTTGATAATCTTCATCTCCAAAATGTTCGAAACAACCCCCTGCATTGTTGTCTTTTACAAGCATGGACCCATCGTATATTTAGACGAGTGTCTTCATGGAATGAATGGAACTACAGTGAGTTTCTCTCATTGCTTGGCCGCCAGACGCGCCCAACTTACCTGCCTCCCTTTGACTCATCACTCCCCGCTCCGCGGCGTAGCAACAAGGACAACACTTCGCTCACTATATCCCTACATGACATGAGGTAACAATTAAAATTAAGATAATAATAATTGAGAAAATTAAGAATTAATAAAATAAGCTCGCCATCCACACATTTCTGGTATCGTCTTAGGAAACTTGTGAAATATATGGTTTCAATTTTAATATTTTCGTAGCCCGCCATGCTGGGCTCTTAGAAACCCCGGCTTCTTGTCCAAGTCGTCTTAGAGATTTTTTAGGCGTATGCTCTAATCTTTTTGCGATTTCATTTACGGTTTCCTGGTTAAGGACACGTTTTTAACATTTTTATCGAGTAAATAAACAGTTCCTCTTAATTTGTTTACGAGTTTCCGCACGGTCTCTTTAAGTAGAGGGCGTACACCTGGAAATTATGTTACAAAACGCCTAACGACTTCCTGCAAGACTCTGTTTTCACATAATTATCTACATAAATATCCTTTCCTCTACCGTGTACATGTAGAATATTACACCCCGAAGTGATACTTCACAACTCGAGACCAGTTGGGGAGACAGATCAACACTTAATACACATTCTAAGCACGGACCTAAACTGCCAAATGCGGGCATTCCCATGCTGTCGCTGCGCTGTGTGATGAGTCAACGGGAGGCAGATAAGCTGGGCGCGCCTGCCGGCCAACCAGTGAGAGAGACTCACTTCATTTGCGAATCTGCTATGATTTGAAGAGCCTACGATGGCGCACCAAACCATACTGAAAACTGTACACTATTACGGTTTTCTACGTTATATCGCAGAAAATAAACACGCCTTCTTTTACACCGCAGATGTGCTACTGTCGTGTATTATTAGCTTCATATCTTCTGTGTGCTCAGCGATTCTTATTCGAACTACCTCTACCTCGTTCAGCGTGTAGATTTCGCGTGACGTCACAGCTTTGCTTGGCCACCGCGCATATCTCCCGAGATACCTAGCTCCTATTCTACGAACCTTGGTTACTTATATCTGAAGATGAATACGATAAGTGTGGACGAATTGTCTGTAAGAATGAAAAGCTACAGTGGACTATGGCTGTACAGCTCGGAAAATATTTAATCTATAAACACCGGTCGTGGAATTTTGTACTATTCAACTCATGATTTCCGTTTGGGGAAGGGAGTAGGTGAGTAATTACGTTACCAGGGTAGTTGTAGTTCAAATCCTCGCTAAAACATGTGTAAGCTGGTTTTCATGCAGTTCACTTCAGTCATGGCGAGAAGCGCACGCAACTCTCCGTGTGGTCTTGGCCGAAATGAAAGCGCCGATCTCACGTTCCTCGTCCGACCTGCGGACGGGTTGTGTCGGAATCCTGTTCAAAGAACTCCCAGCACTATATTTCAAATTGTATTTTCTATAAACTTGAGGCGTCCACCTAGGGTTTAGTCTTAAATTCACTCCCTGCAATCAGAGTATATGCCCCCTAATTGTGTGGCTCTACGAGTCCTCTAACAAGTGATTAAGCTATTACCCACAGGAACGTGCTTCACAATCGATTAATACTGTTATCAACAAGAGCAGACCGCATTTACTATCGACAGATAATCTCGTCAAAGCACGATGTTAATATATTCTTTGATGGTGGCCATTTGCTAATTAGAACCAAATATCAGTGTCCTGTGTGTGTGATGTGGGAATTATCGGCTTCATTTTAAATTAAAACCCGTCTGGGGTTTGGACGATAATAATCCCCCACAATTTCGACAGAATTAACGGAGCCCTTCTGTGTGATAATCAAAAACAATGTTTCAATAATTAGGCAGTAAATGAATCTCTCTGTGAAGTGAAAATATTCACAAAATAGTTCCTGGTTTTTATTTGGAAAGTATCTACTGTACCCCTCGCTCACTGGATACGATGATGAGATGGTGATTAAAGAAGGCAGCAAGATTGTACATTTACATGACTGTTGATATCGTGATTGCCGTTGTTTGGGTCATCAGTCTATAGACTGGTTTGATGAAGCTCTCCATGCAAACCTATTCTGTGCTAACGTTTCTTTTTCATTTCTACGTAACTAATAAATCCTACATCTACTCTACACTGTTTGATCTACAGCTACCGCTTTTCCCCAACTGAGCAAGTCATGGGTGTCTTAAGATGTGACTTATCATTCTATTTCTTCCTCTCGTCTAATTTAGTCAAATCTATTTCTTCTCACCAACTCGGTTCAGCTTCTCTTCATTCGTGATTCGATCTATCCATTTCACTTTCAGTATTCTTCTGTCACACCACATTACATAAGCTTCTGTGCTCTGCCTTTATTGAGCTAGTTATCGTCCATGTTTCACTTGCATACAGTGCCACACTCCAGACGAAAGTCTTCAAACACATCTTTCTAATTCCTATAGCAATGTTCGAAGTGGGCAAATTTCTTTTCTTTAAGAAAGGCCTCCCTTGCTTGTGATAGTCTGCATTTTATGCCCTAGCTTCTGTCATCGTCAGTTACATTACTGTCCAAGTAGAAATATTCATCTACTTCCTTTAAGACTTCATTTCCTAATGTAATATTCCCTGCATCACCTAACTTCATTCGATTTCACTCCATTACCCTTGTTTGGGGTGTATTTATTTTCATCTAGTATTCCTCATCCAAGGGAAGCCTCCGTGGCTCAGACGGTAGCGCGTCGGCCTCTCACCGCTGGATATCGTGCTTCAAATCCCGCTAATTCCATGTGAGATTTGTGCTGGACAAAGCGGAGGCTGGACAGGTTTTTCTCCAGGTACTCCGATTTTTCCTGTCATCTTTCATTCCAGCAACACTCTCCATTATCATTTCATAGCATTTATCAGTCATCTATACTAATATTACAAACAAACAAATGTTTCCTCTTTATAACGAGTAGGCTCAAAAACTACTGAAACGATTTTAAAAATTACTTCACCTATAGAAAGCTACATTGCCAGTGAGTAACATGGGCTATATTTTATTTTCAAAACAATTCGAGGTGGGGGGCACGGGGGGGGAAATATAAAAATAATAGGCTAATATAGGCAAAATATCGAATTTGTCGTATAAGGACGAGACAAAGCTCTTGACGCAAAGAACAAAACTCGGTAAGCCCTATGGGCCCGAAAACCATGTTTTAAGGCCCTAAAACCAACCGTCACGGAGATATTGGCACCATACTACCCCTGCTCTAGGAATCGGATAAAGTAATGAACTGGCGTAATCATGGCTACGTCAGCTCCGGGATTCTACAGCAGCGAAATTATCTACAATAAATCACAAAAACCTAACATGTAACAGACATGAAAACTGATATTTGGAATCCCCTTTAAAAATAAAAGAAGACACTAATTCGTTTTCAGAAAATCCACTCAGGGTGGGGGGGGGGGGATGAAAAGAAGTGAGGAAGGAGTTGAATTATTTATATGAGTATACATATATCTCAAAAAATGAAGATGTTACAGACTTCAAAATTGTACTTGGAATCTCCTTTAAAAATGAACACACTCTTTTTGGAAAATCCACTTAAGGGAGTGAGAAGAATAAAAAAGCGGGTGAATTTTTAAAATGAGTATCTATCGCTTTACCCACACCTGTGGTGTTGCGGGTGCGAACGGTGTCGCACATGTGGTTTTGACCCTATTTTACGGCTGGATGCCCTTCCTCACGGCAACCGTATGTGTAGGGATGTCATCTATACTTCTATACTAATATTATAAAGAGGAAAAATTTGTATATTTGTTTGTAACGGATAGACTCAAAAACTACTGAACCGATTTTAAAAATGACTTCACCTATAGAAAGCTATATTGCCAGTGAGTAACATGGGCTGTATTTTATTTTCAAAACAATTCGACGGAGGCGACGGGGGGAGATATACAAACATTAAAATAATAGGATAATATAGGCGAAATCGAATTTGTCGTACAAGGACGAGACAAAGCTCATTTTAAGCACCTTGATGCAAAGAACAAAACTCGATAAACCCTTCGGGCCCGAAAACCATGTTTCAAGGCCCTAAAACCAAGCGTTATGGATATATTGGAACCACACTACCCCTGCTCTAGGAATCGAATAAAGAAACGAACGGCCGTAACCATGGCAACGTCAGCTCCAGGATTCCAGAGCAGCTAGATTATGCATGTACGTTTGGGCACAGCTGCCAAACAAAATTGATACACATATGACTTACTATCTGGAAAAAATGAACGGTTGTGTAAGACGCTCATAGCACTCTTTTAGGCGGGGATAGAAAGGGAATGAATTATAAAAATAATAGCCCCGGAGATCTCCGTAGTACAGCGACCAGCGGTTGCCGACGGGCCTCCGTTTTTACGTACTGACTTAGGTTTTAGCATTTTGCGGAGTCTGTTACCTATAGTTTAAACTATTTTCTATCAAATCATGGAGTAGTAGGATCATTGATGTTATTAGTGCCGATATTTTGGTCCACTTTTACGATCATTGTAATCAAGAAAACAACCTATATACTCATATTCATTATATGATGTGCGACATGAGTGACAAGCCCTGAGATTTATAATTCTCGATAATTATAGTAGTTTCTTATGCATCGCATATTTCCTTGATCATTTGTAATAGTTACGAAATGTCAGATCAAACAAATACGTTCAATAATATTTATATTTGTGGTCCTATCTAGCGGAAGTATACTTACTCTAAACCTGCAGCTGACCGGGCGAGTTGGCCGTGCGCGTAGAGGCGCGCGGCTGTGAGCTTGCATCCGGGAGATAGTAGGTTCGAATCCCACTATCGGCAGTCCTGAAGATGGTTTTCCGTGGTTTCCCATTTTCACACCAGGCAAATGCTGGGGCTGTACCTTAATTAAGGCCACGGCCGCTTCCTTCCAACTCCTAGGCCTTTCCTATCCCATCGTCGCCATAAGACCTATCTGTGTCGGTGCGACGTAAAGCCCCTAGCAAAAAAAAAAAAACCTGCAGCTTTGTGAAGGGAGCAGGTATATCTAGGTGGGAATTAAGGAAAAACATGGTAGCAAAAGATCTTAGAGGTCGACGATAATTAGGAACTAATATTTAGAAGCCCCCATGAAGAAAAGAAGAAGAAGATACACTATAATTCCAAACATGACAAATAATTTCTACATACTTAAGTAAATACACCAGTGATATAAACATCTAATGAAGTCAGTCACACCGATATTATGAGTAACTAAAGCCAGTTTCTGATAACCCGTACGAAGAACGGGTACTTCTGCTAGTTGCACCTTGGGAGTGGCGACCCCATTGTAATATTAGCCTATATATGGTTCATTCGTGGCATCCCTGACCCGGTCAAAGACTGGAAAACAGGTTGTAGGTTTTCATTCATTCCTTCTCCAAGACTGTGTGAATACCATTCAGCAGTTTCTCCAGATATTTGCAGGCTGAGATAGAATAATATCATCGTCAAATCTCAGTTTTGATTTCCTCTCCTTGGATTGTGATTCATTTTCCAAATTAATCTTTGATATCCTTTATTGCCTTTTCTATGGAAACATTGAAATGGAGAGGGGACAAACTGCAGCCTTGCCTCACTTCTTTCTCGATTGCTACTTTTTTTTAAAGCCCCCGATTCTTATCACTGCATACTGTGTTTGTACAGTTTGTAGATAATTCTTCTTACGTGATATCTAATCCCTATCACCTTCACATTAAAGCTTCGAAATATATAAAGATGCTACTTGAGTGTGTCATGAGAAACAGATAAGAGTACAGCAGATGTAGGATGTAGTGGTTATAGAGAAATGAGAAGGTTAGAAAGGGATGGCGTGGCATGGTGAGCTGCAGTCTATGGACAACAACGTCAAATGTTTTTGAGGAAATTGTTCCTAAATCCTGTAGAATTAATATGGGCAAGATAAGATGTACAGGAATACACGGGTTCTCGTCCTATCACAGCAGTTAAGCAACAGTGGCGTTGTCAATTCTTGGACGGATAGCCGCTTGAGAACACCACGTGCTGTTAGCGTGATTTTCTTATGGTCTCCGTGGTGCAGGGGTTCGGCGCCTCCCACTTACTCTCTTAATCTGTTACCCTGTGTTCCATTACTGCGTATTCCAGTGACTTTCATACTGGAACGATTTTCACTCAACCTCGTGAGACCAATTGGGGAGATATTTGATATGAGATGCAGCGAACGCAGTCAATGAACTTCAGCAGTACGGTTGAGAATATCTTCATGCTGACCACGCACACCCCAGTGTCTGCAGCTATCTAACTGGGAAGCCGGCCAAGGCATTAATGGCTCGTTCAGACACGGGTTTGTTTTGTTTCGTTGAGATAGGTAGGATGTACAGACTCGCCTTAAGACAATAATCACCTCCATTATCAGTCGTTTATTAAAACGAGACCCAGCAAGAAGGTAATTGTTCAAACGGATGTTAACAACCCTGTAATTCCACTTGTTCTTGAAGAGAAGCTGCATATGGCGTGCAGTAATGAGATAATTTGCTGCTCTTTGTGCTCCTACAGCGCGATCGTTACTCTACTCGTCTCATACGGCTTCTGTTGAGTAAAGGGAGCGCCTGGGAGGCAGGCAGCCAATCCATCTCCCCAGGCAAGTGGGTTGAAGCTCGTAAAACGATACTGCTGACTAGGAGGGGAGAGCATTCTTAGCCTTCTTTATTTGTTTATTTAACAGCGTTCGGCGAGCAAGGAATTGTTGTCCTTCACGGATATTACATTGAGGTAGGTCAGTCTCAAGAACAACCCTGAGACTGATGGCTGTTAATGACAAGAACGTTACGGCGTACATCTGTACATAGATTAGATAGAGATGGGCTACAATAATACTGTAGCAATGGTGGGAGACGGGAATGCAGTGGGAGGCCAAGGACGAGAGGTTAATGCAGTAGGAGAATTCGGTCTGAGCCAAAGGAATGAAAATGGAAGTCGGCTGGTAGAATTCTGCACCGGGGATATTTAAAAGCTTTCATTTCATTCAATTGTTTGGTCATGAAATACCATACTAAGATGAATAAATTTAAGAAAGGTACGAATGAAAACAGATGAGATCTAGAAAAGTTGAAGGAAAAGAGAATGAATGGTTGTTTCATTGAACATGCTGCACAAGGACTAAATGAAAAGGTGGAAAGATACACAAAATATGAAGAATGGATAGTCGTGACGAGTGAGATCTGAGATCAGCAGAGCTGCCAAAAAAAGGTTCTGAAGAAAGGCAAGATCAATTCGGAATCAGTGGATAGCTCGGGATATACTAGACATCATTAAAAACTACCAAAGAAGAAGATTGCAAAAAAAAGCAGGATGGCTGGAAAGAATACAGACGATTGAAGAATGATAATAAAAACGTAATTTCTTGTACGTCCCGCTAACTATTTACAGTTTTCGGAAACACCGAGGTCATGGGACTTGGTCCCGAAAGAGTTCCTTTACGTGCCAGTAAATCTACCGACGTGAGGGTGACGTATTTGAGCACCTTCAAATATTACCAGACTGAGCGAGACTCGAACCTGCCAAGTTGGGGTCATGAGGCCAGTGCCTCAACCGTCTGAGCAACTCAGTGTGGCCGATTAAAGACTGAAGAAATGTAAAGTGCAGGACAGCTAACGAATAATGGCTAAAAGAGATGTCGAAATTGTACGGTTGTTGGAAAGGTGGGTGCTGCATGTAGGAAAATCAAGGAAATTTTTGCGAAAGGAAAACGAAGTGTATTAACATTAAAATTTCACAATTATGGAAGACCACTTCTAGGGAAAGAAGGAAAAGCAAAACGATAGCAGGGACATGTTTAAAAAATTCAAGGGAAATGTTTATCTGCTAAGATTCTGTAACGAGAAGGGGCTGTTGATCTTGATGAAATGGGAAACTCAATTTTGAGGTCATAATTCGGCAGAGCTCTGAGAGGTGTAAATAGTAACAAGGAATCTGGTGCCCTCAGATTTACTGACTGTCTTAGGTGAAACCGGCACATTTAGCAACACCGCCCTACGAAGCTGTCCTCACCAGCTGATAAACTGACAACGGTGTGATATATCGATTTTTTTCTTTTAAATTGTGTATCATTATCACCTCTTCTCTAACGCTCATTTACCCGGATCATGTTGTTTCGGAACAACCTGTATAAAAGCAGGTGTCTAGAAATACACCTGTTTTTATCGGATCGGTCTCTGAAGCCGTGAGCTAATTAGTTATAAGAATAATTCGGCATGCTATAAATTTCAATAAATTTGAAGTTGTCCGAAGACTGTTGCCCGATGTTCTAGATGGCTTCCTTCTTCCTCAGCATCGCTTTGAGCTCTTTCTCACGCCAGTACACGTTCTGTGTATCGTTATTTAAATCTCACCCTGTGATTGTATGGAGCCGAGGGTTTTGTGCGTCACGTTTTATCCGATCGCAGCAGTAAACATTCTAGAAGATGGAAAAGCTCCCCGAGCTGTAAGAGCGAGCTATCGAGGCACGTCAAATATCTCGATGCCCATATTCACTGAGATTGACACACTTTCTTCAAACTCTGGATATACACTTCTTCTCACACTGAGAGGTCGATAGAATGGCAATGGAACTCCACCTTTACGAACAGCTGTATTTACCTCAAGAAAGCCCTACATGTAGCAGGGAAGGGCAGGAAATCGACACGTCTTGACACCTTCTACCTGTTTGCGATGTGACTTTTGCTTTGTTTTTTATAATGATTATGGAATTTGGCTGGGGGTCTATTTGGAATTAGCGTCATTGTAACCATGACAACCAGTGTTCGTCTATGTGTACTAGGTCAGTGGTGCCATCTTCACAATGCGCGCTTTCTTCCTGTAACTAAGAGCTTGAGAAAATCTTGTAACAAGTGATCCTCGTTCTACTTCTCAATCCAGAATTAAAATACTTGAAGTGGCCGGAAAACGAACTAAAGGCTTTGGAATAAGAGTATGACACACTACCTCTACACTAACGGGCTGGCTAATACCGGATGGGTAAAATAAAATTTGCCCGGGAAATAATAAGACTGACGGGGAATCGACCCTTGTTCATGAACAGGAGAACTGCCCATCACAGGAAACGCTTGCAGCCGTGATTTCGATGCACCACCCGGTTGCTGTTTGTTTGCATTACCACTTACAAGAAACTCTACCAAACTGACCCACCCCATCACATCGAGATGACACTCGGTGAACAAGAAGAATTCTCACCCCCTCACCAGATGAAGAATACACACAAGGTATCCCCTGTCTGTCGTAAGGGGCAACGAAAAGGCATGACAAAGTGATGATGAGGTTAGAACCATGACACTACTTGTGCGAAACACCATGGGTCGACATTACTTGCGACTGGTACTACCTTGCGAGGAACAGATAGATAGGAACAGTACCATTATGGAAGGAACACTATGGGTCTGATCATTGCTTGTGATAAGTGCCATTGTGTATATCCCACCGATCGCTTCGACTGTGGTCACAATGGGCCTAGGTTATTTATGAGTAGTATCACTTTATGAGGAACACCATGGGTATACGTTGCCCGTCATTAGTACCACTATGTGAGCAAAACCATTGGTCTGCGTTGCCTGAATGTAGTAGTACCATTATATGAGGAACACTATGGGTGTGTGTTGCCGGTGGGTGTTACCACAATGTGGGTGGGTCTACAATGCCTATGATTAGTACCACTATATGAGAAAGAACATGAATATACTTGGCCTGGGATTAGTTTCACTAAGTGAGGAACATCACGGGAATGCCGGCGCCCGTAATTAGTCCCACTGTGTGTAGAGCACCATCGGTCTGCTTTGCCTGTGAGTGGTGTCCTTATGTGCGAAACAACATGGGTTTGTTTTACCTTTGAATGGTAGCATTGTGTGTGGCACACCATGGGTCTACGTTACCTGTGATCAGTGCCACTATAGGAGGAACACCATGGTTGTGCTTTACCCGTGATTAGTAACATTATGAGGGGCGGTGATCTGGATTTTGAACCCCTTTAGACAATAAGGATCATCCCAGTAATTAAGGCATTGTGAACTGGATCCACTGATTGTTTTTGTTTCACGATCATCTTGTCATCATCATTCGTTTTAGATTCTAGTCAGTGGATATATTTTAAAGATTTAATTTTCATTTCATTCATCTCGTACAAGTAGGGGCCGATGACCTAGCTGTTAGGCCTCTCTAAACAATAAACATCGTCATCATCATCATCAACACAGAAGAATTCTCAGCAGCTATTGGCGAACAGTTTCAGAAAGGAGAGGGGAAGAATGTTTCTGAGTTAATTATTGTTTTTATACAAAACTCTGGCTATAAAACGTGATTTTGTTAAATAATAATAGTGTAGGCTATCGGGTGCAGTATGTATGTTCAATCCTCAGCCCGAAGGCTGGTTGTATCCTCAATAGCTCCACCATTAGCTGTCACGCATCACTGAAGAGGCGTACTAGGTAAATGACGAGTGAAGTAGTTTCCCGTTGATTTCCTCGCTGCACCAGAAGTTGCTATTAAGATTTATGGTTGGGGCAACTGGCCTCCCACTTCCGATATCCATGAAAAAAGAAACATTAAATGTCTAGTTCATTTTTCTACACATATATTGAACAATACACTAGCTTGTATTCGTGTTAGAGTGCTGGCAGATAAAATTATGGTGACAGTGCAAAAACAAAAACAAAAAAACAAATTGCATATCAGTCTGCCAACCCCACTGAAATGCATCCACCAACCGACTCTATTGGCAATATTTTCACACCATTCATAGCAGAGACTGGCTGCATAAGGAAAGGCACGCTCATGCCTCAGTCACTTTCGTACTGTCAAAGCCAAGGATAAGACTGAGACAGGTCATTGAAAGTAACAAAATTGCTCTAGCCCATACCAGAAGGCATAGTGCACTGTTAAAACTTGGTCTCCTCACCAAAGGCACAGAATAATAATAAAATTAATAATAATAATAATAATAATAATAATAATAATAATAATAATAATAATAATAATAATTGTGCCGGGCGGTACACCTCTACGACGCAAGTTCAAATCTTGCGCCAATTGAAACTACTCTACTGGAGAAACCCGGAACTTTAACCACCGAAATAACTCTACTGGTTATCAGAAGATGTCACTGTGTGTTTTTGATTTGCTTTTGTTTTTCATTGACCGAGAAGTGGGGACATTCTCTAACAGAGGTCTCTACCAACAAAACTATGAGTATGCACTCTAGTGTGAAGGAATGAACTTTTTTGAAGAAATTTTGTATTCATCAGTTGTCTTTACTGAATTTTGTTCTGTGGTTTGTGGGTTGGCAATATTAATCCTTTCTTCCCGCCTGTTTTGAATTTAACCAATCAGTCATTTCTGTAATTAATTTTCCTCCAATAATTGCTTTCTTCTTCAAATTTCCATGTGTAATTCATAGTCTACCAATAGAAATTGAGTGGGTGTGTCTACTCATTCCTGAAAGGTCTCGAATTTTCCACGAGGGTATAAAAACTGCTGATTTTCTTGTCTCCGGGCCACTTCAGTAACATCTAGCTTAGTGTGTGGATATGTAGCAGGGGGCGGGAAGCGCTCCGTTCTTCAGGCAGCAGCTCTTCATCAAGGTAATGGCTTCTTAACATCTTTATTTTTTGCTAGCTCAGCAGTTTAACTCCCGGGGAAGGTTCGAAACCTTTAATATGTAAACTATTAAACATGTAAACCCTTTTCCTGGTAAACTTCAGTTTTCTTGAACTTTAATTCGGGGATAGAGAGTGCTTTACCCTCTCGAGCTCCCCTTCATTTGAAATTGAGGTGACTACGTTTTCGTAACCGTTTCTTCTCTTCCTTAATGTATTAAAGTTTTCTCATACGAGTCACCTCCCTAACTTGGGATTCGCCCCTGTGTATCGGCCTAGAGCCACTTAGGTTTTAAAATGTAGATTTAGGAGTGCAAATTCATGCCTCCATCCTTTTTGTTTTGGGCCATTTAAATTAACCTAGTTTTTGCACACTAAGGCCTAGTAGATTGGGTACGAGATACCCCTGTTTCTTTATTATGCCTTGATGGCAGTTTGTGTAAAAGTCTGTTATTGCCTTTATAGGCTTGAAAGATCGAGAGCGGGTCAGCTCTTTATGGTGTTGTGGTAAAAGTGCCTTAGAGAGGCTTGAGATGTAAAGTTGGGAGCTAATGCTCCATGTAATTAAGGGTTTTCTGCCCTTTGGTATTTTGTGGTTGTGTGCTGAGAGCTCGGAGATGGTAAAAGGTGGGGCTTGAAGCCCAGATCATTAATTTGTATCTAAATCCGTACCTTTCTGGTCTTGTACCTGATTGACTTGTTAAGTTTTCAAATTCTATGTAAACTTTTGTTAACTCTTGTTGTCTATTGAAAACATAACCTTTATTTAAATTTTAAATTCATCTTTCGGAATTGTAGTTAGACCCATTCCAGCCCGCACCTTCTTTCACCTCTGACTTCCACGGATAACTCCGTAACAATAATAATAATAATAATAATAATAATAATAATAATAATAATAATAATAATAATAATAATAATAATAATAATCGAAAGAGGGTAGCAGCCTTTCGGAAGTTGCAAGGGCGGCTGTCTACATGGTTGACTGAAATGGCCTTGTAATAATACTCAACATGGCTTAGCTGTGTTAATACTGCTACACGGCTGAAAGCAAATGGAAACTACAGCCGTAACTAACTCCCGAGGACATGCAGCTCTCTCTGTATGAATGATGTACTGATGATGGCTTCCTCCCGGGTAAAATATTACGGAGGTAAACTAAACATGAGAGGGGGCGGTCATCAGGAAGATGGATACTGACATTATGCGAGTCGGAGCGTGCAATGTTAAAAGTTTGAATCGTTGTGGTAGATTAGAGAATCTGAAAAAGGAGATGGATAGACTAAAGTTAGATGTAGTTGGTATAAGTGAAGTACGTTGGCAGGAAGAACAGGATTTTTGGTCAGGCGACTAAAGAATTATCAACACAAAATCAAACAGGGGAAATGCAGGAGTTGGTTTAATAATGAATAAGAAAATAGGGCAGCGGGTAGGCAACTACGACCAGCATAGTGAAAGGATTACTGTTGTCAAGGTAGACACCAAGCCAATGCCCACCACAATACAGCGGATGATAAGGAAATCGAAAGAATATATGAAGAGATAGAAGAATTAATACAATATGTAAAAGGTGACGAGAATCTAATTGTGATGGGAGACTGGAATGTAGTGGTAGGCCAAGGAGGAGAAGGTAATACAGTAGGAGAATTCGGATTGGGACTAAGGAACGAAAGAGGAAGTCGGCTGGTTGAATTCTGCACTGATCATAATTTAGTCCTTGCCAATACTTGGTTCAAACACCAAAAACGACGGCTGTATACCTGGACAAAACCTGGAGACTCTGGAAGGTATCAAATAGACTTCATTATGATTAGACAGAGATTCAAAAACCAGGTGTTGGATTGCAAACCTTTCCCAGGAGCAGACGTAGACTCTGACCACAACTTGTTGGTCATGAAATGCCATCTGACGTTCAACAAATTGAAGAAGGGAAAGAATGCAAAAAAGATGGGAATTAGACAAGTTGAAAGATAAGTGTGTGATGGATTGTTACAAGGAACATGTTGCACAAGGGATAAATGAAAAGGCTGAAGGAAACACAATAGGGAAAGAATGGATAGTCATGAAAAATGAAGTCAGTAGGGCTGCTGAAGAGATGTTAGGAAGGAAGAAAAGATCAACTAAGAATCAGTGGATAACTCAGAAGATACTACACCTGATTGATGAACGACGAAAATACAAAAATGTTTGAAATGAAGAGGGCAGAAAAGAATACAGGCGATTAAAGAATCAAGTGGATAGAAAGTGTAAGGTAGCTAAGGGAGAATGGCTGAAGGAGAAGTGCATGGATGTCGAAGGTTGTATGGTCCTGGAAAAGGTAGATGCTGCATCAAAGAAACCTTTGGAGAAAGGAAATGTAGGGGTATGAATATTAAGAGTTCAGATGGAAAGTAATTTCTAGGGAAAGAAGACAAAGCAGAAAGATGGCAGGAACATATCAAACAATTGTATCAAAGTAAAGATGTAGATAATTTGGTTCTGAAACAAGACGAGTCTGTTGATGCTGATGAAATGGGAGACCCAATTTTGAGGTCAGAGTTTGACAGAGCTGTGAGCGACCTAAATAGGAACAAGGCACCTGGAATTGATGACAGCGTTAGGAGAAGCCAGCGTGGCATTCCATTTAGTGTGTAACATGTATGAGACAGGAGAAGTGCCATCCGATTTTTGGCAGAGTGTTGTTATACCTATTCCCAAGAAAGCCGGTGCTGACAGGTGTGAAAACTACCGCACCATTCGTTTAGTATCTCATGCCAGCAAAATGTTAACACGTATAATTTACAGAAGAATAGAAAAACAAGTTGAAGCTGAGTTGGAAGAAGATCAGTTTGGCTTCAGAAGAAATGTAGGAACACGTGAAGCAATCCTGACTTTACGTCTGATCTTACAGGATCGAATCAAGAAGGACAAGCCCACATACATGGCATTCGTAGATCTATAAAAGGCATTCGATAATGTTGATTGGACCAAGCTATTTAAGGTTCTGAAGGTGATTGGGATCAGATACCGAGGACGAAGAATTATCTACAGTCTGTATAAAAATCAGTCTGCAGTGATAAGAATATAGGGCTTTAAAAAAGAAGTAGCAATCCAGAAAGGAATGAGGCAAGGATGCACTTTGCCCCACTCCTTTTCAATGTTTACATAGAACAGGCAGTAAATGAAATCAAACAGGAATTTGGAAAGGGAATCACAATCCAAGGAGAGGAAATCAAAACCTTGAGATTTGCCGATGATATTGTTATTTTATCTGAGACTGCAGAAGATCTCGAGAAGCTGCTGAATGGTATGGACGAAGTCTTGGGTAAGATGTACAAGATGAAAATAAATAAGTCCAAAACAAAAGTAATGGAGTGCAGTCGAACGAAGGCAGGTGATGCAAGAAAATTACATTAGGAAATTAGGTCTTAAAGGAAGTATATGAATATTGTTACTTGGGTAGTAAAATAACTAACGATGGCAGAAGTAAGGAGGACATAAAATGCAGACTAGCACAAGCAAGGAAGAGCTTTCTTAAGAAAAGAAATTTTCTCACTTCAAATATTGATATAGGAATTTGAAAGATGTTTTGAATACTTTCGTGTTGAGCTGGCATTGTATGGAAGTGAAACATGGACGATAACTAGCTCAGAAAGAAAGAGAATAGAAGCTTTTGAAATGTGGTGTTACAGAAAAATGCTGAAGGTGAGATGGATAGATCGGATCACGAATGAAGAGATACCGAATCGAATCGGTGAGAGGAGATCGATTTGGCTAAATTTGACGAGAAGAAGAGATAGAATGATAGGACACATCTTAAGATACCCAGGACTCGTTCAGTTGGTTTTTGAAGGAAGTGTAGGTGGTAAGAACGGTAGGGGTAGACCAATGAATTAATATGACAAGCAGATTAGAGCAGATGTAAGATGCAATAGTTACGTAGAAATGAAAAGTTAAGCACATGTTAGGGTGGCATGGAGATCTGCATCAAACCAGTATATGGATTGATGACTCAAACAACAACAACAACAACAACAATAATAATAATAATAATAATAATAATAATAATAATAATAATAATAATAATAATAATAATAATAATAATTGTACCGGAGGTACACCCGCCCTGCCCATTTAAATTAAGCACCTTGGAGAATGCCATTTGAAATATAAACCTTATTACAACTAGTACAAGATGTTTGAATATTTCTCAACAGATATCGCTGCTATAAACTTATGTTGTGCCCTCTGGTGTAAAGAGAAACTATTAAAATTCTAGATAAATTTTGCATGTAAAGGTTTCCGAAACTGGAATGTTTAGTGTTTGTTTTTTGATGTTCAAAAGTTATCAACATTTCTGTCTCTTCCAGCCAACTTAAGGCGTTGGCTAATCAGAGATTTAGTACATTTATTTATTCACCAATGACAAAATTTTGATATTTATTTGATTATCCAGTGATAATTGGAGGTTTGTCGGGCCCGTGGCCCATAGTTTTATGGAACCTTCCCCTCTGCTATAAAAGCTGGCACTCTTCGGGCCAGGTTGTCTTTGTGATCGCTCCAATCTAAGTGTGTGTTCGTAACGGAGGCGGGGGCCGCCTTATCCATCTTCGGGAGGTCCACCAGTTCAAGGTAATGGTAGATCTAGTTTAAAATATGATAGTCTTTCAAAGCTACTTCGATGGTAAGGTTTCAAATCCTTAGTAATATAACATTATTTTTTTAAATGTAAATTTAAAACGAGCCGAAAGAAATTAACCGAAATCAGGTACCCCTTTGTATTCCCTCTGAACTTGATCTTGAGGTGACTATGATTTGGTAACCTTTAAATTCTATCTGGTATTCTCTGTAACTTACATATTTTTTTCTCCAGCTAGTCACTTCCTTAGTATATAGGCTTAGCCACTGTAACGTCGGGCTATAAGCCCAAATGGGGTTTTATGCATTTAATGTAAATTGTAAGGAGTGCAAGTGTTCGCCTGCACACCATTTTGGTTTTTGGGCCAGTTATTTAACCTTTTGTTTTACCAAGCGGCTTGTAGAATGGGTACTTGTTACCCCCAGGTAAACTCTATTTCATTCATTTCTTCTTAAATATATCAGACTGTTGAGCCTTTAAGAAAATGAGTTCTGTTTAATTTTAGTTAAATGTAGGCTGCGCCTTTGATTGGCCTGGAAAGTGTAAATTTGTAGAACAAAGATGCTCTTGCTATTGGTGTAAATGCAATTGGGAGATATGTCTCCTTCGCTATTGATTTAAAGGACCTGTAGTGCTCAGGTAAAAACTGTAACTGGGAGCTTCAAGCTCAGCCTGTAAAATTGTTATCTGATTATTTTAGACCTCTCTAAAAGTGTTTTTCAAGCTTACGAGCTAACTTTTGTAACTACTTGTTAATTACTTGGTAAGGTATTAAGAACTGAAAAGGAAAAAATGGGAAAGCTTAAGAAAAGAAATAAAACTGCCAATTTTAAAATTTTTAATCAACCTTTCGATTTTCGTACATCCACCCATTCATGTCCGCACCTTCTTTCACCTCTCTGCTCCACAACATATCTGTAATAATAATAATTTTATTATTATTATTATTATTATTATTATTATTATTATTAATACCGAGCTCGATAGCTGCAGTCGCTTAAGTGCGGCCAGTATCCAGTATTCGGGAGATAGCAGGTTCGAATCCCACTGTCGGCAGCCCTGAAAATGGTTTTCCGTGGTTCCCCTTTTTCACACCAGGCAAATGCTGGGGCTGTACCTTAATTAAGGCCACGGCCGCTTCCTTCCCACTCCTAACCCCTTCCTGTCCCATCGTCGCCATAAGACATATCTGTGTCGGTGCGACGTAAAGCAACTAGCAATAATAATAATAATAATAATAATAATAATAATAATAATAATAATAATAATAATAATAATCGTACGGTATCCCCTGCCTGTGATTGGTACCACTATATGCGGAACACCACGGGCTTACATTGCCTGTGATTAGTACCACTATATGAGCGACACCGTGGGTCTGCGTTACCTGTGATTTGTACCCGCTATGTGAGGAACACCACGGGAATACCGGCGCCCGTGATTAGTATACCTATGTGAGGAAAACGATGGGTTTGCGTTGCCTATGAGTGGCACCATTATGTGGGAAACACCAAAGGTTTCCGTTACCTGTGCGACGTAAAATACTGGTGAGTAGTACCACAATGTGTGGAATATCATGAGTCTACGTTACTTTTGAATAGTACCTGCTGCATGAGAAATACCGTGGTTCTACTTTACTAGCGATAAGTCCGCTGACCTGGATTTTCGACCCCGTTAGACAACAAGCATCCTCGATTCAGGATTGTGCTTTGGAAGCGCACACTTGGTCAGCAATGTCAATGTCTTAAGATAGTTTTTGGGAAGGTGGGGCAATTCGGGTCCGATCCACTGATTGTTTTAAGTTCACGATCGTTGTTCATCGTCGTCTTTTTGAGTTCTAGACAGTGGATCGATTTTGGAATTATTTTTATTTAATTTTTTATTTTATCCTTTATTTTTATTTTTATTGCGAGTTGGTCCGCTGATTATTTGAAATTCATACTCATCAGCAGCTACCTTGTGCTGGGACGCCGCCTGGCTGTCTGCGCGTCAGTTTCGACGGTCCGCTTTACTCTGGACCTACTAGATGGCAGAGTAAACGGAATCTCTCTTGGGCGTCTATGGCTGAGATTTTAATTATTTCTTTTGCGTAAACACGAAATATTTCACCAAGGATCCTTTACATGCCGACGTCGTACGACATGGAGTGTCGAATGGAGTTTCTTCCGCCCTTCAAAAATGCTACCCCGTGTTTGAACCCTCTAGCTGGGATCCTGAGATTTTCATGTTAAATATTCACACATTTGACTCTTCCACGTCAAGACTTTCTTCCACTTCCCTCTATGAAACTGCTCGCTGTTAGCTGCTTATTATTTGCATACATCTTAGTAATTTAATGTACTTCTTGTCCACAGACTCTGATCTCCATGTCAGGGGTGCCTTGTCAGTGATTATGGCAGCAGTCCTGGGTAACGTTGCACAGCCAAGTGGAGGACAAATGGCTCCCCAGTTGGAAACTACTTCAGACTGCCCTAATGAAGTATTAGGAGCCATATTGCTGACTGGAGGAGGACCCGAATAATTCTATTGTTGACTGTGATGTCGACCAGACAGCGAGCGGTAACTTGATTAGGCCGACTGGGACAGTAACAAGCAGTTTGCAGCTTCTGGAATATCGAATCTGCTCGTAATTGTATTACTCTCAACAGAAAGAAAACGTCTCCACTGAAGAGTTTGCTCTTGACCAGCAATTTATTGGGAACACAACTTTGTTTGGAACTGCGCTTTGTGTTGTTGTCATTCAGGTAATCATACGAGGACACTAATGGAGCGAACGCAGGTTTTCCTCGGTCATCTTGGCCACTATGAATACAAATTAAAGTATCATCAATGCAAATAATAATGTTATTTATTTAACTGGCCTTCGATTGATACAGGTTTTAACAGACGCCAGAGTATAGGAAATTCGTCCCGTAGGTGTTTCCATAACAGAGATTCCGTTCTCTTGTATGTAATGCAGAAAAATGTATTGTCGAAATTGACAAGCAGACAGCTTAAATCATTTATTTATTTATTTATTTATTTATTTATTTATTTATTTATTTATTTATTTATTTATTTATTTATTTATTTATTTATTTATTTATTTATTTATTTATTTATTTATTTATTTATTTATTTATTTATTTATTTATTTATTTATTTATTTATTTATTTATTTATTTATTTATTTATTTATTTA